>NC_053036.3:628944735-630189735 GCF_002575655.3 Aegilops tauschii subsp. strangulata | reverse complement strand
TCCTTGTGAGCTCCTCAAGATGTTCACTTCAAAGAGAAATGATTGTTAGTTGAACAGTAAAGTATTAAAGCATATCATGATGTGAAATAAATACATAAGTATCCTAACTCAATCCATGGCGCGGTTTCCTCACAGTTTGTTATTATGAAATGCCTCATTTGATTAATCTCAGCCAAAGACAATGATTCACAAACAAAACCTTTCTTGGAGTAATCAACTGTACTCATTATGCTAATCCCTGTTGGTGGTTGATCTGTACCTCCGTCTTCATGACGTTCGGACTGACTTAGCTTGGTAGGCATTCCATCAACGAATCGACTACAAAAAGTCATGCACTCTTCAAGTATGTACCCCTCTGCAATAGAACCTTCTGGTTGAGTCTTGTTATGCACATATCCTTTGAGCGTACGCAAGTATCGCTCAATTGGATACATCCATCTGTACAAGACAGGCCCTCCCAATCGGGCCTCTTCAGCAAGATGAATTGGGAGATGGATCATAATATCAAAGAATGCTGGTGGAAAGATCATCTCAAGCTGACATAGAGTTTCTGGAATTGTTTTGCTCAACCTCTCCAAATCTTCATCCCTTAACTCCTTGGAGCATAAATCAGAAAAGAATTTACTCAACTGAAGCAATGGGTTAACAACATTCTCTGGCAAAAGCTTGCGCAATGCAATAGGAAGAAGTTTCTGAAATATAACATGACAGTCATGAGTTTTGAGTCCGCTAATCTTGCACTGATCGAGGACTACACATCGCTTAATGTGTGAAGCATAGCCATCAGGCATCTTAATGCTCTGCAGAAACTTGAGGAGCATTATCTTTTCTTCCTTTTTTAAAGTATAGCAACCTTTCTTTATGTCATACTTATGCTTACCAGGCTTTGGATGCTGGTCCTTCCTAATTTTCAGGTCCTGTAAATCAAGACGAGCCTTCACACCATCCTTTGATTTCTTATCCAGCTCAAGCAAAGTCCCCATAATGCTGTCACAAATGTTCTTCTCAATGTGCATAACATCCAAATTGTGCCTAACGAGCAAGTGCTTCCAATATGGGAGCTGGAAAAATACACTTTTCTTCCGCCAATTATGCCAACAATTACTTTCCAGACGCTTTCTCTTATTTGACCGTCCAAATGGTGCATGCTGAATGCTATCAAGTTCCTGCACAACTTGTTCACCTGTGAGTGCCACTGGAGCTTCTCTATTATCTGCCTTGTTGTTGAACAAACACTTGTTTCGAAGCCATTTGTGGGTCCTGGGCAGAAAACGTCGGTGTCCCATGTAGCAATGCTTTCGACCATACTTGAGCCATAAAAAATCTGTATGTTTGTGGCAATACGGGCATGCTAGCTTGCCTTTTGTGCTCCAACCACTCAGCATTGCGTAAGCTGGGTAGTCATTGATGGTCCACAACAAGCATGCATACATCTGGAAATTTTTTTAGTTGCAGCATCATATGTCTCAGCACCATCCTCCCATAGAACATTCAGTTCATCAATCAAGGGCTGCAAGTACATGTCTATGTTATTTCCTGGTGACTTTGGTCCTGGTATAATCATTGACATAATCCAATTTTGTTGTTTCATACACATCCAAGGTGGCAAGTTATATGGAATAAGAATGACAGGCCATATACTGTGTGATATACTCATGAGCCCAAAGGGGTTGAATCCATCCGAAGCAAGGCCAAGCCGAACACTGCGAGCATCTTTTGAGAATTTCTTATAATATTTCTTATCAAAATGCTTCCAGGCCTTGGAATCTGCAGGATGCCTCATTGCGCCATCATCCACCCAACCCTCCTTATGCCATTTCATATGTGATGACATATGTTCTGTCATGTACAGCCTTTGCAGTCTTGGAATGAGTGGGAAATACCTTAGAACTTTCTGTGGCACTGGCTTCTTTGATTTATGACTTGATGCATTGTCTTCGTCACTAGCAGGAGTAGATTTCCATCGAGACGCATGACAGACAGGGCATTCTTCTGCATCGGCATGTTCATTACGGAATAGCACACAATTATTAACGCACGCGTGTATCTTCTTGTAGTCCAGCCCAAGATCTCGGATCACCTTCCTTACTTTAGCAAGATTAGTAGGAATGCAGTGACCCTTTGGCAACACCTGTGTGAACATCTGCAGAACTAAGTCACATGCTCTATTGGTCATCCCAGACACGCACTTGATTTGGTAAAGCTTCACAATGAAAGATAGCTTCGTGAAATCCTTGCAACCTGGGTACAACTCTTTTTTTGCCTCTTTCAATAGTTCGAAGAAGACCTTGGCTGTTGCATTTGGCTCCTGGTTCCTTTCATCACCGCTGGAAGCATCCACATGAATGTATCCCGCACCTTCACCAATGTTTGCATTGTTTTGCATGTTTGTGCCCCTTATGAGAGTATTGAGCATGTCACATACCCCAGCACCATCATCTACAGCGTCTTCATTATCAGAATCTTCAGACATGCTTCCCTCATCCGATTGTTCACCATGGTATATCTAGTGAGTGTAGGTTGGATCCATCCCATTGAACAGCAAGTCAGTATGAACATCCTTTTTCTTTTTCGGAACAATATTAAGACATCTCCTACATGGGCATGGGACTGTTGAGTCTGGGTGAGCACCATCGAAGGCAAAATTCAAGAAATCCTTCATGCCAGTTTGCCACTCAACAGAATCTCTTTCCCTCTCCATCCAGCTCTTATCTCGTGTCATTTTTGCCTTGTCTCCGTAAAGCCAGTCATATTAAACAAACATAACAGCTGCTTTAGTAGCTGCATTACATTCAATAGCATCACTAGCTGCATTACAAGACAAGACAACAGGGATACATACATACCAGTATTACTGTCACATGGTAAAGCAAACATTTATCTATACATTGTAAAGCAAAATTTGGTTGATGGAAGAAGAAATAGTATTACTGTCACATGGTAGTATATGTGACATGAGGGTGAATAAGTTCAGTTTCGTAGTTGGCTAGATCATGCAAAAACAGAAATTCAGAGAGAAACAGAAATTCAGAAGTTCAGAAATAGGACCGTCTTTTTGGTACTATTCTGATTAATCAAACACACAGCCAAGTACTAGCAAGTGAAAAAGGATTCAGCCGCTCATAACTACTCATACAGGAAATCAAGATCACTGGGTAGCATACTGAGTATTCTCACAGTAATTTTTCACCAATTAACCCATGTCCATGCAACGATTCACAGCGTCATATGCAGATCAAAGCAAAACAGTACAGAGTTTCAGAGATTTACAACTAGAAAAGATCTTCTGCGTGAAAGGCTTGAGGTCTTGTGCGTGATCCTTGAAGAAGAGAAGCAGAAGAGGATCCTTGGGAAGATCGGCAGCGTGGTGAAGAGGAGCAGCGGCGGTCGTCGGTGTTCGAGAGGAGCAGCGGCGGTCGTCGGTCAGGGGGGGTAGGGAGGGGCCCCGAGCATTCAAGCTCCCCCGCCTCCCTGTCTGGTGAAGCGCACCGTCAGGGAGGAGAGGCCGCCGCCGCCAGCCTCCCGAAACCCTCTTCTCACCTCCCTCTTCGTTCGATCCGATCTCTCCCCTTTCTCTTTTCTTGGTTCGATCTGGTGTCTCCCCTGTCTCTCTGTTCTGGCTTCGATGTTTTTTTTAGGGGCGAGAGAAAGGAAGTCGCCCCCTTTTTTTTTCTTTCCTTCGATCCCCTCCTCTGGTGGGTCGCGCCACTTGCGTGCTTCGATCGCCCGGGTGACCAGACACGCTGTCTGGTGGAGTGCGTGACCTCTTCTGCC
The DNA here is from genome assembly GCF_002575655.3 of Aegilops tauschii subsp. strangulata. NCBI lineage: Eukaryota > Viridiplantae > Streptophyta > Magnoliopsida > Poales > Poaceae > Aegilops > Aegilops tauschii. Next base: position 630,185,961 of record NC_053036.3, on the reverse strand, counting down.
GTATATTTTTTTAAGGTCGGATAGCGTATATTACTGAAATATGTTCATGCAAAAAATAAAATTACTGAAATATGTGATTGACGTGGCCTTCTTTTTCTGTTTGAAAGAAGATAGTAATTCTATTGACCAAACTTTGATTATCTGCAACTTTTAAACCACAAATCCAAATGATCTCATTATTTTTACCTTTTTTTAAATTAAACTGATATTTATATAGTAATTTGGTTGCATAATTTTGCCTACTTAAGTAGTGTAGGTAGCATATGTCGGCCAACAATCGACACGTATCAACGTCCTACACCACCCATGTGATTACTAACGTCGCCTCCGATCATCGGGTCACCCTCGACGACCGGGTCGACTTCGGTCACGGCTCCGTCGAAAGCTTCCAAGACCGTGCGCTCCATTCCCGAGCTCTCCGTCCTCCGACAGGCGCGCCTGGTACGCCTCCTCCTCTTCCTCCGCCTTGCGCCGCTCTTCCTCCTCGCTTTCATGGAGGGATGCGATGCTCCCAGTGCCACCTCGCCTGGTGCACTGGGACGCTTATCTGCTGCCCAGGCGGGCGGGAAGACGCCGGCCAAGGCGGGGGGGGGGGGGGGCGCGAAGGGGCTGCGGGGGCCTTGACCTTCTCCTTGCCTGAGAAGAAGCTAGAAACCCAAGGTGGCTAGGTTTGTCACGGGGGACCAGAGGGGTGGCTATATGAGGACGGGCGTCTGGAAGAGGTTGAGGACTAACATGTATTTTGCTATTTTCATCCTAATGCAATAATTATTGGGCATCACTGAGGAGTAACGACAATAGAGGCATAAAGGGATAGCGGAAACTAGGCACCGTGAAATATTTTAAGAGATTTGTTTATGTCATCGGTGTGTGCACGAGGGATGATTTGTTTCCTCCCGTTGCAACGCACGGACATGTTTGCTAGTGAATACATAAAGAAGAGACAAGGTGTTGGCCTCATCTGAATACATTTTTTTAAACAAATGTGTGATATGCCAATAAGTAAATCTCAAAATTAAATTTGTTTGGTTGATAATTGACATAGTTGAATCTCTATTATTTTCGTTAAAACAAGAGCAACATGATTATGTTGGACCTACTGTGGCGTGGAGGACCCTCCCGAGTCGCCCTCGCAGGTGACGGGAGAGATCTCTAGCCGCCTCCCACTCCTCCCCTCCGCTACCGCCGTTAGAGGGTGTGACTAGGTGAAGCCCGGCCAGCGGCGGCGGCGGCAGGGCTCGTTCGCCCCCTTGCGTGTGGATCCGATGTAGGACGGATCCGACAGGCAAAGGCGTCGCGATGCAGGGTTGTTATATTTACATAGTTGAATCTCTATGCTTATCATTTGAACAAAAGCGACATAATTATGTTGGACCAACTCTGGCGTGGACAAACCCTCGACGGATTGTCCGGTAATGAAAGATGATGAGATCATCCCATCTAAAGATCGAGACTAACGTAGATCGACTGTCTCATCAACCCATCCCCTCAGTACTTATGTTTTGAGACAAGAGTATAACCTACCCAGTCCGTCCACTAGTTGACGGTGAAGGCATCCGTGGACGTCGTGTTCCTCCCACTCCTTCTATCTTACTTCGGGTGAAAACTTGATCTTCGGATCGGACGGTAGCGACGTTCGTGGTCGTGTCCTTCCTGGAGGCATCGTCTTGGAGACCTCGGTCCGGCATGTCCGTTGCACATCTTCCAAGATGATCGCTCCTCGTGCTGGTGGTCTCCGTCGGCTCTAAGCAAATCCCTTTTTTGCACATCTTATAGGTGCTTGGTAGTCGTTGAGGTTGTTTGTCGGTGCCCGGCATTCGTGTATCTTGCTTTGGGTGTGTGTGTGGCATTCATTTGTATCGGTTGCTTCGATGTATGTGATGGTTGTTTTACAATATAAACAGGGAAACTCTTTTTCTTTCGTTAATTGACTTTCTGAAATGACGACGACTATACAAATATCAACGACGAGAACGTTACAGGGGAGGGCGTCGAATCGCCCCTTAACAATTCTCAGATTTGGTGTTTTTTTCACCATGATATAACTTTTTACTAATAAATATTAGTATTCCCTCCATCTCGAAATATATTTACAATCTGGAAAATTTCCTCCAAAAATAATTACTTTTTTAAAACAAAAAGAATTACTTTCCCACCACCTAATTTAGGTGTACTGTTATTTGCGCCAATATTTTTTATCCTCCCGCTAAAAGTCCCAAATTAGCGTCTTTGTTCCCACCAAAAAATTAGCTTCCCGCTAAATACCTTCATAACAACCCACGAATATATAATTGTAGACCAAATCACGGCGTCTTCATGGGCGATTGGATCTGAGCTCTCGTCTCTGTTCATCTGTGCTGCCGGCGTCATGACGGCGTCAACAGAGCGAACCACAGCAGCTACACGGCGTCAGGTTAGTCCTCCCGATCTCCTCCCTCGCTGAAAAATCCAGTCCCCCTCGATCTCCCCCTCCTCCCTTCGGGATCAAACCCCCCTCCCCCGCGAGCTCCTCCTCGATGCGCGGCTCTCTCGATCCCAATCCATTCAGAGGGGCTGCCCCTTCTCTCCTCGCTCTCCGCTTGGTCGTAGAAAAGAAGTCCGGGCAGGGGACATGGCCGCCGCCGGTGGCATTTTCCCATCGCGCCTCGATTTGGCCGGCTCGGCGGAGGCGCTCGCGGCCTGGAGGGTCGGCGGAGCGCCTCACCTTGGCCTGGATGCTGGCCGCCATGGAGCTCGCCTCGGCCTAGAACTGGGGCTCGACGGGGCCTCCCGGCCCAGTTCATGGCCGCAGCCGTCTCGGCTGTGCAGGCCGGCGTCGTGACGTGGTGGCCAGGCGCTGGTTGCTGCCTCACCCGACCCCAGCGTGCTTGCAGGCCTCTCCGGCATCTCTGCTCCTGGTTCGCTCTGTTTACTCGTGGAGGCCAAAGGGGGTCGTGACCCCCCCTCCAAAACTGTATTTTGTTACTAATTACTAAGCGTTTTGGTGCAGCCCATCCGTGGATCATGTCTTGCCAATTTAATTATTATCTACATTGTTTTTTGAGCATTAGATCCATTAACTGAAAGGTATAGACGTACTCTGTATGTACAAAGCTTGTGTTGTTAAGATGACAAATCGACGACTGCCGATGAGACGACTGCCATATGTTCGATTACCTTGTGAATTCATGTCATTCGTATAAGTTTTTATGCATATTTTTCTGCCAGTTTAAAAGTTGCCCCCCCCCTTAGCTTTTCACGGTACGCCACTGGCTGTTTGAGCACCACTATGTAGATATTAGATGATATATGTGCGTCAACAGAGCAGAGGATTCAGGTTTAGTCATCCTCTGCATTGCATTTGATTCAGATTACTATAAGATGATTTTTAATAGATATTTGGTCTTACATGAGTCACATTGGAAATGTTTTTTCCTATTGATTCAGAGTAGTATTTTCATGAACAACCTATCACTGATACATCGCCTTTCATGTTCATTCACATATGCTTAATACTTCTGAATAATGTACGTCAAGAGAACCTAGGGTTCAGGTTTAGTGCATCCTCTGCATGTTCTACAGCTTGACCTTGAGCTTCATTCAGTTTGAGCTGCCTCAAATTTTAATATGAGTTAAACTGATTTGATTTTATGCCTGCTTAATGTATTGCGTTTCTTCTTACATTGACTCAAAATTTTATGTCTGGTTTACCTACACAAGGGCACAATGATGAATTTTACGGAGGATGCTCCTGGTACACAACATCCTTACTTCATAGTCACCTATTTGAATGGTGCAGAACATCAATGCTTTGTTAATGCTAAGTCCCATGATTGTCTTTGTGTGCAGTAAAGAAAGGCTCTGTTCTCTTAACAAGGATGGAAAGTATAACGGCATACAAAAACCAACGTGGACAACCCAGATCTGGTAAATTGTTTAGCATTTGCAATAATGCATAAAATCTTGGTGTGGGTTAAATAGCTAAACCTTCAAGACTACTAAATCTTTTACAGGAACTCCAGAACAATCTGACACTCCAGTGTCTGCTAATGACATGTGTTCCCTTGCTGAATGGCCATCCCATGCTCGCCGCAACCGTGCACTACTACAGGATGGTACTTGGTTTCGTTTACATTTGTGTCATCATTTCTTACAATCTAATACCGAGTAATACAATTTTTCTTGTATGATTTGGGCTGTAGAAGCTGGTGGACAGAAGAAGAAAGGGCGAGGTGTTCTAAAAGGTTTTAAAGCATCTAAGAAGCGTTTTGCCAATGGATCTGCAAAGCTAAATATTACATTCTCTCAAAAATTGGGTGGTACAGTAGGAATGAACTATCGTTCGTTCAAGGATGACGTGGTAGCCGTAATGAAAAGAAAGTTACCACTCATTGGAGTGAGGACGTGGTCGGACATTCACCCTACCATTCATCGACTCATTATTGCAGACATGATAGTGCGTACAATCTTTTTCACATGTGTTATCTTATTTTACCATCGATAATGCACTGCTTATGTATATTTACTTGTTGTATGCTTTACAGGACAGATGGGACTTGGAAGATACACCAGAAACAGAAGAAAAAGTTCTCAAAATTGCGAAAGAGCGATATAGAGGCTGGCGATCAACTCTAAGCTCCACTTACAAGGCATACAAAACAGATGCAGCTAGATTGGCTAATCTGCCGGATGATTTGCAACCAGAAGAGTGGGAATGGATGATTGAGTACTTTGGCACTGATTCAAAATTTCAGGTTATCTCTAAGATCACAGTTTGTCTATTATGTGTGAAGATGAAACGGCTAGTCTCACTGGTTATATTTGGTTTCAATGAATTGATAGGATCGCAGCCAAAAGAATGCCGATAACCGTAAGAAACAGAAGACAAAACACATAATCGGATCAAAATCTTACTCGCAAGTTAGTTTTGAGAAGGTATGAGTCCAACTAAATATGTATGCCTCGCTGCTAAATATGGTGTCATGTCTCAAGCATCTCATTGGTATATTACTTGCAGAGAAACTTGGAAACTGGAGAAGAGCCAGATTGTATTGCTCTGTGGGAACTCACCCACACGAACGATGGAACATGGTCTAACACAGATTCCCAGAAAGTTTACGTGAGTACACTGACTTTTGGTTATTCTATAGTTAGTCAATGATGTGCATTCGACATGTTTCATCATCAGATGCGATTATTCATGCATTGGACCGTGTTATTCTTGTTTCATCTTTTATAATGTCAATATTGATGCTGCACCTATAATTGTTCCTTCCATTTTTAGGACAAAGCACTTCAAGAGGTTAAAATGAAAGAAACTGAAACTGAAGGTCCACTTTCAAGTGAGCAGAAAAACAATATTTTCCAGACCGCTTACAAAGACACTCTGGAATGCAAGTCATCGCAGCCTCGTGGGTACGGATACATGGCCAAAACTTCAACTGGTTCTGAAAGGTTTCGTATCCAGATCGAAGAGCAAGCTCGTGCTACAGTAGCCACCCAGGAGCAAAACTCTCAGCTCAGCCAGCAAGTCAACGAATTAGAAGATCAACTACAAGCTGAACGTGCAAACACACAAGAGAGGATTAACTTGGAGTGTGCTGAGAGAGAACAACTTGAGGAGAGGTTAAAAGAAGAGTGTGCTAAAAGGGAAAGATTGTTGCAAGAGGAGCGAACATCAAGACTGGAATTTGAAAGAAACATGATGGCAAAGTTTATAGAATTGAGCCAACAGATGGGAACCCAACAGGTGATTACAGTCATATGCTTCCGACCTTGTAAGATTTATGTTGCTTACTTGCATTGCTAAAAGTGCACTTCTATTTGCAGGTGCCTACGAAGAGGGTTGACAAAGAAAATAGTAATCCAAACTTGCAAAATATTCTTTTACAGAGATCTAGTCCTAATAAGACTCCAGGTTCAAGGCCAACTGCTATTTCTTCAAATGCGCTCATACAAGCTGCAGCAAGGCATTCTCGAATGTTTAAAGCAATGGTAAGTCACAACCTTTGCTTTCTCTTCATGTTTACCTGCATTTTATACGTCATTGGTCTTCATAGTTAGCTAGCTGCTTCTTCTCTTTTACCATGTGTTGCTGCATCGATTCACAACTTATACGAAAAAGGAATATGTGCTAGCTAGGGACATGAACTTAACTGAAACTATACATCTAGTCTTAACTTAAATCAATAGCAGAAGCTTTTAGTAGATGTACGATCGGACAATGGCACCATTCTGTATGCATGAGCAGGATGTCATGAGCATGCGCGTAATGCCTTCGCTGATGAGTCCACTGCAATGTCCCAAGCAGTATCTCTTGCCGCTGATATGGGGGTCGTGAGAGTCGTTTTTTAAACGGACTCGCAACTCCTGATGGAAGCACTTAATATCAATAAGGTTGACTTGTCAGCCCATGCTGCTGTTATTGAGGATACCAAGTAGCCGCTCAAATTATGGTTTTCTTATTATGAAATAAATGTATGTCGTCGCTCGACAAACTCTCATGAGCTTGCTAGTCTTGGTAGGATGTTAGAACCTAACCACTATTTGGAATGGGAGGCCGATGTACCAGCCCTTGTGGCTGCCTGTGCTTTGGGTGATTCAGCCCGACACTGTTAAGTTAAACCAATGTTTTTTTCTCAAAAAAGAAGCTTTTAGTAGATGTAAGGACGCGGATTTTTGGGACATGGTGCTACGCGAGGATGTTATCCTGACCGATGATTGCTGCCATGCGATTCACACTTAATATAGTGCTTAACTGGACACTCTGGCAATACTTAGGAAAGTGAGTGAATACGCAACATTAATACAGTAGACATTGTCCAGCCATTACTGAATTTGGTGGAGAAAGGCTGTTGTGTTTATGGTTAGGGTGCAGGGTTGCAGGGTACCCGTCAGTGTAATTATTGTTCGTGACCTGGGTCATAGTAAATGGTGCCTACTCCTAGTAAGTAAAAGTTACTCACCCAGCCTGCACTATATATGGATCCTTCATCAACGTAGTGCATGGTGTCCAGTTTGTAGGATGGTGAAGGTTGTTGCTCCAGTTTTTGCTAGTTGGTTCTTGCTTGCTATGCATGTACAATCCTGTATTCCAATTTCCAATAGCAGGTTTGCTGCTTCTCAGCCTGGTTGGTTGGTTGGTATCCTCGAACAGAACAAAAGCTCTCATGCAGGCCAGCCCGAGATTAGGAATTTTGCTACAAAAACACAACCCCATGGCCGCGTCCGTTCTGGAGATGCTAGAGGAGCCAATGAACTACTAAGAGAGAGAGAGAGAGAGAGAGAGAGAGATGAACATGAGAGGAACAGTATAGAAGAGGGAATCGTGTTTTCGATGGAGTGTGATGGAGGTGGTGTGGAGTTGTGCCGGGACATGGATGAACCCATGCTTGTGAACTTCGGCGAGACTGTGATGTATGGAGTGATCACAGAGAAAAATAGTTGAGTAGTAGAAACAAGCAAGCCAGGCATTTAAAAAGACCAAGGGGAGCGTGGTGTAGATAGTTGGTGGGACTGACATGTACTTAATGTGCAGCGCCTTCAATGTGTGAGGCTGCACTGTGGGACAGAGGTAATACGCAAGCCATACAAGTTGTATATGGTGCAAGAAAATCATTATACACGCTTGATGTATTCAAACTACACGAGTCCTGTGGGAATGGACGGGCGGGATAACAACCTCGCATGGCTGCATGTTCACTCGTCATTTATCGATGTACTTGTGGTTATGCTTTAGACATTTACACTTGTATTGTTGTTCTGATCCCTTAGTTACATGCTTGCTGACAGAATATTAGTCCAGCTAAACTGGCGATAGTTTTTAACAATGGGGCTGGAATAATTGTATGACGTATGTTATGTTCGACTAATTAACTAGAACTTTTTTTTATTTCTTGATTGCAGGATCCAAAGAACTAGCTGGATTGGACTCTAGATCACGGGCAGTTTAGTCTTCGAAGTTAATTAGGATGGCTAAATTACATTTGAGTTTTATTTGATGGATATTTGCTATGAGAATTATGAATTTTATGAATCTGGATATTATACGTATGGTTTTGAATATTGTAATCGAAAGCCTGTATTTTTTTACGGTTGCAATAGACTATTACCACAACCCACTTTCGGTTGCCACATGCTAGCACCACTAAAGATATAGTGTTGCGTTATATCTCATTCGCTACGCCTATCTGTTTTGTTGCACTAGGATGTTGCAACGGAGCACTTTATATTGTTGTAATAGCTTGGTGCCACAAAAAATTTCATGATGCGATAACAGTTTGGCGCCACCAAAGTAAGTTTGTTGAAATAGAGTATCGCCACGGAAAGTATAAATTGTCGCAATAATTTCTCGCTACAAAGTTTTTACTTGTTGTGATACCTATTTATCACTATAAAAACAAGTACGTTGCAATTTCCTATTACGACGATTCGAATATTTGTTTCCATAAGTTAATGCCACAAGCGTAGTGGGTCGTGGCAACATGCCTAATGCCACGAAAACAAGGATTGTTGCCATAGTTTATTGCCACAAGTATAGTGGGTCGTGGCAACATGCCTAATGCCACGAAAACAAGGATTGTTGCCATAGTTTGTTGCCACAATTGACTATTGCCACAGAAGAGTATTGCGCCACGAAATGGTCGTTGTTGGCATAGGTTGTTGCCACAAATGTCTATCGCTATGAGATATCAATCTCCACAATTCATTACATGTTGCATTAAAGCTATCTCCACAAATCAAATTGTGGCATCAAGTGAGTGTTGCCACGGGAAAACATGTGGCAACTTCCCGCATGGTTGTTGCAATAGCACACTTTATTGCCACAATTTCTTTTTCGTGGTAATAACCTATTACCATGTGTCCAGTCGCAACGGCTGCCAACGAATGTCGTTTCGTTGCAATAGGTACTTATCGCCACGAAACAACATGTATTGCAACAAACGATTTTGTTGCAATAGACCCGGATCCTTGTAGTGATGAAGTGTGCCTCTGTTTTCAAGAAGCTTTCATTGACACGTTTTCATTGCGGGGGCCATGGCCTATGAGTTCCATGTGTCTTTGAAGGCATTCGGCCTCATTAACGGACGTGAAGCCAATTTACGCACGGTCCCCATAAGAGTGGAGGCACAGAAGTGCCTCCGTGGGTGTTTTAAGTAGTTGGTGTTATTGACGGACAACCGTGCCTCTGTAGTGTTCTTCTCTGAGGGTCACGGGCGTAAGCAATGTTTTCCAAGGAGAATAAACACCTAACTACCTCTGTATTCAAAATGTTTTTCTAAAGTGTTGCATACGAACGATTTTTAATATTGTGTGTGCAATGGTTTGTTAGAACATTGTGCACTGCTTTTAGGAGCATTTTGTAATTGTTGTCCCTGCATTTCGACACTACATCCACAAAGGTACTAGTGCATGTGCGTTACGCTGATCGTATACTATCCGTACTGTGTTTATATTTTTTAGTTTCACGCCAATATATTCTAATAATAGAAAACTCCAACATTGCACTGGAAATAAACTTGTTCAGAAGATATGTAAACTGGAAGCAAACTACAAGGTTAACTGCGACACAAGCAAATCTAAATTTAGAACAAGCAAACGGCAGTCTTGAGAGAAAGCAAATCTAACGAGAAATCTAGAATGGCATGAGCAGTCTTCTAGATACTTTTCTTGGCCGGGACCACCTGCTTCAGTAGTCGTAGTCGCCCCAGGACCTTGCGCGCTTCCTGGACTGCTCCTTCTCGAGTTTTTCCCAGCGGAGCCCTCCCTGGATGGTGGTGAGGCGGCTCCAGATCTCGTACGCAGCGTAAGCATCTTTTGCCGCGTACTCGATGTGCCTCATGGACAGGGGCATGGACGCCCAGCGCTTGTGTTCTGCATTGGTGAGCTTCTTCTTCATGTTGTTGTAGTAGTCGTGGACAAGGATGCCTGAGACATCGCCAAGGGAGTCCAGAGGCTTGGTAGCCGTAGGCACCCTCCATTCCTTCTGGATGTCGACAAAGTGGGCGATCTCCAGTCTGACGTGGCCGAGCATCTCTATGTCGCCGTCGATGGAGAAGCCAGCAAACGTGTACCTGGGGTCGGCGAGGAAGTTATCCAACCTGGTGCAGTTCTTGTCGGCGGCGCTCCGTTGAAAGAGCAGCACCGGATGATCCTTGCCGACGGAGAGCTGGACGAGGGCTGGTTTCTGATCTTCGCCAACGTCGTTGGTTTACTCCACGTCAACTCCGACGATCTTGTGGCGCTCGAATTCGAGGTGTCGCTCATACTGCTCGATGGTGGTGGCTGCCTTGTGCAAGTCATTGGTGTGGATCACGTGCAAATTGGTGTTGCCGTGGGCCTGCACCTCCATGAATTCCCTGGTGAATCCCATGGCCTGGAGCAGTTGTCCTCCTGCAACCTGGTATTTTGTGGGGAACAGTGAGTGGGAGCGCAATGGCGAATTCTGTTGTTTGTCTGAGACAAGTCCGCAACGGAAGTCTAAATTTAAGGGCGGGGAAGCGGCAAAGGAGTGCACGATCTCACTGTCGATGCGGTTGTGCACATTGTGGGTTCTGGATCGTGGTTTCGTCTCCCTGACGGTGCGGTTGTGCACATCTTGGGTTTTTGATCGTGGTTTTTCTTTATAAAAAATAAAAATAAAATCAGCAGTTATGTTTTTAACAACCGTCGTATCTCCAGCAAGTCGGGGAGATGATCGTTGTCTTGCGTAGTTTGCTGTCAAATGTTAACTTTTACAATTTATCTCGTGAGGCATGCAGGGGCAGTATGTAGAGGCACAAGTCTCTGACCAAGAGAAGCATGCTTCAAGTGGCTGGTTTAAATCTCAGACACACGGGCGTGGTACATTCACTAGTCGTGGCAATTGTTTTCAGTGATACATTCAGTTTGCTGTCAAATGTAAACTTTTTGCACTCTCGTTTTATAAGTGCTGTGTTTTATCAGAGGCACTGTTGTGTGTCTGTGTTGCAACTGACGCTACGAGATGGACAGAAAGAACGAGAAGCAACGAGTGGTGTGGACATGCAGCTGCAAGAAGCACTTATACAACAGGAGGCGCAACTAGAGGCACAGATACGATGCTATGTGAGGCACGGAAATGAAGTTACGTTATTGCATGGATGTCAATTCGTGCTATGGTGCTACGTGAGGCACGGGCACGAACAAATAGACGTGCACTCAACTACGTGAGGCATTCTGGGTTTTACAAGTGTAGGAAGAATCGTTTTACACTTATATGTTCTGTAGCAGAGGCACGGCAATTACTTCTGTGACGAAGGAATGAACGTCGAATGTACGTGACGTGAGGATTGACAATAGGCGTCCGTTACTGTTTTCCGGAATTTTTTTCAATTAACTGTGAGAGGCGTGAACGTGCCGACGGAACAGGCACGGTCATGTCTGAAATAGTTGCAAGTACGAGATGGGCAGAAACAACGAGAAGAAACGAGGGGCGTGGGCATGCAGCTGCGAAATGCACTTATACAGCGAGAAGCACAGCTAGAGGCACAGGTACGATGCTATTTGAGGCACGGACATGAAGCTATGTGATTGCATGGACGTCAATCCGTGCCCGTGTTCTGTCAAATGTTTTAAGTGACAGTTTGTAAAGGCATGGATGTTTAAGGTGACTGAGCCATAGGGGAAGGCGCTAGGTTTTTAGGAGGTGTATGCTTGAGCTCATCGCAACAAACTACTTGCCATGTCGCTATTATGCGGAGCACCATAGTGAAAATTATGTATACTACTGACGTGGGGAGCTAGCAACGTCAGTAAACTATTCTGAAACATACTTCACCACAGGCATCCATTCTCCATTATTAGTCAGCGAATCCTTTTATTATCATCAGAGATAAATAAAGTAACCCACGTAAGTGTTTCACCTTCTTTGACAGGGAATTTTCACAACCGTCCTCTTGGACATAATTATATGCTCAGTTACATACCATGACATAACTAAATAACAAAACTGGTGTGTACAGCCTATTCAAAAAACAGACATAAATTACTGATCTAGGAAGTATAGCCACCGGCAACGCTCTATCAGGAAAGGTCGTTGATTATCATCCGCAGCAGTTTCATGTTTCCCAATGTTGGCCACCGCTTTTCAATTGTGACAAGGACAATTGAACCAACCCTTAGCTGAGCTTCCCGGGCAAAATCTGAAAAACCTGTCACCTCCATTCTGCCGTCGGTTCGTATGGAGTACGTTGTGCTCATGTCTATTGCATCATACATCTCCGTTAGGATGATTCCACCGTTTTGAGGTAGATATCCTAGGTTCATCTTTAGAAGCCTCACAACGGCAGACGGGATTCTCTGCAGATTGTACCGATATTACTAGATAAAATCAATGTACAAGGACATAAAACATCAAAAATAGCAAACAAAACCATGGCAGTGGATCAAAACAAATATTCAATGACTAACCAGGTGACCATTTATGACATTGGTGACGTTTAGACGCTGCACAAAGGGTATGGTGGGGAAGTTGTCAGATTCAAACACATAGTATATCATCTGTCCAAATTGTGTGTATGAGAGGTTTACGCCTCGACCAAACACTGTTTTCCCAATTTATTCCCTCTCCGAGTAATTTAGAAAATCAAGAGCTGCATAAAAAAATAACTCATTTTCAAACAAATTTGTTTAAACAGATGAGCTCGGTGTTTAAGTTTAAAAGGAATGGTTAAATTCAATGCATGTGATCAAGTTGGGATGATAATCAACAGAATTGCATAAAATATTTTCGAAATAACTTTGACTGTAAGTATGACATTCATTTAGTGGACAGGGGTAGGAGCACCAAAGTATGCTTATAAACGTAGTTGATAAAATAGGATGGAAGTTGGTGCACTTACCTAGTGATGGTTTGGGAAGGGGCCTGTGATCTCCTCGAGAATCACTGAGTTTCAGATCTATCTCAATGGACAGACTCCCGGTATCCATGTTTATGATGATTAGATCTCGATAATGAAGACCGTAGTCACTAACTAACTTTTCCCAGCCAGGTCCATGAATTTTAGACCGGTTAGGTTCATCGGTGACGCAGATCTCATATGACAGATCCTCGTTGGTGATCAGTACTGGATTCCTTTGTTTTCCTTCTTCTTGAAATGCTTGCTCTTTCCACTGATAGATTGAAGAAGTGACTTGCTGCCTGCAATAGCATGGCACATATTGCGCAAGAAAAAAAATCTTACCAAGCATGTATAACCAAGACAGATAGCGCTTATCATATATGTACCAATTGTTTTCAACAGGTTGCTATTTGAGAAAACAAGGTACATAAAAAATTGAAAACATATCATTAAATGCTTAAATGTAGGCATTCCATTCCAACAATATGGTAGAAACTTTTATTTCCTCCATCAGAAACATACACTAGTTGGTAGTAACTGATGGGCAGCATGGGGTGGCAAACATTTCTCCTTACCAGGCATGTCTTGAAGCATTGAGGAAGATGCACTGTTATCGCACTGTGAAGAATGCCTGACTCCAATCCAGGGCAACCGTAGTTGGTGCATATATCACAACACATGGTTTCCCCTGGAATACGTTGCAAAACAACGGTTATATGAAATTCTCAACACAAGGAAAATTGTATTATCTTGAAAAACTATTCGGCTAAACTGGCATTTTTACATAAATAGTCGTTCACAAGCAATTTCCTAAAAAGAAATGTGCACAACTATTGATTAGAAGGTGAACAGTAGATATGGGATATGTAATAACAGAGGAAATATGAATTTAATTAAATCAGTATTTTATTTTCCAAAAATGGTTGCTTAATTCATCACAATTCAGTATTGACTATTTTTAGAGCAGTTCGCAATCTTGGTTGTCAATGTCAATCAGTGAAAGGATTTCTGCTGCTTGGTTTTAAAAGCAGCTCTAGCAAATGTATATTTCAAGACAAGACAGGCAAAAAGGAGAAACAATAGTCTATCAACAGGCGGCTCAAAGGAGTGTTTGTAACATTAAAATTATATGTAAATTCGTCAGAGCTGCACCCAGCAACAAACGTCATCCGCAACCATACACCACCGTTGCCGACGCCAAGCACCGGTGCCAACCATCAACGTTAACCTTGCCTCCAGCGTATAGGACCCAAAACTCTATCATCAAGCACAGAAGCCGACTCCCAGTAAACAGCACCCCAAACGCCGATCTCCAGCACCCTGTGGCCAGTTAAGCAATAGAGCTCAACGTCTGGCCACTCTCCCTTGGACTTCCGGCCACCGCCGTTGTTTGCAAGACCTAACGGGCTTCAATTTAAACTAACAACCTCCGTCGGCGAAGTTCATCGCTCCGCTGGGACTTGGACGCCGCAGGTCGCTGCAGCTCGTAGCGTTCTCAAGCACAAACCCCGACTCCCAATCAACCCCACCCCTAAGAGGCATGGGTCATGTACAGGTTCGGCGTCGTACTGCACGGATTTGGTTTAGATCACAACGATTTTCCAGGCAATTCCTAGCATAACAGCGTAGATGCGTCGCTTTCAAACATGGAGAGACGAAACCAACAGAGAGGAAAACGGATCGTAGGGAAAAATTCACTTAGAAATTAAGAGAAAATGGACTAACCCTAGATCTAGAGGGAGAATCGAGAGAGAAGAGACGATGAACTCTACAGTGGGTGAGTGGGAGGGGGCGGTCTGGGTTGGCACAAAACAGAACAGACAGTTATAATACGCGCCTGCTCGCTGACATGGGGCTACTGTACAGCGGCAAAGACAAGACTATTGGCTTATTAGGAGCATAGAGGCACGCACTGACGGCCCCAACATGCACGGACTTACATGCAAATATGGCATGTCCATGACGCACGACCGTGCTTCTGTTTTCCGAAGTATTTTTCCCTAGCACCGTCTCTTCGAGGGACAGGGACGTGAAGCCACAGTGCACATCATCCTGTAAGTATAAGAATGAGACGCACGGAAAGGCCTCTGTATTCTGAATGTTCTCAGTGACGTGTTGATTGACAGACGCGCGGTCTTCAAGCAGTTGGCGCACGGTTGTACATGCGCACGACGCACAGACGTCTTTTGTGTTCTCTTAGTTGTTTTCGCATGACATGGCCACTCCTAGTTGTGTTCTCCTAGTTGTTTTCGCATGACACGGCCACTCCAAGGGACATGGGAGTGAATCCACGGTGCGCACGGTTCTGCGAGGAGAAAATGCACTGAAGTGCCTCTGTTTTCGTAACATTTTAAGTTGCTTGTTCACTAAGAGAGGCACGTGTGTATGTTTAAATGACGCAAGACCGTGCTACTGTTTTCAGAAATTTTCATTTCTGACATGGTCTCTCGGAGGGACACGGTGTCTGCAATAAAAGGGGCACGTAATCTTTCGCTTTGACGAATTCTTCGGATGCATGAGTTTTGTTTAATATGATAATGAGAATGGAAACCCAGCATCTAAAAAGTGATTGGAGGTTCATTGCCGACCTCAAGTCATTATCACAGCATTCCAAATGTTTTCAGTGACGTGTTCACATGGACGTATGATTTTTCAACCTCTTGATGCACGTTCATTTCCTGTGGGGTGCACGGACGTCCTTCGGAGAGACGCGGTTGCAGTAGTTGCAGGTTTGCAGTGGACGCATGTTGCTTTTAAAAGACAGAATTTCATACCAAGCAACTGAGATAAACAAGAGTATACTAGTTTGATTTTTGAGCATTTGTGTGAGCTGATTTTTTTATCATTGGGTCCAGAAACATATGATCGATATTGAAAACATAAAGCATGTACATAATTGATATCATAAACGTTCATATCCCTAATTTTAAAAATATGAGCTTGCTGCCTCAAGAAAAAAATCTTACAGACGGTACGGTGCAAAGTGAGTGAGAATTCATTGACCATGTTTACACAATGCACTCATTCAACATAGCAAGTACAAATCTCCAGACCTGTTTTCAGCATCCACAGTTGAATGGATCTGGCAAATCCAGATATTCAACACTTGTGTTTTTTAAATCCATGTGCATCTGCTTGCAAGTTGTTGTTAATTTAAGCTCGGCACAATTAGAAGCCCTTTTGTCCATCTGCAGTTCCTCTTCTTGCCATTTGTAAAATTCACGAGTGAAATCTCTGCGCAGGCCAAACTTAAGCCTGATGGTCAGTAGCAACCTAGCATTGAGAATAAAGAACGTCACAAATTCAGTGTTTGCATCTGTGACTTCATAGTCTTCCAGCGTTAATGTCCTCAAACAAATGTCGTGATTATTGAGAAACACCTGCTGCTTTTGGCGCCATTCATTTGTTATACCTCTTTGATCCCATCCTCCCCCCTAAACACACATGAAGAGCAAACTGAGCAGTTAGTGCCAGTATATTATGTATATTGTGCGTGGGCTTTCAACGTGTGTGAAATCATCACCTCGATAAACAAGTTTTGCAAGCATTGAAAGCATCGCAGCAAGTCAACAATCTCATCCAGATTAAAGCATGTCTGTGAGATAAACAAGGTCTTGACGGAATCCAGCACCGCGTGTAGGCTACTTATGCAGAGACCCTTCATTGAGCACATAACGTGATATTATTAGCTCGTGGATGTGAATCTCAAGTGCTTTTGAATAACGCAGGTCAAAGTAGCGTGCAGAGGCAGTACCTGAATAACTGTAGACCCAATGACGATATTTGTTTCGTTGGGTAATTCAGAAATTTTTCCCAGTGTGTCCAACACAGGCGCAGACAAAACTGTTATTTGTAGTTGTGCATCTATGGAATCATGTAGCAGTCTCCGGAGGGAAGGGGCATACTCAATGATCAGTTTTCCTCCGTCGAAACAAATGCCAATGCTTACAAGCATAGCTGAATTTATTCGTAGACAGCAGAATTTCTTGTTGCAAACAAGCAGCAGGCACTGGAGGGCAGGGAAACCGTGGAGGATGAACTTCCGCAAGGAGACATCCGATATATAAACCTCCATGAGCGAAAGTCTCCTGAGCAGTGGGAGGCAAAGCATTTCTACTAGATTATCTTCTAGTTTGCACATGGCGAAGGTGACGGTGTGGAGAGACGAGCGAAATCTAGAGATGGATGCCGGTGGCGATGGCATAGAAGAAGGGATTCTGCATGCTGATGGCCCTGGGTAGAAGGAATTTGGGAATATATGATAGAACTCTAAAACCTGGAGTTTGTCCAGATTTGGAGACAGGAACAACTCATCGACGCCACAAGGTTGGCACTGGAGGTAGCTTGTCAGGATGCAGAGGCGGCGAATCGGGCCCTCATGATCGGAGAGGATAGAAACAGGAAGACTAAAGCCATCGTCAACAGATTCTCCGCGACAGTTGCAACTAAGATGTCGGCATTGAGTTCCGACGTATGTTTCCTGGACGAGTTGCTTGCCCGGGAGAACGCGGATGATTTGGCAACATATTTTTTCTAGAGATCTAGTAGAACGAGTATCAAGGATCACACGGAAGTCGAGATCGAGTGGTGCGGTGCGCCATATGCAGCGCCACCAAGATGCGAGCACTTGTGTGCACATGCCGTCCTTTATGGGCAGACGAGAGATGATCTCGCCGAGGATGGCGTCCGGGAGATCGCTGATGCGGTCCGGACCAGACTCAACATGGTTCTCGGATCCAGTGGGCAGGCCATAGCCGCTCCTCTTAACGAGCTTAGCGGGCATGGGTACAGCCGCGAACCTCGTCTTCTTGTTGCTAGAGGCACGCTTCTTCATCTCCATTGCCGAGCTCGTGCCGCCTCCGTTGCAGCTCTCTGTGCGGTTGATCTGGGAAGAGGGTTAGGGTTTTACGATTCCCAAAGACGACAATATATATACGTACCTAATCTTGAAGATTCCGACAGACGTGGTGCACGGCTTCGACAGACGTGCCACTTGACGAGGCACGGCTATCAATCGTCCGGATACACAGAAGTTTTGGTTGGAGAGGCATGGGTCGGCATACTTAGTTAAGGACGCACGGTTGTGCGGTCTGTAGAGACACGGTGGGGTGGAGCCACGACACGGTGGCAAGTGTCAAGTGAGGCACGTGCGTGCAGGCGCTGGAGGCACCTAATTGCAGTCTGTGCAGGCACCGACCCCATTGAAGCCTCCCTGGATTCTACAGATTATAGGTATCAACTCCGTGGATGCACGGAAGTGTGGTGGCAGATGCATGGCTGCGAACTCTCAGTTGAAAAGACACGGTTGTGGAGTCTCTGGATCCACGTGTCGTGTGTCTCCAGGGGAACGTAAAAGCCACGGCTCGTGGCACGTGAGGCACAAGGGTGCAGACTCCAGGGGCATCGAAGTTTAGCCTCTAGAGGCACGTACGATTGCCAACCATGTGGATGCACAAAATTATGGTGGCAGAGGCATGGATCCAAATCTCATCTATGGAGGCATGGGTGTGTATTCTCTGCAACCACAAGGGTCACGGCAAGTGTCATGTGAGGCACGTGTATTGAAACACCGGAGGCATGGAAATGAAGCCTCTCTAGGCACGAGTGTCAACCCAAATGGATATAGAAAATTGTGGTGGCAGAGGCATGGGTGAGAATGCTCTGCCGGAGAGACACCATTGTGAGCTCTCTGGACCCGCGGGCGTCTGGTTCCATGGGCACCTAACAGTCACGGCTTATGTTACGTGAGGCACGTAGATGCAGGCGGGCGCCGGAGGCACTGTTGGGGAGCCACTACACGCACGGGCGTGGCGTTTCTCCAGGCCTGGATCAGCATAAACCCTCTCTGGGTGCAGAAAAGTGTGCGCAGAAGGCGCCGAAGTAAGGCCTCTATATGTACGTGTACCAACCTTCTTGATACTCAGTTAGAAAAGCACGATTGTGAAGTTTCTAGACAAAGTCTGACCTCAAGACGAAGAACAGCCGTCATGTCACGAGACACACGGTTTTATTGGCCTACGAATCACGGACTTGTTTTGGTATTGGAAAGGTTCCCACTGACGAGTTCATTATCAGTGGGAACATGGTTCAGTACTAACAAAGAGTCAGTGTCGTGCCAGTAAAATACTCAGAATCTTTCCGCTGAAACATTCAATGTGCCTGAAGGCACGGACGTTTGCACAGTTACACCACTTTAGTTTGCACAGTTACAACACTTTCTGGTCAAGAGTTGTTATGGCAAGCTTACAGACGGTACAAAATATTACAAGGGTTGTCTGTTCATGTTTAGACAAAACGCACGTTCAAAAGGGCGCAACAACATGTAACCCTGCAAGCTTGAACAACTTACTGCAGCTCTGTGTTCAGCAGTCACAGCTGAATGGGTCCGTCAAATCTAGGTATTCAACACGCGTGAGTTTTAAATAAAAGAACCGGTGCTTGCATGCTCCTGATAATATAAGGCGAGCACGTTCAGAAGCCTTTTTGTGCCATAGAAGATCCTTTTGATGCTTTTTTGTAAAATTCTTCTGTGAAGTCTTGGTGGAAGCGATAGTTAAGCCTCATGGTCTCAAGCTTGCTTGCACTCAGAACAAAGAATCTCACAAATTCAATGTTTACCAAGCAGGGTTCATAGTCATCCAGCGTTAGTGTTTTCAAACGAAAGTCATCTCGCTTGACAAACGGTCGGTGCTTACGACGCCATGTATTTGTTTCTCCGCAACAGAGTCCTCCCTAGATGTACACGAAGAATGAAAATACTTAAGCTCTAAAAACAGAGATTCTGTCGAAAGAGCATCCAGTGTAAAGTATTTATTGGATTTTTTTGTAGATACGGGTGTATGTAATACTAAAACATGTCTAGCCACGGGTGTATCAATTTACAGACGAATGTAAGACAAGCTTTTTAAGACATACAGTAGAAGTAGTATAGTATGCATGTTATGGGCTTTCAATGTGTGTGAGAATCATCACCTCGATAAACAAGTTCTCAAGGCTTCGAAAGCATTGCATCAGGGAAACGGCCACGTCCACTTCAAAACACACCTTGACGAGCAAAGTCTTGACCGTTTGAAGCACTGTTGACAGGCTGACTGCCGGAAAACCCTGTATGGTGCACGCACAACAATTTTAAAAATTGAACAAAAGGTTCTATTACATGAAATTTGTTTACTCGGATAAATGCAGCTGAAAACTAGGTACTTGGATAACTGTAGGGTTACGCGTGACCTTGGATTCAGAGAAAAAATCATGGAATTTTCCCACAGTCTCTAGTTTAGGTGCAGACATGACAGTTATCTGCAAGTTGCTGCTGAGAATATCGTTAAGCAACCGCTGAAGTGACGGGGCATCCTCTATAACAAGTTTGCCATGTCCACAGCGAATTCCAATGCTTACAAGGTTACGTGACTTTATTCTTATGCAACGGCTTTCCATATTCCAAGTAAGCAGTAGGCACCGGAGTGCGGGGCAACTAGAGTGGATGATGCTTTCAAGCGAGATGTCTGATATACCAACGTCCACAAGTGAAAGTGTCTTGAGTAGTGGTAGTTTAAGAGCCTGAACGTAACTGTCTGGTTTGGCAAAGAGCAAAGGTGGTGGTGTGTAGGGATGATGCAAACCGAGAGAAGGACGCCGGTGCAAAAGGCGCATATGATGGGTGTGTGAGTGGTCGTACGACACACTCTCTCACGAAATCTGGGAACATGTAATAGAACTCGATGACCTGGAGATTGTTCAGTTTGGATGATTTCAGCCAGGCGTCGACTGCGGAGGGTCTGGATTGGAGGTAGGACGCTGGTATGCAGAGACGGTGAACTGCGCCCACATGGGCGGAGAGGATGGCTTCCGGAAGGGTCGTATCGTCAGTGCCAGATTTGCGGGCGAGCTCCCATGTAGGAGGCGCGACGGAGATTTTCTTGATATGAACTGTTTCTAGAGGCTTAAAAAGACGAGTGGCAGGGATCTCACGGCACTCGAGATTCAGAGGAGCGGTGGGCCATAAAGGACGCCATCGACGAGCGAGGATGCGAGTACGGATGCTATCCTTGATGAGGAGACGAGAGATGATCTCACCTAGGATGACGTCCGGTAGATCGCTGATGCGGTCCGGACGAGTTTTTTTCCCATGCTCCTCAGATCCGGTGGGCGGACCCTCACCGGTCCCCGCCGGTACCGCCAAACACCCAGAGGAATGCGTCGTCGGTGGCACGAGCCTTGCCCTCTTGGTACTAGAAGTATCGGACTCCATCTAGGAGCAACGGGTGCGGTGGATCTGGAAAGACGGTTTGGAGGACGGAGGTGTTGCAAAACACCATTTATCAAAAAAGTAGTATTTTTTAAGTGATTTCATTGCGAGAACAGTGACATCGGACAGTGGCAACAAGTTGTACTCCATGCCTCCACTTGATGCACGCACATGCCTCTCCGAGCAGCGTGTCACTACAAACATACTGAGCACGGACGCATGATTGCAGCTCTTCTTTTTAACATGGCACACACGACCGCAAGTCTTCTTCCTAATATGGGACCGTGCCTCTGCTTGCTCGACCAACGTGCCTATCTGAGTACACGACCCAGCTGAAATAATGACAACTGGGAGGCACGACCGTCCCCTCTTATACTATATGACCGTGCCTTCACTATCTTCACGGTTGCGCCTCTCTTACTGCACAAAGTCAGCTAAGTTAATCAAAGCACAGAGGCATGACCATGAGTTTTCTTAACACAGGACTGGACCTGCACTAGGTTCAAGTGCCTCTCTGAGAAAACATGTCGAACCGAGAGACACACCCACAACAACAACAGCAACAACCAGAACAACAACAACAGCGATGACAACCACGTTTATGATCGCATCTGCTTTCAGTACCATTGTCTGAATAAGAATTTGAACTGATAAGTTCTATTAGGTATGTACTATGAGGATTTCAACTGCACTCATAGTTTGAAATAACACACGTATGATACTTAACTTAATACCATAGTAGTTAAAATTATGTGGTGTAATACCATCCCTCCATCACCATACACATCTCGCGTCATGCCTTTCTTTTGTAAAGACCAGTTATCACAAGTGAGAGCGAGTCCTCCCTACGCATAGTGTGCCACTCGATACTGATGAGTACAACACAATCAACTGTCAGCCTGGCTGCATCTGCAAAAGCAGAAATCCCGGTGATCGCCATCCTTCCATCTTTGTGTATACAGTAGGTGCCAGGCAAATCAAGGCTGCTGAAAATTTGAACAAGCGTGATGCTGCCCTTGAGAGGCAAATATCCAAGCTTCATCCTAAGATCATTGGTAACAATAGCTGGGATTTTCTGTACAATAACAAATTATTCTGGCATTAGATTACGAAGACACGCATGTTGACTGTGGTTTAGAGAAAGAAACAACGACGTACCAAACGGTCTGTGTGAACGTTGGTGAAACATAGACGGTGCACAAAGGTAATGGTAGGCATGTGTTTAGCATTTAGGACTAGTTTAATCATGCAAGCCATGTCTTTATAGGAAAGTTTTATGCCCCGGGTGTAGACTGTCTCGTCTATGTAGCTCCTTTCCGATAAACTGAGGTCTTCAAGGGCTAAATAAATACAACCATGTATTAGCCACTATGTGTGAAGCAATGAATAGAACAGTTAAAACTAAAATAAATGAATATTGGCTTTTAAAAGGGAAATTACAGTTTTAAACTACATTGTGAGTACAAAGAAAGATTTAATACATTACATCACAGAGATTAAGCACATAAATATCAATGGCATGCCACGGTAAAATTATAATAGATAAATGTTAAACCAGAACAAATATTGATAAGCGATCAGAACATACCAACGGAAGGTTTGGGAAATGCTTTGTGACCTCCTCGAGATTCACTCAACATCAAGTCAATGGGAAAGAAGAAATCTTCTGCTTGCAAATCCAATTTTATAATATCACCATAAAACAGATCATAGTCACGTATCAACCTTTCCCATCCAGGTCCATGAAACTTAGACCTGTGGTTGCCATCTGTAAACTTAATCTTGTAAGACAATTCCTCAGTAGTGCCGAACACAAGGTCAAAATCTTCGTCTTCAAAACCATCCTCGAAAGCTTCATCTTTCCATAAAGAGATCAAAGAAAGGACCTGGTTCCGGTAGTAGCATGGGACATACTGCATCAAAGTAAAATTAAGACAAAGGTATATAAATGTTTTACTAATTTTCAGGAAAAAAATTGCATGAAAGCGTTTTTTTCTTGAAATTTCTTGGTGTTCAGGCACAGGCACGATCTATGACATTTAGTTAAACCTATACAAAACAATTGAACTTCTAATTACGTCAAGGCCTATAAAATAAAAACAAGCATGCGCAGTATAGTTCGCTTGGAAGGAATACGTGTGGTTGCTGACTGCGGAATGAAGATAACTGCAACAAATACAGTGATGAAGGTTTTTTACTGGCCACGCGTGATTTGGTAGCAAAACATACCAGGCATGACTCATAACAATGAGGCAAAGACACAATCAAGAAAGATTGGGCAACATCAGATTCAACACCAGGACAGTTGAGGTTCCTGCAAACATCACATGCCATCTTTGTCTGCGAGATGTAACAATATATAAGACTCGGCTTCATTAATTATTAAAGAAAATTTTATTTCAACACTCCGCTAATGGTACAAAGAATTAAATGACTGTATATCACTGATACACGCTTGTTTCAACGAGGAAGATAGAGCGGAGCGAATGCTAATATGTTGATATCCCTTGATGTTAGTGTCTCTGTAAAAAATGAAAAAAAACACACAGACCTCCTCAAATCTACAACCTTGCAGCGAACTAGCTAGAAAAAAAAATCAACTGTTGTCCTCCAAGATTATTCCCCTATAGAACCACTTAAAAGGGGTAAGATATTAACACAAAAACTAAAATTAAAAGGGTAACATACAACAAGAATCCATCTAAAAAAACACAGTGCGCAACGCCTAAGTATTAAGCAGAGGGGAAAAAATTTACTGTATTTCAGAGCAAGTGGGCGAATCGTAGATCCATCTATGTGGACTGTAGAGTGAGGAAGACGAAGCAAGAAAGACGGAAGGAACTAGAGAAGAAGGGGAGCGGAAGAGCAAGTGACTCGGGAGATAAGACTCACAAAACGATGTATTTATGGAGTAATTATGGAGAGGGAAGTAATTTTGTGTACTCGCTCGCCAAAGCTGAAACTACTGACAATAGTAAATGGCTCCTTGCCATCCCAGCTCAAAAAAGGGGGCATGGGAGGGCAGTGGGGGCTGGTGGGTCTGGCGAGTAGGTGGAGTATTTGGTCGAGCCGGACCATGTCGAAGTCCCTTGCTTTCATTTCCCCTCTTGCTCTCTCACTGTATCTCTTCCCCCTCTCTCTCTCTCCTCTCGAATTCGACGCCGCCTACGGCATCGCATCTGCTCACATCCTCCGGGCCATGTCGACACAAAAGTTCGGACAAGAGGGGAGGACGGAAGGCCTGAACTTCCTTCAGCTGGATTTTGATTTCTATGTAGGTGATTCCCTGCTACATGCGGGGCGTTGAACTGGGATTTGTTTTCCAAACAAAAAATCTGAGCTCTAAACATTCATGTGTTCTTGTAGGAGAACCCTGATACCATCGAAGACCATGATTTCTGTGGCAAAGAGCTCGACCGTCCTCTCTACTGCGTTCTCCACGATACCATGCCTCTCAGGTGTGTGGCCTTTGAAGGAAGTGACACAGGGAGGAGGTTCTACGGCTGTGCTGTGAAAGTTAGTCACTTTCGAAAATCCGAGCCTACTTTCTTGTTGAATCAAACTGTTTGGATATAGGGCTTGTAGTCTCCCAAAGAAGCACCATAATTAGTGTTGTGGGTACCTAACCATTGACGTGCCACATTGCACAAACACGGTTCATATTTAGTTGAATGAGGTTATAAACCAAGTATATGTGAACTTTATTATATTCCAGAGCTTGTGCACCAAAGTATTAATAGACTCCATTTATTTTGTTCCTTTTTGTTCGCAGAGAGGCGTGAACTGTGGAGTCGTCGAATGGGTTGACCGCCCATGGCCTATCATTATGCAGAGGTGCCTACTCAAGCTCTAGGGGATGTTGCGTGAGAGCAATGATGATAGGCAAGCAAAGGATGAAGAGATAAGCAGGCTTAAAATGGATATTGAACAAGTGAACCTTAAGCTCGAGAATCTTGTTGCAGCTGTGGAAAGAACTAATGTAACTACCATGAAGATTGACAGGCAGAAGAAGCAGATGGGTATCGTCGATAAAGACGTCAAGCACATTCAGAGGTCTCTCACAAGTGCCATTCATAATCTTAAGGACGACAAGGGTGAGATTAAGCTGGATAGGGATTTTATAACGGAGGAGGTGCATAAGCTGAAGGAGAATAGAAAGAAGATGCAAAGCGTCATCTGTGATCTTTTGGAGCAAGGGTTTGCGAACACTGATGACCTCCTGATGATCAAGGCAATCCTCGAAGAATGATCATTAACAGTTGCCTTCTTTTGAAACGTTGCAAGGGATACTCGTCTAGTATAAGTTTATGCTTGGACATGGTTACTTGACTAAAGGCATTTATCTCATTTTTTGCAATCTTTTAGAGGGTGTGTGACGGTCTACGCACATCAAATATTGATCTCCTGAATATTTTATATTTCAAAGAAACGTGCTGCTAGCGAGGCGCATCCAGAAATATTTCGTCTTGCATCGTTCAATGAGGCATGGGTTACTGTAATCTAGCAAGGCACATATGTCGCTTTGGCAGGCATGGGGAACCATGCCTCTGGTAACCTGGCACTGACTTGTCAAAGGCACAGTCCTATATGAGACAGAAGCACCGCACTAGCGCTAACACACATAAAATCTACAATCTACAGAGTCGTGCTAACTCCTGATGCAGATGCACGTCTGTGCCTCCATGACTCGATTGTTTGTACTCAGACATAAACTCGTTCACAGACATGCGTTTACACGAAAGGCACGTACAGTCTGAGGTCGCTGGGAGCACGATTTGAGATTAAGTAGAGCCACGACCATGTGCACGTACAGTCTGCCATGAAAGGAGGCAGTGCCGTCCGGTCACTGCAGATGCACTGGCTCTCATGCACTAGACGCACGTTCCTTGCAGAACAGGCAAGGCAGTGCCTCTTCTCTTCCAAATGTTGTTGTTCCTTGGTCGACTACCGCCCACGAATGTTTTTGTAGCATCACGATAGAATGAAAGAAAACTATCAAATTTTCAGAAACAGCGGGTGCATTGCACAAAAGCATTGTTATAACAAGCTTACAAAACGGTGCAAAAGGCGAATGGATTGTTTGGTCATGTTTAGACATAACACAGTCTCAGATTGGGGCAACAGCATCTAACTGTACTAGCTTGAGGAACTAACTTCAGCTATGTGTCCAGCAGGCACAAGTAAACGGATCTGACAAATCCAGGCATTCAACACGCCTGTGTTTCAAATCCAAGCACAGATGATTGCATCATGCTGATAACTTGAGATGGGCGTGTTTGGGAGCTTTATTCTCCCACAGGAACAACTTCTGTTGCTCTTCATAAAATTCTTGCGTGAAGTCTGAGGGAAAGCGAAACTTAATCCTCATGGTCTCTAGCTCCGTTGCATTCAGAATAAAGAACCTCGCAAACTCAGTGTTCTTCCCACTCTTTTCATAATCTTCCAGCATTACTGTCTTTAAATAAATGATGTGTTCTTTGAGAAACTCGCGGTGCTTGCGACGCCAAATATTTCTTGCACCATCAGGAAAGTTTCCTCCCTGAAAAACGCATAAAGGTTGAAAGATACTCAAGGTCTATTGAAGGACAAAATGAACGATAAATTCCATGACCCCCGCCCCAATCAGTTCGTCGAACATTTCCCTAGATGCGGATGTATGTATCCATTGCAAACAAAAATGTAAGACAAGCTTTTTGAGATGCAAGGAGTGCTGCACTATGCACGGTATGAGCTTTTCATTGGGCGTGAGAATCATCACCTGAACAAACAAGTTCTCCAGATTTGGAAGGCACTTAAGCAAGTGAACGACCAGGTCCACTTTATAAGTCATGGCCAAAAACAAGGTTTTGACATATTGCCGCATTGTAGATAGGCTGACCATCGCCAAACCCTTCACATAACATAGAAAATAAAACATAAAATTATTACAACAAAAGGTTGGATGACATGAAACTACTTTCTCAAGGAAATGCAGCTAGAATTGTTGTGAAATGTCAGTACCATAAGACCTGTGGAGTCAAGCGAGATCCTGAATTTGCCCAATGTCTCCAGTTTGGGTGCAGAGACGATGAATACCTCCATGTTATTGCTCTGGAGATCATGGATCAACCTTTGAAGTGAGGGGGCATCCTCGATGATGAATTCTCCTTTCTCACCACGGATGCTGATGCTTACAAGGTTAGGGGAATTTATTGTGATCCGATGCCTTTCTCCATTGCGAACAAGCAGCAGGCACTCGAGTGCAGGGCAACTAGAGTTGATCATGCTTTGCAACGAGAAGTCTGATATATCAACCTCAACAAGCAAAAGTCTCTTGACCAGTGGTAGTTCAAGTACCTCTACATAATGGTCTGGTATCTGGCAACACGCGAAGCTGACAGTGCACAGAGAACAAGAAAACCGAAAGACGGACTTCGGTAGTGAGGGCGTAGATGAAGAGCATATGTGTGATAGTTTCACAGTTTTTTTCACGAATCGTGGAAACAGGTTGCAAAACTCAAGCACCTGGAGATTGTTCAATCTGGGGGACTCGATCCAGGCGTGGACAGTAGAGGGTCTGCATTGGAGGTAGCACACCGGTATACAAAGGCGGAGAACTGCGCCCACATGGCTGGAGAAGATGGACTCTGGAAGGGATGAACCATCATCAGGAACTGTTTTTCCCTGATGCCAAGTTCCGATGTATCTTATGCGAGCAAGCTCCTCGCTGTAGGCAGAGGCCCTACTGATGATTTCGATATGAATTGTTTCTAGAGGGTTAAAAAGACGAGCGACAGGGATCTCACGGCTGTCCAGATTCAGAGGAATGGTGGGCCAAACAGGGCGCCAACAACGTGCGAGGATTTGAGTACGAACGCCTTCCTTAGTGGACAGACGGGAGATGATCTCACCGAGCACACCGTCCGGGAGGTCGCTGATGCGGTCCGGACCAGACTGCTCTTCTTGATCCTCGGATCCAGTAGGCGCACCCTCGCCGCTTCCAGCCGCTACCTCCAAACCACCGGAGGAGGCCGTCGCCGATGGCGCGAGCCTCGCCCTCTGGGTGCATGACGCACCGGAGTGGATATCCATCTTCTTGTCCATTGCTGGATTAGCGCCGCCTGCGAGCGCCGCTATTTGTGGCGTGGATCTGGAAAGACGGCTAAGCGTAACTGGGGTCGGGAAGGAAGGGGAGAGGGGTGGAGGAATCTGTTCAAGATCGACAAAAACAAATGATCGAACTCCTCTCTTCGCATTAGATGAAGTGCTATAGATAGCACTGGAACATGCGTTTTCAGGGGGCGTCGGTTCAGACGGAACCGAGGCGATTGCAGAAAGCAACCGCCGTTACAAGCAGGAATTAATCCCTTAATTACCATGTTAATTAATCTTAACAGGGTCGAAGGGGCGGTTGGAGAACAAGTATATTATTAATATTGATATTATTTCCCCCGCAAAATAATAAATATTGAAATGATTTCTTTCCTGTTTGAGGAAGGAAACGAGGCACAACCTTTTAGAATAGGGGAGCACTGCCCTGCATGCCATAGAGGCACGTTCGTCGATCGGAGTAGCAAGAGCAGGTTGTACATACACCATGCTTCTCTGCACTGCAACGTTACT
The DNA here is from genome assembly GCF_002575655.3 of Aegilops tauschii subsp. strangulata. Lineage (NCBI taxonomy): Eukaryota > Viridiplantae > Streptophyta > Magnoliopsida > Poales > Poaceae > Aegilops > Aegilops tauschii. The sequence goes on along the minus strand of NC_053036.3, from coordinate 630,157,275 downwards.
ATCATTAAGTGCTGCAGAGTGACAGCCGACTGTCCGTGTTACATGTGACAGTGTTTAGTAGCGTCACGGTCCTTTACGCGTGAAGACGACTTTCTGTGTGTCAATGTTTCAGGTCACAGGCACGGTTGACAAGCCCACAAATGCACGAAGGCAGTTTTATAAGTTTAGCAGCGTCACCATCCTTTAGGCATGAAGACGACTTTTTGTGTGTTGTCAGTGTTTCCGGTCATAGGCACGGTTGTCAAGCTCACAAACGCATGTCCTGTAATTATCCAGAGTCACCTTCGTGTCTCTTTGTGTTCCAAATGCATCCGTTGACTATATTACCAGGTCAGGCATGGTCGGGATGCCGAGGGAGGCATGCTTGTGTTTTACGCGGAGCCACGTTCATGCGTTGATTGCGGAAACCCAACGTTTTGATGGGCGTCTCCACCTATTCGGGTGTGAACGCCACGTGCCACCACCACGGAAACCGAAGGGTCGATGGACGTCTCCTCCGGTGACGCCGGTCTGGCCCGTCGCCCGAGGCCAGGCTCCGGCTATTTAAGACGGACGAACAGAGTCTCCAAACCCTAGCCACACACTCTTCCCCCCTGTGCCCGCCGCCAAGCCATCCATCCCTCTTGGTGCTCTCTATCCTGACCCTCTCCGCCATGGCTGGTCAGGAGGAGACTACAGCGGAACCCATTGTCCAGACACTACAAGAGATCCAGGCTGGCGAGGGTTCCTCATCTGTAAGTTCACTCTGCTTCCGCTTCATTCGTTTTTCCTTTCCTTCGGCTACTTGATTTAGTTGTGAAACGTGAATGAGTCGGACGGAGTCTCGAAACCCTAGCAGCATCCCCTTCGTCCTTTTGTCCGCCTCCAAGCCACCCAGTCATCTTGTTGTTCTCTATCCTGAGACTCTCAGCCACTGCTGTGCAGAAGGAGACTACTCCAGAGCGTCGTGTCCAGTCGCAGCAAGAGACCTCGGCTAGCGAGGGTTCCTCATCTGTAAGTTCGCTCTGCTTCGGCTTCATTCGTTTTTTCTTTCTTTCGGCTACTTGATTTAGTTGTGAAACATGGATCATTGTGGTGAGCTTCATCCTAATGTTGATGAGGGTCCGTCCTTCCAACAATCTGACACCTTCTCCTTTGACCAGCTGAAGAACTTGTTCAATATTGTGGAAGACTTCGTGAAGATATCCACGAAGTTGGACGACGAGAACAGAGCCATCATTGCACGTCTTATGAATGAGAAGGTGCAGCTCGAACTTCAGCGCGATAAGCTGAAGCTGGAATCATACATTATGAAGAAACAGATCGAGGAACTTCGCGCCAAGCAACCAGAAAAGAAGTCTCGCCGGACTAACTAGACAGCCATGACCCTGATCCTTGTATCTGAAGCTATTAAGCAGTGCACTAAAAGTTTCTTATTTAGTCTTGCGTTACCTCGTGTCGTCAGTAACTTTGATAACAAATGTGTTTTGCTTTCCTGGGTCACGTTCATTCCAAGTTTATGAGTACAGATGAACAATAACATAATGGCCAGTTCTAGAGACGCTGTTTTAAAAAGCACGGACATGAAATCTCTGCAGCCAAAGTTTTTGAACCAACCAGAGTCATGTCTTGTGCACACATGAAGGCTTGCACATTCCTGTGTTTCTTTGTTTCAGTGTTTCGGGTCACAGGCACGCGCATAAAGAGATCAAAGGCATGGTCGGTGGTATTACATAGAGTCACGCTAGCCTGTGACGCTATCAGACGGAGACGCACGGGCGCTTAGCCCACGGAGATGAACCTTTGTCTTACGCACAGCCACGAGCATTTACTTTGTGAGACATGGAATGGCCTATGTGAGGGACGATGTTTTTAAAATCTTATTTCCTTGTATTTAAAAGCACGGACGTGAACTCCCTGCGGACACGGTTCCATATTCAGCCGCGTCACGCTTCTTTCTTGATGTTACCTATATTGTTCGATAAAGGCGTGGACATCGTGGCTGTCTGTATTTCAGTGTTAAGGGTCACAGGCACGGGCATAAAACGCTCAAAGGCATGGTCGGCGGTATTACATGGAGTCATGCTCACGGATCGAGAGGGAGCACGGTCTCCGCTTCCTTCCGCTCCGATGACAAGCACACCATGATAAGGCGGCGTCGCCGGCGGAGCCACTCTGGACCTCTTGGTACTACGAGCAGCGGTTTCCAACTCCACCTCCATTGCTGTGGTGGCGCCGCCTACGGCCAGTGTTCGGTGAGGTGCATCTAGGAGAGGCACGACGAGAAGCCCATGGAGGCATTTTTTAGTATTAGGCAGAGTCACATTCACGCGTTTATTGCGCAAACCGTACATTTCATTACCTGGACGGGCTTGAAGTCTCTGCAGCCACGGTTATGTGCGTTTGTGACCTTCTGTATTTCAGTGATAAGGGTCGTAGACATGGGCAACAAATCCACAAAGGCATCGTGTGGTATTATATAGAGTCATGTTCGCCTGTGTCTGTTTTCCGGATGATTCCGTTGACTCGTTTAGACGGAGAGGCACGGACGAGAAGCCCATGGAGGCATACTTCAGTATTAGGCAGAGTCACGTTCGACCGTTTACTGCACATACCGAACACGAGATAGACACTTAGGTTTAGGTCTTCACTGCGCACGCACAAAAAACACAAGAGCTTAACAGAGGAGGAGGAGATGATCTTAGAAAAAAACGAGGATGAGGCACAGTGCAGGGACATAATTGCAGATGTCACCGCTGGCGTGCGTTTTTTAAAAGCACGGGCTAGCACTCTCTGCAGCCACGCTTATGTACGTTTGTGACTCTCCGTGTTTCAGTCATTAGGGTCACAGGCACAGGCGTCAAATCAAAGGCATCGTTTGATATTATATAGAGTCATGTTCGGTTGTGTTTGTGTTCCGAATGATTCAGTCGACTCGTTCAGACGGAGAGGCACGGACGAGAAGCCCATGGAGGCATACTTTAGTATTAGGCAGGGTCACAATCATGCGTTTGTTACGCATGGTCGATTGTATTACATAGAGTCATGCTCGCCTGTGAGACTCAGCCAGACAGAGACGCACAACCACGGACGTTTACCCTGTGAGGCACGGAATTGCCTATATGAGAGACGTTGTTTTTTGAAGCTCATTTCCTTGGATTTAAAAGCACAGACGTGAAGTCCATACAAACACGGTTCAGTACCGAGTTGCGTCACGCTTCTTTCTTGATAAAGGCGTCGACGTTCGTGGCCATCTGTGTTTCAGTGTCAAGGGTCACAAGCACGGCCATACAGCCCTCAAAGGCATGGCGTGCTATTATATAGAGTCACGCTCAAAGGTTTTCTAATTGTATTTCGAATGAGTCGGTGGACTCGGTCAAAAGGAGAGGCACGGACGTCCAGTCCATGGAAGCATGGTTTGTTCTTACCCAGAGTCACATTTGTGCCACCGCTATTCGGGCGTGAACGCCACGTGACGCCGCCACGGAAACCCAAGGGTCCGACGGACGTCTCCTCTGGTGGTGCCGGTCAGGCTCGTCGCCCGAGGCTAGGCTCCGACTATTTAAGGCGGACCGACAGCGTCTCCAAACCCTAGCCACACCCTCTTTCTTGGGCTCTCCAGATCAACACGCCACATAAAGCGGCGCTTGCAGACCGTGCGATCCCAGCAATGGAGACGGAGATGGAGGTTCACTCCGGTGCCCTGAGTGCCAAGAGGGCGAGGCTTGCGCCACCGGCGACGCCTTCCTCTGATGGTTTGGCGGTAGCGGCTGGAAGTGGCGAGGGTGCGCCTACTGGATCCGAGGATCAAGAAGAGTAGTCTGGTCCGGACCGCATCAGCGACCTCCTGGAAGGTGTCCTCGGGGAGATCATCTCCCGTCTGTCCACTAAGGAAGGCGTTCGTACTCAAATCCTCGCACGTCATTGGCACCCTGTTTGGCGCGCTACACCTCTGAATCTGGACTGCCGTGAGATCCCTGTCCCATGTCTTTTTAACCCTCTAGATCAAGTACATTTCCAGTTGGTCACCGCGAACTCTGCCACACCGGAGGAACTCGTCCGCGTAACATACACTGGAACTTTTTTTAGAGGATAACATGTCGGTGAAGACAATTCGTATGATGATTCGTACCTTCCAGAGACCATCCTCTCCAGCCGTCAGAGCGCAGTTCACCGCCTCTGCATTCCAGCGTCCTACCTCCACTGCAGGCACTCCACAGTCGATGCCTGGCTTCAATCCCCAAGACTGAACAATCTCCAGGTTCTCGAGTTTTACTACCTGTTCCCACCATGCTTGAGACAACATGACATAGGGCCATTCTCATGCCCTTCACTCATGCCATCACCACCAGCATTAAACCCTCAGATTTCCTCCTCTCTCCAAACCATCGCCTTTGCTCTTTTGCAAGTTACCAGACAATTATGTACGGGCGCTTAAATTACCACTGCTCAGGAGACTCTCGCTAGTAGATGTTGATGTATCAGACGTCTCATTACAAAGCATCATCAGCTCTACTTCTCCTACACTTGAGTCTCTACTAGTTGTTTGGATGGTCAGGCACCATTGCATCAGAATAAACTCACCTAACCTTATAAGCATCGGCATTTCTGGTTACTATGGGAAAATTGTTATAGAAGATGCCTCGTCACTTCAACGGTTGCTTTGTGATGGTGATTGCAAGAAGTTGTGGATAGTTATCACCTCTGCACCTAAACTGCAGGTCATGGGCAAATTATCTGATATTTTTTGTGAATCCGGCATCAGAAATGACCGTATAATTATTCAGGTACTGACTTTCAACAATACTTTCACCTCCATTCATTGGTACAAACAAGTTCCATGTAATTAAACCTTTACTCTACTAATATTATGTTTTATTCTACATGAAGTGTTTGCCGACAGTCAGCACATCCACAGCGGTTCATTCTATCAAGACGTTGTCTATCAGCATGGATTATGACCTGCACGCAGTCTTTTCCTTGGTGGAACACTTCCGAAGCTTGGAGAACTTGTATATCGAGGTGATGCTTCTCACACAAATTGTAAACACATACCATGCATGGTGTAGAACTCCATTCAACAAAAAAAACGTCACTTACATTTGTATGTAATGGACAAAGTTGTATATAGTCATGGACCAGTATTAGGACAAAACTGAAAAAAAAATCTTTTATCACAACAGAGGTTATATAATTATTCCTTCACTTGCTCTCCCACTAGAATCACTCTTTATGGAGCTTAACCATTTCAAATCTTCATGTTTATTCAGGACATAGCCTCTAATGAAGAAAGTCTTGCGAATGACTGTTCTTGCAAGAACCATCATGACGTTCGTTTGAAGTCACTGACGCTGGAAAGCTGTGTTCAATGCGAGAAAAGCAATCGATTTGCGACATTCTTTATTCTTAACGCAGCACAGCTGCAGACTATGAGGATCAAGTTTCTTCTTCAGGAAGACTTCACGGAAGAATTCTTCCAACAACAACAAGACGTGCTTCAGTGGGACAAAAAGGCTTCTAAACATGCTTGCCTTAGGTTGTCGCCAAGTTGCAACCACGGGAACTTGGATCTAAGGCACGCATGCGTTGAGCACCTGGATTTAAAGGATCCATTCACTTGTAAGTGCTGAAAACAGTGCTAGAGTGAGATGTTGCCACCACATTCCGGTTTGGAATTTACATAGGCATGGTGAAACAATGACCGTACATTTTTGCTCAATCTGTAACCTTGCCAACAGCGAACGTGGTATTTCGGTCTATGGCCAAACGGTCTTTTGCTCATACCGTACATTTCATTAGCTAAACGGGCTTCAAGTCTCTGCAGACACAGCTATGTACGTTTGTGACTTTCTATGTTTCAGTGATAAGGGTCACAGGCACGGGCGTAAAATCCGCAAAGGCATCGTGTGATATTATATAGAGTCATGTTCGCTTGTGTATGTTTCCCAAATGATTTCGTCAACTCGTTTAGACGGAGAGGCACGGACGAGAAGCCCATGGAGGCATACTTTAGTATTAGGAAGAGTCACGTTCATGCGTTTATTGCGCAAGCCGCACATTTCATTAGCTAAACGGACTTCAAGTCCCTGCAGACACGGCTATGTACGTTTGTGACTTTCTCTGTTTCAATGATAAGGGTCACAGGCACGGGCGTCAAATCCGCAAAGGCATCGTGTGGTATTATATAGAGTCATGTTCGCTTGTATTTGTGTTCCGAATGACTCAGTGAACCACGGTTTGTCAGCAAACACACAGACGGTCATGCCTTCGTAGAAAAGTGATACGAGACATACTGTTCTACCTGTCACACAGGCACGACCATGGAAAACGCATGGTTTGCCACGTACCACACAACGGCCGTGAAGTGATACGACGCGCACTGTTCTACATGCCATATAGGCACGCCCGTGATTCCACGTGCTTCAGTAGCATGTAAAGACGTGATTCTTTCACAGGAAACGCCATGAACCTAGTGCCAGGGACTATATCCATTTGTGAAACAGAAACGCAAACACAACGGTGACCCTTTGTTTTTGAAATCTTTGGATAACAGAATCACCGCATGAAGGCACATGAAGTATGGTTGGACACGCATCGCAAGCATGGTCATGCACATGAGGTACGGTTAGGCACAGTGCAGGGACATAATTGCAGATGTCACCGCTGTTGCGCATTTTTAAAAGCACGGGCTTGCACTCTCTGTGTTTCAGTGTTTCAGACATTAGGATCAAAGCCACGGGTGTCAAATCCACAAAGGCATCGTGTGGTATTAAATAGAGTCATGTTCGCTTGTATTTGTGTTCCGAATCATTCAGTCGACTCGTTCAGACGGAGAGGCACGGACGAGAAGCCCATGGAGGCATACTTTAGTATTAGGCAGGTTCACAATCATGCGTTTATTGCGCATGGTCGATGGTATTACATAGAGTCATGCTCGCCTGTGAGACCTGATCAGACAGAGATGCACGGGCGTCTAACCCACGGAACTGAACCTTTGTCTTACGCACAGCCACGGGCGTTTACTCTGTGAGGCACGGAATTGCCTATATGAGAGACGCTGATTTGAAAAGCTTATTTCCTTGTATTTAAAAACACTTGTTACAATTGTTTTTGTTGTAAGATTTTAACTCAAATGCACGAAGGCGACTTTATATGTTTAGTAGCATCACGGTCCTTTACGCATGAAGACGACTTTCTGTGTGTCAGTGTCTCAGGTCACAGGAACGGTTGTCAAGCCCACAAACGCATGACCTGTAATTATCCAGAGTGACCTTCGTGTCTGTTCGTGTTACCAGGAGAGGCACGGTCGGGATACCGAGGGAGGCATGCTTGTGTTTTACGCGGAGCCACGTTCGTGCATTGATTGCGGAAACCCAATGTTTCGACGGGCGTCTCCTCCTATTCGGGTGTGAACGCCACGTGGCCCCACTCCGGAAACCCAAGGGTCCGATGGGTGTCTCCTCCCGTGACGCTGCTCTGGCTCGTCGCCCGAGGCCAGCTCCGGCTATTTAAGCCGGACGGAGTCTCGAAACCCTAGCCACACACTCTTCCCCCCTCTGCCCGCCGCCAGGCCATCCATTCCTCTTGCTGCTCTCTATCCTGACCCTCTCCGCCATGGCTGGTCAGGAGGAGACTACCGCGGAGCCCCTTTTCCAGACACTGGATGAGATCAAGGATGGCGAGCGTTCCTCATCTGTAAGTTCACTCTGCTTCCGCTTCATTCGTTTTTCCTTCCCGTCGGCTACTTGATTTAGTTTTGAAACGTGAATAAGCCAGACGGAATCTCAAAACCCTAGCCACATCCCCTTCCTCTTTTTTGTCCGCCTCCAGGCCATCCACTCCTCTTGATGTTCTCTATCCTGACACTCTCCGCCATGGCTATGCAGGATGACACTACTCCGGAGCGCCGTGTCTAGACGAAGGAGGAGATCTCGGTTGGCGAGGCTATCTCATCCGTAAGTTCTCTCTGCTTCAGCTTCATCCATTTTTTCTTTCTTTCCGCTACTTGATTTAGTTGTGAAACGTGGATTATTGTGGCGAGCTTCCTGCAAAGTTGATGAGGGAGCATCCTGCCATCAATCTAACACCTTCTGCTTTGTCCAGGTGAAGAACATGCTCGAGGATCTCGTGGAGATAGCCACGAAGTTGGATGAGGAGAACAAAGCCATCATTGCACGTCTTATGAATGAGAAGGCGGAGCTCAAACTTCAGCGCAATAAGCTAAAGCTGGAATCATACATTATGAAGAAACAGATCGAGGAACTTCGCGCCGAGCAACCAAAAAAGAAGTCTCGCTGGACTAACTAGACAGCAACGACCCTGATCCTTGTATCTGAAGCTATTAAGCAGTGCACTAAAAGTTTCTTATTTTGTCTTGCGTTACCTCGTGTCGTCAGTAACTTCGATAACAAATGTGTTTTGCTCTCCTGGGTCACCTTCATTCCAAGTTTATGGGTACAGATGTGAACATTAACGTAATGGACCATTCGAGAGACCCTATTTTTAGTAAGACGGACGTGAAGTCTCTGCAGCCAAGGTTCTTTGTACCTGCTACAGTCATGTCTTGTGCACTCATGAAGGCGAGGATGTTCATGCCATTCTTTGTTTTGGTGTTTCGGGTCACAGGCACGGGCATAAAATGCTCAAAGGCATGGTCGGTGGCGTTTAGTATGTGAGGCACGGAATGACCTATGTGAGATAGCCTGTTTTTAAAAGTTTATTTCCTTCGATTTAAAAGCACGGACGTGAATTCCCTACGGACACGGTTCCGTATTGAGCTGCGTCACGCTTCTTTCATCATGTTATGTATATTGTTCGATAAAGGCGTGGACATCGTGGCTGTCTGTGTTTCAGTGTTAAGGGTCACAGGCACGGGCATAAAACGCTCAAAGGCATGGTCGGTGGTATTACATGGAGTCATGCTCACGGATCGAGAGGGAGCACGGTCGCCGCTTCCTTCCGCTCCGACGTCAAGCACACCATGAGAAGGCGGCGTCGCCGGCGGAGCCACTCTGGACCTCTTGGTACTACGAGCAGCGCATTCCAACTCCACCTCCATTGCTGTGGTGGCGCCGCCTACGGCCAGTGTTCGGTGAGGTAGATCTGGGAGAGGCACGACGAGAAGCCCATGGAGGCATAATTTAGTATTAGGCAGAGTCACGTTCATGCGTTTATTTCGGAAACCGTACATTTCATTACCTGGACGGGCTTGAAGTCTCTGCAGCCACGATTATGTGTGTTTGTGACTTTCTGTATTTCAGTGATAAGGGTCGTAGACACGGGCGTCAAATCCACAAAGGCATCGTGTGGTATTATATAGTCATGTTCGCCTGTGTCTGTTTTCCGAATGATTCCGTTCACTCGTTTAGATGGAGAGGCATGGACGAAAAGCCCATGGAGGCACTGAGGGAGTCCTGGATTAGGGGGTATCCGGACAGCCGAACTATATACCTTGGCCAGACTGATGAACCATGAAGATACAAGACTCAAGACTTCGTCCCGTGTCCGGATGGGACTCTCCTTCGCATGGAAGACAAGCTGGGCGATCCGGATAGTAGATCTCCTTCTTTGTAACCGACTCTATGTAAACCCTAGCCCCCTCCGGTGTTTATATAAACCGGAGGGCTTGGTCCATATAGGGACATTCATAAACATCATAGGCTAGCTCCTAGGGTTTAGCCTCTACGATCTCGTGGTAGATCAACTCTTGTAACACTCATATATCATCAAGATCAATCAAGCAGGAAGTAGGGTTTTACCTCCATCGAGAGGGCCCAAACCTGGGTAAAACATCGTGTCCCTTGCCTCCTGTTACCATTAACCTTAGACGCATAGATCGGGACCCCCTACCCGAGATCCGCTGGTTTTGACACCGACATTGGTGCTTTCATTGAGAGTTCCTCTGTGTCGTCGCTGCAAGGCTCAATGGCTCGCCTCGTTGTCAAGGACAACATCACCTCTTGTGACACCCAAAATTTTATTTGGCTTTTTCAAACTTTTATTTGATTTGAGGGAGGTGATTTAAATTTTTGCTTCTAAAGAACTCTCCCTCTCAAAATATTTTCTTTTATGACAAGTGTTTTGTTTTGGATTCACCCAAGACTTGATTTTGGTCTTGGAGGTTTTCCCTTCTTATTCGGTCTCAAAACCAAATGCTTTTCACTTGGGAGATTTCTTTTGAAAATTCTTTTAAATAGCCCTATGGCATTTGGAGTGATCTTCTCCCCTTTTCAAAATCTCCTCTTGCCATGACATGAGTGGAAATCCCCTCCCATAAGCCTTTCCCCATCTTTGGATCATGATGTACTTCAAATCCAGCAAGTTGAACCTCTCCCTATATTTGTTTCCATTTATTTCTTATCAAAAATTATTTCTGCCTTCTATTCTAGCTCTTGGAGATTTACAAAGGAGCTACCATTTCTAGTTTGATTTTTGCCTCCAAACCAATTCCCCTAGCCAGTCCTTTGAGCCCTGAACCAGGATCCATGAAGATCCACTGGTCTCCAGTTCAAATATTTCAAATTATTCTTGCTGCAAGTTTGGACCTCATTTGCCAAATTTGATGAAATTCATTTAAATTCTTCTCCTAAAAATCTGAGAAAATTCAGGCAGCCTCTGGGTGCATTGAGAGGTCACCTCACCAAGTCCCAGCTCCAGAAAAAAAATTCTTCATGCCAAATCATTTCGTCGAACACCTGCGGGACACTGTTGCTGTCATGTTCAAAAATTCAGAGTAACAGTTTCAGTGAGCACTGTCGTTTTCTTCAGAACCTGTTGTCGATCTCGCCAGTAGCCGGTGTGGCGCCTTGCTCCCTGTTCTCTCCTTCTTATCCCTGCGCCGCACGATCTCCTGGAAGCTTGCGGGCGTCGGCGACGAGCAGGAGGAGGTGCGCCACCCGTGAGCGACGGCAGCGGCGGCTTTGCGGCCGCCAGAGAGAGGCGCAGCGTAGACGGCGCCGTCCAGCGCCGCCCATGCCACCGGAGACCGCCGCGTGGCCATCCACTCCCCCGTGCGCGCTGCCATCCTTCGTCGTGAACAGGTAGGCGGGGAGCGCGCTTTCTGCCGCTGCCGTGCCCGTACGGCCGCCCCGTCGAGGACCGGCGCTATTACGCCAAGCCCGACCAAGGTTAGAGGGGGAACGGCACCAGTGAACCTCCCTGATGTTGCCTGGCCACTTAAACTCCCTGCCCAACCCCTGCCTCGCCGTAATTGCTCGCCGGAGCGACCCCGTTCACGGCCACCCCCTCAGATCGCCTATAAATAGAGGCCCCGAGCTCGAACTTGAACCCATACCACCTCTACACACTTCCAATACCCTGCCAAGCCACTGGAAGAGCCCCGAGGGAGCTTTCTTCCCCAACTCCGGCCGCCTCGACCCGCCACGGGACCTAGCTCGATTCGCTCCCGTGTGTGCACCTCTAACCCTCAGCTCTTGCCAGTAGCCTTCTAGTGCATCCACTCTGCTGACCCGCGCTTCAATTTGGAGTTTGCAGCACCCACCGGAGTTCTCCACCATCGCCCGAGCCACCGTCCGCCGGAGAAAGTGTCGCCGTCGATGTGGTGCTCTCCGACGACCAAGTCCACCACCCACCGACGCGGAAGAACACACTGAACCTCTTGGTACCCTCCGATCTCCCTGCCTCGCCGTGGTTCAACGCCGGCGACCACCGCAGCCTTCGGGCGCCGGCGAAGTTTTAAACCTGACATGTGGGACCCCCCCGTCAGCCTCTCTTCTTTTCTCCCCCTCGAACCGTTTTCCGTTGGCGCCTTCGGGCAAATACGTTTTCCCTTTGGGCTGGCGCTTTTCTTTCCGAACCGTTTTCTGTTTTCTCAGTTAAGTCCCTGGATCTTTTCTGTTTCATCACAGATTAGTCCCTGGACTAAAACCCTTATATCTTTTTAATAAAAGATGATTTTTGAGTGATTCTTTTTCTGTCAATCTTGTATTTCTGTCTAGTTTTTTATAGTATTTATTTGGAAAAATTTTGGAACAAATTTTATGCACGCGAGATTTTCACGTTACTATACGTTTTCGCTATACCGTAGGTTCCGGAAGAGGTGACGGAGCCGCGAACTTCGCCGAGCTAGACTCCGATTTCTCCGAACCAGGCAAGCATGTTTCAACCTTTGATATGATAGGTGTTTTGCATGTTTGCTTGAATAGTTTATGCATGGCATATGAGCATCGGTGAGTATCTCGTTGCATGTGAGGCAACTATCCGTGTGTTCCGAAGTTACGGTGATCTCTGATGAGAGATGGCCTAGTCAAGTGCTGACATGAAAGGCAGCAAGGTGGTATTGTTGTAGCATGCCAGCCTTACGACATCTGATAAACTCCGACGTTAACGTGGACTGAGTCACGTTACCGTTGTTTCCCTTCCGTGCTGCCACATGTTTTTTGCCAAGAATACGGTTTAGTAAGTTGTTAACCTCTTTCCGTGTACACACCAAATAGAGGGGCCGGGATGAGGGTTCCATGGCCCTGGATTAAAGCCAGTCATCCGGTCAGGGGGCATGGGTGTTTCCGGTTGGGACCGAGAGGGGGGCACCCCTTAGAGCGCGCGTATATAAATTTGATCCCATGCTACGCGAGGTTGTAGCCTCCCCTTCTCAAGGTTTTTCTTGAACGTTGCCGAGGGTGATTCCTGGCTTCGGAATGTTGAATGGGTGTGTACTGGTTAGATGTGTTTCTCCTAAAACACCGTAAACGGAACTAGTCCCCGTGACTACTGAAATCCGTTGGCTGTGGTTAAAGTACAAATTCTGCAGAGTCAAATCCTTCCGAGTCATCGCGTCTATGGTCAAGGACCATGGCCAGTATATCCATATCTATGTCAGTCCTCGTGGTAAATATTCCCGGTGAACAAGCTTGAGTGGTAAACTTGGTTGAACGTTATTCCTGTGGATGGACTAACCCTATTGTTTATCTCATACCTGATTATTCCCTTGAAATGATTTAAATTCTTGAGCTACTGAGATATTAAGTTATGTAATATAAGCCCTTTATGTGATGTCGCTTAGACGTCCGACTGTGGCACTCTTGTTATTTACTTTTGATATAAGCCCTTTATGTGATGTCGCTCAGACGTCTGACTGTGGCACTCTTGTCATTCACTTTCAATATAAGCCCTTTATGTGATGTCGCTCAGACGTCCGACTGTGGCACTCTTGTCATTTACTTTTAATATAAGCCCTTTATGTGATGTCGCTCAGACGTCCGACTGTGGCACGCACGCTATTTACTTTTGATATAAGCCCTTTATGTGATGTCGCTTCAGACGTCCGACTGTGGCATGCACTGTTATTTATTTTCCCATTATAAGCCCTTTATGTGGTGTCGCCTTGACGCCCGACTGCGGCATTGTTATTTCTTTTGTTTCCTTTCAAGCAGTCATTCAGACACTCGTTTGGCCTTCAGTACTGCAATGGGATTTCGGGAGGACTACCGCCCGACTTCTCTTCTATTTCCCATGCATTATTATCTCAATATCTGAGTGCGCTTGTTAATCTGTTCATATGCATCATGTTTACATTTGTTATATCTTATGTCCGACCTGTCTTGCGAGTACTTTCATAGTACTCACCTGGCTTGTTGATTTGGCCAGATGTTGACGAGGGCGATCTCATGGATGAAGAGTTAGATAGTGAGTCCGACGCCTAGAGGAGTCCCAGTCAGTCCCGTGCGATCCTGGATATTGGTCACTTGTATTATATACGCTTCCGCCACCCTCAATAAGTCTCCTCGAGCCTCACTCCGACGCTCGAAGAGCTGTTAGTTTCAGGAGTCATGTCACCCACTTCGCGGTGATATTTTTCCACCACCGCTTTTATCGTGAGTTAGTAGTTATGCCACCCTATCCGCCTTTATGTATTATTGGCGTGTTTGTAATAAAATGTTGAGCAGTGTCCGCTCAACCTTGTATTATATTCAGTACTCCTGGTATTTTTCTTCTGTGATCAAGAAATTGTCTACCCGTGAGAAGGACTTCTTCTCTACTGGTCCGTAAAAGGGATCGGTTTCTCAATAAATATTTTATTGGAAAACCGGTCGTGACAAGCTTGGTACCAGAGCCAGGCTGACTGTAGGAAGCCACTAGGTGCGATCGCTAATCGGTTAATAGCGTCTTTAGTGCTTTTTCAGCATTTTGCAAATGTAGCTATTTTCTGTTGGTCATCATAAATTTATGACATGACTACTCAGAATTTTTGCCTACTTTTGTAGATGGCTGGCAGCAACTGCGAGACTCGGGTGTTCACTAATGTGCCCGAGGGGTTTGTCAAACTCCTCGTCTCCATCACCAAGCTCGCGATCGGGCCAGCGACTCGTCCGGAGTTCACGCTTTACCAGCACAAGCTCAGCGACGACGTGTCTATGCACCAGGCCGTGGTGCAATTCAAGGGAGGACGTTCTGCGTCTCGCCACTTCCGTTTTGTGGGAAGGGCCATGCCTACGGAGAGGCATGCCATGCAGATGGCTGCCCGTGAGGCGATAGCTCGCCTTCGGGACATTCTTCCTATGATGAAGACTCGTCGCTACCGCTACCTCCCATGCCATGTGCCATATACTTGTCACTATGCATTCGCCTGCAATAGGGGAGAGCGAGATGAAGCTATCGAGATGGTTGTGGAGTATCTCAAAGCTCTGGAGGAATCTTTCGACAACCTCGTGGACGATCTTGTGGCTGCCCGCATGGACTTAGTTCGGGGCGGTCCTGCCGGCAGGAAGGAGCTTCTCCACATGGCACCGCCACTGACTTTCGTCTCATCCTCAGCATCTTATGCACTAGCCATTTTGGCCACTGCTCGCCGTCTGCCTACCATTGAGGAGTTCGAACGAGTCATCGCTCCTACTCCAGTCAGAGCTGCACCGCCTGCCGCACCCGCACTGCTGCTTGTCGCACCCGCGCCGTCACCTCAGCGCAGTGCTACGCGCCTGGAGCCTACTAGGGAGGAGGTGGAGGTTGAGTCTCCTGCACCGCTGGGTCTTTCCCTCGGCAAGGGGAAGGACATCTTCACCATCTCCGACTGAGTGCGCCGAGTAGCCGCGCGTTGTGTCTGCATGTATGATATGTTTTATTTGTACGTTAGTTTGTAGTAGTTGTGTGCGCTGCATTCCGGAGGGGTGTGCTAGTCTAAATAACATGGCAGGAATGTGTACGCACATCCTGAGTGATGTATCGTATGTTTGCGTATCGCGTGTAAGATATGTGTTAAGCAGTCCTCTCCGTGCGAAATCGTTTATGTTTTCTTGAAAAATCTTGAGGTCTTTTAAATTTTTGCCTTTGCAAGATTTTCCTTGTGCCACACAGTTCTTCTCATGAGTTTTGCAAAATAATACCCCAAAGTGGAAAATGTCTCGTCCGTGGACTCGTTCCATGCCCAATCAACCAGAAGAAGTTTATGGAACACAGACCAGCAACAACTTCACTCAGGGACAGTCTAGTCAACAGGACAGCGAAGCAGCCTTATCTCAAGTATGCCGCCTTTTCGAACAAAGTCAACAGCAACACCAAGAAATGATGAATCACGTCATCAATATGGGGAATCACCGTGAGCCATACCAACCACACTCCAAGTTGTCTGAACTGCAGAAGACAGGCCCTTCAACGTTTGCTCACACTGATAGGCCACTTGAAGCTGATGATTGGCTTTGTGACATCGAAAGAAAGCTGATTATTGCTCAGTGCTCAGATCATGAGAAGGTGCTTTATGCACCTCACTACCTCACTGGAGCAGCTGCAGCCTGGTGGGAAAACTTCCTACACATGCATCCCAGTGAACACAATATCACCTGGGAAGAGTTTAAGGAAGGCTTTCGTGGGGCACACATCCCCAGGAGCATCATAAAAATCAAGAAAAGAGAATTTGATGACCTCAAGCAGAGAGGCATGTCCGTGACGGAATACAACGGTCAGTTTACCCAGCTATCTCGTTATGCCTACGATGAGCATATGACTGAGAACAAAAGGATGGAAAAGTTTTTGGACGGCCTGGCGCCAGCATTAAGATGCCAACTGGTCGTACACACTTTCCCGGATTTTAAAACTCTGGTAGACAAGGCCATTACCTTGGAGAATGAGCGCCGCAGTCTGGAAGATATTCGTAAGCGAAAGAGGGACAGGACGACTCTTGCTCGCAACAACCGAAGCAAGACTGATGTTCAGAGGATTGAAGCAAGAAAATCCACGACTACTGATCTAAGGCCAACCAGACAGTTTCATTCCAGGGACAAGGACTTCGCATACCGTCCAGGGGTCACTTGCTATGCTTGTGGTGAAGAAGGGCACTATGCCAAACAGTGCCCAAAGCCAAGGAACTCGGCCCCCAAACCGAACAATGGTGGGAACAATCCAGCCCCCAAGCGCAACAATTTCAATCCCAACAACAACCACAGGAAGGGTCACCTGAACCATGTGACCAGGGAAGAAGCGCAGAATGCCCCACACATCGTGCTCGGTACGTTCCCTGTCAACACAGTACCTGCCACGGTTTTGTTTGATTCTGGAGCTTCCCATTCGTTCATTTCGAAGAATTTTGTTTTGCAACATGGTTTTCCGATACTTCCTTTGGAAAAATCTATGATCATCAAATCCCCCGGGAATAAGCAGATAACTCAGGGTTACTGCCAAGGAATGATTATTGAATTTGAGGGACTAAAGTTTCCGGCTAATCTCATCGTGTTGGAAAATAAAGGACTGGATGTCATTCTAGGGATGGACTGGTTGACCACCAACAAGGGATTTATTGATTGTTTCAATCGGACCATGATTCTCACTCACCATCACGGCAAGACAATAAAAGTTACCGCTCAAGAGAGACCGCGGTCACGGCAACCAAAATTTAACAAAGTGGACATTTCAGAACTGAGAAAAGTTCCAGTCGTGTGCGAGTTTCCTGACGTATTTCCTGAAGAACTACCAGGCATGCCACCAGACCGAGAGATAGAGTTCAGCATTGAACTAGCACCTGGCACCACTCCTATCTATAAGAAACCCTATAGAATGGCACCCTCAGAATTGGTAGAATTGAAGAAGCAAATAAAAGAATTGCTGGACAAAGGATTTATTCGAGCCAGCTCCTCACCTTGGGGTTCGCCAGTACTATTCGCCAAGAAAAAGGATGGGACACTGAGATTGTGTATAGACTATCGAGCTCTCAATATGGTCACCATAAAAAACAAATATCCGATGCCACGGATAAATGATTTGTTTGACCAGCTCGCACAAGCCAAGGTGTTCTCAAAAATTGATTTAAGATCGGGATATCATCAATTAAAAGTACGGACAGAAGATATCCCTAAGACAGCATTCACCTCCAGATACGGATTATATGAGTTCACAGTAATGCTGTTTGGACTGACGAACGCCCCCGCATATTTCGTCCACCTCATGAACAAAGTGTTTATGAAATTGATGGACAAATTTGTTGTGGTATTCATTGATGATATTCTGGTATACTCAAGGACACCAGAAGAGCATGCTGAGCACCTCAGAATTGTTTTGGGAGAATTAAGGAAACATCAATTGTACGCCAAATTTAGCAAGTGTGAATTTTGGCTAAGGCAAGTTGGTTTCCTAGGCCATATATTAACCCAAGAAGGCGTGGCCGTAGACCCAGAGAAAGTCAAAGCCATACTTGACTGGAAACCACCAGCCAACGTGACAGATGTGCGGAGTTTCTTAGGAATGGCCGGATATTACAGAAGATTTATTGAAGGATTCTCCACTGTGGCAAAACCAATGACACAGTTGCTCAAGAAAGACAAGAAGTTTGTATGGACGGAAGCATGCGAGAAAAGCTTCCAAGAAGTCAAGAAGAAACTAACAACCGCACCGGTCTTAACTGTGCCAGACATACACAAGAGTTTTGAAGTGTATTGTGATGCATCTCGGAAGGGCTTCGGATGTGTGCTGATGCAGGATGGCAAAGTTGTCGCGTATGCTTCCAGGCAACTACGGAAGCATGAGGAAAATTATCCAACTCATGACTTGGAGCTAGCAGCGGTCATCCATGCACTCAAGGAGTGGAGGCACTTTCTGTTGGGAAATCGTTGTGAAATATATACGGACCATAAGATCCTTAAATATATTTTCACACAACCAGAGCTAAATTTACGCCAACGACGCTGGTTGGAATTGGTCAAAGACTATGATGTCGGTATTCACTACCATCCAGGGGAAGCAAATGTAGTAGCAGATGCTCTTAGTCAGAACCCCAGCCCGGGCAACGACAGTCCACAGAACCTGAGGCCTGAGTTTCAGCAGGAGTTCGTTAGACTCAACATGGTGTTTTCTCTGAGGGCACCGTATCAAATTTGGAGATACAACCCACCCTAGTGGAACAAATTAAGAAGGCTCAGCAGGGACATCCCAGCATCGAGGGTATAAAGAGGAAAATGAACCTTGGCAAAGCTTCAGAGTTCGTCACAGACAGTGAAGGAATATTATGGTACGGGGACAGACTTTGCGTACCTAACATTGAGGAACTCAAGCAACAAATCCTAACCGAAAGCCACACCACTCCATACTCGATCCACCCTCGAGGAACCAAAATGTACAAAGACATCCAGGAAAGATTTTGGTGGCACGGTATGAAAAGGGATATAGCCGCATTTATTGCTTGTTGCGATTCATGTCAGCGCATTAAAGCTGAGCATCAAAAGCCAGCAGGGCTACTACAGCCAAACAGGATACCGGAGTGGAAATGGGATGAAATTGGAATGGACTTCATCGTCGGACTACCTCGATCGCAATGCAGAAATGATGCCATATGGGTCATCACAGATAGGCTAACCAAGGTAGCACATTTCATTCCCGTGAAGACGACCTACTCCACTCAAAGGCTAGCCAAGCTTTATCTCTCCCGTATAGTTTGTTTGCATGGAGTCCCAAAGACTATAATATCCGACCGAGGCACTCAATTTGTCTCTAAATTTTGGGATCACCTGCAACAAGCTCTGGGCACGCAACTAGCTTTCAGTACAGCGTACCACCCTCAGACTGATGGACAAACGGAATGCATGAACCAAATCCTAGAAGACATGCTGAGAGCCTGTGTGCTCACCTATGGATCCAGTTGGGAAGAAAGTTTGTCGTATGCCGAGTTTGCTTACAACAACGGTTACCAAGCCAGCTTACAAATGGCACCCTTTGAAGCATTGTATGGACGGAGGTGTCGTACCCCACTAAATTGGTCAGAGACAGGTGACAGTCGTATCTTCGGCCCAGACATGCTCAAGGAGGCCGAGGAGAAAGTTAAACAGATCAGGGACAGACTCAAGACAGCCCAAAGCCGACAGAAGAGCTACTACGATCGGAAACATCGTGAGGTCAGCTTTGAACCCGGTGATTTCGTATACCTACGAGTGTCTTCGATGAGGGGCCGGCAACAGTTTAAAATTAAGGGGAAACTAGCCCCGAGATTTATTGGACCACTCTGTATAGTTGCACGAAGAGGCACAATGGCCTACAAACTAGACCTACCCAAGGAGCTGTCAGACGTCCATGACGTGTTCCACGTCTCACAATTGGGAAAATGTGTGAGTAACCCGGAGAAGCATGTATCTCATGAGAGCATTGATGTGCAACCAGACCTCACCTACAAAGAGCGGCCAGTAAAGATTTTGGAAGAATCTGAAAGGAGGACCCGTCAGAAAACAACAAAAAATTTCAAGGTTCAGTGGAGCAACCACACCGAGGATGAAGCTACATGGGAAAGAGAAGATTTTCTTCAGGCAGAGTACCCATATCTATTTGAGGATCAGCTGAAATCTCAAGGACGAGATTTTTCCTAAGGGGGTAGGTGTTGTGACACCCAAAATTTTATTTGGCTTTTTCAAACTTTTATTTGATTTGAGGGAGGTGATTTAAATTTTTGCTTCTAAAGAACTCTCCCTCTCAAAATATTTTCTTTTATGACAAGTGTTTTGTTTTGGATTCACCCAAGACTTGATTTTGGTCTTGGAGGTTTTCCCTTCTTATTTGGTCTCAAAACCAAATGCTTTTCACTTGGGAGATTTCTTTTGAAAATTCTTTTAAATAGCCCTATGGCATTTGGAGTGATCTTCTCCCCTTTTCAAAATCTCCTCTTGCCATGACATGAGTGGAAATCCCCTCCCATAAGCCTTTCCCCATCTTTGGATCATGATGTACTTCAAATCCAGCAAGTTGAACCTCTCCCTATATTTGTTTCCATTTATTTCTTATCAAAAATTATTTCTGCCTTCTATTCTAGCTCTTGGAGATTTACAAAGGAGCTACCATTTCTACTTTGATTTTTGCCTCCAAACCAATTCCCCTAGCGAGTCCTTTGAGCCCTCAACCAGGATCCATGAAGATCCACTGGTCTCCAGTTCAAATATTTCAAATTATTCTTGCTGCAAGTTTGGACCTCATTTGCCAAATTTGATGAAATTCATTTAAATTCTTCTCCTAAAAATCTGAGAAAATTCAGGCAGCCTCTGGGTGCATTGAGAGGTCACCTCACCAAGTCCCAGCTCCAGAAAAAAATTTCTTCATGCCAAATCATTTCGTCGAACACCTGCTGGACACTGTTCCTGTCATGTTCAGAAATTTAGAGTAACAGTTTCAGTGAGCTTTGTCGTTTTCTTCAGAACCTGTTGTCGATCTCGCCAGTAGCCGGTGTGGCGCCTTGCTCCCTATTCTCTCCTTCTTATCCCTGCGCCGCACGATCTCCTGGAAGCTTGCGGGCGTCGGCGACGAGCAGGAGGAGGTGCGCCATCCGTGAGCGACGGCGGCGACGGCTTTGCGGCCGCCAGAGAGAGGCGCAGCGTAGACGGCGCCGTCCAGCGCCGCCCAAGCCACCGGAGGCCGCCGCGTGGCCATCCACTCCCCCGTGCGCGCTGCCATCCTTCGTCGTGAACTGGTAGGCGCGGAGCGCGCTCTCTGCCGCCGCCGTGCCCGTACGGCCGCCCCGTCGAGGACCGGCGCTATTACGCCAAGCGCGACCAAGGTTAGCAGGGGAACGGCACCAGTGAACCTCCCTGATGTTTCCTGGCCACTTGAACTCCCTGCCCAACCCCTGCCTCGCCGTAATTGCTCGCCGGAGCGATCCCGTTCACGGCCACCCCCTCGGATCGCCTATAAATAGAGGCCCCGAGCTCGAACTCGAACCCACACCACCTCGACACACCTCCAAGACCCCGCCAAGCCACTCGAAGAGCCCCGAGGGAGCTTTCTTCCCCAACTCCGGCCGCCTCGACCCGCCACGGGACGCAGCTCGATTCGCTCCCGTGCGTGCACCTCTAACCCTCAGCTCTTGCCAGTAGCCTTCTAGTGCATCCACTCTGCTGACCCGCGCTTCAATTTGGAGTTTGCAGCACCCACCGGAGTTCTCCACCATCGCCCGAGCCACCGTCCGTCGGAGAAAGTTTCGCCGTTGACGTGGTGCTCTCCGACGACCAAGTCCACCACCCACCGACGCGGAAGAACACACTGAACCTCTTGGTACCCTCCGATCTCCCTGCCTCGCCGTGGTTCAACGCCGGCGACCACCGCAGCCTTCGGGCGCCGGCGAAGTTTTAAACCTGACATGTGGGACCCCCCCCCCCCGTCAGCCTCTCTTCTTTTCTCCCCCTCGAACCGTTTTCTGTTGGCGCCTTCGGAAAATACGTTTTCCCTTCGGGCTGGCGCTTTTCTTTCCGAACCGTTTTCTGTTTTCTCAGTTAAGTCCCTGGATCTTTTCTGTTTCATCACAGAATAGTCCCTGGACTAAAACCCTTATATCTTTTTAATAAAAGATGATTTTTGAGTGATTCTTTTTCTGTCAATCTTGTATTTCTGTCTAGTTTTTTATAGTATTTATTTGGAAAATTTTTGGAACAAATTTTATGCACGCGAGATTTTCACGTTACTATACGTTTTCGCTATACCGTAGGTTCCGGAAGAGGTGACGGAGCCGCGAACTTCGCCGAGCTAGACTCCGATTTCTCCGAACCAGGCAAGCATGTTTCAACCTTTGATATGATAGGTGTTTTGCATGTTTGCTTGAATAGTTTATGCATGGCATATGAGCATCGGTGAGTATCTCGTTGCATGTGAGGCAACTATCCGTGTGTTCCGAAGTTACGGTGATCTCTGATGAGAGATGGCCTAGTCATGTGGTGACATGAAAGGCGGCAAGGCGGTATTGTTGTAGCATGCCAGCCTTACGACATCCGATAAACTCGGACGTTAATGTGGACTGAGTCACGTTACCGTTCTTTCCCTTCCGTGCTGCCATATGTTTTCTGCCAAGAATACGGTTTAGTAAGTTGTTAACTTCTTTCCGTGTACACACCAAATAGAGGGGCCGGGATGAGGGTTCCATGGCCCTGGATTAAAGCTAGTCATCCGGTCAGGGGGCATGGGTGTTTCCGGTTGGGACCGAGAGGGGGGCACCCCTTAGAGCGCGTGTATATAAATTTGATCCCATGCTACGCAAGGTTGTAGCCTCCCCGTCTCAAGGTTTTTCTTGAACGTTGCCGAGGGTGATTCCTGGCTTCGGAATGTTGAATGGGTGTGTACTGGTTAGATGTGTTTCTCCTAAAACACCGTAAACGGAACTAGTCCCCGTGACTACTGAAATCCGTTGGCTGTAGTTAAAGTACAAACTCTGCAGAGTCAAATCCTTCCGAGTCATCGCGTCTATGGTCAAGGACCATGGCCAGTATATCCATATCTATGTCAGTCCTCGTGGTAAATATTCCCGGTGAACAAGCTTGAGTGGTAAACTTGGTTGAACGTTATTCCTGTGGATGGACTAACCCTGTTGTTGATCTCATACCTGATTATTACCTTGAAATGATTTAAATTCTTGAGCTACTGAGATATTAAGTTATGTAATATAAGCCCTTTATGTGATGTCGCTCAGACGTCCGACTGTGGCACTCTTGTTATTTACTTTTGATATAAGCCCTTTATGTGATGTCGCTCAGACGTCTGACTGTGGCACTCTTGTCATTTACTTTCAATATAAGCCCTTTATGTGATGTCGCTCAGACGTCCGACTGTGGCACTCTTGTCATTTACTTTTAATATAAGCCCTTTATGTGATGTCGCTCAGACGTCCGACTGTGGCACGCACGCTATTTACTTTTGATATAAGCCCTTTATGTGATGTCGCTTCAGACGTCCGACTGTGGCATGCACTGTTATTTATTTTCCCATTATAAGCCCTTTATGTGGTGTCGCCTTGACGCCCGACTGCGGCATTGTTATTTATTTTGTTTCCTTTCGAGCAGTCATTCAGACACTCGTTTGTCCTTCAGTACTGCAATGGGATTTCGGGAGGACTACCGCCCGACTTCTCTTTTATTTCCCATGTATTATTATCTCAATATCTGAGTGCGCTTGTTAATCTGTTCATATGCATCATGTTTACATTTGTTATATCTTATGTCCGAACTGTCTTGCGAGTACATTCATAGTACTCACCTGGCTTGTTGATTTGGCCAGATGTTGACGAGGGCGATCTCATGGATGAAGAGTTAGATAGTGAGTCCGACGCCTAGAGGAGTCCCAGTCAGTCCCGTGCGATCCTGGATATTGGTCACCTGTATTATATACGCTTCCGCCACCCTCAATAAGTCTTCTCGAGCCTCACTCCGACGCTCGAAGAGCTGTTAGTTTCAGGAGTCATGTCACCCACTTCGCGGTGATATTTTTCCACCACCGCTTTTATCGTGAGTTAGTAGTTATGCCACCCTATCCGCCTTTATGTATTATTGGCGTGTTTGTAATAAATTGTTGAGCAGTCTCCGCTCAACCTTGTATTATATTCAGTACTCCTGGTATTTTTCTTCTGTGATCATGAAATTGTCTACCCGTGAGAAGGAATTCTTCTCTACTGGTCCGTAAAAGGGATCGGTTTCTCAATAAATATTTTATTGGAAAACCGGTCGTGACACCTCTGGGGGAGCACTGGCGATAGGCCAAACTCTCCGACTTGGTAGTTTCTTCATGACCGCCCGATCGGCTTCTACGCCAACAAAGACCTCTCGGGTCATCGAAAGCGGCCTCCACGTCAATTCGGAACTCACCGAACAGATGGATCCGATGGAGCTCTCCTCCCTCAATGAGCTTTTGGATCGCATCGCCGCTTTGGGAGTCGCTACAGACTATGACCGGATTGGGCTTAAACCCGATCAGAGGGATATTAAATCCCCGCTGGTCACCCACGAGATAGCGGTAGTGGAGGAGCCGCATGTGGATTATCCCTCTATTTTGAGGACGAACTATGTCCGGATTGTCGAGCTCTCGGAGCCGGATACCCGTCCGCGGGAGGACATGACCCAGGCCCCGAACTTAGAATTGGGCAACAAGCCGGAAAAGTCGGGCAGCACTCCAGAGCCCCAGCCGTCAGGCCCGGAAGCTCCTCTGCCCCCGGGCGTTAGATCGGATCAGAATCCAGATTTAATTAATCCCTCCCACCCAGACATAAGCCGTCTCTCCCATATCAGACAAGAGCCCCAAGAGACAGTACATCACTACTGGGCCAGATTCCTCCTTGCGATGAACAAGGTTATGGACTGTCGCGAGGAGGACGCAATCTCACTTTTTTGCAAAAATTGCACGAGCAAGGGGATCCTTAATGCTATAAGTCGCCGTGACATAGTACACCTCGCTGACTTAGCAGCCATAGTACAGAAGTACTGTGCGATGGAAAGCGCCTGGAAAACCCAAAAACACCTTTGGGATCATCCGGCTCTCACTAAACACTTCCTTTGAACTAAAAGGGCAAACTCTCGCAAGTTACGCGACCCAATTCCCAAAAAACCAAAGCCCACTCCAGGGCGTGGAACCGTATTGGAAGAATGGCTCAATAGGCCATGCAAAATTTACAGCACGCCGGACACTACGCCAATGCATAGCCTTAGAGCATGTTGGATACTCCGGCAGGTAGCAAAAAAGCGGCGAGGATATTTTGATAAATCATAAAGCAGAGCAACATCCCGCCGAAGACAACAATGCGGTACTGACAGTCTTCGAGACTTTTGCCTCAAATAATAGGCGCAAGCGAGCTCATCGAAGTCTCGCTGAAGTCCGCCATGTGGGAAAAATAAATCCATGGAACGACACTACTATAACTTTCAATTCCAGTGACGAACCTCAATTCCACACAGTTCGGGCACCAGCCGCTTTGGTCCTTAGCCCAATCGTGGACGGCTTTCGACTCACTAAAGTACTCATGGACGGCGGAAGCGGATTAAACTTGATCTATGAGGAAACACTCCACAAGATGGAAATTGATAAAAGCCGCATCGAACAGAGCGGCACAACCTTCAGGGGAATCATCCCTAGTCGGGAGGCACAGTGTGCGGGAAAAATCACACTCGATGTGGTATTCGGCACCCCGGAGAATTACAGGTCCGAAGAAATCACATTCTAAGTGGCTCCGTTCAGCAGCGGATACCACGCCCTTTTAGGGCGGGACGCATTCACTAGCTTTCAAGCTATACCACATTACAGGTACATGAAGCTTAAAATGCCCGGACCCAATGGAATCATCACTCTAGCCAGTGATCCGGACGTTGCACTCCGCGCCGAAAATAAAACGGCAGCACTAGCCCTGGAAGCACTATCCGAAGCCCTAGTAGCCGAAGAACTAACAATGCTGCGCGCCACAGTGGACAGGGATGACGTGATACTCGACAAACGACCCAAGTCCACCTCATTTAAACCCGCAGACGAGATAGTCAAATTCCAGGTCCACCCAACGGACCCCACGAAGACGGCTTCCATTGGGATACAGTTGAGCCCCACAATGGACGCTGTGCTACGAGACTTCCTACGCGAGGATTGGGACATTTTCGCCTGGCATCCTTCGGACATGCCAGGCACCCCACGCAGGCTGGCAAATCTAGTGATGGTACCAAAGAAGGACAAATCCTGGCGCCTATGCGTCGATTTCAAAGACCTCAACAAGGCTTGCCCCAAGGATCCCTTCCCCCTCCCTCGCATCGACCAAATCATCGACGCCACCGCAGGACATGATTCACTATGTTTCCACAACGCATACTCCGGATACCATCAAATAAAGATGGCAGAGTCCGACCAAGCCGCAACGGCCTTCATAACACCATATGGTCCCTTCTGCTTCAACACTATGCCTTTCGGGCTTAAAAATGCCGGCGCAACCTATCAACGCATGATTCAAACATGCCTGGAGAAGCAAATCGGCAAAACAGTGGAAGCATATGTGGACGACGTGGTCATAAAAACAAGACACGTCGAAACCCTGATAGATGACTTGAGGCTTACATTCAATAACCTCCAAACATATGACATCAAGCTAAACCCGGAAAAATGTGTTTTCGGTGTACCCTCCGGGAAGTTGCTCGGCTTCATTGTTTCCAATAGAGGAATTGAAGCAAATCCGGCAAAAATCCGAGCTTTGTCGCAGTTGGCTATCCCAACAGACCTCAAGCATATCCAGAAACTAGCTGGATGCGTGGCCGCATTAAGCCGCTTCATCTCCCAATTAGGAGAAAAGGCACTACCTCTTTATCGCCTTGTTCGACGAACCGAACACTTCGTGTGGACGGATGCAACCACGGCCGGACTGGAGGAAATAAAGACCCTATTGGCCAGTAATCCGGTCCTGACAGCGCCAAATATGGGCGAACCTATGCTACTGTACATAGCTGCAACACATCAGGTTGTAAGTGCAGTGCTCGTCGTCGAACGAGAAGCGGACGGATACAAGTTCCTGCTCCAGAAGCCGGTATATTATGTGTCCACTGTCCTCACTCCATGCAAATCTGGATACCCACACTATCAAAAGATAGCGTACGCGGTCTTCATGGCATCTCGGAAGCTACGACACTACTTTCAGGAGTGTTCGATTACGGTGGCCTCCGAAGTACCCCTCAACGACATAATCAACAACCGCGACGCCACGGGACGGATTGCTAAATGGGCCATCGAGCTCCTTCCGTTCGACATAACATACAAACCACGGCGGGCCATTAAGTCGCAAGTATTGGCCGACTTCATCACCGAATGGACAGAAGCCGAACTCCCTAAAGAGTACGGCACGTACTCTAATTGAATCATGCACTTCGACGGCTCTAAAATGCTGGCCGGATTGGGGGCAGGTGTAGTCCTGACTTCCCCCACCGGGGACACGGTCCAGTACGTACTCCAAATATTGTACACAGACTCTAACAACGCAGCCGAATACGAGGCTCTGTTACATGGTCTTCGGATGGAAGTCTCTATGGGAATTCAACGCCTAGAGGTGCGTGGGGATTCGAACCTCGCAATATCGCAAATAAACGGAGACTTTGATGCCAAGGATCCGAAAATGGCGGCCTACCATAATGCCGTCCTCAAAATATCAGCCCGGTTCGAGGGGCTCGAATTCCACCATGTGGCTCGAGAAAACAATCAACCGGCGGATGTCGTCGCCCGCATCGGCGCTAAATGCGACCCTGTCCCACCTAATATATTCCTGGAAAGGCTGTTCAAGCCATCCGTGGTATGGGAAGGGGAGTTCGGCAACACTAGTCCGGCTCCGAATACAACCCCAGATTCCGAACCATCTGACGTAATCGAGGGCTCTGCCACCGAAATAACACCTTCGGCCCACGAAATCATGGCTGTAATCGCCTCATGGACCGAGCCTTTCTTGGCCTACCTAAATAGGCAGGAGCTCCCTGAGGACCAAAATGAAGCATGTTGTATTGTGCGGCGTTCAAAGGCCTATAAAGTAAATGAGGGAGAACTTTACAAGAAAAGTGTAACCGGAGTGCTTCAAAGATGCATCTCCGAAGATGAAGGGCGGCAACTCTTGGCCGAAATCCATGCCGGACTCGGCGGGCACCACGCTGCGGCTCGGGCACTTGTCAGCAAGGCCTTCCGTACAGGTTTCTATTGGCCGACAGCCCGAGCAGATGCACAGGACCTTGTCCAACACTGCGTCGGTTGCCAGCTCTTTCCCAATCAGAGCCATATGCCTCCTACTGCCCTCCAAACAATCCCCATTACTTGCCCCTTCGCGGTCTAGGGGCTAGATATGGTCGGACCTCTTAAAGGAGGAAGCCATAAGAAAAAATACTTATTGGTCATGGTGGACAAGTTCACCAAATGGATAGAAGCCAAACAAGTTAAAACGGCCGAATCCGGACCAGTGATAGATTTCATATCAGGAGTTGTACACCGTTACGGCGTCCCCCATAGCATCATCACTGACAATGGCTCAAACTTCACAGCCGATGAAGTGAGAGCTTGGTGCGGCAAAATGGGCATTAAGCTCGATTACGCCTCCGTCTACCATCCCCAAACAAACGGCCAGGTCGAATGTGCAAATGGTCTCATTATGAGCGGCATCAAACCCAGCCTAGTGCGGTCTTTGACAGAATCGGACACGCACTGGGTTGAGAAGCTCGACTCCGTACTCTGGGGGCTGCGGACCACGCCGAATCACACCACCAGATACACACCATTTTTTATGGTGTACGGCGCCGAAGCAGTACTACCCTGCGACATAATACACGACTCACCTCGCGTGCGCCTGTACGAAGAGAAGGAAGCCGAGTTAGATTGGCAGGACAACCTAGATGCCCTGGAGGAGGAGCGCGACGTGGCCAAAGACAGGCTCGACGATATCAAAGTAGGGAAGTGCGGGCCAAAACTTATAATATTGGTGAACTCGTTCTACGCCTATCGGAGAAGAAGAAGGACAAGCTCAAACCCAAGTGGGAGGGTCCCTTCATTATTGATAAAGTTCTCACCGGAGGAGCGTACCGCCTACGTAATGCTTCCGATAACAGACTCGAGCCGAACCCATGGAACGTGGCCAGACTCCGGAGATTCTACGCCTAAGTGCCGAACTTAGTGTTCGTCTCCTTAACCCCGCCCCTTTCAATTATGTTCCTCCCTTGTTTTTTCCTTTCTCGCCTTTTTCCCGCAATGTATTCAATACAGTGCGGATGTTCAGATCACTCCGATCGCACCATGTGTGCAAACCATACCTGGGGGCTTCCTATACGGAAGCTAAATAAAATTACTTTCAGGGCATATTGCCTTTCACATATGTGTTCTTTCTCCATATGTGCCTTTTCTTCACCATTATATGCATCGATATGACTTAAGATGTGGCCATGCTGGGTTGCTTGGCTCTTGTGTTTATGCCCTACGTTCCCGTTAATTCGGCTAGGGCATAAGGGGAGCACCTCTGCGATTGTTACTGCCGTTTGAGCCGGATGTGTACCTCAGACTGGGTGAAGCCGAAAGCTAGCGTTCTTAAGGGAATATTCGGTCGGTGAACAAAAGATGTTTCTTTCGTTTATTACAACGTGAATACCCAGATGTTTTTTTTCCTGCGTTTTTGTTTGCAATCTTGACATGTACATCGATGCATGCGTACCCAGGGAAAGGAACCCCTAACGGAACTATTCTCTCTGGAAGATGTTTCTTACTATCCATGTAATATAACATAACTAGTTGGGTACTTGTCTGTTCAAGCACTTATGACCCCTACGCCTGGTTTCCATGCATACCCCGGTTCGGCATAACTGAGCGGGTATTCGGATACACCCCGGACTATCGGGTCCGGGGGCTGAAGCGAAAAGGTCCTCCATGACAAATGATTTTTAATCCGGCTAGGGACTACATGTGTCCATTGAATTACATAGTCACTGGGACTGACTATATTCTTGCTCTATACTATCCAACATGCTATCTAGTATACAATCCTGTTGGGAATACTTTGCGGCTAACGCTACATGGTCATACACCAAACTCACAGGAATTTCTTGCCCATCTGGCCCCGCCGGTCCGACTTCGGCCATATGGTTTGGGTCAAGCTTGGTGTAGCGCGTCTTCACCATGGCCCAGGCTTCCCTGGCACCTTGTCGGCAGGCTGAAATCTTCCACAAACGGAAGCGCCGCCGTGCTCCTTAGAGCATTTCCACAAGCTCCCCTATGCCTCTAGGCAAGGAAGTGGTTGGCCACAAGGCCTGGGCAATACCCTGCATCACCCGCTGAACTCGTTCGTGCAGCTGTGAGAGGTCCTACAGTAAATCGCCTGTGGACCCGGGCATTTCCTCTTCGGGGCGGCCTGTCAGCATACCTACAGACATAGCTCTGTTAAATAACTTCTTCGCCGAACTGTATAAAAGTTCGTTTGAGCACTTACTAAAAATGCCGCGTCGAAGCCTCTTATTCTCCTTCACGGAGTCAGCAAGCTGGGCTCGAACATCTTGTAGTTTGACTCCCAACAGGGTATGGGCATCATGGAGTTAATTTTTCTCTTGGATAACCCGTGCAAGCACGCATTCACCAGCCTCTAGTTGTCGTTGAACGGGTTGCCCATCCCCTGGGGCTATCTCCGGATTCACTCCGGATTTGCCTGCATAATCTATTGTTAGATTTGAGAACACGCCCAAGACTAACTGGAATATTTTATTACATTCTTGTTGCTCAAGACAAGTATTACCAGATGAGGCCTTCTTGGTTTCCTCAACTTTGGCAACTGTGGCCCTTAGCTGCGCCCTGCACTCTTCCAGCTCTTGAGTCAAGCGGGTATTCTTTTCTGTAAGAACCTGGGCATACAATGATCCTTAAATCAGTTGCGCCAACTGTTTCAAGTCTCAGGGGCTACTGGTATATATAACTATCAGATTTGTTCTTACCTGTATATCCTTTAAATACTGCTCTGTGGCTCTAGCAAGTCCACCTTGAGCAGCTCGGATGTACGCTTCTCCCGAGTTGAAGGCATTAAACGCCTCTTCGGAGAAATTTGGGTCGTGGGGTACGGCCCGACGTCGCCTGTGATTCATGGCGCTCTCCACCTCGGAAGTTGTGGCAGATATTTTATCCGCATCCTCTGTAGGAGGATTGTCGGGCGTTGTCCCCACGTTGACTCCCGCCCCTGAGTCCGGCTCTCCTGACTTCGGCTGGTGGAGGCGTGGTTGGTAGGGTCGCCGGTTACAGTCCGGCGGGCAATTTTTCTGCCAGAGGATAATGGACATTGTTATATTTTAAAGACGACAATTACGGAGAAGGTTTTAAATCATACCTTTGCGACGGCGTCTCGGTCCTGACCGCCTTCCTCTTAAGCCTACCCAGCTTCAGCGCCCCTTGTTGGCAGGTCACCACGGGTTCGGCGCGGCGCCCCGATTGCCTTCCCTGTAAAACGCGATACATGTGCGGTGGGTAAAGTGCAGAAAAGGGATCCTCCTTGGAAGTCAGGACTCCGGCTTTACTTACATGCGAAGCAGGGAGTAGGCCATGGTAATCGGCTATGATAGGCACCAGAGTACTATCACGGCTTGCCTGGTAAAACGTCTTGTCGATGAGCTCTACGAATATTTCCGGATCTTCTTCGAGTCCGGGGTCGAGGGCCCTGTCGGGGTCCTCTGGCTGTGGGGCCGGGCTGTGAACCTCCTCCACGGCCCTTCGCAGTTCCTGTTATGAACTAGCATGGTAAATATTTGTGATAAGGAATGCGGGAATGAGTGAGGTTGTGTAAAAGATGGCGGCTCACCCAGCTTGGGGGGTTGTACATTGAAAATCCATCCCTTTGTTTGATACGGGCAAACTCCTTTTCCTCTCCTTTGTACAGGTCGGACAGTATTTTCGCCAGAGCGGTGGCAGAGTCCGGACCTTTACGACTACAGCGGGTGGCATCATTTTCTCCATTGAAGTGCCACATGGGTTGTCCTCGATACTGAAGTGGCTGCACCCCCCGCATTATGCATATTGACATAACTTCGATTATTGTCAGTCCTGATTGGGCCAGTGTTCTTATCCTGCCCATCAGGTAAAGGACTTCCCTGTTATCTTCCGCCTGGGGGCTCCGAGGGCGCCAGCTGTGGCGTTTCTTCAATGGGGTGTCAGCAAACTCAGGAAGACCCATCCGAATAGGGTCCGGAAGGGGAACGACCTCCATATAAAACCACTCCGAAGGCCAGTCTTCAGATGCCTTCTTTGGAGTACCGGATAGGTATCCGGTTTCGGCGATGCGCCATATTTCGGCTCCGCCCACTTGATATATTGATCCCTCCTGATTGCGAGGGACAAGGCAGAATAGCCTCTTCCATAGCTCGAAATGAGCTTCGCAACCCAGAAATAGCTCACATAGGGCAACGTAACCTGCGATATGCAGTAGGGAGGCGGGGGTAAAATTATGCAGCTGGAGGCCGTAGTACTCCAGGAGCTCGCGGAGGAATGGATGGATCCAAAATCCGAGCGCCCTCAGCAAGTAAGGGACAAGGCATACCCGCTCCCCCTTGGATGGATTGGGAAAACTCTCCGCCTGCTTCCCGCCATTATAGGTGGCTATTCCGGCTCATGTATGCGGGCGGGAGGAACCCCTGGGTCTGCAACTCCACCAATGGACCGTACGGTACAGTACACTTCACCCACTCGCCTGGCTTAGTGTTGTGGGAGCGAGAGGAGGAGCTGCAGTGGCCGGCCATGATGGGATGGTTTCTCGGGTGCGCTCTGGTGATTCCTCGCTGGGGGGAAGAAGGTATGATTTGGATCTGAGGATCCCCGTCTCTTTAATAGGCGATTTATTAACATGGTCAGGGTGGCAAATGCAAAAATACCACGGCTTCTCACATTCGCACGAAGTAATGGCCATTATTGAAGCACAAAAGCCGAGGAGTACGGCATTGATGGGAAGTCAGACACTGTTCGCTACAACAAGTACTTTGGAGTATTCGGAGATGGAACCCGCCTTGCAATGCCGAAGACAAAATGCGCGCCGGAGTCATCGTCATTGAAGCCTGGTTCGGGGGCTACTGAGGGAGTCCTGGATTAGGGGGTATCCGGACAGCCGGACTATATACCTTGGCCGGACTGATGAACCATGAAGATACAAGACTCAAGACTTCGTCCCGTGTCCGGATGGGACTCTCCTTTGCGTGGAAGACAAGCTGGGCGATCCGGATAGTAGATCTCCTTCTTTGTAACCGTCTCTGTGTAAACCCTAGCCCCCTCCGGTGTTTATATAAACCGGAGGGCTTGGTCCGTATAGGGACATTCATAAACATCATAGGCTAGCAGAGAACGAACATCACGATGTCATGACAAGTTCAAAACCATGGTTGTCAGTCTGCAGTGTCACGGCTAGAATCCTCGTGATGCATTTGGGTGTGGCCTGTTGAGTAGAAACTCGGTTGTGCGGTCACCAGAGGCACTACGTAACGCCCCGCGAAACAGGTTTCGTTGACCGCTGGGGTGGCTATCTATGCTTTCAGCTCTTTTCATCTCTCCTGTGTCGCAGCAGAGATGCATGGTTGTATTCTTACACCATCCAACTTCATAAAGAAACGGCTGCAAAAATTACAAGCAAACCTATCGCCCTTATAATATTTTCTCAGCTGAGTAATAAAAATACCTAAACAAGCAAAATATGTTCTACTTAAATTTGTTTTGTTTCTACAAGTGCACCAAATAAACTTACAAGCCGTTTTTTAAAACCACGGAACGAGGAGCAGAAATAGTGCAGCGGCTCAAATGCAGCTCCATCAGTGCAAGGCTCAACTGCAGCTCCTCAGTGTGTATGGCAGGTACATACGAGAAGCACTCCTCTACCTGCAACACAGGCACGGATGTGCATCCATTCTGTGCATGACAGGTACATACGACAGGCACTGTCGTACATACAACACAGGTACGGTTACACGTACATCAAGCATTTCTCCACTGAAAAATTAAAACTACTTTATATATTTTAACCTTGGTGCCACAGCATTTTATAGTCCTTCGGCCCGTACAAAGCCGCAAAACCACACACTTCCTTCATGGCTGCACACAACACAAAAACAGACAAGCCTACGCATGGTGCAAAGACTACAACGGTTCTCTAATAAAGTTTACATAAAACCCAAGCTCAAGAGAACGCAACAACAAATAACTCCATACACCTGGACAACTAACACAAGGCATGATTTCAGCATCCGCACCTAAACAGAACCGTCAAATCCAGGTATTCAACACTCCTCGTTCTTAAATGCGGACGCGCGTGGCTGCAACTTGATGATAATCTAAGACGTGCACGTTTAGAAGCCCTTCTATGCCACTCCAGAACCCTTTGTTGCTTTTCATAAAATACTCCCGTGAACTCTGCGGGAGGGGAGGTAAACTTAATGGTCATGGTCTCCAGATCCTTTGCACTAAGAACAAAGAACATCACAAATTCGGCGTAACTCCCAGAGCGAACATAATCTTCCAGCGATACTGTCTTCAGACAAACGTCGTGATGTTTGAGAAACTGCCGGTACTTACGACGCCATTTGTTTTTTTCACCATGAGGAATCAACGATCCCTAAAATATAAATGATAAGTTGAAAATACTTAGCATCTATAAAAAGTGATACAGACCATCGAAAAATCAAATGAAACAATTAGTTCTACCACTTCCGTAACACGAAGATAGACATAGACTTGTCTATGTATGGATGTATCCAACAATAAATCATGTGTAGATACGGGTGCATCAATTTCAGTCAAAATTAAGAAAAGCATTTTGAAAAGGAATGAGTACTACAGTATGCACATTTCTGAAGATCATCACCTCGACAAACAAGTTCTCCAGTTTTGGAAAGCACTGCAGCAATTCAACGACAATGTCCACCTTATAATCGATATAGATAAGCAAGGTCTTCACAGATTGACGCATTGTTGTTAGACTGACTGCCTTCAAACCCTTGATGAAAAATAACAGAAGGTGGATCACAAAACTAATAGAATAAAGGTTGGATGAAATAAAACTTGTTTCCTCACAATCAAAGTGAAGCTGGAAGTATCATGAAAACTCAATACCTCAATACACGTGAGACGACATGGATACGGTTCAGACGTAGAGACACCGGTTAATTCCAAGTCCTGACTCTGCATGAAGAATAGAACATAGACCATCAAATTAATAGAACAAACATCGGAACAAGTGCACCTCTGTTCCAGTATGAAGGAAAGGCAGTACCTCAAGACGCGTCGAGGGAGGCACGAACACGAATTCACCCAGCGCCTCCAGTTTAGGTGCAGAGACAACGGTTATCGAACAGTCGTAGACCAGACAATCAACAATAAACCGTCGAACCGAAGGGGCATCCTCAATAATGAGTTCTCCGAATGGACAACAAATGCCAATGCTTACAAGGTTAGACGACTTTATTGTGACGCGACGACCTCCTCTATTGCAAACAAGCAGGAGAGACTCAAGTGCAGGGCAACTAGAGTGGATTATGCTTTGCAGCTAGGCGTCTGATTTGTCAACTTCCACAAGCGAGAGTCTTTTCACCAGTGGTAGCTTAAGAATCCCAACGTAATTGTCCGGTATTTGGCAAAGAGCAAAGGCCAGAGTGTGGAGAGAGGAAGAAAACTGAAACACGGACTCCGGTGCCGAAGGCGTAGATGAAGTGCATACATCCAGTAATGTTACCTCTTGCGTCAGAAATCTTGGGCATAGGTAATAGAACTCAAGAACCTGGATATTGTTCAGCTTCGAGGATCGGAGCCAGGCAACAACGGTGGATGGTCTGCACTGTAGGTAGCACGCCAGGATAGAGAGGCGGCTAACAGAGCCAACATGGCCGGACAGAATGGATTCCGGAAGACTGACAACATCAGAGACAGGATTTCGACCGGAATAGCATTTGCGAACGCGCTCCTTGGTGAAGGCGGACAGATGAGATATGGACTCGATATGAACTTTTTCTCCATCGTTAAAAAGACGAGAGACAGAGATCTCACGGCAGTCGAGATTCAGAGGAGCGATGGGCCACAAAGGACGCCAGCGACGTGCGAGGATTCGAGTACGGATGCCATCCTTGATGGGAAGGCGAGAGATGATCTCACCTAGGACGCCGTCGGTGAGATCGCTGATGCAGTCCGCACGACATCCCTCTTCTTCCTCCTCGGATCGAGAGGGAGCACGGTCGCCGCTTCCATCCCCTCTGACGACCAGCACACCACCAGAAGGCGGCGTCGCCGGAGGCACCACTCTCGACCTCTTGATGCTTCGAGCAGCGCTTTCCATCTCCACCTCCGTTGCTGGGGTGGCACCGCCCATGACCAGTGCTCACTGAGTTGGATCTGGAGAAATGGATTACAGCCTGTCGACCCATGAAACGACTTAAATACCCATGACGGGGAGCGGAGGGGTCCAGATTAATTACCTCTTTTTTCTTTTGACGGGAGGGTCCGGGTTAATTACTACTCGTAACAAGTAAAAGGTATGTGGCTGCTTGAAACATTAAATAGAGCCACGGCTTTCAAGGTACGAGATGCACGGTTGAAGACGCAGACTAGGCACGGCCGTGCCCGTCCGTGTTTTAATTATTTACGGCACACATTCAATAGAAGAATCTGCTTGACGCCGGAAGCACGGTTCTACAGTCATCTTCCCTCTACGAGCAGCAAAATTTTCCACGGGCACGTTGACAATTAAGTCACTAGAAGATTCAAGGAATGGCAGAGGCACGACTTGTCACGTACCAGACACACAGTCCTCCCTTTGGCATTGTAACGCACTGTTCTACATGCCACACAGGAATGTAGAACAGTTCGGGTCTACGTTCGTGTCTCTTTGTGTTCCAAATGATTCCGTTGACTCTATCACCAGCGGAGGCACGATATTGCGGACCAGAGAGGCATGATTGCGTTTTACGCGGGGTCACAATTGTCACAGGCACGGGCATGAAGCGCTAAAAGGCATGGTCGGTGATATTACATAGAGTCACGCTAGCCTGTGACTCTATCAGACGGAGATGCATGGGCGTTTACACTGTTTTTAAAATCTTATTTCCTTTTATTTAAAAGCATGGACATGAACACCCTACAGACACGGTTCTGTATTTCATTGTTTCACAATGAAACACGGGCACGCTTTTAAACAAAGCACAAGCACGTCTTGAGTTGCAGAAACAGCACTGTCGTGGTTCTACAGGACGCTATGTTCTAGGCTGTGCAGCATGTTTCCACCCAAACGTTCACCACATGGTCACGAACATACACAGAGGAAGTGTCGTGCAGTGATAACAGACGCAGCCTTACACGTACAAGAGGCACAAGGAGGCATATTGATTAACATCATCAGGAATGAATCACATTATACATGCGCACGCATATAGAGAGATGCAGAAAAAGTGGACTACAAGAGATAAACTAAGTTGGTAATAGTGAACACACAGAGAAAATAGAAGTCCTGATCATGACAGATTGACTGGGTCACTGAAAACTCAAAAGTAGTAACAAGTCAATGCTAGGTGGCTGCATGAAACATCAAATAGAGCCATGCCTTTGATTATGCAAGATGCACTGTTGAACACGCAGACCAGGCACGGGCGTCCCCCTCCGTGTTTTATTTTTTTACGGCACATACATACATTAAAAGAATCTGTTCCACGCCGGAAGCACGGGTGGGAAGCAAACAAAGACATCGTCCGATATTATATAAAGTCATGTTAGCTTGTGTTTGTGTTCCGAACGATTCCGTCGGCTCGTTCAGACGGAGAGGCACGGACGTGAAACCATGGAGGCATGGTGTGGTATTACATAGAGTCACGTCCGTGCGTTTACTGCAGAAACACAACGGAATTGGATTCAGATGTGAACCCTCACTGTTTACTTTCTGAGGCAATGAATGGACGGTACGAGAGACACTGTCCTTAAAAGCACGGGCAAGAACTTTGTACAACCACGGTTCTGTTACCAAGGAGCCACTGTCAAACGCACGGAAGTGAAGCAACGAGGACCACGCTTTTAGTAATAGACGAAGCACTCTATCGACTGGCGTTGCTCCTTTGTCAGGCGCACAGTAGGACGGCTGTGGAAGGCACGTTTTTCAGGCAGAGAACAAACGTCACGATGCCACGACAAGGTGAAAGCATGGTTGTACAGATGCACTGTTGAACAATCACGACTTTGATTATACAATATGCACTGTTGAACACACAGACCAGGAACGGGTGTGCCCCTTCGAGTTTTAATTTTTTACGACACATACATACATTAAAAGAATATGTTCCAGGCTGGAAGCACGGGTGGGAAGCACACAAAGGCATCGTGCGGTATTATATAGAGTCATGTTAACTTGTGTCTGTCTTCCGAACGATCACGTCGACTCGTTCAAACATAAACACGTGGAGGCATGGTGTGGTATTACATAGAGTCACGTCCGTGCATTTACCATGCAACCGTGAGCCTGTGCCCATCGGTTATTTTTATCTCTCTGTCACACAGCAGAGAAGCATGCGTGTATGCTTACAACATCCACGTTCAGAAATCGACGCGGCTGCGGAAAATAACAAGGAAACCTGTGCCTCTGATATTTTTCTCCGCCGAGTAAAAAATACATAAAGAAGCAAAAGGCGTTCTTATTTAAATTTGATTTGTTTCTATAACTGCAGCAAATTAACTTACAAGCCGTTCTTATAACCACAGCACGAGAAGATAAACAATCAACACACGCCCGCCCTCCCCACCGATCTCTTGCTATTTCATCGCTCCACGTGCGGCCTTGTTTTTGAATGCTCAGCGATCCATTCTTCCTTCTTGACCCTTGTGCAACCCCACCCTTCTGCACATAGCTATTCAACCTATTTACCTGTAAAATTAATATTCATACATAAAAACAAAGCGAAAGATTGCGGTCATCACTGTTTTTTGCTAACGTCCTGTTTAAGCTGCATTATTAAATTTTAATTTTTCTATTTGTACTGTTCTCCGGTACCAAAAAGTCTCCACTCAGACCTTTCCTTTCTGGAAATGGACTACGCAGATTCCGTGCCTTGTCCCGGGCTTCCCTGCATGCATTCTGTGTGCCTGGCTTGTGTGATGTTCGATTCTGGCGTAGATGCAAGACTTTGGTAAATGCTCCCTGCTGTCAGTGGGGTCGTTGGAGTTGCTGACATCTGACGTCTTCCTCCTGGGCTTGGAGTGCATTGTCCTGAGCCGTTTGATGTTCTCGATGGTGTTGTCGGCCATTTCATTGACCTTGCCCTCTTCTCCTGCCGCGATTTCCTCTTCTCCTCTTCAATCCTCATCCTCTCCTAGACTTTTGGGTTATCCGGGCATTTTGTTTTCCTGTGACCCTTTACTCCACAACGGCCGCACTTTGATGCGTCTTTGTTGCCTTTTCCTTTCTTCTCAGAACCAGCTTTGATTCGATCTCCTTTTTTCGTGCCCTTTGAGCCACTCATGGGAGGGTTCTTGAGAGTTTCGGCAAGAATGCATGTGTCTGGTTCCTCAGCAAGTGCCGCCATGACTTTTATTTTCATATCTACTGTACACTCACACAGCACACGGTATGCCTTCTCTTTTCTGCAAGCATTTGAACAGATATCCGACAACTCAGCGTAAGCGAGGCCGAATCTCATAGTTCATCATCTTGTGCGGTCATGCTATCACCTTGACTTGTAGACAGAACTTTCAGACTCTCTGGTAGATTCCTGGTCCATCTGGGGATGATAAAGATTTTGGAAGTTGATCGATCATGCCAATTTGGTCCATCACCTTAAGCATATGGCAGCACTGAATGCCATCCCTACTCATTTTCTTGCAGCTGCAACTGTATATTTATTTTTGCTCATCCACATCTACCCTGAACTCAGACCTGTGAAATTCCTCGCCTGGATATGGTTTCCACACTCCAGGCTCAGTAATCTTTTTTAAAAAATACTGCCTCCCCTTTGCCAGATCAGAGCAGTTGGAGTAAGTCCGGTTCCGTAGCTCCAGCTGGAATTTCCTGAAAATTTCATTCGTGTATACTTGACTTCCTTGTCTTTCAATCGGAAAACCCGTCTCTAGTGATGGCACCTTCTCTTCTGTTCGGCGTCTTTTCTTGTCAAGCGCGGCGAGGCAATTTTGCTGAATCATGTGATACCCATCAACAAACCTTTTTATTGTGTCCCTGTGGTCGACGTAATTCTTCCACATCGAATTCGTGCTCTCACTGCGAGTGGTTGTTGACGAGAAAGGATAGAAGCAGTCATTGAAGTAGGCCGGCACCCAGAAATTTCGGAGTTCCATAGCGTGTTCAGGTGTTTGTTGCCTTCCGCCTTGTGCACAGAAATTGCTGCTTTCCAGGCACGCTCAAACTCGTCTTGATCTAGTGAGTTTTTGACGATTCGAAATATATCATCAGACATCCCTGGGTGCTGCGCAAACACTGCTGCGTTATTTTCCTTCAGGTTCTTCCTAATATGCCACCAGCAGAACCTGTGCCTCGTTCTCGGAAGAGCTTCCTTTATTGCAGTCTTCATCGCCTGGTCCTGGTCTGTTATTATGTATTTCGGCTCTTTACCTCCCATTGCCTCGACAAACGTGCTTAGGAGCCACTTGAATGACCCTATTTTCTCATCCTTCAAAAGGCCTAGTCCAAACAGGACGGTCGACCCGTGGTTGTCGACACCTATAATTGGTGCAAATGGAAGCCATATATATTCGTAGAGAATGTCGTGTCAAAAGACACGAAATCTCCATATAGATCATAATTCATCTTGCACAAGGAGTCTGTCCAGAACAGGCTGCGCACTACATTGTTCTCTTTCTCTTCCACATGGTGGAATCCCGGCCTCCGCCTTTGCATATCAGCAAAAAGTTTCATGGTGTCTTCAATATCAATGCCACACTCTCCAGCCCTCTCCCGGCATGCAATGTTGCTTATGTCAATCGTGTCGAACATAATTTCTTGCCTCGGTTTCCCCATGGCAGTAAAAATCTGCATAACCTTCCTCGGTTCTAACCTCACCTTCTGCGGCACGTGTATAAAGAATTTCTCCTGAGGTGTCATCTTCTTATAGCATCTCATGAACTTCAGCATCCAATCTGATGGGTGAAGCTGGTGGTTGTGCTCTAGGCGCATGTTCTTCAGATACCATTTCCTCCTATCTGTATCCCTCTTGGCTATTATTTGGACTGGGCAGCTTGTCCGGATCAAGCAGTTGCTCCTTCTCTCCTTAACATGTCT
The DNA here is from genome assembly GCF_002575655.3 of Aegilops tauschii subsp. strangulata. Lineage (NCBI taxonomy): Eukaryota > Viridiplantae > Streptophyta > Magnoliopsida > Poales > Poaceae > Aegilops > Aegilops tauschii. The sequence goes on along the minus strand of NC_053036.3, from coordinate 630,116,372 downwards.
CTCAGTTGTTTTATTCTGCCCTTCCTTGGTGCACTGAAACACCTGCTTGTCAAGCTGTTGATCATATGTCGATCTTCTGCTCGTTGATCGCTTGGCAGCAAAGCCAACCTTTCTAGCATATCTGTAGAAAAAGAAAAAGCACTCATCCAATGATCCGAATACCATACCACCCTCTGGTTCGAGCGCTTCAGTGACCTCCTGAATCGTTGGATATATGCCTTCTTTGAACATGTCGTCCATTTCTTTCTCTACAATGGTCGGCGACGCCATGGTGATTCTGTCTACAGTGTCTTTGTTCGTCTGATCGCATTCACTTCTGACGACATCAGTTTCATCGCCAGCCACAGGTCCACCTACAACGGAGTTGTTGATGCTCTGTTGTTTGTCACACGTAGCAGTGTCGTTTCTCCAATGCACGGTCAAACCATAAATGAGTCTGTCTCTCCACTGTTGCATTGTGCAATGCCGCTCCCTGTTTCTCCGGCACTCGTGCAACCAAGGGACTGTGCTGCATCTACCATGCAATCCGTGCTGGCTCTGTACGCTACTTGCTGCTGTGAACATTGTGTTCCCTTCGAAATGGATGGAGAACTATGATATTTCTTCCGCCAAATCCTGAACACATGGCACGAATCAGAATTAGATGTCTAGAGCAGCATATGCATTTTTTTAATTTATAAACAAAAGATTTATATGACTCATCAGGACTCATCTGGTATGCCAAAACCAGACCCGTGCCTCTTCACCGAGTATAAGCGGTACACCAGAGGCACTGTTCACATTACACCCAGCAGCACGAATGTGACCATGCTACACACACATCTGGACAAAGAGGCACAGATGTGCTTCTGTTTACACCATACAACCGGAGAGGCACAACAACATCCTATACAAAAGAACAACTGCACACACAGCCGTCCTCCTGTTTTCCACTTTACCCTGTTCTTCCATAAAACTATTTGTGTGTTGAATTGAAAAAGCATAGTTCCAATGTCACCTTTGTTTTCCCATGCCTCTCTTGTCCAGCAAATCTTGGCGACAACCTCCGTGCATTGGTGATTTCGCTGATGATTCTGAATGCCATTGGAGATCCTTTGGAAGGACCCCTCATGTTGAACGCCACAGGTGATCCTTTCAAAGGACCTTGCCTTATGTTTTCATCGATCTGTGGACTACCGCGATACTTGCTTCCCTGCTCGTACACCTGCGTGTGGAAGATACTACAATTTAAATATACCAGACAAAAACAAAGAAAAAATTGCTCACAAAAAAATATACATTTGCTTTAAATGTTGTTGCACGTTCGTATTTGCTGTCACCTGTATTGCTTTCTGATGCTGCTGTATGGTAGAGTTTATTGCTCCTATGTTTGATTTTGTCGTTGGGCTCTTCTTGCTTGTGCAAACCGTACCGAATCCTTGAACACCAATGCTTTTGTTGCCAATGATCCTTCTGCTTGCATCAAACAAAATTCTGTTACCCTGTACCTCTTCATTATGACCGCCTACAAACGTTGGGCCGTCACAACGCCCGCTCTGCGCCTTTGTGGGCATCTGTGTATTCAAACCAAAAAATAATTAGAGACACGTGCAAGTAAAACTTCCACGTACGTTCAAAACCAGCGATTGAAGTTTTCGTCGTTACCTGCACAATCTGCTTAGTGGAGTCTCTGCTGCTTAGAATGCTCCTCTTCGCAGGTGTCTGTTGCACACCATGCTCTTGGTTGGGACGTTTGCCAAGAACTTGTATCTCACTCTTGACTCCAATTATTCCAGCCCGCATCGCATGTGCGTGTTTGACAGCATCTGCATCCTTGATCTTCTTCTCGTTTCGTAGTAATTTTTTTTCTGCAACCTCTCGATACTCAACTGCGGGGTAGATGCACAAGATAAACAGATATTACAGCATTCATACAGGATATATAAATCATTTTTGTTGTTGTTAATGATCTACTATTTGGTGTTCTCAGTGGTGGTACCTTGACAGCAAACATCCCAGAAATAAAAGACCAAACACTAATGTTCAACTGCCTTACTATTACCTGCCTCCCATAATCCTTGCCGATGTCGTTCAAAGACCGACCGTCCCTGTTGTCCTGACCAGATGACGCACTCCTGAACATCTGCCCAAAAAAGAGACGTAATAAATATAAAGGTTATAAACCTGCAGTCAGTGTTGAAACTTTTTGAAGTCGATCTCAATCTTCCTTACTAATCTTTTACACTTACAACGCAACAGAGATATATTTTTAGTTCTATATAATTGACATATATAAATATATAAATAAATTAATTTTTAACTAAACTACAACCTCAACCAAAGTGAGATCCTCTTATGCTAATTTGCTTGTGCAACACTTAACACAAACATAACCATGAAACCTAACAAAAGTAACAAGCTCGTATTACAAGGACGAGAGTACACAAAACAAAAAACAAACTCAAATCAGCGCTACAGTGTAAAACTAAATAGTTTTATTCTATGAATCCCGACCACAAAAAATTCATCAACGAATTGAGTCTCGTGTATCAGCAATCGACACGCAAAAGGTGCGTTGATAAATTTTTTACTAACCTTTGATTGTCGAATCTTATGCGCTGATTGTTTGGAACTCACACCTTTCTAAATTGTGGGGGGATCTGCTTCCCTGCAGTTTGTCAGCGATCTCCTCCAATGATTTTGAACTGGCGGAGAGAGAAAAGAGAAAGAGAGAGGGAGAGAGAGAGAGAAAAAGAAAGACAGAGGCTACTTCGATTTTTTGCGTGCAGGAGAAGAATAACCTGATAGGTGTGGTGAGTTTTGCGACGCATGAGAGATGGGCATGTTTCTTGGGCGTGACGAGATGTGGTAGGTCGACTTCACTTGACCGTCGACGAGACTGACAAGTGGGCTCTCAGTTACTAATTTGTCTAAGTCTCTCACTAACTTGTGGGTTCGCCCTTATATGAGTCCTACGAGAAGTACATCCATCTGAGGTGAGAAAATGTGGTAGGTGGACTTCAAAGTCATACTGACATGTGGGCTCTCAAAAAATTCCTCCAAGAATTTGACTAACTTGTGGGGTCGTCCGCAGATGAGTTCCAGATCTCTCTCCATCTAGCATCAGTGGCGACACGCGAGGCATACTCTGGTTCTCCAAAGGAGGGCCAATCCTGATACCTCCGCGGAATTCGCTCGTCACTGAAAAATTATCGGTCTCCTTCATCTCACTCGCCGTCGATCTTCTGGTCAGGTAATCCATTGCATCCTCACCATGATTATGCCACCGATTCAATGTTGGAACAAAAAAATTACCGGTGCTAGCAATTCCACGGGCTACGTACACACCGCATGTGCGCAACACGGCACGTGGGGCGCGATTTGAATATCGGTTCCGGATCCAATTATATTCAGCTGGTTCGTGCTCAAACTGTTGCGCCGTCTTAACAGCAGAAGGGTTATGGATTTAAAATTAGGACTCAGCTGACCTCACTTTAATCATGCCAACTGCATGCTTGCGCCGTGGTTTTGCTAAGTTGAGTTATATCTCCAGCCATGCAAAACTTGAGCACTCTCGTGACCACAGATTATATTAGTTGCAGAGCTCAATGAAACTGCAGTCAAAATTCACTATCCTGATCCCTAACAATAGGACACAGGTCAAATGATTGTATAGATCTGCAATCTATAGCAGAGATCCAAAGGACTTACGTCCGTTTTTGCAAAGCAGTTACTAACTCAGAGTTAGAATCCGTTTTAGCTAACCAACCTGTTGATGATGGTCTCACATGGACTGCTAACAACTGTCTTACATAGCTGACCTGGTAACGATAACGTCTCATGACCTCTTATGTAGAGTTCGATGAGATGGACTCCACCCAACAGCTATCGGAGACTCAGTCTCAGTCTGTCAATGGCACGGAGATTGTCACCCAAGATTTCATGGTTCATGACCAACTAGAGGCAGAGAGACTAAGGATCGAGTTAAAACGTGCAGCGCACAAAAAGCTTGTTGAGGAATACAGGACAAAGAAGCAGCTTGCTGCCTTGAAGTAGGTGTTTTTTATCATGCATCTCGCGTGTGTCGTTGAAATTTCTTTGGAAATCAATACCTCTCATTCTAGCTGCATTTTTAATCACGGCTTAAATATTTGTCTCTGTTTTGCTGACTCGGTGTTTATATGTAAGCTTCTGCCAGAAAAGCATGTGGTTCAACAATACATTTGCTAAAGGTCATTTCTTATCTTTGTCCACAGAGCTGTTACAATGGGTGAATACGAAGAAGAGTTCAGCACAAAACTTAGCTTCCAGAAATTCATTACTGTCTGTGAAAAGCTAACAGAACCACAAAAGCAGCTTGTCAGAGATATTGGTTTTGGATACCTTCTGGATCTGTGTTGTCCCGAGCTTCCAAGGTGTTTCGTTCGCTGGCTTGTTCGCTATTTTGATTGCCCTTCGAGGTATTTCATACTGCCTAGTGGATATAGATTCCTTATCAACTCATACACCGTGCACCGGAACTTAGGAATTCCACTGGGCGGGCAGATTATCCCTAGAAAATGCTCAGAAGCTTTCAGATGTCAGGTTAAGTCTGAAACTCGGTGTGGTGGGCACGCTCCAAACATCAAAGAGTTAACTGATCTCATAACCCCAGAGCTGATAGGAGAAGTGTTTCAACGGGTTTTCGTGATGTTTGCATCAGCGGTATTTCTATGCCCAATGACATATGATTGGGTCAGCCCCGACTACTTAGCCGCTCTAGAAGGACCAGCAAGTAACATATCATCATATGATTGGTCCAATGCTGTCACAGAGAAACTGGTGGCATCACTGCAGACCTTCAAGGACAAAGGATTTGCAGGCGCCCTGTGTGGCTGCCTCCTGATTCCAGTGGTTCGTTCACTAACTTGTAAATTTCTTTATACCCACAAGCAGCTACAAGAACATGATTAATTTTTACCTCTTCCCCACTTGCAGATAACGTATTTTGAGTACCTGGATACGAAGATTATGGACCTGGAACCTGACACTCCTGCAAGACTTGTCATGTGGGACACAGAGGCCATTAAGAATTATGCTAACATAGACAGCCTGTCAACAGAGGACGGGATTTTTGGGAAACACACGGTGAGTCAACTTTTCATCATTTTCCTTTCGCGAAATTATCGACTCAACATAATGACTTAGCTGCCATGTATTAATTTGACTTGACTGTGATTGTTTCCTTCCACATGGTAGCTGAAAGACATTAGGCACACGCCTTTCCAACCACCGCCTGGCTTTCAGACACCATTTTTCCAAATGAGTCCCAGACTACAAGCCTACATAGAAGAATTTGTGCCTCAAGAAAAACTTTGTTCCATAAGGGATTTCCAGCTTCTACACCTGATTTTATGTTTGAAATGATGTTCCCTAAGTTTTTACGAAACAGATACATGTCCTATTGTGTTCATCCAGACAGTTTCCTATAGTACGTTAGCTGTACTTTTTTGTTAAAACTAGAAGTGCTTCATATAGGACGTTAGCTGTCATTTCGTGGTCATCCAGACATTTTCCTATAGTACGTTAGTTGTGCTTTTGTGTTAAAACTAGAAGTGCTTCCTACAGGACGTTAGTCGTGCTTTTGTGTTAAATATAGAAGTCCTTCCTATAGTACATTAGCTGTGCTTTTGTGTTAAATATAAAAGTGCTTCCTATAGTACGTTAGCTGTCCTTTTGTGTTAAAACCAGAAGTGCTTCCTATAGTACGTTATCTGTGCTTTTGTGTTAAAACTAGAAGTGCTTCCTATAGGACGTTATCTGTGCTTTTGTGTTAAAACCAGAAGTGCTTCCTACAGGACGTTAGCTGTGCCTTTGTGTTAAATATAGAAGTCCTTCGAATAGTACGTTAGCTGTGCTTTTGTGTTAAATATAAAAGTGCTTCGTATAGTACGTTAGTTGTGCTCTTGTGTTAAAACTAGAAGTGCTTCCTACAGGACGTTAGCCGTGTTTTTGTGTTAAATATAGAAGTCCTTACTATAGTACGTTAGCTGTGCTTTTGTGTTAAATATAAAAGTGCTACCTATATAGTACGTTAGCTGTGCTTTTGTGTTAAAACTAGAAGTGCTTCATATAGAACGTTATCTGTGCTTTTGTGTTAAAACCAGAAGTGCTTCCAATAGGACATTAGCTGTGCCTTTGTGTTAAATATAGAAGTGCTTCGAATAGTACGTTAGCTGTGATTTTGTGTTAAATATAAAAGTGCTTCGTATAGTACGTTAGCTGTGCTTTTGTGTTAAAAATAGAAGTGCTTCCTACAGGACGTTAGCCGTGCTTTTGTGTTAAATATAGATGTCCTTACTATAGTACGTTAGCTGTGCTTTTGTGTTAAATATAAAAGTGCTGCCTATATAGTATGTTAGCTGTGCTTTTGTGTTAAAACTAGAAGTGCTTCCCTGCAGCGGTAGGTCAACCATGCTTCATATAATAGGTCAGGTGTGCTCTTTCAAGGAATGTGTTGACCATGATCCATGGGCCTTGTTAGCTGCGCTTCCCGCAGCATATCATGTGTGATTCTGCAATTCTTGACAGAACGTACAGTAGTTCAAAAGAAATTTTTCATTTTTGGTATGAATAACTTATTTTCATTCTCAGTATTAATAATTTCTGATGGTTTTTTGTTTCAATTCCAGGCCAAGGTGAAAATTGCCAAAGTTATCAATGAAATGTACACAGAACTTTTCTCACGGTTTCAACCAATCATCGAGCAGAAATTGGAGAAGCTCCTTTCACTTGGTAGGGATCTTAGTGCAAAAGAAACCAAGACCTGCGACCGGGGCGTTTATTGTAACTTGCAACAGGACAACTCGAATGAAAAAGAAACTTTTTCATCACTCCCTTCAACATATTCTACGCTTCCAAGTTCTAGCACGGCAAGCAGTCAAAGTTCTTCCAGCAGTGCCTCGACCAGTGTCCTTCACGCCACATCATACTCCCTGGAAAATTTAAAGGGTTGTTGTGATACCCCTGACCCAGAATCCCAGAATCAGTATGACAAAGAGCAGTCTCAAATTGATCTATCTTCACGCCTAAAATCATCAACCCAGATTAAGTTGCTACTGGAGCTGAACAAGATCGACCACAACAAAGAGGACATTGATGAAGAAGCCAAGATTCATCTGGACAAAGTGCCTAACCATCTGCAAAACTGCCTTGATGGCTTGCCGGTTCATGAGCCCTTCGTGTCAACATCTGAGATGCTGGAGAGCGGGGCAATTATAATGACAGGTGAAAATTTGTCTGAGTGTTCAGTACCGATTGAAACCCAAAATTCTGTTGGAGGATCTGCAGACCACAACTCTCTCACAAGCCCACTGGAAAAACTCTTGACGGAAACAACAAAACCTACTGCAACAGAAACATCAGCCTCGCACTCTGCGGTTGACAAACAATTACTGACTGATCCAATCTCATTAGATACACTTGGAGCACCTGTTTATCACAGTGTGAAAACGTCACCAACTACTGCATGGTCCAGCGGTTCTGACAGTGCTCACAACAACTCTTCAACCAACACAAAGAGCCTCATTGTATCCCAACCTGCACAAAAATCAAACAATGTCACTGGACAACATTCTTCTTCGCTGCCGGAAGATAAGGTCCATCTTGTTTCAACTTTGAGTGACAAGAACAACATTGCTGAAACAGAACACACAAGAGCTACTTCCTCCCTTGCTCCTACAGTAGAAGTCTCCAGTGATTCTGCCAGCGGTTCTGGCTTAGTACTGGACACGGGAAAAGCAATTCCATCCACTAGTGATGCTCCACTGGTTGCTGCAGCATCTGTCAATGCAGAAGACAATAACATTGCAGAAGAACATGAACAATGTACGAAGCAACCACCTATTGATCCCACAGACAGTGTCCCTATTACCACAAGCGCACACCCGCCAGAACCGGAACAACAAATGGCAGCTCACAAGAGGTCCTTACAGCAGTCAGAAGATCCAGGTAACAACAGTACAGTGCCTCCTAAGAAAAGAGTTAGGATACTGGAGCCTCCACATAATTCAACAGAAACTGCAAACAACCAGTCTCTACATGCTGACAACCGCACAGGCCTCCTTGATTGTGGATTCATTGATGATGATCAAATATGGTCTGACCCATCTATCTATGAACAACTTGACAGAGTCATTGAACAAAAAAAGAAATAACCCTTTCATAACCAAGTAGCATCACAACAATGCCAACCTGATACTGTCTCACACTTTGCCAAGAATTCAAGCTCGTCAGCTAGATCTTCCCTTTCTAACTATACAGAGCCACCTATACCCAGCAGATCAGGATCAATGTCAGGCGATAGCTGTTGGAAATATGCCCTAGAGGCAATAATAAATGGTTATTATTATATTTCTGTGTTCATGATAATAGTCTTTTATTCATGCTATAATTGTATTGTCTGGAAATCGTAATACATGTGTGAATACATAGACCACAACCTGTCCCTAGTAAGCCTCTAGTTGACTAGCTCGTTGATCAACAGATAGTCATGGTTTCCTGACTATGGACATAGGATGTCACTGATAACGGGATCACATCATTAGGAGAATGATGTGATGGACAAGACCCAACCTAAGCATAGCATAAAAGATCGTGTAGTTTCGTTTGCTAGAGCTTTTCCAATGTCAAGTATCTTTTCCTTAGACCATGAGATCGTGCAACTCCCGGATACCGTAGGAGTGCTTTGGGTGTGCCAAACGTCACAACGTAACTGGGTGACTATAAAGGTGCATTACGGGTATCTCCGAAAGTGTCTGTTGGGTTGGCACGGATCGAGACTGGGATTTGTCACTCCGTGTAAACGAAGAGGTATCTCTGGGCCCACTCGGTAATGCATCATCATAATGAGCTCAATGTGACCAAGGCGTTGGTCACGGGATCATGCATTGCGGTACGAGTAAAGAGACTTGCCGGTAACGAGATTGAACAAGGTATTGGGATACCGACGATCGAATCTCGGGCAAGTAACATACCGATTGACAAAGGGAATTGCATACGGATTGATTGAATCCTCGACACCGTGGTTCACCCGATGATATCATCGTGGAACATGTGGGAGCCAACATGGGTATCCAGATCCCGCTGTTGGTTATTGACCGGAGAGGCGTCTCGGTCATGTCTGCATGTCTCCCGAACCCGTAGGGTCTACACACTTAAGGTCCGGTGACGCTAGGGTTGTAGAGATGTATGTATGCGGAAACCCGAAAGTTGTTCGGAGTCCCGGATGAGATCCCGGACGTCACGAGAGGTTCCGGAATGGTCCGGAGGTGAAGAATTATATATAGGAAGTCCAGTTTTGGCCACCGGGAAAGTTTCGGGGGTTATCGGTATTGTACCGGGACCACCGGAAGGGTCCCGGGGGTCCACCGGGTGGGGCCACCTGTCCCGGAGGGCCCCGTGGGCTGAAAGTGGAGGGGAACCAGCCCCTAATGGGCTGGGGCGCCACTTTGGGCCTCCCCCCCATGCGCCTAGGGTTGGGAACCCTAGGGGGGGAGTTCCCCCTTGCCTTGGGGGGCAAGGCAACCCCTTCCCCCCTTGGCCGCCGCCCCCCCCTTGGAGATCCCATCTCCAAGGGCTGCGCACCCCCCTTGGGGGCCTATATAAAGGGGGGGAGGGAGGGCAGCAGACGACAGCCTTTGGCGCCTCCCTCCTCCCCTGCAACACCTCTCTCTCTCGCGCAGAAGCTCGGCGAAGCCCTGCCGGAGAGCCGCTACATCCACCACCACGCCGTCGTGCTGTTGGATCTCCATCAACCTCTCCTCCCCCCTTGCTGGATCAAGAAAGGAGGAGACGTCGCTGCACCGTACGTGTGTTGAACGCGGAGGTGCCGTACGTTCGGCACTCGGTCATCGGTGATTTGGATCACGGCGAGTACGACTCCGTCATCCACGTTCATTGGAACGCTTCCGCTCGCGATCTACAACGGTATGTAGATGCACTCCCTTCCCTCGTTGCTAGTAGACTCCATAGATGCATCTTGGTGAGCGTAGGAAAATTTTAAAATTATGCTACTATTCCCAACAGTGGCATCATGAGCCAGGCCTATGCGTAGTTACTATGCACGAGTAGAACACAAAGAAGTTGTGGGCGTTGATGTTGCCAATTCTTCTTGCCGCTACTAGTCGTTTCTTGTTTCGGCGGCATTGTAGGATGAAGCGGCCCGGACCGACCTTACACGTACGCTTGCGTGAGACAGGTTCCACCGACTGACATGCACTAGTTGCATAAGGTGGCTAGCGGGTGTCTGTCTCTCCTACTTTAGTCGGAACGGATTCGATGAAAAGGGTCCTTATGAAGGGTAAATAGAAATTGGCAAATCACGTTGTGGTCATACGTAGGTAAGAAATCGTTCTTGCTAGAAACCTACAAACCACGTAAAAACTTGCAACAACAATTAGAGGACGTCTAACTTGTTTTTGCAGCAAGTGATATATGTGATATGATATGGCCAGAAGATGTGATGAATGATATATGTGATGTATGAGATTGATCATATTCTTGTAATAGGAATCACGACTTGCATGTCGATGAGTATGACAACCGGCAGGAGCCATAGGAGTTGTCTTTATTATTTTGCATGACCTGCGTGTCATTGAATAACGCCATGTAATTTACTTTACTTTGTTGCTAAACGGTTAGCCATAGAAGTAGAAGTAATCGTTGGCGTGACAACTTCATGAAGACACAATGATGGAGATCATGATGATGGAGATCATGGTGTCATGCCGGTGACGAAGATGATCATGGTGCCCCGAAGATGGAGATCAAAGGAGCATGATGATATTGGCCATATCATGTCACTATTTGATTGCATGTGATGTTTATCATGTTTTTGCATCTTATTTGCTTAGAACGACGGTAGCAAGTAGGATGATCCCTTATAATAATTTCAAGAAAGTGTTCACCCTAACTGTGCACCGTTGCGAAGGTTCGTCGTTTCGAAGCACCACGTGATGATCGGGTGTGATAGATTCTTACGTTCGCATACAACGGGTGTTGACGAGCCTAGCATGTACAGACATGGCCTCGGAACACACGCAATACACTTAGGTTGACTTGACGAGCCTAGCATGTACAGACATGGCCTCGGAACACGGAGGACCGAAAGGTCGAGCATGAGTCGTATAGAAGATACGATCAACATGGAGATGTTCACCGATCTTGACTAGTCCGTCTCACGTGATGATCGGACACGGCCTAGTTGAGCTCGGATCATGTTTCACTTAGATGACTAGAGGGATGTCTGTCTGAGTGGGAGTTCATTAAATAATTTGATTATATGAACTTAATTATCATGAACTTAGTCTAAAATCTTTACATTATGTATTGTAGATCAAATGGCCCACGTTGTCCTCAATTTCAACGCGTTCCTAGAGAAAACCAAGCTGAAAGATGATGGCAGCAACTATACGGACTGGGTCCGGAACCTGAGGCTCATCCTCATAGTTGCCAAGAAAGATTATGTCTTAGAAGCACCGCTAGGTGAAGCACCAATCCCTGAGAACCAAGACGTTATGAACGCTTGGCAGCAGCGTGCTGATGATTACTCCCTCGTTCAGTGCGGCATGCTTTACAGCTTAGAACCGGGTCTCCAAAAGCGTTTTGAGAAACATGGAGCATACGAGATGTTCGAGGAGCTGAAACTGGTTTTTCAAGCTCATGCCCGGGTCGAGAGATATGATGTCTCCGACAAGTTCTTCAGCTGTAAAATGGAGGAGAACAGTTCTGTTAGTGAGCACATACTCAGAATGTCTGGGTTGCACAACCGCTTGTCTCAGCTGGGAGTTAATCTCCCGGATGACGCGGTCATTGACAGAATCCTCCAGTCGCTTCCACCAAGCTACAAGAGCTTTGTGATGAACTACAATATGCAGGGGATGGAAAAGACCATTCCCGAGGTATATTCAATGCTAAAATCAGCGGAAGGGGAGATCAGAAAAGAACATCAAGTGTTGATGGTGAATAAAACCACTAAGTTCAAGAAGGGCAAGGGTAAGAAGAACTTCAAGAAGGACGGCAAGGGAGTTGCCGCGCCCGGTAAGCCAGTTACCGGGAAGAAGTCAAAGAATGGACCCAAGCCCGAGACTGAGTGCTTTTATTGCAAGGGAAGTGGTCACTGGAAGCGGAACTGCCCCAAATATTTAGCGGACAAGAAGAAGGCCGGCAACACCCAAGGTATATGTGATATACAAGTAATTGATGTGTACCTTACCAGTACTCGTAGTAGCTCCTGGGTATTTGATACCGGTGCGGTTGCTCATATTTGTAACTCAAATCAGGAACTACGGAATAAACGGAGACTGGCAAAAGACGAGGTGACGATGCGCGTCGGGAATGGTTCCAAGGTCGATGTGATCGCCGTCGGCACGCTACCTCTGCATCTACCCACGGGATTAGTTATAAACCTCAATAATTGTTATTTAGTGCCAGCTTTGAGCATGAACATTGTATCTGGATCTCGTTTAATTCGAGATGGCTACTCATTTAAATCTGAGAATAATGGTTGTTCTATTTATTTGAGAGATATGTTTTATGGTCATGCCCCGCTGGTCAATGGTTTATTCTTGATGAATCTCGAACGTGATGCTACACATGTTCATAGTGTGAATACCAAAAGATGTAAAGTTGATAACGATAGTCCCACATACTTGTGGCACTGCCGCCTTGGTCACATTGGTGTCAAGCGCATGAAGAAGCTCCATGCAGATGGACTTTTGGAGTCTCTTGATTACGAATCATTTGACACGTGCGAACCATGCCTCATGGGTAAGATGACCAAGACTCCGTTCTCCGGAACAATGGAGCGAGCAACCAACTTATTGGAAATCATACATACCGATGTGTGCGGTCCAATGAGTGTTGAGGCTCGCGGAGGATATCGTTATGTTCTCACTCTCACTGATGATTTAAGTAGATATGGGTATGTCTACCTAATGAAACACAAGTCTGAAACCTTTGAAAAGTTCAAGGAATTTCAGAGTGAAGTCGAGAATCAACGTGACAGGAAAATAAAATTCTTACGATCAGATCGTGGTGGAGAATATTTAAGTCACGAATTTGGTACACACTTAAGGAAATGTGGAATAGTTTCACAACTCACGCCGCCTGGAACACCTCAGAAAAATGGTGTGTCCGAACGTCGTAATCGCACTCTATTGGATATGGTGCGATCTATGATGTCTCTTACCGATTTACCGCTCTCATTTTGGGGTTATGCTTTAGAGACTGCCGCATTCACTTTAAATAGGGCACCGTCTAAATCCGTTGAGACGACACCGTATGAATTATGGTTTGGGAAGAAACCTAAGCTGTCGTTTCTAAAAGTTTGGGGATGCGATGCTTATGTCAAGAAACTTCAACCTGAAAAGCTCGAACCCAAATCGGAAAAATGCGTCTTCATAGGATACCCTAAGGAAACTATTGGGTATACCTTCTACCTCAGATCCGAAGGCAAGATCTTCGTTGCAAAGAACGGGTCCTTTCTAGAGAAGGAGTTTCTCTCGAAAGAATTGAGTGGGAGGAAAGTGGAACTTGATGAGGTGATAGTCAGCCCTTCCGAACCGGAAAGTAGCGCAGCGCGGGAAAATGTTCCTGTGGTGCCTACACCAACTGGGGAGGAAGTTAATGATGATGATCATGAAGCTTCAGATCAAGTTACTGAACTTCGTAGGTCCACAAGGACACGTTCCGCACCAGAGTGGTACGGCAACCCTGTCCTGGAAATCATGTTGTTAGACAACGGTGAACCTTCGAACTATGAAGAAGCGATGGCGGGCCCGGATTCCGACAAATGGCTAGAAGCCATGAAATCCGAGATAGAATCCATGTATGAAAACAAAGTATGGACTTTGACAGACTTGCCCGATGAGAGGCGAGCCATAGAAAACAAATGGATCTTTAAGAAGAAGACGGACGCAGATGGTAATGTGACCATCTACAAAGCTCGACTTGTCGCTAAGGGTTATCGACAAGTTCAAGGGGTTGACTACGATGAGACTTTCTCACCCGTAGCGAAGCTGAAGTCCGTCCGAATCATGTTAGCAATTGCCGCATACTATGATTATGAGATATGGCAGATGGACGTCAAAAACGGCATTCCTTAACGGCTTCCTTAAGGAAGAGTTGTATATGATGCAGCCGGAAGGTTTTGTCGATCCTAAGAATGCTAACAAAGTATGCAAGCTCCAGCGCTCAATCTATGGGCTGGTGCAAGCATCTCGGAGTTGGAACATTCGCTTTGATGAGATGATCAAAGCGTTTGGGTTTACACAGACTTATGGAGAAGCCTGTGTTTACAAGAAAGTGAGTGGGAGCTCTGTAGCATTTCTCATATTATATGTGGATGACATATTATTGGTGGGAAATGATATAGAATTCTTGGAAAGTATAAAGGCCTATTTGAATAAGTGTTTTTCAATGAAGGACCTTGGAGAAGCTGCTTACATATTAGGCATCAAGATCTATAGAGATAGATCAAGACGCCTCATTGGTCTTTCACAGAGTACATACCTTGACAAGATATTGAAGAAGTTCAGTATGGATCAGTCCAAGAAGGGGTTCTTGCCTGTATTGCAAGGTGTGCAATTGAGCACGGCTCAATGCCCGACCACGGCAGAAGATATAGAAGAGATGAGTGTCATCCCCTATGCCTCGGCCATAGGGTCTATTATGTATGCCATGCTGTGTACCAGACCTGATGTAAACCTTGCCGTAAGTTTGGTAGGAAGGTACCAAAGTAATCCCGGCAAGGAACACTGGACAGCGGTCAAGAATATCCTGAAGTACCTGAAGAGGACTAAGGATATGTTTCTCGTTTATGGAGGTGACGAAGAGCTCGTCGTAAAGGGTTACGTCTACGCTAGCTTCGACACAGATCTGGATGACTCGAAGTCACAGACCGGATACGTGTATATTTTGAATAGAGGAGCAGTAAGCTGGTGCAGTTGCAAGCAAAGCGTCGTGGCGGGATCTACATGTGAAGTGGAATACATGGCAGCCTCGGAGGCAGCACAGGAAGCAGTCTGGATGAAGGAGTTCATTACCGACCTAGGGGTGATTCCCAATGCGTCGGGCCCAATGACTCTCTTCTGTGACAACACTGGAGCTATTGCCCTTGCGAAGGAGCCCAGGTTTCACAGGAAGACCAGGCATATCAAGCGTCGCTTCAACTCCATTCGTGAAAGTGTTCAAAATGGAGACATAGATATTTGTAAAGTACACACGGACCTGAATGTAGCAGATCCGTTGACTAAACCTCTCCCTAGGGCAAAACATGATCAACACCAGGACGCAATGGGTGTTCGATTCATCACAATGTAACTAGATTATTGACTCTAGTGCAAGTGGCAGACTGTTGGAAATATGCCCTAGAGGCAATAATAAATGGTTATTATTATATTTCTGTGTTCATGATAATAGTCTTTTATTCATGCTATAATTGTATTGTCTGGAAATCGTAATACATGTGTGAATACATAGACCACAACCTGTCCCTAGTAAGCCTCTAGTTGACTAGCTCGTTGATCAACAGATAGTCATGGTTTCCTGACTATGGACATAGGATGTCACTGATAACGGGATCACATCATTAGGAGAATGATGTGATGGACAAGACCCAACCTAAGCATAGCATAAAAGATCGTGTAGTTTCGTTTGCTAGAGCTTTTCCAATGTCAAGTATCTTTTCCTTAGACCATGAGATCGTGCAACTCCCGGATACCGTAGGAGTGCTTTGGGTGTGCCAAACGTCACAACGTAACTGGGTGACTATAAAGGTGCATTACGGGTATCTCCGAAAGTGTCTGTTGGGTTGGCACGGATCGAGACTGGGATTTGTCACTCCGTGTAAACGAAGAGGTATCTCTGGGCCCACTCGGTAATGCATCATCATAATGAGCTCAATGTGACCAAGGCGTTGGTCACGGGATCATGCATTGCGGTACGAGTAAAGAGACTTGCCGGTAACGAGATTGAACAAGGTATTGGGATACCGACGATCGAATCTCGGGCAAGTAACATACCGATTGACAAAGGGAATTGCATACGGATTGATTGAATCCTCGACACCGTGGTTCACCCGATGATATCATCGTGGAACATGTGGGAGCCAACATGGGTATCCAGATCCCGCTGTTGGTTATTGACCGGAGAGGCGTCTCGGTCATGTCTGCATGTCTCCCGAACCCGTAGGGTCTACACACTTAAGGTCCGGTGACGCTAGGGTTGTAGAGATGTATGTATGCGGAAACCCGAAAGTTGTTCGGAGTCCCGGATGAGATCCCGGACGTCACGAGAGGTTCCGGAATGGTCCGGAGGTGAAGAATTATATATAGGAAGTCCAGTTTTGGCCACCGGGAAAGTTTCGGGGGTTATCGGTATTGTACCGGGACCACCGGAAGGGTCCCGGGGGTCCACCGGGTGGGGCCACCTGTCCCGGAGGGCCCCGTGGGCTGAAAGTGGAGGGGAACCAGCCCCTAATGGGCTGGGGCGCCACTTTGGGCCTCCCCCCATGCGCCTAGGGTTGGGAACCCTAGGGGGGGGGAGTTCCCCCTTGCCTTGGGGGGCAAGGCAACCCCTTCCCCCCTTGGCCGCCGCCCCCCCCTTGGAGATCCCATCTCCAAGGGCTGCGCACCCCCCTTGGGGGCCTATATAAAGGGGGGGAGGGAGGGCAGCAGACGACAGCCTTTGGCGCCTCCCTCCTCCCCTGCAACACCTCTCTCTCGCGCGCAGAAGCTCGGCGAAGCCCTGCCGGAGAGCCGCTACATCCACCACCACGCCGTCGTGCTGTTGGATCTCCATCAACCTCTCCTCCCCCCTTGCTGGATCAAGAAAGGAGGAGACGTCGCTGCACCGTACGTGTGTTGAACGCGGAGGTGCCGTACGTTCGGCACTCGGTCATCGGTGATTTGGATCACGGCGAGTACGACTCCGTCATCCACGTTCAATGGAACGCTTCCGCTCGCGATCTACAATGGTATGTAGATGCACTCCCTTCCCTCGTTGCTAGTAGACTCCATAGATGCATCTTGGTGAGCGTAGGAAAATTTTAAAATTATGCTACGATTCCCAACAATAGCAACCTCACACAGGCCTTTGATACATCATACTCTGCAGGTTTAACTCAAACTGTCTTGTCCCAAAGTTTACCAGCAACTCCCTTGTCCCAACACTACAACCAACCAGCTCCTAGTATCAAAAACCACTTCTACAGACATCCGGGTGCTCAGAATAACGGCGGTTCAAACAACAGCCAGCGCTCACCATATGCGGTGAACAACCAAAGTCACAAGCAGTACCAGCAACAAACCATTGTCCGTGATGCCCACTACCCCCAACACAATGATGCTCAGAATAACAGCACTATACGGTGCCAACAACGCCAACCTCAAGAGCAGAACAATCAGCAACCACACAGAGGCGAGTCTAATGGGCAAAGTTACAGTGCCTTGCAACAACAGTTCAACATCGTGCAGTATTCGGGCCATCCTCTCCAGCATTTTCCAACAAATATTCCTTCAAGATCAACCGGTGATCCAACTGTCAGAACATTACAACTGCGCATGCAGCACCAACCACAACGCATAATGTTCCAATTATAATGAGGGTCGTCTGCAACTTAGTAATGGTCAATTGAACTCTGGTGGTCATGTCTTCCAGCCTCATCAACATCATTCTCAGCTAGAACAGACTCGATTCACTGACCAAGGGAATGACCATCAAGATCACTGCCAACTTTTGGAAATAAGAGACTCTACAATGGAGGAGAAAGAAGTGTATGAAACAATCGTCGACAATACGCCTGGTGTCAAGCAAAATGATAGGTAATGAATTCGTTGTTCCTATTACAGTGAAGTTTTGGTCTACTAATGCAATATATTCTGCCTGAAGCTATCATATTCAAGTGTTTCAGCTCGATTCTTCTACTATTGTAATTGAATACTAATCATTTCCTCTTATGTTAAAAAAGAAAATCTTACGATTTAAAATTCATTTGTTTTTTTTTGACAGCAAGAGGATATTCTTCGTCGATCGACGTTGGGCCGATCATCGAACTTTGGGTTTGTCAATGAAGGTATACGGATATATCAACTCATTCGTGGTCGAAGCTTACTCGATGTTGCTAATGAAAGAACAATTCTACGGACAGCCAACACTTGTGCACAAGCATATAATGTACATGGACGCTTCTGTAAGTTCTTGCATCTCATAAATAATAATAACAAACCACATTTAATACTACTACCACACTGAGTGACACACCTTCAATTTTCTGCAGGATAAATTTCAAGTTCTAGGAGCAAGCATTGAACTACTCAAGGAACACATTGTGGAAAAAACTATTGGGTACAGACTGCCCAACAAATGTAACATTGTGAGTTCACCCTACTCACTCTATCTGCCCAGTGTTCGTCTTCAATTCTACCAGTTTTTCTTGTTACAATGATATTATTCACTGTTAATTATTTTAGGTCTTAATACCAGTGAGAAAACAACCACATTTTATCTACCTCATCATCGTGAATCTTTCAATGCGTCGCTTCGAAATTCTTTGTCCTTATATCTATTGCGCCGGTATAAAGGAGCACTCGGACATTGTCATCGAAAACTTCAAAAGAGCTTACCATTCTGCTTACAACAACCATCCTCACACCATGGCCTCCTTTCATGTCAAACCTGTGCAGAGTGTATGTAACTCAGACAGAGAGTGAGTTTCTTTTATCTGTAGCTCTACCTCATTTAAACAATGCATTTTTTGTTCCACTACACATCCCATATCTACTGTTCACCTTCTAATCAATAACATTTATGCTCTCAATTTTCAGGGATGACAGTGCTATTTACACCATGCATTTGATGCCGCTCATTAATTTGAATAATAATTCATTTTTTATCAACAAAGTAAGTTCAGTCTCATTGACAACAAATCAACATACGTTTATCCAAGCCAGCTGAACATTACGTTTTACAATAAATTTTATCAGTTTGCACGGTTATGTGTTTGCAGATCCATGTGAAACCGATGAGAGAACAACTAACTTACAAAATGATAACATCCAACTACAACACAGGCCATGTATTTGAGGAACTGAGCATCGTCCTCGACAAACACAATATCCGGCGCGAAAGAAGAAGAGTTGGAAAAAGATGACTACTGCTTAAATGTGCCTTAATCTAGCTGGAGCCACGCTTACATATCGATAGTGTTTTTCTTCTGTGTTGCAGTTGTTTCTTTTATTATGTCTACTCGAAGTGAGTAGTGTTCTAGTGCAAGGAAGTGATGTCTTGAATATCATGTTTACAACTTTTGGAAAAACTACAGCTGTGTTTAATGGGATCCATAGGAGATATCTTGGACCGAGAAAAAAATAGCTGCAACACAGAGAAGTCAAATGCATCACAGCATCTGACGAAGGAGCTAAATGACTCACCTCCAGTAATGTTGCTAAATGACTCACCTCCAGTAATGCGGGTCATAAAGGCACGGTCGTGCCTCTTGTCAACGTATAACGTGCATCTCTTACCACGGACAACTAAGCTGACACACAGAAGTGCGCCACCAGTTAACACAGGACCGTCCCCACTTGATAGCTTAACACCGGTCCCTCTCCAAGCCAATGAGTCATGGAAGCACGACCGTGGCTCAAGTTAACGAAAGAAGAACCATCCTCTGTGATAGACGACTAAACTAAAAAATACCAAAACAGAAGAACGACCGTGACTTCAACTGTAAAAGGTCCGTGACCTCGCAAGTTTCAACAAATAAGTGAAAGCAAACGTTTCGAAAGAAAGCCACGACCGTGCCTTTCAATAACATCGTAGACGTGCCTCTCCGAGCGAACGTGTAAGAGAAAGCATTTGCGAACAACAGACAGAACTCTGACTCAACGTAACATAGAACATGCCTCCACTAACTAGACAGACGTGACTTCACTAGTAGACTAACTAGAAATATTACAGAACATACAACCATGACAGTGACTCATACTAACATAACGCAGTGCCTCTCCGAATTTAATACCAAAAGGAAGGATAACCTCTGCCAAACATACGACAATGCATCCAATGCCTTCACAGCCATGCCTTTCAAAATCAAAGTACCACCACAATAATTGAAACACAGAAACGCAACCGTCGATAACACAATACTCCCACAGCAAGTATCACAGTGGATTACCGTCCCTAAAACAGACAACATATATTGAAACAGACAGCACAGTGAGAAAATCTGAAGAATCTTAAACACACTCAAGCTCTACATAAAAACATTTCAAACACACAACCACAACCGTATATTCAATATAAAAACAACCATACCGAACACAGTACAAACACAAAGCAAAAGTAAAGCCCCTACCTGTCAGTGTGGGGATATTGAGAGAAGAACTGAAGCAGCTAGCAAACTAATAACACCAGAGCATGCCTTCCCTAAAACAAAAACAATGCCTCCCTGAACAGACGACTGTGCGCTGCCTAGAATCACGAAAGTGCACATCTGAGTGCTCCCCTTAATACATCTCATCTTATACCAACTCGTAGCAAAAAATCATAGAGCAAAATATTCTTGAAGGCACCCAATCAAGAAAAACTTAGATGATCACGAAAATAAACTTAAATTTGCAAACTAGTCAACTCCATCCGGTTCAAAATAAAACCACCACAATTACAAATTCATCAGTCTATGTAATATTACCCCATACAATAACTATCAAATAACCAATTCATCACACAATCCATCTTGCCAGCACTTCCACCTGGACTACTCCTCAGAAACGTCCTCGCCATCTGAGATCAGGAAGACAGCGACGATGTAGGATGTCCCTCATCGACAGAAACCGGCGGTATAGCTCATAGCTCACATACCCTTCCTAAAGGAAAAGCAAATGAAAACATGAATATACAAAAAAAAAAACAAGTACCGTTCTAGCAACAAAGGCAGAAACCAACGAAAATGAAATCTTCACTTACAATAGCTCCATATTTCAGGTGATCAAAAGTAAGTGGCTTCCAATCCCAGTAGTGACGAAGAAGTTCTAGAAAAGATGACTCCATCTTTGAATAAGATTCATCAATGATGGCTCCTGCTAATTCCTCCATGGAGTCCCTTTCTTGGCCGCCTTTGATCATAAACTTCTCTTGGATGTCGATGTGGTACCCTTCCGGAATTCTGATGAAATCTTGAAAAAGAGCATCTCTAATATTCCTGACGCCCACACTAGAGAAAGTTATACCTCTATTCTCAAGGAAATCCTTCAGGGCAGGGCACTCCGTCCTGGCCCTGCAGAAGTGATAGACCAAAACAAGATTCCGCATAGCCAGTTGCATGACTGCGACTTTCCTACGCCCGTAAAAATCCTTTCGCGTGAATTCATACCGAGACCAACAAACTTGTGCTTCTCCTCGCGCAACCAGTCCTCATACAAGGAAATGATCTCCTCCACCTTGCCAGGCTCGTTGGTGTACCACACGTCGAGCTTCGTGTTACCATCGGCAACTATCGCATGGTACTCGGTGGTGTTCAAAAAGTCATCCATGGCAGCGAGCAGCAAGGTGCCAATGGATATTCCTGAGACCCTGCGACAAGGTTGTGGAGTGGTGAGGAGGATGGGAACTGCCTGATGTTCTGTGGCTACAATATGACGTGGAGACGTCGCAAACATGGCCAGTATTTAACCTTGGCGAGGGACGTTTGAGTTACAATACGCATTAACGTGTGAACTAGGAACAACGAATAGATGGTTGTGCTTCCGAATCTCATCAAACCATGCACTTCGTAAAGTCACGGCTGTGCACAAATATTTGATGCCGTGGAGAAATCGAGGAGCCTCTAACTTTATTTTACGGCAACAGACACGCTGAATAGTCACATTGAACAGCCGGCACATCGGTCATCAATTCCTCCTTTGAACAAAGACCACCGACGGAAGAATCCAATGAAGCAAACGAACAGCCAGCCAAGGCTGGTTTCACGTGAGGCCCGGGTATGCAGGCACAAGACGCACATATGTGTCTATCCCACAGGCACGGATATGCAGGCACACGACGCACATACGTGTCTATTCCACAGGCACGTAGAGATAAAAGCAGCAACTCGCCGGAAACACATGAATGCAGGCAACAAAAGGCACGAAAACTTAGCCTCTACAGGCACGTGCTTCGGCTTGGCAAGGCACGAATACAGCCTTGCAATAGACGTTCTCAAGCCACAGCTACACACCCTCTGCGTACAGACATAAAATTGCAGCTTCTCCGACGCACAAGCACGGTTTTTGAATTGGCATTCTCAAGGCACAGGTACAAATCCTCTGGATACAAATCCTCTGGATGCAAAAAGGAGAGGTGGCAGAGGCATCAGTAAGAACACTCTGTTCAAGAGGCACGCTTGCAAACCCTCAAGAGGGACAGCCATGTGACACCGCAGACACATAGAGTCGTGACGTGTATCACGTGAGATACATCAGATACAAGCAGCGAATCAATGGGAGAAGTGAAAGAGCCATAGATTTAAAGTGTCCAGAGGCACAGGCGTGTAGAAGCACAGGCACGACTAGTCACAGCCATCGCATCCCCTCACGGACGGGCGTCTGGCACCACAGGCACGTAGAGTCACAGCCAGCGTGTCTCCTGAGACAAGCGAATGCAGGTACAGGAGGCACAGAACTGAAGCGTATGCAGCCACGGAATTGCGGCTTTTCGCTCACAGGTACGGCTTTGGAATTGGCGTTCTCGAGGCACGGGTACAAACCACCTGGATGCACAAAAGAGTAGTGGCAGAGGCACGGTTGTGTAGTCTGAAGAGAAACTGCCGTGTGACACCACCACATAGAGACATCGCGTGTGTCACATGAGGTACATGAATAGCGGAAAAGAAGCCACGGAAGGGAAGCCTCCATAGACACGGATGCCGGGCTTCTAGAGGCACGGCCCCGAAGAACACAACGACAGGAAACTGAAAAATGTTGCCTCGTACGTCACCAGACATGCCTCTCTTGTGCGAATGTGTAAAACTCAACAATACAAACACAAACAAACGGCGGTGAATATAAGCCAAACAAAAAACACGCTTCTCCCAAACAATACATATGCGTCCCCTCACAGCCAGCATGACGCCTGAGACACGCAAATGTACGTACAGGAGACACGGAATTAAAGCGTATACAGACACAGAATTGCGGCTTCTCGTAGTTCTCTAGGCACGGGTACAAACCACCTGGATGCACAAAAGAGTGATGGCAAAGGCATGGTTGTGTAGTGTCAAGAGGAACTGCCGTGTGAAACCAGCACGTACAAACATGGCGTATGTCACGTGAGGTACATGCATAGACGGAAAGAAGCCACGGAAGTGAAGCCTGAACAGACACGGATGACCGGATTCTCGAGGCACGGTCCTAAAGCACACAAAGACAGGAAACTAAAATGTTGCCTCGTACGTTAGCAGACGTGCCTCTCTTGTGCGAACGTGTAAAAGACAACAATACAAACACAAACAAACGGCACTGAAATAAGCCAAACACAAAGCGCGCTTCTCCCAAACAATACATATGCGCAACTTCAACAGATTCTCTAAACGTACATGAACTCGCGCAAACGTCAACAATGAACTTGTAACATGAAAAAACATAAGAAATTATATTCACATAACATGAGACGGTACTCCATAGGTTTGAACTAAAAGTACTCATTAATTATACAAAAAAAGAAATGAAAGTCTTCCAGGAGTCCAGTCTGCTCAGACCACCGTGACCATTCTACTCAGTTGGAGTTCTGCTCAGAAGCATCAACGGCGTCTGGGGTCGGGAAGACAATGAGGATGCATCATGTCCTTCATAGACAGAACTCGGAGGTAGAGCTCGTAGCTGACATACCCATCCTAAACAAAAAGCGGATGAGAACGAAGATATACGTAGAAGGGAAAAAGTACTATTGTTGCAATAAAACAAAAATATAAAGACAGAAAATCATAAAAAATGAAATTTTAACTTACAATTGCCGCATATTTCAGGTGTTCAAGGGAAAGCGGCTTCCATTCCCAGTAGTCATGCAGACCTTGTGGAAAAGACGACTTCATACTCAAGTAAGATTTGTTTATGACGGCTCCTGCCAAATCTGCCATGGAATCCCTTAGATTGCCTCCTTTGATCATGAGCTCCTCTTGAAGGTCGATGTGATACTCTCTTGGGATTTTGAGGTAACTGTTTGCCAGAACATCCCTATCGTTAATGACGTCGACACTAGCGAAAATTATACCTTTGTTCCGAAGAAAATCCTTCAGAGCAGCGCACTCCGTCCTGGCCTTGCACAAGTGATAGACAAGAACATGCTTGCGCATCGCCAGTTGCATGACGGCGACTTTTCTACTACGATCAAAATAATCCTCTCGTGTGTACTCCAGATCAAGACCAACAAACTTGTACCTGTCCTCACGCAGCCATTCCTCATAAAGAGAAAGAATCTCCTCCACCTTGTAGGGCTCGTTGGTGTACAACACCTCGAGCTTGGTATTACCATCGGCATCTATAAAGAGACGCTCAGTAGTGTTCTTGAAGTCATCCATGGAAAAGAGGGTGGCACGACAATGGAGTCTGACTGTGCTTCTTGTACGAGGCGAGGATGATGGAATCTACCTGCACTTCTCTGGAGAGAATAAGACGCGATAACCTCCCGGAATAGACCACTACTTAAACTTGGGGAGAGACACTCAGTTACCATGCGCCCATTAAATTGCATCAAGAACGGTGTGAATGGACGGTTGTGCTTCTGCAGCTTATGAAACCATGCACTTCAAAAGTCACGGCTGCCACGTTGTAATCGAGGAGCCTCTAGGATAACTCTAGCATGGTATCTGGCACAATGAATACTAACAATAAATAGCCATCCCATCGGTCACCAGCACATCTTTTGACCGAGAGAACAATGAGAGGAGGCAAACAAGATGACCCTGTCGTACAAATACTACACGGGGAGTGAGCCAAAGTAGAAGCACGGTTCGGCCAGCACAAAACCACACGCGTGCCTCCACTTTGCTTAAAAACAAACCTCAATGATATCAACGGACCTGCATCTCTATGCCTGCGTACCACCAAAAACATTGCCAAAACAAAAGCACGTCCATGCTTCTGACATACAGATAACTGTGCGCTATCATACATATTCCCGCCTGAACCCAACGTACATAAAGACAGTGGCTCCCTGGGTCAACGACTACTTGGAAAAAAATTGCAATAACAGAGTCACGAACCGTGGCTCCATTCCAGATGCAAAGTGCCTCTCATTAGGAACCATCATGCCCCCCGTCAATTTGCCTCCCCCGACGTATCGACCATGCCTCTCCTGCTGCAACGACCGTGCATCTAATAACATCATCACCGTTCCTTTCCTAAAGACACACCCAACCATACCTGATTAAACATGTGATTAAAAAAAATAAAACACAGAAGCACGAGTATGCTTTTCAGCATGTATAACCGTGCCTCCCAAAAAGTATGTAAGGCAGGATAGGCACGTAAAAGACTCCATTGGGAGGCACCACAACTTGACAACTATAATGGGAGGCAGCTGGACGAGTCAAACATCTCGTGTCCCCATAACACCTTGGAATGCACGCACACCATTGATACGTCTCCAACATATCTACTTTTCCAAACATTTTTGCCCTTGTTTTGGACTCTAACTTGCATGATTTGAATGAAACTAACCCGGACTGACGCTGTTTTCAGCAGAACTACCATGATGTTCTTTTATGTGTAGAAAACAAAAGTTCTCGGAATGACCTGGAAATCCACGGAGGCACTTTTTGGAAAATATAAAAAATACTGGCAAAAGAATCAAGACCAAGGGCCCCACACCCTGTCCAGGAGGGTGGGGGCGCGCCCTCTCCCCCTGGGCGCGCCCCCCAGTCTCCTGGGCCCCCTGGAGCTCCACCGACCTCAACTCCAACGCTATATATTCCGTTTCGCGGAGAAAAAAATCAGAGAGAAAGTTTCATCGCGTTTTATGATACGGAGCTGCCGCCAAGCCCTAATCTCTCTCGGGAGGGCTGATCTGGAGTCCGTTCGGGGCTCCGGAGAGGGGGATTCGTCGCCGTCGTCATCATCAACCATCCTCCATCACCAATTTCATGATGCTCACCGCCGTGCGTGAGTAATTCCATCGTAGGCTTGCTGGACGGTGATGGGTTGGATGAGATTTACCATGTAATCAAGTTAGTTTTGTTAGGGTTTGATCCCTAGTATCCACTATGCTCTGAGATTGATGTTGCTATGACTTTGCTATGCTTAATGCTTGTCACTAGGGCCCGAGTGCCATGATTTCAGATCTGAACCCATTATGTTTTCATGAATATATGTGTGTTCTTGATCCTATCTTGCAAGTCTATAGTCACCTATTATGTGTTATGATCCGACAACCCCGAAGTGACAATAATCGGGATACTTCTCGGTGATGACCATAGTTTGAGGAGTTCATGTATTCACTAAGTGCTAATGCTTTGTTCCGGTTCTCTATTAAAAGGAGGCCTTAATATCCCTTAGTTTCCGTAAGGACCCCGCTGCCACGGGAGGGTAGGACAAAAGATGTCATGCAAGTTCTTTTCCATAAGCATGCATGACTATATTCGGAATACATGCCTACATTACATTGATGAACTGGAGCTAGTTCTGTGTCACCCTATGTTATAGCTATTACATGAGGAATCGCATCCGGCATAATTATCCATCACTGATCCATTGCCTATGAGCTTTTCACATATTGTTCTTCGCTTATTTACTTTTCTGTTTCTATTGTTACAATTACTACAAAACCCAAAAACATAACTTTTGCTACTGTTACCTTTATTATCATACTACTTTGCTACTAAATACTTTGCTGCAGATACTAAGTTATCTAGGTGTGGTTGAATTGACAACTCAATTGCTAATACTCAAGAATATTCTTTGGCTCCCCTTGTGTCGAATCAATAAATTTGGGTTGAATACTTTACCCTCGAAAGCTGTTGCGATCCCCTACACTTGTGGGTTATCAAGACTAATTTCTGGCGCCATTGCCGAGGAGCATAGCTCTATTCTCTGAGTCACTTGGAATTTATATCTGCTGATCACTATGAAGAACTTGAAAGACAACAACACAAAAATTTATCCCTCAACTACGAGGGGAGGTAAGGAACTGCCATCTAGCTCTGCACTAGATTCTCCTTTTGTTTTGAATAAGCTTGCGACACCTAAACCTGCTACTGCTATGAATTCTGATATGTCGCATGTTATTGATGATGCCACTTCTGCTATGCATGATACTTATGATGAAACTACTTCTCTGCGTGATACTACTTTGCCATTAGGTGAACTTCTTGCTAGGGCTAGAGAGAGTGAAATTATGAAGATGCTATTATTGATGATAGTGTTGATGAAAGTTCTCCCAATGATTATGAATTGCCTGTTGTTCCTGAGGGTTATGTTATGAATGAAGAAGCTGCTAGAGCTATCTTTGCTTGCAATGATAGATATGTTCTTAAAAGTTATTAGCTAAATGGAAGCAGCAGTCTCTTAATGCTAGAATGAAACCTGGCCATGCTTTTGCTACTTCACCTATCTGTGTTACTGATAAGGATTATGAATTCTCTGTTGATCCTGAAATTATTACTTTAGTTGAATCTGATCCTTTTCATGACCTTGAATCTGAAACTGTTGTGGCACATCTTACCAAGTTGAATGATATAGCTACCCTGTTTACCCATGATGATAAATCTCGCTATTATTATATCCTTAAGATATTTCCATTCTCATTAAAGGGTGATGCTAAGACTTGGTATAATTATCTTGCTCCTGGTTGTGTGCGTAGTCCCCAGGATATGATTTATTACTTCTCTGCTAAATATTTCCCTGCTCATAAGAAACAAGCTGCCTTGCGGGAAATATATAATTTTGTGCAAATCGAAGAAGAGAGTCTCCCACAAGCTTGGGGGAGGCTTCTCCGATTACTTAATGCTTTGTCTGATCATCCTCTTAAGAAAAACGAAATACTTGATATCTTTTATAATGGACTAACCGATGCTTCCAAGGACCACTTGGATAGTTGTGCTGGTTGTGTTTTCAGGGAAAGAACAGTCGACGAAGCTGAATTACTATTGAATAATATGTTGACTAATGAAAATAATTGGACTCTTCCTGAGCCAATTCCTGAACCAATTGAGCCAACTCATGAGCCTATTCCTAAACCCACTCCGAAGAAGAGAGGTGTTTTATTTCTCAGTCCTGAAGATATTCAAGAGGCAAAGAAATCAATGAAATAAAAAGGTATTAAAGTTGAAGATGTTAAGAATTTACCACCTATTGAAGAAATACATGGTCTTAATATACCGCCTGTTGAAGAACCACATTGTCTTGATAACCTGACACAGGTAGTAAAGGTAAATTCTCTCTATAGATATGATAAAGTTGAAATCCCCTCTACTAAATTCCATAGCCCGTGCCTAGATGAATTTGATGACTTTATGGCTAGATAGGAAAGTTTTAATGCTTATGTTGGTAGAGAGTTAAAGAATAATGCTTTCGAGATAGGACGCGTGAGCGATAATATGGCTAGAGTTAAAGGTGAACTCAAACTCATTAGCAAGTATGCTTCTATGGTTGCTACTCAAGCTGAGCAAGTACTTAAAGCTCAAAATGATTTGCTTGATGAATTAAATAATAAAAATGACTTTGCCGTTAGAGTGGCTACTAGAACTGGTAGAATGACTCAGGAACCTTTGTATCCTGAAGGCCACCCTAAGAGAATCGAGCAAGATTCTCAGAGAAACAATTTAGAGGCAACTAGTTCTTCCAAAAAGGAGAAAAAGAAAAATGATAGAACTTTGCATGCTTCTAGTGAACCTACTGTAGACACACCTGAGAATCCCAATGATATTTCTATTTCTGATGCTAAAACACAATTAGGTGATGAACATGAACCTAGTGATAATGTTAATGATAATGTTCATGTTTATGCTCAACCTAGCGAAAATAATGATGTAGAGATTGAACCTGCTGTTGATCTTGATAACCCACAATCAAAGAATCAACGTTATGATAAGAGAGATTTGTTTGCTAGGAAACATGGTAAGGAAAGAGAACCATGGGTTCAGAAACCCATGCCTTTTCCTCCTAAACCATCCAAAACAAAGGATGATGAGGATTTTGAGCGCTTTGCTGAAATGATTAGACCTATTTTCTTACGTATGCGCTTAACTGATATGCTTAAAGTAAATCCTTATGCTAAGTATATGAAGGATATCATTGCAAATAAAAGAAAGATACCGGAAGCTGAAATTTCCACCATGCTTGCTAATTACACTTTTAAGGGTGGAATGCCAAAGAAACTTCGAGATCCGGGGGTACCAACTATACCATGCTCCATTAAAACAAATTATGTTAGAACTGCTTTATGTGATCTTGGAGCCGGTGTTAGTGTTATGCCTCTCTCTTTATATCGTAGACTTGAATTGAATAAGTTGACACCTACTGAAATATCTTTGCAAATGGCTGATAAATCAACTGCTATACCTGTCGGTATTTGTGAGGATGTGCCTGTTGTGGTTGCAAACGTCACTATCTTAACGGACTTTGTTATTCTTGATATTCCTGAGGACGCTAGTATGTCGATTATCCTTGGTAGACCCTTTTTGAATACTGCAGGGGCTGTTATTGATTGCAACAAAGGCAATGTCACTTTTCATGTTAATGGTAATGAGCATACGGTACACTTTCCGAGGAAACAATCTCAAGTTCATAGCATCAATTCTATTGGAAAAGTTCCAACTATCATTATTGGAGGTTTTGAATTTCCTCTCCCTACTGTCAAGAAAAAGTATGATATTCATATCCCCGTTGAGGTAACCTAGTGTTATTCGAAATTTCTCCGGTTCCGTGTTATTCGGAATGAGTTTGTTAACAAGACTTGATCAACCTTGTTAGTGGATTCATTTTGATGATCACGAGATGGATGAAACTAGAAGGTACAACCTTCTGTACCCTCTTCTTACTTTCTGTTATTTAGAATAAATAAAGCAAAAATAGTATTATCTGTCTGTTTTCCGAATTATTCATGCAATAAAAAAATATCCCAAAAATAAAAGTGCTCCAAATGCCCTGCCAATTTAGTATGATTTTTTCTAGAATATTTGAGGATTTTAGGCACTGAGAACACTGCAGGAGGGGCAAGCACCTAGCCAGGAGGGTCCAGGGCGCGCCCACACCTATAGGGCGCGCCCCCTGTCTCCTGGGCCCACGGTGGCCCCCCTCCACTTATGCCAGCACCCACACACACCATCTTCTTCCCAAAAAAATCCCCATCCAGCTCAAGCACGAGTTCTAACTCGTTTTGCTGCGATTTTCGATCTCCTTGCTCAAAGCTCCATTGACAAAACTGCTTTGGGAGATTGTTGCTTGGTATGTTACTCCTCCATTGGTCCAATTAGTTTTTGTTCTAGTGCTTTATTCATTGCAAATTCTTGCTGCATAGGTGACCATGTCCTTGAGCATGCATGTTAAATTTATGAGGTCCCAAGCAAGTCTAATGCATGATATAGGTTCTAGGCACTTGTAGGAGTAGTTGCTACCAATCTTGTTTAGTTTTATTCACTTTTATTTTGAAGTTACCAAAAATTTCAGAGTTTTCAGAAAATGATGAGGAGATTTTTGAGGGGCTCTTCTAGTCAAAGCTCTAAGGATAAACAAGCTAAGGAGAATGAAAAGGCCAAGTATAATCTTCCTCGCGTAGCGGAAGTAAGGCCGTATGAGTGGCCATGTGATAATTTCTTGAGAGCTGCCGGGATTTATGAAGATTTTTATTTATTGGCTGAAACTGCGGGACTCACCAACTTCCTCCACGACCGGATCGAACAGTATCTCTTACTTACCAATACTTTTGTGCAAAACTTTTATTATCATCCTAAGAATTCACCTTCTTCAGTATCTTTTCCTTTATATGATGAGGCTAAGGAAATGTCATTACGTGATTTTTGCGTGGTTTGTAGAATACCATTTGAGGGCAGTTTAGATGAACCACACCGTAAAGATGTGGAAGGTTTTATTAAAATCATTGCTGTAGAGGAACCGAGGAAGGGTTCCGATGCGAGAGCATACATTTTCCTGTTTTACGCTACTTTGCCATTATTGCTAAACGGCTGAGCCTGAACCATACAAAGGGCCACATTTTTGGAGGTATCTATGATGCACGCCTTGCTAGACATTTTGGGATACCTATTAGGCATTATGAGGAAGATGAAACATTGCTGCCCTCTACCTTTTTGGATTACAGAAGCATAGTAGCGCATGAGTTTATTGTTAACAACAATGATAAGATGCTTCTGTATAACCTGAGATTTAATAAGAAACACAATGAGATTATTACCCTCCCTGCGCCTTCTTTGTTTGATTTAACTGCAGGTCATTACCTCGTCTTACCGTCGGCCGTGTACGCGCACTGAGGCCAGACATCCGCTCCAGAGCCTGAGCCGGAACCTCCACTGGACCCCTATCGTTCATCCTGTTATCAGTGGGATCCGGAGGAGATCGCCAGTCAGTGGCAATACGATGACACTCCTCATTACACCGGGGAGAGTAGCCGCGATCCATGGGCATAGACCAACTTAGGCCAAAAGCCTAAGCTTGGGGGAGTACGTATTTCTCACCGACTTTACATTCATGTTCACACACTAGTCGTCGGTGCTCATACTCTTTCATTGTATTATCCATGCTAGTTTAATTTTCTTTTTCTAGTTTTCTTCTTGTGTGTTTGATAAACCTTAAGAAAAACCAAAAACCAAAAAAATTAGTTAGTTTAATTTCCATGCTTGTAGTAGAATTAAAATAAAAACCCAAAAAGATTGCTCGTTCTTCTTTTACTTGTTGGGAGCTTTCCCGTGTAAATAGTTTTATTTTCTTTTCTTTTCTTTGGGGTCGAGAGTGGAAGACCATATTGAAAATGTTTAGTGGCTCCCATATGCATGATTGTTTATTTAACTTAGAGCCCATATTACCCTGTCTTCTCTCTTGAGTTGAATGCTTGCAGATTCCAGCTTAGTCCAATGCACGTGCACTATTATTATTATACACATCGTTCGGTCGTGCGAGTGAAAGGCAATAATGACGATATATGATGGACTGATTGGGATGAGAGAAGCTAGTATGAACTCGACCTCTCTTGTTTTTGTAAATATGATGAGTTCATCGTTTCTGATTCAGCTTATTATGAGGTAAACATATTTGCAATGACATTTAGATATTATAGTTTCTTGTGCCATGCTTGATTAGCTATGAGTTATAATGGTTTACCTTGCGTGCCAACATGCTATTAGAATGATTGTGATGTGGTATGATGGGATGGTATCCTCCTTTGAATGAATTGAGTGACTCGACTTGGCACATGTTCACGCATGTAGTTGAAAACAAATCAACATAGCCTTCATGATATTTATGTTCATGGTAGATTATATCCTATTCATGCTTATACTCAGTGTAAGTTAATTTTAATGCATGTTCATGACTGTTGTCGCTCTCTCAGTTGGTCGCTTCCCAGTCTTTTGCTAGCCTTCACCTGTACTAAGCGGGAATACTGCTTGTGCATCCAAACTCCTTAAACCCCAAAGTTGTTCCATATGAGTCCACCATACCTTCCTATATGCGGTATTTACCTGCCGTTCCAAGTAAATTTGTATGTGCCAAACTCCAAACCTTCAAATGAAATTCTGTTTTGTATGCTCGAGCAGCTCATGTTTCAACTAGGGCTGCCTATGTCTTCCATGCTAGGTGGGTTATTCTCAAGAGGAGTGGACTCCGCTCCTCATTCACGAGAAAGGGCCGGTAACCGGGATGCCCAGTCCCATGATCCAAAAAGATCAAAGCAAATCAAAATAATTAAACAAAACTCCCTTGGGGCTGTTGTTAGATGGAGGCACTCATTGTTTCGAGCAAGCCATGGATTGATGCTTGTTGGTGGTTGGGGAGTATAAACCTTTACCATTTTGTTTGGGAACTGCCTATAATGCATGTAGTATGGAAGATACAGCCATCTCATAGTTGTTGCGTTGACAGTGAAAGTATGCCGCTCAAAATGTTATTCTATCTCTATTTAAAATCGAGCTCTGGCACCTCTACAAATCCCTGCTTCCCTCTGCGAAGGGCCTATCTATTTACTTTTATGTTGAGTCATCATCCCTCTTATTAATAAGCACCCGCTGGAGAGCACACTGTCATTTGCATTCATTATTATTGGTTTATATTGGGTATGACTTGACTGGATCTCTTTTACCATGAATTACAATGTTTAGTCAGTCCTTGATCTTTAAAGGTGCTCTTCATTTATGTTTTGCGGTCTCAGAAAGGGCTAGCGAGATACCATCTTGTTATATCATGTTATGATTGTTTTGAGAAAGTGTTGTCATCCGAGTTTTATTATTATGGCTCGCTAGCTGATTATGCTATTGATATGAGTAATTGTGAGACCTGGGTGTTATTGTGAGTATGGTTAGTTCATAATATTTGTTGAAACCTAAATGCTGGCTTTTCATGTTTACAACAACAAGAGCAAACAGAGTTTGTAAAAGTTTTTCTTTATCACTTTCAGTTTATCAACTGAATTGCTTGAGGACAAGCAAAGGTTTAAGCTTGGGGGAGTTGATACGTCTCCAACGTATCTACTTTTCCAAACACTTTTGCCCTTGTTTTGGACTCTAACTTGCATGATTTGAATGAAACTAACCCGGACTGACAATGTTTTCAGCAGAACTACCATGATGTTGTTTTATGTGTAGAAAACAAAAGTTCTCGGAATGACCTGGAAATCCACGGAGGCACTTTTTGGAAAATATAAAAAATACTGGCCAAAGAATCAAGACCAGGGGGCCCACACCCTGTCCAGGAGGGTGGGGGCGCGCCCTCTCCCCCTGGGCACGCCCCCTGTCTCCTGGGCCCCCTGGAGCTCCACCGACCTCAACTCCAACGCCACATATTTTGTTTCGCGGAGAAAAAATTTGGAGAGAAAGTTTCATCGCGTTTTACGATACAGATCCGCCGCCAAGCTCTAATCCCTCTCGGGAGGGCTGATCTAGAGTCCGTCCGGGGCTTCGGAGAGGGGGATTCGTCGCCGTCGTCATCATCAACCATCCTCCATCACCAATTTCATGATGCTCACCGCCGTGCGTGAGTAATTCCATCGTAGGCTTGCTGGACGGTGATGGATTGGATGAGATTTACCATGTAATCAAGTTAGTTTTGTTAGGGTTTGATCCCTAGTATCCACTATGTTCTGAGATTGATGTTGCTATGACTTTGCTATGCTTAATGCTTGTCACTAGGGCCCGAGTGCCATGATTTCAGATCTGAACCTATTATGTTTTCATGAATATATGCGTGTTCCTGATCCTATCTTGCAAGTCTATAGTCACCTATTATGTGTTATGATCCGACAACCCCGAAGTGATAATAATCGGGATACTTCTCGGTGATGACCATAGTTTGAGGAGTTCATGTATTCACTAAGTGCTAATGCTTTGTTCCGGTTCTCTATTAAAAGGAGGCCTTAATATCCCTTAGTTTCCGTAAGGACCCCGCTGCCACGGGAGGGTAGGACAAAAGATATCATGCAAGTTATTTTCCATAAGCACGTATGACTATATTCGGAATACATGCCTACATTACATTGATGAACTGGAGCTAGTTCTGTGTCACCCTATGTTATAGCTATTACATGAGGAACCGCATATGGCATAATTATCCATCACTGATCCATTGCCTACGAGCTTTTCACATATTGTTCTTCGCTTATTTACTTTTCCGTTGCTATTGTTACAATTACTACAAAACCCAAAAACATTACTTTTGCTACCGTTACCTTTATTATCATACTACTTTGCTACTAAATACTTTGCTGCAGATACTAAGTTATCCAGGTGTGGTTGAATTGACAACTCAACTGCTAATACTCAAGAATATTCTTTAGCTCCCCTTGTGTCGAATCAATAAATTTGGGTTGAATACTTTACCCTCGAAAGTTGTTGCGATCCCCTACACTTGTGGGTTATCAACCATCTACAACCAGCATTCATTCCATTTCATAGAATAAAAAGTAAAAAAAGAAGCACTCATTACTACTCTTGTTCTCTCCCGTCTCCTTTATATTTCAATAAGCTCCGACTCCCTCAGCCACATCACAACTCATTTGCCTTCTCCGTCGCCTGCTTCTAGGGTTCGTGCTTCTTCTCCGTCGCCTGCTTCTAAGGTTCGTGCTTCTTCCCAGCACACAATCGATTAATTTCCAAGCCATGCTTCTCTCGTACATTGCTGGTCGTGGGTGCTTGCCCTAAGCTTCCCATCACAACCCATCTGCCTTATCCGTCCGCCTACTTCTAGGGTTCGTGCTTCTTCCCCGCACACAGTCTCATTTCAAACAAGTTATTGTAGAGTTTTTATTGGGTCTCTCGATTAACTTCCAAGCCGTACTTCTCTCGTAGATTTGCTAGCCGTGTGTGCTTGCCCTAAGCTTCCCCTAGCCCAATCTCCGTTCGTCAACCCTCGTTCTTCTTCTCTCCCAGGTAAAAAGCATATGCGTAAGCAGCATCCCCCGATCCGTATTTGTGTTTTAAGTTTTGGTTTTTCATTTGATAGTTATTGAAGCATCAGATCTGGTACAACGACTTCATTCTCTAAAGGAATATAAAAACCATTTGAAAATCTAAACAAGTGTTCTAAACTCTGTCATACTGCTTTTCTGGAAGGAGTAGATGAGAAGATTTCTGGTAAATTTGTAGTTGTTGTCTGCCTTCGAACGGATATTTTTAATATGGCTAACATAGTTGAAGCTAGTCGTTGTCTACCTTCAACGTTCACGCTTGTTTTTAAATTGTTATGATATTCTTGTTTTCCTAACATAATTGTTCTGAATTATTTAGGTATGATTTGCCCTACCTGCCGCCAACCAGGCGGCCCTTGCGAACCACACCCTGAAATTCTCTAGGAGTTTGAGGTTATTCTTGATGAAAATTGTTGGAGCCGCATGGTTAGTAAGCATCACTAACATATTAGTTGCTTACAGCAAAGTAGAAATCGTCACTATTACTCATACCCCCTTGCACCTACACTAGGTTCCCCTGCTGTCACTTCTTCGCACCTCCCTTGTGTTTTCATTTTCCATTAGTTTGCCTGCCTATGCCCTGATTAATATAGTCCATTAGTTTTGACTGCCTATGTCTTGATTACTATAGTGCATCTTCAGTTCTAATTAAAATTAGTCAACATATGCCAAAAATCTGTATCCATTAATTTATAATACCATTATGTTGTTATCTGTAGTTCTTATCGAAAATTCATATCCAATTTAAGAAAACTTTTAAAATTAATAGTGCGCGAGTTCAAAGTTATACTTACAGGTTGTTATTTTTACTATTTTTTCCAGTATGTACCTTGTAATGTCAGAGCTTTTCTTGCTGACTACATTGACGAGAGGAAGGAAGAAGCAAGAAAATTGCGTAAAGAGCAGGTAGAGCCAGCCCTTCTTACACATGAAGGAAGGTCTTACAATGCTTTGTTTAAGCATAGGACGAACTACACAAAGTTCTGCGGTGGTGAGTGGAACACCTTTGCGGATGATTATGAACTTCGTGCTGGAGACCGCATAGAATTTGAACTACCAGACAAGGGTCTCAATCTCGAAATACAAACATATCGGCATGACAAAAGGCTGCTTCCATTACCCCACGTTGGTAGGTATTTAATATTACAAACTTATCTTCTTTCGTTATATTTTTATATTACAAACTTATCTTCTTTCGCTGTATTTTTATATGCATGCATCGAACTGAATAATATTAACCCCGTGTTGGATATAACTTTATCTAACTTTAAAATCTTTTTCTTTTTCTAGCTCTCGACGATCTTTCTGCTGAAGATTTCGACCATGTTCACTGCTGTGTCTACTCTAAGGATATTGAACTTACCTATGACCAGACACGATTCTTTCTACAACGCCTTTTCGGAGATAGTTTCATCTGTTGCCGTCCATTTGTACATGTCTTGACTCCCACTAACACCAAAGACTGCGTCATGGTTGGTTACATCTGTCCTTGTTAAAATACCAAACGTATTTTGCTCATATGTAATATAAACAATACTGACGTAATATTGCTTATATGTAAAATTACAAAGAACCTATTTATTCAAACCTAAAACAACAAAACTTTTGTTGTTCTCTTAATATGTTGTTTTATCTGCTTACACACAAACCTGAACATGCCAGGAATTATATTAGTTTCAATATGGAATTTCTTAATGTTTGCGCACTGACCGTATTCAGCCATTCTTTTATTTATTGTCCAAGTGATGAATCAACGGTTTTAATTTCTATTTAATTTTGATTTCTTCTAGAAAATCCCGAGGAGTGTTTTCTCGACACTGAAGAGATGGGTGGACATGCCAATCAATGGCAGGGTGACCCTTGAAGCTCGTGATGAACCTACCCATGTCATCACTCCTTCGTCGTACTACATCTCAAAAAACGACGGCAGGATGGTAATAGAAAAGTCTTCTTTCAGAGACTTCATATCAGCTACATCCTTTCTTGAAAAGAACGTTGTTCTAATCACTTTCAAAGAGCGCCATGACCGTTCTGTGTCCATCATCATTCAGCGCATTATGTAGATTTCATCGAAACCAGCTCCTAAAATGGAAGCAAAGAGTGTATCTCCTAGAATGTTCAACGCTCGTTTCATGATGATGCCTCCAGGAGCAAAACACTGGTTACTATAAGTTTGCTAGTTAGGATGGTAGAGTAATGTAACTATTATGGACCATGTGCTTGCTTGAACAATCGGAACGATCTTTTGCAACTTATGTAGCTCATACGGACCCTCAACTTGCTGTTTCAACCATCGGTATGATCCTTTGCAACAAATCCTATTTGAACTATCGGAATTATTCATTCGAAAAAATGTAGTTCTTATCCTTTGAAAAGTTCACAATTCAAAAAACCAAAAATCAAAAAGAATAATTTTCAAAAATCAAACGAAACAAGAATCAGTTTTTGATTCAAAACCTATAGCAATGCCACGTTATCAAACTTATTCAAACCATCTAGTGAAACATATCTCAATTAAAAACCAAACAGCACTCCGTTTTCAAGTCCAAAGTATATTTACTTCAACTTTTCATAAACACACATTTGTGCACCGAATAACATAACAACAGTGCCTCCCTAACCAAGGAAGATTATTAATTGAAAAAAATGTTTTCACAACAAAGGCATGACAATGCATCTGCTGAGTGTTCTACCGTTTACACGACTACTTTCACAGCCAAAGATGGAGTACGCACATATGGATCACGCACGCAGCACGCAACAAATAAAAAATTTCAATGAACAAGATAAGTGAAAATCTTTAAAAAAATCGATAAAACAACCCCCTATATCCGAAAATCCACGCCTGGAACCGCCGCGTGACTAGCAACTGCTCTTTCGCGGTTTCCTTTTTTGCACGACAAAAGATCCCTTTCACTTTTCCAACTCCATTTGCATCCTCTTCCTCGAAAGTTTCTCGCCGGCTGCAGTTCACCACCGCACACCTCCAGCCATGGACGACGGGAAACTAACAACATTCACCGAGCACATCACTTCCCACGGTACAACCGTGCTGGAGGTGGTGTACACCAACGACCCAAGGACCGTGGAGCGGATCATCAAAAAGTATGAGAAATGGCTAAAGGAGGAGAAGAACAAGTTCGTCGGCCTCGACCTTGAGTACACACGTAAGAGCAGTTACATACGACAAGGGATCGCCGTCGTCCAACTTGCCATGCGCGAGCATGTCCTTGTATACCACTACTACAGGTCCCAGCGCTCCCAGGCGTTAGTTGACTTCTTGCAACGGAAAGCGGTAACTTTCACTAGCGCCGACACCAGGAACGACAAGACCATGCTTGCCCGTGCATGGATCAAAATTCCAGACGAGCACCACGTCGACATCCAGAGGCTATTCTGCATCAAGGGTGGTGGAGAAAGGGACTCCATGGCTGACCTTGCAGCGGCCATCATCGACCCCTCATACAAGAACATGAAGAAATCATTCCCAAAGGAGAAGCACTAGTTCTGGGAGTGGAAGCCACTTTCCCCGATACACCTTGAGTACGCGGCAAAGGACAGGTATGTTAGCTACGAGTTGTACCATAGAATCATAATCATCAAGAACGGGCTACGTCACCTCCACCAACAACCAGTGAAAGAAAGACTCCGCCCACGTAAGAACAAAGACGAGGGATTTCCAGCGGTTGGAAGCGCCAGAAGGGAAACAGTGGTTGGTAAATTGCGAGAAAATGGATGTCTACATTAAACTAGTAGGATCGTGCCCTGATTGATTGATCTGCCGTGATCGAGGGATCGGGTGCGTGGCACAACAATTATGATAATTTAGATTGAATGAACCCATGTTGTAAATATGTTTGTTGTTGCTCAAAGATGTTGTCTGTATTGTATTACTATTTTACGTCTGAACTTTGAACACAGTGGTGTGCGTGTCTAAATGCAATTAGTAAGTTATGTCCCAGTATTGAGCAAGCATATATTGTATCCATGACTATATAACGAGAGATATGTCGCACAATATTGTATTATAATTTTCATATTCAACCTTTACAAGATGCATCGTGCATTTACAAGAATATGTGATGGTACCGTTGTAAACTTTCAGTAGAATGCTTATTCAACATTGGCATGAACAATTCATAAATATTGCAGAAAAACATTCGGTACACAGACGTAAGGGACAAGAACTTTGTTACTTTGACCACATTGAAAAAAAATTAAAATCACACAACACAACCATTTCACATCAAATACCGCTCCGTCCATTCACAACATCCTTGCCATTGCACACAGGTTCCTCTCCGTACACCAGTTCTCCACGATGCCACAAAACTACACTACCGTGTGCAACTGACCTATGTACAACCGTGGCTCTCTAAATGTCAACTCAACCCATGCCTCTGGTGCCACGCACACGTGACCCTAGATACTTCACACCTGTGCATCCACAACCGAACCCTCTAAACCAAATATTCCGACCGATGCCTCTGCTGCCATACATCCGTGCCTCTAGACACTTGACAACAGCAAAAGGGTTCAAAACCGTGCATCCACACAACCGTGATTGTACTGACTGCACTTCGGTGCCTCTGTTTGCTCGATCGGCGTGCCTCACATGAAACCCACAGTAACTCTACGTGCTCCGCGCGCGTGATCGCCCGTGCAACTTTGGTGCTGCACACGGGATCCTCTCAGTATACCCGTGCCTCCGCACAACCGTGCCTGTACTGACTTGAATTCCGTGCTTCCATTTGCTCAATCCACGTGCCTCGCATGAAACCCACTGTAACTCTACGTGCTACACACACGCGTGCCTCTCGCATGAAACCCATAGTATCTCTACGTGTTCGGCACGCGTCATCGCCCGTGTAACTTTGGCACTGCACACACGTTCCTCTCAATATAACTTTGGTGCTGAACACACGTCATCGCCCGTGTTCCAAACAACCGTGCCTGTACTGACTGCAATTCCATCCCTCCGTTTGCTCAATCCACGTGCCTCACATAAAAGCCACAGTAACTCTACGTGCTCCGCACGAATGATCGCCCGTCCAACTTTAGTGCTGCACACACGCTCCTCTCAGTATACACGTGCCTCCACACAACCGTGCCTATTCTGATTTCAATTTCGTGCCTCCGTTTGCTGAATGCAGGTGCCTCTCACATAAAAGAGAGGCACAGCCATGCCTCAGAGTAAACAACACACGTGCCTCTACTGTATCTATAACTATGACCACAATTAAAGAACATCCGTCCAAAAAACATCTTTAAAAGAGATGAACAGCCATGCCTCTTCTACAAACGAACGACAACAATGAACAATTAGGTTCATGTCGTCTCATATATGTAAATAACATTAAACCGCAGCATAGATTTTTTAACAAAATCCATTATGTTCAAAGGCTACAACTAACATCACTGCGGCAGAAGATTGAAGATAACAACAAGCCTCCCAACATGCTCTTTGAAAGTTATCAGCACCAAGCTGTTTACTTCAATAGACGATGCCTGGAGAAAATCACCAAAACCTTCCTGTTTGAACACCATTCTATTGCCCAATCCAATGAAGTAGGAGCAATGAGTGCTCACACATATATCATCATCACCAGATTCCAGAGTAACTTCAAGAGTTAAAACGCCAGTCCTAGGAAAAGTCACAAACTCCTTCAAACTCCTCACAATAATACCAGGAATAACCTGACAAGAAACATCAAGCTATCAGAAATAGAACAAAAATTCAAAACTATAAATAGAAGAGATAATAAAAATAAATAAATAAACAGAAACAAAGAAAATATGGGAAAAAATCTGACCATATGATGACCATTAACATTCATAGAATCAATCATGTGAACAAAAGGACAACAGGGTATGTACTCATCATCAAATAGTTGACACCTCATGAAATACATCTGCTGATAATTAAGAGAAACACCACGGGTGTAATAACAACTCCCAAAAAGTTCCATCTTGGAGTTGCTCAAGCCATCAAGAGCTACAAAATATAATTGCACAGGCTCAAGGGAACAGAAAAACCATCATGTACAATAAAACAAGCTAAAAACTTCCTTAAAAATAAACCTTACCAACAGACGGTAAAGGAGACAACGCATCTCCACGACCAACACGATAAAAATCAATACCAATCCACGTTCCATAATGTTCAAGCCTAATGGTCATTATATCACGAGGACGAACACCATAATCACTGACCAATCGTTCCCAGGAAGGACCATGGAATTTGCTCCTCACCCGACCATGACTAAACAGAACACCATACAAATAACCCTCATTACACTGAAGAGCAAGATCAGTATCTTCGTCACCCCTCCTTATGGCTAAAGCCCTACACTCCTTGATGTAACGAGCAAGATGAGCTCTAACACTGCACAGAACATACTGCACAACAAATCAAAACAAGGATAATAATCAAAACCTAAACAGTATGGGCAGCACCAAAACAAATAAGCGTGTGTGCCAAAAATTGAACAATTATAAAATGATTTTCTTACAACACGCCTCCAACAACGCCGATCCAGGACCACACTGAACCCATCTACAGAAGAATCAACAGAAGAACACGGGCCACCAGGCATACGGCAAAAAGGACAAGCCATAACTGCAAGGAACACAATGATTATCAAGAACTAATCCCACAAAACCTAGTTGAAACTTGACATCTGATAGTGTTGGTAGTCCCCACCCATAACTACCCCATAAATCTCCATATCCTGAAAATATAATGGGAACAAAAAGAGAAACGAGAAAGGGAAACAGGGAACCCACGAAGGCAACCGGT
Organism: Aegilops tauschii subsp. strangulata; assembly: GCF_002575655.3. NCBI lineage: Eukaryota > Viridiplantae > Streptophyta > Magnoliopsida > Poales > Poaceae > Aegilops > Aegilops tauschii. The sequence continues at coordinate 630,073,957 of NC_053036.3, read as the reverse complement.
AGGGAACAACGGTATCGCGAACGGGGAAGCGCAGTCGACGCTAAAGAAGGACCGCCGTAAGAGCAGCCAACAAGCGCGGCGGCCGAGACAGGGGCCGCCGTAACCACGCGACAAGAGCGGCGGCCGCGACGGGCGGAGACGACGGCAAAGAAAGAACAGTGTGCGACGACGGTTCGCCCACACCAGAGAGAAACAGATCTCAAAACAGATCAAAAGTTATTACAAAACATTAAAAGTATAAGGACTAAAGTGAAAAAAGGGAAAACCAGAAAGTGAAACCGAAAACAGGAAATCACGGGAGAAGCCGTGCGCGCGACAAGTGTCGCGCGCGGAGGGCCTCGGAAAAGTCACATGAGCACTCCGCGCGTGACACTTGGCGCGCGGGGAGCGCTCCCCGACTAATCGTTGCGGGGAGCGCTCCTCAATTAGTGAATTCGGCAAACGTCGGGGCAGCAAGCAAACAATTCTTTATTTCTGTGGGCTGCTACCTACACTACATGGGCTTTGAAAATGCACTTGAAGCTCGGCCTAGTGGGGGCAACATATGTTATCAAGTGGGGGCACACGGCCTGTACTCCCCATCAGGCACACGCGAACGAAAAAATCAAGTGGGGGCAGCTGCCCCCACAACCATCAACGTGGGTCCGCCCCTATGAATGGTGGCCTCTCCCACAACTCTGTTCCGTCCAGAGGGTAGCGACAGGGGATCCTTTGTCTTCTTATCTTTCTTTTTCTACGTGATGAGAAAGGGTTTTCAGCCCTACTTAGGAGCGCTCAGAGGGCCAAGGATATAAAAGGGAAACGTTTATGATAGGTGTGCCGGCGAAACTTTCCGCCGGTCCGCGCTCGCTCTGTTTCCTTCACGCTCGCCCACGCGTCTCGGTCCCACGTCCACCGCTCGTCCTTATCCGCAGGCAACAACACTGCTTGTCCACACAATCTCCATCTCCATAGCTTTTTCTTTATCTCCCTTCTCTTTTCCCCTCCACAGCTCGTCTGCCTGCCCTCATCTCTCACCCGCGCCACCACATCTGTAGCTCCGGCGAGCCTCGCCACCATCGGACTCCCCTAAACTACTTTTTTCTCCCTCCCCTTCCTAGTCCCCAACACCCCTCTCATCGATGGAGCTACTACCAGCCATCACCGGGTGTTACCACGGTGACTAGATACAACGCACTTACGGCGGAGTTGCAAGCCTGCAACCGGCGCCCCGTTTTACTGGGAGCGTGCTGCAACCAGCGCTCGCCGCCATGGCCGCCCGCAGCTGGTTGCGCTCCTCTCCATGACCGCCGCAACAAGATTTTTGCTCCAACCATGTTTTTTTTTGCTGGAACCAACCCATGTTTTTGCTACCACCCACTCACCTCAAATCTGCTACCATGGTGATTTTTTGCTGGAACCAGTGAACCATTTTGCTACAACCGTTTCGGGTTTTGTTACTACTGGTGTTTTGTGAATTTTTGCTACATCCATCTCCATGACATCGCCTGTTTTTTCTAGTCGATTTTGCTACAACCATGCTTTGATTTTGCTGGAAACGAAGACAATTTTTGCTACAATCATATTTTAATTTTGCTGGAACCGCAGATAATTTTTGCTACATCTACCAACAGCGGTGTTGGTCGACGGCGGCGATGGCTTTCTTTTTTGTTGCAACCGTCTCAGATTTTTGCTACTACAGGAGTTGCCATTTTGCTACTACCAGTGTCTTGCTCAAAGCATCAGGAGTTTTGCTACCACCCCTTTGTTTTTGTTTTGATTTTGCTGGAACCAGCCTAAAAATTGCTTCAACCGTCTTTCGATTTCGCTGGAACCGGCATTTTTTGCTTTGCCGGTGGTGGTGAAGGCGGGTGATGTTTTGCTTCGGCAGCAGCGGCTAGGCCGTGAGCGCCGGCGGCAAGCAGAAGCAGCGAGGGTCCAAAGCAGGGCGGCGGGGGCTAGCGTGCGGGATCCCGCGAGCGGCGGCGGCGCTCGCTTTTTTCTCCCCCTTTTTCCCTGTGCGGAGGATGACGAAGGGGGATGCGGGACAGATCAGACGGTCCCGCGCGTCCAGATCGAGCGGCTCGTCGGGTTGGACCGGCCGAAACTCGCGCTGGTGCGCCGGCGCAGAGTACTGGCTGATATAAAAAGGATTTCCTTTGGGAGCACTGGCCCCACGGTTACTCACCTGCTGTTTGCGGATGATACTCACTCAAAACTATCTTGCAGGACTGAGGAAACACTCTCTGGCTCCAGGGGAGCGGTGGCAAGAGACCGTAAACGGAATTTTATTTCGGCAACAACTTGGGTTCTGCCCCATGTTCGCAGTGCAGAATCAGCAGAGTTGAGTGCTATTCGGAATGGCCTGTACCTAGCAGGGAGAATTGGACGCAAGAAGGTATTCGTCGAATCAGATAGCATATTTGCGGTGGAGGCTGTTACACGAGCAAATGATTATATGGGTCCTGATGTGGCAGTAATATCAGAATGTATTCAACTCGCTATGGATTTTGCCAGTATTGACTACAGTTATTATTGCGGAGAAACTAATATGGTTGCTGATAGCTTAGCCAAATTTTCTTTTATTTCGAATTCATTCTGAACTCTGGGACTCTACTATCCCTGACTTTATTCTTCTTCACATTGTAAACGATATGTCAATGGTTTGAGGAGTAAAGTTTATAATGTTCAAAAAGAAACATTATTTATTCTAACCCTCTGTCCATCCCAATTTAAAACTTGGAAGATATGGCTTCTTGCTAATAAAAAACTCTTAACCCGTGATAATCTAGCTAAACCCGTGATAACATGTGGATGATTTAACATGCATCTTCATTATTGACACAGAGTTCGTACATCACCTTTTTATTTATTGTGTGACAGATTTGGGGCCTCTTCTCTGCCATTCAGATGGGCCATGGCTTTCAATCTATGAGCGGTTGGTGGATTAGTCCAAATAATATTATGTTCATAATATGCTATCCAACTCAGTTTTGTGGGCCCTATGGAAATTCCGCAACTCTCTTTGTTTCAAGTGAAAATACATGCGAAGCATTGATGGTATATGTGACAAGGTGATTGGAATGGCTTGCAAATGGAAGGTGCTCTGCCAGCCGGCGCAACTTTCATTGATGAACCAGTTCATCCGAGAGATGGATCCCAAAAGATCCGAGCTTCTTTGTATTGCTTGGGCCAGTTATAGTAAATTTACTCTTCTTTTACTTCCAAAGTAATTCACGTCATAGGTCTTCATATAATGTGGCTTCCATGAGACTTTGGAATGCACATATGCAACTTCGATAAGTGCCCGGTATAATAGTGCAATGTACATAAACAACATCATGATTATGTTATACAATTCTTTCACGTAGGAGAGGGTTTTGACGGTGAAGCGGCCTCTTGATAAAATGATCAACTACATTGCATTCCAATTTCTATGATTTCCACTTAGTACAAAAAGATCTTCTCCCTTTTCTTTTCACGATGGGGTGTACATATTACTAGCATTCAAACCACTGCATTCAAACTTCTACTCCTACATTTCTTTTTATTCATTTTGATGACAAGTATTTTCGGACGGAGGAAGTATTATCAAACATGATGGGGTGTACATATTACTACCACGCGCCACACTGGTCCATCTATCATCTCAACGAAATTCTAGCTCCACTGCACTCCACATTTTCAGCCCACACGCAGAACTTGTCCATTTATGTGGGCCAAATTGTATTCTACAGCCCATATTCGTACCGTCGGCTCACTCGCGCAGCAGGACACACACAGCCTCCTGCTAACCCACACAGCACAGCGCGCGCGCACACACACCCGCCGCCGCCGCGAGCACTGACGCCGGAGAACGGCCGAAAAATGGCCTTGACAGCGATCCCCAACGAGCTCCTGGCGGACAACTTCCTCCGCCTTCCCACCCCAGAGGATCTCATCGGCGCCTCCACCGCCTTGTCGCCGACCGCGCCTTCCTCCGGCGCTTCCTTCCCGCAAGCTCCACTCTCCGCCCCTCCTCAGCTTCGTCGACTACAAAGGCTTCCACCCCGCCGTTCCGCCTCACCCCTCCGCGCCGGCGGCCAGCGCCGGCGCCAGCGCCGCCGACTTCGACTTCGAGTTCCTCCCCGCGCTCTCAGAACATTGTTAGTCATGAGCTGGCTGCCTATGGCCGTAACACCCCACATACAGCAGTATGGCTTGCTGCCGGTATGGCCTTTGTTGTAAACCTGGTTGCGGCTGAAAAGCCTCCGTGAGCTTAATGGAGATTTCTTTTCACCCCGCAAAAAAAGGGACTGGTCCGTGCGGGACGTTCGCGACAGCCGCGTCCTCCTCGATAGACCTCGTCATGCCAGTGGGAGGCTCGGATCCGTCTTCAAGGAGATGGTGGTGTGCGACCCCCTGCACAGGCAACATCTCCTGCTCCCCCCGCTCCCTCATGACCTAGCTGCTTGGGTTGTTGCCGCACTCTTGGTTGAAGGGTCGTGCTTCGGTGAATCCTTCCTCGCCCCTTCTGGCGGCGACGAGGATGCAGATGCTACGGAGGACGCGTCATTCAGAGTGATCTGGATGCTGCTGCTCGAAACTAAACCGGTGGGCCTCGTCTTCTCTTCCAGTACAGGGCAATGGCGAGCCATTACATCCCTGACTTGCAGCTTGCCAGGCTTCGTGTTATCGACATGGATGATTTGCTTTGTGTGGCGCCATTACGCCCATGGCTGCTTCTACTGGATTTCAGGTTCGACTGAAAAATTGCTTGTGCTTGACATCCGGCGGATGGAGTTCTCCATGGCTCACCACCCACCATGTGTCAGAGTTTTGGGCGATAATGTGGCCATCGTGGAGGCAAGCCAAGGCGTGACTGTGATGCTTGTGCCTAAACCTGACACATCTCGCCGTATTTATACTATTTGGCGAAACAATGGTGGGAGTTCCACCTAGTGGCAGATGGAGAATGAGACATTCTCGTTGGATCCTGGGTCCTTGATCATAGGTGCAGTGGGGAGGCACTTGCTCCTATATTATGGTGTAATCTCGTCGGCCAAGGCAGGTTGTTACATGCGGGACGTCAACACACTCCAGCTTGAGAGGGTGTGTGCTTCATGTCCCCACTAGGCAGAAGCATATTGCAACTTCGCACCATCGTTATTATCGTCACCGACAGTATCAAGTGGTAAACTTTTATGTTGCATGCCAGTTACCTCCTTTCATTTATAGTTATAACTATCACATAGCTTGCCTGATACTCCCTCCGTCCGGAAATACTTGTCATCAAAATGAATAAAATGAGATGTATCTAGACGTATTTTAGTTATAGATACATCCCTTTTTATTCATTTTGATGACAAGTATTTTCGGACGGAGGGAATACTTGCTAGTTCGTTAATGTGATGAGTAATTATTGGTTACATAGTTTAGTGGTTGTTGCTTTTTTTGTGCTTGTGGCAAAGCTGGTTAAGCTAATTTGTTTGCCTTTTCTATTTGCCATCCTAAGTTAATTAGACAGGTGAAATGGAGGATCTAACACACCATAAGTAGCATTTTAGGGGGATTGCAAGATCGTAAAAAACACCGAATCACAACAATTGTTTCAGTTTTTACGGCCAAGATAATGGAGAACGAATACAAGTTTAAATCAGGACATTGCTGCCAGTTGATCTTTGTGTTGTTTTATCTTAGAAACATTTATTCCAGTCAAGCAGGACTTATGCTATCTCAAAGTCTTATTTGGTCACCGTTACACTTGTAAATTTATCTTTATCGATTTCATATAAAAAATTATCTTAAGATAGTAAGAGGCAAACGTTTCTTATTTGGTCTCCGATGTGAAAATTTATTCATTGTTTTAAATAATACCCTGTATCTAAAGCTTTAAATGAAATATAGAATCACAAGATATTTTGCATGACGAATCAAATGATATTATTTGCATTTGTCTGGTCACGATAATCTTTATTGCACCTCACACTGCATCTTTTTTAGCAAGAATTTTGCAGACACTCACTGAATAGAGATTGGCAGTACTTTCATGGGATGCTAATGATTGGCATATTGATTGTGTTGTAGTTTGTGTCGTGGTTGGAATTGAGAAATTTGTTTGCCATGCCGTCAACCTTTTTTTGCACTGAGCATTGTGCACTAGCTTTTGGTCCATCTGATTTGGGAACCTTGTCAGTAGGCCACAATAGTCGTTTGCTTAATCCCTGTCTTATCCTTTCGTTGTGTCTTCCTAAAACATATGTCAGGCCCCGAAATGGTATTCTGCACATCTGGCCATCCATTGGAGATCTAAGGGCTCGAGTCTTACGTGAACTCGTCCCTGAATTCCACTTGTTGCTTTGTGTCACCTCTCTTCATCTCTCGTGCTTGGAGGCAATCCAACGGCTACAGTTCAAATCACCCGATGAGCACTATTTACCGACCAACAAAACCTGCTTTAGACTGAATCCTCTTACTTTTACCAAAGTGATTATAATCGTTGATTCTTATATGATTATATTAGCAAAAATTATAATTATTTTTCATGAAAAATCTATACTACTACTTCTTTTAATCATGTATTTTTAACGAAGGCTTTTCCAGAGAAACTAAATAGAGGTTGCTAGTACTATGATGGGATCGTAATTATAGACAGATGGATGGGCTGTGTAGAACTTTGTGTTATTACAGTACATATGGAACATTATCTTCTGCCATGCCTTTAACCCATGTTGCGGTATGCATTGTGCTCTTTTGGTTCGTTACATCTGAAAACCCCTTCACTCAGCCACACTGCACTTTTCTGCTCTATCCCCGCCACAATCATGTTATCCTGTCCTGCATAAGTGAAGCCCTTTCCAAAGCCATCAAGTCAATCCATCCAACCTGCGACCGTCAGGTCAATCCATCCAATCTGCAGAACTTTGCTGTCTGAATTAATGCTCTTATCTCAGAGAATTACTCGCTATGCATCTGAATTTTGGCATTTTTTCTGTGCACCATTTTTTTGTTTCTTCTGAATACCTAATTGTTTTCAGTTCACACCTATATCTATCTCCTATCTCCTTCGCTTGACATCTATCCTATAGCAAGTTACTAAATTTCCACCACGAAAACAAATTCACCTATAATGACTTACAGCATTACTTTCTTTTGCCATGCCTGTCGAAAGTCCAACTTTGTTTGGCAGCATGTAAACACAACCTTTTTTACTTTTCTCCCTGTTTGCAGTGCACTTTTGTGATTCATGTTGTCATTAGTCTATCAAATTGATTCCTCTTTGGTACTGAAATCCGATAATTTTACAACTAAGCCTTTGTTTTGTCTACTGGTGCAATTGAACCTACAACCTAGGAGCCTATGGCAGATCGCTGTTGGTGCTCTCTATATGCCAATGCTATTTATTTTTCTTTAATCACCTTCCTCTCCTTTATGTATGTGCTTCCTTCTCATCCATGCCCTTCCTTTGAAGCAGGGCAACACACATACTCCCTCCGTCCCGAAATAAGTGTCTCAACTTTGTGTACTAAGGTTGAGACACTTAATTATTTTGGAACGGAGGGAGTACTATAGAGCACTACACAGTTGCCCTCATTGCTGCATGACCAGGCTTAACTTTACAAGTATTTGTTGGAAATATGCCCTAGAGGCAATAATAAAATGGTTATTATTATATTTCTTTGTTCATGATAATTGTCTATTGTTCATGCTATAATTGTGTTATCCGGAAATCGTAATACATGTGTGAATACATAGACCACAACGTGTCCCTAGTAAGCCTCTAGTTGACTAGCTCATTGATCAACAGATAGTCATGGTTTCCTGACTATGGACATTGGATGTCATTGATAACGGGATCACATCATTAGGAGAATGATGTGATGGACAAGACCCAATCCTAAGCATAGCTCAAAGATTGTGTAGTTCGATTGCTAGAGCTTTTCCAATGTCAAGTATCTTTTCCTTAGACCATGAGATCGTGTAACTCCCGGATGCCGTAGGAGTGCTTTGGGTGTGCCAAACGTCACAACGTAACTGGGTGACTATAAAGGTACACTACAGGTATCTCTGAAAGTGTCTGTTGGGTTGACACGGATCGAGACTGGGATTTGTCACTCCGTATGACGGAGAGGTATCTCTGGGCCCACTCGGTAATGCATCATCATAATGAGCTCAATGTGACTAAGGAGTTAGTCACGGGATCATGCATTGCGGTATGAGTAAAGAGACTTGCCGGTAACGAGATTGAACAAGGTATTGGGATACCGACGATCGAACCTCGGGCAAGTAACATACCGATTGACAAAGGGAATTGTATACGGGATTGATTGAATCCTCGACATCATGGTTCATCCGATGAGATTATCGTGGAACATGTGGGGGCCAACATGGGTATCTAGATCCCGCTGTTGGTTATTGACCGGAGAGGCGTCTCGGTCATGTCTGCATGTCTCCCGAACCCGTAGGGTCTACACACTTAAGGTTCGGTGACGCTAGGGTTGTAGAGATATTAGTATGCGGAAATCCGAAAGTTGTTCGGAGTCCCGGATGAGATCCCAGACGTCACGAGGAGTTCCGGAATGGTCCGGACGTGAAGAATTATATATAGGAAGTCAAGTTTCGGCCACCGGGAAAGTTTCGGGGGTTACCTGTATTGTACCGGGACCACCGGAAGGGTTCCGGGGGTCCACCGGGTGGGGCCACCTATCCCGGAGGGCCCCATGGGCTGAAGTGGGAAGGGAACCAGCCCCTAGTGGGCTGGGGCGCCCCCCATGGGCCTCCCCTGCGCCTAGGGTTGGAAACCCTGGGGGTGGGGGGCGCCCCACCTGACTTGGGGGCAAGTTTCCCCCCTGGCCCCCCCCCCTTGTAGATGGGATCCAGGGCCGGCGCCCCCCCCCCCAGGGGGCCTATATATAGTGGGGGGAGGGAGGGCAGCAGCACCACAGCCCCTGGCGCCTCCCTCTCCCCCTGCAACACCTCTCCCTCTCGCAGAAGCTTGGCGAAGCCCTGCCGAGATCCCCGCTACATCCACCACCACGCCGTCGTGCTGCTGGATCTCCATCAACCTCTCCTTCCCCCTTGCTGGATCAAGAAGGAGGAGACGTCGCTGCTCCGTACGTGTGTTGAACGCGGGGGTGCCGTCCGTTCGGCGCTCGGTCATCGGTGATTTGGATCACGACGAGTACGACTCCATCAACCCCGTTCACTTGAACGCTTCCGCTCGCGATCTACAAGGGTATGTAGATGCACTCCTTCCTTCTCGTTGCTAGTAAACTCCATAGATGGATCTTGGTGATGCGTAGGAAATTTTAAAATTCTGCTACGATCCCCAACAGTGGCATCATGAGCCAGGCCTATGCGTAGTTACTATGCACGAGTAGAACACAAAGCAATTGTGGGCGTAGATGTTGTCAATTTTTCTTGCCACTACTAGTCTTATCTTGTTTCGGCGGTATTATGGGATGAAGCGGCCCGGACCGACCTTACACGTACGCTTACGTGAGACAGGTTCCACCGACTGACATGCACTAGTTGCATAAGGTGGCTAGCGGGTGTCTGTCTCTCCCACTTTAGTCGGAACGGATTCGATGAAAAGGGTCCTTATGAAGGGTAAATAGAAATTGGCATATCACATTGTGGTTTTACGTAGGTAAGAAACGTTCTTGCTAGAAACCTATAGAAGCCACGTAAAACTTGCAACAACAATTAGAGGACGTCTAACTTGTTTTTGCAGCATGTGCTTTGTGATGTGATATGGCCAGAAGATGTGATGAATGATATATGTGATGTATGAGATTGATCATATTCTTGTAATAGGAATCACGACTTGCATGTCGATGAGTATGACAACCGGCAGGAGCCATAGGAGCTGTCTTTATTTTTTGTATGACCTGCGTGTCATTGAATAACGCCATGTAAATTACTTTACTTTATTGCTAAACGCGTTAGCCATAGAAGTAGAAGTAATCGTTGGCGTGACAACTTCATGAAGACACAATGATGGAGATCATGATGATGGAGATCATGGTGTCATGCCGGTGACGAAGATGATCATGGCGCCCCGAAGATGGAGATCAAAGGAGCAAAATGATATTGGCCATATCATGTCACTATTTGATTGCATGTGATGTTTATCATGTTTTACATCTTATTTGCTTAGAACGACGGTAGTAAGTAAGATGATCCCTTATAATAATTTCAAGAAAGTGTTCCCCCTAACTGTGCACCGTTGCGAAGGATCGTTGTTTCGAAGCACCACATGATGATCGGGTGTGATAGATTCTAACGTTCGCATACAACGGGTGTTGACGAGCCTAGCATGTACAGACATGGCCTCGGAACACACGCAATACACTTAGGTTGACTTGACGAGTCTAGCATGTACAGACATGGCCTCGGAACACGGAAGACCGAAAGGTCGAGCATGAGTCGTATAGAAGATACGATCAACATGAAGATGTTCACCGATGTTTGACTAGTCCGTCTCACGTGATGATCGGACACGGCCTAGTTGACTCGGATCATGTTTCACTTAGATGACTAGAGGGATGTCTATCTGAGTGGGAGTTCATTGAATAATTTGATTAGATGAACTTAATTATCATGAACTTAGTCTAAAATCTTTACAATATGTCTTGTAGATCAAATGGCCCACGTTGCCCTCAACTTCAACGCGTTCCTAGAGAAAACCAAGCTGAAAAATGATGGCAGCAACTATACGGACTGGGTCCGGAACCTGAGGATCATCCTCATAGCTGCCAAGAAAGATTATGTCCTAGAAGCACCGCTAGGTGATGCACCCATCCCAGAGAACCAAGACGTTATGAACGCTTGGCAATCACGTGCCGATGATTACTCCCTCGTTCAGTGCGGCATGCTTTACAGCTTAGAACCGGGGCTCCAAAAGCGTTTTGAGAAACACGGAGCATATGAGATGTTCGAGGAGCTGAAAATGGTTTTCCAAGCTCATGCCCGAGTCGAGAGATATGAAGTCTCCGACAAGTTCTTTAGTTGTAAGATGGAGGAAAATAGTTCTGTCAGTGAGCACATACTCAGAATGTCTGGGTTACACAACCACTTGTCTCAGCTGGGATTAATCTCCCGGATGACGCGGTCATTGACAGAATCCTTCAGTCGCTTCCACCGAGCTACAAGAGCTTTGTGATGAACTTCAATATGCAGGGGATGGAAAAGACCATCCCTGAGGTATATTCAATGCTGAAATCAGCGGAGGTGGAGATCAAAAAGGAACATCAAGTGTTGATGGTGAATAAAACCACTAAGTTCAAGAAAGGCAAGGGTAAGAAGAACTTCAAGAAAGACGGCAAGGGAGTTGCCGCGCCCGGTAAGCCAATTGCCGGGAAGAAGCCAAGGAATGGACCCAAGCCTGAGACTGAGTGCTTTTATTGCAAGGGAAGTGGTCACTGGAAGCGGAACTGCCCCAAATACTTAGCGGACAAGAAGGCCGGCAACACCAAAGGTATATGCGATATACATGTAATAGATGTGTACCTTACCAGTACTCGTAGTAGCTCCTGGATATTTGATACCGGTGCGGTTGCTCATATTTGTAACTCAAAACAGGAGCTGTGGAATAAACGGAGACTGGCGAAGGACGAGGTGACGATGCGCGTCGGGAATGGTTCCAAGGTCGATGTGATCGCCGTCGGCACGCTACCTCTGCATTTACCTACGGGATTAGTTTTAAACCTCAATAATTGTTATTTAGTGCCAGCTTTGAGCATGAACATTGTATCTGGATCTCGTTTAATGCGAGATGGCTACTCATTTAAATCCGAGAATAATGGTTGTTCTATTTATATGAGAGATATGTTTTATGGTCATGCCCCGCTGGTCAATGGTTTATTCTTAATGAATCTCGAACGTGATGTTACACATATTCATAGTGTGAATACCAAAAGATTTAAAGTTGATAACGATAGTCCCACATACTTGTGGCACTGCCGCCTTGGTCACATTGGTGTCAAGCGCATGAAGAAGCTCCATGCAGATGGACTTTTGGAGTCTCTTGATTACGAATCATTTGACACGTGCGAACCATGCCTCATGGGTAAGATGACCAAGACCCCGTTCTCCGGAACAATGGAGCGAGCAACCAACTTATTGGAAATCATACATACCGATGTGTGCGGTCCAATGAGTGTTGAGGCTCGCGGAGGCTATCGTTATGTTCTCACTCTCACTGATGACTTGAGTAGATATGTGTATGTATACCTAATGAAACACAAGTCTGAGACCTTTGAAAAGTTCAAGGAATTTCAAAGTGAGGCTGAGAATCAACGTGACAGAAAAATAAAGTTCCTACGATCAGATCGTGGAGGAGAATATTTAAGTCACGAATTTGGTACGCACTTAAGGAAATGTGGAATCGTTTCACAACTCACGCCGCCTGGAACACCTCAGCGAAATGGTGTGTCCGAACGTCGTAATCGCACTCTATTGGATATGGTACGATCTATGATGTCTCTTACCGTTCTATCGCTCTCATTTTGGGGCTATGCTTTAGAGACTGCCGCATTCACTTTAAATAGGGCTCCGTCGAAATCCGTTGAGACGACACCGTATGAATTATGGTTTGGGAAGAAACCTAAGCTGTCGTTTCTAAAAGTTTGGGGATGCGATGCTTATGTCAAGAAACTTCAACCTGAAAAGCTCGAACCCAAATCGGAAAAATGCGTCTTCATAGGATACCCTAAGGAAACTATTGGGTATACCTTGTACCTCAGATCTGAAGGCAAGATCTTCGTTGCCAAGAACGGGTCCTTTCTGGAGAAAGAGTTTCTCTCGAAAGAAATAAGTGGGAGGAAAGTGAAACTTGATGAGGTGATAGTCACTCCTTCCGAACCGGAAAGTAGTGCAGCGCGGGAAGTTATTCCTGTGGTGCCTACACCGACTGGGGAGGAAGTTAATGATGATGATCATGAAGCTTCGGATCAAGTTACTGCTGAACTTCGTAGGTCCACAAGGACACGTTCCACACCAGAGTGGTACGGTAACCCTGTCCTGGAAATCATGTTGTTGGACAACGGTGAACCTTCGAACTATGAAGAAGCAATGGCGGGCCCAGATTCCAACAAATGGCTTGAAGCCATGCAATCCGAGATAGGATCCATGTATGAAAACGAAGTATGGACTTTGACTGACTTGCCCGATGATCGGCGAGCCATAGAAATAAATGGATCTTTAAGAAGAAGACAGACGCGGATGGTAATGTGACCATCTATAAGCCTCGACTTGTCGCTAAGGGTTATCGACAAGTTCAAGGGGTTGACTACGATGAGACTTTCTCACCCGTAGCGAAGCTGAAGTCCGTCCGAATCATGTTAGCAATTGCCGCATTCTATGATTATGAGATATGGCAAATGGACGTCAAAACGGCATTCCTTAACGGCTTCCTTAAGGAAGAATTGTATATGATGCAGCCGAAAGGTTTTCTCGATCCTAAGAATGCTGACAAAGGATGCAAGCTCCAGCGCTCAATCTATGGGCTGGTGCAAGCATCTCGGAGTTGGAACATTCGCTTTGATGAGATGATCAAAGCGTTTGGGTTTACACAGACTTATGGAGAAGCCTGTGTTTACAAGAAAGTGAGTGGGAGCTCTGTAGCATTTCTCATATTATATGTGGATGACATACTATTGATGGGAAATGATATAGAATTCTTGGAAAGTATAAAGGCCTATTTGAATAAGTGTTTTTCAATGAAGGACCTTGGAGAAGCTGCTTATATATTAGGCATCAAGATCTATAGAGATAGATCAAGACGCCTCATTGGTCTTTCACAGAGTACGTACCTTGACAAGATATTGAAGAAGTTCAATATGGATCAGTCCAAGAAAGGGTTCTTGCCTGTATTGCAAGGTGTGCAATTGAGCACGGCTCAATGCCCGACCACGGCAGAAGATAGAGAGAAGATGAGTGTCATCCCCTATGCCTCGGCCATAGGGTCTATTATGTATGCCATGCTGTGTACCAGACCTGATGTAAACCTTGTCGTAAGTTTGGTAGGAAGGTACCAAAGTAATCCCGGCATGGAACACTGGACAGCAGTCAAGAATATCCTGAAGTACCTGAAGAGGACTAAGGATATGTTTCTCGTTTATAGAGGTGACGAAGAGCTCGTCGTAAAGGGTTACGTCGACGCTAGCTTCGACACAGATCTGGATGACTCCAAGTCACAAACCGGATACGTGTATATTTTGAATGGAGGGGCAGTAAGCTGGTGCAGTTGCAAGCAAAGCGTCGTGGCGGGATCTACATGTGAAGCGGAGTACATGGCGGCCTCAGAGGCAGCGCAAGAAGCAATCTGGATGAAGGAGTTCATTACCGACCTAGGGGTGATTCCCAATGCGTCGAGCCCGATGACTCTCTTCTGTGACAACACTGGAGCTATTGCCCTTGCCAAGGAGCCCAGGTTTCACAGGAAGACCAGGCATATCAAGCGTCGCTTCAACTCCATTCGTGGAAGTGTTCAAAATGGAGACATAGATATTTGTAAAGTACATACGGACCTGAATGTAGCAGATCCGTTGACTAAACCTCTCCCTAGAGCAAAACATGATCAACACCAGAACTCTATGGGTGTTCGATTCATCACAATGTAACTAGATTATTGACTCTAGTGCAAGTGGGAGACTGTTGGAAATATGCCCTAGAGGCAATAATAAAATGCTTATTATTATATTTCTTTGTTCATGATAATTGTCTATTGTTCATGCTATAATTGTGTTATCCGGAAATCGTAATACATGTGTGAATACATAGACCGCAACGTGTCCCTAGTAAGCCTCTAGTTGACTAGCTCGTTGATCAACAGATAGTCATGGTTTCCTGACTATGGACATTAGGAGAATGATGTGATGGACAAGACCCAATCCTAAGCATAGCTCAAAGATCGTGTAGTTCGTTTGCTAGAGCTTTTCCAATGTCAAGTATCTTTTCCTTAGACCATGAGATCGTGTAACTCCCGGATGCCGTAGGAGTTCTTTTGGTGTGCCAAACGTCACAACGTAACTGGGTGACTATAAAGGTACACTACATGTATCTCTTAAAGTGTCTGTTGGGTTGACACGGATCGAGACTGGGATTTGTCACTCCGTATGACGGAGAGGTATCTCTGGGCCCACTCGGTAATGCATCATCATAATGAGCTCAATGTGACTAAGGAGTTAGTCACGGGATCATGCATTGCGGTACGAGTAAAGAGACTTGCCGGTAACGAGATTGAGCAAGGTATTGGGATACCGACGATCGAACCTCGGGCAAGTAACATACCGATTGACAAAGGGAATTGTATATGGGATTGATTGAATCCTCGACATCGTGGTTCATCCGATGAGATTATCGTGGAACATGTGGGAGTCAACATGGGTATCCAGATCCCGCTGTTGGTTATTGACCGGAGAGGCGTCTCGGTCATGTCTGCATGTCTCCCGAACCCGTAGGGTCTACACACTTAAGGTTCGGTGACGCTAGGGTTGTAGAGATATTAGTATGCAGAAACCCGAAAGTTGTTCGGAGTCCCGGATGAGATCCCGGACGTCACGAGGAGTTCCGGAATGGTCCGGAGGTGAAGAATTATATATAGGAAGTCAAGTTTCGGCCACCGGGAAAGTTTCGGGGGTTACCGGTATTGTACCGGGACCATCGGAAGGGTCCCGGGGGTCCACCGGGTGGGGCCACCTATCCCGGAGGGCCCTATGGGCTAAAGTGGGAAGGGAACCAGCCCCTAGTGGGCTGGGGCGCCCCCCATGGGCCTCCCCCTGCGCCTAGGGTTGGAAACCCTGGGGGTGGAGGCGCCCCACCTGACTTGGGGGGCAAGTTTCCCCCCTGGCCGCCCCCCCCCCCTTGTAGATGGGATCCAGGGCCGGCGCCCCCCCCCAGGGGGCCTATATATAGTGGGGGGAGGGAGGGCAGCAGCACCACAGCCCCTGGCGCCTCCCTCTCCCCCTGCAACACCTCTCCCTCTCGCAGAAGCTTGGCGAAGCCCTGCCGAGATCCCCGCTACATCCACCACCACGCCGTCGTGCTGCTGGATCTCCATCAACCTCTCCTTCCCCCTTGCTGGATCAAGAAGGAGGAGACGTCGCTGCTCCGTACGTGTGTTGAACGCGGGGGTGCCGTCCGTTCGGCGCTCGGTCATCGGTGATTTGGATCACGACGAGTACGACTCCATCAACCCCGTTCACTTGAACGCTTCCGCTCGCGATCTACAAGGGTATGTAGATGCACTCCTTCCTTCTCGTTGCTAGTAAACTCCATAGATGGATCTTGGTGATGCGTAGGAAATTTTAAAATTCTGCTACGATCCCCAACAGTATCATTAACAAAAGTGTTGTTTGCAGAACTTTGCTGAATTTTGTGAGTACTTAATTACTGAATTTGATCAAACATCCAACCATTTTCATCCCAAAGTCACTTAGTCTTCAATGTAACAGTGTAATCTTGTGCATGCAGTCCCATGCCACGCTGACCACCGAAGAGTGGACGACTCTATGCTGGCACCAGAACCACAAGAATCTGACCCTGGAGGCGTGGAAGGACCTACTGGTCAAGAACCGACAGACCTCGCCGGGGGACCGCCGCACAAGCGCCGTCGTCGCAGCGTCTGCTCAGGCTCCAGAACCCGTGGAGGCGGTTCACGGTGGACTGGGAGAAGGAAGCCGAGGCAGTGAGGCTTGACCCGTGGTGGATGAGGGCCTGGGGGCGGATGAGGGGCCAGATCAAGGTGTTGTCCAGGACGGCTGTGGCCAAGACCTTGGGTGGGTGGGGCGAGTAAATTGCAAAAAACCACCACAATTGAGGACCCTAATTCGCAAAACCGCCACCATTCGATTTGTTTTTCAAAAAACCACCAACATTGCGATGACAGTTTTCAGAAAACACTCATAGCTAGATTAGAGAGGTTTGACAAGATACTTGACACATGGGGCCCGCTGTCAGGTGCCAAATGTCCACGGACCAGACGCCGCTACTCGTCAACCCGTCTCCCCTGACCTTTCTCTAGACAGTCGCCAGGAGAGGACTAGAGGAGCGCCTCGCGCCTGTGTTGCACGCACGGCCCCGCCGGCTCCTGCCAGCCCGACTGCCGGCGGACGAGCCTCCCAGCGCCGCCGCCTCCTGCCCTCCCATCTATTTCTCTCAGCTCTCTTTCTCATTTCGCCGGAGTCGGAGGAGACAGGGAGGCGCGACTCCCTGCGACCCAGGATCCACACCGGCCTGAGTGGGCGCGCAAGGGCGCGCTAGCAGCAGCCCCGTCCACGCACGGGCGCGAGCAGCGCGAGTGGACACGGCCGCGCACGGCGCGCAAGCAGCAGCACCGGCCGGAGTGGGCGCGCACAGGCGCGCTAGCAGCAGCCCCGTCCGTGCACGGGCGCGCGAGCTGGCGTCTCCTCCAGAGCACGGGCGCTCCGAAGCGGGAGCCAGGGGCGCGAGCAGCGGGGGCAGGGGTGGCCGGGTGAAAGGAGCCGTCCGCATATGGACGAGGCGGCGGAGGTCGATGCGCCACCTGCTGCTTCGTCCGGCCGCCGTCACTCCTGATGTTGCCGCCGCCCGCTGCTGCTGCAGAGAAAAGCGGAGAAAGAATGTCGGGGCGGCGGCAGCTTGCCTCGCCGGCGGCTATCGGCGGTCCGGCGAGGGATCTTCTGGATCGGGGCGGCAGCGGCTATCGTATGGATCTAAAGGAGAACGAAGACCGCTAGTCAGATGTATTTTTTTTTATATCACATTGACATGTGGGCCCATGTATATTTTGACAGTCAACCAAACTCCAGTCAAATGCCGTTAGTTTTTGCTGCCACCTCATCACTTACAATGGGACCTATCTGTCAGTTTTAGAGTTAGCAAGTGTTTATTTGAGCGATTAGTGTTTTTTGAAAACTGTCACCACAATCACAGGCGAGTCGAGTGGGCAGGCTTCAACAGGCTGAAGCCTGCCCTCCAGAAAAAGCAAAAAAAAAAAATTACTACTAGTTTGCATCGGCCCGGCCCAACTTCTCCACCACCCAGGCAAGAGCCCGTGAGGAAACCTAGCGACCAGTTCTGTATGCGACGTTCCTTCCACTCTCGTTCTCCCGTGCTCCTGGTTCAAGCGAACCTGACGCGCCGCCGCCTACCCACGCAGGTCGCAGCGGCAGCCTCCACTCATCCCGTCCTCCGGCCATCCCCGCCTCGCCATCCGGCCGACGACGCGCCCACCTCTTGCAGGCGGCTCCGCGACGCGCGCGGAGCGCATCCAGCAGGCAGCAGCAGTCCGTCCCGTAGCTTCAAGCGCGGCAGGCGTTGGCGACCTCCCCGTTGGCTCTTGGCTGGAGAAGCGGAGGCGCCGGCAGCCGGAGCTACGATTCGGCTCGCACAGCCGCACGCCGCCACCGGCGCCACGCCCTGCTCCGAGGAGGTTGCGACCCATTGCTCGCTGCATCCAGTTGTTTAATTTCTAAATTATTGGCTTCTGTTGATTTCTCTATTAGTTAGTCTAGTGTCAATTACAGTTTGTCTGCAAGTTCTTGAACTGTTAATTTAGTTACAATTTGTTTGCAGATTTGAAAATGAAGAGAAAGACTATGGATATGCATAGTTTTTTTGCAAGCAGTTCAACCCCTCCCCAAAGGCCTGCTCCAATCCCTACTGATGTCGAACCTGAACTTGACCCAACCAATGTGACTGCAAACCCCCTCCGCTTAATTGCCGTGAGCACAATCCCTCCTGAACCCACAAATGAACCAACAAATGAATCCCCAAATGTTGAGAGGAATCAGACCACAATTGATGAGAGTACAAACCAACCAAGGCAACCTATACCAGAATTTCATCCAAGTCAAATTATTTCAGATCCAGGACTTAGAATACCAATAGAAGATTATGCTCCTGAAATTAGAAGTGATGTGAGAAGAGCTTATTTGTTGAAAGGGCGAAATAAAGCTATTGGGCATAATTTCGAGAAGACAAAGGATGGTAAAATTTGGAGATCCTTTCAACCCGCGTGGTTTGACACGTATGATTGGTTGGAATATAGTGTGGAAAAGGAGGCCGCCTTTTGCTTCCATTGTTTTCTTTTCAAGAAACCATCACAAGTCATTAGATTTGGAAATGATGTTTTCACAAAAGATGGTTACACTCGTTGGAAAACAGCCCTAGGTAATTTTAGAAAGCATGTTGGTGGTCCATCTAGTTACCACAATATTGCTAAGGGAGATTGTGATGATTTCAACAATCAGCGAGCAAGTGTGGCTACCCAATTCCGTGTGTACAACTAATCTGATTGCTCAATAAAGAATTTCTCAATTGTACTAGTGATGTTTACTAATCTGATTTCTTGATGCATGTAGATTTCTAGATGATCATGTTTAATGTGATTCCTTAGAGGTATAGATGTCAGTGTTATTAGTTTTAGTATTTAGTTGTGCACGACTTATTGTTGTATCACTAAGGAGTGTGCTAATTTGGACAGATAGTTTGCGGTTGGTGACAATGATGCCTTTGTTGTTGTGTGAAGGGGGCACCATTTGTAAGAAGGAACATCTCATTGTCTTTTCTTGTTGCTTCTCTAGTACTATGATGCCTTGTTGTGTGAATTGTATGGATCTTTCTGGTATGGTTAAACATATTACTAGTAAATCCTATGATGCCTTGTTGTGTGAATTGTATGGATCTTTCTGGTATGGTTAAACATATTACTAGTAAATCCTATGATGCCTTGTTGTGTGAATTGTATGGATCGTTCTGGTATGGTTAAACATATTACTAGTAAATCCTATGATGCCTTGTTGTGTGAATTGTATGGATCTTTCTGGTATGGTTAAACATATTACTAGTAAATCCTATGATGCCTTGTTGTGTGAATTGTATGGATCGTTCTGGTATGGTTAAACATATTACTAGTAAATCCTATGATGCCTTGTTGTGTGAATTGTATGGATCTTTCTGGTATGGTTAAACATATTACTAGTAAATCCATTGTGTGAATTGTCTGTTTAAATTGGCAATACCAAATATTTAGTTCACAATTCCATATTCTTCAAAAAATTCAGAAAAAATCCAGTAAATCCTATGTGTTTCCAGTAGTATACTGAGAAAGTTGGAGCATATTTGGCCAAATGGACTATGAGAAAATGGCTATTTAGTTGAGCATATTTGTTCAAAATATAATATATTTTTAAAATTCCAGAAAAATTCCACCAAATACTACATGTTTCCAGTAGCATTCTGGGAAAGTTTGAGCCCATTTGGACAAATGGACTAGGAGATATTGGCTATTTAGCTAATCAGATTCAAAAATTTGTTCAAAAAATAATATTTTTCAAAAAATCCAGAAAAAACCAAGTAAATACTACATGTTTCCAGTAATATTCTGCGAAAATCTCAGCTTATTTGGACAAAAGAATTATGAGACGATGTTGTTTTTCTTCAAGCAAACGTTTCGTTTTTTTCGCGGTTAACTTGAGCCTGCCCTCCAATTTCTTTCTGGATTCGCCACTGACCACAATGTTGGTGGTTTTTTGAAAAAAATATGAATGGTGGCGGTTTTGTGAATTAGGGTCCCCAATTGTGGTGGTTTTTTGCAATTTACTCTGGGAGGGGCTTGCCTAGGATGTGCTAGCAGCTAGGTAGATGGAGACATGGAGTGACTCGATCCTTTTTGTAAGGTTTATACTATTTGCCTGCTGCATATTGATCTGATTTCTTTGAGTTACCTTCTAGGGATCTAGAGAATTTTTCCATCCAAGGATGAACACACTACTTCCAAATTCCACTTGATTCTTGTTGATCCCCATGTGTTGTTGTAGCAGTCAGGGGCTAAAAACCTGGCATCCTGTTTGATCTAGCATGTGGATCATCACCAACAAAGATCACTGCTGCAGAAAATGAATGAACACAAATGAACTCCTTCCATACATTTTCTCATTTCTGAATCCTGGCTTGAGTAGGCAGAGATGAGCATTTAAGTGAAATTTTCTGAAGATGAGTGATCCATGCACGTGGAGTTTTTTATTTCGAGGTTTCCAGGCTTCCTGCTGGTTTTGGGAGATTCAAGTACATGTCTCCATATCACAAATACATAGCGTTTCGGACATGTCTTAATTAGGCCAATATTTTATAACTTTTAACTATAAATATTTTTTTCCAAAGATATAATTGAGCACTTGTAAATTATATGTTTAGATTTGTCTCAAAAAGTAGTCATAATATTATAATTCTTTTGTGTTATATATGTATGTACTACAATAGAAATTAATGAAAAAGGTAATCTTGAGGACATTTGAAATCTGTGTATGTGAAATGCAATGTGCAACCTCTACTTTCTGTGCATTCCTTTGAAAGTAAGCCGTCAATTTCTTGTGTGCATTCAGTTTCCAACAGTCAAACTTAAATAATACTACTCCCTCCGATCAGAATTAATTGACGCGGCTTCTATACAATGTGAGGGAGTATTATTCTTTGGAAGCAGCCTCAAGCTTTGGAGGGGATTCTACGTTTATTTGGTTAGACAGTTGCATGCAATGTATAGAGATAACCCCTCTAAAGGCTTAGAAGCAACCATAGAGGCAGCAATGTGCACATTGCAGATGTTCTAAACAAGGTATACATCAACAAGATAACAAATAATGAAATACTGAAACTACAGTGCTCTATCAGCACTCGAGTGAGAAACAATGCCATCAGTTTATTCCATCTGGTACCTAGTATTCCTCCGTCCGTAATTAGTTGATGCTCAAACCGATGTATCTAACACTGAAATACGTCTAGATACACCCTAGCATCAACTAATTCCAGACAGAGAGAGTATATGATAAAGTATTCTTAGGCTAGTTAGATATTAGTATGGCAATTGGGCAGGAAACTCACATGAGAATTGCATAACCATTCTCAACTCAGGAGTAGCTCAACAACAGTTTGGAAGAAAAAGTGGACGTAAATGGCGGAACAAATCAACAACTGTTTTCTTTAGTATCTCCAGGCCTCAAATTAATCTGTAATGGACAAGGTGTGTGCTGTGTAAACTACCTGTGGTAGAAACATAACATTCATTAACTGTATGTTGCATTTCTCTATAACAGTTTGTTGATGACAGGTTTTCTTGATGGGGAAAAAGCTCGACTACATGTTCAGAATGCTGGGAGCTCAGAGTGCACCATCGACAATATATGAAGGAGCTGCTCAGTTGTAGGGACTTCTCCTTCATGTCTGATCTCCGGTGTGCGCATTCCATTTCTGAAGGCCTCATCCATTTGGCATCAAATTGAAACAATGGAAGTATTTCGGAAGGTACCGTACCACGGGAACCCCAATTCCTTGCACTTGAGCCATTTGTGCTAGAACTGCGTGAAGGAATGACTATAGCCTATAGGTCTAGCTGGAAGTGTGAAGAGATCATGTGTAGAAGACAACATTGAGTCATTTGAAAGTAAGATCAGTGCACTTGCCCATTTAGAGGAAAACAGATTTGATGTTAAGTCGCTGGAGCAAGGTCTGAATGTCTGATCGAACTGCCTGAGAACCAAATGGGACCACACCAAGTGTCCCAAAAAAAACCTTTATGGCAAAGCAGATCAGACTGCAGAGCTCTGAATGCGGCTCAGGAAGCACGCGTTGGTGATGAAATGCGGTTTCACAGTATCCTAGCTGAGCTACGCCCGACCGATATGAAGTTCAGAAATCATTTCAATATATATCTCCAACTTAATTATTACTGTAACTTGTGCTCCTGGGTGGGTGTTGCATCTTCATGTTATCTAGGATTAGCACCAAACCTGGATGGAGTTCCAGCTGTCATTCTTCATATTAAGTCTCTTCTGTTTTTCATTCAATCATGTTTAATAAGCAGTAGGTCAATCTGAATACCTGCTGTTGCTTTATAGTACTAATATTAAATATATATTTTTATATTTTTTTAGGTCTGATGGCTTGCTGGAGGCCGTCAACTTGGTGTCTATCTGTTGCCTCATGTAATCAACCATATCCTGTCAGCACTTGGCACCGTGACAAAATTTGGCCTTTTCTCTTGGCTGCATTCTCATGTCACTGTCCCGGCAAATCGTGCTGGTTCATTCAGCAATCTTGTAGTCTTGTCCTAGTGTGTGCGTGCCTTGTGATGAATAATACATTACCGCTGCAGATCCAAGAAGGATAGGAAGGCAAGGCAAGCAGATACTGAACTCAACACATCAACACCGAGAACGGCTGAGCAGAGATGCTTCCTTCGACGGCTCAGCCTGCTGCGGCGGCGGCCTTGACGCAGCCGCAGCTGAGGCAGATGAGGGCGCAGTGCATCGTCTTCCTTGCCTTCAAGTACGTTATTCTTGGCCGGTAGCAAGCATCTCAATCTCTGCAGGAATTCCGTTGTTTCTTTCATCTTGACATGTGTGTGTGATAGGAACCAGATGGAGCCCAGGAAGCGGCACCTCGACATCGCGCTCGGTGAGGATGACATCGACGGGGCCGGCTGCCACGGCGAGACGACGACGAGCTCGCCTTCTCAAGCCTCGTCGTCCTATGCTGCACCGTTGCCGCTGCCCCACCTCCTGCCCATCTCCTCGCTGCGGCTGTCTCCGCCGGTGACGGAGCAGGAGCAGGAGAATCGCCACCGCAACGACGACCCTGAAGCAAAGCACGAGTAGTTGATTGATGGTTGTATTCTCTTCTCGCCCCTGCTGAGCCATCGACCAAAAATGAATGAGTTTCCGTTCGGATACAAAGTGTTGTTCTCATACATACATACATATAACAACTTCGATTAGCTTTCTCATACATACATACAGCAACTTTGGTTATCTTTCTACCATCATTTGTGTAGCATCATTTGTATAGGTCACTGTACGTATATGAATGTTTTGTCATAGTATTTTTTAGGGGAAAAGCCACTTTATTGATCAAAAATCCACAGAAGGTGGGATGGTCATGCAGCTGGCCAAGCCATACATGACGCCTCTGAGCTAGGGTAGTAGTAAACTTAGCTAAACTATAAGCTTCAAAATTTACACCACGCCCTTCAAAAGTGAAGTTACAAGAAAAAAGAGTTGATCTATATTTAGTTTCGCTTATGATAGCTCCGTAGGGTCCTTGGTTGCCTTTAGAGATGTCATCCACCACTTCCTTAGTCAGACGCTACGATGAATTGACTGATGTGAAGATCCACCGTGAGAACAATTGCCTCACGACAAGCTATCGCTTCTAGTGTGGCAGGAATCAGGATCGCATACTCCTCCAATGACCAAAGCACAACTACCCAGATAATTGTCGTGGTTGTCCCTGCATAGTGCAGCCGTCGTTCCTTCTCTTTGTGCTCAAACCCCTGCATCAACATGAATCTTAGCATAGTTCTCTGGAGGAGCCCTTGGCCGCTGGATGATTCCTGAGTTTGTATTCGTCGCCGTATGGTGGACAACCTGTTTCCCCACACTGTATCCAAGTCAGCAGTGAAACGCCTGACGAAGGACTGTATCGTATGTGGAGCCTGGAAGATTGCCTCATGGATAACTTTCCTTCTGGATGAGCATATCGCCCACAAAGTTACCGCCGTTAGAACAATCACTAGTAGAAAAAGGACCTAATGTAAGACACATTAGTCCCGGTTCGATTTTGGCCCGGTACTAATGGTACCATTAGTGCCGGTTCGAACGACTATGCATTAATGCCGGTTCGTTTTGAACCTTTAGTACCGGTTCTTGCCACGAACCGGTACTAAAGGGCAATTTTCAAACTCTAACCCCCCTCGTGTATCGCCATTTTAGTTTTGAAAAATACAAAAGAAAATGATAAAAAATTCAAAAAATAAAATTCTTCGAGATGTAGTTATATTACTACATCTACTAGTTAGGAAAATTAAAAAACTTAAATTTGGACATGTTTTGCAAAAAGTGTAGGGAAAATGTAAAACGCCTATAACTTTTGCATACGATGTCGGAAAAAAAAATATATCAAAAAATTCAGCACGAAAATCCGCATCCGATTTTGACAGCCTACGGCCTGTTTGCAATTTTTTAGAATCCTCAAATTTCAAAAGGAAAAAAGATATGCTCAAATTTCAGTTTTATTTTTAATTTTGGTTAAATCTGGTCAAACTACTTATTCAAGTAGTATTAATGTTGCTACATAATTATTCAAGAATATTAGTGTTACTAAATAATTATTTCAATTTTTTGAATTTTGGTCAAATCTGGTCAAACTATGGTCAAACTTATTCAAGAAATATTAGTGTTACTAACTGTTTTTTAGAATAATAGTTCCAACTCAAACGGTGAAACGTGTGACCTAATGCTCAAGCTAAACTGCTGAGGATTAATAGGATTGACAGCTTACATTTGTTAGGAAAACAACAAGGGCAGACTTGGAAAATAGGGGAATAGAACTCCGAAGTTAAGCGTGCTCAGGCTGGGGGAGTGAGAGGATGGGTGACCGGCCGGGAAGTTAGACGATTTGGAATGAGTGATCCACACTTGAGCAGTTAAGAGGGGTGATTAGAGACTAAATCATCAAATAATTCAGAAAATTGAAAATCGAAAAAAAATATTTTTTACAAAAAATTCAAAAAAATACCTTTGTTACCAACCGGTACTAAAGGTCCCCCATACCACGGCGCGAGCTCACGCCACGTGGTGGGCCTTTAGTGGCGGTTCGTGCCGAACCGGTACTAAGGGGGGGGGCCTTTAGTCTCCACCCTTTAGTGCCGGTTGCAGAACCGGCACGAAAGGCCCTTACGAACCGGTTTTAAAGCTCCGTTTTCTACTAGTGAATCTGTTCATGAGATAGCGAGTCAAGGAGTTCAAAGAGCCAATTTTTTGCTCTTGGTTCCGTGTTCGCCACCACATTGCATCCAAGTTCCTCGTCAACTAGAGCCCAAGTACATCTCGAGACTGTGCATTCCAGGAGGGAGTGGCGCATGAATCCGACGCGCCACATAGGCCGCAAGATCTCGTAGGAGACATGTGGCAGTGTACCCTGACATCCTCCGTAGGGAGGGAAAGTTTGGATAGCCTCCAAGAACATCCGAACTTTTGATGGCACCTCTGTTTTCCACAGCGAGCCCTCTTCTGCTGTCTGTGCGTGAGGACACCGCCGATCCTTGCACCCATGCCTCTCTTCGTTGTCTCGTCGCCACCAACATGTTATACGCGGACTTAACTGAGAACTAACCACTCCTGTCATGCGCCCAACCCTAGAAATCATGCATATTCATTGTACCAGTGGGATGCTCGAAATTACCTTTACATCAAAAGGCATGAAGGTGGAGTTCAGTAGTTTTTATCCCCAAGCGGCTGTGGTGGTATCGATAAGTTCAAAAACAGTAGAAGGTGGATTGGCGGATATGCATCCATACTGACTCATCATCTCCCCGCGAGGGTGGTGCGAAAGAGTCTCCAAGTGAAAGCTCCATGCTCCGACGCCAGCTATGTCGACACCTGCGGGTGTCGTGTCCCTCTTGGGGGCGTCGTCGTGGTCTCTCTCCCTGCACTAGGGCTCTGGATTAAAACCCTTGACCACCTCTTCAGTCTCGACGGCGGTGGCACATAGCGTCGTCTCCCTCTTGGGGGCGTCGTCGTGGAGCTCAGGTACCCTTTGGTCACATTTCATCATCATCGGCGGGCGAGCTCGGATCCTAACTCATGGCTCGTTGGGCCGGCAGTGTCCTATCTTTTTACAGGTGGCGTTGTTGCCATCGCGCTCGATCCTCGTTGTCTGTAGGAAGGATTGACGCTCCACGGACCAGAGCGAGATGGCAGGGGGTCATCTCCAGTGACTTCTTGCACTACAAAAAAAAGACACATCCGTGACATTTTGGGCCGAACGAATTTTTTTTCTGTCATACATATGACACTTCTATGACGATAATTGTGACAGAACCCGGTATCATCATAGATGTGGTGGGCTCCTACTTCTATGACAAAAAATCATGACAGAAAATGGGCTTTTCGTCCTGGGCGGGCCGGAGATGCAGCTGCATGACATTCTTTGGGCCGTCCATGACGGAAAAACCCGTGGTAGAAGTGAGGGGTAGGAAAATTTCGGGGAGTTGCCGGTTACGGTGGGAGGTCGGGGGCCGAGCGATGCGCGTTTCTCTCGTACACGTACTCGCGTGTGTGCGAGGCGTTGGCTCTAACTGAACCCGAGCGAGGCGTTGGGCTCTAACTGAACCCGAGCGATTGCACTGCAGGCTACGCGTTACTGAACCCGAGCGATCGATCATGGCTGTTAACTGAACCCGATGGAGCGATTCCTTCGCTACTGCTGCTAACTGAAGCCGATCGATTGGATGAATAGTGAGCATTGCGGGGGGGGGGGGGGGGGGGGGTTGGATGAACAGTGAGCGGTGGCGTTGCCTCTGGATGAACAGGACCCCGTGGTGTGGAGGGTTGCATGAACAGTAGACGGTGGAGGGGTGGCCGTGGAGGGGTGGTTGAACAGGACCCCGTGGTTTGGAGGGCTGGATGAACACTAGATGGTGGAGGGGTGGTTGAACAGTAGCCGGTGGAGTAGCGCGCGGTGGAGGCTGGATGAACAGGAGCCCGTGGAGCCTGGAGGAGGTCGACGGTAGCCCGTGGAGGCTGGAGGAGGTCGACGGTGGAGATGAACAGTATCCCGTGGAGTCCCGTTTTGCGGTACGCCACACCCCTCCTGATGAACAGGACCCCCGTTTCGACCGTAGGAGGTCCATTTCATCCGTTTTGCGGTACGCCACACCCCTCCCGATGAACAGGACCCCCGTTTCGACCGTAGGAGGTCCGTTTCCTCCGTTTTGCGGTACGCCACACCCCTCCCGATCAACAGGACCCCCGTTTCGACCGTAGGAGATCCGTTTCCTTCGTTTTACGGTACGCCACACCCCTCCCGATCAACAGGACCCCCGTTTCGACCGTAGGAGGTCCGTTTCCTCCGTTTTGCGGTACGCCACACCCCTCCCGATCAACAGGACCCCGTTCCGAACGTGGCCGGTCGAACACAAGGCCGTTTCCTCCGTTCTGCGGTACGCCAGGCCTCGTTTCCATCGCCTGTTCCGTCCAAGCCGGTTGGCTCCCACGCGTTCCGTTGCCTACCGATGAACACGACGCATTCCGTTGCCTCCCCATGAACACGACGCATTCCGTTGCCTCCCCATGAATACGACGCATTCCATTGCCTCCCCATGAACACGACGCATTTCGTTGCCTCCCCATGAACACGAGCCCTCGCCGTACGTATGCGCGACTAGGCGTTCGAGACCCCGCCCGTATGTACACATACGTGGCCGTATTTTCTTTCTTGCACCCTGGCCGTTGTACGTACGTGTACATGCTACGTGTGCGCCTCTACTACGACACGTGCGTACCTCTACATCGACCAGTATGTACGTACACGTTCGCGACCAGGATGACAACGCTACGTACGCTTCGACCAGGTGGGTCCCGACTGTCAGGCACTTCCTTGCCTGCGAAGATGTAGCTTGTGGGTCCCAGCAGTCAGGGGGGCGAATCATTTTGTTTTTTTGCCCGGACGCACTTCCTTGCGTGCGAAGGTGTAGCTGCTGGGTCCCAGCAGTCAGGGGGGCGAATCGTTTTTTTTTTTTGCCTGGACGCACTTCCTTGCGTGCGAAGGTGTAGCTGCTGGGTCCCAGCAGTCAGGGGGGCGAATCAAATTTTTTTTTTTGCCCGGACACACTTCCTTGCGTGCGAAGGTGTAGCTAGTGGGTCCCAGCAGTCGGGGGGCGAATCTTTTTTTTCGGACGCACTTTCTTGCGTGCGAAGATGTAGCTAGTGGGTCCCAGCAGTCAGGGGGGCGAATCGTTTTTTTTTTCGGACGCACTTCCTTGCGTGCGAAGATGTAGCTCGTGGGTCCCAGCAGTCAGGGGGCGAATCATTTTTTTCGTGAAATACGGTGGCCCGTCCGGTGGGTCCCCGATGTCAGGTGGAGGAATAATTATTTTGCGCGTAATAAGGAGGCACTTCCTTGCGGCTGCCGTGGACCCAGATGTCAGCCTCTCCACATACAGTCCACGTCCGATGGAAGTCGTTCCTTGACCACGTTGACCACGCCGCGTCGAGAGCACCACGGCGGTGGACGACGGCGAGGCCTAGGAAGGGGACGACGCAGAGCCGGGGAAGACGCGGCAGTGGATGCACACGTGGAGAGGAGTACGAGGGTTCACTGGTTCGGCTGTGCTGCCGTCGCCGCAGAATAACAGGGGGTGTGGGTGAGTGGAGGGATGGCCTGGCCAGCGGTGGGAGTAGTAGGGGGCGGTGAGGCCTCCGCGGCAGCACAGCCGGCCACGGGAGGCAGGAGCAGGCGGCACGACCGGCGCTGCTTTGGGCGGCTGGAGCAAGAAGACCAGAGGTTGAAGAAGCACGACGGCCGTTGGATGGACATCGTACGGTCACTGCAGCTAGAATCGTTTATATTGACTAAGTTGACAAAGCCCTTGGTACGTCAACTTAGTAGGCCCACAGGTCAGCTTCCGAAACGGTGCGCCCCAGATGTCAGGGGGAGGAATCATTTTTTGGGCGGGTGAAGCTAGAATATCTGAGATTGAAGAAGAAGCACGGCATCCGTTGGATGGACATCCAACGGCCACTGCTGCTAGAACCGTGTGTTGACTATAAGTTGACAAAGCCTTGCATACGCGTCAACTCTGTTTTTTTAGGGGACGCATCAACTTAGTAAGGCCAGAAGTGTGTGGCAGAGAACTTATAGCCCATTTGAGATTTGTAAGAATGTGTAGCCCATTTTTGAATTCTAATGGAATTTACTATTGCCCATTTACAGTTTGTTAAAAGTACAGCCCATTTCAACCAACCGTTCAAAACAGAATTCAATAAAATTTCCCACATTTTGATGGGATCCGAATATTTTTATCCTGAAATTTCTAGTCAGGTTAAATACAATTTCAATATAAATTTATATTACGTAAAAATCTAATGAAACATTGCGCTCGCAACAATTAATGAAATTAAAATTTTCAATATTCCAAAAATAATATTTTATAAAGTAATCACTGTTTGGTGCATTTTTTATAGTTACTACCCAGTTTTTATAATTGCATCGCATTTATTATTTCTTAAAGCCCATTTTCTTGTTAAGCCTAATGCATCCCTCCTAGGAAAGATTTGCAGCCCAGCGGGGCGGAGAATAACAACTTGACCTTGCTTGGGTATTCCTAAAAAAAAGTATAGCTGGGCTAGCCATTTTCAGCTTGAAAAAAATTAATATCTGGGCTGGATATCTGGCCTGGGCTAGACGGGCCACAGCCCGCCCAGTTAATACCTGCAGTGATGTTTTCGTTGTTGTTCAGAGGAGAAAAATTAATATATGGGGTAAACATCGAAAAACTTTGTAGTGCTCACACCTCAAAAACACAAATACTGCTCGAGCTGCTTGGTCCCAGCTGTCGGCCGCTTCTTGTGCAATTCTCTCGTTTATTGACTACTCCCTCCTTTCCGGTTTATAATGCTCAATTCAAAAATCTCACCAATCAAGGTAGATGGCGAGTGGTGGAATACTTTTTGTGGTTTTGCAAAAGCACCTAATTAATGCTCTTGTTATCCTCAAAAAATTATGTTTATCAATGCATTAATTGCAATGCATGCATGCATAAAGTACATGCATTGGTCAATTTTCTCTTAATACTTGCATGCAATGATTTAATGCACCTTAGAATCTGAACATGTGATGGAAAACAACCAAATTGAGCCTTATAAAATGGAAAAACTAAAATTTTGAGATAAGCTCTATAAACCGGAAAGGAGGGAGTACATAGGTTGACAATGGTGTGGGACCGTGATGTCAAGAAACCAGGAGGAAGCAAAATAAATTATAGTTATATATATATATATATATAATAAGGAGGCACTTGCGTACGTGAGGCTATGGACCTGGTGGGTCCCCATTGTCATCCTATCCAAGTAAAATCATCTCCTCGCCAGCGCGCGCTTTCCGCCCGAAACAGTCAGTGCCGGCCGCCCCGCTTCCCGGTGCAGGCGATTGCTCCGCCTTCAAACGACACAAGTGCCGTCCGTCCGTCCATCTGCCGCACACATTAATGATACGCGGTTGCCGAGGCGGCTAGTCCGGCGCCACACGTCCGTCCCTCCGCCCGCCCACCATTGCTATATAAACTGCTGTGCCGGCCATAGCCGCAATCATACGCATCCGTTCCCTTTCTCCTGTCCACACCACTACTGCCCACTATGGCTTCCTCGCGCTCCAGCGCTCTTCGGGACGGGCGGACGACGGACAATAAGGAGATGGCAGCCATTGCTGCCGACCGGCTGGCCGGCAGGCAGCCAGAGGACGATGACGTCCTAATGGAGAACATGGTAGTCGACGATCCGGTGCCAACCCCCTCCTCCGCGCCATCCTCGCCGGTGCATTGCACCATGACCATCGGTGAGGCCCGTGCCCAATATATGGACAGGGTGAGGCTGATGCGTGAGGAGCAGTTCCGGGAGGCGCAGGCCGACGCCGCCTACAACCACCATCTCCTCCAGGAGCACCTGCAGGCGGAGGAGCAGATCGCCGCAGAGCGGGCGGAGCAGGAGGCGCTGCTCGACTCGTACCGCTCCGCCCGCAAGGGCCGCCTCGAGCGCTGGCGGTACCGCATGCGGGTGGTGGAGGCTGCGGCCGCCTACAAAGAGGCTAGCAAAGAGGGCGATGAAGCGGGCGAGGCGCTGTTTGGCGAGACCGACGACGAGGCAGAGGACAATGCCGGCTCCGACGAGTCCCCGCTCCGCTGGCGTCGACGACGCCCTGCTGCGCCGAGGCCCCGCGGCGCCAACAACGAGGCAGAGGACACCGTCGGCTCCGCCGAGGCCCCGCGGCGCCAACAACATGGCAGAGGACACCGCCGGCTCCGCCGAGGCCCCGCCCCGCCAACAACGAGGCAGAGGACATCGCCGGCTCAGCCGAGGCCCCACCCTGCCGGCAACGTGGGGGAGGATTTCCACCACTCCGCTGAGGCACTTCCCGCCGGCAATGAGACAGAGGACATCGCCGGCTCCGCCGAGGCCCCGCCCCGCTGCCAACGAGGCCGCGCCACACAGAAAACGAGGATGAGTAGAACACGGTAGGTCGCCACCGCTCGGGTCCAAGTAAGGCCACCGCTGCTACCCTCCGGTTGAAGCCAAGCTAGGCGGGTTGACCATTGACGGCCGGTTAGCTTCTTGGCGGCGACGTGGAGTCGGAGAGCTGCGCTGGAGAAGAACGCTGCTTCTACTTAACTGCTGGTGCAGTTGGCTGACTGACACGTGGGCCCAAGAGGCCACATGTCAGTTACACAACTGCACCTGCAGTTAAGTCACTGAAGCTTCTGTTCGGCTCAGCGGGACACAGGTGGGTAGCTTCGGTTAATTAATTATACCTCCAGCGCACCCCTTTTTAGTTTTTTTTCGAAAAGGAGGATGACCCCCGGCCTCTGCATCTGGGAGATGCATGCGGCCACAAACACCCCTTTTTAGTTTAAGAATGTATGAAATGTAATGAAATCCGGCATGTTTATATGAAATCCGACCGTGTATGAATGAATTTATTTCGATTAGTTCGAATTCCTGTATCACTGGCATTGGATGAACATGCAAAACAATACGTACTAGCATTATTCCCAGGGTGATCACCACGTTTGCAGCAGTTTCACATGTACTCCCTCCGGTCCTTTCTAGTTTGCATACAAGTTTTGTCTGCAGTCAAAGTATCTCTACTTTGACCAATCTTATACAAAAAAGTATGCACTTTCACAATGTGCGAAGTAAAAAGGAACAGAAGGAGTACAAAGAGTTTGAGCAGCTTTTTAGCGTTTCTGTACATTGCAATCAAACACACAGGCCTGGCAATTCATAGAGAACATTCAAAACAATCGATGATTATGCATCTCAGCGACTCACATGTCAGAGGCAATATTTACTTCACAACTAAAGAATAAAGAAAAAATTGATCGCCGCTGCTGACAGCAAAGGGCGTCCCATTCGAAAATATCAAACGCATATCTTGCTAAAATCAATGAGCAAAATTTTACAAGGTTGTCCCATTCCAAAATATCAAATGCCTACGATTGTGGAATGGACATGGTTTGCCATCAGTTCGGACATTGACATGGCACCTCGTGCTAAATAAACCAGCTGTTCTTTTTGTGCAGTTCCACCAAAATCAACCAAATTCGCGCGTAGCTTGTATGATTTCGCCCTTATATGTTGCAATGCCTTGAACTTATGGGCACCTCCTTTCTTGTGGTGGAAATGAATGATTCGATGTATTCATGAACATTTTGCGCAGTTCCCGTTGAAATCAAGCTGAGCACCCCTGTTTGCACAAATACAAAAAAGTGATTAGTATAAAGCAAACTGTACTATGAATTGACAGTTTCAACAGGCACATACATGGTCCATGTAGAGCACAGTTTTAGAAAAATGGAACTCACCAGAAAGAATCCTAGAACAACATTGTACTCGCGCATCACAGCAAAAAAAGTGGAGATTTGTCTGTCCTTCTGAGCTGAAGTTAGTTTGGTCTTGTGGGGAGTAATGTAACCATCCTTCAACTACTCCTTCTGATGAGAAGATAGACAGGGCTTCTTCATCCTGGCATAATCGGAACTAGTCACTTCACGTACTCCATATTCTTCTTCAGAGGAAGATGATCCCTGTTTGCTCGAAAAAAAGGAAAGGAAATATTTAAAACAGCACAGATGAAGCACTTCTCAAGGACAATACCACTTTTTCATGACAGTATCTAAACAGTAGCACAACACCAATAGAGATGACAAAGCTCAATCATATGGATGAAATCAGTGGGTGAGTACCAACATATGTCAAGAGGCTGATTGTGTAGAGCATACAGATGAAGCACTTCTCCGGAACCATCTGTTGCTATCTACGGGGGTGGCCATGCTTACTATATACTCCTCGATTAGTTTAATGTTTCCAACATCTTCTTGTGCAGTTCCACTAAAATATATGGTATCTTCAAAGAAGATCCCTGTTTGCACAAGTAGAGATAATTACGTATGGCATCAAATCAGTGGCAAAACAATTGCTCGTTCCAGCCATAGCAAAAAATTAAGATGCAAAACTATATCATTACTTGTGTCATCACAGTTCCAGTGCTTCATTACAGCACCGGGAGTTGATTTTTGTTTTTCTTCCGCTTGTTCTTCCCCTTCATCACTTGGTTCAATAACAGACAAGCTTCGCCTTCAATGTAAGATTTGGCATGTCAATTAGGGAGCACAAGTATAGTACTAAACTTAATTTTCTGATGAAAGTGGCAAAATACAGGCCAGCAGTTGTGAAATATCCTTATCTTACCTCAATGGGATATTACGGTGCACATACAGATTGGAAGTCTTGTCTCCATTTGTGCAGTTCACTAAAATCAAGCAACATTATCGTACAAGTAGCACAACATATGAAAGCACACTGCAGAATCATGTGAAAGAAGGCTAGTACTGACCTCTCATGATGCGGAATTCAAACTACCCACAAGAAGAAGATCTGAACCAAATTCGCCTTAACGGATAGGAAGTAAGATCTCCTCTTGTGCAGTTCCACTAAGATCAAGCAATCAAGCAACGTTGTCGGTGTGACATTTTGGTTGAACTGCACAAAACACTCTTAAAACAAAAGTGTTTTGTGCAGTGCAACAAAAGGTCACAATGGCAACGAGGTGAAGTAAATAACCCTGTTTACACAGAGGTGCAAAGGAAACAATTAGTGGTCAATAACGGTGGATGACACAGAAGCCAACAAAAAGAAGCATCTACCTTATCTAAATGGGAAAGAAAGCAAGACAGTAGCATTTCTCAAACGGTGGCACTGATTAATATTAACATAGAGATTATATTAACAATAAAATTCGTTAAACATGTAATTCGCTTTTAACTATGGCATTGTATCAATTTTCCAGCGGCATTATTAGAGGGTGTTTGTTTACAGGGACATTTTGGTGTAGGGACTAAAAAAACTCCGTGTCAGTCACATCTAAACCAAACAGGAGGGACTTTTCGGGACTAAAAGTGGGCATTTGGGACTAAAGAAAGAAGACCCCGAGGGAGTCTTTTTGGGACTTTTTCCAACAGTTGCCCCTGCCACGCATCGCACCTTGTTTCTATTAGTTCATTACTAGGGGTAACATGGTCTTTTATCATGTCATTTAATAACCTCTAGTCCATGTTTAGTCCCTGGAACCAAGCAGGTAGGGACTAGGGAGTTTTTAACCAAACAGGGCCTTAGATTAACAACAGCTAATGAGTTGCACGGGACAGTGGACGCACCAGCACCATGTGCATCTACCGATGTACTGTGGTCATGCACAGTCTGTTACAACAAAGAACAAACAACCAAGGAGCATATTTGAGTTGGTCCCAGTTTTGTTATCTTTAGACACCTTTCCCTATGTGAGCGCAGCAAATCTAGTCCTGCTCAAACTCTACAGCCTTGTCCCTTCCTTTCCTTTTTGAACTAGTACTTTTGCCCCTTCCTTTCCTCTTTGAACCACGTCCTAGATTTATGCGATACAACTTTCCCCACTACTTTCCCCCATTCCTTTCCTCTTTGAACCACGTCCTAGATTCATGCTATACAACTTTCCCCCTTCATTTCCTCTTTGAACCACGTCCTAGATTCATGCTATATACAACTTTTCCACTACTTTCCCCCACCCCTTTCCTCTTTGAACCACGTCCTAGATTCATGGTATACATGCAGCTAGAGCAATGCATGTGGAGTAAGTAAAATATACCTTAAGGTTCTTGGGGCGTGGTTCGGTGGGCGACGGACGGCTGCGAAGAAGAAGGGGTCGGAGGCCCTCCCGCGCCGCCGCTGGGTGGAAAGTGAACAGCAGTGCCGGTAGTGGATTCCCTCCCTCGCCGACGGCGACAGCGTTAAGCCTCCTTCCCTTCCCGGCGGACGGATCCTGCCGGCTCTTTGAGCAGCAGTGAGGGGAGAGAGAGGCCAACGAAGTCTTGTTTAGATCTGGAGAGGGCGAGAGAGTGTGAAGAGAGCAACTACAAGAATTGAGGCTCCAGCGGGAGAGGGCGAGAGAGTGTGAAGAGAGCAACTACAAGCGCTGAGGCTCCAGCGTGTATATATATACTGGAGAGAGAGTGTGAAGCGTACAAACCCTAGAAAACATTTTGACCAGTCAAAGAATCCTCCTGCCAAAAATTATGCTCAAGTGTAGTTATCGAACCCGAGACCTCAAGTTTGATGAGCAAACAGGCTAACCAGCTACACAACCCTCCCGTTATGTTCAACAAGAGGAAAATAACCTTTTATACATTCCTGCATTCGTGTGACAGGCATGCCGTGTTTTTTTTTGTGTGTGTGTGGGAGTCATTAGGATTTCAATCATAATCGTGTCATGTGGCTTTGGTGGTAAGACTATCCACAGTGGTGCAGAAATAATGCAGCCTTAGTCACCTTACCTCTCCCCACGTAGTACGTTGGGTCCCACCAGTCAGAGGGTGAAACAAACAAATTAATAAGAAAAATTAAAAGCGCCAGCGGTGTATCTTACTACCTCACACATCTCGCTACTGCTCGGGAACACTGTCCAATTGATCCCTCTGTTCGCTCACGTACTATTTTAAGTGAATCCTTATTATAACATGCACACAAATTTTGGGCACTTGTATTCGACTTAAGTCAGTGTGCCACCGTATCTCGTATACTTACTACTCCCTCCGTCTAGGTGTAATAAGTCACGTTAGAAGGTGCAACGGGACCAAGGTGCGTGCGTGTGCGTGTGTGTGTTTAACAGCATGTGTGTGTTAGAGAGTGCGACAGATCGACCTACTCCTACAGAGATATGGTGTGTAGTGTACGATTTTAGCCGCGAGAGTCGGTGCATCCTCTTGTTTCCGGGCGTGTCCGGTAGGGACATGCGGACAGCTGCCACGCCCGCTCCTGACCAGCCTGGCCCACCCAAAGCCCCTCCATCGCCCGCGCGCGCTTCCCGCCCGAAACGGTCAGCGCCGCTCCAAAGAATCGGTGCCGCATTCATGCCCGGGCAGAGTGGACGCGACCTCTCACTGGCGCAAGAGTGATGGTTGCTTCGTCCGTCCAACTTATTGCTGGGTCTATGTGATTTGACGGCTCATTGGTCTTTATTACTGAGGTGGTAGGACTGCTGGATGTCCCATGCTTTCGGCGAAAGGAGTAGTAGATTACAATTTTCTCCATTCTTACAGCGGAGGAGTGCAAGAGCAGTGAAAACACGCAGGCTCAGTGATTACATGGCCCACCTCACACTATCACCGTGCGACACCTAACTCTTTACATAGTACTCCCTCCGTTCCTAAATATTACTAAATGAGTCCCCGCGCGTTGCCGCGGAACAGCGGTATATCTCTCTGCGCAAAATTATCGATTTCATAGAACTAAAAAAAATCTATAACCGCATGACAAATGTGGTAGCCAAACTAAATAAACTCCCATCATCATTTAGATCATCCCACGTAAGGAAAAAAGACCAGCCAACTCCTACTGCATAATGGGATTATATTTTTCTTTTTGAAATGTTAATGGGACTTAAAAGCTCACTTACATGCATGCTACCGGTGCATGCTTGCATGCAGACATGTTGATGTGATTTAAAACCCACTCACATGCATGTGCCACGGTATTTCTGCATGCTTGCATGTGGCTTAGTGCGGAGCCTCTCAATGTCTAGATCAGACGGCTATTATGACTGATTTACTTCATCTAACATCTACGTCAATTTTGATGATGTGGCTCAAGGAGAGGATAGAGAATTCCTAGTAGTGGGGGCTAGCTATTACTAGTAGATAAGTCTTTGTAGAGATTCCACTAGGTGAACTACATACGGAACAAAATGAATGAATCTACACATAAATGTATCTATATACATCCGCATGTGGTTAATGGTGAAATCTCTACAAAGACTTATATTTAGGAACGGAGGAAGTACTAGTATAGTACTAGTACGTACTGTAATTTATCAGCGAGATAAATTTGTACAATGCTATGAAGCTTCCAGCTGCTCCTGTTACATGTATCTTGCGTCCAAGGTTGCCCGTTGCAACATTTCATCAAATACAAAGGAGACTTAACATGCATGCTATTGCATCTCAATGATTGACAGATCATAGCAAATATGTACTCCCTCCATTCCAAAATAAGTGTCTCAACTTTGTGCAAACTTTAGTACAAAGTTGTACTACTACTAAAGTTGACACTTATTTTAGAACAGAGGCAGCTAAAGAAAAAAAAAGATCCATGCAGTCCCTAGCCCTTGAACCGTGAACCCTGACCAGGCTTCAATTTGCTGGCAACGTTCGAGCTTCCTAATAAATGAAGTTTGAACCTTTTGACCATCGGATCATTTTGTGCAGTTTCACCAAAATCGAGATGAGCATCCCTGTGGCAAAGAAATTGAAGAAGCGTGATTAGAATAAGATTACTAGGACTAGTTGATGAGACATAAACTCATCACAAATACAGTACGTAGAAGCCAGTAGAGGTATCAGGTATGTGCGGGGAAAAGAAGTAGAGAAATATCCACAGGGAGTGATGTGGGCAGCTGGAGCAGTGGTGCAAGCCGGCTGTAAAGGGAGTTGTACCTGAGGGACGTAGCTCAACCTTGAGGAGGGCGGCGGGAGGCGGCAACTGCCCACGTCGCGGTAGTGAGCAAGGGACGAAGGCAACCTCACCGACTTTGTGAGAGAGAACGGCGGGGACCCCTGATCAGGACGTGCCGACAGTGGGTTTTCGCCGTCGGCGACGGCCACCGCTTCTACACTAAGCATCCACCCCTTCCCCAAGCAGACGTGATCCACCGGGATGTTAGAGATGTGGCCACAGTCGTTTTGTGCGAGAGAGTGTGAAGAGAGCAACCCCAACAAGCAACCGTGTAGGCTGGCCCGTCCTGACTATGTATATAGTGGAGCGGTTTCCTTTTCTCTCCATATGAACCTATCATATTGCGTACGTGCCACTGAAGAAAAAAAATTATTTATAAATGACGCGGCACCTACTACTCGTTCTCCTATAACCTTGCGCTTGGCATCTCCAAAATATTAACCTTGCGATTGGCTCTTCGCCTCTTCGGGAAGTCGAGCAATAATGGTAGTGCAGTATATATCGTTCTGGCTATATGAGACCGAATGAATTGCTGCACGTCCACCACATGGGCGAGGGAGAGTGCTACTACATACGGAGCAAAATGAGTGGATGTACACTCTAAAATACGTCTATATACATCAGTGTTTGGAGTATGTACTAGTAGTTCATATTGAAATCTACTAAAGGACATATATATTCCAAACAATATGATATAATCTCTATAACCAAGGTAGTAGGGACGAGGAGTAAACGGAGGGAGTAGTAAATTTTTCTCCTCGTCCTGCGAGCCACCGCGCGCATGGGCGAGGGAGGAGCAAGCTTCACCTCATCCTGCGAGCCACCGCGCCCGTGGGCGGGGGAGACGGCGTACTAAGCAAGCTTCTCCTCGTTCTGCGAGTTGACGGGACACATCAAAAGTACTCCAGTGTATAGAGCCTTGCCTCTAAGGTAGGCCCCACATGGTTTGCCTCTTTTTTTAATTTAACATAATGCGTCAAGTCGCAATTTGTTTGTTCACCCGTGGTAGACGATCCTCCCTCCACCAAGTGGACAACCAGTACACGTGCCAAATTACCACGTGGGCTGCCTTTTTCGTACAGAAATGAGCTCCACCGTGTACCCGCGCGGGTGTGGTTGGGAAAGGTACGGGAGTACGTGCGCCGTGCATGCACCTCTTCTCTTTGTGCACGTCCCCCACCTACGTGGGTGTGTGTGAGAGATACAAACCGCGTTCGTGAGTGTTTTTTGTTTTGTGGTGGGGGGTGGGGTGGGGTGGGGGTTGATTTCGTGAATTATTTGTGGGAATATGTGTCGATGACATTTCAAACAAAATTTTGCATGCAATGTGTGTGAAATGGAGGCCTATCCATATCATACATAGAGGGTCGGGCAATCCACGAGAAGAGAGGGAGGGGTCATAGCTATCGATAGAGTCGAAGAGAGGATCAAGTGGGTGGGTGCGAGATCGATGAAGAGAGCCATCGAAATTGTGTGTGTGTGTGTGCAAGTCAAAGATATAGGGCGACTGGCCTACCGGAACGTTAGAGGGCACATGTCAAGTTTGTGTGTGGCAGGGAGACATGACTAGAGCGCTTGATGTATCGGTGTGTGTGGGGGGAGGGGGTGGGGGGAGGGGTAGGCAGAGGCCTAACTATAGAGGTAGAACGACTCGTATATGTGTTGAGAAGGAGAGACCCAGCTATGTCTTGAGGGAGATCGGTCGACATCCATACATAACTGAAGGACGGGAAATATGATGGGACAGAGAGAGAGGAGAGAGAGAGGGAGGGAGAGGGAGGGAGAGGGGTAGAGTGCTGGATGGGTGATGGAGTTGCTTCTCGGAGATGTTGGGAGAGGCCTACTAGACAAACTGAGGGTGGAACTGCAATGTTATCAATAAGAGTGGGGATGTGTTTCTGTGTGTGCCTGTGCATGATAGATCTGTCGGGACGCATCCATGGATGATGAAGGGGAACCATGTGTTTGGTAAGCAAACCTAACTAGATCGGTAGATCAATTGTTGTTTGTCGGAGGAAGGGAGAGACACAACTAATGAGGTAGATCGATCGATGTGTGGGTAAAAACGAGTTATAAGGACCTAGCTGGCTATATGTATAGCGAGAGATCGGTCGGTGTACGTCCATTTGTTAGAGGCAAATAAGGCCCATCGAGACGGATAGACAGAGAGAATGGAGCTAGGAGGTGGTGCGAGAGGCCCAACTACTAGCTAGATAGGGGGAGGAGTGTGCGGTTGTGAGATCGATGAAAAGAGGGGCGAGAGTTTACACGTGTGTCTGACCATATGAGAGACACGAGGCAAGGACACATAAAGGAGGAGATTGAAGCTGTGTGTGTATGCTGTAGGCAGGCATCGCTGGAGAGGTTTATCGATCGGTGTGTGTCGGAAAGGAGTTGTGGAGACTCTGGGAAAACAACCTAAAGAAAAAAATGAATGTGCCCGGTGGATAGAATGCCGAGGGAGGGGGAGGGCGAGGAGGGCGTGTGCATGCACGAGAGAAAGTTAGTGGTAGCTACAAAGGTTAGAGGATTGTGTGGGTGTAAGAGACTAACAAAGATCATAATTTGATATGAAAGCGGATTCATATATTTGAATAGGAGATCATAGTGTTTTAAACATTGCATGCATGAATATAGCGGTGATACACGTGTTGTGCACATGTTATACCATAATGTGATAATGCATGGCGTTTGCAACTCACAGCTAAATGCCGAACAATCTAAACCATACTATACATCAAACAATCTCACATTTTATTTGAATTTGTGATAATGTGCGGCATTTGCATCTTACAACTAAATATCGAGCAATCTAAACAATACTATATATCGAACATTCTCACATTTTATTTGAATTTGTGGTAATGTGTGGTGTTTGCAACTCACATCTAAATACTTGTAGGCGTAGGGGGCGGGGCACCATACATAATGTGATAAACACATTATACATATGAGACATGGTTTAGATTATGAAGATCTAGCTAGAGATAGAAATGTAATGTGATTTGAAATCAAAATAAAGTGGATTCAAAAAATCTAGTTCGAGTTCATATAGTACACATAGTTCATATGTAACTCGAGACTAATCATGTGGTGTGCTGTGAAGATAATACACAAACGATGGTTTAACTTGACAATAATGATGATTGTAGATCTTATTAAAACAGAGAAACGAATTCAAATGCTTTGACTTCACAACAATCATTACTGTAGATCTTATTCAAATTTAGTTCATATTGAAGCGGTAGTATATACGTTTGGAATGCACTAAAACGTTCATTTGAGTAGTAGGTTGCATGCATTATACACGTAGCGAAATATTTTAATTGAACATAACATGAATTCAAAGCTTTGAATGACATTTGTAGTGCGCATTGATTTGGTACAGTACACGTTAGGCTTGTCCGGAAATTTCAACCCGCGCCTTGTTAGCCTGAAATATTTAAGATATATCTTTGTCTCGTTGTGCTCCGACAACTCCCTCCATCTCAACCCGCGCCTTGCTATTCCGAAATTACAACGCGCGCAAAAACTCCCACCTCCTGTGAAATCCCGACACGCGAAATGCCCGTGGTACCCCTGAACTGAAAGAACCGCCTCAAATCGGTGGGGGGGGGGGTACTTTCGTAACTTACCCCACATTTCGGACAAGCGCGTCTCTAAGCCATGGTTCCCCACTGCCATCCCATCCGCCCACCCATTCGTACACCGAGGCCGCGAAAACCCGCGACGAAACCCCACACCTTGCTCCGTCCGCCACCCAGCTGGAGCCTCTTCCCCGACGACGTCGTCCACAGCAACACCTCGACGTCCCTCATCCACCGTACCGGATGAGGATCCGTCGTCAATCTCATCGTCCCGCCGGTTCAGCCACCCCGTCCTCCACCTCCAAGGAGCTGCCCCGACGTTCCCCTCGTCTTTCGCGCCACCTCCATTCCCACACCACCGTCTTCACCTGCACCACCGGAAGAGCATCATCATCACCGTTTCCTCGGATGAAGCTGCGGCCTAATCGGCGCCACCAAAGAGGTTGTACACTAATCGCCGCATTTTCTTCTTGATTCGATCTCACGGTGCTGCCGGCGCTCGGTTCCGAGCCGACACGGCGCAGCTCCATCCACGGCGGCGTCGCCGGCCACTTCTTCCACGGCGTCGCTCCCTCGGCGGCGATGTCCACATCAGTAGGAGCTGCTGCTGCTTTAGCTCTCGCTCGCGCTGCTGCTCTGCTCTTGCTCTCGGTCCCCTGCCTGGTCTGCTCTTGCTATTGCTCTTGCTCGCGCTGCTGCTCTCGCTCTTGCTCTTGCTTGCGATGCTGCTCCGATTTGGCTACACTTCAGTCGACTGAATCGACTTTTGGGTTAGTCGATTTTCAAGGTGTGGGCTCGCCGGGGTGAAGGAAGAACCAGCTGCAGCGGGGAGGGGGGCTCGCTGGAGAGGTACCCCACTATCTATCTTAGGGTTCAGGATGGGGGCGGTGGTCGCGGGCGGTGGCGGGGCGTTGGCGGGGCGGTGGCGTGGGGATCGCCGGAGAAAAAGCTCGGCACGTGGGGGGCTAGAGGGATGGCCGGGGCGGCGACGAACCGGCAGTGGGGAGTGTTTTTGGGGCGGGCGCGGCGGCGCACCGCCGGCCGCGGGCGGCGGGGGGCTGCTGTTTGGCCGGTGGTGGCTGGCGGCTCAGGGGGGGGGTGGAGGTTGAAGATGAACCACAGGCCCTTGATTTCGTATCCAACGGCTGCAAAATCGACTGACCAGAGATGAAAAACTCAGTCGACCGACATGTAGCCTCACCTTGCTAGTGCGTTCAGTTTCGACAGCAAAATTCAGTTTCGACAGTTAGGTTCAGTTTCGATAGTTAAGTTCAGTTTCGACAGTTAAGTTCAGTTTTGACAGTTAAGTTCAGAGATGAGCGGCTGATGTATTTTACATCTAGCACTTTGTGGTTATGTATTTTATGTCATGTATTGGAGATGCTATTAGAATTCCACTCAGGTTAACGTTGTTCGTTGTCTCTCTTGTCCTGCTTCAGCCTCGGTGTCGTACAACTCACCGGAGCTGCTCCAACGACGAAACCCTCCATCACAGCGGAGCAGTACCTCGGGCTCCATCTCCAGACGCCTAAGATCTTCTTCCCCTCCTCCGACAGCAAAGTCAGTCGGAGCATCCTCACCGGCCAACCCAATCACGCTGAGATCGACATGGCTTCGCCAAAGAGGTTGTACACTTGTTGCATCTCTTTTTTACTCTACATGTTATATATATTGTCCACTGAGCACACGGATTTGTTCCTTTAGTGTCTCCTTGAAAGAAAAAACGTAGGAATTTTAATTTTCACTTGTCCTCCTTTTCAAATTCCTATTCATGAAGCACAGGACTAAGAGATAGTAGCATAATAGCATTATAACCCTACATTTTCTTGTGGTTTGACTTAATCTCACCATGATTCTTTGCATCCTGTGATCTTCCAATTGTTGTGAATCAAACACCCAGATTGGCAGAAATCATGTGTTTTTAAATTCTCTGTTTTGCACGTGCATTCCTATCCTATTCCTGTCTATTTCCTATCCCTGCATTGTTGGAATCCTCCAGTTCAAACGAGCCCTTACAGAATTACTTCTCTTACAGATAGTTGTCAAAGAAAACCTTGCGTGGTTTGTCCCGCTCCTGCTGCGCCGTCGTCCACCCCAGCTCAGCTGCTCCAACGACAGAAGGGTCCAGCACAGCAGGGATCCGGCCTC
The DNA here is from genome assembly GCF_002575655.3 of Aegilops tauschii subsp. strangulata. NCBI lineage: Eukaryota > Viridiplantae > Streptophyta > Magnoliopsida > Poales > Poaceae > Aegilops > Aegilops tauschii. The sequence goes on along the minus strand of NC_053036.3, from coordinate 630,029,691 downwards.
CAGACTGTCTTTCGCCGCCTCAGATCTTCTTCCCCGCCGCTGGCAGCCATGAAAACTGCATTACCATCATCAACCGAGCAGATGACCTCGAGGACTACACGGGTCCGCAAGAGAGGTCGCACTCTTTCGTGTCTGCTTACGTTATGCATCGCTTAATATTACATGCTACTTTATCGTCCTGTTCACCGATTAGACTCTGAGTCAGCTCCAAACTAATGGTCAAACTTGAGTTTTTAAATGGTTGTGGGGTACATATCGGGGCCGCTATCAATAGTATCTATCTACTATCTGGTTAATCTCCGGTGTCTACTATGAGTTTCATGTTGGGTGGGAAACAAACAGTAAAGAAGCCATTATCTGTATTTATTAACTGAAGCCATTATCTGCCTGCTATTATTGGTTTTGGGTCTATCCACAGGTTGCTACCATCACTCTGGATTTCTGCATGCACTCCTTACATAATCTCACTATGTTTTATTCCTATGCATGACAGTTATTGTAAACAGTGGAACTGAACATGTAGAGCAAAAGAGACGAGCCTTGCGTGGCAATATTACTTCATGCAGACGTCGCTCCATGGTAGGCGCAAAGGCAGCCCCCCCTCCACGCATTTCAGATTGTAATCGAGAGGAAGATATCTGTTCTGAGGGGGATTCAGAAGGAGAAGATAACTCCTCTTTACCCCCTGAGGTCTTCGCTCTAACTTGGCATGCTGATGTTGGTTATATCATGCATATGGTGCCTTGCATTGCTTACTTTATACATCAAATATGTCATCTGCTTAATTTAGACATCCTTTGTGCGAATGCCATCTGTTTAGTTTATTCATCGTTTATGTGAATTATGCAACGCCACCTTGTTTAGCCAGGCATCATATATGTGAATTTTGCAATGCCATCCTGCTTAGCCAGTCATCTTATATGTAAATTATATCAGGCCATCCTTTTTTTCCGTTACATATTACATTTGTCAACAATGTTAGTGCATTCAACTGCTCTTCGTGTGCATCAGCCATTTGACACGGTGATGGCAAATTCTGGAGTGAAAACAAGGTCTTCTGAGCAGACTATGCTATCTGACGAAGCGCATATCTCGCTGGTTACGGATAGCTCCTCAGAGGAGGATTCAGAGACAGATGACCAGTCCTATTCCCCCCCCCCCCCCCCGAGGTGTATGCTCTAACTTGGCAGGGTTATGTTGCTCATATCGTGCGTATGGTGTCTCGCATTGCTATGCCATTTGATTAGTTTAGACATGCTTTGTGTGAATGCCACTTGTTCAGTGTCTAATTACCATATATGTGAATTATGCATTGCCATCTTGTTGCAAGACATTATATATGTGAATTATACAATGCTATCTTGTTGCAAAGGCATTATATATGTGAATTATGCAATGCCATGTTGTTTAGCCAATCATCATGTATGTGAATTATATCATGCTATCATTTTTTTGTATTACGTGTTCCATTTGTCGACAATGTTTGTATATTCAACTACTCTTCCTGTGCATCAGCCATTTGAAGCGGTGATGGAAGTATCTGGAGTGAAAACAAGGTATTCAGAGCAGACAATGCTACCTGCTGAAGCAGACATCTTGCTGGCTACAGAGAGCTCCTCAGAGGAGGATTCAGAGACTGATGACCAGTCCTATTTCCCCCTGAGGTCTATGCTCAAACTTGGCAGGGTTATATTACCCATGTCATGCATGTTGTCTTGCATTGCTTAGTTTTTACATCATATATAGATTGCCATCTGCTTACTTGCTTACTATATAAATCATATATTTGAATTATATCATGCCATCATGTTTACATAGTACATACACATCATCTATCTGAATTATGGCATGGCAACCCATTTAATAAAGACATCATATAGTTATATCATCTCATCCTGTTTAGTGTTTACAGTCATCATATTTAGAATTATGGCATTCTATCCATGAATGTATGTGAATTATGGCATGCCAACCTATTTAATAAACACATTATATAGTTATGTCATGTCATCCCGTTTACATAGTCTCATATTTTGAACTATGTCTTTCCATCTTTTTTAGTTAGACATCATAATGTGAAATTGTGTCATGCTATCCTGTTTAGTTAGCCATCATATATGTGAAATTGTGTCATGCTATTCTGTTTGGTTAGACAACATAAATATGAATTATTTCATGGCCTCTTTTATTCCCCACTATGCATTGCACCTGTCTATCATACAATGTCTATACTTTCAATTACTTTTCTTGTTTATCAGCCATTTGAATTGGAGAGCGTGATGGCAGTATCTAAGGGAGTAACAACACGGTCTTCAGAAAAGATAGTGCTACCAGTTGATGCAGATAGAACCACGGTTGTACTTGCCCAGGGACCAGATCCACCACACATAACCCAGACTCTCGCAGATTGTACCCCTACCCAGTTGGACAGAGAACCAGCTACACCCCTTCTAACCCCAACCCCGGCAGATAGTAACCCAGTTCCAGTTGACACAGCACCATCTCCACGACAGAGCACCCAAACATGAGCGGTTAGTAAGGGAACTGCAGTGCCCAAAGCACGAGGACCACCACTCCGAATCCCAACTCAACGCTTAAAGGAGAAGAAGATTTGTTCTCAGGTTAGGTTCTGTAGCTATGGTTCATACTCCTTTGCTCTTGCATTACTGTATTTACTCATACCAACTATTTTCAAATTTGAAGGATGGAATTGAAACTCCAATGGCGCAACAGGTATGTTTTAAACCTGTTTCTTTAACTGGTTTGCTGTTGTAACCTGCTCTATGTTGATTTCAGTTTCAATTGAATAAACAGTTATGTTCTCATGTCATGCACATTACAAGTGTTGTTATTGCTCTATAGTCACCCACACTTATATTCTGTCTATTCTGCTTTGTCTTGAACAAATATTATTTGAACTGTGTCTCTATCTTGATTTGGCAACAAAAACTAGAATGATATAGACCATAAAGTGAACATGGTACATAGATATATGTTTGTTTCATGCTGTTATCCTGTCCACTTTACTACTGAACTCATTTACCAAAATGAGTTTCATATACAACATGGTAAACATGTGATGTGTCTGCTTGTTTCTCTTTTAGAATGCGGACAAAATGTTGGAGAACAGTACCGCGTTATCCAATGGTAAAGGAAGTAATGCAGATAAGGTTCAAGATAGTGAGACATCCCTGTTGGTCTCCAAGAAAGCTGATAAAAACTATCTTGACGACAGTGAGGGAACCCAAAAGTCCTGTCTTGATGTAGTGTTCGAGTTACTGGCCACTACTGCTGGCACAAGCTCTTCGAACTTGCTGCCTGAATCAGTTCGTCTTCTTGAGTCTCAACTTCAAGTTGAAAGACATCGATCAGATGTGCTGCGACAGGAAGCTGAAGGACTGAGGAAGTCCCTGCAGAATTCAGATGCATATTTTCTGGTGCAACAGCAAGCGCTGGAGGATTTAAGCGCCAAACAAGAGAAAGTTAATAAGCTTGCTAAGCATCTTGCCAGCATTATGGGTACCCAGGATATTGTTTCTTGAGATCTTCTGAAGTGGTTTCAGTTCTGGATTTGTTTTGCTGCGGCGTTTATTTGCGCTGGTCGCCAACTTTGACAACCAGTGTATATGATATGCTGCTTTGTTCCCTATATTTGCACTGGTGGCGAACTTTGATGCCTAGTGGATGTAATATGTGTAACAGCCATGATAGCCTAGCATAAGTTGCTTGCTTATTTATTTCCTTGTTGTCTTGTTTATTTGTTTGCTTGTAGTCAGTGCAGTTCTTTTTAAAACTAGGCCACAATAACCATGGGCTAATATTTACTGTAGTGACACTGGGCCTCCTACAGGCCGTAGAAACAGTGGGCCTTCTACGGGCCGTAGAAACAGTAGACCTTCTACGGGCCGTAGAAACAATGGGCCTTCTACGGGCCGTAGAAACAATGGGCCTTCTACGAGCCGTAGAAACAATGGGCCTTTTACGGGCCGTATCATCAATGGGCCTTATACGGGCCGTATGACCATAACGGGCCATCGTTAATAGGCCGTATTTGATGACGCTATGAAAACGGTCCAACGTATTAACGGACCACAAACGGGCCGATGTAACCACGGGCTGAATTTGGCCCACAAGCAGAAAATGACAGTAACAGGCCGTAAGTAAATGAATGCCGGAAATGAGCCCAAGAATAAATGGTCTCTGAGAAGGCCGAAAGATAACATTTGCTGGAAACGGCCCAACTGAATAACGGGCCCTTAATGGGTATAAAGTGATATACTGTTCATTACGGGCCAGTTTCACCACGGGCCGTTAATGGGTGTAAAGTGATACACTGTTCATTGCGGGCCAGTTTCACCACGGGCCGTTAATAGGCCAAGAGTTACATAGGGCCTCATATGGGCCGAAAGACGTCATGGGCCATACATGGGCCAGAAGTGAAAACGGGCTGGAATCATATTGGATGGCCCAGATGATGCTACTGGGCCTAATTCGGATAGGGCGTAACGGGTCTTGGGTTAGCGGGCTGTAAATGGGCTATATGCGAACAGGCCGTTAACAGGCTCTCCATGGGCCGGCCCGCCACCTTTTGACCAAGTCAAACGGGCCGGCCTTTTCACAGGAATGGGCCTCTGTTGGGCCGTGCCACGTGTCGACGTATCATAGGCGCCTTCTGTCCAATGAGTGGATGACATCTGTCCCAACGATGAGTCGACACGTGTTTCCTCCAGCCAATGATGATTTTACACGTGGAAAATCCCCATTGGTCGGGGCTGTTAACGGGTTATCGGATCCAAAACCCGACCCGATAGCTTAACGGCGTTCCGTTACGGTGGATGCCACGTGTCGGTCACCCTTGACGAAAGCACTTCTGTGACGCGCGATTTATCGTCATGGAAGTGGACACTTCCGTGATGATAATTTTAGTAATGTCATGGAACACTTCTACGACAGCACAGGTATGACTATCTTGATTCTGTCATAAATTTGTCATGGATGTACATGCATGACAAAAAACGCGACCTATTATGACAAACACGTATCATCACGGAAGTGTATTTTTTTGTAGTGTTGGTGGGTGTGTTGCATTGATGTCCGATTGTTTCTCATGGGGGCGCGGTGTCTCTTCTAGTTAGTAGCCTTGGTGTTTCTTGGTGGGGTGTGGGTGTTCTTGTATTCTTGTTTTATCTTTGATCTGCTTTGTAGAGGTTTTCCTAATCACCCTATATCGGTTTGGCCGTTTTGCTTTATATATAAAGCGGGGCGAAAGCCTTTTTCAGTAGTCAATCAAAGCTACAAACTAAACATAGATCTCTGAGTATTCTTAGACGCTGGGCTTTCATTTCGTACGTACTGGGAGCTACAAATTGACCATCTTATTCTCAGCAAGTACGAGAGAGATTTGTTGTGCAAACATACACAAAGATACAGGGTATCTACATAACAAACATGCCCAGAAATGTTGATTACCAAAATTCACTATAAACCAAAAAAGAGAATCAACATAATTACCAGAGCTTTTTCCAGGAGTTTTCGAAGTGACAAGCAAGATTGAAAGATGGCGGTTTGAGCTAGAAGCCAGGTTTTTTTTGCCTTATTCCTTTGAGGTTATTACAATCTAGTTTCTTTAATGTCATGATTTTTTTCAAATTTCAAAGACATCTTTTAAATTTCAACAATATTTTCTAAAACCGCACAATTTTTGAAAAAACTATTAGGACACCTTTTGAAAACACGAACAATTTGAGAACATTTTCTAAATTATATAACCTTGTTTAAAAGTTTGTGAACATTATTTTTGAAATTTCATCACCTTATTAAAATTCTAGGATTCTTTACTGCAACCGGTTTGTTTGAGAAAACCGGCAGAAAAGCGAATGTACCTAAGGAAAATCTCGTGTACTTGCTAAAGTGCGGACCGGCGATGTAGGCCGACGGTTTGTTCGTTCAGCCATTAGACGGCCCAGAGTCTCAACTTGGCCCATTTCTGTCGGCTCACTTCCCCAGCAGCACGCACAGCCTCCTGCGAACTCCCACAGAGCAGCACACCCGCCGCCGCCGCTGCCCGCACCGACGCCGGAGCCCCGAGAGCGGCCGGAAGATGGCCTTGACGGCGATCCACGACGAGCTCCTGGCTAACATCTTCCTCCGCCTTCCCACCCCAGTGGATCTCATCCGCACGTCTGCCGCCTGCGTCTCCTTCCGCCGCCTCGTCGCCGACCGCTCCTTCCTCCGGCGCTTCCGCAAGCTCCGCCCCGCGCCCCTCCTTGGCTTCCTCGACTACAGCGGCTTCCACCAAAAGCGGCTTCCTCGACTACTTGCATGAGGAAGTTCAAAACGTCGTTGAAGTCCCGATTCTAAGCCGTAAAGCATGGCACACTGAACTATCCAGTAGTCATCAGCTTTGCTCTGCCAGACGTTCATAACGTCCGGTGTTGCTCCTGCAGCGGGTCTTGCACCTAGCGGTGCTTCCTGGACGTAATTCTTCTGTGCAGCAATGAGAATAATCCTCAAGTTACGGACCCAGTCCGTGTAGTTGCTACCATCATCTTTCAACTTAGCTTTCTCTAGGAACGCATTAAAATTCAAAGGAACGGTAGCACGGGCCATTGATCTACAACAACATAGAGATGCAAATACTATCAGGTACTAAGTTCATGATAAATTAAAGTTTAATTAATCATATTACTTAAGAACTCCACTTAGATAGACATCCCTCTAGTCATCTAAATGATCACGTGATCCATATCAACTAAACCATGTCCGATCATCACGTGAGATGGAGTAGTTTTCAATGATGAACATCACTATGTTGATCATATCTACTATATGATTCACGTTTGATCTTTCGATCTCAGTGTTCCGAGGCCATATCTGCATATGCTAGGCTTGTCAAGTTTAATCCGAGTATTCTGCGTGTGCAAAACTGGCTTGCACCCGTTTTATGTGAACGTAGAGCTTATCACACCCGATCATCACGTGGTGTCTCAACACGACGAACTGTAGCAACCGTGCATACTCAGGGAGAACACTTATACATTGAAATTTAGTGAGGGATCATCTTATAATGCTACCACCGTACTAAGAAAAATAAGATGCATAAAGGATAAACATCACATGCAATCAAAATATGTGACATGATATGACCATCATCATCTTGTGCCTTTGATCTCCATCTCCAAAGCACCGTCATGATCTCCATCGTCACCGGCTTGACACCTTGATCTCCATCGTAGCATCATTGTCATCTCGCCAACTATTACTTCTACGACTATCGCTACCGCTTAGTGATAAAGTAAAGCAATTACATGGTGATTGCATTTCATACAATAAAGCGACAACCATAAGGCTCCTGCCAGTTGCCGATAACGGTTACAAAACATGATAATCTCATACAACAATTTATATATCATCACGTCTTGACCATATCACATCACAACATGCCCTACAAAAACAAGTTAGACGTCCTCTACTTTGTTGGTGCAAGTTTTACGTGGCTACTACGGGCTTCTAGCAAGAACCATTCTTACCTACGCATCAAAACCACAACGATTTTTCGTCAAGTGTGATGTTTTAACCTTCAACAAGGACCGGCCGTAGTCAAACTCGATTCAACTAAAGTTGGAGAAACTGACAGCCGCTAGCCACCTGTGTGCGAAGCACGTCGGTAGAACCAGTCTCATGAACACGGTCATGTAATGTCGGTCCGGGCTGCTTCATCCAACAATACCGCCGAATCAAAGTAAGACGTTGGTGGTAAGCAGTATGAAAATTATCGCCCACAACTCTTTGTGTTCTACTTGTGCATATAACATCTACGCATAGACCTGGCTCGGATGCCACAGTTGGGGAACGTAGTATTTCAAAATTTTCCTACGACCACGCAAGATCTATCTAGGAGAAGCATAGCAACGAGCGGGGAGAGTGTGTCCACGTACCCTCATAGACCGAAAGCGGAAGCATTTAGTAACGCGGTTGATGTAGTCGAACGTCTTCATGATCCAACCAATCCAAGTACCGAATGTACGGCACCTCCGTGTTCAGCACACATTCAGCTCGATGACGTCCCTCAAACTCTTGATCCAGTTGAGGACGAGGGAGAGTTCCGTCAGCACGATGGCGTGGCGACGGTGATGATGAAGTTATCGGCACAGGGCTTCGCCTAAGCACTATGACGATATGACCGAGGTGTGTAACTGTGGAGGGGGGCACCGCACACAGCTAAGAGATTGTATGTTGTCTCTTTGGGTGCCCCTCCCCACGTATATAAAGGAGGGGGAGGAGGAGGCCTGCCCTAGAGGAGGGCGCGCCAAGGGGGGAGTCCTACTTGGACTCCTAGTCCAAGTAGGATTCGGCCCCCCTCCTTCCTTCCACCGAAGAGGGAAAAGGGTAAGGAAGAGAGAGGGAGAAGGAAAGAGGGGGGACCGACCCCCTCCCCTAGTCCAATTTGGTTTGGGCAAGGGGGGGTCGTGCGCCCCTCTCTTGTGGCCTCTCTCCTCTCCTCCAAGAAGGCCCAATAGGCCCAATACTTCTCCTGAGGGGTTCAGGTAACCTCCCGGTACTCCGAAAAAAAATGACCGAATCACTCAGAACCATTCCGATGTCCGAATGCAACCTTCTAATATATGAATCTTTACCTCTCGACCATTTCAAACTCCTCGTCATGTCCGTGATCTCATCCGGGACTCCGAACAAACTTCGGTTATCAAATCACATAACTCATAATACAAATCGTCATCGAACGTTAAGCGTGTGGACCCTATGGGTTCGAGAACTATGTAGACATGACCGAGACACATCTCCGGTCAATAATCAATAGCGGAACCTGGATGCTCATATTGGCTCCTACATATTCTAGGAAGATCTTTATCAGTCAAACCGCATAACAACATACGTTGTTCCCTTTGTCATCGGTATGTTACTTGCCCGAGATTCGATCGTCGGTATCCTCATACCTAGTTCAATCTCGTTACCGGCAAGTCTCTTTACTCGTTCCGTAATGCATCATCCCGTAACTAACTCATTAGTCACATTGCTTGCAAGGCTTATAGTGATGTGCATTACCGAGAGGGCCCAGAGATACCTCTTCGATACTCGGAGTGACAAATCCTAATCTCAATCTATGCCAACTCAACAAACACCATCGGAGACACCTGTAGAGCATATTTATAATCACACAGTTATGTTGTGACGTTTGATAGCACACTAAGTGTTCCTCCGGTATTCGGGAGTTGCATAATCTCATAGTCAGAGGAACATGTATAAGTCATGAAGAAAGCAATAGCAATAAACTAAACGATCATTATGCTAAGCTAACGGATGGGTCTTGTCCATCACATCATTCTCTAATGATGTGATCCCGTCATCAAATGACAACACATGTCTATGGTTAGGAAACTTAACCATCTTTGACTAACGAGCTAGTCAAGTAGAGGCATACTGGGGACACTTTGTTTGTCTATGTATTCATACATGTACTAAGTTTCCGGTTAATACAATTCTAGCATGAATAATAAACATTTATCATGATATAAGAAAATATAAATAACAACTTTATTATTGCCTCTAGGGCATATTTCCTTCACAATTCAGGAGAGGGGAGCTCCCGAACGTTTCTGTTCGGTACGATCTCCCTCCCTTCCGAACGACCTGCTCCCTCCCCTCCAGCGTGCCAGCCCAATGGGACTAGCCCAAAAACATGATTGCCTTCAAGAATTAAAAAACAAAAGAATTACAATATTCTAGGCATTGCTTTTGTGCCAACAAATAGGGAAAACACAAAAAGGCCTAAAAAATTCACTCGAGCAAGAAAAGCCATCCCTGGAAAAAATCTTGGAACAAAAATTTGCCATGCTCTAATGAACAAAACTACCGTATAATAATGAAAAAGGGTATATTGCAGAATTTACATGATTTGCCATGATGCTCATACACACTTCATTAAAATCGAGTGTGCAAAGTTTGCCATGATATAATGAAAAAACAGAAAAGCACAACAAATGGACATATAGGATAGAACAAAAAAGATTTCTACAAAACTTACCAGTTGGGCATGTGTAAAATAATTCTGAGCAATGACATGTCAATGGATAAAAAATTCTTAACTTTGCCATCTTTCAATACACAAATGTGAAAATTAGAAAAAATTGCCATGGCAAATTAAACTAAAATTTTCCATGTGAATAAAAGTATTTTTGCCATGGAAAATAAATTAAAAATTGCCATGGGAACACAAGTATATTTACCATGCCACCTAGTAAAATTTGCTATGTTCTGGAAAATGTAAATTTGCCATCATATTTAAATAAAAAGTGCCATGCTATTTACAATTAATTTGCCATGGCAAAAAATAATGTAAAATTTTCCATGTCATTAAAAGTAAGCCATGGCAAAAATGATTATTTTTTTCCATGGCAAAAATGGACTAATTTTGCCATGGAAATAATTTAAAAATTGCCATGGCTACACAAGTATATTTGCCATGCTACATATTAAAATTTGTCATGTTATGGAAATGTAAATTCGTCATCACATTTAAAATAAAATTGCTATGCTTTATACAATAAATTTCCCATGTAGAAAAATAAAGTAAAAATTTGTCATGACATTAAAAGTAAAGTTGCCATGGCAACACAAACGTAGAAAAAAAAACACTTTTAGATGTGAATAAAAGTATTTTTGTCATGCCCCGTGAACTACAATTGCCATGCCGCGTTAATACATGGCCAAAAACATCTTAAGTTTGCCATGTTTTTGAAACATGTTAAAGTTTGCCATGTTTTTAGATTAAGAAGTGCCATGGCAAATCACCTAAATGTTGTCGTATAGAGCAAAAAATGCCGTTGTTTGTGAACAAGGACAAAGATGAAAATTGCCGTGAACTTTGCAAAATTTGCCAAAGTAAACAAAACATTGTATATTTGCCATGACAAAAAACTTGAAAAATCAGTTGTATAGACAATCCAGTTGTTGTCGTGGGCAAAAAGTAACTTCAGTTGCCATGGCAAAACATGTGTAATTGCCGTGCAAAACTTAGATTTTTAGTTGCCATACATAAAAAACTATGCAATAAAGAAGAATTCTACTTGTTGCCATGACAAAAAAAAGAACTTGTTGCCATACATTTCTATTTTCTATTTCTTGATGAGACCCACTAGTAATAGCTTGTGTCGGGGAGAAAAAATCAACGTTAAGCTACATTTCCTCACGCGTTAAACTTGAAACGTCAAAATCCATGACGTTCGGCAGATATCGAAACGAAAGCTTTTCGCCTTTTTTTGGGCAAAATGAAAGCTTTTCGTTTCCCCCCTAAGGCCTTGTTTGGCGCGCAGGGTTTGGGGAGATTTCTAGGGGATTATCCCCGAGGGGGCCAGAAACCCCACAATTCCCCACATGTCCATTTGGGGGACATGGTTTGTTATGGCAAACCCCTCCGATCCAGTGAAATCCCCCTCAAACCACGTGGTTTTGAAGCATCGAGGGGATTCTCGCGGAATCACGGGGCGAGAAGGGACAAGACGGCGACACGGAAGAAGACGAAGCCGCCCAGCCGCCTCCTCGACACGGCACCGCCGGGACCTCGACGCCGGCGTCCTCCTCCGCCAGAGTGGTGTTCTCCCCCTTCCTAGGGTTTCTTGCCACGGACCCTCGCCCGTCTCCCACTTGCCGCCACCGTCAATCTCTTCTTTTTGTTGTGAGCCGACCAAATCGATCCACACACAATCCATGCTTTCTCTTACTGCAGATTGAATTGCTGGAGTTGGGGTGAGGACAAGGGCTGGTGTAGATCTCAATTTTGGGCCTTGGATTTGCTGCCAGCAAGTTGTTAGAGCATCTCCAGCCGTTGGCCCCCCAGGAGGCGCTAAAAATTGCCCCCCGGGGCCGCACCGGCGCAAAACAAGCGCTGGGAGCGTGATGCCACCCAGTCGCGGCGCCCACGGATTTTTGTGAAAATTAAAGTGCGGCACAAACATGGAGCAAATTCAACCATTTTCGGCGAGTGCATACATATTTCGGCAAGTTCAAACCAAATTCAACCAAACACGGCGAGAGTTCATACATATTTAAAATATTTTACAAAAAAGAAAAAACACACTACTAGGCCCGCCGTCTCCCTCGGCTCGCCGCTCGTCGCCGTTCTACATGCCGAGGAGGCTGTAGAACCGCGTGTAGTCGCCGCCGTCGCTGTCGAGGATCACGACGCCGTGCTCGTCCTCGCGCCCCCGCTTGCGGGCGGCGATCTCCTCCAGGGCCCGGTGCTGCCGGACCATCTCGTCGCGGAGGTAGTCGTCGCGCGCCCACCGTAGGGCGTCCTCGTCGGAGAAGCCGCGCCGGGCTAGCTCCTCGTACTCCGGGGGGGAGGCTGGGCTCCGGTTTGGGCGCGACGAGGACGAGGCGGCTAGAGGCGGGGGTGGAGTCGGCGATGCGGACACCGGAGCTGCGGGTGCGCCGGCTGACAGGCGTGTCCTGGGGCTCCGGCTTGACGGGGCGGAGGCAGGGAGAGCCGGTCGACCGACCGGACGAGGAGGAGGACGCCCCGGGGTCCATGCACCTCGGCGTCCACGAGCTCCCACGGCGGCGAGAGAAGGACGGGGGCTCGGGGTACTCCAGCCTCGGCGTGTTGCCGCCCTCGATGTACTCGAGGACGGCCTCCAGCGTGCGGCCGGGCACGCCCCACCATCGGCGCCTTCCCTCGGAGTTGAGCCTACAGGAGGGCACGACGCCGTTGGTGGCCTCGAGCTGCTCGGCGTGACGGCGGCAGAAGTACGGCTCCCAGAGCGGGCTGTCGGGGACGTAGCGCGGCCCCTCCCTCGCCGCCCGCGGCAGGGAGGCGCGGATACACGCTATCTCCGCACGCCGCGCCGCCCCGGTGGGCGGTGGTGGCACCGGGACCCCGCCGGCGCTGATTCTCCACGCCCCAGGCACCCGCATGTCCGGTGGGACCGGGTACTCAGCCTCGAAGAGGAGCCGAGCTTCGTCCTCGTGAAGGTGGCGGCGGCCGAAGCCGTTCGCTGCCACGCCGTCGTCTGGGAATCGTTCGGCCATTTCTTTGAACTGGGACGGCGAGGGGAGAGGGAGGAAGGGGAGAGAGGGCGCGTCGGCGGTGGAGACTCTGTGCGTGCCACCGGCGCGCTGGGGTCGGCTTATATAGGCGGAGGCGCCGTGAGCACGCGTGGCCGCCTCGTCTACGCGTGGCATGCGTGGGGATGCGCGTCGTCACGCCTTCACTGCGCCGCCCGTGAGGCATCAATGGCGGAGACTGACCGGCGCGGCAGCTTTGGCATTGATTCGCCACGGGAAACGAGGCGATGAGGACGACGAAGCGGCGAGAAGCGAGACGAGTCGCTGGCAAGGAGGGCCTGCGGCTCTTTCGCGCCAAAAACGATTCAACCGGCGCCCCCGAGCGCCCCCCAGCACGCTGGGTTCGGGTTGGGTCCGCCGGCCCAATTTCGGCCCGAGCCGGCGAAAATTGGGCCCTTGGGGGCGCGACTGGGCCGATTTTTTGGCGCCGGCGGCCGAAAAGTCGCCTGGGTGGCCTTGTCGGGGGCGCGGCTGGAGATGCTCTTAGCTTAAGATGTTCAACCAGAGAATTTCACCTGCGACTTGTCTCTGAGAATGGCCATTTAGTCACTATCCTATGCAGATTGTTATCTCAGCTATGTTTCAGCTTGCTTGCATTGTAGGCGTCCAAGTTGTTTAGCATACTCCAGATTTTCTAGCAACCTCTACCCCTGAATCAACTAAACAATGACTTCATGTGCAGGTTCTTGCTTACTTGATTGCGTACAGCAGCTTTTGATGACTCGAAACAGTAGTTAGGTGCTCATTGCCTACAAATTTGTGGCTCTATAATTTAGCTTCAGACCTGAACCTGTACTAGTTTTATTAGCCAAATTGTAATGGATCCAGTGACCATGTGCAGATGAAATAATTTGCAGAGCCCCAAGAAGGTAGTTAGTCCCCGAAAACGTACAGCAATAGTATCACTGTCCTTATCTCAATGAACTAGTTGTAATCGCATATACTAGATTAACTTGTTTGCTGTCGATGTCCTCTCTGTATGCTCAAGATTTTAATTCTCTTTTTTTGTCAAAACTAAATCTTAAGATATAGGGCCTCATGGTTTGCAACGGAGAAAGTACTTGACTTAAATATTTACTTGTAGTAATTGTACACTTCTTTCTTTGTATCTAGAGGTAAGTTTTTTAGGACTGAACAGTAGTAAGCAAATAGTCTTGTTACTCTTGCTTTTCTATAGTCTGAAACTTACTATCTTTATTATGATGGATTCTTTGGACCTATCTGGGGATGTGAACCATTGCAGTTTGTAAGCTCAAGTATGTTCTTGATGCATGCTATTGTTCCATCAAGTCTGGATGTAAAGTGAGGTCTTTCTGATAATACATAATACATGTAACTTTTTTCAACTTATCACTTGCTTGCAGAACACCCAGTTAATTTTCCAGAAGAATATTAAGTTTACATTCCATATATGTTTGACATGATTAATTAATATGGTTGTTTAATGTCTAAGCATATTTGCTTGCAGGATTTCTACACTTATTAGGTGTCATTCACAATTTTATAGCAAGTTTGTCCAGCTATGATGCTATTTAATCTGTAAAGATTGGATTTTTAACTATTTTACACTATTTTAACTCAATATGGCAATCCCTCCCTATCAAATGATGTTTTATATTTGAGGGGATTGTGGCTGGAGAGGAATTTGGGGTTTTCAGGGGGATTGGGTGGAAGAGGGGGAATCGCCAAATCTCCTGAAATCCCCTCATCCCCAAACCTCCCAAATCAACTCCTACCAAACAAAGCCTAAGAGCAACTCCAATGGGGCGACCCATTTCGTCCGCCCGCGTTCGTTTTTCGTCCGCGGGCGACCCATTCCCGGCCCAATTTTGAGCCGGATTTGCGTCGGCGCGGACATGAGACGGACGCGCGCGCGCGCCTACTCCTCCCCCCGGGCTCGCCTGTCGGTCGGAGCCACCGCCATTTCCCCCCATTTTCCCTCCAAATCACTCCAGCCCGCGCGCTCCCGCCCCAACCAGCCATGGACGACGCCATCGACCTCGACGCCGCCGCGGGCCTCGCCTTCCTCGCCTCGTCCGGCGCCACCGCGACCAAGCCGAAGAAGCCTCGTGCCCCGCGCAAGACCGCCGCCGCGACCAAGCCGAAGAAGCCGCTGACGCCCGAACAGCGGGCAAGGGAGTCGGCCAAGAGGAAGGACCGGAGGCACGCCGCGGACGCGAGGGATGAGGCCGCCACGCAGGCCGCCGTCGTCGCCGCCGCGCAGCAGGAGTTCACCAATGCGCGCGTCGCGGCGGCAACGAGGGAGGCGCTGTACATGCTAGGGGTAAACCTTAGCCAGCACAGCCTCGTCCAAGCCGCAGTCGCCGCGGCCAGCACCGGCTCGTCGGCGTTTCCTTGGATGGTGCTGCCCGACTCACCCCGCGCGTCGTCTTGCAACCCGATCCCCAGCTTCCACGTCTACCCGCAGGCCTCCTGCCTCTCCGGAGAGTGCTCGCCCGACGTGCGCGTGGTCGCGCCTTCCACGCCCGCGCCCGCGCCCATCGACCTCAACGCCACCCCGGTGGCCGGTGGCTTGTCATCCGGCGGCACGAGGAAACGCGCGCGACAGACGCCGGCGGGCGGGCTCCCGGACGCCCGTAACCTGTTCGAGGAAATGTCGTCCGCCGCCGACGATGACTACATGCAGAACCTCATCTTCGAGGGGGGTGCGCCGGGCGCTGGCTACGATCCCGACGCCGACACAAAGCTAGGACGGCCGCGGGGCGTTCACGCCGGCCGCTGGCGATGATCCCGATCAGGCGGCCTTCATGCGTGATCAGGTCGGCATCGACCTGGACGGCTTCCCCCTCGACCACGAGTTCCCGGACGACTACGGGCTAGAGGAAGAGGACGAGTGCGACATCGAAGTGCAGCCTTTGTTCGAGGACGAGCTCGCCAACCAAGCCGCCGGTCCTAAGCCGATGCGCAAGAGCAAGCGCACGAAGGCGTACACAGCTGCTGAGGACAAGCTTCTTTGCGAGTGTTGGTGCGACATCGGACAAGACCCCAAGACGGGCGCCGAGCAAAAGCATTCAACCTTTTGGACTCGTGTCCACTGAGAGTTTCGTGAGCGCAAGAAGTTTCCACCTTACCAATTTGTGAGCACGCGCGGGTGGGTCTCCATTTCCAAGCGGCGGAGGGTGATCCAACAAGAGTGCAACAAGTTTTGCGCCACCCTTGAGAGCGTCAAGGCCCGCCTCGTGAGCGGCATCGGCATGCAAGACATGGTATGATAGCAAGCAAGCCGCCCTCTTTTGTGTCATCAAGATCATCCTTTGCGTGTTCATTTGCATATCACTTGCCCAGATGCTTGCATGCAAACATTTTGTAGGCATTCAAGGTTCAACGCAATGGCAAGTGCTTCAACCTCTCCTGTTGTTATCGGGTCATCAAGGATGAGGAGAAGTTCAAGGCGCAATATGCCGCACTCAAGGCACGTGGGGGGAAGAAAGCCGTGGAGGATGTTGGGGAGGGCGAGCCGGCACGGCCGCGGGGGAAGACCAACTCCAAGAAGGAGGACAAGCGAGATGCGGCCACCAACGCCTTGATCGCAAGCGTGGACGACATGATGAATAAGAAGGACTCAAGGGAGGAGGAGCGCCGGCGTTTCATGGCGGAGCAAATGGATGCTTTCATGGAGATCCAAAGGAGGAGGCTTGATATGGACGCCGAGAAGCAAGCCAAGATGTTCGACCTCGAGGCGGAGAAGCAAGCCAAGATGCTAGAGATCGAGGCCGCCAACGCCAAGACCAAGGCCAAAGAAGTGGCTCTCGCGAGCATGATGACCGGGGTGGAGATTATGAAGGTGGATCTCAACACCGTGCCGCCAATGAAGAGACCGTGGTTCGAGAAGATGCAGGCCGACATGCTCAAGTTCGACGACGAGTGATCTACGGCGGCGAGGGCCATCTTTTTTGTATGCCGACAGGTGTGCCGGCATGACCACGGGAGCCGCGATGGCGTGGTCGAACTCAAGTCCCACCCTTTTTTGTGTGCTGGCATGTGATCCGGCTGGCTGGCGGGTGCGCCAGCATGAACTGTGGTATTTTCTGAAGCCGACATTGTATGCAGGCGCTGGAATGATGCCGGCATGAGACATGGCCGCTGGCATGATCGGTCACGGGCCTTTTTTATTTAGAAGTTGAATGCGGACATGAAATAGGTCGGCGCGTTGGGCGCACTGCCGACCCAAAAAACTGGGCAGACGGCGGGCGGGTAGCCGACGCAAATGAATAAAAAGCGGACAAATGCGCAGTCCAAAGTCGGCCCGTTGGAGTTGCTCTAACCACCTAATCCATCCCCCGAGCCCAAGCCCGCTCTGTTTCCTTGTCCTCCTCTCCCGTTTTCCGCATCGCCGCCGCCCCCACGCCCTCAATTTCTCTCGCCACTGGATTCGGCCGTCGCGGGATCGATTCCTCCGAGCAGCAGGTGGTCTCGCAGGGCACGTCCACCGTCGGCGACGCTCCCGCGGATAGGCGAGTCTGACCCCAACAGCACTGGCGCTGCGTCGAGTTGGCTCGGTGCAGCGACGACGAGATCTCCTCCTCACCGACCAAATCGTCAGCTCGAGTAGGGAGAGCAAGTTCCTCATCCACCTCAGGGCCAGAGGTGAGCACGGGACCCCGAATTCTCGTCCATTGTCGGCTCCTGCTCGTGCGCCTGACGCTATGGATTTTCTTTCTTTCTAGCGGTTCCCTTCCTATTGGGGGTGCGTCGTTGGCGTCTTCTCTTCCTGCAAGGTGATTTGTCCTTGTCGTCGCCCAAATTTCTCCTTGTCGTCAAATCAAGTCAAATCCTCAACGGAAATAGGCAGATTGGGTTGGGTTGAAGGCCCTTCTTGTATCAATTTCTCTTCTTTGAATTTATTAAAGCACATCATCTTTGCCGATTTGTTGATGATAATCGGGTAGTGGACACGTCTTGTTCATGCTAGTATCAGGCATTCCATATTGTGTTCCTGAATTCCGTTCCGCAAAATTTTCATTGCTTTTACAAGAAAAAATGGTGTGCCAGACAGATACGATAGCTTGGTACGTGCTCTCTAATCAGCCTAGCACGGAGTGGGTGCATGATTAGTAGAGCTCAACCCCCCCCCCCCCCCCCCCCCCCCCCCCCACACACACACACACGCAGGCACACAGAGACATACATGCATACATGCTGATTGATTGAAGATGACCCTCACTGACTGGCCGGCTTCATAAAGTTCTTTGCTTTGGTCTGGAACTGCAAGTTAGTTAATTCATCCATCCATGTCTGATGCACATTGCGAATGAACCAACCAGCTAGCTTATTAATGTTACCCGAGTGAGTCCAAAAGAGCACAAGCAAACAACACAAACTTGTCTAGATAACTTCAAAATAAGCTTGTGTAGTTTTGCAAAATACATGTATCAAAATATACGCTCATCTTTCTTTTCAGCCTAATTCCTTTTAGTATTGCGTGTTGGCTCTTTAAAGGTAGGTAAAAGATGTTTGCATTGCATACAAGTATTCATCAAGTCTTCGTATTATGTATGGTCCCTGTTTACTACTCCCTCTGTCCCATAATATACAAACATTTTCAAGCTAACATAGTTTGAAAAACGTTCTTATGTTATGGAACGGGGAGAGTACTTCAGTTGAATACTTTTAATTAGTTTTATATTATAAAAATGTGAGGCTTGCAGATGCGTGCTCTTTATTCCCTAGTTTGTTTCAGTTTACTACTTTTTATTTGTCGTATCCAATAACCCTTTCTCTCTTAACCAGGACATGTCCAGACTATGCTGATGGTGAGGACTGGCAAGTGTGATGCCATGTTCGTGACGTGCTGCTTCCTTCCAAGCCATCCCCGTCATGGAGAGGACCCGCTTTTGTTCATTATTTTTCCTTCAAAGTGTCAGATTTCACAGTTAGAAAACTTGCGACTTTGTGAAAGTAAAGTCGCAAACAGGCAAAGAAGGTAGTCCCTGTCTTCCAGTTCTATAAATATTTATTACCGTTGTTCTGCGAGGTACTGAGAAATCACGGATACATGCGGGATCTTGCATGTAGTATTGCAACCTTCTACCGCGGTGTTGGAGTTTTCCTCCCTAGTGCGTGAGATTAAAACCGTTCTGCCAATAAACCATTCTTGGTTTAAAAATAGCTTAGTTGAGTTCACTTTGTAGACCCCCAATGTTTAGGCATGCGGGCCTGTGCTGCAAGGGTGTTCAATGGATCCATCTAAGAAATAAAGTTTAAAAAGCCTACCTTTTCTCTTTTACATTGTGCTTTAAGCAGACTTATACACCTCATCACCAAAGTAACGCATGTCTTGGAAATAAATAAAATCACGAGTAAATCTCAAGCTCAGTGAAACAACTTCTTGTTTTCACATTAACTTTAGCTTACACCAGTCGCTTTTCTGTGAACTATTTGTCCTGTGCATGCGTGTGACTTGAGGCATACTCTGCTTGATGTGATTCTCTGCTGCTTTGCTTTGTTCTCCTTGTGAAGTGAGCTACACATTTAGAACTCTAGATAGATGTAACACACATCTCTGTTTCTTCACAATATAGTATCAGCTCTATGTTAGACTCACTGGGTTTAGATGTTCCCAGCAATTATGGTTTTTAACGTTAAATCAACATGTCGTTAGCCTTGATGGTTTGTGATACCGCAAACTCTTTAGTTTGTGTGTGTGTGTGTGGTGTGAGCTTTCATTTGAGTCATACTGAATGAAGCCAGCAGATGGTTGGTATATAAGGACTACTCTCCTGTGATTAACCAGTTAGTCTAGTTCCTTATACATGTAAGCACCGATTCTATTCAGAGATTTTATGGGTGTGTTGATCAGAGTCAGACCTCTGACTCTGCAGTTATTTTTTGCTTAAGTATTGTTGTATGAATCGAGCATCATGGAATGACATAATTCGCGTGATGTCTGAAACTCTGAATGGATTTCTAAATGCTGAACTGCTAGCTGTGTGCTTGGGAGTTTTTCCGGCATTTATGCATGCTTGTTTCTCTCTAAGTGTTGTCGATGAACTGCTTCTTTTATCAGCCACCTCCAAGTGTTCTTCATTTATGCATGCTTGTGTATATCTTGACTGTGAACATCTAAACTGTTTCTTTTATCAGTTATTGACTGTTTTTCTGTAAAATGAAGTGCTAGCCTACATATATACTTTTCATATAGGCATTTAAACCAAAACCCTGCCCCAGAATGAGGTTTTTAATTTGATGCTTACATCCATTTGATGGTTTAGAATCAAGAATCGACGATATTGATTTACTTAGGCTTTATAAATTTGGTTTGCTCATTATTGTGATATCTCAAACTATAAGTATTGTTTTGGAGTAGCTGCTATTACCAATTCGTGTATAGTGTTTAGCTACTGTGTACAGATGGTCAGAGCCTCTGGTTTGTGTTTGTGTTTGTGTTGTTTTGATTAGAGTGAGACCTGACTCTGTGGTTCTTTTTTAATGTCACAGGAGATGATAGCTCAAGGTGGAAAAACCTGGGAAGTCACAGGCTTTAGAGGGAGGGATGTTGATACACGGCACATGTACCAAGCTTATCCTGCCACATGTAGCCGCTGTAGTGGTGGCCGCCTCGTCCTTGGTTCAGGTGAGTCCTTGGACTCCTTTCTTTCTCATTGCTCTCTCTTAATCTGAGATGGTCTGGCCATCGAGCGGATGATTTAGTAGTAGAACAAGAGTGCCTAGTGTGTATGTGTATGAGAAATACACCAATATGAGTGAACATCTTCCATAGTTGCAGAACTATGTAGGGGACACTATGAGCTAATATTTAACTTGTGTCAGATTATTTCATGATGTTGTTGTTCTTTTTGTGTTGGTGGCTTTATTCACTAACTAGCTTTGCAAGCGTTGTTCGACTACCTGGTAACTGCTAATTGAGGGGTATATGGATATCCCGTGATTTGTATTGTCCATGTCGTTCAAGTTTTTTCTTGTGAATTGGATTCATATTATTGAAATATTGTGATAGTCTTTTTTCTTAAGTAAAACTGCATATTGTCTTCTTGAATCTGTTCCTGAGTGGTGCATAGTCTTATGCTTTGATGTGAAAGTGATTTTGACCATAATCAAAAGTCTTGCTAGCCTTGAACAGTGGTTGGTTACCCATGTTCAGAAATTTCTGCAAATAATGGATTTCATATGAACTCTTCCTGTGTTTCAATAAATTTGACTTACTGGAGTATTATCTGCCCGGCTAAATGATCCTTTCTTTTTCCATGAGTGCTAAATGAGTTTGTTTAGTCCATATATGTACCCATGGAGCATCCATTTTGAGACACTCAACCTGCAATTAACTGTGCAGGGATCAACTAATTCATCCTCGTGACCCGCTGCTTCCAAGCCATCTCTGTCATGGAGAGGACCTGCTTTTTTTATTACTTCCCTTCAAAGTGTTTAATTTTGCAGTTATAAAACTTGCGACGGCATAGAAGGTAGTCCCTGTCTTTTAGTTATATAAACATTACTTTTGTTCTGCGAGGTGCCGAATTCATGGATACCCGTGTGATCGTACATATAGTATTGCAGCCTTTTACTGGAGTCTTGGAGTTTTCATCCCTGGTGTGTGAGATTAAAACCTTCCTGCCAATAAACGCTTGTTGGTTTAAAAAATATCTTAGTTGAGTTCAGTTTGTAGACCCCCAATTTTTAGGCATGAGAGCCTGTGCTCAAGCGTGTGTACTTGACCACTCTAAAAATTTGAACTGTCTTGTGCTTTGATTTTTGGCCAGGGGCCACTGATCCTGAATGCCACCTGCTGTTGATCTAACACACATGTGTTTCTTCACAATATAGTATGAGCTCTATGTTTGACTCACTAGGTTTATTAAATCTACATGTTGTTAGCCTTGATGGGACTTAAAGGCTTTGTTGTTGTTGTTGTCGTTAGCCTCGATGGTTTGTGATACCCCAAACTCTCGAGTTTGTTTGTGTACGGTGCGACCTTTCATTTGAGTCATACTGAATGAAGCCAGCAGATGGTGTATATTAGGACTACTCTCCCGAGTAGCCAATTAGTCTAGTTCCTCATACATGTAAGCACCGGTTATATTCAGAGGTTTTTATTGTGTGTTGATTAGAGTGAGGCCTGACTTTGCAGTTCTTTTTTGCTTAAGTTTTGTTGTATGAATCGAGCATCACAGAATGCCATAATCTGTGTGATGCATGAATGAATATCTAAATGCTGAACTGCTAGCTGTGTGCTCCAGAGTTCTTCTGGCGTTTATGCATCCTTGTTTCTCTCTTAAGTGTTGTCGACGAACTGCTTCTTTTATCAGCCACCTCTAAGTGTTCTTCATTTATGCTTGCTTGTGTATATATTGCCTGTGATCATCTAAACTGCTTCTTTTAACAGTCATTGACTGATTTTCTGTTCTATGAAGTGCTAGCCTACATATATATGTACTTTCTTTTCATATAGGCATGCAAACAAAACCCCAACCCCAGAATGAGGTTTTTAATTTGATGAGTTCCTCCTCTAGACCATTCCATGCATTTGATGGGTTATAATGAAGAATCGATGATATTGATTTACTTAGGCTTTCTAAATTTGGTTTGCTCAATATTGTGATAGCTCACACTACATGTACTATTTTGGAGTAGCTGCCATTACCGAGTGGTGTATAGTGTTTATCTATCGTGAATAGATGGTCAGAGCCATGGACCTTACTCACCTCTATGTTTTGTGTTTGTGTTTGTGTTTGTGTTGATTAGAGTGAGACCTGACTCTGTGGTTCCTTTTTAATGTCACAGGAGGTGATAACTCAAGGTGGAAATAACCTGGGAGGTCACAGGCTGAGAGTGAGGGAAGTTGGTACCCGCCAAATGTACGAAGCTTATCCGACACATGTACGAAGCTTATCCAGCAGTCCTACACATGTGTAACAGCGGCAGTGGTGGCCGCTTTGTTTTTGGTTCAGGTGAGTCCTTGGACTCTTCTCTCTCTCATTGCTCTTTCTTGATCTGAGATGGTCTGGCCATCGAGCCAATTATTCATTGCTTGGTCTTCCGGCCACCACGGACTTGTTACTGTGATGATCTTGTGGTTTAGATTGCTCCATGTGCTGGTTAGCGGGTTAGGCCCTTGTACTGATGCCTTAGGGTGAAAATAGTTATTAATAACTGTTTAGACTATCATGATATTTATCTGTGGTACCTCTTACAAGTTTGATAGGTTTTTGGAGAAGTTTATCTTACAAGTTGTAAACCAACTGATGCACTTGCGTTTTCTGCTTGGTTTATGTTATACCAGTCCATTATGGCTACGGTGTTCAAATATGTTACCCTGATACGTACCAAGTCCTTTTTACTTGTGGTTGACCCAGCCAGACCTCAGGTCTCCAATGTTCAGATGTATACCCTGACATATCCAGTATATATATCTACAATGTTCAAATGGTTGAAAGGTTTGCTTAAAGTGTTTTTTTGCTGGAAAGTATAAACTTTGTTGCTTTCGACTAAGTTCTTTCAATTTTATAAGTGGTAAAGATTAAATTTAGCTCTGCATAAGCAAACCTTTTCTTGTTTCCCGGCTGATTTGAGCAATCAGCACTCTATGACATGAGAAATTGCGGTGCATGGTTTTCCGGCTGACAACTTCACACCAGATAAGTCGGTTGTCCCTTGGTGTGGAGATTAATGAACCGACAACATCAAACTGGACTTCTGGAACCAGTGTTAAGTTTGAAGTGAGCGTCTAGTGAAATTCAGTTGTTTGCATCTTTTTCAGTTTGTACTTCTTCTCTTATCAGCTGTTCTATCCCTCCAGCATATCTGTCCTGTTAATAATGATGGGCGCTCCATACTATAGAATTGGAAAAGAGTTCTAGTAGTGTCCTCGAACATCCTTTTGGACGCGCGCTCAGTCCTGGTCAGGAAACTTTTAGTGCAATATACCAATGATGATTACGATGTGTTGCACTTGATTCTTATATTCGTCGATCTGATATATACGTCGATATGATATATACTTGACCATACTCATTCCGTCCTGCTCTGTTTTTTTTTTTTGCGGATGATCCTGCTCTGTTTTTTGTTCAATGATCACTCATCATTCACTAAATTATATCTGGCAATCCAGCTCTTCGGCAAGGGAAACCGGGATTTGGTTCACTTCAACATGGACATAGGTCAAATCCGGGTCGACTACGCCATGAACGCCTTCAGTCGCAAGACCTTGTACTTTAGCATCAACAGTGGTTGTTCAGGCTCATAATAGATCATCAAAGGTACATAGCTGGCATAACATAGTTACAAGCCATAACATGAGATCACCTCTCCATAGCTTTCCATTCCAACATGCCTCGACGCAACAAGCTGGTGCCCGAGGCATTCGAAGGCTGTACAGTCAAGATTGTTGTTGTCTTCTGCTGGATGCTGAAACAGACAAGACAAGCCGTGAGATGGCAAGTGCAGAGAGCAGAGTTGTGGCTTGCGGAAAATCTGAGATTCTCAAAAAGTAAATTGGTATATGTGGTTGTCGAGAAGACAATCGAATATGGCATACACCAAGGAAAATGCTTTGTACGCGATATTTAAAAAATATGGCTCCGGAACTACTTTGTAGGTCAGTGTTATCGTATATTATATTTAATATATAAATACGTATTAGTTAAGACATGATTTTCGTATGTATTCATCTCAACAATCATACATAGCTACTAAAACAAATTTAAACAATCATCTAACAATATTTCATATGTGAGTATTATTACATAGACACAAAATCCTATGCAAGCATGATTTACAATACAAATCAACAACTCACATGCAATGATTACAACTCATATACGAAGCCTAAATCACCCCCACATTATTTCAATTTCTCATAGAAAATTTGAATCCATAAAAAACTGCTAATTTTTTTTAAATAATACATTTTTTTTAAATTACAGAAATAATACGCACATAAAAGAATTTACAAGAATAATACACCGTTGGCCCACTGCAGGCCGACTGAGCCCAGTCGGCCCACTGCAGGCCGATCGGCTATCAAGAGGCCGACTGCAGGCCGGGCAGCCACGCGGCGGCCTGTGGTTGGTCGTGCCACGTCGCGAGGGGGGAGGCAGCGGCCTGTCGGCGTGGTGCGCCCCTGTCGGCGTCCCGCCCGCCGATCGGCCACCTGGTGGCCGACAGGGTGCGGCCGACCTGACGCGCGCTGGCCAGCCCGCCCTTATCCTCTCCTTCTCTCTTTCCTGCATTATTTCTTCTCCCTGCCCGCCCATATCCTCTCCTTCCTCCATTATTCTTCTCCCGTGGCTCTTTCTGCTGTGTTCTTCCTCCTCCTCTCTCTACAGAAAAATGGCACACATTTGTACACCTAAATGAGCTACATTTTCGCGATTTTGGCACCGTGAATGGGTTCAACTCATTTAGGGCAGCGAAAAGAGGTGTCGATCTACTGACGGGGTAGCTCGTGGTGGTCGTGGTGAGCATTTTGGTGGAGGTGGTGGTGGTGAAATTGGGGCAGTGTTCGTCGTTGGGGCAGTTGGGGTGGTGAGGTGGTGGTGGTGGTGGAGGTGGTGGAGGTGGTGGAGGTGGTGGTGGTGGAGGTCGTTCGTCGTTCGTCGTTCATCGTTCGTCGTTCGTCGTTCGTCGTTCGTCGTTCTTCGTTCGTGGTTCTTCGTTCTTCGTTCTTCGTTCGCACGCACGCTTCAAGGGTATATTTCAGCCCTCATTTTATTTTTCGTAGGTGCTCCGGGATTATACGTAAATATTGTTATTTGCCGCGGTAGTATACGTAAATATTTGTGTGCGATTATTGTTTTTTGGCCCGGTAGTATACGGAAATATTGTTATTTGCCCCGGTAGTATACGTAAATATTATTCGTTCGCACGCACGCTTCGTTCGATGTGAAAATAAATTTGTGTGCGATTATTCGTAATATAGTTGTAGGTGTGTGAATTGTATTAGTTGTTAGTGGGATAATAAGTTGTTGCTTAATACTTGACACGTAGACAGGTGCGGGATAAGAAGTTGGAAACATGAATAAAAAGTTGGAAAGAAGAGACAAGTTTTTATTTGAAGAGTTGGGGTCGGCATGTGCATAGCAAAACAAATAATATTACATGTTAAAAAACGATGTTAAAAAATAGAGTTGGAAACATAATAAAAATTTAAAAAACGATGTTAAAAAAAAGAGTTTGAAGAGTTGGGGTCGGCATGTGCATAGCAAAACGAATAATATTACATGTTAAAAAACGATGTTAAAAAACGAATAAGAAGTTTTTTTTTGAAGAGTTGGAAACATAATAAAAATTTAATAAGCAAGCAAAAAATAGGAAAAGTAGAACTACATGTTAAAAAACGTTTCAGTGCGTACCCGATGCGAATATGAAGCGGATTACCCGCTAACCTTTATTATGCGTATTTTCTAAAGTTTAACCCATAACAAGCAATGCCACACTGTTTTTTTTTAAACGACCACATGTTAAAAAACTTCTTAGCAAGGAAGAATTTTACATGATCGTAGAAATAAGACGCATGCCTTTTCCTAAATTATTTTAACATAGATTAAAATAAAAAATACATCAACATGGCCATATAATTCAAATAAACTGAATTATCATATTTGTCGGTTATATTATTATTATTAGTTGGGGCCTATTTATTATTAGTAAACATGGGCCTATTTATTATATTATTTACTATGGTCCTGGTAATATATATATATAGACATGTCTAATACTTGTATTTCGATGTTGAAAAAAAATAGGTGAGTTGAGATGTCCGATGTAGTGAAGTTGAGATTTTTCTATGGTCCTGGTACTGTCCAAACAAATGAGTTGGGAGCAGATCTGAGTGAATTTACTCACATAGAGGTTGCAATCAGCGCACCACAAACATGGTCTGTTAGTCAGTTGAAAGAATGGATTGCGGCAAGTTTAGGTCTTGATACTGAAACAAACACCGTCGGTGTTCATGCATTGTGGACACGGTCAAGTTCAAAAATTTACTTTTATTTGAGGCCAATAGAGGGAGACTCCGATTGGGTGCGGTGGTTACAAGGTTGTGAACGAAGGGGATGCAATCCTGTTGCTTTAGTGCTTCCCGTCGTGAAGGAGGTCACTGCACATGAAGGGGAGGGTGGCTACGAAGGACAGAGCAGTCATGTAGAAGGAGGAAATGCTTATGGTTACGACCAAGGACAGAGCAGTCAGGTAGAAGGAGGAAATGCTTATGGTTATGAACCAGGGCAGAGTAGTCAGGTAGAAGGAGGAAATGCCGATGGTGATTACAATGGCGAGGTGGACGCTGACGAGGTAGATGGGCACATGCAGAACCAGATGGAAGAAGAAGACACCGATCTTGAAAGGGGTCATGCCGATGATTCTGACGAGTCAGATGAAGAAGAAAATGCAGAGGAGGTCCCGAATCCTGCATGGTGGAATCATGACTTATCATCTGCAATGACCGTGAATGATGGACATGATTCAGCCTGGCAATATCACCAGAACAATATTGCGACGGGTGCTATGTATCCGAACAAGCAAGCCCTGAAGGATGCAATAATTAATTGGGCAATGTCCACGCAAAGGGTTTTCAAAGCTGAGGTGTCCAGTCAGAAATTCCTTACAATGGTATGCAAGAATGCAGATTGTCCCGCAAGGGTGCACGGCTTTCTCCCTAAGTATGGCACAAGTTGGGTGATAAGTGACTTAGTTAATCACACTTGTCTTATTCCCTGCATCCCTCAAGATCATGCCAACCTTCCATCCACGCTTATTGCTCGACTGTTTTACGATGAGATAGTGCAAGGCAAAGCTATGGAAGTGAAGGCAGTGCAGACAAAAGTGTTCGCCAGGTTGAAGTACAGAATTTCTTATGGCAAGGCTTGGAGGGCTAAGCATGCAGCGCTTGAGAGGAGATTTGGTTCTTATTTTGATGCATATGACTCTGTTGTCCACCTCCTCCACACCCTGCAGCAGCGGAATCCAGGCACCTATATCGATATCCAAGACATGTTCATGCCAGAGTTCCCAACTGTGAGGGTTTTGCATCGTCTCTTCTTCTCTTTCGGTATATGCATCGAAGCTTTCAGGCATTGCCGACCGGTGATATGTGTTGACGGTACTTTTCTCACAGGCAAGTACAAGGGTCAGATACTGACAGCCATAGGTCAAGACAGCCAAAATCAAGTCGTCCCACTGGCATTTGCTTTTGTGGAGAGTGAGAACATTGAAAGTTGGACATGGTTCTTCAGGCAGTTGAAAATATCAGTTGTCAAGGAGAAGCCGAATGTGTGCATCCTTCATGACAGGCATGCAGGTATACTCAGTGCGATAAGGACACTGACAAACCCAGGCCCTGAGGAACAAGTTCCATGGCAGGACTTGCAGAGCCGTTGGTGCATGCGCCATCTCGGGGCTAATTTCTTCTCGCAGTTTAGAAATAAGAACCTGATGAATCTGTTCAAAAAACTCTGCAAGCAGAACCAGTTATGGAAGTACAATTTGATACGCGACAGACTTAATGTGTGCACGCAGAGACGCGTGAGGGACAGGAAAGCTGCAAGAGATGCAGCGGTGAGGGCACATGTTGAAGCAGTAGCTGCACAGTTGGCAACAGGAACAGTGGCCGTGGAGGAGGAGGTTGTTGGGCTATGTGACCTGCCAGGCTTTGACCCACATGGTACTAGGAGAAGGCTCGGGAGGTCGATTAAAACCTTCGAGCAGTGGATAGAGCATGAGCCTCTAGAGAGGTGGTCTTTGCTACATGACACACATGGAGCAAGGTACGGTGTCATGACAACGAACCTCGCGGAAACATATAACTTTGTCCTCAGAGGAAACATCCACAGGTATTAACCAGTTTTTCAATGTTGCATTTTCTTTCATAGTACTCCATTCGAAGCTTTAGGTAATTGTTGAACACACACCACAATTTTAGGACGACAAGGAAGGGCATGAACAGGACAACTGCTGAATGGCTAGTTAGACTAGAGCCGTATGTTATAGAATGGGAGACAGCAAACACAAATCTATGGCACGAGAATCATAATTTCGATCTCGATGAATTCAATCTCTATTTGCGGCGCTACATGACCGGAACACGGTTACGCATTGTTGAGTACTCCCACCCAGAGGAGTTACCGGATCCTACTCCGTCGGATATGTACCCGAGCTATGATACTTCGGGCTCTAGGCAGTACGCGGTAAGATATTTTTTCTTTACGTAATGTTGTCACATACTTTGACGTGCAAGAGACAGACATTATTAATCGTCATGGAAATTTGCAGGCTACCTTGACACACGAACTGTACGACGACGTGACCACCTTTGGACGATCACTATCGTCTGGACCTCTTCTTCAACATCGTCCAGTGGTACAGCCCTTCTTGGAAAGAATTCAGAATAAGATACGGACTGTGTACGAGGCTATCACGTGCACCCGGAGAACCGATGTTGTTCAGCACGAGCAGGAGCAGCCGCGTCACTCCATGCAACGACATCAACCACGTCCACGCCTAGCACAGCAGCCGACAACCAGGCCACCCCGTCCTGACCAACCTGGCAGTTCTACGTGGCACCCGCAGCACTATGGTCCCACGTCGAGCTTCGTGTTTTCTCCACAGCCACAGCAGCACGGCCCCTCGTCCAGTTTCGTGTTTCAGCCAGAGCAGACGTCACACCCAGCAGGTATGTGTCTTCATATTTATTGTTTTCAATATTAATTGACGCGACCTCATTTTTCATGATGAACCGTTCCATCGCGTAGGGGCCTATGGATATCAGGCGTCTATGTCGGCATCACATGATACGTGGGGGGGTGATCAACATCCCGAGGACAACATACAGGCTCAGATGTCGCAGCACACCCAGTGGATGAACATGTTTTCGACTCCTCCACCAGGCCCCACACATGATACACAGCATGACCAGGGAGAGTCTGAGATTCCTCCTCGTCACGTTAGGGCACCCGACAGGTTGGGATGGTCCCCGATTCCAGATCCGCCTCCCCGCCAGGCCAGACGTCGTCACTGACGCTTCTATGTATCTGTATCAGTAGAGACATTACCATCTATTTCTGTGTAAGACTTATGTCTATTCTATGTATGAGACAAATGACTATGTACTTATGTACGAGACATATGCCTACTCTATTTTAGTACTCTGTTATCGGAACTACAAGATCATATGTAGATAGAACATAATATTCATACAACGAGACATTACAAGCAAATAGATAAAACTACATCTAAATTAAATGGTACGTAACTGAACTCACAACATACAGCATAAAAACTACATGAAGTCATCATCGTCATATGTTCGCGCCAACTTTTTCCCGCCATATGTTCGCGCCAACTTTTTCCCGCCACCCGTTTCCCGCCACCCGTTTCTCTCCACCCTTTTCCCGCCACCCGTTTCCCGCCACCCGTTTCCCGCCAACCCTTTCCCGCCATATCGCAGCCGTTCTTTCCCGCCATTTTCTCCTCTCTACCTATAAAACCCCCTTCAGACGGAGCTGCATAAGCATTGCAGTGTGCTGGTGGTAAATTGGAGCACTGTGGTGGAGGTGAAGCTGTTGTTCGTCGTTCTTCGTTCGAGCCGGAGCACCGGCAGTTTGGTGGCCGCCGTTCGTCCTTCATCCTTCGCACGCACGCTTCAAGGGTATATTTAAGCCCACATTTTATTTTTCGTACGTGCTCCGGTAGTTTTTGTTAATATATTTAGATGTCAACTAATTAATCTGTCAATATTTGTAGTTGCTACGGCAAATATTCGTAATATAATTGTCGGAGGGTGAATTGTATTAGTTGCTCCGTTAATATTCTGTAATATATAGCTTCGTAATATATAGACATGTCTAATATTTGTTAGTGGGGATATTAAGGGGTAGGGTAGGTACTCAATGCGATTTGTGTGTTGCAGATGGCTGAGAGTACTCAGTGGGTGCTTAGCCCTATTGTTCATGTCCAAGGCTTGTCTCCAAGTGTTGTGCAAGTTAGTGAAGTGGACCTCACTTTTGATTGGTTGAAGACTAAATTCATGTTGAAGCAAGGGTTGAAGGAAGACGATTTTGTGTACTACGTCAGCAGGAAGCATTCAGATGGCCCTGGGGAAAGAAAATTGATTGACATAACTGATGATGGCAAGATTCAAGAAATGCTGAGCGAATGGGAATGGAAAAGGGTTGTTCAGTTGCATTGCTACAGGAAACCGAGTTATATGTGATGCATTTGTCATTCGAGATCCGCCTCCCCGGCAGGCCAGACGTCGTCATTGCCGCTCCTATGTATCAGTAGAGACATTACCATCTATTTCTGTGTGAGAACTTATGTCTATTCTATGTATGAGACAAATGACTATGTATTTATGTACGAGACATATGCCTACTCTACAAGATCATATTTAGATAGAACATAATATTCATACAACGAGACATTACAAACAACTAGATAGAACTACATCCAAATTAAATGGCACGTAAATGAACTCACAACATACAGCATAAAAACTACATGAAGTCATCATCGTCATCCTCGATCGATGCAGAACTCTTGCCCTTCGACGATGAAGAACTCTTGCCCTTCGACGATGCAGAAACCTTGCCCTTCGATGATGAAGAACTCTTGCCCTTCGACGATGCAGAAACCTTGCCCTTCGATGATGAAGAACTCTTGCCCTTCGACGATGCAGAACCCGAAAGCGGCGGCATGAAGATATCATCTTCGTCCTCGCTCTCCTCAGTCCATAAACATGGATTATTTGCTGCAATCCTTCTGAAAGTTTCACTCTTCGGCACCACTACCTTCTTCCACCTGTCATGCAACCTAAGAAGTTCTTTACGTACCTCCTCATAGGTCCTTTCAGGCCACCCAGAACTACGTAATTGGTGAGCCAACTCATTCATTATGGTGTCACTACCGGTGAGTTCGTCCCATGGAACTATCCTATTATCCATCCTGAAATCGGTAGCTAGCCTCAGAAGAGTCCTGCTCATCCCAGGGTGAAAACTACGATCGAAAGGATAATGAGACATCTCAACTACACTACACTGCAATGCTTATCCAGCTCCGTCCGAAGGGGGTTTTATAGATAGAGACGAGAAAATGGCGGGAAAGAACGACTGCGGTATGGCGGGAAAGGTTGGCGGGAAATGGGACGAGGGAAACGGGTGGCGGGAAATTGTTTGGCGGGAAATGGGTGGCGGGAAATGGATGGCGGGAAATGGGTGGCGGGAAATGGATGGCGCGAAAAGCGCAGTTTGGAAATGTCGATAACTTTCAAAACAAATGTTCATCACAATGGAAAAAGGTTCCCGCCTTTCAAAAAATGCATGCAATTTTTTTGGAAAATATGATAAGAAATGGTTCGTGCCACTAAATGAATGTACGTCACCTTTGCTGGAAATATTCTCGTGTTTCCAAAAAATATCCATGACATTCTACAAAATGGTACTCCCTTCATCCCATAATATAAGATGATATTACAATCAATATACTCACATATCACGTCGGTTAACAAATGTTTAGATGGATCATGACATTTTAAGAAAATATTCGCGTGTTTCTAAAAAAATGTTGTGTGGTTTAAAAAAATGGTATTTCCATTAAAAATGTATTTGAAGAAATGTTACCATGTATTCATAACGTGTTAAAATATATACTTTTAAAAAATATTCGCGTGTATTATTAAAAATAGGCATGCACCAGTCGGCCCACAGCAGGCCAACTGAGCATAGTCGGCCCACTACAGGCCTATCGGTGTACTGCAGGCCGACTGGACCCTGTCGGCCAACTGCAGGCCGACTGGGCTTGAATCTGCTGGCCGACAGCCCAATCGGCCAGCAGCAAACTGATGGACCTCCAGTCGGCCTGCTGTGGGCCGACTGGGCTCTGTCGGCCTGCAGTAGGCCGATGGTGTATTATTTTTGAAAAATCTTTTTTTTGCGTATTATTTCTGTAATTTAAAAAAAATGTATTATTTAAAAAAAATTAGCTAAAAAACTAGGGTTTCACCCAAGGATAAATAATGGGAAGGATTTTTCAGATGAAAAGGAAGGAAGCGGAGTAGAACTTCTGGGAGGGATTATGGTCGAAATCCACAGAGGAAAAAAAAAACAAACTTCTGAGAGGGATTATGGTCGAAATTCACAGAGGAAAAAAACAAAGCCTAAATTCACAGGGGAGAGGAAATCGCAGCCACCCCTCTCAGCCTCTTTGTTCGTGGAAGGGGTGTGTGGGTTGGTGGGAGGGATGGCTCGCGCCGGTTACTAAGTGGCAGTATAGCGCCCGACAAAGAGGTGCCATGCAGGTAGGATAGCGCCCGAGCCTTGGGCGCTACTTAGCCAAAGGCGCGGCCCATCATGGCCTCATGACGCCACACTGGCAAAGTCGTGTAGCGCCTGTCAGAACGGCGCTACGGCACAAAGCATAGCATCTACGCGTTGGACGTTGCCCAAAGGGTAGCTCCACCTTTGGGTTATTCTTGTCCATTTTGCCCATGTGCACACTGTTTATTCATTCGTGGATAAAATGTTTGACCTAACTATTTGTAGCAAAAGGTTATATTTCGCCATTTTTGATGCAGATGAGTGTCCGAAAGGTAATAAAGGGAAGTTGTTGCAAAATAGACCTAATTTGGGTTATTTTCTTCAAATTTTCGGCCTAGCATATTTTTGGGCAAGTTTTTTTTTTGAGTAACTAGAAACCAGGTATCCATGGGTCGAATCCAGCCCAGAAAAGGGTAAAGCCCAGACCGAACTGAATTAACAACGTTTAGCCCGTTTCATCCAATCAGTGCCAGCCCAAAAAAGGCCATGTTGTGAAAAAAATAGCAATCCCTGAAAAAGGAAAAATAGCACGGCCCATTAACGTTCTGTAATGTATGTAATATACGAGTATAAGAGAAGAGAAGAGAAGAGAAACCCTAACTGACCCGATCCCCTTTGGGCAGGCCGCCGCCGCCGCCGCCGCCGGCGGCGACAACCACTCCCCGCCGCCGGCCCTTGCCTCCTCCGTCCAGGGGTATGTCCTTGGGCTCACGGGATTCCTTCCTTGTGTAATCGTGCTAGAAAGGAAGTGGCTCGATTTCCGTCTGGATTCAGATCCCAAGCGGACTCCAAAAGGAACTCTATTTATTTATTAGTAGCAAAGTTTGTTTGTGACCCGAGATATTGTTAGTAACCATTAGGATGTGATCGAGTCCTCCTATTCGTGTGCTGCCCTTGTTAGCGGACTAGCCGCAGCAGATTTCGACTTCTTTGATCCATCTATAATAAGGCCAATTGGAGATTTTGCGGAGATGGAAAACAATAATGTAAGCGCCTTTTTTCTTTCATGTTTTCTCCTCCTTTGTTCATGTCCACGAGGCTCATTTTCTTTCCTTGGTTAATGTGATGATGCAGAAAGCCGAAGCCCAACTTGACAGTCTTAGCAAGCTGCCGGATCACCTTCTACTCAACATATTGGAGAGGGTTGAAACGCTAGATGCCTTGAGAACCTGCATCCTGTCTAAGAGGATGCTAAAGCTTCCCCCCATGCTGTCGCTGCTTGATATAGATATTGGTTCCCTTGCGCGTTACCTCAAGCCCGATGTCGACACCTTTAATCGTATTTTTCAGTACAACATTGCTGTGGCTGCTACCACGGACAAGATACTTGGTGCGAGGAATCCCGAGATCCCCATCCGCGAGCTGAGGGTCAGGTTCTGTTTGAGGCATGATGAGTGTCTCTCCATCAGCCAAGCTGTTGCCCGCACCATGGCAACCCACAAGCTCGATGTCGCTGAGTTTGTCGTCCTCACGGAGAAGACTAGTTGGAGATGCACTCAACATGATCTCCTCTCCTTTGCCAAGCGGTTCAATACTTGGTTTGGTGATTGTCCAGTTGTGTTTGCTGGTCTCACGCACCTGTGGCTGCGGAATTTGAGGTTTGGTGAACTGGACATCCACAACATCCTCAACACCTGCAAGCGCTTGGAATCTCTGCGTCTCACCCATTGTGACGCAGGGGTCCGCTCCGTGCTTCAAGTACAGCATGCTCAACTTGTTGCGCTCCAGATCGACTATGGGGAATTTGAAGCCATCCAACTCAACTGTCTACCAAAACTCCAACGTGTCAAATATGTTGGTTGGTCTTACCAAGAAGATCCCCTGATTTTTGGTTCTGTCCCGCAGCTTTCAAAGCTAATCCTTGGAAAAGTTGGTGTTAGTTCGACTAGTAATATTCAGTTAAGTCAGCTCCTTGCTAATGTACCCTGGATAACTGACCTGCGTCTGGATTTTCAAAGTGAAAAGGTACTCACTAGTCATCCATATATGTCTTATTCCTATTTATGTGCTTATAATAGTAATATTAACTTAACTGAGTCCCTTTTCTAGCTCTTGAGGGTGTAATGTAATTTGTTTGCAGTTTGTACACAATTATTAATTTGCTTCTGCTGTGCCAGATTTGGGTTTTACCTGAGTGCCCTAAACTGCTTGCACCTGTGCTTGGCAAGCTACAGATTGCGAATCTGGATAATCTTCCTCAAGGATGCAATATTGATTGGACCATGTTCATTCTTGAAGCTGCAAGCTCCCTAAAGGAGCTATGCATCACGGTGTGGGATCATTGGTGTGAAATGGAGACAAACAAGGATGTTCGAAGGAAAAAGGGTTACTGTGAGAAAGCAAACGTGGAGTGGCAACCATCTGCTGTTCATTTTAAGCACAAGAATCTGGTTAAGCTCACCATCTGCGGCTTCCAACCTGAGGAGAACTTTGTGCGGTACATTAGGCGTGTCATGGAAATCGCGGTGAACATGAAGGAGATATCTCTGTACGACTGGCAGGTGTGCGAGGACTGCGGTGACTTGGATCCCAATATCAAGGTCTGTCCTTCTCGGTATCCACGGACCACTGAGGAGAAGGATATGTTGAGGGAGGAGATTACTAAGGAGTTGCCGATGGCTTCGCCTGCTGTGATTCACTTCAGGTCCTAATTAATAATTGAAGAATAAGATGCATGGTGTCATCAGTAAAATCTAGATTCCATGTAATCATTCATGGCATATGTACTCTTATTTCTCGGCTATGTAGCTGCAAGGAGCTTCTGTGCTCGCTCCATAATTCAGTAGTCCTGTATTTGTATTATTATTTATTTATCCCTCAACTGAAGCTTGTACTGATGCCTTAGGGCGAAAATAGTTATTAATAAATGTTTCCAAGGTTGTGTTTTCTGCTTGGTCTATGT
Organism: Aegilops tauschii subsp. strangulata; assembly: GCF_002575655.3. Lineage (NCBI taxonomy): Eukaryota > Viridiplantae > Streptophyta > Magnoliopsida > Poales > Poaceae > Aegilops > Aegilops tauschii. The sequence goes on along the minus strand of NC_053036.3, from coordinate 629,993,424 downwards.
TATACCAGTCCATTATGGCTATACAGAGGGAGTACTTTTTACTTGTGGTTGACACAGACAGACCTCAAGCAGGTGTCCAATGTTGAGATGTATTATTACTTATTAGCCTGACATATCCAGTATATGTGACTAGAATGTTCAAATGGTAGAAAGGTTTGCTTAAAGTGTTCTTTTTTTTTGCTTGGAAGTACTCCCTCCGTTCCTAAATATAGGTCTTTGTAGAGATTTCAACGGGTGACTACATACGGAACAAAATGAATGAATCTACGCTCTAAAATATGTCTATATACATCCGTATGTGGTAGTTCATTTGAAATCTCTAAAAAGACTTATATGTAGGAACGGAGGGAGTATAAACTTTCTTGCTTTGAACCAAGTTGTGTCAAAGTGGTACAGATTAAATTTATGTCCGCATAAGCAAAAACCTCTTATTGAATCAGTAATGTTAAATGCATGCATGGAAATTGATTTGTTTGTTTCCTACGGCGGCGTCTCCGGTGGAGAGGCGTCGGCCAAGCTTTTCCCCTCGCCTCGAGCGAGCAGGGCAAAAGCGGAAGAGACTGGGCCGTTGTCGTCTTCTTGACTATTGCCAGCTTCCGGCCCAACAAAGCTCCGGGTCTTCTGTTTCTTTTTCGTTATCACTCAGTTTTTCTTTTTTTTTGGACCTCCTGACCGACAAGACAAGGTGGTCCCCGGAGTCGAAGGTGAGGTCGGCCTTGGGCGCCGCCCAACCCGGCGGTGCCGCCCGCTGCATGGGGGCGGCACCCGCCTGGCGAAAGAACTGCTTGATGTGGTGATCCGAGGGCGGCCTGCGAGCCGCCGAGGATGGCTGCGACGGCGTGAGGTGCCGGCACCGCGAAGCGCGTGACCAAAAGGCTGTGCAGCTCCTCCCAGGAGGCCACCGAAGATTCCGTTAGGCCCAGGAGCCAGGCGCGCAGCGCGCTCGTGAGGGCCATGGGGAGCCAATTCGCCATGACCTTGTCGTCGCCGTCGGCCACCAGAACCGCCTCCTCATACGCCTGGAGAAACCCCACCGGGTCTGCCGCGCCATCGTAGCGAGGCGGCATCTCCGGCCTGAACATGGGCGGCCACTACACTCACCGTAAGGCGGGGGTGAAGGCCCGGAGACCCACGGCGCCTCCGTGCGTGCCCGTCGATCCAGTCAGAGAAGCGACGCCCGCCATGAGAGCTGAACGGCACGGGCGGAGTGCGGCGGACGGACGGAGGAAGTTTCGACGCACCCCTACCCGGCGTGCCAAATGTCGGATTTCGGGTTCCGCAAACCCTTGAGAGGTTCGAACTCTGGGGTGCGTGCGAAGGACTCATCCTCCCAAGTCTCCCTACTCGCTAATCTCACAGCCTAGCTCGTCGAACTGTAAGGGAAAGAGACACAACAGTTTACCCAGGTTCGGGCCACCTTGCGGTGTAAAACCCTACTCCTGCTTTGTGGTGGATTAGCCTCGAGGGGCTGAGGATGAACTAGCATAGTCTGAGAACAACCTCAGGAGGAGTGTTCTTGGGCTCGAGTGAGCTACTGAGTGTGAGGGTGGAATGGATCCGTCCCCTCTATGGTGGTGGCTAAGTCCTATTTATAGTGGCCTTGGTCCTCTTTCAAAATGAAGGCGGGAAGGGATCCCACAACGGCCAAATTCGAAGGGAGACAACTAGTACATGCTATCCTGACAAAAGTAGTCTTCGCCTGCAAAAGCCTCAAGTCGTGACGCCGTGGTGGGCTCGGTGATGACCTCCGTCCTGGCGGTCTTGGTCTTATTGCACGGGAATGGAAACCTTTGGCTGATTCATCGGGACTCCGTGCCTGTGCTTGCCTCCTTAGCACCGAAGAGGAAACTGGTACACTGCGTCCGTTGGCGCCCACCTGGTCTTGGTCGTCATGGCTCACGTCATCCGAACCTCGCGAGGTGAGGCTTGCATAGAGATCTCCGCTCCTTAGGAGCCAGCCTGAGGAGGCGGCTCCTTGTGGAGGTCTTGGTGTCGTCCTCCTCGCGAGGCTTGACCCCTCGCGAGGGTCTTGAGTTGTTGATGTTGAAGCTGGGCCGTACCAGGCCGTCGATGGAGCCACGCCGTGGGCCGTAGGCAGGCAAGTCTGGGTACCCCCGTTCCTAGAACGCCGACAATAGAGATTTGCAAAATACATATGGATTTGAATGTAGCAGACTCGTTGACTAAGCCTCTTCCGCGAGCAAAACATGATCAACACCAAGACTCCATGGGTGTTAGATTCATTACAATGTAATCTAGACTATTGACTCTAGTGCAAGTGGCAGACTAAAGGAAATATGCCCTAGAGGCAATAATAAAGTTATTATTTTATATTTCCTTATTCATGATAAAGGTTTATCATTCATACTAGAATTGTATTGATCGGAAACCTAAATATATGTGTGAATACATAAACATACACCGTGTCCCTAGTGAACCTCTACTTGACTAGCTCGTTGATCAAAGATGGTTGAGGTTTCCTAACCATGGACATGAGTTGTCATTTGATAACGGGATCACATCATTAGGAGAATCATGTGATGGACAAGACCCATTCGTTAGCTTAGCATTATGATCGTTCTGTTTTATTGCTATTGCTTTCTTCATGTCAAATGCATATTCCTTCGACTATGAGATTATGCAACTCCTGGATACCGCAGGAATGCCTTGTGTGCTATCAAATGTCACAACGTAAGTGGGTGATTATAAAGATGCTCTACATGTATCTCTGAAGGTGTTTGTTGAGTTGGCATAGATCGAGATTAGGATTTGTCACTCCGAGTATCGGAGAGGTATCTCTGGGCCCTCTCAGTAATACACATCATAAGCTTGCAAGAAAGACGACTAAGGAGTTGGTCACGAGGTGATGTATTACGGAACGAGTAAAGAGACTTGCCGGTAACGAGATTGAACTAGGTATGAAGATATCGACGATCGAATCCCGGGCAAGTAACATACCGATGGACAAAAGGAATTACGTATGTTGTCATAACGGTTCGGCCGATAAAGATCTTTGTAGAATATGTAGGAGCCAATATGGGCATCCAGGTTTCGCCATTGGTTATTGACCAGAGTGGTGGCTCGGTCATGTCTACATAGTTCTCGAACCCGTAGGGTCCGCACACTTAACGTTCGATGAGGATATTGTATTATATGAGTTATGTGATTTGGTGACCGAATGTTTTTCGGAGTCCCGGATGAGATCACGGACATGACGAGGAGTCTCTAAATGGTCGAGAGGTAAAGATTGATATATATAACGATGGTATTCGGACACCGAAATGTTCCGGAGACTACTGGGTACATATCGGGACACCGGAAGTGTTCCGGAGAGTACCGAGTACATATCGGGACACCGGAAGTGTTCTGGAGGGTACCGGGTACATATGCCGTTTTGCAAATTTTTAGAATCCTCAAATTCTAAAAGGAAAAAAAGTTATGCTCAAATTTCAGTTTTTTTGAATTTTGGTCAAACTTTGGTCAAACTATGGTCAAACTACTTATTCAAGAAATATTAGTAGTACAAGCAGTCATCATCATCATGGAAATAAAGAAATTACATAAATGTCCTTGGGTCCGTACAAGCAATCATCACAAATGATTTTTATATGTGTTTTGTAAAAATATTTGCATGTTTCACAAGTTCTACTAGTGAAATTCTATTTTGTGACAACAAGTTCCAGTATATACGTGAAGATTCCATGCACATAAGTGGTCTGTATGAATGGTTATATATCACAAAGAAAATACCATTGTAAATTTTAATGTTATATTTTCTAACGGTATAAACTTTGTCATATATAATTTGTATTCCCTTTGTAAAGAAATATAAGATTGTTTAGATCACTAATATAATGATTTAAACGGTCTTATATACATTTTTCACACAGAAAAAACAATCTTATTTTTCTTATAGAGGAAGTATTACTTTAGTCGAATTGTCGATTCAAGGATATGCTCGGGCCTTCTAAACCGGAAAGGGATATCATATATGTGGTAAAAAATTACATGCTGTGACCATTTTATTTAATAGTATACATGGACAAATCTCATAAATTGACCGGACCTGAAATTGCTTTTCGTTATCATAGTTACGAAATGGCAGAAAGATAAAATACAAACTTGTTTTATGGCAAGAGTAATAAATCATTGTTGTTTTAATGTTAATCTATTTATTTGTCTCAATAATATTTTTCCTTGTTCACTAATAAATTTATTAACTAAATGAGAAATAAAAAAAATCTGAACCACCGCAATATTGTAACAGATCCGAACAATGTGGGCCCCCTTCCATGGCTAGTTCCCCAATTTTTCTGCCACAGTTTTTGGGGTCACGATCACGACAATGAGTACTAAGGGTACGAATAAGGGGCAGACCCTAGCTACGGCGAAGGTGTAACACTCGGTGTTTAACGAGTTCAGTACCTTTTTTCCTTTAATAGTAAAAATTTAGGTGGTGTTCGAGTATTCGACAAGCCGACGGAGCTAGCTACATGGGGAGCTTTGTAATACTAGAAGAATATCCACATGTAGGATGCAACGACATGGGGAGCAATCCTAACTTGATGGAAAAAAGGATGTCGCTGAAGGAAATATGCCCTAGAGGCAATAATAAAGTTATTATTTATTTTCTTATATCATGATAAATGTTTATTATTCATGCTAGAATTGTATTAACCGGAAACATAATACTTGTGTGAATACATAGACAAATAGAGTGTCACTAGTATGCCTCTACTACACTAGCTCGTTGCTCAAATATGGTTGTGTTTCCTAGCCATAGACATGAGTTGTCATTTGATTAACGGGATCACATCATTAGGAGAATGATGTGATTGACTTGACCCATTCCGTTAGCTTAGCACTTGATCGTTTAGTATTCTGCTATTGCTTTCTTCATGACCTATACATGTTCCTATGACTATGAGATTATGCAACTCACGTTTACCGGAGGAACACTTTGTGTGCTACCAAACGTCACAACGTAAATGGGTGAATATAAAGGTGCTCTACAGGTGTCTCCAAAGGTACTTGTTGAGTTGGCGTATTTCGAGATTAGGATTTGTCACTCTGATTGTCGGAGAGGTATCTCTGGGCTCTCTCGGTAATGCACATCACTATAAGCCTTGCAAGCATTGTAACTAATGAGTTAGTTGCGGGATGATGTATTACGGAACGAGTAAAGAGACTTGCCGGTAACAAGATTGAACTAGGTATTGAGATACCGACGATCGAATCTCGGGCAAGTAACATACCGATGACAAAGGGAACAACGTATGTTGTTATGCGGTTTGACCGATAAAGATCTTCGTAGAATATGTAGGATCCAATATGAGCATCCAGGTTCCGCTATTGGTTATTGACCGGAGACGTGTCTCGGTCATGTCTACATAGTTCTCGAACCCATAGGGTCCGCACGCTTAAAGTTCGGTGACGATCGTATTATGAGTTTTTGTGTTTTGATGTACCGAAGGTAGTTCGGAGTCCCGGATGTGATCACGGACATGACGAGGAGTCTCGAAGTGGTCGAGACATTAAGATTGATATATTGGACGACTATATTCAAACACCGGAAGTGTTCTGGGTGATTTCGGAGAAAACCAGAGTGCCGAAGGGTTATCGGAACTCCCCGGGAACTAATGGGCCTTGTTGGGCCCTAGTGGAGAGAGAGAGGGGCCGGCCAGGGCAAGAGGCTCCCCCTCCCCTTGAGTCCGAATAGGACAAGAAAGGGGGGCGCCCCCCTTGCCTTTCCCCTCTCCCACTCCTTCCTTCCCCCTCCTAGTGGGACTAGGAAAGGGGAGTCCTACTCCCACTAGGAGGAGGACTCCTCCTCCTGGCGCATCCCCTAGGGCCGGCCGGCCTCCCCCCTTGCTCCTTTATATACGGGGGCAGGGGGGCACCCCTAGACACACAAGTTGATCAAGTTGATCTCTCCCAACCGTGTGCGGTGCCCCCCTCCACCATAATCCACCTCGGTCATATCGTAGCGGTGCTTAGGCGAAGCCCTGCGTCGGTAGCAACATCATCACCATCATCACGCCGTCGTGCTGACGGAACTCTCCTTCGAAGCTCGGCTGGATCGGAGCTCGCAGGATGTCATCGAGTTGAACGTGTGCAGAACTCGGAGGTGCCGTGCGTTCGGTACTTGGATCGGTTGGATCGTGAAGACGTATGACTACTTCCACTATGTTGTGTCAACGCTTTCGTTGTCGGTCTACGAGGGTACGTAGACATCACTCTCCCCTCTCGTTGCTATGCATCACCATGGTTTTGCGTGTACGTAGGAATTTTTTTGAAATTACTACGTTCCCCAACAGTGGCATCCGAGCCTGGTTTTATGCGTTGATGTTATATGCACGAGTAGAACACAAGTGAGTTGTGGGCGATACAAGTCATACTGCTTACCAGCATGTCATACTTTGGTTTGGCGGTATTGTTGGATGAAGCGGCCCGGACCGACATTACGCGTACGCTTACGCGAGACTGGTTCTACCGACGTGCTTTGCACACAGGTGGCTGGCGGGTGTCAGTTTCTCCAACTTTAGTTGAACCGAGTGTGGCTACGCCCGGTCCTTGAGAAGGTTAAAACAGCACTAACTTGACGAACTATCGTTGTGGTTTTGATGCGTAGGTAAGAACGGTTCTTGCTCAGCCCGTAGCAGCCACGTAAAACTTGCAACAACAAAGTAGAGGACGTCTAACTTGTTTTTGAAGGGCATGTTGTGATGTGATATGGTCAAGATATGATGCTATACTTTATTGTATGAGATGATCATGTTTTGTAACGAAGTTATCGGCAACTGGCAGGAGCCATATGGTTGTCGCTTTATTGTATGCAACGCAATCGCCCTCTAATTGCTTTACTTTATCACTAAGCGGTAGCAATAGTCGTAGAAGCAATAGTTGGCGAGACGACAACGATGCTACGATGGAGATCAAGGTGTCGCGCCGGTGACGATGGTGATCATGACGGTGCTTCGGAGATAGAGATCACAAGCACAAGATGATGATGGCAATATCATATCACTTATATTGATTGCATGTGATGTTTATCTTTTATGCATCTTATTTTGCTTTGATTGACGGTAGCATTATAAGGTGATCTCTCACTAAAATTTCAAGATAAAAGTGTTCTCCCTGAGTATGCACCGTTGCCAAAGTTCGTCGTGCCGAGACACCACGTGATGATCGGGTGTGATAAGCTCTGCGTTCATCTACAACGGGTGCAAGCCAGTTTTGCACACGCGGAATACTCGGGTTAAACTTGACGAGCCTAGCTTATGCAGATATGGCCTCGGAACACTGAGACCGAAAGGTCGAGCGTGAATCATATAGTAGATATGATCAACAAAGTGATGTTCACCATTGAAAACTACTCCATCTCACGTGATGATCAGACATGATTTAGTTGATTTGGATCACGTGATCACTTAGATGATTAGAGGGATATCTATCTAAGTGGGAGTTCTTAAGTAATATGATTAATTGAACTTTAATTTATCATGAACTTAGTCCCTGATAGTATTTGCATAACTATGTTGTAGATTAATAGCTCGCGATGTTGCTTCCCGTTTATTTTGATATGTTCCTAGAGAAAAATATGTTGATAGATGATGGTAGCAATTACACGGACTGGGTCCATAACTTCAGGATTATCCTCATTGCTGCACAGAAGAATTATGTCCTTGATGCACCGCTAGGTGACAGACCTATTGCAGAAGCAGATGCAGACATTATGAACGTTTGACAAAGCTCGGTATGATGACTACTTGATAGTTTAGTGCACCATGCTTTACGGCTTAGCACTGGGACTTCAAAAATTGTTTTGAACGCCACGGAGCATATAAGATGTTCCAAGAGTTGAAATTGGTATTTCACACTCATGCCCGTGTCGAGAGGTATGAGACCACTGACAGTACTTTGACTACAAGATGGAGGAGAATAGTTCAATGCTACCTCTTGAGCACTGCGTTGGTTTTCCCTTGAAGAGGAAAGGGTGATGCACCAAAGTAGCGTATGTATTTCCCTCAGTTTTTGAGAACCAAGGTATCAATCCAGTAGGAGGCTCTGCGCGAGTCCCTTGCACCTACACAAAACAAATAAATCCTCGCAACCAACGCGATAAGGGGTTGTCAATCCCTACACGGTCACTTACGAGAGTGAGATCTAATAGATATGATAGGATAATATTTTTGGTATTTTTGTGATAAAGATGCAAAGTAAAATAAAAGCAACGGAAATAACTAAGTGTTGGAAGATTAATATGATGAAGATAGACCCGGGGGCCATAGGTTTCACTAGTGGCTTCTCTCAAGAGCATAAGTATTTTACGGTGGGTGAACAAATTACTGTTGAGCAATTGACATAATTGAGCATAGTTATGAGAATATCTAGGTATGATCATGTATATAGGCATCACGTCCGAGACAAGTAGACCGACTCCTGCCTGCATCTACTACTATTACTCCACACATCGACCGCTATCCAGCATGCATCTAGAGTATTAAGTTCATAAGAACAGAGTAACGCCTTAAGCAAGATGACATGATGTAGAGGGATAAATTCATGCAATATGATAAAAACCCCATCTTGTTATCCTCGATGGCAACAATACAATACGTGCCTTGCTGCCCCTACTGTCACTGGGAAAGGACACCGCAAGATTGAACCCAAAGCTAAGCACTTCTCCCATTGCAAGAAAGATCAATCTAGTAGGCCAAACCAAACTGATAATTTGAAGAGAATTGCAAAGATAACCAATCATACATAAAAGAATTCAGAAGATTCAAATATTGTTCATAGATAAACTTGATCATAAACCCACAATTCATCGGTCTCAACAAACACACCGCAAAAGAAGATTACATCGAATAGATCTCCACGAGAGAGGGGGAGAACATTGTATTGAGATCCAAAAAGAGAGAAGAAGCCATCTAGCTAATACCTATGGACCCGAAGGTCTGAGGTAAACTACTCACACATCATCGGAGGGGCTATGGTGTTGATGTAGAAGCCCTCCATGATCGATGCCCCCTCCGGCGGAGCTCCGGAACAGGCCCCAAGATGGGATCTTGTGGGTATAGAAGGTTGCGGCGGTGGAATTAGGTTTTTGGCTCCGTATCTGGTAGTTTGGGGGTACGTAGGTATATATAGGAGGAAGGAGTACGTCGATGGAGCAACAGGGGGCCCACGAGGGTGGAGGGCGCGCCTGGGGGGGGGGCGTGGGGGTAGGCGCGCCCCCTACCTCGTGGCTTCCCTGTTGGTTGCTTGACGTAGGGTCCAAGTCTCCTGGATCATGTTCGTTCCAAAAATCACGTTCCCGAAGGTTTCATTCCGTTTGGACTTCGTTTGATATTCTTTTTCTGCGGAACTCTGAAATAGGCAAAAAACAACAATTCTGGGCTGGGCCTCCGGCTAATAGGTTAGTCCCAAAAATAATATAAAAGTGAATAATAAAGCCCAATAATGTCCAAAACAGAAGATAATATAGCATGGAGCAATCAAAAATTATAGATACGTTGGAGACGTATCACTCAACCAATGAGCATGTGCTCATAATGTCTGAGTACTACAATCGCTTGAATCAAGTGGGAGTTAATCTTCCAGATAAGATAGTGATTGACGGAATTCTCTAGTCACTATCACAAAGTTACTAAACCTTCGTGATGAACTATAATATGCAAGGTATGACGAAAAAGATTCCCGAGCTCTTCGCGATGTTGAAATCAGCGAAGGTAGAAATCAAGAAAAAGCATCAAGTGTTGATGGTTGACAAAAGACCACTAAGTTTCAAGTAAAAGGGCAAGGGAAAGAAGGGGAACTTCAAGAAGAACGGCAAGCAAGTTGCTGCTCAAGTGAAGAAACCCAAGTCTAGACCTAAGCCTGAGACTGAGTGCTTCTACTGCAAAGAGACTGGTTACTGGAAGCGGAACTACCCCAAAAATTGGCGGATAAGAAGGATGGCAAAGTAAACAAAGGTATATGTGATATACATGTTATTGATGTGTATTTTACTAGTGTTCATAGTAACCCTTGGGTATTTGATACCGGTTTCAGTTGCTATGATTAGTAACTCAAAACAGGAGTTGCAAAATGAACAGAGACTAGTTAAGGGCAAGGTAACGATGTGTGTTGGAAGTGGTTCCAAGGTTGATAAGATCACCATCGCATACTCCCTTTACATTCGGGATTAGTGTTGAACCTAAATAAATGTTATTTGGTGTTTGCGTTGAGCATAAATATGATTCGATCATGTTTGTTGCAATACGGTTATTGGTGTTTGCGTTGAGCATGAATATGATTGGATCATGTTTATCGCAATACGGTTATTCATTTAAGTCAAAGAATAATTGTTGTTCTGTTTACATGAATAAAACCTTCTATGGTCATACACTCAATGGTTTATTGAATCTCGATCGTAGTGATACACATATTCATAATATTGATGCCAAAAGATGCAAAGTTGATAATGATAGTGCAACATATTTGTGGCACTGCCGTTTAGGTCGTATTGGTGTAAAGCGCATGAAGAAACTCCATGCTGATGGGCTTTGGAATCACTTGATTATGAATCACTTGATGCTTGCGAACCATGCCTCATGGGCAAAATGACTAAGACTCTGTTCTCCGGAACAATGGAGCAAGCAACTGACTTATTGGAAATAATACATACTGATGTATGCGGTCTAATGAGTGTTGAGGCTCGCGGCAGGTATCATTATTTTCTGATCTTCACAGATGATTTGAGCAGATATGAGTATATCTACTTAATGAAACACAAGTCTGAAACATTTGAAATGTTCAAAGAATTTAGAGTGAAGTGAAGAATCATCGTAACAAGAAAATTAAGTTTCTACGATCTGATCGCAGAGGCGAATATTTGGGTTACGAGTTTGGTATTCAATTAAAACAATGTGGAATAGTTTCACAAACTCATGCCACCTGGAACACCACAGCGTAATGGTGTGTCCGAACGTCATAACCGCACTTTATTAGATATAGTGCGATCTATGAGTCTCTTACCGATTTACCACTATCGTTTTGGGGTTATGCATTAGAGACAGCTGCATTCACGTTAAATAGGGCACCGTCAAAATCCGTTGAGACGACACAGTATGAACTATGGTTTAGCAAGAAACCTAAGCTGTCGTTTCTTAAAGTTTGGGGTTGCGATGCTTATGTGAAAAAGTTTCAGCATGATAAGCTCAAACCCAAATCGGAAAAGTGCGTCTTCATAGGATACCCAAAAGAGACTATTGGGTACACCTTCTATCACAGATCCGAAGGCAAGATCTTTGTTGCTTAAAATGGATCCTTTCTAGAGAAGGAGTTTCTCTTGAAATAAGCGAGTGGGAGGAAAGTAGAAAATTGATGAGGTAGTTGTACCTTCTCCCGAATTGGAAATAAGTTCATCACAGAAATCAGTTCCAGTGATGTCTACACCAATTAGTGAGGAAGCTAATGATGATGATCATGAAACTTCAGATCAAGTTACTACCGAACCTTGTAGGTCAACCAGAGTACGTTCCGCACCAGAGTGGTATGGTAATCCTATTCTGGAGGTCATGTTACTAGACCATGACGAACCTACGAACTATGAGGAAGCGATGATGAGCCCAGATTCCGCGAAATGGTCTGAGGCCATGAAATCTGAGATGGGATCCATGTTTGAGAACAAAGTATGGACTTTGGTGGACTTGCCCGATGATCGGCAAGCCATAGAGAATTAATGGATCTTCAAGAGGAAGACAGACGCTGATGGTAGTGTTACTATCAACAAAGCTCGAATTGTCGCAAAAGGTTTTCGACAAAGTTCAAAGAGTTGAATACGATGAGATTTTCTCACTCATATCGATGCTTAAGTCTGTCCAAATCATGTTAGCAATTGCCACATTTTATGAAATTTGGCAAATGGATGTAAAGACTGCATTCCTGAATGGATTTCTGGAAAAAGAGTTGTATATGATGCAACTTGAAGGTTTTATCGATCCAAAGAATGATAACAAAGTGTGCAAGCTCCAGCGATCCATCTATGGACTGGTGCAAGCATCTCGGAGTTGGAATATACGCTTTGATGAGTTGATCAAAGCATATAGTTTTATACAGACTTGCAGTGAAGCCTGTATTTACAAGAAAGTGAGTGGGAGCACTACATCATTTCTGATAAGTATATATGAGTGACATATTGTTGATCAGAAATGATGTAGAATTTTTCTGCAAAGCATAAAGGAGTGTTTGAAAAGGAGTTTTTTAAAGAAAGACCTTAGTGAAGCTGCTTGAGCATCAAGATCTATAGAGATAGATCAAAAGGCTTGATGAGATTTTTCAGTGAGTACATACCTTGACGAGATTTTGAAGTAGTTCAAAATGGAACAATCAAAGAAGGAGTTCTTGCCTGTGTTGCAAGGTGTGAAGTTGAGTAAGACTCAAAGCCCGACCACGGCAGAAGATAGAGAGAGAATGAAAATCATTCCCTATGCCTTAGCCATAGGTTCTATAAAGTATGCCATGCTATGTACCAGACCTATTGTATACCCTGCCCTGAGTTTAGCAAGGGAGTACAATAGTGATCTAGGAGTATATCACTGGACAATGGTCAAAATTATCCTTAGAGGACTAAGGAAATATTTCTCGGTTATGGAGGCGATAAAGAGTTCATCGTAAAGAGTTACGTCGATGCAAGCTTTGACACCGATCTGGATGACTCTGAGTCTCGATCTGGATACATATTGAAAGTGGGAGCAATTAGCTAGAGTAGCTCCGTGCAGAGCACTGTAGACATAGATATTTGAAATATACATTTGGATCTGAATATGTCAGACCCGTTGACTAAACTTCTCTCATAAGCAAAACAAGATCACACCTTAGTACTCCTTGGGTGTTAATCACATAGCGATGTGAACTAGATTATTGACTCTAGTAAACCCTTTGGGTGTTAGTCACATAGCGATGTGAACTGATCACATAAAGATGTGAACTATGTTGGAAATATGCCCTAGAGGCAATAATAAAATGGTTACTATTATATTTCCTTGTTCATGATAATTGTCTATTGTTCATGCTATAATTGTGTTATCCGGAAATCGTAATACATGTGTGAATACATAGACCACAACATGTCCCTAGTGAGCCTCTAGTTGACTAGCTCGTTGATCAATAGATGGTTACGGTTTCCTGACCATGGACATTGGATGTCGTTGATAACGGGATCACATCATTAGGAGAATGATGTGATGGACAAGACCCAGTCCTAAGCATAACACAAGATCGTGTAGTTCGTCTGCTAAAGCTTTTCTAATGTCAAGTATCATTTCCTTAGACCATGAGATTGTGCAACTCCCGGATACCGTAGGAATGCTTTGGGTGTGCCAAACGTCACAACGTAACTGGGTGGCTATAAAGGCACACGGGTATCTCCGAAAGTGTCTGTTGAGTTGACACGAATCGAGACTCGGATTTGTCACTCCGTGTGATGGAGAGGCATCCCTGGGCCCACTCGGTAAGACATCATCATAATGAGAACCTCCTAAAATCCTCGATGCTCGTTATGTGACAGAAATTATGTACTACTTTGATAATCCAGAGAAAACCCCATTCAATTTCGTAATGGGAGTAACGTTGGATCAACGTGAATACTTTAGGGATTATTGCTTGACACAAAAAGGGAAACTATTATGGGATCAAATTTATATATTGAAGTGGTATGCTCGGCAAGTATGCTTGAGTTATGATTATACTTGTTGCTCTAGGATGAAGGCTCCACACCTTCCCTTTTCTTGCAAATTTAATGATAATGAAACATTGGCTTCTTATGCTAGAGGTATATATGATTACTATGATGTGGAACAAATAGAAGAATTTGTTGCTTTTAAGGGTGCTTATGAAATTGAATCTTTGTTTGAAAAGTGTGAAGCTTTTGATGATGATGTTTATAGGCCTGAAAATTTAGCTATCCTAAAATATTGCTATGATAATTATGAATATAATTCCTATATTAATGTGCTTATTGAGAAAGTCTCCGCTGTCCAAGAAGAGACTAATATTTTGCAGGAATCTATGGAAGAAGAAGTTGATGAAACTGTGAGCTCATTGGATGAAAAAGATGAGGAGGAGAACGAAGAACAAAAGGAGGAAGAGCGGATTGATCACCCGTGCCCACCTTCTAATGAGAGTAACTCTTCAACTCATACATTGTTTAATTTCCCTTCGTGCTTACCGAAGGATGATTGCTATGATGACTGTTATGATCCCTTGAATTCCTTTGAAATATCCCTTTTTGATGATGCCTGCTATACTTGTGGCCAAGATGCCAATATGAATTATGCTTATGGAGATGAACTTGCTATAGTTCCTTATGTTAAACATGAAATTTTTGCTATTGCACCCACGCATGATAGTCCTATTATCTTTTTGAATTCTCCCGAATATACTATATCGGAGAAGTTTGCCCTTATTAAGGATTATATTGATGGGTTGTCTTTTACAGTTGCACATGATGATTTTTATAGATATAATATGCATGTTCTTGCTGCTCCTACTTGCAATTATTATGAGAGAGGAACTATATCTCCACCTCTCTATGTTTCCAACACGATAAAATTGCAAGAAACTGTTTATACTATGCATTGGCCTTTACTTTGTGTGCATGAATTGTTCTTTTATGACATGCCGATGCATAGGAAGAGAGTTAGACTTCGTCATTACATGATATATGTTACTTTGTGCTTACTACTAAATTACAAATCATTGCTAATTAAAATTGGCTTTGATATACCTTGGGATCCGGGTTGATTCATTACTTGAGCACTATATGCCTAGCTTAATGGCTTTAAAGAAAGCGCTGCCAGGGAGACAACCCGGAAGTTTTAGAGAGTCATTTATTTCTGTTGTGTTCTTTTATGAAGTTTAAAAATAAAAATAATGTGCCAAGGTTTGCCTTTAGGATGTTTACAATGCTTGTTGGCTTGTGCGGTGCAGGACAGAAACTTTGGCTGTAGTTCGTGATTTTTAATTTTTTACTGGAACGTCAAATGGTTCTAATTCTTTTTGCACTGTCTTTCCGTACAAATCATTTATTTTTCCTAATTTTGGCAGAATTTTTCAAGTATCAGAAGTATGGTGAATGTTCAGATTATTACAGACTGTTCTGTTTTAGACAGATTCTGTTTTTGATGCATAGTTTGCTTGTTTTGATGAAACTATCAATTTATATCAGTGGATTAAGCCATGAAAAAGCTATATTACAGTATACACAATGCAAATACAAAATATGAATTGGTTTGCAACAGTACTTAGAGTAGTGATTTGCTTTATTATACTAACGGATCTTAGCGAGTTTTCTGTTGAAGTTTTGTGTGGATGAAGTGTTCGATGATCGAGAAGGTCTCAATGTGAGAAGAAGGAAGAGAGGCAAGAGCTCAAGCTTGGGGATTCCCAAGGCACCCCAAGTAAATATTCAAGGAGACTCAAGCGTCTAAGCTTGGGGATGCCCCGGAAGGCATCCCCTCTTTCTTCAACAAGTATCAGTATGTTTTCGGATTCGTTTCGTTCATGCGATATGTGCAAATCTTGGAGCGTCTTTTGATTTAGTTTTCACTTTTCTTTTATGCACCATGCTGGTATGAGATAGTCCTTGGTTGATCTATAGAATGCTCTTTGCACTTCACTTATATCTTTTGAGTATGGCTTTATAGAATGCTTCATGTGCTTCACTTATATCATTTGAAGTTTGGATTGCCTGTTTCTCTTTACATAGACTACCGCCATTTGTAGAATGCTATTTTGCTTCACTTATATTTGTTAGAGCGTGGGCATATCTTTTGTAGAAAGAATTAAACTCTCTCGCTTCACTTATATCTATTTAGAGAGATGACAGGAACTGGTCATTCACATGGTTAGTCATAAAATCCTACATAAAACTTGTAGATCACTGAATATGGTATGTTTGATTCCTTGCAATAGTTTTGCGATATAAAGATGGTGATATTAGAGTCATACTAGTGGGTAGTTGTGGATCGTAGAAATACTTGTGTTGAGGTTTGTGATTCCCGTAGCATGCACGTATGGTGAACCGTTATGTAACGAAGTTGGAGCATGAGGTATTTATTGATTGTCTTCCTTATGAGTGGCGGTCAGGGACGAGCGATGGTCTTTTCCTACCAATATATCCCCCTAGGGGCATGCGCGTAGTACTTTGTTTCGATGAATAATTGATTTTTGCAATAAGTATGTGAGTTCTTTATGATTAATGTTGAGTCCATGGATTATACGCACTCTCACCCTTCCATCATTGCTAGCCTCTTCGGTACCGTGCATTGCGCTTTCTCACCTCGAGAGTTGGTGCAAACTTCGCCGGTGCATCCAAACCCCGTGATACGATACACTCTATCACACATAAACCTCATTATATCTTCCTCAAAATAGCCACCATACCTACCTACCATGGCATTTCCATAGCCATTCCGAGATATATCGCCATGCAACTTCCATCATCATCATATACATGACTTGATCATTTATTGTCATATTGCTTTGCATGATCGTAAGATAGCTAGCATGATGTTTTCATGGCTTGTCCCTTTTTTGATGTCATTGCTATGCTAGATCATTGCACATCCCGGTACACCGCCGGAGGCATTCATATAGAGTCATATCTTTGTTCTAGATATCGAGTTGTAATATTGAGTTGTAAGTAAATAAAAGTGTGATGATCATCATTATTAGAGCATTGCCCCAGTAAGGAAAGGATGATGGAGACTATGATTCCCCCACAAGTCGGGATGAGACTCCGGACGAAAAATAAAAATAAAAAAAGAGAGAAAGGCCAAAAAAAGAGAAGGCCCAAAAAAAATAAAACAAGAAAAATGAATGAGAGAAAAAGAGAGAAGGGGCAATGTTACTATCCTTTTACCACACTTGTGCTTCAAAGTAGCACCATGTTCTTCATATAGAGAGTCTCTTGAGTTATCACTTGTATATACTAGTGGGAATTTTCATTATAGAACTTGGCTTGTATATTCCTACGATGGGCTTCCTCAAATGCCCTAGGTCTTCATGAGCAAGCAAGTTGGATGCACACCCACTTAGTTTCGGTTTGAGCTTTCATATACTTATAGCTCTAGTGCATCCGTTGCATGGCAATCCCTACTCCTCACATTGACATCAATTGATGGGCATCTCCATAGCCCGTTGATTAGCCGCATCGATGTGAGACTTTCTCCTTTTTTTGTCATCTCCACATAACCCCCATCATATTATTCTATTCCACCTATAGTGCTATGTCCATGGCTCACGCTCATGTATTGCGTGAAAGTTGAAAAGGTTTGAGAGCGTCAAAAGTATGAAACAATTGCTTGGCTTGTCATCGGGGTTGTGCATGATGTGAATATTTTGTGTGAAGAAGATGGAGCATAGCCAGACTATATGATTTTTTAGGGATAACTTTCTTTGGCCTTGTTATTTTGAAAAGACATGATTGCTTTATTAGTAGGCTTGAAGTATTATTGTTTTTATGTTAAATGATAGACTATTGCTTTCAATCACTCGTATCTTAATATTCATGCCATGATTAGACATATGATCAAGATTATGCTAGGTAGCATTCCACATCAAAAATTATCTTTTTTATCATTTACCTACTCGAGGACGAGCAGGAATTAAGCTTGGGGATGCTGATACGTCTCCGTCGTATCAATAATTTTTGATTGTTCCATGCCAATATTCTACAACTTTCATATACTTTTGGCAACTTTTTATATTATTTTTTGGGACTAACATATTGATCCAGTGCCCAGTGCCAGTCCCTGTTTGTTGCATGTTTTTGTTTCGCAGAATATCCATATCAAACGGAGTCCAAACGGGATAAAAACGGACGGAGCTTATTTTTGGAATATTTGGAAAATCTGGGAGAAAGATCAACGCGAAGCGGTGCCCGAGGTGGCCACAAGGCAGGGGGCGCGCCTGCCCCCTGGGCGCGACCCTGACCCTCGTGGGCCACCCGTAAGGCGGTTGATGCCCTTCTTCGGCCGCAAGAAAGCTATTTTTTGGTAAAAAATCACAGCGAAGGTTTCAGCCCAATCGGAGTTACGGATCTCCATATATATATATATATATATATATATATATATATATATATATATATATATATATATATATATATATATATATATATATATATATATATATATATACGAAACGGTGAAAGGGCAGCATATGGTAAAAAATCACGGCGAAGGTTTCAGCCCAATCGTGTGGGATAAAGGGGACTTGATGCTTTAATGCTATGGTTGGGTTTTACCTTAATGATCTTTAGTAGTTGCGGATGCTTGCTAGAGTTCCAATCATAAGTGCATATGATCCAAGTAGAGAAAGTATGTTAGCTTATGCCTATCCCTCATATAAAATTGCAATAATGATTACCGGTCTAGTTATCGATTGCCTAGGGACAAATAATTTTCTCGTGACAAAAAGCTCTCTACTAAAACTAATTTAGTTGTGTCTTTATCTAAACAGCGCCTACTTTTTATTTACGTGCTCTTTACTTTCTTGCAAACCTATCCAGAAACACCTACAAAGTACTTCTAGTTTCATACTTGTTCTAGGTAAAGCGAACGTCAAGCGTGCGTAGAGTTGTATCGGTGGTCGATAGAACTTGAGGGAATATTTGTTCTACCTTTAGCTCCTCGTTGGGTTCGACACTCTTACTTATCGAAAGAGGCTACAATTGATCCCCTATACTTGTGAGCTATCAATGTGATCGCCGTCGGCACGCTACCTCTACATTTACCTACGAGATTAGTTTTAAACCTCAATAATTGTTATCTAGTGCCAGCTTTGAGCATGAACATTGTATCTGGATCTCGTTTAATGCGAGATGGCTACTCATTTAAATCTGAGAATAATGGTTGTTCTATTTATATGAGAGATATGTTTTATGGTCATGCCCCGCTGGTCAATGGTTTATTCTTATTTAATCTCAAACGTGATGTTGCACATATTCATAGTGTGAATGCCAAAAGATGTAAGGTTGATAATGATAGTCCCACGTACTTGTGGCACTGCCGCCTTGGTCACATTGGTGTCAAACGCATGAAGAAACTCCATGCAGATGGACTTTTGGAGTCTCTTGATTATGAATCATTTGACACGTGCGAACCATGCCTCATGGGCAAAATAACCAAGACTCCGTTCTCCGGAACAATGGAGCGAGCAACCAACTTATTGGAAATCATACATACTGATGTGTGCGGTCCAATGAGCGTTGAGGCTCGCGGTGGTTATCGTTATCTTCTCACCCTCACTTATGACTTGAGTAGATATGGGTATGTCTACTTAATGAAACACAAGTCTGAGACCTTTGAAAAGTTCAAGGTATTTCAGACTGAGGTTGAGAATCAACGTGACAGGAAAATAAAGTTCTTACGATCAGATCATGGAGGGGAATATTTGAGTCACGAATTTGGCAAGCACTTAAGGAAATGTGGAATTGTTTCACAACTCATGCCGCCTGGAACACCTCAGCGCAATGGTGTGTCCGAACGTCGTAATCGCACTCTATTAGATATGGTGCGATCTATGATGTCTCGTACCGATCTACCGCTATCATTTTGGGGTTATGCTTTAGAGACTGCCGCATTCACTTTAAATAGGGCTTTGTCAAAATCCGTTGAGACGACACCGTATGAATTATGGTTTGGGAAGAAACCTAAGCTGTCGTTTCTAAAAGTTTGGGGATGCGATGCTTATGTCAAGAAACTTCAACCTGAAAAGCTCGAACCCAAGTCGGAAAAATGCGTCTTCATAGGATACCCTAAGGAAACTATTGGGTATACCTTCTACCTCAGATCCGAAGGCAAGATCTTTGTTGCCAAGAATGGATCCTTTCTAGAGAAAGAGTTTCTCTCGAAAGAAGTAAGTGGGAGGAAAGTAGAACTTGATGAAGTACTGCCTCTTGAACCAGAAATTAGCGCAGCTCAAGAAAATGTTTCTGTGGTGCCTGCACCGACTAGAGAGGAAGTTAATGATGATGATCAAGGAACTTCGGATCAAGTTACTACTGAACTTCGTAGGTCCACAAGGACACGTTCCACACCAGAATGGTATGGCAACCCTGTCCTAGAAATAATGTTGTTGGACAACGGTGAACCTTCGAACTATGAGGAAGCGATGGCGGTCCCAGATTCCAACAAATGGCTTGAAGCCATGAAATCCGAGATAGGATCCATGTATGAAAACAAAGTATGGACTTTGACAGACTTGCCCGATGATCGGCGAGCCATAGAAAATAAATGGATCTTTAAGAAGAAGACGAACGCGGATGGCAATGTGACCATCTATAAAGCTTGGCTTGTCGCTAAGGGTTATCGACAAGTTCAAGGGGTTGACTACGATGAGACCTTCTCACCCGTAGCGAAGCTGAAGTCCGTCCGAATCATGTTAGCAATTGCCGCATTCTATGATTATGAGATATGGCAAATGGACGTCAAAACGGCATTCCTTAATGGTTTCCTTAAGGAAGAATTGTATATGATGCAGCCGGAAGGTTTTGTCGATCCTAAGAATGCTAACAAGGTATGCAAGCTCCAGCGCTCCATCTATGGGCTGGTGCAAGCATCTGGGAGTTGGAACATTTGCTTTGATGAAATGATCAAAGCGTTTGGGTTTATGCAGACTTATGGAGAAGCCTGCGTTTACAAGAAAGTGAGTGGGAGCTCTGTAGCATTTCTCATATTATATGTAGATGACATACTTTTGATGGGAAATGATATAGAACTTCTGGACAGCATTAAGGCCTACTTGAATAAGTGTTTTTCAATGAAGGACCTTGGAGAAGCTGCTTATATATTAGGCATCAAGATCTATAGAGATAGATCGAGACGCCTCATTGGTCTTTCACAAAGCACGTACCTTGACAAGATATTGAAGAAGTTCAATATGGACTAGTCCAAGAAGGGGTTCTTGCCTGTATTGCAAGGTGTGAGACTGAGCACGACTCAATGCCCGACCACCGCAAAAGATATAGAAAAGATGAGTGTCATCCCCTATGCCTCGGCCATAGGGTCTATTATGTATGCCATGTTGTGTACCAGACCTGATGTAAACCTTGCCGTAAGTTTGGTAGGAAGGTACCAAAGTAATCCCGGCATGGAACACTGGACAGCGGTCAAGAATATCCTGAAGTACCTGAAAAGGACTAAGGATATGTTTCTCGTTTATGGAGGTGACGAAGAGCTCGTCGTAAAGGGTTACGTCGATGCTAGCTTCGACATAGATCTGGATGACTCCAAGTCACAAACCGGATACGTGTATATTTTGAATGGTGGGGCAGTCAGCTGGTGCAGTTGCAAGCAAAGCGTCGTGGCGGGATCTACATGTGAAGCGGAGTACATGGCAGCCTCGGAGGCAGCACATGAAGCAGTCTGGATGAAGGAGTTCATTACCGACCTAGGAGTTATTCCCAATGCGTCGGGCCCGATGGCTCTCTTCTGTGACAACACTGGAGCTATTGCCCTGGCCAAGGAGGCCAGGTTTCACAAGAAGACCAGGCATATAAAGCGTCGCTTCAAATCCATTCGTGAAAATGTTCAAGATGGAGACATAGATATTTGTAAAGTGCATACAGACCTGAATGTCGCAGATCCGTTGACTAAACCTCTTCCACGAGCAAAACATGATCAACACCAGAACTCTATGGGTGTTCGATTCATCACAATGTAACTAGATTATTGACTCTAGTGCAAGTGGGAGACTGTTGGAAATATGCCCTAGAGGCAATAATAAAATGGTTATTATTATATTTCCTTGTTCATGATAATTGTCTATTGTTCATGCTATAATTGTGTTATCCGGAAATCATAATACATGTGTGAATACATAGACCACAACATGTCCCTAGTGAGCCTCTAGTTGACTAGCTCGTTGATCAATAGATGGTTACGGTTTCCTGACCATGGACATTGGATGTCGTTGATAACGGGATCACATCATTAGGAGAATGATGTGATGGACAAGACCCAATCGTAAGCATAGCACAAGATCGTGTAGTTCGTCTGCTAAAGCTTTTCTAATGTCAAGTATCATTTCCTTAGACCATGAGATTGTGCAACTCCCAGATACCGTAGGAATGCTTTGGGTGTGCCAAACGTCACAACATAACTGGGTGGCTATAAAGGCACACTACGGGTATCTCCGAAAGTGTCTGTTGAGTTGGCACGAATCGAGACTGGGATTTGTCACTCCGTGTGACGGAGAGGTATCTCTGGGCCCACTCGGTAAGACATCATCATAATGAGCTCAATGTGACCAAGGAGTTGATCACGGGATGATGTGTTACGGAACGAGTAAAGAGACTTGCCGGTAACGAGATTGAACAAGGTATAGGGATACCGACGATCGAATCTTGGGCAAGTATCATACCGATAGGAAAAGGGAATTGCGTACGGGATTGATTGAATCCTCGACATCGTGGTTCATCCGATGAGATCATCGTGGAACATGTGGGAGCTAACATGGGTATCCAGATCCCGTTATTGGTTATTGGCCAGAGAGATGTCTCGGTCATGTCTGCATGATTCCCGAACCCGTAGGGTCTACACACTTAAGGTTCGGTGACGCTAGAGTTGTTATGGGAAATAGTATGCAGTTACCGAATGTTGTTCGGAGTCCCGGATGAGATCCCGGACGTCACGAGGAGTTTCGGAATGGTCCAGAGGTGAAGATTTATATATGGGAAGTCATCATACGGTCACCGGAAGTGTTCGGGGGTTTATCGGTATTGTACCGGGACCACCGAAGGGGTTCCGGGGGTCCACCGGGAGGGTCCACCTGCCTCGGAGGGCCCTATGGGCTGTATGTGGAAGGGAACCAGCCCCTAAGTGGGCTGGGCGCCATCCCCCCTAGGGCCCATGCGCCTAGGGTTGGGGGGGAACCCTAAAGGGGGTACCCCCCTTGGCTTGGGGGGCAAGCCCCCTCCCCCTTGGCCGCCCCCCCCCCCTCTAGATTCATCTGGAGGGGGCCGGCCTCTTCCCCCTTCGCCCTATAAATAGAGGGGTGGAGGGAGGGCAGCAGGACCACATCCAAGGCGCAGCCCTCCCCCTCTCCAACACCTCCTCCTCCTCCGTTGAGCTTGGCGAAGCCCTGCCGGAGAACTGCAAGCTCCACCACCACGCCGTCGTTCTGCAGGAGCTCTTCCCCAACTTCTCCTTCCCCCTTGCTGGATCAAGAAGGAGGAGACGTCCCCGGGCTGTACGTGTGTTGAACGCGGAGGCGCCGTTGTTCGGCGCTTAGATCGAAATCAACCGCGATCTGAATCGCTGCGAATACGACTCCATCCGCGTTCTTGTAACGCTTCCGTGTCGCGATCTTCAAGGGTATGAAGATGCACTCCCCTCTCTCTCGTTGCTAGTCTCTCCATAGATTGATCTTGGTGATGCGTAGAATTTTTTTAATTTCTGCTACGATCCCCAACAAACTATTGGTGTTAAATCACATGACGATGTGAACTAGATTATTGACTCTAGTGCAAGTGGGAGACTGAAGGAAATATGCCCTAGAGGCAATAATAAAGTTATTATTTATTTCCCTATATCATGATAAATGTTTATTATTCATGCTATAATTGTATTAACCGGAAACATAATACTTGTGTGAATACATAGACAAACAGAGTGTCACTAGTATGCCTCTACTAGACTAGCTCGTTGATCAAAGATGGTTGTGTTTCCTAGCCATAGACATGAGTTGTCATTTGATTAATGGGATCACATCATTAGGAGAATGATGTGGTTGACTTGACCCATTCCGTTAGCTTAGCACTTGATCGTTTAGTATTCTGCTATTGCTTTCTTCATGACTTATACATGTTCCTATGACTATGAGATTATGCAACTCCCGTTTACAGGAGGAACACTTTGTGTGCTACCAAACATTCTGCTATTGCTTTCTTCATGACTTATACATGTTTCTATGACTATGAGATTATGCAACTCCCGTTTACAGGAGGAACACTTTGTGTGCTACCAAACGTCACAACGTAAATGGGTGATTATAAAGGTGCTCTACAGGTGTCTCCGAAGGTACTTGTTGAGTTGGTGTATTTCGAGATTGGGATTTGTCACTCCGATTGTCGGAGAGGTATCTCTGGGCCCTCTCGGTAATGCACATCACTATAAGCCTTGCAAGCATTGTAACTAATGAGTTAGTTGCAGGATGATGTATTACGGAACGAGTAAAGAGACTTGCCGGTAACAAGATTGAACTAGGTATTGAGATACCGACGATCGAATCTCGGGCAAGTAACATACCGATGACAAAGGGAACAACGTATGTTGTTATGCGGTTTGACCGATAAAGATCTTCGTAGAATATGTAGGAGCCAATATGAGCATCTAGGTTCCGCTATTGGTTATTGACCGGGGACGTGTCTCGGTCATGTCTACATAGTTCTCGAACCCGTAGGGTCCGCACGCTTAAAGTTCGGTGACGGTCGTATTATGAGTTTTTGTATTTTGATGTACCGAAGGTAGTTCAGAGTCCCGGATGTGATCACGGACATGACGAGGAGTCTCTAAGTGGTCGAGACATTAAGATTGATATATTGGACGACTATATTCGGACACCGGAAGTGTTCCGGGTGATTTCGGAGAAAACCGGAGTGCCGGAGGGTTACCGGAACCCCCCCCCCCCCGGGAACTAATGGGCCTTGTTGGGCCCTAGTGGAGAGAGAGAGGGGCCGGCCAGGGCAAGAGGCGCCCCCCCTTCCCTTGAGTCCGAATAGGACAAGGAAGGGGGGGCGCCCCCCTTGCCTTTCCCCTCTCCCACTCCTTCCTTCCCCCTCCTAGTGGGACTAGGAAAGGGGAGTCCTACTCCCTCTAGGAGGAGGACTCCTCCTGCTGGCGCACCCCCTAGGGCCGGCCGGCCTCCCCCCTTGGTCCTTTATATACGGGGGCAGGGGGCACCCCTAGACACACAAGTTGATCAAGTTGATCTTTCCCAACCGTGTGCGGTGCCCCCCTCCACCATAATCCACCTCGGTCATATCGTAGCGGTGCTTAGGCGAAGCCCTGCGTCGGTAGCAACATCATCACCGTCATCACGCCGTCGTGCTGACGGAACTCTCCTTCAAAGCTCGGCTCGATCGGAGCTCGCGGGACGTCATCAAGTTGAACGTGTGCAGAACTCGGAGGTGCCGTGCGTCCGGTACTTGGATCGGTCGGATCGTGAAGACGTACGACTACTTCCACTACGTTGTGTCAACACTTCCGTTGTCGGTCTACGAGGGTACGTAGACATCACTCTCCCCTCTCGTTGCTATGCATCACCATGGTCTTGCGTGTACGTAGGAATTTTTTTGAAATTACTACGTTCCCCAACAGTCGCGACATGGGGAGCTGGGCCATTAGAACAAGGCCGGTTCTAAAAGAAGTTATACCTTCTGTCGGCGGGATGTGGCGAGACAGGCGGCGGGATCTGCCAACTCGAGGCGGGAAGCAAGGGTGCGGAGAAACTCCTACGCCGGCGCCAGGTCAGAGAAGATGGCGTGGGCCCCCTTCCATCGCTAGTTCCCCAATTTTTCTGCCACGGTTTTCGGGGTCACGTTCCCGACAATGAGTACTAAGGGTACGAATAAGGGGCAAACCCTAGCTACGGCGAAGGTGTAATACTCGGTCTTTAACGAGTTCAATACCTTTTTTCCTCTAATAGTAAAAATTTAGGTGGTGTTCGAATATTCGACAAGCCGGCGGAGCTAGCTACATGGGGAGCTTTGTAATACTAGAAGAATATCCACATGTAGGATGTAGCGACATGGGGAGCAATCCTAACTTGATGGAAAAAAAAGGATGTCGCGACATGGGGAGCTGGGCCATTAGAACAAGGCCGGTTCTAAAAGAAGTTATACCTTCTGTCGGCGGGATGTGGCGAGAGGCAGGCGGCGGGATCTGCCAACTCGAGGCGGGAAGCAAGGGTGCAGAGAAACTCCTACACCGGCTCCAGGTCAGAGAAGACGGCGCGCGTCGGCTTCCTCCCTCGCCACCGGCGACCACCAACGGAAGGGATCCGGCCGGATCTGTGACAACCGGTGAGGTGAGAGAGAGAGAGAGAGAGAGAGAGAGAGAGAGAGAGAGAGAGAGAGAGAGAGAGAGGACACCGACGTCTTGCTTAGATCTGGAGAGGGTGAGAAAGTGAGAAGAGAACAACCCTAGCAAGCAAGTCCCGAAGTGGAGTAGTAATTGTTTTTCTCTTCGTACCGATCGTTTTAAATTGAATACGCGGGGAGCCATCTTTTCATTTAACGCACCAGTAAAAAGAACTTGATCAATAACCGCGCCACCGTGTTCACGTCGCACTTGGTATGGCTGACATTTGGTCCCAGACCCCGCATTAAGTGGACAACTAGATGTGTCAAATTGTCACATTACCTGCCTTTTCGTGTGCAAATGCGCTCCACCATGAGTGTACCCGCGCGTGTGCATGAGGAACAGTGAAGTCCGATTTATAAACCTTGAGGTTGTAGAGCTAGTCGAAAACAAACCCTCACCTTTAAATCCCTAAAATTTGTACCCTGTCCTCTGTAATCCCGGTCATTTTTAGCCTTAAGGGCATGTGCGGTTCAAGGGGTTTTAACGGGGATTAACGGGGATTGTGAGGGATTAAGTCATGTACAAGCCAAATTTCCCTCCAATCCTCTCCAAACCCCTTGGGAGGAGGTTGAACCGAACAAGGCCTAAGACTAACCACAGTGGGTGTAACTTGAAAAGTAACGTGGCTCCATGTTGCTTTCTTATGTGCCAGCCTAAAAATGCAGGGGTAATGATCGAGATCAAACTCCTTCTATGGGGTGCTCGCGCTCGTGAATTTGAAGCTGAAGAAGTTGGTGCTGCAAGCATAGCATTGAAGGTGCTGTCATAGCCATCTTTGTAGGAACCCTGCCCAAAATGTCGCAAGGTATGCATTTCACCCGGTCATGGCGCAATTCATTGATGTATAGGTGTGCTGATTATTATATCTTTCTGTTTGTTTGTTTGGTTGTTTGTTTAAACCAGGTGTTTAATAAATCGCTAAGTGGTAGCTCAGCTTGCCGTTGGTACATCCTTCCATGCAAGGTATTCATCTTCCTTGCCGGTTTCCTTCACTCAGCATCTAGTGACTCCCTTTTGGTAATCCTCCACTTTTGGTTTCCTTGTTCAGACCGTGGTTGCCGCAGAACCAACGTGAGTGTTTTTGCCAGCTCATTCTTATAGTCAGTGTATTTTACATTTTTACTCGAGCTGATTGAATTTTTTTATATATGCTTTGTTTACCAGATATTCAATCTGCACATTTGCTAGTGATGGGTCAGCAGAGGCTGAATTTATGTTCTTTGAGAAATCTGGAAGAGCGGCGAAAGATCATACTCTACTTAACTATGTAGCTCATTGTTGTATGCTGATTCATACAACTCAGGAGCAATGCTGGTGTCAGAACCACTGGTAATGCAAAGAAGTCAAGACAGTAACAAATTTCTTCCACAATTCCTCTTGTTAAGTCTACCGTTCTGTAGAATCCATGTTTTGCAATTAATTAGATTGACATAAATCATATGCAAAAACATGTTCCTAAGATGCACTCCCTCCGTCCGGGAAAACATGTCCCCGCCTAGTTCAATTTGTTTTTTACAAAAAAACCCTTGGTCTTTTAAATCCGTCGCAAACAGACCCTTCACCTTCCATGCGACACGCCACCGTTGCCCGCCGTCGCGAGGCACCGTCAGGTCCAGCGCCGCCCACCACGTGCGCCTCCCAACTACGCCGTCGCCGCCCTCCTGCGCCGCTGCGAAGGGAGGCAACCACTGCCGCCCCACCTCGCCCACCGCCGCCCACAGCTAGACCACCTCCTCCCCGAGCAGACCAGGAACACCGCCTCGCAGAGAGGTACTCCATCCTCGAGCCACGCTTGCTGGGAAGCCGTGGATCGATGGAATCGGCCCCGTCTCCTCCCACTCCGGCCGCCGCTTCCCCACACGAGGTCGACGCCGTCGCGCCTCCCTTGTCTTCCCCGAGCCGTTCAAAAGAATCAGGGTGATCTTTCGGTCCTCCAGGCCACCCTCCCCCTCTCGATCGCTTGCTATTTCGCCTGGTCGTCGTGGTCCGTCGCCGGAGCTCATCACGTGGCTCCTCCGGTGAACAAAAACCAGCAGCGTGGGCACCCAAGTGTCGCCCACGTTCGGGCGCTTGTATGCTCGCCCACGCTCCACGCTCGCCGGTGGAGCTCGTGCTGCTACTACCTGCCTTTGTGTTGCTCGCCGGTCTCTGAAGAAGGTATTGTTGTTGCTGTTTCAATTTCTGTTGCTCTATCCATTTTGACATTCAGTCACTGTACAGTAAATATATGCAGTCAATAAACAGTCATTGTACCTTTGAACAATCGTGTACTCAACACAGTGAATTGGAGTAATTTTCAGTGTTGTACATTCAGTGAAGATACAGAATAATTTTCAGTGTTGTACATTCAGAGAACTGAAAATTTTGGGAAAAAGCACACCCACTAAGTCTGAATAGTGCTCCTGCTGCACAATGACATGTTGCTCTCACTCAATAGTGCTACTCCTCTTGACCCTTAGTTTCAACACACTTGACCATTGCTCCTGCTGTTTTACATTTAGGAGTGCTAGTATAATGGTCAAGAAACTTAGTTTCAACACACTTGACCATTGCTCCTGCTGTATGTGGTAACTTCTTTTCTTTTGTTCATCATGGTCAGTCATTTGAACTACATCATGATCAGTCATGACAGTGAACAATCAGGAGCCATTTCAAATTCTTTGCTCAGTCTGACTTTTGTCAATACTGCAGAATCTGAACTCTGAACTGTAAATTTGATTTTTATTTGAATTATTCAGCTGCTATCGGCTGCTGCTGTTGGCTGTACTCTGAACTCTGAAAATGTCAATTGCAGTGTTAATCTACTGCTGCTGCTGCTATTGGCTACTGCTGTTGGCTGTACTCTGAACAAATGATCTATTGTTGTTTATTTTCAATAAATATAGAGCAAATTGCTACAGGAACAATTATCATTAAATGTAGAGTAAATGTAGAACAATGATCCGTTCTTGTTTATTTTAAGTAGATCAAGTTTATTTTCAATAAACAATGCCCAAGTTTATTTTCAGTACATCAAGTTTATTTTCAGTAAATGTAGAGCTGAATCATGAGGTGAATATGACAAGTGGCATTAGTTCACAGTAGTCTGAAGGTGTTTGATTTAACATAGCGCGCACACACACAAGTTACTCGCAAGTTGTTGAAGAAACCCATGGTACTCTGATATGCTAAAAATCAGGTGCTTGTAATCTAAAGTTGATCTTAACATGAGGGCGGTAGGTCATTTCTGCTGTTCTCTCAGTTAAACTCAGAACTGTAAAATCACAACTCCATAGTAGCCCATTCCTTCCAACTTAGCAGAACACATGATGAGATGCGAGGGCCGACAAGGTTTGTACAACAGCTGCTGAAGAAGATTTATAAAGTTTCAGTAGCCACAATGCAGCAGAGATTTACACCAACAGGATACACAATTGCCACTATCTACTCTTGATTGTAGCTAAAAGTTGAAGTTTGCACCGAGAATTGACAGTACTCTTCAGTAGCCACAGTTGACAGTACCAATTGCTATAGCTGCTGAATGTCTGATTAACAAAATGAAAAGATTGAAAAATTGCGACTCCTGATGCCTGAAGAATTACTACCCTGATTATAAGGATTCTCTCAAATGAAAATTACATGGTGGATGAGGCAACAACAACACCACCAGATAACTGAGTTTGTTCCTCAATCCCCCTTACTGCTTCAATGTATCCCCAATTCTGCAGTGCATCAAGGGCTCTTCAAGTCTACGCCAGCAAGGACTAGCCAAGACTTAATCACCGTGATCGTCTTGGTGCACCGGTCTTTGCAACCTTTTGGACACGCTGCTGCTACGTTGCTTGCGTGTTTGCAAACCCAGACTTTGATGCTCATAGAGCCATATCAAAGTTCTGTTAATACCGCATTAGCCTGTGAACTGAGCTACTTGCCTGCGTTGTAAATATTGTTGGTCGAACTGTTGACGTATAATGTGTTGCCTAGTCTCTTCCATCAGATCGGTCTTTTGGTTGCATTGGCTAGAGCATGCACTTCTACATGGTATCGGAGCCAAGAGGTCTCAAGTTCAAGACCCGGCTGGCGCAATTAAATTGCAGCCCACTTTCGGTCCACGTTTAGGCCTGAGGGAGCCACACGTGAGAGGGAGTGTTGACGTATAATGTGTTGCCTAGTCTCTTCCATCAGATCGGTCTTTTGGTTGCATTGGCTAGAGCATGCACTTCTACACGAACTCTCTTCTTACTCCTGCCTTTTGTCAAGGACATTTCCAACTATTGTAAATACTCGATCACTACGCTATCTCGTTTATCTATGGTTCTCGCCAGTACAATGTTGCCTGCTCTGATTTCGAATTAAAGAAGAGTTTCAGGCTGTTCTTAACCTGCCATTCTATACATACTTTTACTGATAGTGAATCAATGCATTCCCACCAAATTTCATATCTGCTGTATGTTTATACATCACAAGGGGTTTACTTTTTCTTATAATCACTTGCTGTTACTATGAATAATCTGACTGCCTTAAGATGCTTCTGACAGTGACTAATATGCCACCATACTGCTATATTATAAAGATCAAGCTTTCTTTTCTTAACGTCCTCACTCATATAAGATTGCCAATGCGTGTACATAAATTTCTAACTCAATGTTTATTTCATTGCGACATTTAATGAAATAAGTGAAAACAAAATTTCAAAACAGCAGATAAAACTGTAGATGGAAAAAAACGCTACGTAATTGCGCTCTAAGGGCACGGCCCACTCCATTCTCCATCAATTTTAACAAGGTACGAACAATCTGCCCAGCAAAACACTGTGCGCTGGATCTTGCTGCACATCTAATCCACTGCCTGCTCATGCTTTTGATTAAATATTCCCATCTCATACTCCCGATTTTATATCGCTGTCTACAAACCGTGTACGTCATGGTGTCCTAAGCATTTGGATCCATCCGATTTATACCTAAAAAATGATTCTACCAGGTCAGATAGATTGATTCTATAACAAAATCTTCCCAAAAGCAACTATATCAGCCCCTAAGTAGTTCCAGTATATACTTGACCACTACGTGCTCACCAAAATTATTCTGAAAACTAAACTGGCTACACAGTTTATCACTGTTTTTTTCACAGACTACACACTTATGATCTAGATCAGTCTAACTTTTTATCTTTACACACACAGGATTTGCAAATGGATGCTGTTCGTATTGCCCCAACAGTCCTCTTGGATGCTATGTTAGACACCCCTCAACTCCCAAAGGCTCTTTAACATGGTAGAGGCTTCCATGCTCAACCATTGTTCTTCAATCACCAAGACCTTCCAACCGCATATTTAGCAACTACAAAACCTTTTTACAAGAAG
This sequence comes from Aegilops tauschii subsp. strangulata, assembly GCF_002575655.3. Classification (NCBI taxonomy): domain Eukaryota; kingdom Viridiplantae; phylum Streptophyta; class Magnoliopsida; order Poales; family Poaceae; genus Aegilops; species Aegilops tauschii. The sequence goes on along the minus strand of NC_053036.3, from coordinate 629,961,948 downwards.
CTACATTTGATTACTATTTTTAATCAACCGTATGTATATTAAGACTCTTTCAAAATCAGCATATAAATGGAGCACATAAAAAAAGCTTAAGAATAGATAATTTCAGCCTCAAGAGAATAAAATCTGGCAGGGCGGAGAACCCTTAGCTAGCAACTACGAATGTTTGCTAAAAACAAGCCAATGCAATGAAACGAGCGGTTTAGACAACAAACTAAATTTGAAACAAAAATGAAAACATGCATGTTAACAAGGCCCAGACATCCAAGGAAGGAATTAGCAGCATTAGACACACTGAAACAGTATCATGGGAACACAGAAGCAACAATGTCAATCATGACAGATCCAACAATGGTGATCATAAGACTTGGGCGACAAATATGAAAGGTTCACACTAATTATCATGAGGATGATGCATGTTGACACAGTTGATGCCGCAGACCTGTCACTTGTGGACATCGGAGCACCTGAACTCTTGCGCATCCATGGGTTGGATGCGGACCGCAGCCACGCCCTTGAGCTCCACCTCGATGGAGCACTCCTCCTTGGTGTCCGGACACTTGTCCAACTCGGCAAGCTCCTTCTTCAGCTTCATCTGGCGGTGGTTGAGGTCCTTTCTCCACGCCTCCAAATCCTCCTCCTTCTCCTGAAGTTCAGTGTTCCAAGCCTTAAGACCCTCTGTAGTCTTCTCCAGCGCCTTCTTCCAGCTGTCGAGTTCATCCCTCTCCCCGGTCTCAAGGAGCAGGGCTGCCTCCCCCTCCGCGACACGGGGACGAGGAAGGTAGGCAAGAGAGGGTGCTAAATTTTTTTAAATAATACATTTTTTTATTAATTTTCATAAATATTACGCTGGGTAATTTTTTTCAAAAATAATACACCGTCGGCCCGCTGCAGGCCGACTGGGCCTAGTCAGCCCACAACAAGCCCATTGGACTCCAGTCGGCCTACAGCTGGCCGACTGGCCCCTGTCAGCCCACTGTGGGCTGATTGGGTCCTGTCGGCCCACTATGGGCCGACTGGAGCTAATTAGCTCGTTGTGGGCTAATTGTTTTGCAAAAAAAGTAGGCATAAAAAATATGTTTAAAAAAATGTTAATTATGTAATTAAAAAATGTTAAACGTGTATAAAAAATGTTCCTGATGTATACAAAAAATGTACAATATATATGCAAAAAAGTTGACATAACAAATATGTTTTAAAAAGTGTTAAGCATGTATTTAAAAATTGTTAAATGCGTGTATAAAAAATGTTCCTTATTTATACAAAAAAAATAGAATGTGTATGAAAAAAAGTTGACACCAAAAAAATATGTTTAAAAAGTTGACATTTTTTCAAATACATGATTAAAAATTGTTAAATGTGTGTATAAAAAATGTTTCTTATCTATTCAAAAAATATAGAATGTGTATGAAAAAAGTTGACACCAAAAAAATATGTTTGAAAAAAATGTTCCAGTTCCATACAAAAAGAGCAACCAATCATACTTAGGTCCGTGATGCTCCCATACCGGATCCAGAGCTGGAACAGTTTTCTATACATGTTTATCCTTTCATTCCAATACATGAAACATTTTTGTGTACTCGTTGAACATTTTTTCAAATACATGATTAACATTTTTTTCAAACATATTTTTTTGGTGTCAACTTTTTTCATACACATTCTATATTTTTTGTATAGATAAGGAACATTTTTTCAAATACATGATTAATATTTTTTTCAAACATATTTTTTTGGTGTCAACTTTTTTTCATACACATTCTATATTTTTTGTATAAATAAGGAACATTTTTATACACACATTTAACAATTTTTAAATACATGCTTAACACTTTTTAAAACATATTTTTATGTCAACTTTTTGCATATATATTGTACATTTTTTGTATACATCAGGAACATTTTTTATACACGTTTAACATTTTTTAATTACATAATTAACATTATTTTTAAACATATATTTTTATGCCTACTTTTTTTGCAAAAACAATTAGCCCACAGCGAGCCAATTAGCTCCAGTCGGCCTACAGCTGGCCGACAGGACCCAATCAGCCCACAGTGGGCCGACAGGGGCCAGTCGGCCAGCTGTAGGCCGACTGGAGTCCAACCGGCCTGCTGTAGGCCGACTAGGCCAGTCGGCCTGCAGCGGGCCGACGGTGTATTATTTTTGAATTTTTTTATCCAGCGTAATATTTATGAAAATTAATTAAAAAATGTATTATTAAAAAAAATAGCAGAGAGGATGGCGGCGGAGGGAGGGAGAGAGTGGGTAGGGATGTAGGGGGCAGCAACCCTAGAGCTGCCAAGCTGGGCCGTGGCGCGCCCCAACTGGGCCCGCCCTTTGGGACTGAAATTGGTGCCAATTTTTTACAAATATGAACACAACTTTAATTTTATCAACATCATTTAAACTACAACGAAATTTCCAAATTCCTGAATATTTCTATATTTGCAAAAAATACTTTAAAAAGGGTACATATTTTGAAATTGGGAACATTTTTTAAATTTTCATAACATTTTTTAAAATGCAAAAAGAATTAATTGGTTAACAAAAATTGAGTTCAGGAACAAATTTTGAAAACCTGATATATTTTTTAATTGGTGAACAAAATTTTAAAACAAGAACAATTCGGAACAAAATTTTCAAAACTGAGAACAATTTGAATAACCCGAACAAGTTTGTAAAAGCGCTTTTTTGTATATACGAACAAAATATTGAAAATATGAAGGCATTTTTCTTTAGCTTCTAACATTTTTGTAAAGCACAATTTTTTTTCATAAAACGCAAACAAATTTTGAAACACAAGCATTTTTTGAAATTGTGAACAAATTTTGAAAACGGGGTCATTTCTTGAAATTCCAAAAATTATTTGAAATTTTCGAACAAAAGATACATGAAAATAAAAATAAAAAACAAAGAAAAAGATAAAAAACACAGAGACAAAAAAATAGAAAAAAAGGTCTAATAACCTTATGGAAGGTCTCAAAAACCTATAAAAATCGCTGGGAACCCTCCAAAAGATTCCTAAAACCGGAACGTGGCTCGCTCGCCCACGTTCGTGTGTGTGCAATTGATCGACTGTTTGACGCAAAACACGTCAAATAGGGTTTTCCCCAAACAACCACCTACCTGCTTGGCGTCAGCAATTCCCCTACGCCCGCCCATCATGATTTTACTTGTCGTCGAACGCCACGGCTTAAGTGGTGGACCAATCGTCCTCGCCCAGTCCCACTCGACCAAAAGTGGCAGCCGTCACCGAGCCACTCAGACGCCCGGTCTGCACTCGGCCAGACATACAACGTCAGTGTGCACGGGGAAAAAATTTGGTCTATCATAAAACACAAATCAAAAGACAAACAACTTCAGAGAAACACAAAGCAAATGTATTTTTTTTTCATAAAGAAGGCAAATAAGAATGATAACATGAATGATATGTCGGTAAGGAAACATACTCCCCCAAGCTTAGTTTTTTGGCCTAAGTTGGGCTTATTGCTCTGATAATGTCAGAGAGAAACGGAGAAGAAGAGGGAGAAGGAGAGTGTGTGTGTGTGTACTTAAATGGTTTCGATGCTGCATTTTTACAGTAGACAGATTGGAATTCACCTTCCAAAAAAAAGGCACACCAGCTTAACTGCACTATCATCATCATCATGTTATTATTCACAACCACTTGGCTAGCATAAAACACCACACAAGATCTTGGGGAGTAGGATTACAAACAAAAAAGATTGCAAGGCCACACCATACCTATACAACAAAGTGTTTCAATTCCACGATGGGAATTGAATAAAAACACCACCAAATCTCATCAACGACACTAACTTCACCCGACTCGAGTCGCTGATTGATTGATTTCCGCGACCACGAGATGTAGTAGGCACGATTGATTAGGGTCAGGCTCAGACTCGACACTTCTGGGCACCAAGATGCAATGTCTTCTTGTTTTCTCTACACAGAAGTCAGCAGAGGGTCCCTGGATGCCATGATTCAACTAACTACACAAGAGATGCTCCAAGGTCTTTTTAATACTTCATATCAGCATCACATGTTGCGTGCTGAACCGCTCCGAGGCAGAGTCCTGAGATACACACAAAAAATTCTTTAACTAGCACATACCGTGCCTAGTGGAGTTTGAAACAAGCATGATGCTTGTTTATCTCAAAATCTCAACAGAGAGAATGGTATCTGCGGTAGGGGTGTACTGTACCTTCCAGGTGGCATCTGTGAGGCAGAGGTGCTTGAACTGCCGAACCTTCTTGCTTTCGTATCCTGCTCTTTCTCTAATCGCATAGCCACCACCTCCTTTTCCATGGCAGCTACATCCCGTCCCATCTTCTTAGCCTCTGATTCCATCGCCTTTGTTAAAGTATCGATTTTCTTAGCCAACATCTGCACATCAAACCACTCATTAATAGTATGCGGGCAAAAGGAATGCGGAAAAAAGTGAGGGCAGCCTAACACTATGATCCTCGCATCAGACTAAAGTTACCTCAACTGCATCATCCTTGTCTTTCAAGCTTTGGTCCTTTTCATGACAAAGCCTTCCTGAGAGCAACGACCTCCTTTTGGAGCATATCATACAGCATACCTGACACCGTGTCCTCCGACTAAACAGATGTAAATTCACTAGGCTTCTCATCTGAGTTGTTTGACTCCTTATCCTCGCTGGAGTCGGTAGATACGTTCATGCCAACCCCATTTACATGGCCCTTATAGCGGTCAAGTGATCTACACCCTCCATCAAAAGACTTGGATGCCCCCTTCGCATGGTTCACCAGAGTAGTTGTGGTGGTAGATACTGATGTTCTCATCTGGAATGATGGCCGCTTTGATAGAAAGCCATTGGTCTTGGATGCACTCTCAGCACCACCAATAGATTAGCGGCGCGCAGCACTTGCATTGGTTCGAGATGTCGACATTCTCAATCCTTCCTCAAGTACTTTAAGCCGTAGCTGGAACTTGTCCTGCAATATGCGATGCAGATCACAAATGAAGAGAGCGGGAAGAGCTAACTGGTAGGACTTCATGAGAAACATGAAGAAAAATATATACCTTCAGTTGAGCTTCTGATCTTGCGGCCCTTTCTGCTATAGCAAGTTTATCACGAAGTTGCTGCATTTCTCCCTGTAAAAGGATAATCCTCCACAAGTTAACAAAAGTGCCATGGTTTAGTCTAGTCAAAGAAGAAAATGTGAAAAGGCTACAATCCCATTGAGGGGCTTCTAGATATCCATCCAGAAAAGGTCGAGTAAGACTAGAAGATGTGAGACATTCATTACTTACTTGCAGAAGCCTCCGTTCTTCAAGCCATTGCTTAACAGGCATTACTTTATCATTGCCATCTTTCCACTCATTTGCCACCACTACCGCGACCCTATTTGCTGAAACCTTTGCATGGGCAAGCTCACGATCCAGAGTTTTCATTTCCTCCTGAGAACAACATGCATGTAAGAAATATTGACTTGTATGACAATGAATGATTTCGGGTACACTAAATATCATGAACTGCACGAATAGGGGTTCAAGCCATCATGCATTACATTCATCTCCTGAACTTTCCGCTGATAGTCCCTCACAGCATTTGCCATTGCACCACCAGCAAGAACAGCTTCTTCTAGCTCTCTGACGGTCTGAGTAAGCTTTTCGACCTCAGCAACCTTCTGGCGGTGCATTCTGTCCAAGATTTTGTTCTCTTCCTATAGAATACCAAAGACAAAGTCTCATATACCATTGCTGATCGTATGCCACAGCTAGTAAATTGTTTGTAAATGCATGCTTTCACCGTCTTATACCTGACATATTTCGATCTGTTTCATCAATTCTTGGTTTTTGTTTTGTAAATCATCCACCAAGGAAGCTTTCGCTAATGCTATCTGAACTGTCCTTTCTGCTTCCAGCAGAGCAGCTTCCTTGGATTTGGTAAGACGGTCCAATGCCCTGTTGTCATCTTGTAATTTTGCAATCTGCTCAACAAAATCAATGCATTAGTGTTTCAGCAGGAGGGCATTCAATCGACAGAGAACAGGATTGATGGTAGAATCTACAACTGCACATAAAAGTCAGTGATAGAATGCGCCGCTTTGCAAAATTGTGAAGTAGCAACACGTAAATCTACATCTGGACACCAGAAGGTTGCAGTATTACCAACTACCAAGAAAACGGTAGAAAATAAGTAAGATTACAGGAGGTGCTGCATAAAAGCTACCAATATCTTCTGAGAACAAGAACTGAATACAGATTGCTCAAAGCTGGCTAGGATACCCGCAGCAAAGGTTTCACACAAATACAGTTACATGGAACACACTGATCAGACTGCAAGAGAAAATAAGACAACACAACCATATGCCAAGATGAAAAGTACCTCTTGACGGGCTAGTTTCAGCTCGGCCTCCAGCGGCGCAAGGATGGCCTCGATGGGAGGCATGTCATCATCCTTCTGCGCTGCATGAACCCTCCGAAGCGTAGCCTCCGCTGCAAACTGGGCAGCAAGTGCTGCTTTCTTCTCATCGTTGATCTTCTTCGCTTCAAGGTTCTGCAAAATGCCGTGTGCCATCAACAGCTGCTCTCTTCTCAAGATAAAACTGTGAGCTTGGAAGAAAAAAAAAACAGGAAAAGAAGGAAGGGCTGATCATTACTTTGCTTTCCAGGAGAGACTCTGTGAGCTTGAGCTTCCCATCCACCTTTGCCAGTTCTTCGGTAAGCTTACATTGATGCGTAAGGCAAAGTCAGGATTGTCCCCAAAATTTGAAAAATGGACGGAAAAGGAAGGCATTTGAAGTGTAATGATATGTCAGAGGTGGTTCCTTGGTTAGTTTCTTCTACTCTTTGCAAACAAGCAATCCTCCTAGCATTACACCAGAGGTCTAAAATTTCGACGAATGCGTGAAAAGGAAGGCATTTGGAGCTTCATTAGCTTCTCCTACTTGCAAACTAACAATTATCCTAAAATGCTTCTACTTGCAAACTATTCCCTCTGTCCCACAATATAAGAGCGTTTTTGACATTAGTATAGTGTAAAAAACGTTCTTATATTATGGGACGGAGGGAGTAACAAACAGCTATCCAGAACTAGTGAGCAGGTCGTTTTAGTGCCAGTGACAGCTGATACAAGTGCATTCTGAAGGTTCAAGATGCAGATGGAGCTTTCATGAGCTGTAACCGAAAAATCAAGGCGTCGTTTTCGACGAAAAAGACATGGAAATTGCTGGAGGAGAGCTGCTCAGGAATTACATGAAGCCGATGCTCGGATCTGCACAATTTTCTACTAGCCTAGATGTAAAAGAGGCGTTGAATGGAGGGAGAGAGAGGAGGAATTGGGGGGAATTGAGGGGTACTGACATCCTCGACGGCCTTCTCGCGCGCCCGCTCGGAGAGGCGCAGGGCCTTGATCTCCGCCTGCGCGTCGCCGAGCTCCTTCTCCTTGTCTGCAAGCAAGCACCAAATCCGTTGAGCTCCAAAGGCGGAATCTTGCTCCGGGCGGCGACGAGGGAGGGAGGGAGGGAGATCTGGGAGGGCAGATCGGATCGGCAATGGGGGCGGGGGAGCTTACAGTGGAGGTCGTTCTCGAGGCGGGTGAGCTCGACGCGGACGGGATCGGAGCCGTGGAGCAGGCTGATGAGGTCCTCCATCTCCATCGCCGGCTTCAGCCTGGGCCGCTGCTGCTGATGCTGGTGCTGATGATTCCTCAGCGCCCGGCCGTCGCCGTACGGATCGGCCATGGCCGGCGGCAATCCCAACCGCAATCACGCCACCAATGCGCCTGTGCTGTGCTTGGGGGCGGTCAGAGAGAGGGGAGAGTGTGTTAATGGCGTCAGGTCACATGAATGACAGTGTGCGTGCGTGTGATGGAGCCAAGGAGGGAGAGGATGGTCATTTCATTTGCAGCCCCGGTCCACGCATGTTACCGCCATGTGATCATTCATTCATCCACTCGCTCACTCATGGACTTGGCATATGGGGGCTTTTCTTTTCCTTTCCTTTCTTTTCTGGTACACAAAAAACACACACAAAATGGTTTTTCTTTTTCTTTTCGTCGGTCATCGAACCACACCACTTTTAAGAGGTGTTTTCTCAAAGGGTTAGTTCGATATCCGTCGTTGTCGATTTCACGCGTCCAAGAAGCGCCGCAGCGAGCGAAAGACGTCCAGAGAGAAACTGGTTCCATTTCTTTCTACATGGGCGAAGCCCTTGTCGGCTTCTTGAAACAGGAACAAACGCCGACGAAGCACCCGCTCCATTGGGGACAAGAGTGATATCAGCTTTGTCGTTGCCGATGGTTGCTACCATCGGTCGAGTGATCTAATTCAACCTTGTGTGAGTCAACGTTCTCTTCTCTCTGAGTAAGCACGGGCCAGTGGCCCCTACACATCACTTGTCGTTTTTTCTTTTGGGTGAGACTTGATGACGGTGTCCTGGACCAGGGGATATCAATCCCATAGTCCTCGGGTTTGGGTGGACTCTGGAAGCTGCACGCCTGGACGTGGTCAAGACCTCACCTACCCAAGACTTAGCGTATACTCCAATATATCTCCTGCCACCTCCATGCACACCCCTGGATACCAACCATGTAACCCTAGATGCTTCCACCTGGCATGTATATAAGCCAGAGGGTTTAGCCTGTAAAAGGGATCCAATCACAATTACATTCACCTAGCCTTAGGGTTAGATCTCTCCTTACGATCTCGAGGTAGATCAAGCTTGTACTCGATACATCATCATCATCAATACAATCAAAGCAGGACATAGGGTATTACCTCTTCGAGATGGCCCGAACCTGGGTAAATACTGTCGCCTTCGTTCGTGTTACCAACGATCCGAGATCCACTGCTCGGAACCCCCTACCCCGAGATCTGCCGGTTTTACCACCGACATTTGTACTCTCGTTGAGAGTTCTGCTGTTAGATAAACCAAAAGATCGATGACTCATCTGCTGATTAACTGCGGCACCGGCTACGGGGACATCTTCGTCCCCGGCCAACTTCCCGTATTCGGCAGCATGGTCCTTTGCACCGACTCTGCGGGTCATCTGGCTCCCATCGAGAATTATGCCCCGGTTCAGGTCGTGACTTTCTGAGGCTTGGAATACACCACGGATTCCCGCGGTGTGCTCGTTCTTTTGGGCTGGACGCCAGGCCGGATGAGGGCTTATCAGACATCGGGGGCTCGACCCCGGAACCGATCTCTCTCAAGGACGTTGGAAAAGGCCCCCTGGCACCATAAGACTACGCGAAGGAATCAATCACCCCAGCCTCGGGCGACCTCGTCTCGGCGTCAAGCCTCGACGTTGGTCCGGACCCGACTTCGGATACTACATCGGGTTCAGAACCGACTCCAGTAACATCTCGGCGTCAAGCCTCGACGTTGGCCCGAACCCGGCTTTGGATACTACATTGGGTTCAGAACTGACTCCAGTACCAGATCCAGAATTATCTCCAACCGCTCACAAGGCTGAGAACGCGTCAAGCGACTCGCCAATCGTACTAATAGAAATTAATTGTCAACTATTTTGAATAAACAATATCCAAGACATAAATATGGTTGAGAAACTCACATAATGATAGAACTAGAGGCGTCTGCACATCGACCCAGATGTCGATATTACCTTCAATATCATCTTCCGGACGAATATCAAAGGTGATAAGCATATCAGGCTCAAATGCATAGGCCTTGCATAGTGCTCTCCAATTTTTGCATTCAAAATAGGTGTAGGTGTCTACATTGTATAATTTTGCGGCAAAAGTATAACCATGCTCGGTCCTCAAGTGAACTCTCCTTACCTCCATAGTTTCCATAGTACTGAAACCAACCTTATCCAAGACAAAAATTCTTGCATGGCAGGGAATACGCTAGTAGAAAAGTAAAAAATAATAAAATTATAAGTTGAAGCAAAAGAAGCAGAAGTCATGCTTAATTAAAAAAAGACTTGTCGTTGTGACTTACTGTATCCACTTCAAATGTCTCATCCAGCTTGATGTTGAAGCGCCTACCATCAAATAGGAAATTTCTGTCGCACAGGCCGCGCTCGTCTTCGCAGTATTCGCACATAACGAATTCAATTGCAAGTTTAAGCATCGTTGTATGTGTATGGACATCTTTGTATCACAGGGAAAATCCGAGTGGCCTATGTTTTGCCGGAGTATTGATTCATTTCCGTTCCGGCAAATTTCAGGCGCTTGATATGTCCTATTTTAGCAAAGGCCATGCTGGATTTTTCTGTGAATTTAAGCATGACTTGTGCCCACCATATACGTGAGATGAGAGTTTAGGAAGGAAGACTCGACAGATATAAAGTCAACCCGTTGCATATTGAGTAATAGTGATCTGTGTGTTGAGTTTCCTGGTAGTTGCCTTAGATAGATTTTCAATTAATGTTTCAACTATGAACAAGTCTAATGACGGACGACCAGAAGCAATCGCTGGTTTATTATTAGGGAAAGATTAATAAAATAAAATAAAATAATATATATATATACTAGCAAAAGTGCCCGTGCGTTGCAACGGGAGAACAAATATTCTCTCACATTTCTAGTAGAATAGCACAACATGTAAAATGTGAGAATCGGACAGCACGGATGTGATAGAAATATAAGAACTTACAAGAATTCTGAAGCACAGACCGTCATCCGCTTATCGTCGTAAGCTCCGGTTAGCCGACCTAATAAATTCAGCCAGCCGACCTAATAAATTTGAGTTCACACTACTGTTTGCTTACCAACAACTTTTCATGAGCAGAAGTGCTTAAGCAGCTGGTCCTGCTATAAAGATTGAGTGCAACAACATGAGAAGTCAACAATAGCAGGGGGAACTTAGTAATGGTATCTAAAAATAAATGACATGCATATACCATCTTTTGACTTGTGTGTGTGTGTGTGTGTCTACAATAGAATTGCATTTTCTTTGAACACTAAATTCAGACTTTAACAAAAAAATGAAATTCTAAGGAGAATAAAACAAGGAAAATGATTAGAATCATCTGGCCAATTGTACCCTCTGCGTCCGCCTCGTCGAGAGCCAACCACATGTCGGTTCAGTTTCACACACCGCAAGTCCTAAGATTTTGCATCATCGTCCATGTTTTCGAAACATGGAAAATGTTGCAGTGGCAACTCGACGGTGGAGATAATTTTTTTTGCAGCATAACCTCTGTTGCAGAAGAAAATTTGCTACATAATCTCTATTGCAAAAGAAATTCTATAACACAATCTTTGTTACAAAAATTTTCTGTAACATGACCCCTGTTGCAAAAAAGTTTTGTAACACAAATGTTGCAAACGTGAAGAATGACTGGGCTCGTGAGACGGTGGAACTTTTGAAAAGATCAGCCGGCCGACGCGTAGCACTTGCCATAAAACAACTCTTAAGTTCAATATTCTGCCATATGCATGAACAAAAAATATTAGTATATTTCTGAACTCCAAAATCGCAACAATAACTAACTACAGATTATTTAGGTGTATGAAAATCAATCATTAAATCAGCAAAACAATGTGCTTACGTTCACAAAAGTCAAAAACATATGCTTCACAAACTAAATGCATGTAGAAGAAAATTACTGGCCTCATCACAAATTCATGGCCGTCTTTTGACATGACCAAATTCCAGGCAAGGCTGGTTAGAATCAGAGACAACAAGGTAGATAGATATTTTCTCAATCCAAGATGGCTCGGGTTGAATCTTGCCGATATGAGTTCACACAACACCTTTGAATTTCTTGCCCTTTGTTCGTGACTTCGACCACATACCACCCGCACAACACCTTCCCTGCATGCTCAACACGCAGCCCGCAGCCTCCATATAGCAGCAATCTGGCGGGCCTGGAATTGTTTTGCGTGCTGCAGGGAAAAACATGGCAGGCCCATTTAGACCCGAGGTCACCCACCAGGCCCGCCCAGGACCTTTTTTCTTAACCTAGCCCACAACACACCCTCATCCTTTCGATCCCGCGTCCCCTCACGCGCCGCCAGCACCAGGGACGCCGGTCTCCTCTTCTCCCCCTCGCGTCCTCCTCTCCATCGCGACCTTCTGCCGCCGCCCAACAACCTAGAAGGTTCCACCGCGCATTCATCCAGCGCCGGCAACCCTCCTTCCTCCTCGGTCAGAGGACCTCGAGCAGCCATCATCATGAGAGGGGATGACGATGACTCTGTTCTATCTTCATTCGACGCTCTTTTGTTGACATTTCGATGGAGGGCCCTTTTATAAAAGTTGTTTGGGTGGACGATCTGCCTCGAAATCCACACTATTTGGAACACCGTCTTTTGTGTTATTTATTCTGGTGTGCCTCTTGTTGATTTCTTATTTCTTCATTTCCATCCTTTCCATGTTCACACGTGATTTCTTCTGTTTTTAGCCCATTTTCTGTGGAAACACATCAAAGAAAGGATTTGTGGAATCCTTTGCATTCATTAGTCATTAGTAGAAATATAAGAGCGGATATCTCGATTTAAATGGAATATATCGGTTTAAACTAAGGGTGAATGAGTGTAAAAATATCACTCATCAAACAACATATGTCAACTTAACATTTGTGTGTATGCATGGTAGTTTTTCCATGTTTCTATAAGAACAACAAATTTGTTAGTAGTTGTTGATTTTCACATTCTCCATAATTACCAAGGCAATTTTAGTATGTTTTTATGTGTTGCGATTTTCACATTGCTAGTACGCCATGGCAAACCTAGTGTATGGACCATGGCAATCTTAGGTCATGATCTTTGGCAAAATACATTTTTATTTGATCATGACAATTTTACATATTTTTCTCAACCACCACCCTAATTTATACAATATGTAAATTTCCATGGCAATATAGGCTTGTTTTTCGCCTTGGGCAACTTGAACATATTTTTTTTGTTTTTGGCCATGTGTGTGTGTGTGTGTGTGTGATGGATTTGTGTACGGTGATGGCAATATAGTGATGATTTGTGTGTCATTATGGCAATTTTCACCCATTTTTTTCATTCTACAAAATTGCCATGGCATTTTAGTATGTATTTTTTTCCATGCGCGTGTCAATCTTTTTCCAACATGGAAAATCTAGTCGACATATCATGGCAAACTTAGTGCGGCAAAGCGGCCAACCCTTCCTGATATGCTGCTCACTGTGAGGCACCTCCTGATTTCCAAGGCTTATGAATTGGTGGGATTAAATTTAGAAGACCGAGGTGGGATTATCTGTTCGTTCCATTACGCGCGAGAGGAAAGCGTGGTTGCCGGCGCGGGAGGCGTGGTTGCCAGCGCGGGACGCCCAACCTGGCCCATGAAGCCAGTTAGCGTAGCACCATAAGCCCTAGAGTTTTTACAGAAACAACGAAACCTTTTCACATCGGGAAACGTTTTTAGGCAGATCCTATTTGACGCTCGTTAGCGTCAAAAGGTCGTGCCTTCGCTGAAGCGAGCGTACGGTTGGGCCGGCCCACGTACGGGATTCACATGTTATTCGTTCCCTGCTGCTTTCTTCGCTGTTTCCTGCGTTTTTTTGTTTTTCATTTTTCTTCTGCAGTTTCTTTGCTTAAGTTTTTTCAATGTTTTGTCCAGTTTTTAGTTGTTTTGTTCTAATTTTTTCATTTTACCTTTTGTTCTTTTCCTTTTCGTTTATTTGCTTTTATGCTTTTTTCTTCTCATTTTTTGTGTGCTATATAAAAATTCAATGCCTATTACAAAAATGGTCATCATATATTAAGAAATGTTCAGCGCATGTTATTGAAAAGTTAACCATGCAATATAGAAATGTTCATCGTACATTAAAAAAATGTTCACGATATATTACAAAAAAGTTCACCATATATTACAAAAAAGTTCAACGAATACTACAAAATGTTCACTGTGTATTTGAAATTTGTTCAGCGTATTTTACAAAAATGTTCAATGTATATTCAAAAATTGTTCAATGTATATTAAAAAATGTTCAATTTATATGTAATAAGAAAAATCAGTGTATATTACACAAAATTTCAAGGTACATTTGAAATTGTTCAGCGTACATAAAATATTGTTCATGTTTTTCTGTTTTTGTTCACTTTGTTTTTAAAAGAAACGCGTAAGGATTTGTTCACGTTTTCAAACTTTATTCGCATTTTTAATAAAGATTGTTCGCATGTCTTTCAAGAAATATTGAAAAGACTGAAGAAAGAAAAAACGGATCTGCCATAGTAGTAGTACTTGTAACAACTAGCGCTGCAATTTACGCAACCACGGTTACTAGCTCGGCTGGCTAACAACGTTCGTTGCTTGATGTAGTGAGTTCGACTTGCGACGCGTGATAACGGGCTGGCCCCTTTTGCGCGACTTTAGCGGAAGGTCGTCATTTTGACGCACGCGGGCGTCCAGCATGGACTCTCACGTTTTTACGTACTTTATGATAAATAAAAAGTGCGCGACGGTGGGTTAGCGGGCAGAAGCACTACGTGCTTTATTATTAATTAGGGAAAGATTATTATATATATATATATATATATATATTAGGGAAAGAAGTAGGAGTACGTATTTTTTTTAGGTATACCGATCAGTGATCGGTTGAAGTGTTCTCGTGCCGTGCGCGACCAAAGACTATAAGATGTGCAGCTCTATTTAGATCGACGGCTGCCTTATGTTGGGGTGGTTAGCGCGCTGCTACCTGCAAGCAAACTTGTGCGCGAGGTCTCTGGTTCGAGACCCCTCGGCTCGCTATTTTGGACTAAAATGTTCTGTTAGCAAAGTTGTTGTACTACTTTTGTGGGGTTTTTTTAGTTCTTGTATTAACTTGTTACTCCCAGGACAAGTTTATGTATTAGAAGTGGTACTAACTCCCTAATCTTCTTCCTCCTCCTCCTCCTCCTCCTCTTCTTCTTCTTCTTCTTATTTTTTTCCATCTTTCTTCTTTCTTCAGTTTTTCTTAACCTAAACTTAACCTTAAACTAAATCTAAACCTAAAAAACATAAACTAAACCAAACCTAATTAAATTAAACCTAAATAAACTAAATCTAAAAAAATAAAAAGAAGAAGAAGAGGGATGTCTCACCTTCAGGCGCGGCAGGGGGGTGCCTGGGATGGAGGAGGGGGCGCCGGAACGGCGGGGCGGCCGCGGGGGTGGAGAAGTGGGGCGCCGGGGCGGGGTGGCCGAGAGGGTGGAGGAAAGGGGCATCGGGGCGGCGCGGCGGCCAGGCCAGGGCGGCGCGGCGCGGCGGCCAGGCCAGGGCGGCGCGGCGCGGCGGCCGGGCCAGGGCGTCGGGGCGGCCGGGGCAGCGAGGCGGGGCGGCGGAGCGGCTCGGGCACGGGGCGGCAGCGCGGGTGTGATGAGGGGAGGGAAAGAGGGAAGAGAGTGAGGGGTGTGGGCTGGCCGCTTTTTAGTTTAGGTCACAGCTCTTTGCCGGGGCGGGGCGGGGCGGCCGGGGCCGGGCGGGGCGGCCGGACCGGGGCAGCGCGGCGCGGCGGGGCGGCTGGAGCGGCGGGGGCGGCTCGGGCACGGGGGCGGCGGCGCGGGTGTGTTGAGGGGAGGGAGAGAGGGGTGTGGGGCTGGCCGCTTTTTAGTTTAGGTCACATCTCTTTGTCGCCTGCTAGCAAACGGCAAAGAGCCTAGCTAACGGACGTTAGTTGGGCACTTTTTTTCGTCTGCTAGCGGACGGCAAAGAATCTTTGCCGTGAGATAGCGGACGACAAAGAAAGTGGTTGTTGGGTGGTACTCGTTAGTGGGCACCCTCACTCTTTGCCGTGGCAAAACTTCTTTGCCGTCCGCTAGTAGATGGCAAACAGATGGCTGATGGCAAAGCTTTCCTTTGCCGTCCGCTGCCTCTTTGCCATCGGCTTTCTGGTGGCTGATGGCAAAGCTTTCCTTTATCGTCCGCTAGCTGACGGCAAAGAGTCGGCAAACGACAAATCTGCTGATTCCAATAATGTGCGCCCTGACTGGGTCAAGAGGAAAATCGGACCTCCTATGCGCCGCTCTTTGCGTCCGAATGCGCGGGCCGCACGCAGCCCCCGATTGGGCCGGCCCATCGTCGCGACGAAACAGTGAAAAAATCAACGAAAAATGAAAAAGTGCCGGCAAGAGGATCTAACCTGAGCCCTGGAGTTGGTGGACGCTTGTCGTGGACCAGCCGAGCTAACAAAGCTTCCTGGTATCATACGAAACGCGGGTTATCGGAAATACTATCTCCTACCGATCTAACACCCCCACCCCCTCCTTAAAGATCTTAAATATTGGATAGAAATTTTAAAAATTTAAAAATTTGTTTAGGTTTCCGGAAAATGTTCCAGAGTTGAATAATTGTTAGGATTTCATAAAAAAAGTTTGAACATTTCAAAAAATGCTACCATTCTCAAAAAAACATTCAGAATGCAAAAAATGGTTCGCCTTTCTATATTTTTTTCCAATTTTAAAAAATGTCTGCATTTTCAAATATTGTTTGCAGGTTCAAAAAATGTTCATTTTGAGTTTTGAGTAAATTTTAAATTGGGAACATTTTTTGATATTTATGCAATATTTTGTAAAACAAGAACATTTTATGAAAAAGGGAATATTTGTTGCAAACACAAACATTTTCTGAAAAAACTAAATCAATTTTTAAAAAGTACAAACAGTTATTTTTTTTTCAAACAATTTCTTAACATGTTTCTAAATGCGAACATTATTGAAAGTCAGAATAATTTTTTTAATTGCGAACAAATTTTAATTTACTATCCAAATTTTAAAACAAGAATTTTTTTTAATTTGAAACATAATTTCGAAAATGGGAACATTTTTAGAAAGCCAAAGTTTTTTTGGGACTGTGAACAAATTTCGAAAAAAAAATAAAACAATAATTAAAATTTTCGAACAACTATGAAAAGAAAAAACTTGAAATTGAAATGGAACTAGTAAACTGCCCGTGCGTTGCCACGGGCCTACAAATGAATTTACTGAAAAAGCTCTTGCCCTTTATGTATAAAGCAACAACCAACACACTCGCAACGGCATACAACATGTCACCACCACACACAACACACACACACACACAAGGCAAAATATAAGGGTGATAAAAAAGAACCGTTTAGAGTGGACGAAAACCTCCACCGTGTGCTAGGCATCGTGAAGAGGTGAAGTCGGACACCGACGAAGCATGTACTCCAAAGTCGTGCCTAGAAGAAGGATACACCACCGGAATGCCCCCACCGCCCTCTCTCGAGGACCAAGTTTTCACCCGAAGCAACACAAAGAACAGGGAGCGACCGCGACGCCACGACGGAGCCTCCAAGAAGGTAAGATGCTCATGGACACCGTTGTGGACGGCCTGGAAAAGACAAGGCAAGTTATGCACCCGACGCTCACATACCTCCACGGAACCAGGGTACCGCCAGATACCAAAGAAATTGTAGAACCAACGACATGCTACGCCAAATACCAATGACCATGCCACTCACATGGCCATGATAGCCAGCCCGCACCCAAGACGCGCGCTCCACCCATGAACATTGCGTCCCTCGCCGCTAGGGCCGCCGTCTAGCATCCATACAACTTTGAGATCATCGAAAGGTTGGCTTTACCCAGACCGACAACCCTTAAACTCATGAAGCCTCCAACGACCATCCTGCCTCGAACATCGTGAAATATGAGCCAGCAAGCATTGGGCCGAGGAGGGGGGGATGAGTGGATCGTATCCATGACCAGTGACCTTGCGCTGGCGACGAGTGTGGCTCGACACCATCGAAGCCTCCCATCCCTCCAGCCAACCTTCCCACCCAAGGCAACCGGCTCAAATCCACGCGAGGCCACCAGTGGCCGCCCACACACCAAAGAGGGAACCAAGACGACTAACACCTTAAGCCACAGAATAACATATGTATATTGATATTATGTTGAAAGGTGTCATATGTGTGGTTTCCGACCATGTTGGTATACATATTCATCTCTTCCTATATTTTTCTCATCTCATTTGTTTTCCACCACCTTAACCATCATCTCCTTGCAAGAAGACAATGTAGCATCTTTCTGCCAGCCCTCCTCTCCTCTACTTTCACTCTCTTCATTCTCGTTGCTCTAGCACTTCATATCTGATTTATAAATGAAACGGTTTTCACCCCCTACAAGAGATGATGACATATTAAATTTCCTATTTACAAGTTGCATTCAGTGCAATGATAATGTTTGTCTCTCATTCTTTGACAGCAACGAATATAAAGTTTTTGTGCCTGCAAGAAACATAAGATCATCAAACTGCTGTAAACTTCACTCACAGAATTCGGTGCTCATATGCAGAATTACACATGTTGCACAAATGAGGAAATTAATGCAAAAAATTCTCTAACAACCGCATCGAAATCAGGGGGTAATTGGACCTCACTGGTCTGTTGGCGTCAATTGATTTGAGCACCGAACTGTCAGAGGCCCTCGCAGAGATAATGGGAGCGGGCGCGAGGCCAACTTTCTTCATCTCGGCGAACTGGTGCGGGAACGCGTGCGCCTCCATCGCCTACAGCGAGCTCAAATCGTCGTTGGCCCCGTCGGCAAACAGGAACGCGAATGCTCTGTTCCTGCACGTACAACAATTTTAGAGCAATCCGTCAGTCCACCTGAACCTGTTGAGCTCAGCAAAGGCCGTCAGACAGGAGCTCACCTGAAGTCAGTGTTCTTGCGCCTGCATTCAGTTTTCGCGCTTGCAAGAAACATAAGATCATCAAACTGCTTTAAACCTCGCTCACAGAATTCGGTGCTCATATGCAGAATTGCACATGTTGCACAAATGAGGAAATTAATGCAAAAAATTCTCTAACAACCGCATACAGATCAGGGGGTAATTGGACCTCACTGGTCTGTTGGCGTCAATTGATTTGAGCACCGAACTGTCAGACGCCCTCGCAGAGATAATGGCAGCGGGCGCGAGGCCAACTCTCTTCTTCATCTCGGCAAACTGGTGCGGGAACGTGTGCGCCTCCACCGCCTACAGCGAGCTCAGCTCGTCGTTGGCCCCGTCGGCAAACAGGAAGCGAATGCTCTGTTCCTGCACGTACAACAATTTTAGAGCAATCCGTCAGTCCACCTGCTGTTGAGGTCAGCAAAGGGACAGGAGCTCACCTGAAGTCAGTGTTCTTGCATTTGTGTGCATTCACAAACCAGATTGAAATATTCCCTTTTAGCAATATACAACGAGCCCTGCTCCGGTGCTCCCCCCTAACCTAATTTCGGAGGGGTATTTTTGTGCCCACGAGTTTGTTTTTTCCTGGCCCAACGTAGCCCAGATCCAAGCCCTGTCTAGCCCTGTATAACTCAGACCGTATACGTACAGTACCCTGGTCAGAAAAAAACATCACACGACCCCACGTCCACGTAAGACCTACCGAATCCAATCATTCACGCAGCTCCATCAATCTCGCGAGCATTGACGCAGCTCCATAAGTCACGTAGTAGATCTCCAGCGGCGGCTATCTCGTTGCCGGCGATCTCGTCGGACAGCGGGCGCGACAACGTCGTCAATCTCCAACGAGCGCGCACAGGTACCGCATCCCGCGTCCCCCCTCTAGTCTCGCTCGCGGCAACATCGAACGAACTGCCGCCGCCAGTGGTAGTGGTTAACCTAGCGGGGCGGGTAACCTAGCTACCCGGAGGCGCATGCGATCGTGGATCTTGTTCTGGTAGTGCTACTCCTCGTGATCTGGGTTCACGTAGCGTCGGTTGCCGTCGGCCGTGCGCACCACCAGTATCGTTATTTGATGTGGCGGCTAACCTAGGTATCCGGCGGCAGAGGTAATCACAGATCTAGCTAGGTGTTGAGATCGTGCAGTTCCTCGCGATTGAAAGTGATCACGACGGGTGCCGTGGCCATCTTCCTTACTAAGTTTGGTAGATCTGAACGACCTCGGTTGCGGTTGTTTACGTAACATCCGTGATCGTGTGCTATGTGTTGTATATTTGATCATTGATAATGTTTGCACATGTGATGATACATATTATTGGTTGTAGGAAATGGCGGATGAGGAGTTAACTGATATCATGGTAGACATGGAGTTTGGAGAACTGATGAAAGACTGGATAGAAGATTGGTCAGATGATGAAAATTCAGATCGTGAAGATCGGTCAGAGAATGGGAATGAATGGGACGATCTTAATGTGAGTGGCATTGTCATGTTGTAATTTTTTGGTGGCATCCGACAACATTAAATCTTTGTGTTGAAAATTTATAGATCGATGAGCTTGATGATGATCAGGAAAACAACTCGGAGCTCTCGAATGAAGATTACATTAGTTAGGTACGTAAGTGAAAAATTTTGTTGGCATGCAAATTGAATTTCTTCTGGAATATTATATGATAAGTAATTATGTATTTGTGTTGTATTTTTCAGTTCATTTCCGAATGTCATAATGCGTACGACTATTACGGTGAATCCGACGCGGAGACAGGCCTTAACGACGAATCATTAGACGCACCTGATTCTGGGGAGTCCCAGTCGTCGGTCATCATGAGTGAGGTATGTGTGTAATCAATGTTCTATGGAAGTAATGTTAAACCATAGAAAACTGTTTTCATGGCTGTTGTTTGATTGTGTAGGTGACACAAGATGATGGGGCAAAGAATGTCCAAGATACTGCCAGTGCAGATGATAAGAGGGATATGTTCATGCAGATAATGGAAATGACCTTTACGTCTCACGATGCTGCGTATGATTTCTACAACAGCTATGCTAGAGCTAATGGTTTCAGCATTAGAAAGAAAAAGGTCAGGTATAGCAAAACGGAGTCACGTCATATGCGTTATAGGCGGTTTGTTTGTTCCAGACAAGGAAAACGTGACAGCAAGTTGCTAACCGAGGAAGGACACAGCCGTAGGCTCAGAGCCGAGACACGCTGCTTTTGTGAAGCGCACCTGACCGTCAAGCTTGACCAAAAGCGTGGGGTTTTGAAAGTTTTGAGGACAAGCATAGCCATATGTTGGCAGGACCGGATGAGGTACCTTTTCTTTGGTCCCACAGAAAAATCAAAGAGTACCAGAAGCATGAGATAATGTCCATGGGAGCTGCAGGGATTAGAATTCACGACATGATGGATTGCTTCATCAGCAAACATGTATGGTATGGCGGTGTTGGTTTTACCAGGCGTGAAATATACAACCTTTGCGCCAAGGAGAAGAGGAAGCTGCTTTCAAAAGGTGATGCTGCCACAGCCATAGGCATCATGGCCAGTAGGAAACAGAGGGATCCTAGCTTCTTTTTCGAGTACAAGCTAGATAAGGAAGGACATTTGAATAGGATGTTCTGGTGCGACTCCCAGTCTCGTCATGACTATGAGGACTTCGGCGACGTGCTTGTATTTGACAGCACGTACAAGATGAACCGCTATGGTATGCCATTCATACCTTTTGTTGGTCTTAACAATCACCGGAAGACCACTGTTTTTGGTTGTGCCATAGTTTCGGACGAGACCGAGGAGACATACGTGTGGCTTCTGCAGACTTTTTTGAGGTCCATGTGTCAAAAGATGCCTAAGAGTGTAATCACAGACGCCGACGCTGCGATGATCAAGGCAATTCGCGAAGTCTTGCCAGACGTGTGGCACCGTATATGTACGTGGCACATAGAGAAAAATATGAAGACTCACCTCAGTCACAAGTCCTTGAAGGAGTTCCGAACTCTTCTGTACTACAGCACGACCACGACCACGTTTGAGGAGAGATGGCACGCATTTTCCAAAAGATGGCAGTCGGAAAAAACTGTAACATGGTTGAGGCGGATGTATAAGAAGAGTAGACTGTGGGCCGCGGCTTATCTAACAGAGGGGTTTTGGCTTGGCATGAAAAGCAACCAGCGGAGTGAAAGTCTGAACTCATGCCTTCACCTCCACTTAGACGGTGAAATGACCCTGGTGGATATGATTTTGCACTATGAGAACGCCGTTGTGCGTATCCGTGAAAACGAGGAGCGAGATGACTGCACGGCCTCACAGAGTTTACCGGTGCCAGTTACTAGCTCGAGGGAACTTGAGATAGCTGCTTCTCACGTCTTCACTCCAGCAAACTTCTATATGTTGCAAGATGATCTTAGAAAAATCGACGGCATGGAGATTGTAGAAATTAAGCTGGGAGACGGATCACAGCAGTACATCGTGGCCTGGAAGAATAACCGAAAGCGCCGTTTTTGGGTGGAGTATACACCAGTAAATTCCGCAGAAACTATAAGGTGCAGCTGCAGAAGAATGATTCGAAAGGGTCTACCTTGCAAGCACATATTCCATGTACTGAAGCACTTGAACATATCTGAAATACCAAAGTGTTTAGTTCTTGTTCAGCTCACGAAAGAAGCAAGGTTGGGACTACCCGCGAGGCGCACAAGCAATTGATACGTCTCCAACGTATCTATAATTTTTGATTGTTCCATGCTATTATATTACCCCTTTTGGATGTTTATGGGCTTTATTTTACACATTTATATCATTTTTTGGGACTAACCTACTAACCGGAGGCCCAGCCCGTATTGCTGTTTTTTTTGCCTATTTCAGTATTTCGAAGAAAAGGAATATCAAACGGAGTCCAAACGGAATGAAACCTTCGGGAGCGTGATTTTTGGAAAGAACGTGATCCGGAGAGCTTGGAGTGCAAGTCAAGAAGCAGCCGAGGAAGCCACGAGATAGGAGGCCGCGCCCCCCCGTAGGGCGCGCCCCCTGTCTCGTGGGCCCCTCGGGCGGCCACCGACGTACTTCTTTCTCCTATATATACCTACGTACCCCGAAAACATCCAGGGGCACCACGAAACACAATTTCCACCACCGTAACCTTCTGTATCCGCGAGATCCCATCTTGGAGCCTTCGCCGGCACTCTGCCGGAGGGGGAATCGACCACGGAGGGCTTCTACATCAACATCCTTGCCCCTCTGATGAGTTGTGAGGAGTTTACCACAGACCTACGGGTCCATAGTTATTAGCTAGATGGCTTCTTCTCTCTTTTTGGATCTCAATACAATGTTCTCCCCCTCTCTTGTGGAGATCTATCCAATGTAAACTCTTTTTGCGGTGTGTTTGTCGAGATCCGATGAATTGTGGGTTTATGATCAAGTTTATCTATGAATAATATTTGAATCTTCTCTGAATTCTTTTATGTATGATTGAGTTATCTTTGCAAGTCTCTTCGAATTATTAGTTTGGTTTGGCCTACTAGATTGGTCTTTCTTGCCATGGGAGAAGTGCTTAGCTTTGGGTTCAATCTTGCGGTGTCCTTACCCAGTGACAGAAAGGGTTGCAAGGCACGTATTGTATTGTTGCCATCGAGGATAACAAGATGGGGTTTATATCATATTGCATGAGTTTATCCCTCTACATCATGTCATCTTGCTTAATGCGTTACTCTGTTCTTATGAACTTAATACTCTAGATGCATGCTGGATAGCGGTCGATGTGTGGAGTAATAGTAGTAGATGCAGGCAGGAGTCGGTCTACTTGTTATGGACGTGATGCCTATATACATGATCATGCCTAGATAATCTCATAACTATGCGCTTTTCTATCAATTGCTCGACAGTAATTTGTTCACCCACCGTAATACTTATGCTATCTTGAGAGAAGCCTCTAGTGAAACCTATGCCCCCCGGGTCTATCTCTTATCATATTTGCTTTCAATCTACTTTTGTTTGCATCTTTATTTTTTGCATTTATATTATAAAATACCAAAAATATATTTATCTTATCTTACTATCTTTATTAGATCTCACTTTCGCAAGTGGTCGTGAAGGGATTGACAACCCCTTTATTGCGTTGGTTGCGAGTTCTCAGTTTGTTTGTGTAGGTGCGTGGGACTTTTGAGGAGCCTCCTACTGGATTGATACCTTGGTTCTCAAAACTGAGGGAAATACTTACGCTACACTTGCTGCATCACCCTCTCCTCTTCGGGGAAAACCAACGCAAGCTCAAGACGTAGCAGCGATCTGTTGGGATTTGGTTGGACTGGGGCTGGGGAAAGAATGAAATATAGCCAGGTCAGTGTGTTAGCGTCTGAAGCTATGCATGCGGCATGCAAACACCCAGCTTTGTGGGATCAGTTACAGGAGAGTTTGAAGGCTGTGATAGCTAAGAGTCATGAGTATCATCTGCTACAGGAAAATTTGTTGAAGCAAACAAATGACATCAATAAGTGTGCAGTTGAATATGTGGACGATGGTGAAGGCAAGATGATTGAGGTTAAAGATCCTATGAAAGTGTCAAGCAAAGGTGCAACAAAGATAGATGAGAGCCGCCCTATCTCGAAAAATGGTAGACCACTCTCTTTTGATGAGTTGAAAACCCGGTGCGGCGCTTGCAAATTGGTAGGACACACTAGACGTAGCAAGAAATGCAAACTAAATCAGAAGTAAGTGTTTGTATGCATTGTAGATTAATAAATTTTGTATCATTCATTAACTTAGCTTGTCTTTTATCATGTGCACAAAAGTGGAGAAGGAACAAGAGTAGAACACTTGCTTCAATTATTTACTGTGTTAATCGGCCGACTCATACTTTGGCTAAGGTAGCTGTAGGCGATTGTGTTTCTTTGGTTTGGAGGCTTTCGCCCCCTGATTGTTTCCCAGTCTTTGTTTAAATAAAGAAAGATGTTTCCCTCTAAACAAAAATCAAAAAAATTCTTTACTGTGTTATGACCGAGGCGGGAGGTAGAAAGAATATCGTACATTTCCCCTACCCACGTCCTAAATGCCATTAAGTAAGTAACTGTACCACTCTCCTCCCCACCACACACTCACCCACCTCCCACGGGTGCCGGTTCGAACTCCCCTCTTATCCCCACCTACAGTAGATCGAGAAAACCCTCGCCGGCGACCGCTGCAACCGCCTCCATGGAGAGAAGCCTGGGCTGGCAGAGAGCGAAGATGGACCTCGCCGGCGATGACGAGGGGTGGCGCGCGCAATTGACGGAGGTGTGCGGCTGGTTCCCCAGCACGGAGATGTTGGTCAACCACGCGCGTGGCCTCGGCAAAGTCCTCACCGACGCCGAGAGGAAGCGCGCCTTCCCCTACAGCCGCGGCGTCCCGCCGGCTGTCCTCCTCGTGTGGGCAATGCGAGAGGCCACGCTGAGCGACTCCCCTGTTCAGCGCGCAAGGTGGTGGATGTACCGCTCCACCACCATGACGCTGCGGCCAGATTCAGCACGCGTCGCATCGAGGGCGGAGCGCGTCGATGTTGAGCTCGCTCTCCCTGCACCCGTCAGCCCGGACTACCAGGTCCGCCACGTGCCGAAGCCAGTGCTGCCGTTGGGCTCTGATGTCGTGGAGGACGACGTGGCGGAGGTACTGGTCATCCCTGATGACGATGAGGAGGGCGAGGAGGACGCTGTGCAGATGGTAGCGCCGGTCGCCGTCGAGGGTGGCAAGACAATGCCTATCGACGTCGAGCTCCTTCCCCTCCTCCCTGACATAGTGAAGGTGGAAGAAGAGGAGGTGGCTCAGGATCAGGTGGCGCAGCTGTCGAACAGAACGGCGGTCAAGATGAAGGCTTCTCCGTGTGTGGTGCGCCGCTCACGCCGCCTCAAATTTCTGAAGAAGTGAAGATGGGCACAGTTGCTGAAGGAGGAGGAAGCTGCTGGTTATCTTAAGTTAGGTATGCTATTATATGTTTCAGCATATAAGTTAACATTATTTTGGGTTTGATGTTGGTTGATACGTCTCCAACGTATCTATAATTTTTGATTGCTCCATGCTACTTTATCTACTGTTTCGGACCATATTGGGCTTTATTTTCCATTTTATATTATTTTTGGGACTAACCTATTAACCGGAGGCCCAGCCCAGAATTGTTGTTTTTTGCCTATTTCAGTGTTTCGAAGAAACGGAATATCAAACGGAGTCCAAACGGAATGAAACCTTCGGGAACGTCATTTTCTCACCGAACGTGATCCAGGAGACTTGGACCCTACGTCAAGCAACCAACAGGGAAGGCACGAGGTAGGGGGCGCGCCCTCCCCCCAGGCGCGCCCTCCACCCTCGTGGGCCCCCTGTTGCTCCATCGACGTACTTCTTCCTCCTATATATACCTACGTACCTCTGACAGATCAGATACGGAGCCAAAACCTAATTCCACCACCACAACTTTCTGTATCCATGAGATCCCATCTTGGGGCCTCTTCCAGAGCTCCGCCGGAGAGGGCATCCACCACGGAGGGCTTCTACATCAACACCATAGCCCCTCCGATGAAGTGTGAGTAGTTTACTTCAGACCTTCGGGTCCATAGCTAGTAGCTAGATGGCTTCTTCTCTCTTTTTGGATCTCAATACAATGTTCTCCCCCTCTCTTGTGGAGATCTATTCGACGTAATCTTCTTTTTGCGGTGTGTTTGTTGAGACCGATGAATTGTGGGTTTATGATCCAGTATTAGCTGTGGAAAATATTTGATTCTTCTCTGAATTCTTTTATGTATGATTGAGTTATCTTTGCAAGTCTCTTCGAATTATCCTTTTGGTTTGGCCAACTAGATTGGTAGTTCTTGCAATGGGAGAAGTGCTTAGCTTTGGGTTCAATCTTGCGGTGTCCTTACCCAGTGACAGAAAGGGTTGCAAGGCACGTATTGTAGTGTTGCCATCGAGGATAACAAGATGGGGTTTTTATCATATTGCATGAATTTATCCCTCTACATCATGTCATCTTGCTTAAGGCGTTACTCTGTTTTTAACTTAATACTCTAGATGCATGCTGGATAGAGGGCGATGAGTGGAGTAATAGTAGTAGATGCAGAATCGTTTCGATCTACTTGTCTCGGACGTGATCCCTATATACATGATCATTGCCTAGATATACTCATAACTATGCTCAATTCTGTCAATTGCTCAACAGTAATTTGTTCACCCACCGTAGAATATCTATGCTCTTGAGAGAAGCCACTAGTGAAACCTATGGCCCCCGGGTCTATTCTCATCATATCAATCTCTATCACTTTATTTACTTGCTTTGTTTTTACTTTGCCTTTTACTTTTCACTTTGCATCTATCTATCAAAAATACCAAAAATATTATTTATTATCTCTATTAGATCTCACCCTCGTAAGTGACCGTGAAGGGATTGACAACCCCTAAGCGTTGGTTGCGAGTAGCTATCGTTTTGTGTAGGTACGAGGGACTTGTGCGTGGTCTCCTACTGGATTGATACCTTGGTTCTCAAAAACTGAGGGAAATACTAACGCTACTTTGCTGCATCATCCTCTCCTCTTCGGGGAAATCGAACGCAGTGCTCAAGAGGTAGCAAGAAGAATTTCTGGCGCCGTTTCCGGGGAGGCTCACGCAAGCAAGTCAACCATACCAAGTACCCATCGCAATCCCTATCTCTCGCATTACATTATTTGCCATTTGCCTCTCGTTTTCCTCTCCCCCACTTCACCCTTGCCGTTTTATTCGCCCTCTCTTTCCCAATCTCCTCCTCTCTTTCCTGTTTCCCTTTTTCCCTTTGCTTTTCTGTTTGCTTGTGTGTCGGATTACTTGTTACCATGGCGCAAGATAATACCAAATTGTGTGATTTCTCGAATACCAATAATAATGATTTCCTTAGTACTCCGATTGCTCCTCTTAATAACGACGAGTCTTGTGAAATCAATACCGCTTTGTTGAATCTTGTTATGAAAGATCAATTCGCCGGCCTTCCTAGTGAAGATGCCGCTACTCATCTGAATAATTTTGTTGATTTGTGTGATATGCAAAAGAAGAAAGATACGGATAACAATATTGTCAAGTTGAAGTTATTTCCGTTTTCGCTTAGAGGTCGTGCTAAAGTTTGGTTTTCGTCTTTGCCTAAAAATAGTATTGGTTCTTGGAACAAGTGCAAAGATGCTTTTATCTCTAAGTATTTTCCTCCCGCTAAGATTATCACTCTTAGGAACGATATCATGAATTTTAAACAACTTGATCATGAGCATGTTTCCCAATCTTGGGAAAGAATGAAATTAATGTTTCGCAATTGCCCTACTCATGGTTTGAACTTATGGATGATCATACAAATTTTTTATGCCGGATTGAATTTTGCTTCTAGAAATCTTTTAGATTCGGCCGCGGGAGGCACGTTTATGGAAATTACGTTAGGAGATGCTACCAAATTGCTTGATAATATTATGGCTAACTATTCTCAATGGCACACCGAAGATCTTCTAGTAAAAAAGTGCATGCTATAGAAGAAATCAATGTTTTGAGTGAAAAGATGGATGAACTTATGAAGATGTTTGCTCCTAAAAATACTCCTCTTGATCCCAATGATATGCCTTTGTCTACCTTGCTTGAGAATAATAATGAATCTATGGATGTGAATTTTGTTGGTAGGAATAGTTTTGGAAACAACGCGTATAGAGGGAATTTTAATCCTAGGCCTTATCCTAGTAACCCTTCTAATAATTATGGAAATTCCTACAACAACTCTTATGGAAATTTTAATAAGATGCCGTCTGAATTTGAGAATAGTGTTAAAGAGTTTATGAATTCGCAAAAGAATTTTAATGCTTTGCTTGAAGAGAAATTGCTTAAAGTTGATGATTTGGCTAGGAACGTTGATAGAATTTCTCTTGAAATCGATTGTTTAAAGCTTAGATCTATTCCTCCTAAGCATGATATCAATGAGTCTCTCAAAGCCATGAGAATTTCCATTGATGAGTGCAAGGAAAGAACCGCTAGGATGCGTGCTTCCAAAGATGCCTTTATTAAAGTGTGTTCTTCCAATTCCTATGAAAATCAAGATGAAGATCTAAAAGTTATTGATGTGTCCCCTATCAAATCTTTGTTTTTCAATATGAATCTTGATGAAACTGAATATGATCTTCCTTTACCTAAAAGGCGTTCTAAGAATTCGGAGTTTCTAGATCTTGATGATGAAATTGATGAAACTGGGGTTGGAAGAAATAAAAACCTAGATGTTGCTAAACCCACTATTTTGGATCTCAAAGAATTTAATTATGAAAATTGCTCTTTGATTGGTTGTATTTCCTTGTTGCAATCCATGCTAGATTCTCCTCATGCTTATAGTCAAAATAAGGCCTTTACCGAACACATTGTTGATGCCTTGATGCAATCTTATGAAGAAAAACTTGAGTTGAAAGTTTCTATCCCTAGAAAACTCTATGATGAGTGGGAACCTACTATTAAAAATAAATTAAAGATTATGAGTTTCATGCTTTGTGTGATTTGGGTGCTAGTGTCTCTACTATTCCCAAAACTTTATGTGATTTCCTAGATTTCCGTGATTTTGATGATTGCTCTCTAAATTTGCATCTTGCGGATTCCACTATTAAAAAGCCTATGGGAAGAATTAATGATGTTCTTATTGTTGCAAATAGGAATTATGTGCCCGTAGATTTTATCGTTCTTGATATAGATTGCAATCCTTCATGTCCTATTATTCCTTGTAGACCTTTCCTTAGAACGATTGGTGTAATTATTGATATGAAGGAAGGGAATATTAGATTCCAATTTCCCTTAAAGAAGGGCATGGAACACTTCCCTAGAAAGAAAATAAAATTACCATATGAATCTATCATGAGAGCCACTTATGGATTGCCTACCAAAGATGGCAATACCTAGGTCTATCCTTGCTTTTATGCCTAGCTAGGGGCGTTAAACGATAGCGCTTGTTGGGAGGCAACCCAATTTTATTTTGTGTTTTTTGTTTTTGTTTTTGTTTAGTAATAAATAATCCATCTAGCCTCAGTTTGGATGTGTTTTTATCTTTTAATTAGTGTTTGTGCCAAGTTAAACCTATAGGATCTTCTTGGATGATAGTTATTTGATCTTGCTGTAATTTCCAGAACTTGCTGTTCACGAAAACAATTGTTAAAAATCACCAGAACGTGATAAAATAGTGATTCCAATTGCTGCTGATCAATAAACAAATTTCCTAGGTCTTCCTATTTTGGCTGAAATTTTGGAGTTACAGATTACTACACACTGTTCTGTTTTTGACAGATTCTGTTTTTCGTGTGTTGTTTGCTTATTTTGATGAATCTATGGCTAGTAAAATAGTTTATAATCCATAGAGAAGTTGGAATACAGTAGGTTTAACACCAATATAAATAAAGAATGAGTTCATTACAGTACCTTAAGTAGTTCTTTGCTTTCTTTCTCTAACGGAGCTCACGAGATTTTGGTTGAGTTTTGTGTTGTGAAGTTTTCAAGTTTTGGGTGAATTCTTTTGATGGATTATGGAACAAGGAGTGGCAAGAGCCTAAGCTTGGGGATGCCCATGGCACCCCCAAGATAATCCAAGGACACCAAAAAGTCAAAGCTTGGGGATGCCCCGGAAGGCATCCCCTCTTTCGTCCACTTCCATCGGTAATTTACTTGGAGCTATATTTTTATTCACCACATGATATGTGTTTTGCTTGGAGCGTCTTGTATTATTTGTGTCTTTGCTTGTTAGTTTACCACAATCATCCTTGCTGTACACACCTTTTGAGAGAGCCATACATGAATTGGAATTTTTTAGAATACTCTATGTGCTTCACTTATATCTTTTGAGCTTGATAGTTTTGCTCATAGTGCTTCACTTATATCTTTTGAGCGTGATAATTTTTGCTCTAGTGCTTCACTTATATCTTTTAGAGCACGGTGGTGGATTTGTTTTAAAGAAACTATTGATCTCTCATTCTTCACTTAGATTATTTTGAGAGTCGTTAATAGCATGGTAATTTGCTTAATGTTAATATACTTGGTATTCAAGATATGTGAAACTTTCTTTTGAGTGAATTGAATACTAAGATAAGTTTGATGCTTGATAATTGTTTTGAGATATGGAAGTGATAATATTAAAGTCATGCTAGTTGAGTAGTTGTGAATTTAAAGAATACTTGTGTTGAAGTTTGTGATTCCCGTAGCATGCACGTATGGTGAACCGTTATGTGATGAACTCGGAGCATGATTTATTTATTGATTGTCTTCCTTATGAGTGGCGGTCGGGGACGAGTGATGGTCTTTTCCTACCAATCTATCCCCCTAGGAGAATGCGCGTAATACTTTGCTTTGATAACTTCTAGATTTTTGCAATAAGTATATGAGTTCTTTATGACTAATGTTGAGTCCATGGATTATACGCACTTTTTCCCATCCTTCCACCTTTGCTAGCCTCTCTAGTACCGCACACTTTTCGCCGGTATCATACACCCACCATATACCTTCCTCAAAACAGCCACCATACCTACCTATTATGGCATTTCGATAGCCATTCCGAGATATATTGCCATACAACTTTCCACCGTTCCGTTTATTATGACACGCTCCATCATTGTCATATTGCTAGCATGATCATGTAGTTGATATTGTATTTGTGGAAAAGCCACCATTCATAATTCTTTCATACATGTCACTCATGATTCATTGCATATCCCGGTACACCGCCGGAGGCATTCATATAGAGTCATACTTTGTTCTAAGTATCGAGTTGTAATTGTTGAGTTGTAAGAAAAATAAAAGTGTGATGATCATCATTTTTAGAGCATTGTCCCAAGTGAGGAAAGGATGATGGAGACTATGATTCCCCCACAAGTCGGGATGAGACTCCGGACGAAAATAAAAAAATAAAAAAATAAAAAAAAAGAGGCCAAAAAAAAGAAGAGAAAGGCCCAAAATAAAAAAAATGAGAGAAAAAGAGAGAAGGGACAATGTTACTATCCTTTTACCACACTTGTGCTTCAAAGTAGCACCAAGATCTTCATGATAGAGAGTCTCTCATTTTGTCACTTCCATATACTAGTGGGAATTTTTCATTATAGAACTTGGCTTGCATATTCCAATGATGGGCTTCCTCAAAATGCCCTAGGTCTTCGTGAGCAAGCGAGTTGGATGCACACCCACTTAGTTTCTTTTGTAGAGCTTTCATATACTTATAGCTCTAGTGCATCCGTTGCATGGCAATCCCTACTCACTCACATTGATATTTATTGATGGGCATCTCCATAGCCCGTTGATACGCCTAGTTGATGTGAGACTATCTTCCCTCTTTTTGTCTTCTCCACAACCACCATTCTATTCCACATATAGTGCTATATCCATGGCTCACGCTCATGTATTGCGTGAAGATCGAAAAAGTTTTGAGAATGTTAAAGTATGAAACAATTGCTTGGCTTGTCATCGGGGTTGTGCATGATTTAAATATTTTGTGTGGGGAAGATGGAGCATAGCCAGACTATATGATTTTGTAGGAATAACTTTCTTTGGCCATGTTATTTTGAGAAGACATGATTGCTTTGATTAGTATGCTTGAAGTATTATTATTTTTATGTCAATATGAACTTTTGTCTTGAATCTTTCGGATCTGAATATTCATATCACAATTAAGAAGATTTACATTGAAATTATGCCAAAGTATCATTCCGCATCAAAAATTCTTTTTTTTATCATTTACCTACTCGAGGACGAGCAGGAATTAAGCTTGGGGATGCCTGATACGTCTCCAACGTATCTATAATTTTTGATTGCTCCATGCTACTTTATCTACTATTTTGGACCATATTGGGCTTTATTTTCCACTTTTATATTATTTTTGGGACTAACCTATTAACCGGAGGCCCAACCCAGAATTGCTGTTTTTTTGCCTATTTCAGTGTTTCGAAGAAACGGAATATCAAACAGAGTCCAAACGGAATGAAACCTTCGGGAACGTGATTTTCTCACCGAACGTGATCCAGGAGACTTGGACCCTACGTCAAGAAACCAACAGGGAAGGCACGAGGTAGGGGGGCGCGCCCTCCCCCCCAGGCGCGCCCTCCACCCTCGTGGGCCCCCTGTTGCTCCACCGACATACTTCTTCCTCCTATATATACCTACGTACCCCCGACAGATCAGATACGGAGCCAAAAACCTAATTCCACCGCCGCAACTTTCTGTATCCACGAGATCCCATCTTGGGGCCTGTTCCGGAGCTCCGCCGGAGAGGGCATCCACCACGGAGGGCTTCTACATCAACACCATAGCCCCTCCGATGAAGTGTGAGTAATTTACTTCAGACCTTCGGGTCCATAGCTAGTAGCTAGATGGCTTCTTCTCTCTTTTTGGATCTCAATACAATGTTCTCCCCCTCTCTTGTGGAGATCTATTTGATGTAATCTTCTTTTTGCGGTGTGTTTGTTGAGACCGATGAATTGTGGGTTTATGATCCAGTATTATCTATGGAAAATATTTGATTCTTCTCTGAATTCTTTTATGTATGATTGAGTTATCTTTGCAAGTCTCTTCGAATTATCCTTTTGGTTTGGCCAACTAGATTGGTAGTTCTTGCAATGGGAGAAGTGCTTAGCTTTGGGTTCAATCTTGCGGTGTCCTTACCCAGTGACAGAAAGGGTTGCAAGGCACGTACTGTAGTGTTGCCATCGAGGATAACAAGATGGGGTTTTTATCATATTGCATGAATTTATCCCTCTACATCATGTCATCTTGCTTAAGGCGTTACTCTGTTTTTAACTTAATACTCTAGATGCATGCTGGATAGCGGTCGATGAGTGGAGTAATAGTAGTAGATGCAGAATCATTTCGATCTACTTGTCTTGGACGTGATGCCTATATACATGATCATTGCCTAGATATACTCATAACTATGCTCAATTCTGTCAATTGCTCAACAGTAATTTGTTCACCCACCGTAGAATATCTATGCTGTTGAGAGAAGCCACTAGTGAAACCTATGCCCCCCGGGTCTATTCTCATCATATCAATCTCTATCACTTTATTTACTTGCTTTGTTTTTACTTTGCCTTTTACTTTTCACTTTGCATCTATCTATCAAAAATACCAAAAATATTATTTATTATCTCTATTAGATCTCACCCTCGTAAGTGACCGTGAAGGGATTGACAACCCGTAAGCGTTGGTTGCGAGTAGCTATCGTTTTGTATAGGTACGAGGGACTTGTGCGTGGTCTCCTACTGGATTGATACCTTGGTTCTCAAAAACTGAGGGAAATACTTACGCTACTTTGCTGCATCATCCTCTCCTCTTCGGGGAAATCCAACGTAGTGCTCAAGAGGTAGCATTGGTTAGGTATGCTTTTATATGTAAGCATATAAGTTATGCAATCGGTACGGTTTGATCGGGTTCTTTGTGGCTGAAGAACTGAATATCTACTGCTCACCCTAAGTGTCAAGTTCAGTTAAATTTCTGAATATTGAATATGTACTGTTGCTTTGCTTCAGTGTTGCATCAAAGGTGTAGGTGCTGCTAGATGTTGCTCCTATGCTGCAACAAGACAATGAACTGGGCTGCTGCATAAACCAGTAGTG
The DNA here is from genome assembly GCF_002575655.3 of Aegilops tauschii subsp. strangulata. Lineage (NCBI taxonomy): Eukaryota > Viridiplantae > Streptophyta > Magnoliopsida > Poales > Poaceae > Aegilops > Aegilops tauschii. The sequence continues at coordinate 629,927,794 of NC_053036.3, read as the reverse complement.
TTGCTAGGTGATGTGCCCATGTGCATCACATACCAAATATAGAACATGCTAAAAGTGCATTGTCTGCCAAATATAGAACATGCCAAAAGTGCATTGTCTGCCAAATATAGAACATGCAAAAAGTGCATTGTCTACCAATCATGATGGCTCCATGTTATTTATGATGCAATCTCTGTTACACTTTGCCCATAAACTGAGTAGCAAATAATTCAGCAGCATTTCATCATGTCAATTACAATGATGTCAATAACTTTATGAACAATCTACTTGCTAACTATGAGAACAATCATAATGGCAAGCAGGCCAAGATACAGAAGACCTCCAAATCCTAAAATCCTATCCCTATAGAGCAATATTTCCTTGTGCATCTTAACCATTGCCCTCTTTTCTTTCTCATTCCTTTTAATTTCAGCTTCATATTCTGTAATCTTAATCTCCAGTTTCTTGTTCTTCATGGCAAGATACTTAATGACTGACTTTGCTTTGCTATCCCACTCCCCATCAACCCATTCAACATACTCAGAAGTGATATCATCCTAAATAAATCATGAGCAATTCAAGTCATTTTATAACTGAACTTGTCACTGCAAGCGTTAAACACTGAACTTTTTTGCAGCTTGACCGCAATAGCAGTACTAGTTTGAAGAAAATGCTCAGTAGACTAACCTGAAACACACATCCCCCGAGTGCGCTGCCAAAATTGTCTGCATCTATGCAGACACGGCCACCAGGAGTTTCCTGATGACCACATAGATGGAGCTTGTCATGGCCACAGGTGATGAATTGTGGGCGATAATGCTGGGATGTAAAGATCAACGGTAAATAACTTACCTTTTTGCCACCAAAGTGTAGCACTGAAGAAACCCTAGCCGTGGGTTCTCCCGGCCCGCCGCCGCCCACGAAACCCCCGTCCCCTGTTCCACTCGATCCGCCGCTTCTGCCTCCTGTGCCATTGGAACCGCCCCACCTGCTTGCAGGACCCAGGGTTCGACCTAACTTGCGGTCGCCACCGCTCTTCTCGCCGCAGCCGCCGCCGCCCGACGCCAGCTCGCTGTCATGCTTTCGCCGTCGAGATTTGGAGGCGCAAATGGAGAGAGAGTGCTAGGGATTTGGAAAGGGAAACGAGAAAAGGGGAAAGATCGATGTGAACCTGGCAAAATGGGCTGGTGTAGCGCTGCCGGCACGATAGCCCGCCTGTGGGGCCCCTCACGTGGTTAGATGGGCCGTGCCTGGCATAATGGTGAGTACAGAAAAAGTTAATTATACATATAATAAAAAACCAACGGGTTTGTAAAACAAAATAGAAAAACATGATGCCTGATAACACGCGATAGAGCCAACGAGCTGACATGACTAATTTTGATCAGTGTAATATTACATTTTGGCTCGATATATTTACTTATCTACCATGACTACTTTTCATAATCATGTGATGAGGGGGAATTACCAGGAGATTATGCAAGAAGATGACATGCAGATAGCTAAGGCAGAAGGCTAAGCTTGGTAGAGTTCTTAAAAAAGTAAAGATTGTGAAAATTTTAATATGAAACTTACGAGAGCAGTTGAAGAGAAAAATAGACTATTATAAAAAATTGGAGAACGAAAAAATATTAAGCAAGAACACTTGAAAAGTGAAGCCGTGAAAAATACAATTATAAAAAATTGGAGAACGAGAAAAATATTAAACAAGAACAATTGATAAGTGAAGCCAAAACTTTATTGGTACGACCAAATTGTCTTCTCCTAGCGAATTGTATGACCGAATTGTCTGATACGAGCGAATTGTCTGAGAGACACATACACATGTATGTGTCACAATATTCGAGATGCCCTGTTTATTACATAAAAATGATAGAACCCCTAAGATAAGCATGCCGTCGAAACCTTCGACTGGACTAAATCCTAACCACTAAAACTTCAATATTGCATGACGCATGAATTCTTCAGGCGCGCCTTTTGTTTGCGATTTGGCGAATTTTGTTCTTCACACACTCCATCGTGTTCGAAGGTGACATAATCAACTCCGCGACGAAACGTCTTCTCCTTGCATCAATGGTGGCCTGCAAAAAATGACATAAAGGTTACATGAACCGAAGTTGCTACACGACCATAGTAGCTAGTCTACAAACGTAAATAACAGCATACCTGTGAAAAATCGCGGGTCATTCGGTCCCCGTCCCAATGTTCTAGACATTCTGTGACAAAAAGGCCACAAGAGTTCCTGGTACATATGCAAACATTAGCGGTGGGCAATACGAACATGTGTGTTGTTGTTTGAATGTGCATGATGTCCTATTAACTCACCCATCCTCTTGCTGGGGCATGTCATACTCCTTGCTAGGCCACTTACTTACGTCCAGATATTTCCCTGGTGTAATAAGATTTGCTAGGTGCATATCGTGTGCTATAGCCATTCGCTATAAAGAGGATAGTGTTAAAGAATAATCATAAACAACATGTAAGACCAATGGTACAAATGTTGGTTACATTACCAGTGCTTTCACAGTCTTTTCTGTCAGGTCTAGAGGATAGAGCAAATCGAGAACTTGGAATTCTTGCTTGATCAAGTGCATGACCACGGTCATCCAGTGGGCATTGTCGATATTCAACGCGATATACGTCTACAATGCAAAAAACCATTGTGGATCAAACGAAATACTTGATGAAATGTCCTGTAGTGAAGAATTACAAACATAACGTACCTTATCACGCACAGTATACTCTTTCGTGACTCTATTAACTGCTCCAGCTTTGGACAGAGCACTATCCATGTTGCAGCTCGACGGCAATGGATCGTCTCGTGCGATAGCACGATCTACAAGGAATTTGGACCTCCACGCTAGACAGAGGTAACGATCATGACCAACGTGCAGCTCCAAATGTCCCATATAAGCATCAATTACCTTCATAGAATATCAGGGCATTACATGTTGAAAGTTGAGACATAGATTATTGAGAATTTTAATAACAGGACATGCAAGTAGTACTTACATCGTCTGACAGCCATCTGTGAGTTAGTACCGGTCGAATCCTTTTGGAAGTCAGAGATATGCCACGCCCTTCACTGTAGTAAACTTTCTTCCCCTTATTCTTCTCGGTGCTAGCAGCTAACTCGACAAATGAAACAACTGCATCAATTATTTCCGGCGTCAACTCATCTGCCACAACCTCCGGCTGATGATTTTCAGAAAACAGAGCTGCATGAAATAATATGAACGTCAACAATGGTGATCATATGCATTCGTAGCATATAACAAAATAAGAATGTTAGTTACGATACCTCTAGTAGCAGTAGAAGTACCGGAGGGTTTCTAACCATGATTGGGATGCCTGCTGGGCTTGTCAAGTGCGTAGGGGGATTCAAATTTCTTAGGAACGGTCCTCTTGCGCTTACCGGACATAACTTCCTCATCCTTATCGATTGTTGCACCCTTTTTTCCATTCGCCTTAGCCATGACAAATGTCTATGTCCGATGAAGGTGCTTGAGTAGAAGTACCAACGACCCAAGGGTTTTCGGGTGTAGCGCCACATTCATCATTACGCCTAATAGGTGAAGCTTCCTTGTGTCCATTCATCTTCGGTGGGGTTTTCTGTTTGGCAAACAAAATCGTGTGAATATTTCAGCACGTAAATAAATTAAAGGAGAAAGTTATAGACAAAAATATATATACATAGTACCTCAGGTACGGTTTTATGGTTGGGAACCACTTCATCAGGCTGCGTCATGTCAATGACAGGCTCTCCGCGTGAGTCTATGTCATCCTTGTACATGAATTCCTTCTTTTCATATGGACCGTTCTCGAACGAATCCAGTTCTTCATCCACATCATTGTCCGCGGATGGCACGGCAGCAGCCGGCTTGCACATGACACCTGATTTGTTCAACTTCTCCAACAACCTCTGCAATACAAAAACAAATTTAGTAATGCTAGCATGGTTTAAAACAGCAAACATACTGTAATCTATAAAGTTTGGGTGCAGCAACTTGATCAGGGATTTCCCTCATCTGGGTGTGTATGAAGTCCATGAACCGCTTCATTAGAAGCTCCATCAAATCTTCTGACATTGGGGCTGTCGTCGACTTCTTTGCGTTTCCATTTGCAGGCTTGGTTTTTGGCTTCATGGTGGGCACATTATTTGGGATGTTGGGCTCCCGAGCCCTATAATCCTGGGTGATATTATTTTTGATCTGCATGCGATATTGAAGTACATGTGATGAATCAAAAATAAATATTATTAAGTTACAAAACATTTAAGAAAGACGGAACACAATGACTTACCCTGACGTTACCACGGCCGCGCCCATTGTCATAGTCGAACCGATCTCTCCTAGTGGCTGCACCTTCGGTCCAGTTCCTCATAAGAGGTTGTATGGACAAGTTGGGATTATAGGCGCATTCGCCTTCGACCGGTTGCACCTTCTCCCAGTACAAGTACTACAAAAAAATAAGGAATTACAGTTAGTACAATACATCACATAAAATTGCAATGATATGATAATTGACATTATGCAACAGGTCTCATATGTGTACCTGCAAGAGAGCCAAATTGCCTTTCGGCCATTGGCGGAGGTGTTTGCCTTTCTTCACTATGCGAAGGCAATCAAGGAGAACACGTAGGGTGAAGGCATTCCAGTTAATCTTTGAAATACGTTTCACATCTTCGACCAAAGCGTAGTACTGCTTTGGCACAATCTTGCTCGACATGGGAGCAATAATTGTTCCTTATAGGACAAGGACTACTTTCCGAAGGAAATCGTCGTCCGTGGCTTTACTTTTAATTATGTCCTCAATGAGATTATCTATCACTATGTTTTCTGATGTCTTACTGAGAAATTGTGGCGGCACCCGCTCCTTGATGTCCTCGCCTTCTTCAGTCAGAATGTCCGAAGCGGAAAGTCCTTGGTTCTCGAGGTTAAAGATGCACTCGACGTCGACCGCACCGAGAGTCACCTCCCCAACCCGCTCTTGTATAATGAATCTGGCCGTGCTGGCCTGAAAATTCTCAATCATATACCTAATCAGTAGGGTACGCATCTTAATAGATGGTATCTGCACCATGCTGCGCAATGTTGTATCAGCCACTCTAGCGCGTTGACCGCTCGATAGAGCTGCAACAAGCTTGCACCATTTCTCATCGGCGCATACTATTTCTCCATTCAGCTCGTCTATCCTGTTGAAAGAAAATATATAACTTCATGACATTAGAAAACACTAAAGCAAAAATAACAATAAACATGCAAAAATATAAAACTTTCTGGCAGTAGCTAACACTAATGCAAAAATAACACTAATGCAAATATAAAACTAGCACCATGTATACTGCAACATGAGGCAATAAAAAAATAACTACAATTGGTAATTGAACTTACTTGCATCTGATCAAGTTCTTTGAGTATCAGATAAATTATATAATCAATAAATTTAATATGGTAAACTGTTACTAATTCGTTTTGTTGTCTTATTAACAGGGTGACAAATTGATCAGCTGTAAATAACTAGAGTCTATAGCAATGGTACCTATTTGAGGTTCATCAACATCTAATGCTAATAACTCTTTAATGTTCTATGTGCACAACAATATAATTGGATCATGTGACAAAAATATAATTGGATCATGTGACAAAAAATCTATTCCATCATGCTTCCCGAGAAACAACATCTTATTGTACCATGCTATGAAAGAACCAAAGATTGTTTTCATCTACGCCATCTGGTCAGAACGCATCTAGTCGGGTTGATACTAGTTGAAAATATGTGGTAAACCTAAGTCCATCAAAGCAACGAGACGGAGGAAGTAGCTTGCTATGAAGGCGCGAGGTAAGGAGGACAATTTACTTGATCGGTCGACGAAGATGAAAGAAGTTGGCGATGCGTTCTCGACGTAGTTCGTCAAGGTTGGCCTGCACGTGCGGACGACCTTGATCTTCTCGGGTTTTTGTGGTGTGTGGGATGCGGCAGACGGAGCTGTCGACGACTCGCCGGCAGGAGGTGATCTAGTCGACGACATGTGCGAGGAGGAGGAGATTATATACGAGGTCGACTCCTAGGTCATCGTAAATTCCCTGTGGCCAATCTCGCGATCTATATTTTCCTCCGTTGAAGCGAGGCTGAACGTGCTCCTCAATCGTAGGGATTAAGAACATATGGATTAGCACGATCCCAGAATTGTGTAACAGAACGGCAACTACTCCCGTGATCGACGTGCGTGTGATCGACGTGCATGGAAAGCGCAGCATTGTGGGCCCCCACAATATGGATCCGACAGTTATTTGCGGTCTGGGCCGGCCCACCTACCTGCATTGTTTCTTCCCTCAAAATAAATATCATTGGTTCTTCCCTAAAAAAACTCTGTGACACCTATTAGTTATTGTATACTTGTATATGTTCAACAATATTTATAGTATCTCTATCATTTCTACAATATTATACATGCATCGAGTGTCGGAAATGAACGATACTTGTCATGCATGCATGCCATGGTCATCGTAGGGTACGCATAAAGTTTGGGATCATTTGGTGGGACCGTCAAGGAAAACCACTTTCAGACCTGCCCTCTGGCAGACCCGAATGGTCCTGCTTGTACATGGTGCATGTGGAAGCATGCATGAGATGACCCCAACTTTTGGGACCATGTGGGCTTGGCCAATGTGGTACCCCAGGCAAGGTGTGCACGAATTCGGACACAAAACGCACGTTGCGTCACGTGGGGGCAGTGTTGTAGGGTTTTGTCGCCGGAAAAACCCTAGAAAATGCATCGAGTGTCGGAAATGAACGATACTTGTCATGCATGCATGCCATGGTCATCATAGGGTATGCATGAAGTTTGGGATCATTTGGTGGGACCGTCAAGGAAAACCACTTTCAGACCTGCCCTCCGGCAGACCCGAATGGTCCTGGTTGTACATGGTGCATGTGGAAGCATGCATGAGATGACCCCAACTTTTGGGACCATGTTGGCTTGGCCAATGTGGTCCCCCAGGCAAGGTGTGCATGAATTCGGACACAAAACGCACGTTGCGTCACGTGGGGGCAGTGTTGTAGGGTTTTGTCGCCGGAAAACCCTAGAAAATGCATCGAGTGTCAGAAATGAACGATACTTGTCATGCATGCATGCCATGGTCATCGTAGGGTATGCATGAAGTTTGGGATCATTTGGTGGGATCGTCAAGGAAAACCACTTTCAGACCTGCCCTCCGGTAGACCCGAATGGTCCTGCTTGTACATGTTGCATGTGGAAGCATGCATGAGATGACCCCAACTTTTGGGACCATGTGGGCTTGGCCAATGTGGTCCCCCAGGCAAGGTGTGCATCAATTCGGACACAAAACGCACGTTGCGTCACGTGGGGGCAGTGTTGTAGGGTTTTGTCGCCGGAAAAACCCTAGAAAATGCATCGAGTGTCGGAAATGAACGATACTTGTCATGCATGCATGCCATGGTCATCGTAGGGTATGCATGAAGTTTGGGATCATTTGGTGGGACCGTCAAGGAAAACCACTTTCAGACCTGCCCTCCGGCAGACCCGAATGGTCTTGCTTGTACATCGTGCATGTGGAAGCATGCATGAGATGACCCCAACTTTTGGGACCATGTGGGCTTGGCCAATGTGGTCCCCCAGGCAAGGTGTCCACGAATTCGGACACAAAACGCACGTTGCGTCACATGGGGGCAGTGTTGTAGGGTTTTGTCGCCGGAAAAACCCTAGAAAATGCATCGAGTGACGGAAATGAACGATACTCGCCATGCATGCATGCCATGGTCATCCTAGGGTGTGCATACAGTTTGGTCTGAATTGGTGAGACCGAGAAGATAAACCTGCTTCTAGTACATGGTGCATGTGGAGGCATGCATGCGATTGTCCCAACTAGATTTGATTTAATAATATTTCAAGTATCAAACAGAAAATAAAGTTCATAATTAGGAAGGACAACATATTATCTTACATTTAAAAAATAATTCAAATGTAAAAAAGATAAGATCTATCAGAATGAAGAAGTGCAATAGAAGATAACATATTATCTTACATTTTGGAAATATTTCAAATATAAAGAAGAGAACAAATATTAGAATGAAGAAGTGAAATAAAACAGAACATTTTATCTTACAAACTAAAAATATTTCAAAAATAATAAAGATAAGAAATATTAGAATGAAGAATTGAAATAAAACACACCATTTTAGTTTATATTTCGTAAATATTATCAATATACAAAAGAGAACGAACAAATGAAATAAAACACAACAGAATTTGGCATATTTTTTTAATTTTAGTAACCACTGTTAGAAATAATATAGAAAAAAAAGAGATTTGATTTTAAATATTAGAAATATAAACAAGAAAAGAAATTTTGGAGTTAAGAAGTGAAAAACAAAGAAAATATCAAACAGATCAGCGCGCGGGTAAGGCTGCCCTGGGCCAGCCCGCCCGAATTGGGCCCAAGGCGGAGCCGCGCAGGGCACATCGCAGCGCACAGCCGTTGGGTGGTGGGAGTTTAGTCCCGCCTCGCCAAGGGAGAGAGCGCCGCACCGGTTTATATACCCGGCTGCAACTCCCCTCCCAGGCTCCTATCAATTGCAGGCAGTACATTGCCTAACTCTCGTCCCCTCTGCCCCATGGGGCCTACTAGCAGCAGAGATATTCTGCACCACGGGCTTGCATCCTAGCCCATGCACGACAGGGTTCCTAGTCGTATGCAGGCCGTGGAGTATGAATTCACCTGCTCTGGTAGGTGGGCACTTTTTTTTGGCATATTGCCATGTGTATTGATCTTCAAATCACACACTAAATTATACACATGCTCACTTGCATTCAATACACATTTTTTTTGCATATATGACAAGTTAATGTTTTGACCTTCAAGTCATCTAATAAATTTTACACATGCTCACTTACATGTAATACACATGGATATTAATTGGATTTCAACAAAAATGAGGCCGTGGTGTATGAATTCTCCTCCCACAAGCATGCCATGGTCATGGTACGGTGTGCAAAAAGTTTGGGATCATTTGGTGGGTCCGGCAAGGAAAACCTCTTTCAAACTTGCCCTCCGGCAGACCCGAATGGTCCAGCTTGTAGATGGTGCATGTGGGGGCATGCATGAGATGACCCCAACTTTTGGGAGCATGTGAGCATGGCCAATGTGGCCCCCAGGCAAGGTGTGCATGAATTCGGACACAACACGCACGTTGTGTCACGCCGTGGCAGTGTTCTAGGGTTTTTTTCGACCACCTCCAAATCACCTCAACTTTGGCACACATGATCTCTTTCACAAACAAAGGTGGGTTTCCAAGGTTTTATATTTTTCTGAATTTTTTATTAATTTATAATGCCCTCTAGACTGACTGGTCAAAACATCAGTCTATACCTCAGGGGGGGCATTGTAAAATATTCGTTTTCCAAATTTTCTTTCATAGGCATGATTGGCACATGGGGGTCACCATGTTCAAGAAAGTTTGTGTGATTTGGAGGTGGTGGGAAAAATCACATTTGTTCAAAAACTGGCTTAAGTTAAGACCAAATGGCCCCTCCGGAATGCGGTCATTTTTCTGACCACCTCCAAATCACCTCAACTTTGGCACACATGATCTCTTGCACAAACAAAGGTGGGTTTCCAAGGTTTTATATTTTCTTGAATTTTTTATTAATTTATAATGCCCTTTAGGCTGACTGGTCAAAACATCGGTCTATACCTCAGGGGGGCATTGTAAAATATTCTTTTTCCAAATTTTCTTTCATAGGCATGATTGGCACATGTGGGTCACCATGTTCAAGAAAGTTTGTGTGATTTGGAGGTGGTGGGAAAAATCACATTTGTTCAAAAACTGGCTTAAGTTAGACCAAATGGCCCCTTCGGAATGCGGTCATTTTTTCGACCACCTCCAAATCACCTCAACTTTGGCACACATGATCTCTTGCACAAACAAAGGTGGGTTTCCAAGGTTATATATTTTTTGGATTTTTTATTAATTTATAATGCCCTCTAGACTGACTGGTCAAAACATCGGTCTATACCTCAGGGGGGCATTGTAAAATATTCTTTTTCCAAATTTTCTTTCATAGGCATGATTGGAACATGTGGGTTACCATGTTCAAGAAAGTTTGGGTGATTTGGAGGTGGTGGGAAAAATCACATTTGTTCAAAAACTGGCTTAAGTTAGACCAAATGGCCCCTCCAGAATGCGGTCATTTTTTGACCACCTCCAAATCACCTCAACTTTGGCACACATGATCTCTTGCACAAACAAAGGTGGGTTTCCAAGGTTTTATTTTTTTGAATTTTTTATTAATTTATAATGCCCTCTAGACTGACTGGTCAAAACATTGGTCTATACCTCAAGGGGGCATTGTAAAATATTCTTTCTATTATTTTGAATTTTTTTAATTTATAATGCCCTCTTATATTCGTTTATTTTTTAATGCCCTCTTATATTTGTTTATTTTTTTAATGCCCTCTTATTTTTTTGAATTTTTATTTATTTATAAAGCTAGGTTTCCAAGATGGCTATGCTTTTCCTTTTGTTTATTTTTTTCCTTTTCCTTCACTTTACATAAAAATTACCTGAGCACTCAAAAAATAACATAAAAATTACATGACCCCTCAAATAATAACATACCAAAAATTCAAAAGGTATTTTTATCAAACACATCTTTTTGAATATTTATATTTTCTTTTCTTATAAATAAGTGACATTTTCAAAATTCTAATAAGTAGGGTAATATAACTTTATTACAAAATAAAGTAGATCTTATTTCAAATTCCTTTTTTTGCACACATTATTTTTAACTAGTATTACATTACTCTTCTAAATTTACATTTAATTCCTTCACACTTTGATGATGGAATATTTGATCTCTAATTGCAACATAGGTTCAAATGATGGAACATTTGATCTTTTTGCTTATTCAAATTATGCATTGATGGAATGTGTGAGGATGAACAATTATCAGTAACTTTACTAAACCCCATGTACTATAATTCATGACAGCCATTTTGGAACATTGCCACATTCAATATTTGGTATAATTGGCACATGGGCATAGCATGTTGCACTTGCCCACAGCATAGACAAGTGTTGCAGCATGTCTGAAGGAACACTAAAGCGCCATTTGTGATCATTGCACCATCAAAACAAGAACTAAACATGAAGGAAGCATTCACCGCCAATAAAGTTAAGGCCACACATATATAGATAGCATTCTAGGTTACCACCACAGGTAGCAGGCAGTTCACAACAGATCCAGTTCAGACACACAATACATTACATTACATTAATATAGCTAGTTTCCAAGCAGTTCAGACCCAGATGCAGCTTTCCAAAAGTAAAACATCATCAAATATACTGATGATGAGTACGGCTTCCAGCTTCTGATGATCAGCATGATGTAGGACTAGAGGTTAGGGTTTCTTAGGACCTTCAGGAGGGCAGAATGCTGAGCCCTGATCTTGTACTCATCACTGGAGATCGATGTAGCCCGGCAATGTTCCATCATATGTTCCAATAACCCAGACCTTGGCTTGGGCTTGCTGCAGTAGGGGCAGCGGTACTTTTCCGTCCTCCAGTTGTGGTACATACCAGGTCCTTGGGCCCTGATCTTCAACACCTCCTTCTCTTCAAAGGACTCAACGTTCCCCTCGACCACATCATCTCCAGATTCATACTACACACATTAATGACTGACATTAATACATTATGCATTCAAAAACTATAAACACGTAATACTAACTCAATGCACAAATAACATTTCAACTAGGCCTTACCTCGTACGGCTCATCTTCATCAGAGTCATATGGGTAGAACCCAGTCTTGTCCCACTTCCTCTTGTTGCCCACAAGATCCTCCTCCTCCTGCTATATTGTTAAACAAACACATCAATTACAATGAATTGAATTGCAGTTCACAGAATGTCATTACAAACAAAATTGTGAATGTGAACCACATTGGTATGTTGCAAGTGACCAAATGCTTTCCTTATAAATACAGAATCTAAGCAATCAATCAACAGACAAATGATTTCCTTCATAAATGCTAATGAAAATGCAAGCTGGATTCTTGACATTCCCTCGATTAACCCAACACTTTTCTTTTGAGGGAATCCCCCCCCCCCACACTACTTAATGGAAACATATAATATATTTTGTTGCTAGGATCCTGCCTTGGAATGTTTACTTCACAATTTACATATAGTATATACTAATTACAGAAGCCAACTACAAATTTTAATATGCACAAATTACTGTTTTTGGGATAATGCAACAAAGCTCCTACACATATTAACATAATGCAGTAGTTAATTAGGTACAACTTCAACTATAAATGCATACATCTCCAACAAACATCTAAAATTTCATTACTTACCTAAACAACAACAAATTATACTATAGATGAATCTTGTATCATCTGAATCAATTCATTGGCACATCAAAATTAATGCATTCCAAATCAAATATGTTTCCATCCAGTATCATTGAACCACAGATCAAATCAAATAATCATAAATGTCAGCAGCATTGAACTACAGATCTAATAATCATATGACGTCTATCTGACCTTAAATTCCCCCTTAAATAAGGTATTCAACCTCATACTAATTAAAAACTAACAAGCAAAAATTCCACTACTAATCTAATAAGCATCTGAAAAACCCCAAGATGCTTTTATCTCTGAAGCAACGGCAATGCAGAGGATGTTCAATGCTGTAAATATCTCTGAAGCAACGACAAAATTCCACTACTAACCCAAACTAAATAAGCATAGACTGCCCCTTCCCCTCGAGCACGCTTCCCCTCTCCTTCAGAAGCCCCAATCCAACACAAACAAATCCAGCCCTTGAGAAGCTCTTTTTGATTAACATGACAACACCCATTACATGAGCACATCTTTCACTATATTTACAACCAAACTAATGCACCATCTAATCACCTCAGGTAGACAATTTCTAAAAACACAAGGCCATGCACAACCCATCTCATAGCCTCTGCCTGACAGGCATCAATCAAGCATCAAATAACTGCAACTATGACAACATGCATCAATCAAGCATCTAAGAATTGCAACTATGATAGGCATAATCCCTAGAACTAAGCATCCATTTAATTAATCATAAAGCCAAAGAACTAAAGCAGGCACCAACCCAAACCAATAGAGAAGTATATATTTGACTAATCCATCGTCTAATCCTCAAGCTAAACACCTAAACAATTGCAAAAATTCCACTACTAATCTAATAAGCATCTGAAAAAACCTCATCCCTCAATCCGGCTACTTCTAACCTAATCTAATAATCATATGTGGTCCACCATTCTTGCACGAATCAAATACAAAAAAACCCTAATGCAGAGAAAACCCTACCTCCAACAAATCTAACCAAACAAAGTTCTGGCCACAAACCCTACAATCTAAAAACTACCAACTAAAAGTGATAAGCAGATACCTTCTGCTCCGCCTCCTCCTCGCCGGAGCCGGCCTCCACCTTCTCCACCTCGTGTGCCTCGCCAGAGCCCGCCCCCACCTTTTGCGCCTCGCCAGAGCCCGCCTCCACCTTCTGCGCCTCGCCGGAGATCGCCAGAGCGGGCGCATCTGGCTGGACCGCGCCGCTGCAGCCCGCCCCCGCCTTCTCCAGATCTCCAGCGGAGGGAGCACCGCGCTGGACACCGGCACGCCCCCTCACAAAGGTGCCCGCAGCGACCTGCCGCACCTGCTCCACCAGATCTGCGCCCCAATCAGGGGCGCTCGCCTCCTGCGTCCGCCATGGCGATGGAGAGGATGCGGTGAGGGATACGAGTAGGTTGGAGAGGAGAGGGAGTGGGGAGTGGGGAGTGGAGAGAGGGAGACGATGCGGCGGGGGGAAATGGTGGGCGATGCGGCCGGAGGTGGTTGCCGTCCACATTTGTATGATGGGACAGTTTTGGCAACTACCCGTGACACGTGCTGCCCCACGCGCGGGCGGCTTCACGCGTGCACGAAAGGCCGCCGTATACAAACAAATACGTATACGGCCGGGCATACGATCTAACCGGGCCCGTACGGGCCTGCAAGGGCTCCTCGGCGGCTATACGCGGGGGCAACAAAGACGATCGTGCCCCTCGTTATGAACCGTTTTTGGTTCATCCTGGCAGTCGATGTGTTTTTCCACCTCGCGTTCAGCCCAGGGGGGAGCACCGGAGCAGAAACGATATACAACTGTGCTCAACCAAAAGGAAAAGAATATGTAGCCATGCCCATCGTTGAAATATTATACTGTTGCCTAATTGTTCGTACTTGCTATACAGGAGGGTTTACCTTGTGGTGGCCTCGCGCTCGCCTTTCGAGACAGAAATCTCGTCAACAAACTCGACATGTGTAACAGTCGCCTAAAACCACGCTCGCCTTGTCGGAGCATCTGCTCTTCGCTGCTCAAGACACTAGTAGAAAACAGGGCTTTGGTCACAGGGCAATATTCACATTAGTCCCAGTTCAGTCACGAACCGGGACTAATGTGAGCATTGGTCCCGGTTCGTGCGGCCAGGGTCCTGCCGGGCCTCGTGGGGGCATTGGTCCCGGTTCGTCCGGACCCTTTGGTCCCGGTTGGTGGGACAAACCGGGACCAATGGGCCACGCTCCTGGCCCACCACCCTTTAGTCCCGGTTCGTACCACAAACCGGGACTAAAGGGCTGGTCCTAGTTGCGGCCAGTGTTTAGTCCCACCTCGCCAACCGAAGGGCGCTCACACCAGTTTATAAGCCCGTCCCTCTATGCCTTGTTGAGCTTCTCTTAAAGTGAAAATAGATGCCCTTATACAGGGAATTTCACCTAAATTCATAGTAAATTGAATTTAGGTTTAATTTTCTCTATAAGCGCATCTATGTTCATTTTTTTATATTTATAAAATAAATAAACCTTAATAAAATAAATAAAACTAAATAAACCTTAATAAAATAAAATAAAATAAACTATAGTAACTACAATTAATAAACCTTAATAAATTAAGTAAAAATAGCAGCAGTAAAATAAATAAAAATAGCAGCAGTAAAATAAATAAAAATAAAATAATTAAAGTAAAATACATAAGTAATTAGAAATAAAATAAATAAGTTTTTTGTTGTAAGTAGAAACAAAACAAAACAAATAAAGCAAAAGAGAAAAAAACAGAGGAAAAAATTATGGGTTCATTAACACAAATCTCATAGATGCATATACGGTTGAAAAACATCCCAAAGAAGCCGATGCCAACTTGCTACAATCATTGGTATTAAATCAAAACAAAGATATAATACTCTTTCCTTACAAATTCAAGTGAGTGTTACTGTCTTGTGCATATTCGGTTTCCCTTATTAGTCCAGGTTATGGTAATGTAATTGATGACTTATGCATGCATGCGCAGCTTCCACTATATTCTCCTAGAGATTAAGCTTGAGCAGGGAGTAGTAACCGTCTTAGACTCGAGACGAAAAGATCCCCAGGACTATGCGAACATGACTCAAATGCTCGAGAAGTAAGTTAAATCGATCATTATCCACCATATCAGCAACTTTGTTCATTTCCTGATATCAAGTAATTGTTTTCTTTGTCTGGCAGGGTTTGGAGAAAATTCACCACAAAAGCTCCGGGACTGCCGAAGAAGCTGCAATTTAAACACCTGAAAGTAAGTACTATAGTAGCATGTTCCGCGCATCTCCTAGTGATTCAAGCGCTAGTTTCATCAATACCATTTAGCATGCTTGCTTATCAGTTTGATTGACCTCTATTTCTTGTAAAGTGGTTGTGGCAGGAATCCGGGAATAATTACTGTGGATACTACGTTTGCGAGTCCATCCGCTACACGACCTGTGAGCGGGGCTACACTGAAGAACAATATGAAGTGCGTAAGCAATAATATTCACAATTTTATTTTATTACCATCATTTGTGTTGAGTTTCATTTATTCATATATATATATATATATATATATATATATATATATATATATATATATATATATATATATGTATTGACCCCCTTCTTCAAATTAGATGTTTCGAAAGCGGGATGAACTCCTAGAACCAAATCGTATGCGAGGAATTCAAGAGGAATTGGCGGCATTCTTCCTTGTCCACGTGATCGCTGAAAATGGAGAATACTATGTGGACCCTGTGTTCCTACAATTTAATTAGGAGATTGTATTGTAAGAGATAATTATTGTATATATGTAGCCGGTAGTGTCGGATAGATATACGAGAACTTGTTGTTCGACCAATCTCTCGGAGAAGGAGAGGTGGCCGATATCACTTCTCTCTGTATGCATATGTTCATGACGATCTTCTGCTTCCTTCATTTGATTACTAGCTAGCGTGTCTAGTCCTCTCCACACGTATATAGTACGTAGCGTCGACCAAGTACGGAGATAAGAGAGGACACTTCTCTCTATTAATTAGCTAGCTAACACAATATATGAAACACCTAAATTAACCACCCCCTTTCAAAAAAACAAAAACCTCAGCTCCTGCCAGTTGCTGACGCGTGGATGCCTATTGGTCCCGGTTGGTGACACCAACCGGGACAAAAGGCCCTACCTATTGGTCCCGGTTGGTGGCACCAACCGGGACCAAAGGCCCCCCTGCCTGGGCTAGCAGCAGCGGCCACGTGGAGGACCTTCTGTCCCGGTTCGTGTAAGAACCGGGACTAAAGGGTTAGGACTTTAGTAATGACCCTTTAGTCCCGGTTCGAAAACCGGGACAAAAGGCCCTTACAAACCGGGGTAAAAGCCCCTTTTCCTACTAGTGAGATAGCGTTCACCTAGAGGGTCTAGTTGCTAGCCACGCTCCCTTGAATGGAGCCTTGCCTTCACATTCTTCATGAATGACATAGTGGTTGCAGCGAAGTGGCACTTGCAGAGGAACAAACGGCATGCGCCAGCAAAACACGAGAGCTTTGTTAAATACATAATTACCAAAAAAATCCAACATAAAGGATGTTTTGTTGCAATCAGGGGGGTTTAGTGGTGAACCTTCCCTGATGCACTACTTTCCCATGGTTTTAAAATTTTATAAACAATGTAAACTTTTTAAAGAAACTCACGTCCCTTTAATATTAAGAAAGTAAATAAAGGAAAACAGGTTGTACGTTGCAACAGGAAAAGAGGTTATATATATATATTCTTCACCCTGGTCAGTCCGCCGTGTGACGGTCTGGTTCAACCCAGCACAAACCGATGTAAATTTATAGCAATTTTTTTATCGTGCCGCTGTAATTTTACGTTGACGCTGGAAGGTCGTGGGGATTAGGAGCTAGCCCACGCCATACATCAATAGATGCGAGCGGTTTCGTCTGAACGCCGACTAGCGAGCGGTGATTGGCGGCGTGCTGGACGGCGACGTGCTCGGCGGAGAATTCTCATCGGATGATTCCCTCGCTCCCCTGTCCATCTCTCCCCCGTCCTCTCGTGCGACTCGGAGACCGACGGCGGCAGCGGTGATGGAGCGTACAACGATTTTGCGGCGGCGACCAATCCCAAATCCATCCCACTGCTCAGACGGATAAGGCGCTTGCGACAACCAACATTCACCGAACCAGATTTTCCATTTCCTCGACAGGCGGCTCCGGCACAGGTTCTCCACGTTTCTCACGCTCCCTCTTCTTCTCTCTGCTTCCCTTCCAACCCCAGCTCACCCTGCTAGATCTGAATGATTGCCTTGCAGGAATGAAAGTGCGCCCTATGTTCAGATTCCAGAAGCTATGCCACGGCCGCCTACAATTCCACCCAGGATAGCAAATTTGCATGCATGTTTGATTTCTGATCTCTTCCCAATCTGTCCTGTTCATTCAATTTTATACGGTCATAGTTTAGCTAGGCTCCATATATCCGTAGTTGCAAAACAATTCTTGAGATTTCCTTGGTAAAATTTCTGGAATATTACATAATATTGCCTGTGCCATCATAACCATTTGTTTATCCCCTAGTATAAAAATACCAAAGTAAGGTCTCTATACATACATACGAGAAGCACCTCTTTAATTGTAATTTGCTGGTAGAAACATCGACCCGTTATTACTGGACATGAAGTAGCTTTTACAAATGCTATAGGTAATTGCGTGGAAATTGATCTGAGAAATTGTTGTCGAGATAGGTAATTACATACTTGAGAACAGTTGCTCTTTAAGATTTCTTGAGCTTTATTCCGGGTGCTCAAGTGAAGCAATTGCTTCTCATTGAAGGGTCTGTTTCTTTCTTGGACGGGTCAGGTTGTTCCTATTTTCTCTTTTATTCAGATTGGATTTGTAAATCAGAAAGTGTGATGCTCAACGAGATTCAGGTCGCGCTAAGACATCAACGATCAGTGCCGACAAGCCTCCACTATCTATTGCAAAAATGAAGAACCGTGTTGATTGCTTATCTTGAATATGATTTTGGGCAAATAGGACCTGACTAGCTTCTAAATCTGCTGAACTGTACTGATCATAGTGTGAAACTAATTTTGCTTTTGCTCTTCTAAAGGCCATCTCACGTTGATTCATAATTTGCCAGAGGAGATGGCTCAGTTGGAAGTTATGTTCAGTTTCTTGATCCTTATGCTAATTCTCTGTCCATTTGTAAGACAGCTGGTGATGTTCAGAATAATAAGGGAAGTGCCTTGCACCTGAATGTCAAATGAAAAAGTAGAGTTGAAGGTTGTGATCTGTATCCTTGCCATGGTTGCTCCTTGCTGATACAGGCTTTTATATTTGAATGCTCGCTACTCTCGCACATATATAGATTTTTCATTATAGATGCAAATTTGGAGCCGCTTAAATTTGCTTGCCTGTCGTTTTACTTAGCAATCTGCAAGAAAAAGAAGGACACCATAGATTGCTTGGCAATAAAGATCGACATAAATTAGCAATTTGTGTGTAGCCTTAGAAGTCTATATATTTATTAAATTCTGAATTACTTGTGCTCGCGTCCTTAATGTGATGGTTGCTTTGCCTTATGATCAAATTCTCAATTGGTAATGGTGACTACATTAGACTGTTTAAGCAACTAAGCAACTCAAGTCCCCTTGTGACTACAAGTCATGAGTGGCCGCTGCACTATTCTTGTATGTTCTTCTATTTTCAATGGAAGCATTCAATCATATTTGTTTTTTTCTCTCACATCAGTTTATATACCTCTCCATGGATCATTCAGGTGTAAAAATATGGATTTTCACTTTCGACCTGCAGTATTTGACGGTCTCTGTGTGGAGGGTTTCAGAACTTTCTCTAGGCGCAGACCTGAATACTAGCAGTACACGCTTGCAGCTAGCAAAAAATGCAAGATGCAGGGTCGTGTTTTCTTTTTCCAATGCATGGTAATGAAGCCTGTTAATCCTCAAGTGTTATATGTGCGCTTGTGTGTTGGTATACTTCTGAGAACTGAAAATATTTTGTTTTCAGGTATCTGTTCAGGTGGATGACTGCTAATTTATGTGGGATACGAATGTCTTCATATTTGTGGTGGGTACAAGTAATATTAAATTGAAATTTGAGGCCCTCTTTTCATTACAACCAGTGGCAAAATTTAGGTTTTGGTGAGAAGAAAGGTGAACCTAATGGCTACAGCACTATCAAGAAGAATGTTTTAATCGCTGGAGAAATTGAGGAACAAATGAAGTTGATAGAAGAACGAGCAATAAATATCTATTAAACACATATATAGATTGCTTGGCTATAAAGATCGACATAAATTAGCATTACTTGTTTTGGGCATAGCTGAACGTACCAACTTAATACTACTGAAATTCTAAAATCGATCAGAAGTAATGTTTGGTTTTGTTCATAGGTCGTCCCCTGTTTTGTCATTCCAACTAACTGAAAGAGATTGTAATTGGGTCAACAAATGGCATACATTTTTTTTAAGCTGACAAACCTATTTTGTTGAAAATCTGAACTTTGTAGTTCAGTAGCTATTGTGCAGGTGTATTTCAATCTTATGGCTTTTTTTGCTTGAGATTCGTATACTGTATGACGTTGAGTTTGTTCACATTAACCTATGTTCCTATTTTGCTGAGTATCCACTGAAATATGCTTAATTTCTTCTTAATTCCCCGTGTTTACTACCACAGTACCACTATATTTGATATGTTTTTATTGAGTTCCATTTAATATTGATTCAGCTATATTATGGGTGGCTTTGGCATTTTCCCCTTACAATCGTGTGTCTGACGAATTATGGGGAGTGCCTCTTTCACACTAATGTTCATTGCAAACTAATCATGAAATTCAATTACTTCAGGTCTTTACTTTCAACATGATCTACCTCTAATTTTTTGCTCCTCTTGTTTCATCACAAAGCAATGAAGTTTAGTACTCCCTCTGTTCACTTTTATAAGACGTTGTAGACATTTCAGACAGTGCCTAAAACAGTTCAATCTTAGCTGTCTGAAACGTCTTATAAAAATGAACGGAGGGAGTAGCATAACTTCTAGTAGTATTAAGAAAATCCATATTGAAGGGACTTAAGATACTTCTATGTTTTATTTTGATGACACTCAGGTGTCAGACTAGTTAGACTTAGACATTGTCGTAAATAGTTGCTAGACACAGACTAGTTCAATACGACGACTCCTACCATTGAAGCTGGCACAGTTTGATAAAAGACATGGTTAGTGAGCATTTAAACAATAGTTACAGAATTTGGCTTTTTGTCTTGTTTCTCACTATACTTTTGATTCACCTGCAGCTAGCATGTTATGGGTTCATGTGATTCTGATGAATTTGGTACATCAAAAATCCCACTGTGATATCTTTGATTTTGACATTATATTATTTCTAGTTCAGGGAAGTGAAGCCTATTAGTCATAAAGTGTACATGTGCTTCTGTGATGGTGGCCACTACCTGTTTGTTGGTATACTTTCAAGAATTGAAATATTCTATTTTTTTCAGTATCTGTTCAAGTGGATGACGGTTAATGTACAAGGGATAGAGAGTCATGTCTTCATATTTATGGTCGGTAAGAGTAATGTGCAATTGAAATTCAAACCTTCGTTACTAATAACCAGTAGCAAGGTTCAGGTTTTGTGAGAAGAAAAGTGAACCAAAGGCGATAGTACTATTAATAGGATACTGTGTTTCTTCCAGCCCATGGATAAGAATGTTTCAGTCGTTGCAGAGATAGCTGAACAGATGAAGTTGGCGTAAAATCTATGGTCACCTACTGCTTCAAGATCAAGTTCGACAGTAGTCAGTTTGCAAGTTCGATAGCATTCAATTTTGTAATAGTGATTTCTGAAAAATAATAATCATGCTGCTGGTTACTTAGTGCTCAGTGGCATTCAGTTACGTCCAAACGAATTTTATTTGTAATCTTAAGATGGCTTTTGTTACGTGAGTATTTCTTGGAACCACTACACGGAATCTAGTATTTACTAGACCGCTTTGTTATTCCATGGTTACCAAAAATTCCTTGTGTACAAAATCAACCAGTGACCTATGTTTCTTACGGTTACTAAAAATGCCTCCTACGGAATTGTGATAGTGGCCTATGTTACTTAAATCAATCACGTACCATATTTCATTTTTAGTAGAAAACCGGTGTACTCAGTCCAATGTAAACATCAATATATCTGAGGCAAAATACCTGAACTATAGAAAGGCAGACTTATATCTGAAAAAAATTAAGAACGCCTCACTACTGTAAGATTATCTGATTAGCCGTAAAATTACAGCAAGAGGCGCTCTGTGGGTTGCTCGCCTACAGGAAGTAATTGACTCACATGCAAACCATAAGATTACCTTGCACTCTTTTCTTTACAGCTGTTTTAGTGCGGAGACCCGTTTCTGATTCAAAGCTATAATATTACCTCACAAAAGTTCTGTTTCTTTCCCCTCAAAAGAAAAAAAGTTCTGTTTCTTACTGTCTATGGTTTTGGACGTGGGAGCACAAGTTGGCTGGGGTGAGGAATAAGAATTCCTCACCCAGGGTGACGAATAGCGCGACCCTATATATTCAAAAACAACTTATGTATGGCATGTTTATTGATTTGCCACAAATTGTAGAATAATGAAGCCTAAATAACAAAATATATTTTGCGGTAAGTGATTGTATATGCCTAAACAACTTATATATTTTGTAGAATAATAACAAAATATAAGCCTAAACAACTTATATATTTTGTGGTAATCTGAGTAACCAAAGTAATAAATATATTTTGTAGAATAATGAAGCCTGAATAACAAAACAGGGGACATATATATATTTTGGTTCATTACCAAATTATATATGTCATGTTTATTACTTTGACAGAAATTGCAGAATAATGAAGCCTAAATAACAATGCATCGGGAGAAATAAAATCATTTTTATGAAGTAAAAAACTCCGAGCCAACATTTCAAGTTATTTAGATGTTGAGCTTAGTGCTGACGTGTCGTTGTGCATAGTACTATGTTATATTACACGGTGGTGGTGATACAAGCAGGATGAAATTGAGTATTATGGACTAAACTCTTGCCTGAACTGTAACAAACAGCCCCAGGACCATGAACGATCAATTGAGGTGGCGGCGGGCTGGAGGTCGAGATGAGATGAGGTTTCTAAAGGCCCATTAGCATTGATGCTGCCCAGGCCCAGACGGGCAACACGTAATAGTCGAATTCTTTTGTGTCGAAATAATTTTAGTACCACCTCGAAAATAATAATATATGGTAAACGGACGACGGTGAGCGGGCGGGCAGAAACGATAGCCGCTTTATTATTAGGGAAAGATGTGTACACTTTGTGGTGTGTCTCTAGGGAAGTTCATGTTTGCCTTTTTAATACTCCATCTGTTCACTTTTGTAAGACGTTTTAGACATTTAGGACAACATCCAAAATAGTTCAATTTCAACTGTCTTAAACGTCTTATAAAAGTGAACGGAGGGAGTAGTAGTGTAGATGACTGATTCAAGTCAATGCAGCCAGCTAGCCACTATGTACGTTTCATCTCCAGTTTTCTTTGTCATATAGACTTATCTTATCTTATCTTCCAACTGATGGCTCGAGTGACTTGTCCACTTCTCACTCCAGCAGAGGCGGGCACTGCCACTGGCAGGAACAGAACCAAGTTTCTCCATGCATAGTCAGTCTGTGAGACTGGAACTGCTCGACGCTGTTAAGACGTGGGACGCCAGTCGCTCCTGACCCAGTGCCGCCAGTCCGTTGGCCGCCGCTGCTGTGCAGGGGCAGGGAAAGAATCAGAAGCTGCAGGTGCAGCCACGCGTGCGTGCTGTCAGTTTACAGTTACTGGCTGACCTACCAGAGTACCAGCACGCCACTGCTCTGCCGCCCATGAATCGCGAGGATTGAGGGGGTACGGGATGAAGCAGTCACGCGGGCGATCCCGTTGGCCGTTGCGCGCGCACGCGAGCGTGTGTGCGCCTGCGAGGCCGGCCCCACGTACGTCCCCGTGACAGGGCATGGCCGCTATTTAGACTACCCATAATGAAAATAACATAAGTGGCAATATCACACATATCTAGACAAAATAGATGATGTGACAAGTAATAAATGAAGAAAGGGACTTCAAAAATGAAGAAAGAGAGATATGTGGTAACATAGCTAATTACTACTACTATAAGTAACATCACATATATCAAGATAAGATGAGTCTATAGCATAATAAATAGAGCTTTGCATGATACCACACATATGTTACTACTTCCCATTGTGGAGGTAGTAATATACTCCCCTCCGTCCTTTGAAGAATGTATTTCCAGCTTTGTTGGAAAGTCAAACATTTTATGTTTGACCGTATTTATATAATAATACATCAACATTAATGCCATGAAATTGGTAGCATTAGACTAATAATAAAATATATTTCCATCATATATCTATTTGGTTTCACAAACATTAATATATTTTAGCACAAACTCGGTCAAACTTTAAAATAGTTTGACCCTTCAATAAAGTTGAAAGTACACTTTTTAAAGAACGGAAGAAGTAGACTAGTAACATATGCATATTATTAGTTTAAGTTACTCCCCATTATGGCAGTCTTACGCGGGCTTGCGATGCTCGTCGCACCGACGGTCAGGGGCGGCGGCTGGATCGATCCAGCATTCATTGCTTTCATGCACACGAGGCATGGCCGGTGCATGCGCGTCGTGGTCAGGGGTTCCGAATCGGGCGTAAATGGCTCACGAGCCGTTGGGATCGACCCAACGGAACCGTACGTACGTCTCGTACGTGATTTTCACTCTACCGCCGAGATCGACGTGGTGGGCTCCATTCCGCGAGTTTGCTGCTAAATGCGTGAGCATAAAACCACCATAATTGTTGTAAGGGTTTTACATTTCCATTGGCTTTGTTTCTTACTTCTTTCTTTCTTTTAAAAGCCACGTGACATACATTGCAAACCGTACTGACGACCCTCTTAAGGCCGATTCCACAAACCGTACCGATGACCCTCTTGAGAGCGTTTTCATAGAGTTTCTGATTGGTGAAAGTCATCGGTCGGTACTGACTTCTAACTTGGTAATACAAGTGAATAAATGCATTGAGGTGGACATGGCAATTCTATCTTCTCCCCACAACCCGTTCATCTCCTCATCCCCGATCCAAAATCCCGGCCTCCCCGCTTTCAGCATGGGATCCTGCTTCTACCTTCCATCCACCTCAACGTTTTGCGCCAAAGTCTTCGCAAAACTACCAAAGGCTAGGGCTAGGGTCCCTACAAGTATGCACATATATAGCTCGCCAATGCTTTATACTTTATAGGGTCATTAGTGTAATTTGCAATGTCCTGCCTTTGACATAAAAAAGTCAAAAGATGTGCCAATATGGAACTCTAACGCCGATTATGTTAGTTTTTTACTAGCCGTGCGTTGCAATGGGAGAAAAAAATTATAGTGCAATATGGTAATGTTTTGCTTGGACGGAACATATATTTTGGTTACCAAACTCTAATAAAGGTAAAAAGAAAAAAGAAATTCGCAACTTATAATAAATTCATTTTAGCTTTTGAGGGTGTAAATTCTTTTTCCATGTACCGAACATCTGAGGGTCAAAGTTCTCAAGAAACTCACAACTTATAGTAACTTTGTTTATGCTTTTGAGGGTGTAAATTATTTTCCCACGTACCGAACATCTGAGGGTCAAAGTTCTCAAGAAACTCACAACTTTATAGTAACTTTCTTTTGGCCTTTGAGGGTGTAAATTCTTTTTCCACGTACTGGACATCGGTCAAAGTCTGTCAACTTATAGTAAACTCGTTTTTCCTTTTGAGTGTGTAAATTCTTTTTGCATGTACAATGTAACGCCCGGATAATCAAGCCACAGTAATCCCGCTAATGGTGCCACGTCACCACAGTTACTGTTGCTAATCTACCGTTAGGTCAAACCGTTTTAAAATTCAAATTTAAATTAATGTCCATAATAAAAGTTTTTCAAAATTTAAAATAAAAATGTTCGGGAGATGCCATATTTTGCATAAGTGAATATGGTGTAATAAACACATTTTTATAAAATGCCTAGACAATTTAAAATGATTTAAAACATAAAAGAAAATAAATAAAAGAAAGAAAATACAAAAGAGAAAGCAAAAAAGAAAGAAAGCAGAAAACCCCCCGGGCCGTGGCCCAACTGGGCCAAACCACCAGGCCAGCCGGCCACCCAACCCTCCTTATCCCCTCACCCCCACCCACTCCACCGACACTCCCCCCCGCCCACGAAATATCTCCCCATCTCCCCGATTTGGATCGGGATCGAGAGGAGACCGCCGACCCCGTGCGAGTACGCCGTCGCCGCCCGGAGCTCGTCCTCGCCGGACCTCCCCGCCGGCCTGCCTCCCCGTCGCCCGGTCGTCGCCGTCGACCACCCCGAGCCCCGCTGCCCTGACCCTACGCCCGCGGTGAGGCCCTCGGTCGTGCTCATCCCCTCCCCTGCTCGCCGCGGTCGCCGCGCCCCCGCTCCCTCTCTCTCTCCCTGGCCCTGGTGCCGTCCCCGATGGCCACCGGCCCCGCGCCGCTTCGCCCCCGCCGGCGCCCTCTGCGGCTGCCGCTGCCGCCCCTTGCCTGCGCCGCTGGCCTCGACCCGGCCTCCCGCAACCCTCCCCGCTCCGACCGTCCTCGCCGGCCCCGCCCGCAGCCCTTGCTCGAAAGCCATCGCACGCCCGCCGCCCGCCCAACGGGCACACACCCCGCCGCTGCCCCCTGCCATGCTCGACGCTGCGCCATCACCCGCGCGTCCGCTCACCCGCTCGCCACTCCGCCACTGTCTGGCCCCCTGCTTCGTCCCTCGCCGCCACTGCCGCGCCTCCCGGACCCCCCTGCTGGCCGCGCCATGGCCGGCCCCAACGCACCGCGTGACCCCGCCACCACCTCCACCGCTGCAGCTTGCGCACGCCGCCGCACGCCTCACCTCCGACGCCTCACCTGGCCGGCGCCTTGCCGCCGTCGCCCGGCCGCCCCATTGGCCACGCCCAGGCCAGCGCCCGCACACTCACGGGGCTCTGCCCGCAACGCCCCAACGCCCGTGCGCCCGTTATGCCCTGCGGGGCCAATGACATGTGGGGCCCAGCCCACAGAACGAAAAGAAAAAAACGATGATTGAAAAAAATATAATAATAATAATAATAAATTAATTAATAAAAAATAGTAAATAAATAAATAAAGAAAATAAAAATAACTAATTAATTAGTATATTAATTAAGTTAATTAACCCTGTTTAGATTAATCTAATTAATTAGTTAATTTAATTAATAGTTAATTTAATTAATAGTTAATTTAATTAATAGTTAATTTAATTAATAGTTAATTAATTGGTTAACCCTAATTACCCAAATCAGTCTATGACATGTGGGACCCATGTGTCAGATGACTGCTGACGTCAGCATGATGTCATGCTGATGTCATCACAACACTGTTTCGGATAATGTATATATAAAATAATTAAATAAATTCCAAAAATTAATTTAAATCTTTTAAAATTCATATTAAATAAACCGTAGCTCGGATGAAAAAACTTTGTACATGAAAGTTGCTCAGAACGACGAGACGAATCCGAATACGCAGTCCGTTTGTCAGCCACACGTTCCTAACATAGCGAACATGGAACTTTCCCCCTCCGGTCCGTCTGTCCGAAAGCGCGAAACATCGGGAATACTTTCCCGGATGTTCCCCCCCTTCGCCGGTACCACCTACTGCTGCGTTAGTACACACCTAGCACCGCTCATTGTCATGTCACGCATCGTCATGCTTATGTTTGCATTGTATTTACTGTTTCTTCCCCCTCTTCTCTCCGGTAGACTACGAGACCGACGCTGCTGCTGCCCAGTTCGACTACGGAGTTGACGATCCCTCCTACTTGCCAGAGCAACCAGGCAAGCCCCCCCCTTGATCACCAGATATCGCCTATTCTTATCTATACTGCTTGCATTAGAGTAGTATAGCCTGTTACTGCTTTCCGTTAATCCTATCCTGATGCATAGCCTGTCCTTGCTTCTACTGTTGTTACCTTTACCTGCAACCCTACATGCTTAGTATAGGATGCTAGTTATCCATCAGTGGCCCTACATTCTTGTCCGTCTGCTGTGCTATACTATCGAGCCGTGATCACCTGGGCGGTGATCACGGGTATATACTTATATACTCTATACATGACACAGGTGGAGACTAAAGTCGAGTCGGCTCGTAGGAGTACCCGCAAGTGGATCTTTGTGGCGGAGCGACAGGGCAGGTTGAGACCGCCTAGGTGAGAGGTGGGCCTGGCCCTGGACGGCGTCCGCGGTTACTGCGACATAACACGCATAACGAGTTCTTGCTATTTGATCTGAGTCTGGCCATTTGGTCTATACGCACTAACCATCTACGCGGGAGTAGTTATGGGTATCCCGGCGTCGTGGTATCAGCCGAAGCCTTCATGACGTCAGCGACTGAGTGGCGCGCGCCGGATTGGACTGGAACGCCACTAGGCTAGGTCTGCTTCCGGCCGCGTACGCAACGTGCAGGTGTGCAATGGGCGATGGGCCCAGACCCCTGCGCGCATAGGATTTAGACCGGCGTGCTGACCTCTCTGTTGTGCTTAGGTGGGGCTACGACGTGTTGATCTTCCGAGGCCGGGCATGACCCAGAAAAGTGTGTCCGGCCAAATGGGATCGAGCGTGTTGGGTTATGTGGTGCACCCCTGCAGGGAAGTTTATCTATTCGAACAGCCGTGTCCCTCGGTAAAAGGACGACCCGGAGTTGTACCTTGACCTTATGACAACTAGAACTGGATACTTAATAAAACACACCCTTCCAAGTGCCAAATATAACCCGGTGATCGCTCTCTAACAGGGTGACGAGGAGGGGATCGCCGGGTAGGATTATGCTATGCGATGCTACTTGGAGGACTTCAATCTACTCTCTTCTACATGCTGCAAGATGGAGATGGCCAGAAGCGTAGTCTTCGACAGGACTAGCTATCCCCCCTCTTATTCTGGCATTCTGCAGTTCAGTCCACTGATATGGCCCTTTACACATATACCCATGCATATGTAGTGTAGTTCCTTGCTTGCGAGTACTTTGGATGAGTACTCACGGTTGCTTCTCTCCCTCTTTTCCCCCTTTCCTTTCTATCTGGTTGTCGCAACCAGATGCTGGAGCCCAGGAGCCAGACGCCATCGTCGACGACGACACCTACGACACTGGAGGTGCCTACTACTACGTGCAGCCCGCTTACGACGACCAGGAGTAGATAGGAGGATCCCAGGCAGGAGGCCTGCGCCTCGTTCGATCTGTATCCCAGTTTGTGCTAGCCTTCTTAAGGCAAACTTGTTTAACTTATGTCTGTACTCAGATATTGTTGCTTCCGCTGACTCGTCTATGATCGAGCACTTGTATTCGAGCCCTCGAGGCCCCTGGCATTATGATGTTTGTATGACTTATTTATGTTTTAGAGTGGTGTTGTGATATCTTTCCGTGAGTCCCTGATCTTGATCATACACATTTTGTTGGGGAACGTAGCAGAAATTCAAAATTTTCTACGCATCACCAAGATCAATCTATGGAGTTTACTAGCAACGAGAGGGAAGGAGTGCATCTACATACCCTTGTAGATCGCGAGCGGAAGCGTTCAAGAGAACGGGGTTGATGGAGTCGTACTCGTCGTGATCCAAATCACCGATGATCCTAGCGCCGAACGGACGGCACCTCCGCGTTCAACACACGTACGGAGCAGCGACGTCTCCTCCTTCTTGATCCAGCAAGGGGGGAGGAGAGGTTGATGGAGATCCAGCAGCACGACGGCGTGGTGGTGGAAGTAGCGGGATTCCAACAGGGCTTCACCAAGCGCTGCGGGAGGAGGGAGATGTGTCACGGGAGGGAGAGGGAGGCGCCAGGGCTTAGGTATTGCTGCCCTCCCTCCCCCCCACTATATATAGGGCCAAGGGAGAGGGGGGGCGCAGCCTTGGCCCTTCCTCCAAGGAAGGGTGCGGCCAGGGAGGAGTCCATCCTCCCCAAGGCACCTCGGAGGTGCCTTCCCCCTTTAGGACTCTCCCTTTATCTTATCTCTTGGCGCATGGGCCTCTTGGGGCTGGTTCCCTTGGCCCATATAGGCCAAGGCGCACACCCCACAGCCCATGTGGCCCCCCCGGGGCATGTGGACCCCTTGGTGGACCCCTGGACCCCTTTCGGCACTCCCGGTACAATACCGATAATGCGCGAAACTTTTCCGGCGACCAAAGCAAGACTTCCCATATATAAATCTTTACCTCCGGACCATTCTAGAACTCCTCGTGACGTCCGGGATCTCATCCGGGACTCCGAACAACTTTCGGGTTACCGCATACTAATATCTCTATAACCCTAGCGTCATGGAACCTTAAGCGTGTAGACCCTACGGGTTCGGGAACCATGCAGACATGACCGAGACGTTCTCCGGTCAATAACCAACAGCGGGATCTGGACACCCATGTTGGCTCCCACATGTTCCACGATGATCTCATCGGATGAACCACGATGTTGGGGATTCAATCAATCCCGTATGCAATTCCCTTTGTCTATCGGTATGTTACTTGCCCGAGATTCGATCGTCGGTATCCCTATACCTTGTTCAATATCGTTACCGGCAAGTCTCTTTACTCGTTCCGTAACTCACATCATCCCGTGATCAACTCCTTGGTCACACTGTGCACATTATGATGATGTCCTACCGAGTGGGCCCAGAGATACCTCTCCGTTTACACGGAGTGACAAATCCCAGTCTCGATTCGTGCCAACCCAACAGACACTTTCGGAGATACCTGTAGTGCACCTTTATAGCCACCCAGTTACGTTGTGACGTTTGGTACACCCAAAGCATTCCTACGGTATCCGGGAGTTGCACAATCTCATGGTCTAAGGAAATGATACTTGACATTAGAAAAGCTCTGAGCAAACGAACTACACGATCTTGTGCTAGGCTTAGGATTGGGTCTTGTCCATCACATCATTCTCCTAATGATGTGATCCCGTTATCAACGACATCCAATGTCCATGGTCAGGAAACCGTAACCATCTATTGATCAACGAGCTAGTCAACTAGAGGCTTACTAGGGACATGGTGTTGTCTATGTATCCACACATGTATCTGAGTTTCCTATCAATACAATTCTAGCATGGATAATAAACGATTATCGTGAACAAGGAAATATAATATTAACCAATTTATTATTGCCTCTAGGGCATATTTCCAACACATTTGCGTGCATGATTAGTGTACGGTCAAATCGGGGGCGTCACAAGTTGGTATCAGAGCCGACTGCCTGTAGGAATCCCCCTTTCCACACTCCTTGGCCGAAGTCGAGTCTAGACATTACAAAACTTTTACTAACATGGCTGTGTGTCTTACGGGCCCACGTCGCCATTGGGTGGTACTAGGATCTTTTACTCCTCGACCTTTACTCTGGGACTCTGAACTCTCTTCTACTCGGGTTAAACGAATTTACTAACTCTAACACTTCGATCCCGTGACCGCATTCATCCCAAAGTTGGATAAGCCATAGTTATTTCTTAGAATAGTATTTTGAACAATTCACACACTGTCATTTGACTCCTTTGAAACACCTTTGCTTTCAGATGGAACCCACGAGGCAGGTCGTGCGCCACACGACGGCCATTGGTGCCTCGGGATCACCTGCTGTGCTAGCTGAGATGATGACCTATCTGGGTTATCGCTGGCACCCTGAGTACACCGTCTACGAGGAGTACCAGGACTTTTACCAGGAGCAGTACTGTGCCATCGTCCACCTCTACTCGCGGAAGTATGACTCCACTACTGTGCTGCACACCGCTCATGGTGTTGGAGTGACCATTGATATGGCTGTCCACGATGCTGCCTATGCTGCTCTGACACGTCTTCGTGGAGAGTATCGGGAGTTGGACACCTCCCCCTTCAGGCACATTGCTATCGCATCTGATGTTGGTGCGGAGGGATACTATACTGCTGCCTACTCCACTGTCACCCGAGAGCCCTTCTACCATCAGAACCTGGTTCTGCATGCTGATGGGCTGGATCGAGCTAACCGAGCTCTTCGCCACGATTTGTACACCACCCGTCAGCACCTTTACCGTGCCCTGACGCTGTTGCACCCCTTTGTCCGATCTAGGGAGCTGCCCCGTTCTGCGATCTACCCAGCCAGGACTGTGATGCCCCAGGGTGTCGGCTGGCCAGATGTGGGAGGCCACTCTCCCGCACTTGGACCTCTTCTGCCACCTGAGCGTCAGGTTCTGCACCAGAGTATTCGCGGCCCCCAGGTTGCTGATGTGGAGTTCCCGATGCGACACTACCAGCTTTCAGGCTACACCTACCTCCACAGTACCTCTTGGGACTGATGTAGGCTTGCTTGTTAGTGTTAGATGCATTCGCCGCGAGCCTGTGTGCCGCCTATGTTGTTTTAGTCTATGTACTGAACTCTGTGTACTGAACTCTGTGTACTGAACTCTATGCATGACCCCTTTTGTAAGTTATGCCGACTACTATGTAGTAGCTATCGTGCTCCTTTCATTATTCATGTTTCCTCATGAATGATTCTTGTCTTTGCAAATTTCTCAATGCTGAACTACCCCTGATATATATTAGCAGGATGGTTAGACCAGGTGGTCGTGGTAGGGGTGGCAATGCCCCACCACCACCTGAGTACATGGCTGGTATGATCCAACGGTTCGAACTAAACCGCCAATTCATGGAAAATATGATGGCTCAGTTTCCTCGCCCCAGTATGGACCAGCAACCAACCCCAGTAACTCTGCAGGATTTCATGCGCCTCAATCCAACTGTGTACCGCAGCTCAACTCAGCCTCTGGATGCTGATGACTGGCTCCGTGACATCACCTATGAGATGGAGTCTGCCAATGTAGTCCCTGCCAGCTATGTCAACTTTGTTTCCTTCTTTCTGAAGGAACCCGCAGCTCAATGGTGGGACAGCCACAGGCGTACTCTGCCAGCTGGAACAATCATCACCTGGCCAGACTTCCAAGTAGCTTTCCGTGCCCGCTTCATTCCTCAGGGAGTCATGGACCGGAAGAAGCGTGAGTTCCGCAACCTCACCCAAGGCAACAAAACTGTTGAAGCTTACCAGCGGGAGTTTCTGGACTTGTCTCGCTATGCTGAAGAGGACATTGCAACTGATGCACGCAGACAGGAGAAGTTCCGTGATGGCCTTGAAGCTGACATCAAGCTCGCACTTCTAGTGCATGACTTTGCTGATTTCGCCACCTTGGTGAACAAGGCCATCTATGTCGAAACTGGTCTGCAGGCATACCAGAGCTCTCACAGGCGCAACCGTGACACGGGCTCATCTTCGGGCCCGCCCTCACAGAAGCGTAAGATATGGATCCCGAACAGCATGTACCGTCCAAATGCATCTGCCCCAAGGCAGACCTATGCTGCACCTCGTCTGCCCCCACCACCATCTAGGCAGTCAAGACTTCCAGCTCCACCATCCCAAGCTCCTGTTCCCACTCCCAATAATGGCTTGTGCTTCAGGTGTGGTCAACCAGGACACCGTGCTAGAGAATGCAACCAGAACGAGAATCAACTAGCCCTTCCAGCAACTGGCCATGGAAGCAACCAGCCCCGCAGCAACAAGGCCAAGTCTTATGGTCGTGTTCATGCCAACCACGTTGATCTCAACGAAGCTCAAGACCAGCCTGCTACTGTGATGGGTACACTCCTCGTAAATTCAGTACCAGCATATGTTTTATTTGATACAGGTGCATCGCATTCATTCATGTCAGAAGATTTTGCATACAAGCACGACGTTAAATGTGAGGAGATGAACACCTCGGTATTGGTCAAAACCCCCGTGGGACAGTGTCAAACCTCCCTGGTTGGCATCGATGTCCCCGTGGAAGTCGAAGGGCTGGAATTCTATGCCTCTCCCATTATCCTGAAGTCGTCTAACATCGACCTCATTTTGGGGATGGATTGGCTGAAAGCGCATACTGCTTCTATAGTTTGCGCCACTAAGACCGTTCATCTACTTCACCCTTCAGATGAAATAGTTACTTACCAAGCTCATCTGGTGCAAAATGCCGAGGCCAGGCTCTATGCATTGAATGCCTTGAACGCCGCACCACTCGAGGGCATTGAAAACATTCCCGTCGTGCGTGAATTCCTCGATGTCTTCCCTGAAGAACTTCCAGGGATTCCCCCTGCTAGAGCCGTCAAATTCATCATCGACTTGAAACCAGGCACCACTCCTATAGCCAAGCGACCCTACAAGATGCCGCCACATGAACTCCTTGAGCTTAAGGAGGAAATCGACAAATCTCTTCGCAAAGGATTCATTCGCCCAAGTTGCTCTCCTTGGGGAGCACCTTCTCTCTTTGTCAAGAAGAAGGATGGGACAAACCGATTAGTTCAAGACTACCGTCCTATAAACCAAGCTACCATTCAGAATAAATACCCTCTTCCTCGGATCAATGATCTGTATGATCAACTGGCGGGTTCGTCAGTGTTCTCTAAGCTCGACTTGAGGTTGGGTTACCACCAGATCCGTGTTCGCGAAGAGGATATCCCAAAGACCGCCTTCGTGACTCGCTATGGTTCATACGAGTACACCGTCATGTCTTTCGGTTTAACCAATGCTCCAGCCACCTTCTCTCGTCTGATGAACTATATATTCATGGATTACCTCGACAAGTTCGTCGTGGTTTATCTGGATGATATCCTGGTATTTTCCAAGAACGAAGAAGAACATGCTGAACATCTTCGACTTGTGCTGGAAAAGCTACGAGGGCATCAACTATATGCCAAGTTCTCCAAATGTGAATTCTGGCTACCGGAAGTAACCTATCTTGGGCATGTCATCTCTAAGGATGGTATTGCCGTCAACCCTGAACGAGTCCAGGCTATCATTGATTGGACTCCTCCCAAGAATGTTAAGCAAGTCAGAAGTTTTCTCGGTCTCGCCAGCTATTGCCGTCGATTCGTCGAGAACTTCTCCAAGATCGCCAGGCCTCTGACTAACCTGTTGCATAAGGGCGTCAAGTTCCAATGGACAGACAAATGTCAGGAAAGTTTCCAGGCACTCAAAGACAAGTTGACTTCTGCCCCAGTTCTAGCTCCACCTGATACTAAGAAGGACTTTGTCATTTACTGCGACGCTTCCCGTCAAGGATTAGGCTGTGTCCTAATGCAAGACCGCAAACTGATTGCTTATGCCTCTTGGCAATTGCGCCCTCACGAAGAGAACTACCCAGTTCACGACCTCGAACTTGCTGCTGTCATTCATGCGCTGAAGCAGTGGCGACATTACCTTCTCGGTAATCGTTGCGAGATCTTCACTGACCACCAAAGTCTGAAGTATCTGTTTACTCAGCCAGACCTGAACCTCCGTCAGCAGAGATGGATGGAGCTTGTTGCAGACTTTGACTTGGGTATTTCCTATACGCCAGGCAAGGCTAATGTAATGGCTGATGCCTTGAGCCGCAAGTCTTACTGCAACCACCTCCAGGTTCACAAAGTTCAGCCTTCGCTTGTTGAAGAATTCAGGAAGCTGAACCTCCATATTGTTCCTCCGGGTGCACTCGCTCCCCCTCCTAAGGAGTTTCGCAAGATGAACCTCCGTGTTGTTCCCCAGGGTTCCCTCAATACCCTGGCCGTCGAACCAGATCTCTTGGACTCCATCAAGAGAATACAGGGATATGACTCTGAAGCCCACAAGATTAAGCGCTACCTCGCAGAAGGAAAGCCCTCATTCTTCACTATCGCTGAAGATGGCACTTTATACTTCAAGGGCCGTCTAGTGGTGCCATGTGCAGAGAAAAACCTGGATATGACACAGGAAGTTATGAAAGAAGCTCATGATATGCCCCTATGTATCCATCCTGGTAGTACAAAGATGTACCAAGACATCCGTCAGAGATTCTGGTGGTCTAATATGAAGCAAGACATTGCTCGTTATGTTGCTGAGTGTGACGTTTGCCGTCGTATCAAAGCAGAACATCAAAGGCCTGCTGGAACTCTACAACCTATCTCTATTCCTGAATGGAAATGGGACCATGTTGAGATGGACTTCTTCACTGGATTTCCCAAATCACAGAAAGGTAATGATGCTATTCTTGTCGTCATTGACCGGCTTTCCAAAGTTGCACATTTCCTAGCGGTCAAAGAAACAATCACTGCTAGTTAGCTGGTAACGCTCTATATGTCCAGGATTGTTTCACTCCACGGTATTCCATTGGTTATCAGCTCAGACCGTGGCAGCTTATTCACTTCAAGATTCTGGGCAAGTTTCCAAGAAGCTTTGGGAACTCATCTGTCATTCAGTACTGCATTTCATCGTCAGTCGCAAGGGCAAGTTGAACGCGTCAACCAAGTTCTCGAAGACATGCTTCGAGCTTGTGTTATTTCCTTCGGCAAGAAATGGGAGGAATCTCTCCCGTATGCTGAGTTCTCTTATAATAATAGCTATCAAGCTAGTCTAAAGATGGCCCCCTTCGAAGTGTTATATGGACGAAAGTGCCGAACCCCTCTGAACTGGTCAGAAACAGGGGAACGTCCACTCTTCGGTCCGGATATTATCCAACATGCCGAAGAACAAGTCCGCATTATTCGTGAGAATCTCAAGACTGCTCAGTCACGTCAGAAGAGTCAGTATGACCGTCATCATAAAGACATGGTCTATCAACCTGGCGAGAAGGCTTATCTTCGAGTCACACCAATGAAGGGTGCTCACCGCTTCGGAATCAAGGGCAAACTAGCTCCTCGCTATATTGGCCCATTCACTATTCTCGAAAGGCGTGGAAAAGTGGCATACCATTGGAACTTCCGCCGAACCTTTCTCAGGTTCACGATGTGTTCCATGTGTCACAGCTCTGCCGTTGCTTCAAGGACCCAATCCGAGCAGTGGATCATGAAGTGCTCGAATTGCAGCAGGACCTCTTCTATAAGGAGCATCCGGTCCGCATTCTCGACCAAGCTGAACGCCGCACACGTCAAAAGGCGATCAAGTTTCTCAAAGTCCAGTGGTCGCACCATCCTGAAGATGAGGCCACTTGGGAACGCGAGGATCGCCTGCGTGAAGAATACCCCGCACTTTTTCCATCTACCTCCTAAATCTCGGGACGAGATTTCTTGTAGTGGAGGAGTTTTGTAACGCCCGGATAATCAAGCCACAGTAATCCCACGCTAATGGTGCCAGGTCACCACAGTTACTGTTGTTAATCTACCGTTAGGTCAAACCGTTTTAAAATTCAAATTTAAATTAATGTCGACAATAAAAGTTTTTCAAAATTTAAAACAAAAATGTTCGGGAGATGCCATATTTTGCATAAGTGAATATGGTGTAATAAACACATTTTTATAAAATGCCTAGACAATTTAAAATGATTTAAAACATAAAAGAAAATAAATAAAAGAAAGAAAATACAAAAGAGAAAGCAAAAAAAAAAAAAAGCAGAAAACCCCCCTGGGCCGTGGCCCAACTGGGCCAAACCACCAGGCCCAGCCGGCCACCCACCCCTACTTATCCCCTCACCCCACCCACTCCACCGACACTCCCCTCCCCACGAAATATCTCCCCCTCTCCCCCGATTTGGATCGGGATCGAGAGGAGACCGCCGACCCTGCGCCAGTACGCCGTCGCCGCCCGGAGCTCGTCCTCGCCGGACCTCCCCTCCGGCCTGCCTCCCCGTCGCCCGGTCGTCGCCGTCGACCACCCCGAGCCCCGCTGCCCTGACCCTACGCCCGCGGTGAGGCCCTCGGCCGTGCTCATCCCCTCCCCTGCTCGCCGCGGTCGCCGTGCCCCGCGCGCGCTCGGCCGCGCTCGTCTCCGCGCGCCCCCGCTCCCTCTCTCTCTCCCTGGCCCTGGTGCCGTCCCCAATGGCCACCGGCCCCGCGCTGCTTCGCCCCCGCCGGCGCCCTCTGCGGCTGCCACTGCCGCCCCTTGCCTGCGCCGCTGGCCTCGACCCGGCCTCCCGCAACCCTCCCCGCTCCGACCGTCCTCGCCGGCCCCGCCCGCAGCCCTTGCTCGAAAGCCATCGCACGCCCGCCGCCCGCCCAACGGGCACACACACCCCGCCGCTGCCCCCCGCCATGCTCGACGCTGCGCCATCACCTGCGCGTCCGCTCACCCGCTCGCCACTCCGCCACTGTCTGGCCACCTGCTTCGTCCCTCGCCGCCACTGCCGCGCCTCCCGGACCCCCCTGCTGGCCGCGCCATGGCCGGCCCCAACGCACCGCGCGACCCCGCCACCACCTCCACCGCTGCAGCTTGCGCACGCCGCCGC
Organism: Aegilops tauschii subsp. strangulata; assembly: GCF_002575655.3. Classification (NCBI taxonomy): domain Eukaryota; kingdom Viridiplantae; phylum Streptophyta; class Magnoliopsida; order Poales; family Poaceae; genus Aegilops; species Aegilops tauschii. The sequence continues at coordinate 629,890,145 of NC_053036.3, read as the reverse complement.
ACGCCTCACCTCCGACGCCTCACCTGGCCGGCGCCTTGCCGCCGTCGCCCGGCCGCCCCGTTGGCCATGCGCAGGCCAGCGCCCGCACGCCCGCACACTCACGGGGCTCTGCCCGCAACGCCCGTGCGCCTGTTATGCCCTGCGGGGCCAATGACATGTTGGGCCCAGCCCACAGAACGAAAAGAAAAAAATGATGATTTAAAAAAATACATATAATAATAATAAAAATAATAAATTAATTAATAAAAATTAATAAATAAATAAATAAAATAAAAATAATTAATTAGTTAATTAATTAAGTTAATTAACCCTGTTTAGATTAATCTAATTAATTAGTTAATTTAATTAATAGTTAATTAATTGGTTAACCCTAATTACCCAAATCAGTCTATGACATGTGGGACCCACGTGTCAGATGACTGCTGACGTCAGCATGATGTCATGCTGATGTCATCACAACACTGTTTCGGATAATGTATATATAAAATAATTAAATAAATTCCAGAAATTAATTTAAATCTTTTAAAATTCATATAAAATAAACCGTAGCTCGGATGAAAAAACTTTGTACATGAAAGTTGCTCAGAACGACGAGACGAATCCGAATACGCAGTCCGTTTGTCAGCCACACGTTCCTAACATAGCGAACATGGAACTTTCCCCCTCCGGTCCGTCTGTCCGAAAGCGCGAAACATCGGGAATACTTTCCCGGATGTTCCCCCCCTTCGCCGGTACCACCTACTGCTGCGTTAGTACACACCTAGCACCGCTCATTGTCATGTCACGCATCGTCATGCTTATGTTTGCATTGTATTTACTGTTTCTTCCCTCTCTTCTCTCCGGTAGACTACGAGACCGACGCTGCTGCTGCCCAGTTCGACTACGGAGTTGACGATCCCTCCTACTTGCCAGAGCAACCAGGCAAGCCCCCCCCCCTTGATCACCAAATATCGCCTATTCTTATCTATACTGCTTGCATTAGAGTAGTATATCCTGTTACTGCTTTCCGTTAATCCTATCCTGATGCATAGCCTGTCCTTGCTTCTACTGTTGTTACCTTTACCTGCAACCCTACATGCTTAGTATAGGATGCTAGTTATTCATCAGTGGCCCTACATTCTTGTCCGTCTGTTGTGTTATACTATCGGGCCGTGATCACCTGGGCGTTGATCACGGGTATATACTTATATACTCTATACATGACACAGGTGGAGACTAAAGTCGAGTCGGCTCGTAGGAGTACCCGCAAGTGGATCTTTGTGGCGGAGCGACAGGGCAGGTTGAGACCGCCTAGGTGAGAGGTGGGCCTGGCCCTGGACGGCGTCCGCGGTTACTGCGACATAACACGCATAACGAGTTCTTGGTATTTGATCTGAGTCTGGCCATTTGGTCTATACGCACTAACCATCTACGCGGGAGTAGTTATGGGTATCCCGGCGTCGTGGTATCAGCCGAAGCCTTCGTGACGTCAGCGACTGAGTGGCGCGCGCCGGATTGGACTGGAACGCCACTAGGCTAGGTCTGCTTCCGGCCGCGTACGCAACGTGCAGGTGTGCAATGGGCGATGGGCCCAGACCCCTGCGCGCATAGGATTTAGACCGGCGTGCTGACCTCTCTGTTGTGCTTAGGTTGGGCTGCGACGTGTTGATCTTCCGAGGCCGGGCATGACCCAGAAAAGTGTGTCCGGCCAAATGGGATCGAGCGTGTTGGGTTATGTGGTGCACCCCTGCAGGGAAGTTTATCTATTCGAACGGCCGTGTCCCTCGGTAAAAGGACGACCCGAAGTTGTACCTTGACCTTATGACAACTAGAACTGGATACTTAATAAAACACACCCTTCCAAGTGCCAAATATAACCCGGTGATCGCTCTCTAACAGGGCGACGAGGAGGGGATCGCCGGGTTGGATTATGCTATGCGATGCTACTCGGAGGACTTCAATTTACTCTCTTCTACATGCTGCAAGATGGAGATGGCTAGAAGCGTAGTCTTCGACAGGACTAGCTATCCCCCCTCTTATTCTGGCATTCTGCAGTTCAGTCCACTGATATGGCCCTTTACACATATACCCATGCATATGTAGTGTAGTTCCTTGCTTGCGAGTACTTTGGATGAGTACTCACGGTTGCTTCTCTCCCTCTTTTCCCCCTTTCCTTTCTATCTGGTTGTCGCAACCAGATGCTGGAGCCCAGGAGCCAGACGCCACCGTCGACGACGACACCTACGACACTGGAGGTGCCTACTACTACGTGCAGCCCGCTGACGACGACCAGGAGTAGTTAGGAGGATCCCAGGCAGGAGGCCTGCGCCTCGTTTGATCTGTATCCCAATTTGTGCTAGCCTTCTTAAGGCAAACTTGTTTAACTTATGTCTGTACTCAGATATTGTTGCTTCCGCTGACTCGTCTATGATCGAGCACTTGTATTCGAGCCCTCGAGGCCCCTGGCTTGTATTATGATGCTTGTATGACTTATTTATGTTTTAGAGTGGTGTTGTGATATCTTTCCATGAGTCCCTGATCTTAATCGTACACATTTGCGTGCATGATTAGTGTACGGTCAAATCGGGGGCGTCACATACAAAAAATCCGAGGGTCAAAATTCTGAAGGTTAATCCCAACCTCTTAACAACACATAGCTAAAAATTTGCTCTCCTGTTCTCCCAAAACCACAGCGCCTACTTGAATAGCACATTGAATAAGTACAACAGACTATAGAAGTCGGATCAAAAAAATTGAATAAACCGACCTTAATGCGTGCATGGATGGCGAACAATGGAAAAGCTCGTTTGTAGGTCTTTTTAACAGAAGATTCAAAAGCATTATACAGAATAACCGAGTAAGATAGGTAAACTATATGCAATACTGAACCCGGGAACTATCTAGTTGTCAGATATTTGTGATGGGAGCAAAACCATGGACATATATAAACTGAACCAATACAACTTATTTTACACAATTACATAGCAGGTCCAAAGTTGGTGATGAAAGCCAAAGTAAGCTCTCCTAGCACCATCTTTTATATTGGGTCATAGGCATCATCTGTGCTTGTGCCAAATGACTCGTCTGGTCACACGGTGCAATAGTATGGACCCTGCAATATTTCAGCACAATATTACCAATAAATAGTGCTTAATGAAATATATTTCAGTGAGCCAGAGAATTTTCATCATCAGGTAAATTAAGCTTATTGATGCAGTCCTAAGAATTGTCATATATATGGTTCAGAAAACATAGGTAGAATAGAAGAAAGGTATACATACTTTGTATATCCCAAGCAGACCAGGCAGGAACTTCCTCTAGATAGCTTCTCGTCTCGCAATCAATATGGTGCCAAGCATTCAATGCAATCATCTCATCCTTGTCGAAATAATTGTTCTTCTGGTCTGAGCATGATTGTCTCATGTGAAACTGCAGGAAGCTTGCTTGCCTGGAAACCATAAAAACTTGCCATCTGTAAATGATCCATAAACAATTCCATCCATGAAGTGGTAGGACTGTATGATAAGAGACACACACATCGTAATATATTTTTTTCTCTGCATACATACGTATTGGCATCAATATATATGTGCATTCATGGTACCAAACCTGAACATCCATGTCGATGGTTATAAAGATATCCCATGCAGCAGTGGATTTTGTCAAGCAAAATGCAGAAATGAGCAGCTCCGCACCTACACATGAACATGCACAAGATAGATATCTCGAAACAGGTTTTAGCCCTGTTTTATATATGAAGCAGCCAACATGTCCACACAACCCAGTCAAGTGCCGCAACAAAAATACAAGTCTACTGGACCGACATCACAAAGGCGCTCGAGAGAACACAAAAGAAAGCGGAAAAACGTCACCAAGTGGCTAGAAGCTCAAGATACATGTGGCTTGTGGAATTTGTCTATTTGAGCGATTGTTTACCCCATGGTGGAGGAGTGAACTGAAGAGGCCTTAAGACAGGGGATGAGCTCCAGTAGTAGGCGGTCTTTCAGCCATGGGCACAATCAGTTGTTGCTAACCTGAATATGTACAGTGGGTTGTGACATTGTCAATATGAATTACTGAGTCTCTGTTTGGGCTTCTGGCCAGATGAAACAAATTAATTAGTTAATTATTTTATATACCTTGATTGATGGCGCCAATGTCAACAAGGGTCTGGATCTTTCTCTTGATTATGGCGATGGGGATGGCGCTCCACCTGAGCCGAATAAGAGTGATTCAAGCATGTGCTGCCAGGGAGAAGTACTGGCCACGCTGTACCGAAAGATGTTCACCATGTCTGGATATGCATGCCGGGTTGAGCCGAGGACGGAGCCATCGCTGAGCCGGAGACACCGTCCGGATAGCCGTAACGACAAGGGTCTGGATCTTTCTCTTGAACGATTATTAATATATATATATATATATATATATATATATATATATATATTATATTATATATTATTACTTTGTCGGGTTCACAGTCACAATGCGCTTCTTCCCGTGAATTTACGCTTTCAGTTTTTCAGTTTTTTGGGCAAAAGAAACAATCAGCCCCGATCGGAAAATAAATTTCCACGCAGCCTTTTCCTGTCCTTACTTCGACATGAACTCTGCTCAAGCAAGCCCCGTGGTTTCCGATATGGACTCTTTACCCGTTCCACAAGCCGAAGGTACATACAGAAAGGAAAACGCTTGCTTTAGACCGGCTGAAAACAGCGTCGCGTAAACCTGGTCCTCTGCGCGACACGTGTCCACGCGAGTCCACCGCGAGCCTTATCTTTTCCTGGTGCCTTCTCGTCCACTCGTCGGTCTTCTCATCTTCTTCCTTCGCTTTTCCTGGACCAAGTCGTCATCTTCCTCCACCATTCCCCTCCCCCACGCGACATCACCCTCCAGATCACCACCCCCCACCCCAGATCCCGACCGGCTATGGCCTTCGACTCGCCGACCTCCTCCCCGGCGGCCACACCGCGCGTTTCAGCGCACCGACAGGGCGCCCAGGGGCGAGCCGCCGCGGCGCGTGGGCGGGCTGAGCCGGGCGTTCGCGGACGGGCGGCAGGTGGCGTCGTCGGCGCCGTCGAGGTGCCCGCGTGGCCGAGCCGGTTCGCCGACCTGGAGCTTCCGCCACGACTGTCGCGTGCTGCGTAGCAACGTCCGCCGTTGTCGCCGGCGCTCCAATGAAGCGCGCCCGGGGCTGCAATGGAGCGTCGTCCGGGTCGTTGGAGCTCCGCCGCGGCTGCAATGGGGCCTCGTCCGGGTCGTTGGAGCTCCGCCGCGGCTGCAATGGAGCTTCATCGGAGCTGCAATGAAGCCCTCGTCGTGGCCACCGGTGCTCCAATGAAGCCACCGGCGCTGCTGCCATGGAGGGCGGCAGAGCTGCATCGCAGCAGGCGATGCTCCAATGAAACTTCACCGGTGCTCCAATGAAGCTTCGCCGGTGCGTCAATGAAGCTTCGCCGGAGCTCGTCGGTGTTGCATCCAAGTTTTTTCGTCACACTCGGTGGTGCTATGAAGCAGCACCTGGTGACTCCCGGTGGTGCGATGCAGCGGTTGCCGACGACTCTTGGAGCTGCGATGCAGTAGCTGCCGGCGGCTCCGGTGACGTGCGGTCGCCGACGCGGGCTGCCGGGGGAGCGTCGTTGCTGCTCTGGAGCTCCGTTGGGTTGCAATGGAGCTCACCGGAGGCCGTCAGTGCTGGCATTGAAGCTTCGCCGGAGTGTCGTTGCTGCGCTGGAGCTCCATCGGGTTGCAATGGAGCTCATCCACGAACAACTGCAAGTCATGCTGCGACGACAGGTCCGACGATGGTCTGAGCGATGTGCTGCCATGGAGCGTCACTTGGGGCGTCATTGCTGGGATGGAGCTTGGCAGCACCGCGCAGTGCTGCCATGGAGCTTCAATGAAGCATCTCTGGACCGTGGTGCTGTGACGGAGCTTTGCTGCACCGTGCAGTGCTGCCCCGGAGCATTGCCGGGGGGCTGGCTATCTGTGCTTCCATGGAACTGCAATGGATCATCGGCGATGGATTGGTGTCGCGCTGCAGAGGCGACGGATTCAAATTCCATAGCGTTGCGCTTGTGGTCCTTTTTGTCAAATCAGACGGCTGCGCAGAGTTTAATCCAACGGCGGGAGAGGCGGTTTACAATTGGCTCCTGTCATCCGGATGACGCCTAGTACTCGCCATACAGAAAGGACACTAGTCCCTCGATGGAATCCCCAAATCAGATCGGATCGTGGCGCTGCTACGACAGATTGCCGGCCAACAGTCCTTCCCACGGGACCTGCTCCGTTCTGTGCGTTGTTGCCTGCCGTGTTCGACGGCATGGGCTGGGGCGCTGCGCTTCTGCAGATCATCATTCCAATTGTGCGTCTGATTTGCTGCCTCCCATCAATGACCACGGCTCTGTGATCTTCCATGTTCTTTCCTGGCGCACACTGTGGGTCTACCCTGCTATCTACCGGCTCCTCATACAACAGGGATGGAGAAACTAAGAGCCTTTGTGGAGACAATCGCATCAGCTCAGCTACGGCCAACGTTTCTCCTCTCTATGTTTCTTTGCACGCCTCATCTAGCGATCCTGACTCGGGCGGCATTTGCTCTCACCGGTAGCGCGGGGCGCTCTCGATGGCGTCGCATGTGTTGGAATTGACGCCCTTGTGGCTGCCAGTTTCTGGTCGCGACGCACGAGTATCTGTACATGCTGGGCGGGATCAACGAGGAGCCAGACCGCCCCATCCATGTTAGCGCCAGGGCCGACGTGCGGCTTCAAGTGCCCGTTGAAATTTGATCTTGGCAGATTCCTTCTAGAGTTGTGATCCTGGAGGCCAGCGGAGTGCATGGGACGAACATGGAGTGACCAGCAGCGACAACTTTGCTTGGGCAGATGGATTCCGCTGCGGCGGAGTTAGAGGTAAGTACCCTTGCTGGATTCATCTTCATGGTACATGCATGCGGCGATAGATGTGTCGATTTGACTCTCTCCGTGCCATGCTAGGCTAATTAAATCATTGATTGTTACATTGTTCTGCTATGATTTGCATGCCTACATGATGGAATAGATACGAATGGGAGAATATGTAGCTATGATGACTCAACAAGATCGTGGCATGGGGCAATGGATGGCCGCAGTCAAAGTCCAACGAACTCCTCCTGTACGATGTGAGACATCGGGATCCAGATAACCTCTGCGAGCAACGAATCCAGGCTGGAGAAGCGCCAGCGACGCGGCTGGTTTAGTCTAGACCAACGCATGTTCACAGGTTCATTTCCTGTTTTTTTAATAAGTAGTTCACGAATCAAATCCTTTTCTGAGACCAGACTCATCTGCATCCGTGTTGAAGAAAAAATCAAAACAAATGCAAGAAAAAATAAAAAATCCATTTTTTTGCGTGGTAAACAATTTGATGCGTGAGGTCCGCCCCAATTTTCAAATTATTTGGGCATCTGAGTAGCTCTCGGCAAAAAAAAAACAAATTTGGGTTGTAAAACAGTTTACTGTTCATGTACTGTTTTGATCTGATTTGTCTTTTTTGCTGAGAGCTACTCAGATGTTCAAATGAGCTAAAATTGAAGCGGACCTCACGCAATAAATTTTCTATCATTTGTTTTTGGAACTTTTTAAAATTTCTTTGAATTTTTAATTTTTTTTGTGAAATCTTCTTTGATCAGAGCCCGGGCACCAAATCACTGCAAAGACTTGTTTATGTGCATACATTACTTGTAGTATGGTAGAGATGAAAAGAAATTTTGAGTTAAGCACATGATGATGCGCGGAGCATATGGCCGATTGATATTCCGGCCACAAACGGCATGCATGGCCGCCGTGGCTGTGCTCGTCCAACACACATGTATGCGGTTTTTTTTCCTTGAGTGCGTGCAGATGCATACGTATTTTTTAGTTGGGGCTCGTTTTTTTTTAAGCTTTAGTTGAGGCTAATTTCACGATAGTGCACGTTTTGGTGCATATGTTCATTTTTTTCCTGACTGTGAGGTACTCCCTCCGTTCCTAAATACTTGTCTTTCTAGGCATTTCAACAAGTGACTACATACGGAGTAAAATGAGTGAATCTATACTCTAAAATATGTCTACATACATCCGTATGTGATAGTCATTTGAAATGTTTAGAAAGACAAATATTTAGGAACGGAGGGAGTAGATGTGTACATATACCTGAGTGCGCGATTATTAAACCGCAAGTCTTTGTTAGCCCAGTGGCTAGCACTCTTATTTCCCTAGCGAGATCGCCTGGGTTCGAGTATTCGCCGTGCAGTTTTTTTTTTCTGACGCGAACGAAAACACCTGGACGGACGAAAAATCCTAACCTACCAAAAAGAGTGGAGAAACCATCCGTACTTTAATATTAGGTAAAGATAAAGATTTCGTTCATTTATGTTCAAAAAAATCCATTTGGTTCATTTAGCTGCATTGTCGGCTACTGCTTGGTTTATCGCAGTTGTTGTTTAACCAATAGTGAAGCACGGGCAATGGGCATGTGGCTTTTTCTTCCGTTGCAACGCACGGGCAATTTTCCTAGTCTATCCCTATTTTTTTTTAATAATAAAGCACGGATTGACTTTGTCGGCTTCACCGTCATAATACGCTTCTTCCCGTGAATTTACGCTTTCCGTAAATTTTATAATTTTCTCCGTTTGCATACAAATCCACGTTTTCTTCATCGGTTGATCCGGTCCGTCGCGATCCTTCCTACGTCAAGTGCTTGGGCCACATCGCCACATTGGGCCTCAGCCCGCTATCAGGCTGTTGTGAAAATAAAGAAGGCGGAGAAAAATAATTGCTCACGGGGGATCGAGAACGAAAACACCTGGACGGACGAAAAATCCTAACCTACCAAAAAGAGTGGAGAAACCATCCGTACTTTAATATTAGGTAAAGATAAAGATTTCGTTCATTTATGTTCAAAAAAATCCATTTGGTTCATTTAGCTGCATTGTCGGCTACTGCTTGGTTTATCGCAGTTGTTGTTTAACCAATAGTGAAGCACGGGCAATGGGCATGTGGCTTTTTCTTCCGTTGCAACGCACGGGCAATTTTCCTAGTCTATCCCTATTTTTTTTTAATAATAAAGCACGGATTGACTTTGTCGGCTTCACCGTCATAATACGCTTCTTCCCGTGAATTTACGCTTTCCGTAAATTTTATAATTTTCTCCGTTTGCATACAAATCCACGTTTTCTTCATCGGTTGATCCGGTCCGTCGCGATCCTTCCTACGTCAAGTGCTTGGGCCACATCGCCACATTGGGCCTCAGCCCGCTATCAGGCTGTTGTGAAAATAAAGAAGGCGGAGAAAAATAATTGCTCACGGGGGATCGAGAACGAAAACACCTGGACGGACGAAAAATCCTAACCTACCAAAAAGAGTGGAGAAACCATCCGTACTTTAATATTAGGTAAAGATAAAGATTTCGTTCATTTATGTTCAAAAAAATCCATTTGGTTCATTTAGCTGCATTGTCGGCTACTGCTTGGTTTATCGCAGTTGTTGTTTAACCAATAGTGAAGCACGGGCAATGGGCATGTGGCTTTTTCTTCCGTTGCAACGCACGGGCAATTTTCCTAGTCTATCCCTATTTTTTTTTAATAATAAAGCACGGATTGACTTTGTCGGCTTCACCGTCATAATACGCTTCTTCCCGTGAATTTACGCTTTCCGTAAATTTTATAATTTTCTCCGTTTGCATACAAATCCACGTTTTCTTCGTCGGTTGATCCGGTCCGTCGCGATCCTTCCTACGTCAAGTGCTTGGGCCACATCGCCACATTGGGCCTCAGCCCGCTATCAGGCTGTTGTGAAAATAAAGAAGGCGGAGAAAAATAATTGCTCACGGGGGATCGAGAACGAAAACACCTGGACGGACGAAAAATCCTAACCTACCAAAAAGAGTGGAGAAACCATCCGTACTTTAATATTAGGTAAAGATAAAGATTTCGTTCATTTATGTTCAAAAAAATCCATTTGGTTCATTTAGCTGCATTGTCGGCTACTGCTTGGTTTATCGCAGTTGTTGTTTAACCAATAGTGAAGCACGGGCAATGGGCATGTGGCTTTTTCTTCCGTTGCAACGCACGGGCAATTTTCCTAGTCTATCCCTATTTTTTTTTAATAATAAAGCACGGATTGACTTTGTCGGCTTCACCGTCATAATACGCTTCTTCCCGTGAATTTACGCTTTCCGTAAATTTTATAATTTTCTCCGTTTGCATACAAATCCACGTTTTCTTCATCGGTTGATCCGGTCCGTCGCGATCCTTCCTACGTCAAGTGCTTGGGCCACATCGCCACATTGGGCCTCAGCCCGCTATCAGGCTGTTGTGAAAATAAAGAAGGCGGAGAAAAATAATTGCTCACGGGGGATCGAGAACGAAAACACCTGGACGGACGAAAAATCCTAACCTACCAAAAAGAGTGGAGAAACCATCCGTACTTTAATATTAGGTAAAGATAAAGATTTCGTTCATTTATGTTCAAAAAAATCCATTTGGTTCATTTAGCTGCATTGTCGGCTACTGCTTGGTTTATCGCAGTTGTTGTTTAACCAATAGTGAAGCACGGGCAATGGGCATGTGGCTTTTTCTTCCGTTGCAACGCACGGGCAATTTTCCTAGTCTATCCCTATTTTTTTTAATAATAAAGCACGGATTGACTTTGTCGGCTTCACCGTCATAATACGCTTCTTCCCGTGAATTTACGCTTTCCGTAAATTTTATAATTTTCTCCGTTTGCATACAAATCCACGTTTTCTTCGTCGGTTGATCCGGTCCGTCGCGATCCTTCCTACGTCAAGTGCTTGGGCCACATCGCCACATTGGGCCTCAGCCCGCTATCAGGCTGTTGTGAAAATAAAGAAGGCGGAGAAAAATAATTGCTCACGGGGGATCGAGAACGAAAACACCTGGACGGACGAAAAATCCTAACCTACCAAAAAGAGTGGAGAAACCATCCGTACTTTAATATTAGGTAAAGATAAAGATTTCGTTCATTTATGTTCAAAAAAATCCATTTGGTTCATTTAGCTGCATTGTCGGCTACTGCTTGGTTTATCGCAGTTGTTGTTTAACCAATAGTGAAGCACGGGCAATGGGCATGTGGCTTTTTCTCCCGTTGTAACGCACGGGCAATTTCCTAGTCTATCCCTATTTTTTTAATAATAAAGCACGGATTGACTTTGTCGGCTTCACCGTCATAATACGCTTCTTCCCGTGAATTTACGCTTTCCGTAAATTTTATAATTTTCTCCGTTTGCATACAAATCCACGTTTTCTTCGTCGGTTGATCCGGTCCGTCGCGATCCTTCCTACGTCAAGTGCTTGGGCCACATCGCCACATTGGGCCTCAGCCCGCTATCAGGCTGTTGTGAAAATAAAGAAGGCGGAGAAAAATAATTGCTCACGGGGGATCGAGAACGAAAACACCTGGACGGACGAAAAATCCTAACCAAAAAGAGTGGAGAAACCATCCGTACTTTAATATTAGGTAAAGATAAAGATTTCGTTCATTTATGTTCAAAAAAATCCATTTGGTTCATTTAGCTGCATTGTCGGCTACTGCTTGGTTTATCGCAGTTGTTGTTTAACCAATAGTGAAGCACGGGCAATGGGCATGTAGCTTTTTCTCCCGTTGCAACGCACGGGCAATTTTCCTAGTCTATCCCTATTTTTTTAATAATAAAGCACGGATTGACTTTGTCGGCTTCACCGTCATAATACGCTTCTTCCCGTGAATTTACGCTTTCCGTAAATTTTATAATTTTCTCCGTTTGCATACAAATCCACGTTTTCTTCGTCGGTTGATCCGGTCCGTCGCGATCCTTCCTACGTCAAGTGCTTGGGCCACATCGCCACATTGGGCCTCAGCCCGCTATCAGGCTGTTGTGAAAATAAAGAAGGCGGAGAAAAATAATTGCTCACGGGGGATCGAGAACGAAAACACCTGGACGGACGAAAAATCCTAACCAAAAAGAGTGGAGAAACCATCCGTACTTTAATATTAGGTAAAGATAAAGATTTCGTTCATTTATGTTCAAAAAAATCCATTTGGTTCATTTAGCTGCATTGTCGGCTACTGCTTGGTTTATCGCAGTTGTTGTTTAACCAATAGTGAAGCACGGGCAATGGGCATGTGGCTTTTTCTCCCGTTGCAACGCACGGGCAATTTTCCTAGTGTATCCCTATTTTTTTTAATAATAAAGCACGGATTGACTTTGTCGGCTTCACCGTCATATACGCTTCTTCCCGTGAATTTACGCTTTTCGTAAATTTTATAATTTTCTCCGTTTGCATACAAATCCACGTTTTCTTCGTCGGTTGGTCCGGTCCGTCGCGATCCTTCCTACGTCAAGTGCTTGGGCCACATCGCCACATCGGGCCTCAGCCCGCTATCAGGCTGTTGTGAAAATAAAGAAGGCGGAGAAAAATAATTGCTCACGGGGGATCGAGCTCACAACCTCCACTTCAATGTTGAGCGCTGCCACCAATTGAGACAAGTCATGTTTACATGTAAAAGTAGAGAGGATACGTATACATAGCGATCATGCTTCCCAAAAAGAAGGAATTAAGGGAGAAGAGGAATTATAAAGGAGAATTAAATCGGGCGCTCATATATGGAAGGAATGAAAGGGAAAATTATGGGGAGAGAGATGGTTTGGTGAAATTAATGGGAGAGAGACCAGATCAAATCGCAGCAATCCCGAATTATGGGAGAAAGACCCCAATTAAATCTTGCTCATACTACAAGTGGAATGGAATGGAGGAATTAATTAAAGGCGGATTGATGGATTTAATGGAGGCCGATTATTAATTAAAGAGACCGATTAAATCGGCATTCATGCACAATGCCTGGAATGGGTCCAAAATGTGCCAATATTCCACATGTTTTTTTAAATTACAATATTCCACAAGTTGAACAGAGAAAGATACTACAAGTGGCACGCAGGCTAAGATAAAGTTTTTCGCAAAAAAGGAAATATACTTACTCCTTATATGCAACAATCATTGTGTACCAAATGGTTTAAGGCGTGACTGGTACGCAATTACTCCGAATATTAATGTTTTCTCTTTTTGTTGGACGTTGCCTATCTCCTTTGATTACTAAGCCTTTTAATATCTTTGATTTTTTACTTCCTGTTTTGATGTCAGCTTCACGTTAGCTTCACAAGTGAAACACGAACACGAGGTGCATCATTTTGCTTCTAACCTCAGGGAATTTCTTTTCTTTCTTGAAGTATTAGCGAATTATCACTCTTTGTGTCAAGAATATGGTCCTTGGTACTTTAATTTACTTCTAATATTGTTATGCTACCTGCAACATTATTTAAATTGTAAATTGTATTTTGAGTTTATAACCATTTTCATTTTGTACCGTTGCAACACATGGGCCTTTTTGCTATCTATCCCTAATCTATCCCTAATAATAAAGCACGGATTGACTTTGTCGGGTTCACCGTCACAATACGCTTCTTCCCGTGAATTTACGCTTTCAGTTTGAATTTAAAACATAAACGCGAGGTGGTACTAATTAAGAGAACCACGTCACGAAAGTGGCTCATCAGAGCAGCCCAGCAGTGGCCGCCCAGCAGCCAGGCCGACCCGACCATCTCCAAGGCCCAGCTGCATCCCCTCCAAAGCCTATAACCCTAGCCCACAATCCACCCTCTGCCCCGATCCGCTCCAGTTCCTCCCGGTAGCGCAACCACCTGCACTAATCCCCACGCTATGAGGCACGCGAGCCCCCGCGCTCGATCCCCTCGACGTTGAGGTCGCCTGCCCTGGCGCCCGCGGCTGCAGCCCCGCCACAGCTGCTCCTCCCTCATGTCCCCTCTCTCCGCGAGCTCCGCGTGCCTGCGCGAGCTCGGCCTTGCGGCCATGGTACCCCACCGACCACCTCCATTCCCATGGCGCTGCGACCCCGTCGCTGCTCCCGTCGATGAGAGTCGTCGCTTGCAGTGCCTCGCGTCCGTGCCCTGCCCGAGACGTCGTTCCATCGGATCCTCCGCCAGTTGTCTCCTCTTCTCAGCGCTGTCCCCACTGGACGCTGCCGTTCCACCTCCAGATCCACCTCTGTCGGCTACTCCCTCGACTCCCCGTAGCAGCCGCACCACCCCAAACCCAATTTCTGAGCAAGTTCCGTACATGCATCAAGTTTTCTTTGGGTGGTTGTTGAGTATGCTCCGATCTGATGAATTGTTTCACAAAAAAATGTAATGAATTGCTCCAGCAGATGTCCATGTTAGTCCAACATACATCAATTGCTAACGTCCACGGTGATGACCAGAGCGATGGCAGCATGTAGTCTAGAATCATCAGAGCATGCTTGACGAAGACTTGCTCAATCACAACAATAGATTGATCCTTTTACAAGTTCATGCCTGAAGGGTTGGCCGTCTCGCGGAAGTTGCAGCCTTCGTGTTGCATTTGTATTCAACGCTATATGCCTCCTTTAACACCACTGTATATCAAACTGCAGTAGTAGTTTGTTTTTTGGGAACATTAAATTGCTCATCCTGACTTCATTCAATTGTTTTTTGGTCAAATCCTTTTGAAATATTTCAGATAAACGGTGGTTACAGTAAACATGGGACTATTTTAATCCATACATATTATTGCCTACCCAAAGTCATCTGATGTACATTTGTTTTTCTCAAGTCAGATAGGACTTACATCTTCAGTTCAATAATGATTTCGCTCCATAAGAGCTAATTGCTGTTGAAATAAAAATCCCAGAATATTGATTTCATTTGTTTATGGAAAAACACTATATTGTCTTCTTCTTTTTTTCAGCGGAGCTTGAAATTGATTTGAAGTGCTACAACAAATCGTGTGTGTGTTGGCAATTCTGGAACAAGTTTGTTAGGTGTGGAGCTCTCACTTTGTTCAACAATGGCTTCCAGTTAATATTTTGTGATTGCTAAATGAATCTTTGTTAACGACAATGCCAACTGTGTGGGAAATCTAGGTACGTAGTGCTTTTTACTAAGAAACTACTTTAAAGTATGTAAGTTGGCAACGGGTAAATGATTAATTCTAGGGCGTCCTATAGACGTGTATTTGTGTATTGATATGTGTGCTTAGTTTCACGACAAGAACAACCGGTTTTATATTATTTCGGCAATGGCAAACACTAAAATGAACATGAAAAGTGGGTGCATTTACTTATGGATGCACTTTTTTATCTGATTGGGTCGGTTAATTTGTTTTCTCTAAAATTCTTAATTCTATCCGGGCATCTTGGTTTGGAAAGCTCGGAGAATAATTTTGCCCAAGTATTTGGTTAACCTACTTATGTTGTTCAAAGCACAACTTTCATTCGGCGCCCGTCACCAACATGCTCCTCTCCTAGGAGTTGCCAGGAACAAGGCTGCCCCGCTCGACCCACTCACAGCTAACACCAATGCACGAAGAGTTGAATTCATAGTCCTTGGTGTTTCTAATATAAGTTCCTAGCTTTTCACATTACATTAGCCTAAGTATGGAAGGTCTTTGAGCAACGTTCCTGGTCTTTCTCGACAAGAACGGTCCCCTACCCATATCGGTCAACCTTGGTTAGCAACTATCATTTGCTTCATGTGAACCACGAGCATTGTGAACTTAATTTTAAACATTCCCTTACGCTGTCATGGTTCAGTAGCAGTTGTAGGTGCAATGCCTCATATTAGAATATGTTGTGACTATGTGGACAGGAGTCTTGATGAATGTTTATTGGATAGGGGCCTATGATAATTTTCCCGTTGCAACGCACGGGCATATTTGCTATTTGCTAGTAATAATAAAGTACGGATTGACTTTGTCGGGTTCACCGTCACAATACGCTTTTTCCCGTGATTTTACGCTTTCAGTTTGAATTTAAAACATATTCGAGGTGGTACTAAATTTTGTCTCTGCAATATTATCGACATTTGTGTCCAGGATTATATACCTAAAAAAAGAACGATCCGTCCGCCGCTGGGTTTGTTATCCGTATGGGCCTCAGCACGAACGGCCCAACCGAGCCGAGGGAAAAAAGTCTCAGCCGGGACTCTTCTTCACCTCCTCATCCTCTGGGCTCGGAGGAATCCTCCGCATATGATGGCAACTCCTCCGCCCCTCCTTCCTTAAGATCCTCCTCCTCACACGAACCACCTTATTTCCCTCTTACGGGATCGTCGTAACACCTATGGTAAGTGCGGCGTGGAGCTCGCTCGGAATCGATGCGCTCCGTGGTGGTAGCGCTCGAAGCGGACGGCCCGAGCTGGGTCGATCCGACCGCCGCCGCCAACCATTATTCCTGAGATGGAGTAGACGAGGACGAAAACCGCTCGGTAGGTGGATAGAAGGAACTGACCTGCGGATGGGGAAGAGAAGGGAGATGGGAGGAGGAGGTGGAATCATCAAGTGCATACAGTAGCCGATCGATCTCACACCCACGACACCATGGCCGCCGTTGACACCGCCGTGAGGTTACGCGTCTGCTGACCCACCACCACGTTGCTGCAGTCTCACGTTCTCCTCTATCTCCTCAAATGCTTGCGGCGTGCGGTGTGTTCCAGCAACTACCGATGCAGAACGAGCGGGCCAGCTACATCCCACCTGCCCACGAAAATCTGCAGAGCCAACACAGGACGCAAACTCCACCGCACGCAGTCTTCCCACGAAGCAATAAAGAAACCCAGCAACGAGAGGTAGCGGCAAGTGAGCGGGATTACGGTTTGAGCGCCAAGCCTCCATTCAAAACCGCGATCTGGCGACTACTACGATTCCCTCAAGAGGCACAAGGCGCCAGACGCCCCAGGACCATTCCCCCGGCCACATGCATCTCTCAAGGAGCAGGCGGCCGTCGCACAAGAGATGCCGAAGAGTGCACACCGTTGGACGACTACAAGCACAGGAGAGGTGCCGCTACGTCGGAGAACACCTGATCAGCCATACCCTTCCTGGCTTCCTACGTGCGCGCGTTAGTTTCCTCTCATGCTGTTCATGCATGAGTACAGGGATCTGTGGTTGAACCTAGGTTGTGAGTTGTGACTTTCAGGGCATGCACGTAACGGCGGATTTGTGGCTTCTGGTGATTTCGCATGCATATGCAATGGATTTGTGGCTACTGTTTGCTGATGATTAGAAAGCCTCACGTGCACGGAAACAGCTTCGGCAACAGCGAAGCATCTTTTGTGTCCAACAAATGTGCTTTGCACATACAATTTCACTAAAAGTATAGCCTGATATATATACACTGAAAAATGGAATGATTCGTGTCGTCCCGTGGTCACTTAGTGCATGGATGTCCTTTCTGTGCTGGTGGGTGTTCCCATCGTGATACAGATTCTTCATCATTAAGGTAACAATAACAAAGTAATACTGTAGTTTGATTCTTCACAATATACAGCCTTTTTTTCTAAACTAAAATAACTAATGCACATCTCCAGACATAAGTTGTGGATCATGGAACCTGTGTTGATGGCCAGATATGTCACAAAACCGTTAGGTTAATTTGCTCTCTCTTTTTTGCGGGAAAGTTAATTTGCTCTTATCCATGAATTGTAATTGAGATCTATAGAATGCAGATCAGATGCACCAAGGAAGTAAAGATTGTGTTGTCACAAACTATGATCTGATGTAGTGATATTATGTTGCTTTTTGGTGAATCTGAATTATATTACGTTTTCATGGAAGCCTTTTCTTTCCCCTCTCCCATCATACTACTGCTCTTATCCTTGCCTGCTATATAAACAAAGGAATATGATGGCTGCCATAGTGATAGTCTTCCTCAGCGAAATCCGGATACATAATGTTACATCAACAACTTCAGAATATTATGGTGCTGCTCAACATTCAACTTTGTACCCACACTGCCTTTTTGTTTTATGTTCAAAATTGACAGATTTTCATGTGTTTTACTATGAACTAATTATTAGAAAATATTTCTTTGTGAATTATGAGATTGGTCCTTCAACATGGCATAGAAAATGCACTTTTCAACACTTCAAATAATATTTTTGCTACTTTCAAAGTTGTTTGAGTTTTTATTTAAAATTTCTAAAAATAAGTTTATTTATTTTGTACCCGTTGCAACGCACGGGCATTTGTGCTAGTTATAATAAAGCATGGATTGAGTCTGTCGGGTTCACCGTCATGTCTTTTTTGTGAAAAAGTCCGTGTAGTTTTTTTAATTAACCCGCGCTCCATGACGTTTCATCTTTAAGTGAAAAAATTGACAAACACCTCTCTCTCCCGCACGAGAACCCGAGACGCCCCGGCGCTAGGGTTCGCTCCGCCGCCGCGCCCCATCCCTCCGCTCCCGGCAACCCTCGCCACCTTCTCCTATCCCCAGTCGTCGTCGTAGTACCTTGTCGTCGGTCCGGTGCGCGAGGGCAGGAGCCACGCGAAGCACCAGGCTGGTGGAGGCGCGGGGGAGGAGGAGGAAGACGAGGCAGCAGGACGGTGAGGGGAGGACGCGAGAGGGCGGCCGCGGTGGAACGGGAGGACCATCTGATGTCTTCGGTGGGGTAGCCCAACCCACCACTCCTCCTCCTGCGACGACGACAGAGGGCAGAGGACCATCCAACTATGTTGCTGCGGCTGATGGAATTGGGGAGGCGGCTTTGGTGAGAAGTCCGGTGGACCGAGGAACCACGGATGCGGCGACGGAGGCCATGGAGACTACTCATCCTTGGTCCAGAATCTTGCCAGACCACCCAGAGATGGTGCATTCCTCTCTTCTTTCTCCATTGAACTATTTGTGTGTCATCCCCTTCTCTGATTGAAGTATAGCTTGCCAGATACCTAATGGACACTGTCTCTGAACTTGTCACCCCCTTATAATGGTGTAAAAAAATCAGACAATGAAACCAAAGCTACTGTATTTTCCACGCAGTTGCCCTTTTATCTGCAATGAGTAGCTTCTATATGGAAGATTAGATACAAATATACTCGATGAATTACAATGGTACTGTGTAAAGTAGAAAGCCTGAAAGAACCTATATGGAAGATTAGATACAAATATACTGCTACTCAATTACAATTGTACTGTGTAAGGTAGAAAGCCTGAAAAAACCAGGTTCTGTTGATAAGTGAGTTAACCAATGCCATAATTAGAAAGAGACGGGATGCGAAGAATATTGATTGATTATAAACCAGTTATTACCTTTCTTGATTTGGAGTAAGTGTGTTTGCTTGACTCAGCGTCCCTATATTTCCATCTTGAGGAAAAAAAGGTAAAACATGTAAAGTAGTAGTATAAGTTTTTTATGTTTGCTACATTCTGTTTTCGGGGGAATTAGAGAATCAAGTAGGCTTACCCTTGAATCCAACTGTTTTAGTGTTTAGTGTCCAGGAAATTTTCTTGAGATGATGGAAACGTATTGTCCCCTCAAAAAGCGGTGGAAAACGAATTGGATGGAAAGCTAGAGCTGGAGCAGGTTGACCATAGACACTCGCAAAATCCTTTTCTACTTTACATGTTTTATCGTTATCAAACTTTGTTCTGGCTTGTGGCTTTCTGAACCTCTTTTGGTCTTGTCTCTTGCAAACACAATTCCTGTCAAGTGGGTCTGAAGGAGTTGGGCAGTGGATAGTTCCCATCACACTATGCTGTTGTTCATACTCAGTTCAGCAAAAGTTCTTTTTTCTATGGAAAACAGGAGGATTTCAATTTTTCAGGGCTTGTAGAATGTCAAAAGAAAGATGATTTGTGGAGTAAACCTAATGTCAATTAGACTGGTTTCTATGGAGTGAGTTATGAACTTATGATGAGGAACTTGCATCCCGACTTAGGCATGGAGTTTAGACCAACACACTGAGTACAGAAGACAGATATGGTAGAACTATTATGGCTGGTAAAAACACTAAACAGAAGGTGGTCACGTTACTGCACTTGATTGTTGCGTAGAAGAATGAGACTGAGTATACTGTTCTTGCACATGCCATCAAACGTACTATTCTTCCTATTCTAACTTCTGTTGCTCCTAAACTTGATTTTGTTCTAAGTGTTCTTTTTGCCTTTATAGACAAGCATGCGCATATTTGAGATGATGGATCTTGCTGCACCTGAAGAGATGGTTAATATGAAGAACTTCCTAATTGACTTCCTTGAGCCATTCGCGCTGTAAGTTATTTGTTTTTACCATTCTGTAGTGGAAGGATAGTTCACCGTGCAGTCCCTTCTAACCTTTTAGAAACCCGTCCCTTTGTAGGAGAGCTGGCTGGGAGGCCAAGAGTGGGCAGGGTAACTTGAATGTACTGTTAAGAGGTACCCTCTTAACTGCTCTTGCTGAACTAGGCCATCAGTCTACCATAGATGAGGTTGTTCGTCGATTTAACCACCATTGCGTGTGCTATAGGTTCACAAATCTAGATGCCTTTGCTTGCCAAATAAAAACCGAAGAATAATTATGTTAGGAAGTTACACTAGCTTTGACGGTCTGAACATTCATGGAATTTTTTCCGGCATTGCAACCACATTGAGCACTTCAGCTGTAAGTCTGTAAGCAGTTCTCTTTCAAAGAGAAAAATGTATACATGCTTCAGTGAATGGCCGGCCCTTCTATTTAAGTAACATTGCAATTGTTATTGCTACTTGCTAATCGGTATGCACTAGCAGTGCGGGGAAGACTTTCTCCAAAGCTCTTAAGAGTCCTCAATCCATTCACATACATATGCAGTTTGATTCATGTGAAATCAATGACTGATTATCTATGTCAACGCCAAGGGAAGTGGAGGACGAGGATGGGGAGTTGGGGAAGTACAAATTAAGGTGAGATAGATTTGCATGATATCCGCCGTTTTGCCCACCATATTCTCCTTTGTCTTTATAGAGAAAGAATGTCAGCGTACAGGTCAGAAGAAAAAAGATATCCTTTGTAAGGAAGAGAACTGTGCCTGTTTTGGAAAGAAGAGAAAAATACTAGGGTGCTGATTTCTTTTCATTCAGCCCCACGATTCTGTTATACTCCCTCTGTTCGTAATTACTTGTCGCAGAAATGAATGTATCTAGACGTATTTTAGTTCTAGATACATCCATTTCCGAGACAAGTAATTCCGAACGGAGGGAGTAGTTTGGATCAACTAAAAAAAAGGAAGGTGTTGATCGGTTGGTTTCAATTGGAAAGAGCTATAAGTATCCTTTTATTGATCTTTTAATTTTTTTTAGAACAAATCTGTATCCTTTTATTGGAGAAAAAAAGTGTTGCAAAAAAAGGGGAGGAATTAAGAGGGCGATCAGATCTGATCCTTGATATCTGTGTTAGTAATACATACATTCTTGCATACTGACTGATCTTTCCATATGTATGAGTGTAGGATGATTCAATTTTATTTGTTGGCTGAGGAACAAGTGTCAAGATTGCTGCACCTCGATTTAATTTCATGGCTCAGTCTGCACTTGGAGGAAGTACTTTGTAGCGTATACTGGAGAGCACTGCCGCCGTAGGTTCATGCCTTGGTGCTCCTCACCGGCGCAATTTCCCAACCATCTCTTCCTATCGCCATGTTCTCCTTTTTGCTGAAGGAACTACTTTGGAGAGACTGAAAACATGGGACCATATGGTGGCTGAAGAAGGTGGACATCATTGATTGCCTGTTGCATTCTTGTTAGGAGGCAAATCAACAAGCACTCTTATCTTACTTAAGGACGGATTAGATGCGAAATATTATTGTCTGTTCGATTCGTGTTCTATTTAGTGGATTCTGAAAGATGAAACCAGTATGGTGGCATCTACCAAAGAACCATGGCATGTCTTTTCACGGAAGTGGTGTGTGACCATGAATGCAGCAATGAGGATTGCTATGTCGATTCTTTTGTTGTAGCAGACTACTGATATGATAGTCATATGTATATTATTTTAACCTTACAAAGTAACCAGTGGGTTAGAGATCACAAAGTCAGGTTTAACACTCTAGAAGTGAACTTAATTGGTTTGCTGAAGTGATTATCTAGAGTTTGTATGTATTTTTTATTTATGGTTTGATCTTGTAAGAAATAACAGGAAGATATAAACCTCTGACTCCGAGTATGAGTTCATAACTGTAGGTGTTGCAGCAAGTGTTATCAAAGATTACTTGAGTCCACTGATATAGAAATGTTTAAAGTTGCAGGTCTTAAAAACCAAGCATGGGGTCCTTCCCCTCCCTAGGTCTGAGGTTATCATTGAGGTAGCAATAGGCTTAATAAAAGAAACAAAATAAAACCATCTCAATGAGCTTAGAAGAAACACATCATCAGCGGCAGGAGCTTTGCCGAACATGAGCTTTACCTTATCGGAGAACCAAGAACAGAGAGTGCAGAGAGGAGAAAAGAGGCTCAAGATGGGTGCGGTAAATTATTGTTGCAGTACAGAAAATATTTTCTATTTAAGAATGGATTTCTTTTCAAAAATACTGAGTACTTTAAATATTGTTTTTCTACTTGCAATGCTTTGTTTCAGTGGTATACTATTGATTGAGTTTCTAACCATTTATTTATTTTGTACCCGTTGCAATGCACGGGCCTTTTTACTAGTAAAGTTTACAGATGCACATGAACAAGATCCACACGAACAGAGTCAAACAAAGGGTTGAATCAGGAATCTCGCCATGGTCCAAAGATCGTTGATATCCACCTGGAGGCCAAACTCACTGCTATGGAGTAGAGCTACAGAAAATATCCAGTCAGAGAGCAATTGCAAGAATCTGTTCACGGAGCAGGGGAGGTGGAGCAGGCTAGCAAGGTGATCTGGGGAGGTGCTGTGGCCCCACCTCGGATGGTGCAGCCGCCTTGGAGGTAGGGAGGTGTGGCGGCGCTCATGGCTATGGCGAAGAGGAGGGGCGGCGCACTCGGGGTCAAAGCTGGGTGGGTCTCGTGCTCGTGGGCAATGCTCGGTGGGTCGAGTGAGCCTGGGAGTGGCGAGAGGAAGGAAGGGATTGTCAGAGGCAGCGAGATCGGTGGGGAGCGGGAGCGGCGGCGGCGGCCAGGTCGGCGAATCGAGATCGAGCACTTGCTATTTCTTCAGAAAAAAAGAACCGAGGCGGCGTATAGGAGGGATTTATGTCATCGATGCCATCTCGCTGGCCCATCCCGTGCGTTACGATCGAAACGTTTTTTTTCATACAACTCGGGATAAACGGAGAAGTATACCAACGGAAAAACTAAAAAGGTATGCGAACAAAAAAGATTATTAGTAAAACCAGACGTATGGAGAACTATGAAAGTCTCCATTCTTTAATATTAGGTAAAGATAATTTACTCTAGGCATGAAGGTATATGATTACCCGTTTCTGTAAAACTCGATCCGGATACATTGCTAGTTTCTTTTTAGACAAGACTAGCACAAATGCCCGTACGTTGCAACGGGAGAAAAAAATCAATATCTGTTTATCAAAAAGTTCACCTAAGTGGACATCTTTAAATATTACTTTTTCTTACAATCCCATGAAATCTTGTATCTCAGCCACGACCCACAATCCCATTTAATATCTCTCTCTCTCTCTCTTCCGATTTTAGTATGTCTTCATCCCATGCAACCCACACAACGTTCATGTCCTTTATTTTTTCGCGAGAAAACTTTCGATCTATTTATCAACTGTCAAGATAGTACAACAAACACCAGAATTAAAAAAATTACACCTAGGTTCGTAGATCACCTAGCAGCGACTTCAAGCACTGGAGCGAGCCAAAGACGCGCCGCCATCTTCGCTCCTCCATTACCGCAACCGGGCAAACCTTATTGTAGTAGACAGTCAAGAAGTCACTTATTTCATCTTTAGGGAGGTGCCACTGCCTCGTCTTTCTGAGGAGGACATGAACCCTACCCTTCTATGGTCTTAAGGCTACAGGAGATGAGGCTGCCTGGCGACTGCCCGGTGAGAGGTCCGCGGAAACCCTAGGCTATTTGTGTTCTTCTCTATTTGTCTCATGCAGCTCCCAATCCAAGTTATTTTTTTGCAGATTACCGTATTTTTTGTTGCTTCTCCAATCAACTCATTGTTTGTACAGGCACCTCGTGCGCAAGTATATTGGTCAGATTTTGTGTTAAAAAGTGAGGTGGGACTATTTTATTGACAAACAAACCGGAAATCCGCATCTGAGCCCGGGCTCAGATGCTCCCGCTCAGAAAAAAAATTCAAAAATTCCAATTTTTTTATGTGATAGACAATTTGATGCGTGAGACCCGCTCTAAATTTCATGTCATTTGGACATCTGAGCAGCTCTCAGCAAAAAAGACAAATCAGGTCAAAACAGTACATGAACGGTAAACATTTTTACAGACCCCCAATTTGTTTTTTTTGCTGAGAGCTGCTCAGACGTCCAAATAACTTGAAATTTGGAGCAGGTCTCATGCATCAAATTATCTACCACAAAAAAATTGGAATTTTTTAATTTTTCTAGTATTTGTTTTGATTTTTTTCATCGGAGAGGGTGCAGCTGAGCCGGGGAGCCAAATTGGCCTTCTCCAAACAAACCTCTTTCTTGCATAGTTATCGGGTTTTTTTAGACAAGCATAGTCATCAGCTAGCTCTTTTTTTGCGAGAAGTCAGTAGCTAGCACTGGCTGCTTGTTTGGTAGTTAGTTTTTGTTAGGTGAACGTCTGGTAATTAGCTGGTCGTGAGATCAAACAACCAAGCAAGCTGAAGTAGTTTCTTTTATTTTAGAAAGCCCACCCATATACTTATGGCCCCACAATAAAAAAATTGAAGGCCCACTTGCTTGCTCGGCTCTGGCCCAGTACTGGTGGAGTGAGATGTGTAACGCCCACGATGCGGCTATATCTCCCACGTGTCGAGGCACGACTTAGAGGCATAACCGCATAGTGGTTTTGTCGCAAGAAGGGTCATCTTCACACAATCCCATGTAATAAACAAGAATGGGATAAAGAGTTGGCTTACAATCGCCACTTCACACAATACATAAATATCATCATACATCATCCAAAATACAAACATATAGACCGACTACGGTCAAAATCCAGATGAAAATAAGACAACCCCAAATGCTAGATCCCCGATCGTCCCAACTGGGCTCCACTACTGATCATCAGGAAAAGACACATAGTAACGACCACGTTCCTCGTCGAACTCCCACTTGAGATCGACGCCATCATCTGCACTGGCATCGTCGGCACCTGCAACTGTTTTGGTAGAATCTGTGAGTCACGGGGACTCAGCAATCTCACACCCGCGAGATCAAGACTATTTAAGCTGGTAGGAAAGGATGGTGCAATGAGGTGGAGCTGCAGCGGCAAAAGCATATATGGTGGCTAACTTGCGCAAATGAGAGCGAGAAAAGAAACAACGGAACGGACGTCATCTAGCAATGACCAAGAAGAGGTCCTGAACACCTACTTACGTCATGCATAACTAAGACCGTGTTCACTTCCTGGACTCCGCCGAGAGAGACCATCACGGCTACACACGCAGTGGATGTATTTTAATTGGGTCAAGTGACAAGTTATCTACAACTGGACATTAACAATTCCCATCTGCCTCATAACCGCGGGCACGGCTTTCGAAAGATAATACCCTGCAGGGGTGTCCCAACTTAGCCCATCATAAGCTCTCACGGTCAACGAAGGACAAACCTTCTCCCGGAAAGACCCGATCAGTCTCGGATCCCGGTTTACAAGACATCTCGACAATGGTAAAACAAGACCAGCAAAGCCGCCCGAATGTGCCGACAAATCCCGATAGGAGCCGCACATATCTCGTTCTCAGGGCACACCGGATAAGTCAAGCTACGAGTAAAACCAGGCCTCGAGTTTCTCCGAGGTGGCCCCGCAGGCTGCTCGGTTCGGACCAACACTCGAAGGAGCACTGGCCCGGGGGGGTTAAAATAAGATGACCCTCGGGCTCGCGAAACCCGGGGGAAAAAGGCTTAGGTGGCAAATGGTAAAACCAAAGTTGGGCCTTGCTGGAGGAGTTTTATTCAAGGCGAACTGTCAAGGGGGTCCCATAAATCACCCGACCGTGTAAGGAACGCAAACTCAAGGAACATAATCCCGGTATACAGTAACTAGGGCGGCAAGAGTGGAACAAAACACCTGGCATAAGGCCGAGCCTTCCACCCTTTACCAAATAAATATAGATGCATTAATTAAATAAGAGATATTGTGATATCCCAACATCCATGTTCCGACATGGAACAACTTCAACTTCACCTGCAACTAGCAACGCTATAAGAGGGGCTGAGCAAAAGCGGTAACTTAGCCAAACAACGGTTTGCTAGGAGAGGATGGTTAGGGGCTGACATGGCTAAAATGGGAGACATGATATAGCAAGTGATAGGTAGCGAGCATGGCAATAGAGCGAACAACTAGCATAGCAAAGATAGAAGTGATTTCGAGGGGTGGTCATCTTGCCTGCAAGGTTCTCAGAGTTGTCGAAAGCTTGATCCTCGTAAGCGTACAGGTTCCTCGTTCACGAACTCGTCTCCTGGCTCTACCCAAGACAAGAACACAAACAAACGGAGCCACAATCAACAACGAGAAATGCGCAAGCAACATGATGCAAAACATGTATGATATGCAAGATATGATATGCGATGCATATGCGTGCTCCGGAAGGAAAATGATGAACATGGCAGTAACTTGGAAAACCAAGCATGCCACTGGAAAGATGAGATGATTTCGGTCGAAATCAATATAAAGATCACCGGAATCGGATGCACGGTTTGCAAATGGCAAGCAAAACAAGAATGACACTAATCTGCGATAAACAACAAGATAGCACTTAAAATGCAACAACCAACAATGCTACAGCACCCCAACATAGCAACAAAGCACATGACAGTAATCTACCGGAGATGCTTGCCAAAAGATGAACACTGAGCTACGGCTAGTTCACAACATATCAAGCTCAAACAAGCATGGCAAAAGTGCAAAATATTACAGGTTCACAGACTTGGTGAAAAACTGGACATGGCAGAAAACAGCATCAGATAGCAATGTTCAGAGCACGAAATCAACATGCTACAGAAACTTAACATAGCAAAACAAGGCATGGAAGTGTTCTACTAAAAGCACATGACAAAAATCCCTTACTGACCTTAAGCCAAAAAGGACGAGAAGATATGATGGCAAGCATGTAAACATGGCAAGTTTCGTTATCAGGTTTCAGACTTAGCAGAAAACAGAGCCTGGCAGAAAAAATAATATGTAGGCCTCTTTGTGAGCTTGATGAACTCACTACAGAGCAATGCATGACAAATCAAGAATACCTACAGCAATATGGCATGTTTATGAAGCTAACCATGGCAAGAACAAAAGCATAGCATGTATGGATCAACTACAATAAGCTTGGCAAGATTGCATATCATGTTAAGAATCTGCCAGAAATATTTTATAGCAAAAGTAGAGCAAGATTGAGTCATGCTATTGCACTCCATAATTGCAAACAGTTGCTGGAACGGATCAAATACAACTATAGCTACAAAACATCCTTACTGAATATCTCCAAAATATGCATGGATCTCTCTGTAGCATCAAGTTTACATGGCAACAAAATTACAGCAGACAAGGACTTAGAGAAATCACTAAGTCCCTGAAATCAGAAATATTACGGGGCCTACTTTGCATGCTTGTGCTAGTCACCAAAGATATCATAAAAATACATGGACTACACCACTGGAAAGATGGCATGGCATACTTCAAAACACATGTAGAGCTCATGCTCAAAAGATGCACAGATTAAATGATACAAAAATGACAAATCTCCAAGTTCTGTCAAGAACCAGAGAATAACAGCAACTATCCCTCTTCCAATAGAGATTTGGGCATCAAGATGACCTCTAATGAACATGGTGCAATTGATCAAAATGAAGAGCATTATGAGACGAACAATTTGACATATTACACGCGTGAATCGGAGCTACATGCACGGAGTTATCGCATCGGGAACAGAGGCACATGCTGAAGATTTATGAGGACTTAAAGAGGAATTAGGGGGCGAGAAAAGTCAACGTACAGAGAGTTGGATCTGGATCGAGCGTTGCTCGCTCGAGCTCGGCTCAGGCCGATGGCGTTCGCCGGCGGGAGGAAGAGGAAGCCGGAGGGGCGACGGCCGGCGAGGGGGACCGGAGGTGGGGGTCGCCGGCGGGGAGGCGCGGCGGCGGGGACCGACCGGCGGCGGGCTGCGGAGGGCGCGACGGGGCCGGCGGCGACGATGGCGGCGGCGGGCGCGCGCGGCGCGGGCGGCGGCGATGCGGGCCGGCGGGCCCGCGGCGGGCTCGCGGGCCGGCGCGGTGGGGATCCGGCGGCGACAGGTGTCAAGCACTGGTTGGCCGGGCGGTGCAGCGGACGTTGTCCGGCCGGAGCGGACGCGTCCGGTGCGGCGCGGAGGGAGGAGCTAGGGTTCGTCTGTGATTCCGTTTTTCGGGGGAGATGGAGTTTTATAGGTAGAGGGAGTTAGGAGACTCCAAATGAGGTGCGGTTTTTGCCCACACGATCGTGATCGAACGACCTAGAGCATGGAAGAGAGTTTGGTGGGTTTTGGGCTGGTTTTGGAGGGGTTTTTTGCTGGACACTCAAATGGACTTAGCGGATGCCCGGTTAACCGTTGGAGTACCAAACGACCTCCGAATGGAACGAAACTTGACCGGTGGTTTCCGGGTGGTATACTAGGGCCACATGACAAGCCTCGGTCCATTCCGAGAAAGTTTGACACACGCACACAAAAGAAAACAAGAGGGGTGCACCGGAGGAGATAGGAGCGCCGGATTGGAAAACGGACAACGGGGAAAATGCTCGGATGCATGAGACGAACACGTATGCAAATGCAATGCGCATGATGACATGATATGAAAATGCATGACATGACAAAATACAAAACGAAAAACAAAACCCGACAACGGAGGGAAAAACATATCACAAAGCCGGAAATGGCAAGAGTCGGAGTTACAATTATGGCAAGTTACATGCGGGGTGTTACAACACTCCACCACTACGAGAGGATCTCGTCCCGAGATCTAGGACTGAAAGAACTCCGGATATTCGGAACAGAGATGGTCCTCGCGTTCCCAGGTGGCTTCCCGGTCGGAATGGTGCGACCACTTCACTTTCAGGAATTTGATAGACTTGTTGCGAGTCTTGCGCTCAGTTTCTTCAAGAATAGCAACCGGGTGCTCATGATAAGACAAATCTTCTTGGCGGTCAATCTCTTCGAAGTCGATAGTGCGCTCAGGCGTCTTGAAGCACTTGCGGAGCTGTGACACGTGGAACACATCGTGCACGTTCGCGAAGTTGGAAGGAAGCTCAAGTTGATAGGCGAGGTCGCCTCTTTTGCCAATGATCTTGAAAGGACCCACATATCTAGGGGCAAGCTTCCCTTTGATACCGAAGCGACGAGTGCTTTTCATTGGAGAGACGCGGAGGTAGACATGATCTCCGATCTCGAAAGCCAAATCACGATGCTTACTATCATAGTAGCTCTTCTGACGCGATTGCGCGGCTTTGAGATTATCACGGATGACTTCACACATTTCTTCAGCTTCAGTGATTAAGTCATTGCCAAGAAGTTGGCGTTCACCAGTCTCTGACCAATTGAGAGGAGTACGGCACTTTCTGCCATAGAGAATCTCGAATGGGGCCTTGCCCGAACTCGCTTGGAAGCTGTTGTTGTAGGAGAATTCAGCATAAGGGAGACAATCTTCCCATTTCATGCCAAACGAAATGACACAAGCCCTGAGCATATCTTCAAGAATTTGATTGACTCGCTCGACTTGGCCACTAGTTTGAGGATGGAAAGCTATGCTGAAGCGAATGTTTGTGCCCATGGCCTTCTGGAAGGAGTCCCAGAACTTAGAGGTGAAGATGCTTCCACGATCAGAAGAAATCAATTGTGGAATTCCGTGCAAAGAGACAATTCTGGAGGTGTATAGCTCTGCCAGCTGAGCTGCTGTGATGGATTCTTTGATAGGAAGGAAATGAGCCACTTTAGAGAGCTTGTCGATGACAACGAAGATAGCATCATTTCCGCGCTTGGACTTGGGAAATCCAGTCACGAAGTCCATTTCGATATGATCAAACTTCCATTCTGGGATAGCAAGAGGTTGGAGGAGACCAGCTGGTCGTTGATGTTCTGCTTTCACTCTTCTGCAGACATCACATTCATTCACGAATTGAGCAATTTCTCGCTTCGATCGAGTCCACCAATACGACTGCTTGAGGTCATGATACATCTTCGTACTTCCAGGATGAATGGATAGGAGAGAATTGTGCGCCTCGTTCATTATGACTTTCCTTAGATCACCTTTCGGAACCACAATCCGGTCCTCGAAGAACAAAGTGTCTCTGTCATCAATGCGATAGCACTTGTATTTGGAAAGACCCTTGTCGATACCACGTTTCACCTTCTTCACCATGGCATCAAGGAGTTGTGCCTCACGAATTTGATCTTCCAAAGTAGGAGATACTATGAGGTTGGCAAGAAAGCCTTGAGGAACAACTTGGAGATTCAGCTTGCGGAAAGCTTCACAAAGATCCGGCTGGAAAGGCTTGAGAATTAAGCTGTTGCAATAAGCCTTCCTGCTTAAAGCATCTGCAATGACATTTGCTTTGCCTGGAGTATATTCGATACTCGGATTGTACTCTTGAGTCATTTCGACCCATCGAGTCTGCCTGAGGTTGAGGTTGGGCTGAGTGAAGATATACTTGAGACTCTTGTGATCAGTGAAAATGTCCACTTGTCTTCCCAACAAGAGATGTCTCCACGTAATCAATGCATGGACAACTGCCGCCAACTCAAGATCGTGAGTGGGGTAGTTCTTCTCGTTGGGCTTCAACTGCCGAGAGGTATAGGCCACAACTTTCTTCTCTTGCATTAACACAACACCGAGACCTTGGAGAGAAGCATCACAGAAAACTTCATACGGCTTGGATTCATCAGGAGGAGTCAAGACAGGAGCTGTGACTAGTTTCTCTTTGAGAGTGTTGAAAGCAACGTCACACTCAGGAGACCAGACATACTTCACATGCTTCTGTAGGAGGTTGGAAAGAGGCTTTGCAATCTTGGAGAAATTCTCAACGAATCTTCGGCAATAGCTTGCAAGACCCAGAAAACTGCGGAGCTGCTTGACATTTTGAGGAGGTTCCCAATCCACAACTGCTGACACCTTCTCGGGGTTAACAGCGATGCCTTTGGCAGAGATGATGTGACCAAGAAAAAGAACTTCATCGAGCCAAAACTCACATTTAGAGAACTTCGCATAGAATTGATACTCTCTGATCTTGTCGAGCACCAATCGCAAATGTTTGGCATGATCCTGCTTATTCTTGGACAAGACCAAGATATCATCGAGATACACCAGAACGAATTCATTGGTATAGGGGTTGAAGATGTAATTCATCATCCGAGAGAACACCGGAGGAGCATTGACAAGGCCGAAAGACACGACAGTATATTCATAAGAACCAAAGCTTGTTCTGAATGCTGTCTTGGGGATATCTTCTTCACGAATGCGAATCTGATGATAACCCATACGAAGGTCAAGCTTCGAGAATACTTTAGCACCTTTGAGTTGCTCAAATAGCTCATTGATGTTGGGAAGTGGGTACTTGTTCTTGATAGTCTTCTTGTTCAATGGACGGTAGTCGACACAAAGTCGGTCCGTGCCATCCTTCTTCTTGACAAAAAGAACACCACAACCCCATGGAGAAGAACTCGGTCTGATCAAACCCAGACTATCTTGTTCATCGAGCTGCTTCTTCAATTCCTTCAGCTCGTTAGGTCCAAGCTTGTATGGACGCTTGCAAACGGGTTCAGTGCCAGGCTCTAGTTCGATAACGAACTCAACTGGCCGATGAGGAGGCATACCCGGAAGCTCTTCTGGAAAGACATCTTGATACTCGCAAACGACTGGAATTTGAGAGATGGCATTCAATTCGCCCTTCTCATTGAGAGAGAAAAACCGAATGGTTTCATCACGAGCGGCAAAAATAATCACATCCTCAGAGGAGTGTGTCAATTGAATTTCCCTGGAAGCACAATCAAGTTGAGCCTTGTGCTTAGAAAGCCAGTCCATCCCAAGAATTAGATCAATATCCGAGTCACCAAGAACAATTGGAGAAGACTGAAATTTATAGTCGCCCATCTTGATGGAAACGTCCGGAACCATCATACTAGAACTCAAACGTTTACCCGGAGAAACGACATCCATGGGTTTACTCAGATGAGAACAAGTGAATTCATGCTTGGCAAAAAATGGTCTTGACATGAAACAAAGCGATGCACCAGTATCAAAAAGAACTTTTGCAGGAATATCATTAACAGGAAGATTACCCATTATCACATCGGTAGATTCCTCCGCTTGAGCTGCATTCATCATGTTCACCTTTGCAGACTTTGGATTATGCTTGACCACTGCATTGCTGGAAGATCTGACAGGAGGAGGAGGAGGAAGACGCCTCTGGTTGAAGCACTTGTTAGCATAGTGACCTTTCTGCTGACATTTGTTGCAAGTCACCTCTGAGAGTGGACGGTGATAAGGAGCATTGGACTTTGGAGCTTGATTCTGAGACTTGTTTTGATAGCCAGAGTTGGAAGAGTTTGAAGAACCATGGCCACCTTTGTTCTTCTGCTGATAAGGCTGGCGAAACGGAGGAGGAGGCAACCAGAACTTCTGTTGCTTAGCTGTCACAAGTGAGAAAGAAGAAGACTGAACTGCGTCTCTGAATCTCTTCTTAGAAGCCTCACACTTGAGCTGAGCAGCCTCTTGCTTCAATGCCATATTATAGAATTGATCAAACTGAGTAGGCTCAACAAGAACGAGAGCTAACTGCAGATCCTCTTTAAGGCCACCTCTGAAGTGATAGATCATGCTCTTCTCATCAGGAACGTCTTGTTTAGCGAAGCGAGCGAGTTTCTGAAACTGAATGTTGTATTGATACACAGACATGTTGCCTTGCTTGAGATTGCGGAACTCCTCACGCTTGCTCTCAACAACACTTTGTGGAATGTGGTGCGCTTTGAAGTCCCGACAGAAGTCAGTCCAAGTGATCACACGACCTCCTCTGGAATCTTTGTATTGTTGATACCAATCAGCAGCTTGGTCCTTGAGCTGGAAAGAAGCGAACTTGACAAAGTCCTCAGGCCTGACATTGCTACATTCAAAATGCTTGTTGATGTCCACAAGCCAATCATCGGCATCCGTGGCCTCGGCACAGTAGCTGAAAGACTTGGGCTGATTTGCGAGAAACTGGTTGAGAGTAGCAAAGTGAAACTGATTGTTGCCTTGACCTTGATTGCCTTGATTGCCTTGCCCTTGAGTACGTTCTTGCAAGAGTTGCAGAATCATCTGAGCATTGGCGTTGGTGGCTGCCATGATTGCTTGCCATGCCTCCGGAGGCGGAGGTGGTGGCGGAGGGTTCGCTTGACTCCTTTCATTGCGATCCGGATTCTGACGCGTTGGCGGAGCCATCCTGAAGAGGGTGACATCCGTTAGCATCTTGATAGACAAATAGATAAGTAGAATCAACGGATAGAAATTGCAACATATAGTCTTCACAATAAACATTCGAACGAAGATGAACGAATGAATTCCGTAGTAAATCATCACACTTCCATAAGTTGAGAAGCCACTTGAAAAAGATATGGAATGAACTATGAATTCGAAGCAACTCGAATACCACAATACAAAATAAAACAAAGTATTGGCTTGCAGAATAAGCCGGAACAAACATATGATAGATATTTCGTCCGAAGTTTTCGTGGTGGGGCCCACACGGGCTCAATCGTACAGCACCATCATGTACAAGGCTGTGCACATGACATACGAAGCGTCCCCGAGTCGGCAAAGCCATGGACTCTTTAAGACACAACGAGACCACTGTAAAATCAACCGTATACAGGCGGACCACTAGACGTCGAACCCCAATCTCATATCATGCGTCTGTCGAAAACATATCCTAAGGCTACTAGAATTCCCACTTATAAACTACCGAAACTTTCTGGTTATGCAATCTGGTGTAGGGGATACAGGGGACACAAAATATATCACCCAAACTAGCAATCCCTAGATCCAGCTGTATCCATCCGTCAACACATAACCAAGAAACCTTCGGAAATCGTTTACCTCAACCTTCGAAAAACATCCGTTATACAAGTTATGGCAATACTCCCGAACTCCCGCCCCAGTACTGGGTGGCGTCGAGGTGATCTCACCAACAACTGCATAAAAGAGATTTCGATGTCGGCGAAACTCAGGTATTCCAGAACTGCAACGATAAAATTGTGACGACAACACCTCGGAGCTCAACTCCCCGGGACACTGCCACAACCCCTAACTGTCAGGAGGCACCAAGAACAATGTTCTCGTCACAAATCCATCGGAATGATTCCAAGATACCTGCGTGATCCTAAATTTTTTTTAGTGAAATTTGAGGAGAGAGTAGTCAAAACTTCTACGTCAGGAGACCTCACCAGAGCGACGAAGGGACTGAGGAGTAAAAAGAATCCTACTCTCCGATATATATAATCCTAAGACTCAAAACATTTTTGTTCTAGACTCAACAACGTCAGCGATTCGATCAAGCAGGGGGCTCCTAAGTCGGGGATGGCTCTGATTACCAACTTGTAACGCCCACGATGCGGCTATATCTCCCACGTGTCGAGGCACGACTTAGAGGCATAACCGCATAGTGGTTTTGTCGCAAGAAGGGTCATCTTCACACAATCCCATGTAATGAACAAGAATGGGATAAAGAGTTGGCTTACAATCGCCACTTCACACAATACATAAATATCATCATACATCATCCAAAATACAAACATATAGACCGACTACGGTCAAAATCCAGATGAAAATAAGACAACCCCAAATGCTAGATCCCCGATCGTCCCAACTGGGCTCCACTACTGATCATCAGGAAAAGACACATAGTAACGACCACGTTCCTCGTCGAACTCCCACTTGAGATCGACGCCATCATCTGCACTGGCATCGTCGGCACCTGCAACTGTTTTGGTAGAATCTGTGAGTCACGGGGACTCAGCAATCTCACACCCGCGAGATCAAGACTATTTAAGCTGGTAGGAAAGGATGGTGCAATGAGGTGGAGCTGCAGCGGCAAAAGCATATATGGTGGCTAACTTGCGCAAATGATAGCGAGAAGAGAAGCAACGGAACGGACGTCATCTAGCAATGACCAAGAAGAGGTCCTGAACACCTACTTACGTCATCCATAACTCAGACCATGTTCACTTCCCGGACTACGCCGAGAAGAGACCATCACGGCTACACACGCAGTGGATGTATTTTAATTGGGTCAAGTGACAAGTTATCTACAACCGGACATTAACAATTCCCATCTGCCTCATAACTGCGGGCACGGCTTTCGAAAGATAATACCCTGCAGGGGTGTCCCAACTTAGCCCATCATAAGCTCTCACGGTCAACGAAGGACAAACCTTCTCCCGGAAAGACCCGATCAGTCTCGGAATCCCGGTTTACAAGACATCTCGACAATGGTAAAACAAGACCAGCAAAGCCGCCCGAATGTGCCGACAAATCCCGATAGGAGCTGCACATATCTCATTCTCAGGGCACACCGGATAAGTCAAGCTACGAGTAAAACCAGGCCTCGAGTTTCCCCGAGGTGGCCCCGCAGGCTGCTCGGTTCGGACCAACACTCGAAGGAGCACTGGCCCGGGGGGGTTAAAATAAGATGACCCTCGGGCTCGCGAAACCCGGGGGAAAAAGGCTTAGGTGGCAAATGGTAAAACCAAAGTTGGGCCTTGCTGGAGGAGTTTTATTCAAGGCGAACTGTCAAGGGGGTCCCATAAATCACCCGACCGTGTAAGGAACGCAAACTCAAGGAACATAATCCCGGTATACAGTAACTAGGGCGGCAAGAGTGGAACAAAACACCTGGCATAAGGCCGAGCCTTCCACCCTTTACCAAATAAATATAGATGCATTAATTAAATAAGAGATATTGTGATATCCCAACATCCATGTTCCGACATGGAACAACTTCAACTTCACCTGCAACTAGCAACGCTATAAGAGGGGCTGAGCAAAAGCGGTAACTTAGCCAAACAACGGTTTGCTAGGAGAGGATGGTTAGGGGCTGACATGGCTAAAATGGGAGACATGATATAGCAAGTGATAGGTAGCGAGCATGGCAATAGAGCGAACAACTAGCATAGCAAAGATAGAAGTGATTTCGAGGGGTGGTCATCTTGCCTGCAAGGTTCTCAGAGTTGTCGAAAGCTTGATCCTCGTAAGCGTACAGGTTCCTCGTTCACGAACTCGTCTCCCGGCTCTACCCAAGACAAGAACACAAACAAACGGAGCCACAATCAACAACGAGAAATGCGCAAGCAACATGATGCAAAACATGTATGATATGCAAGATATGATATGCGATGCATATGCGTGCTCCGGAAGGAAAATGATGAACATGGCAGTAACTTGGCAAACCAAGCATGCCACTGGAAAGATGAGATGATTTCGGTCGAAATCGATATAAAGATCACCGGAATCGGATGCACGGTTTGCAAATGGCAAGCAAAACAAGAATGACACTAATCTGCGATAAACAGCAAGATAGCACTTAAAATGCAACAACCAACAATGCTACAGCACCCCAACATAGCAACAAAGCACATGACAGTAATCTACCGGAGATGCTTGCCAAAAGATGAACACTGAGCTATGGCTAGTTCACAATATATCAAGCTCAAACAAGCATGGCAAAAGTGCAAAATATTACAGGTTCACAGACTTGGTGAAAAACTGGACATGGCAGAAAACAGCATCAGATAGCAATGTTCAGAGCACGAAATCAACATGCTACAGGAACTTAACATAGCAAAACAAGGCATGGAAGTGTTCTACTAAAAGCACATGACAAAAATCCCTTACTGACCTTAAGCCAAAAAGGACGAGAAGATATGATGGCAAGCATGTAAACATGGCAAGTTTCGTTATCAGGTTTCAGACTTAGCAGAAAACAGAGCCTGGCAGAAATAATAATATGTAGGCCTCTTTGTGAGCTTGATGAACTCACTACAGAGCAATGCATGACAAACCAAGAATACCTAGAGCAAGATGGCATGTTTATGAAGCTAACCATGGAAATAACAAAAGCATAGCATGTATGGATCAACTACAATAAGCTTGGCAAGATTGCATATCATGTTAAGAATCTGCCAGAAATATTTTATAGCAAAAGTAGAGCAAGATTGAGTCATGCTATTGCACTCCATAATTGCAAACAGTTGCTGGAATGGATCAAATACAACTATAGCTACAAAACATCCTTACTGAACATCTCCAAAATATGCATGGATCTCTCTGTAGCATCAAGTTTACATGGCAACAAAATTACAGCAGACAAGGACTTAGAGAAATCACTGTCCCTGAAATCAGAAATATTACGGGGCCTACTTTGCATGCTTGTGCTAGTCACCAAAGAGATCACAAAAATACATGGACTACACCACTGGAAAGATGGCATGGCATACTTCAAAACACATGTAGAGCTCATGCTCAAAAGATGCACAGATTAAATGATACAAAAATGACAAATCTCCAAGTTCTGTCAAGAACCAGAGAATAACAGCAACTATCCCTCTTCCAACAGAGATTTGGGCATCAAGATGACCTCTAATGAACATGGTGCAATTGAACAAAATGAAGAGCATTATGAGACGAACAATTTGACATATTACACGCGTGAATCGGAGCTACATGCACGGAGTTATCGCATCGGGAACAGAGGCACATGCTGAAGATTTATGAGGACTTAAGAGGAATTAGGGGGCGAGAAAAGTCAACGTACAGAGAGTTGGATCTGGATCGAGCGTTGCTCGCTCGAGCTCGGCTCGGGCCGATGGCGTTCGCCGGCGGGAGGAAGAGGAAGCCGGAGGGGCGACGGCCGGCGAGGGGGACCGGAGGTGGGGGTCG
Source organism: Aegilops tauschii subsp. strangulata (assembly GCF_002575655.3). NCBI lineage: Eukaryota > Viridiplantae > Streptophyta > Magnoliopsida > Poales > Poaceae > Aegilops > Aegilops tauschii. The sequence goes on along the minus strand of NC_053036.3, from coordinate 629,852,310 downwards.
CCGGCGGGGAGGCGCGGCGGCGGGGGCCGACCGGTGGCGGGCTGCGGAGGGCGCGACGGGGCCGGCGGCGACGATGGCGGCCGGCGTGGGAGACGAGGCGGCGGCGGGCGCGCGCGGTGCGGGCGGCGGCGATGCGGGCCGGCGGGCCCGCGGCGGGCTCGCGGGCCGGCGCGGTGGGGATCCGGCGGCGACAGGTGTCATGCACTGGTTGGCCGGGCAGTGCGGCGGACGTTGTCCGGCCGGAGCGGACGCGTCCGGTGCGGTGCGGAGGGAGGAGCTAGGGTTCGTCTGTGATTCCGTTTTTCGGGGGAGATGGAGTTTTATAGGTAGAGGGAGCTAGGAGACTCCAAATGAGGTGCGGTTTTCGCCCACACGATCGTGATCGAACGACCTAGAGCATGGAAGAGAGTTTGGTGGGTTTTGGGCTGGTTTTGGAGGGGGTTTTTGCTGGACACTCAAATGGACTTAGCGGATGCCCGGTTAACCGTTGGAGTACCAAACGACCTCCGAATGGAACGAAACTTGACCGGTGGTTTCCGGGTGGTATACTAGGGCCACATGACAAGCCTCGGTCCATTTCGAGAAAGTTTGACACACGCACACGAAAGAAAACAAGAGGGGTGCACCGGAGGAGATAGGAGCACCGGATTGGAAAACGGACAACGGGGAAAATGCTCGGATGCATGAGACGAACACGTATGCAAATGCAATGCGCATGATGACATGATATGAAAATGCATGACATGACAAAATACAAAACGAAAAACAAAACCCGACAACGGATGGAGAAACATATCACAAAGCCGGAAATGGCAAGAGTCGGAGTTACAATTATGGGAAGTTACATGCGGGGTGTTACAAGATGCAACCCCCACCAGCAATTATGGAGAAACAGGGGTTCGCAACACCTTGGGTCTCAATCATCATGAATATGGTAAGCTCTGTTTCATTCTCAGTAATGTTTAATGGAGTAAAGTTAGAAGTGTTTAAACCCACACGAGGTATACGATAGGGAGATCCGTTCTCTCTGTACCTTTTCTAGTTGGCAGCAGAGGGCCTTTCGTGCCTGTTAAAATCTCAGAATGAGTCATCCCAGCTCGGCGGCATTAAGGTGGCACCATCAGCTCCGCCGGTGAACCACCTTTTATTTGCGGATGACAGCCTGCTGTTCTTCAGGGCAAGTGTTAATGGAGCAGAAGAGGTGTCAAACCTGCTGGATACATATTGCAGGGCATCGGGGCAGAGAATAAACAGAGATAAATCTTCCATTTTCTTCAGTAGGGGCTGCCCAGAGATAGTTCGAGATGCGGTCAAGGGATTTCTGCAAGTCTCCAATGAATCTCTAAGCAATAGATATCTAGGGATGCCAACAGATGTGGGACACTCGAAGAAGGGTACTTTTAAATACTTGAGTGACAGAGTTTGGGACAAAGTGAAAGGATGGATGAGCAAGTGCTTGTCGGCTGGCGGTAAGGAGGTACTTGTCAAATCTGTGGCCCAGGCGATCTCAGTATATTCGATGTCCTGCTTTAAATTACCACGAGGTTTGTGTGACCATATTAAATCCATCATACGGAATTTTTGGTGGGGATGCAAACAAGGAGAGCGTAAACCGGCGTGGGTATCATGGGACGTTATGACCAGACCAAAATCTTTGGGCGGACTGGGGTTTAGAGACCTCGAGCTTTTCAACTTGTCTTTGCTGGCAAGGCAAGCATGGCGATTGCTGCAGGAGCCAACAACATTGAGTGCTAGAATCTTAAAAGCTTCTTATTTCCCAGAAAGCACAATCCTTCAGGCCGAGCTGGGATCTCGTCCATCCCAAATATGGTGAGCAATACTTGATGGCAGGGATGTGCTGAAACAGGGGATCATTCACCGCATTGGGAATGGTCAAACCACACACATTTGGGGAGATAATTGGATCCCTAAAGAGACGACACCAAGGCCGATTACCTCACTGGTACCGGACCCGCCCAGGAAGGTTTCCGAGCTGCTATCTTTAACGACGGCGTCATGGAATGTAGGATTGGTCCGTTCAGTGTTTCTCCCCATAGATGCCAATGCGATCCTTAACATACCCGTGTGTACTCGCAACATGGAGGATTTTTGGGCATGCACTACAGGAATCAGGCATTTTGCCGTCAGGCTCCTACAGAAGGCAAAGGCAGGATTACAGACGGCAAAGATTTTGCCGTCAGCCCATGACGGCAAACCTTGTCGGCAAAGACAAAGTCGGCAAAGGGGAACTTTGCCGTCAGCATTTTATCGGGCAGACGGCAAATAATTTGCTGTCAGTCAACTGATTTTGCCGTCATCGAAACTTGCCAGACGGCAAAAAAAAAGCGTTTAACAGAACAACCCGACTAACGGCGTCATCAGTGCCTTTGCCGTCAGCCAGAATCCATCTTTGCCGTCAACCTCAAATATCATAGACGGCAAAGATTTTTTTTTAATAAAAAAATATATCTAATCTGTCCAGAGGGGAACGAACTGACGAAGAAGACCACAATATCCATACACACTGCTGTTCCAAGAATCAATAAAGAAGGAAATAATTTCACTATACATAACTATTCATCGTCACTTGCTAATCCACAAAACTACTGCGTTTAACAAGATGAGCAAATTTCACACGAACGGATTACACTCGAGGGTACATAGTTCGATCCGGAGTACACCGACGCGCCACCGACGCCTGAGGAGCTAAAGCCGTCCGCCGCCGCGCCAGAGCTCGCCAACCTCGTCTGGGCGCTGGATCAATTGGACCCCGCCAACCCCATCGATGCCAAGCCCCGCCGCCGGCAGGGGAGAACAGAGGAGGCGGAATCCCGCGGCACGTGAAGGTGGCGGCGCATGAGAGCAACGGAGGCGGAGGCGGGCGCCTGCTGGTGGTCGACGGCGAGCGGCGCGCGAACCCGGGCGTCGCGCTGCGGACGCCGGCGGCTTCTCGGGTGGACGGGGGCCGGGGCGAAGAGGGGGAAGGGGTCGGGGCCGGTGGCGCTGGAGAGCAGGGCCGGCCATGTGCGGCGACTCAGGGCAACGAGGGAGCGCCGACGGTGCCCTGCCTGCCCGCGTGCGGCTGCTCGGGGCGGTGGGGGAGCGCCCACGCCAGCGGCGCTATGGGGGCAGGGACGCGGGCGGCCGCCGGTTGGTGGAGCAGCGGTGGGGGCGGGGCCGCCGGAGGCTTGCGGGGATGCCGCGCAGGGGCGGGGCCGCCGGTGCTGGGGGCGAAGCAAGACGAGGTGCAGAGAGAGGAAGACGCTAGATGCGTCCGAGAGAGAGAGAGAGAGGGAGCTCGCTCGGGGGGATAAGGAGAGAGAAGATCGGGGTGGGGTGGGGGGGCAGCGACTGGTTCGGTCGGGTGGGGACGGATGCAGTCATGGGGTCGCGTGCGGGTCAATGGGTGGGTGGGGGCGTGCGTCCAACAGTTTGAGTGGGTGAGATGTGCGTCTAAGATCCTGCCACCTCATCGATCCGAGAGATCGATCCGCGAGGTGTGTTTTTTGTTTTGCCGTCTGCGTTTTTTTTACAGACGGTAAAATATGTCTTTGCCGTCATCATTTGTTTTACAGACGGCAAAATATGTCTTTGCCGTGATCGGTTTTTTTTACAGGCAGCAAAATATGTCTTTGCCATCATTTTTTTTTACAGACGGCAAAATATGTCTTTGCCGTCATCAGTTTTTTTTTACAGATGGCAAAATATGTATTTGCCGATAGTCATTCTTTGCCGTCAGGCAATCCTAATCTTTGCCGACAGTCATCATTTGCCGTCAGGTTCATGACGGTGAAATATTCTTTGCCGTCTGCCCCGACGATTAGCTGACGGCAAAGATGCTTCATGTCGGCAAAATAGCTGATTCCTGTAGTGATGGTTTCCGGAGAAAAAAGGGAGGTATACAGTAGGTTCAGCCTATAAGTTTTTGCTCAAAACAAAGCTACAGAGGGAAGATTGGCTAGAAGGAAGAAGTGGAACTTCAGCAATTGCCAGGGAAGAGAAGGACTGGACTAAGCTGTGGAAGATGTCGGTGCCATCAAAACTCAAAGTTTTTGTGTGGAGGCTGGCTCGACACTCAATTCCTATGACGGATGTCCTGCAAAAGCGGAATATGGCAACTGAGAGCGCATATCCGTTGTGTGGATGTCATGACTCATGGAGACATGCTCTACTGTCATGTACGATGTCGAGATGCATTTGGGCTCTCTCCGAGGAACCTCTAGTTTTTAAAATGGCAGTAAACACGGAGACAAATGCGAAAATCTGGATGTTCGAGCTGCATGAGGAACTCGAACAAGCAAGCTTTACAAGGATGGTGGTGACTTTGTGGGCAATTTGGCATGCAAGGCGCAAAGCAATACATGAAGGCATTTTCCAGAACCCACATCATACTGCTTCTTTTGTTAACTCATATCTTCATGAGCTCGAGCAAATTAATACGAAGGTAGAGCAGGTGTCTGGTCCTGCTGCATCGGTACAGCAACAACGTTGGCTGCCCCCATCTCCCGGTCTTCTAAAAATCAATGTGGATGGTGCTCTGGCAAAGAATAGATATGGAGGTGCAGTTGCAGCTCTATGCCGGGATGAGCATGGCAACTACCTGGGTTCTTCTGCAGTGGTCTTCAGAGGAACTCGTGATCCGATGATGCTCGAAACATTTGCATGCAGGGAAGCTCTTGCCCTAGCAGATGATCTTGATATTCAGAATATGGAAGTAGCATCAGACTACCTAGAAGTGGTAAAAGACATCAACGAGGGGACGGGAGGTCCTAATGCGGCTATCATCCAAGAGATCGCGGCACGTAGATCTTCTTATTTGTCTTGCTCTTTTATTCATGGGCGTAAGAATTTTAATTTCGAGGCTCATAATCTCGCAAAGTTTGCTTGTAATTTAGGTGTGGGTAGGCATGTATGGTTGGGAAATCCTCACGACCTGAACTATGTACCCATGAACATTGTTATCAATCAATAAAAGTGAGCGAGATTTCTCAAAAAAAAAAAAAACCCAGCGATCGATCCGAAAGCAGCGATACGTAGGAACCACCTCAAATTAGTACCACCTCACATATATATTTTAAATTCAAACTAAAAGCGTAAATTCATGGAAAGAAGCGTATTGTGACGGTGAACCCACGGATTCAATCCGTACTTTATTATTAATTAGGGAAATAGGGATTAGGGATTAGGGATAGATAAGTAGACATATCGGCGAGACAAGACTCAGATTGTTACTTTGCGATGGCATCCACTCTGCCTCGTAGGCCTTGGACCAATAGCATACAACACACACAAATAAACTAAACATATTGGTGGCAATGAGTTTAGTTAGGTTGCTAATTGTACAATAATCGAAGCTAGCTTAGATTTCTATGTTTAATTTCATGCACATCTTCTTATTTCATAAACTAGAAGAAGCTCATGTACTACAAGATAAAACAAGTGCATTCTAGATGAGTATACTGCATACCAAATAATCAAATCATCTGTATGCAAAAGTAAAGTCACAATAGTTTATGTTCATTTGTGATTAGTATATTATACCAAGTAGAGAGCACGCATTTTCAACTTATTACAAAAACCCAACTTGCACGACATATTCATCCTCGGTTCAATTTATACTCTGGAAGTTTCTGCATATATACTTACCAAATAATACTCTCGAAACCGTTATTAATTTTTTTTGATTGTACGCTTTAGACATCTCTACCATTATATTTAGTTATATTGAACACACACACACACACACACACACACACAACTATGTATGTATACACACGATAATTTATGTAAGTGAATTAAATCGATCAGAAAGGCACTTCTATTTTATTATACAAGTAAAATTTGGCAAAAGCAACAAAAATAGTGAAGTATATATAATTATATAAACAATAGTGTTAACTAATACTTAGCAACATACTATATGTACATAACTCCAAAATTAAGTAACATTAAATTGTACTCGCAAAATATATAACAAGATATAATAAGTTCAAAGAGGTATAAGAGTTGAGTATAAAACTATATTATAGTCATGCGCAGGTTTGCGCTGCATTACAACGATAAGAAAAAAAAAGCGGGAACACATGGATTTAATTGGTGTGAGTCTGAGGTGAGAGGGAGGGTGTCGTACGTCGCTCTCGATGATGCATAAGGCGCAGAGTCTCTTGATGACGTCCTTGAGGTCCTTGTGCGGGACGCCGAGGGAAGTAGGCAAACGCGCGTGAATCGGGGATCTCGTGTTGGCGTTGAGGTGGTCGAGGCACGACTTGGCACGCACGGAAAGTCATGCCCACCCATATCCAACTGGATATATATGCCTAGATCTTTCCTCACCACATGGTGCTTGCCAAAAAAATAAAAATAAAAAGGAATAGAGGGATACTTTGAATCTTACATAAAAGTAAATTCATAAAAGTAAAAGATAGGCTCTTCGCAGAGGGAAGCAGATGTTGCCATGCGCTTTTTGGTTGTATGATCAATCTCTTAGTGCAAAAGAACATCACGTTATATTGCCCCATATGATAGTAACATTTATTATGCAGTCTGTCACCTTTATTATTTTGCCATCATAAATTCGTACAACGCTCAATTTGCTCTTACGCTAAATGATCTAACACATTTAGAAGTAATTTTTATTGCCTTATTGCATCGATGACAGCTTACTTAAAAGATCTTACTCAATCCATAGGTAGGTATAGTGGACTCTCAAAACAAGATTTGGGTTTTGGATTTTGGATGCACGAATAGTATCTCTACTTAGTGCGGAATTTTTGGCTAGCAAACATGAGGGGCGAGCACCACATGTTAAAGGATCTATGACAATATAACTTCTATGTGAATATGAACAAACATAAATCATTACGTTGTCTTCCTTGTCCAAGGTCAACAATTTTGGCATATAATATTTTGATGGGAGCTCACAATCATAAAAGATGTCCAAGATAGTGTATTTATATGTGAATCTTCTCTTCCCTTATTAATTCTTTCATGAATTGCATCATTGACCAATGCTATGTTTGTAAATCTCCAATAAATTTTTCTACTTATACTCTTTCTTATCACTGGTGCGTGTCGGTCCTAAACAAATGGTTTTTAACCCCTTTCCGCGACGGCATCTGAAACCGTCGCCAAGTGAGTGTGGGCGATAGGGGGGTCCTTCCCACATGACCCACAAACCGTCGGGGATATGCCCTCCTGGCACACACGTTCGGCAAAATGAGGTCGTGTGCGACTGGCGAGCACTCAAATAGGGAAATACGTATAGTAGAACTAAAAAAAATTATACGGCAAAATTGTTCCCGGTCACAAATACATCCCACACAGTCAGTCCCCGCTAAACGGTTCCGTTCGTATGCACATCCCACACAGTCGCTCCAAGAAAAACGTTTCCGTTCACAGGTACATCACACACAATTTTTCCCATTAAATCGTTTGCGTTATTGAATGTATCACACACGGTCCATAGAAGAAACTGTGTGACAAAGGCTGTCCATCACACACAGTTTTTATATGGTAAATGTTTGTGCAAGGTGGCTTGACGCAAACAGTTTTCAAGAGAAAGTCGTGTGTTATTGTTCATTGATCCAACACGGTTTATTCCTAGAAACTGTGTGCGTTGCCTGAGGTCATCGCCCATAATATTTTTTCAACAGCCGTTTGCAATAGCAAAACACAATTAGCAGGCTAATTCGCCATTAGCAGGCTAATTATCTGATTATTCATAATCCATTTATTAATCTAATTGACATTCCATTTAAGCACACAATATATTTCATTTCCATATTAAGGAAGTGGAATTTCATAATTGAAATACATAGAGTATAACATGACATAGCTTCAGCACTCAGCTACCCCATTACACAACTGCACCAGCAGCAAGTTCCACATGCAACATGTAGAACCTTTCGAAATTAGCATCATAGACAGTATATAGACAGATGCATCTCATCTGGAAAACTGCTGAAGCGGAAGGCGAATATTGAGCCTTCATTCATGTTGAAGGTCTTTGCAACTTTAGGCCAGTGCCTGTGGATGATTGACCGTCCGTCCTTCGTCCTCTTCAGGAACACTTCAATATTGAACCGTGGGTGTTGTATGAAAACTTTCCTCGCCTTCTGACCATAGATGTGGTTTGAGAGGTAATCATCAGTGAACTGCTTTGGAAAGGCCTGAAAACAAGGATGTGCATAAATATCTTTTCTATATTGGAAATGGGACAAATGAATAAAAAAAGGCAAGGTATAATAGTTAGTACCATCTTGTAGTGAACTAATGTCTTCATTGTGCAGACAAAGATCTTCTATTTTTTGTCGCTAATTTCTTTATCCTAAAAATCTTTCTGAGTTTCTTGATTTGATTGATATTCATGGACAACTCATTTCCCCATATGCAAAAAGGGTCGAACAGTGGGTGAAAACCTCTGACGGCAGGACCTACATGTGCAAGACCAAATTGTTAAAAACCAAAATATTAGAATGGTTCATACAATTGCACAATAATGTGCTATTAGACAACGGACCATGCACGTGCTAATGTTGATTGTAAACCTCAATGCTTCCCATTGTTTCCCTGCGACACAAATAAGGTAGTTAGTCATCAGGTTAAGTAAGGGTTCGGATGCTATCAGTAAAATATGTCGATGAAAAATAAGCACATTGCAGATTCATCAGATTAATTGAAGCCACGCGGAAAACTCATTTACTCAAACCAAGCATGATTAAGAACTAGGAAATATAGCACCTGTATATGTTTCTAATGTATTAAGTGCAGCCAAATTCGATTTATTCCTCACATTGAAAGTGCAACTATCCCTAGGTGGTTTTGGTAATTCCTAACAACATATAGCTCATTGAGCTAACATCATTCCAAGATGAATATTTCAGGAAAAGCTCAATGAATGGCATGGCATGGATGAGGAAAGTGGATCCCTCAAAATGCTAAGGATAAAAGGATTGGCTCAAGCTCAAAAGCTCAAGACTCTACATTTTATATTTTAGTGATCCAACATCACATTGAGTCTATAGGAAAAGCCAATACTATCAAGGAGGGATGAGGTGTTGCTTAATGAGTTTCTTGCTCTACAGTGCTTAGTGATATGCTCCAAAACCCTCAACTACTTTCTCACATCCACATATGACCTAAACCAAAAGTCAAACTCGGCCCCACCGATTCTTTCTACCCGGCGCCACCGAGTTCAAATGTCATAGCCACTGCCACAAACCCTAGGCAAATCGGTCTCACCGATAGGGATCTCGGTCTCACCGAGATGGGATTGTAATCTCTCTGTTTCCCTTCGTAACGTTTCGGTACAACCGAGATGAGCGATCGGTCCCACCGAGATTGCAATGTAAACTCCCTGTTTCCTTTCCGTAACATTTCGGTCTCACCGAAATGAGCGAACCGGTCCCACCGAGTTTACCTGACCAACTCTCTGGTTAGCTTATTACCAAAATCGGTCTCACCGAGTTTGTGTGATCGGTCTCACCGAGATTACGTTATGCCCTAACCCTAATCACATCGGTCCTACCGAGTTGCATGTCGGTCCCACCGAAAATCCTAACGGTCACTAGATTTGCTGAATCGGTCTGACCGAGTTTACCAATTCGGTCCCACCGAGTTTGGCAAGTTGTGTGTAACGGTTAGATTTTGTGTGGAGGCTATATATACCCCTCCACCTCCTCTTCATTCGTGGAGAGAGCCATCAGAATGAACCTACACTTCCAACTTGCTGTTTCTGAGAAGGAACCACCTACTCATGTGTTGAGGCCAAGATATTCCATTCCTACCATATGAATCTTGATCTCTAGCCCTCCCCAAGTTGCTTTCCACTAAAATCTTTTTTCCACCAAATCCAAATCCTGTGAGAGAGAATTGAGTGTTGGGGAGACTATCATTTGAAGCACAAGAGCAAGGAGTTCATCATCAACACACCATTTGTTACTTCTTGGAGAGTGGTGTCTCCTAGATTGGCTAGGTGTCACTTGGGAGCCTCCGACAAGATTGTGGAGTTGAAAGAAGGAGTTTGTAAGGGCAAGGAGATCGCCTACTTCGTGAAGATCTACCGCTAGTGAGGCAAGTCCTTCGTGGGCGACGGCCATGGTGGGATAGACAAGGTTGCTTCTTCGTGGACCCTTCGTGGGTGGAGCCCTCCGTGGACTCGCGCAACCGTTACCCTTCGTGGGTTGAAGTCTCCATCAACGTGGATGTACGATAGCACCACCTATCGGAACCACGGCTCAAAAATCACCGTGTCTCCAAATTGCGTTTGAATTCTCCAAACCCTTCCCTTTACATTCTTGCAAGTTGCATGCTTTACTTTCCGCTGCTCATATACTCTTTGCATGCTTGCTTGAATTGTGTTAAGATTGCTTGACTTGTGCTAAGATAGCTAAAATCTGCCAGAGACTAAAATTGGGAAAAGGATAAGTTTTTATTTGGTCAAGTAGTCTAATCACCCCCCTCTAGACATACTTTCGATCCTACAAGTGGTATCAGAGCTTTGGTCTCCATTTGCTTTGATTTCCATAGTTTTTGGTGGTCATAGCCTTGGTTTCACAACCTAGGAGAGTATGTCGTCTAGCGAGGGAAATTATCATCGTAGAGGTCCTTACTTTGATGGTACTAATTTTGCTAGTTGGAAGCATAAGATGAAAATGCATATTCTTGGACATAACCCCGCCGTTTGGGCTATTGTGTGTATTGGCTTGCAAGGTGAATTCTTTGATGGGATAGAACCGAAGCGTGAAGCTAGTGCGGAAGAGTTGAAGATGCTGCAATACAACGCTCAAGCTTGTGATATCCTCTTCAACGGATTGTGCCCCGAAGAATTCAACAAAATCAGCCGTCTTGAGAATGCAAAGGAAATTTGGGACCCTTTGATTGATATGCATGAAGGTACCGACTCCGTCAAGGAATCCAAGTTGGATGTGCTCCAAAGTCAACTTGACAAGTTCAAAATGAAGTATGGTGAAGGTGTCGCTGAAATGTACTCTAGGCTTGCTCTTATCACAAATGAGATTGCGGGCTTAGGAAGTGAAGAGATGACCGACAAATTCATCATCAAGAAGATCCTAAGAGCTTTGGACGGAAAATATGATACCGTGTGCACATTGATCCAAATGATGCCCAATTACAAAGATCTCAAGCCAACGGAAGTCATTGGAAGAATTGTTGCTCATGAGATGTCACTCAAGGATAAGGAGGAACTTCACAACAAGTCAAGTGGTGCTTACAAAGCCTCATGTGAAGCCCCCACATCATCAAGTGAGAAACAAAACTTCAATGAATAATTGAGCTTAATGGTGAAGAACTTCAACAAATTCTACAAGAGTAGAAGCAAAGAGAGAAGCTCCAAGTCAAGGTCCTACAATGACAAAAGATCTTCTAGTCGAGAGCGAAATTGCTACAATTGTGGGAGACCCGGACACTATTCCAATGAGTGTACGGCACCCCACAAAAGAAGAGAAGAATCACCCAAGAGGAGAAGTAGAAGAGAGGAATCACCACCAAGAGAGAGGAGGAGTAGAGATGATCGTTATGAACGAAGAACATCCCGGAGAAGCAAGGATTCGGAAAGGAAGGACAAGTCATCAAGGAGCTACACAAAACGAAGACATCAAGCTCATGTTGGTGAATGGGTGTCCGGCTCCGACTCCGACAATCACTCCGAGAGAAGCTATCACTCCGACTCCGAATATACTCAAGATGAAGGTGTTGCCGGTCTAGCACTTGTGTCAACCAACTCATACGACATATTTGATTCACCAAATGAAGGAATTGGAAGATGCTTCATGGCTAAAGGCCCAAAGGTAACACACCCCGAGTATGTTGATTTTAATAGTGATGAAGATGACTTGCTAGGTGATGATGATTTACTTGTTGACAACTCTAGTGATGAATACTATGATGAAACGTCAATTAATCATGCTAATCAAGATAAAACAAATGACAATGATAAGGAGAATATTGAGCTTCTAACTAAAGAACTAAACACTCTTAAGTTAGCTCATGAAACTATCTTAGAAGATCATCGAGAACTTTTAAGGACTCATGAGAAGTTATGCTTTGAAAAACTCAACCTTGAGCAAGAGCATGAGTTCTTAAAGGCAATCAATGATGATCTTCGTAAGAAAAGTTCTTCTTACATTGCCAAGCGTTTACTCTTATCTACTTACATGCCTCAAGTCAAGTCCATTAACAAGAACAAGAAGGATTCTTCCTCTAGTAGTAACAATAATCATGCTAAATCAAATGTTGTTGCTTCTAGTAGTTCTCTTGATTCCACTAATGATTCTCTTAGCCAAGTTACACTTGAGCAAGAAAATAGCTTATTGAAGGGAATCATAGAGAAAGGTGTTTACAAAAGCCTTGCCGGGAGTAAGCAATTTGAGGAAATTGTACGCAAGCAAGGAAGGCACCGGAAGAACCAAGGTGTTGGTTTTGAACGAAAGTTCAATGCCAATGGAGTTGAGTGGGAAGAAGATCAATACCCCAAGACGAAGTTTGTTCCTCAACAAGAGAAGTATGATCCTACTTCCTTCAAGGGGACACAAGCTCAAGATGATCTTCCACCACAAGACCACAAGCAAAAAGGCAAGGACAAGCTTCAAGAGGAGATTGATGCATTTGAAGAAGCTCCTAAGGCCTTGGTCAAGTGGGTTCCCAAGACTACGTCAAGTTCTACTTCATCAAGTACGACTACAACTCCAAGGATTCCCATCAAGATGATGTGGATCCCGAAGAAGAACTAGAGAGTTCTTGAGGGTGACTCCGCCAACATATTTCACTCATATCATTTTTGGCAACAACAAGTGCAATCAACTTCCACATCTTGCACTAGTTCAAGGAGTCACAAACCCTCTTGTTGGTAAGACAAGGGACAAGGTAATCTAATGCTTTCATGGACATCATCTTGCGTATGCATCACTCTATGTCTATGGATATCCTTGTTTGTTCCTTGTGGGACTAACCCGTGTAGGTATTGAAAGTGCAACTCACTCCAAGGGATTGCTCCAAATGATCTACATCAACATTGAGCATCCAGATCTTCAACACCTACATGAAGTCATCATCGACAAAACCCAAGGTTAGTTCATCCCTCTAAGGGGGGATCTCACATCTAGGGGGAGCTTAACTCTAAGAATTGAGTCAAAGCAACTCTAATGGTGTGAACACATCAATGCATTATGTAAAAGTGGTAACCCCACTTGAGCTTAAAAGATCAGTATGACCTATGATCAAATGTTCTTATTTGACTCCTAAGTCAATATACTCATATATAGATGACCGAGTCATCGCCAATTGTTTGATAGATGCTAGAATTGTTTGTGCATGCTTTGTCACATATTTCATTTGCCATTTTATTGTGTGAGCATGTTGGTTGCATATTTTACTCATTCGAGAACATCCACTTGTTGTTTTGATTGATTGGTTTCATTTTCTTTTGCCAAGTGGATGGACAAGAATGCCTAAGAACCTTCTCTAGCTATCTATGCTTTTCTCGTCTCAAACTCTATTCATGCTACATCACAAAATTTGATCAAGTCAGATTCGAACCACTCTGTGTGAGGAGCACTCGGAGTCCCCGATTCGTCATAGACTTAAACTTCCAAAACTTCTTTGTGCGTTTCAGTCTGACCGATTCCTCCATTTCGGTCATACCGAGATCACTAAGTCGATCTAGGTTTTCAATCTCGGTGCAACCGATTTGAGCTTTTTGGTCACACCGAGTTGCTGTAACTGTATACAGTTATGCATCTCGGTGCCACCGAGTTGTTCCACTCGGTCACACCGACAGGGTCGGGCTATATATACTCACGGGCAAAAATTTGGAAACTTTCTCCAAACCCCTTCGCCCGCGCATAGCTCGCTCTGCCTCCAGGGTCTCCGGATCGTCCTCCTCGTCGCCAGCCGCCTCCAGTCGCTGGTCTCCGCCGCCGTCAACGGAATTCATCCCCGCCGTTGCCGCCATAGCGAGTTCATCGCCAAGCTAGGGTATGGACTCGATCACAGTGCTATCCCCGTCCGATTCCTAGCACATTGTGTTCATCATGATTCTTGCCATGATTGAAACTATTCTATCTAGTCAAAACAATCCATAGTTTAGTAGTGAATTGAAAATTTAGGGTTAAGTTTCCGCCGAAACCATCTCGGACCCACCGAGTTGCAGAACTCGGTTCCACCGATTCGGCTAAGGCCATTGCACAAGTGATTCTCGGTCTGACCGAGAATTGCAAATCGGTGTGACCGAGTTCAGGACTTTGTGAAACCCTAGCAGTCTTGGTGCCACCGAACTGTGACTCGGTCTGACCGAGTTCACTAGTTTAGGTTCCAAAAGCTGCTTCCGTATCACCGAGTTTGCAAATCAGTTGATCCGAAATGCTTTCTGTGGAAAACTAAAACTAAGTTTTTGAATCATTCTTTTGCAAAAACCTCTGTATTTTGTGATGCTCATCCACTCTATCTCATCTACATCTATTCACAGTGTCAGCAGTCAGTGTTTGCAACATGTCTGATCAAAGTGACAGCCAGAATAGGGAAGAGGAGCAGATTCAGATGAGTGAGGGCACTAGTCCTTCTAGTACCTCTGATGAGGGTAGAAGGAGCACCCCAAGCAACTTGCCCAAAGCTGCCACCAGGAGCAGGAAGAAGAAAACCTCAGAATCTGAGGATGAAGATTATGTGGCAGTAGAGGATGAGGCCACTTCCAAGAAGAAAGTGCTCAAAAAGGAGTATGGCACAACTGCATCCATAAAGCCTGGTATGAAGACCAAAGTGCCTGCAAAGAGAACTCCCATGTCTAAAGCCAGAGCCTCTACTCAAGTACCTTTGGAATCTCAGCCCAAAGAGGCTGCTGCAGAAGGGAAGAAGAGGAAGGAAAGGGTCAAGAAGACCATGGCCAGAGTTGTTGGAAAGCCTTCCATGATGGAAGAGGAAGAGGAAGAAGAGGTTGCTGCACCAGCACCCAAGGCTCAGAAGCTTATGGGTGATGCTATTAGGTCAGGGGATGCATCATCAAAGCCCAAAGAAGCACCCAAAGCTGCCTCCAAGCCCAAGACTGCACCAAAGAGGAATACCAGAAACATATCTGCTGCTGAGAAGAACAAGGCCCCAGTGCCTGAAACTGCTGCTGAAGAAGAAGAAGATGAAGATCATTTCCTGAGAAAGTTGAAGCCTAAGATTCCAGACCACAATGATGCTCATCCTGTGGCTGAGAACATGAAGCTGAGGAAGGATGCAGGACTCAGATAGTGGAGGTTGTCTGATCCCTATGCTATCAGGAGAAGGAAGATGACTTGGATGTCTATGCCACGAAGAAGATGGATCACAACACTATGGCACATATGTACAAGGAGATCCCATATGCTGCAGTTGAGACAGATAAGTTTGGATCTGTACATTATCTTCTGTCAGGATTGCCAACCATCAACTGGATCCTCAGGCACACTCTATTGCCTAAGTTAGGTGACCACAAACATGATCAGAGGCCATGCAATAAAATTGCTACACTTATTTGATGTGCCATAGAAATTCAAGGTCATGAGCCTCATTGTTGAGACTATCAAGAGGACAGCAGCTGACCAGAAAAGAAGTTGTAGGTATGCCCCACAGATCCAGGAGCTGATTAACTCCAAGATGGGCACATGCACATACTTGCTGGACAAGGAACGCTTTGCTATCTATCCAGACTTTGAGGATAACCAAGTGGTTATGGATGAAGATGAGCCATCTTCTGTGCATGCTCGAGCAAAGAAGGAGAAGGCAAGGACAGAGAAGGCTACCAAGATGCCAACAATGGAAGAGGCATCTCAGTACTTTCTGAAGAGCAAACAAGATCAACTAGGCTACTTGATTGCATCCACTCTGAGGATTGAGAAGGGGCTGGCCACCTTGACTCAAAACCAAGAGAGCCTGGAGAGGATCATGGAGCAGAAGTTCTATGACTTGGATGTGAAGGTAACTGAGATCCAGTCTGTTTTTGAGCAGCTTCAGGATGATATGCAGGAGAGGAAGGGCAAGACAACCACATATGCATTTGCCAGAGTGCATAGAGCTCAGAGATCAGCTGCAGTGCCAGTGACAGACACCAGAGCCACTTCATCTGCACCAGCTACAGCTCCTACAGCTCCAGTGCAACCAGCTTCAGCACCCACACCTCCAGCTCCATCCACATCAACTGAAGTCTTCGTCCAAGGAGCAACTCTACACCACCACCTGAAGATCAAGCCTGAGAGTCGATCTAGTGCTATGCATTTTCTATGAACTTTTTGGTAACTTGTTGCCAAAGGGGGAGAAAAATGTATAGATCATAGGCTTTGAGAGAGAGTGTTGCTTTTTGTTCTCTCTTGCTTTGGTGGTTGAACTTTATTTGCTTGTTTGAGATACTTTATGTCTATGTGATACTTGGATGATTATGTGTTTGATCATATGCTACATTTATGCTTGTTGGATGTCATTATCTCGTTTATCTCTATATGATCATTCACTTTCCTTGGTGATGAGTGCATGTATTCAATTAATATCATTTTGAGCGCTCCACCAAGATGTATGTGACATGGAAGAGTTACCCATGAGCCTAACTCCTTGTGCATTTGTAGTCCAAAGCAAATCTTAAACTATGCACAAGTTTAGGGGGAGCTCTTGCTTATCACATACTTCTCAAACCGACTATGCTTTTCACTCTTATTATCATTTGTCGAAGCTTTGATCTATATGTTGTCATCAATTACCAAAAAGGGGGAGATTGAAAGTGCAACTATCCCTAGGTGGTTTTGGTAATTCCTAACAACATATAGCTCATTGAGCTAACATCATTCCAAGATGAATATTTCAGGAAAAGCTCAATGAATGGCATGGCATTGATGAGGAAAGTGGATCCCTCTAAATGCTAAGGATAAAAGGATTGGCTCAAGCTCAAAAGCTCAAGACTGTACATTTTATATTTTAGTGATCCAACATCACATTGAGTCTATAGGAAAAGCCAATACTATCAAGGAGGGATGAGGTGTTGCTTAATGAGTTTCTTGCTCTACAGTGCTTAGTGATATGCTCCAAAACCCTCAACTACTTTCTCACATCCACATATGACCTAAACCAAAAGTCAAACTCGGCCCCACCGATTCTTTCTACCCGGCGTCACCGAGTTCAGATGTCATAGCCACTGCCACAAACCCTAGGCAAATCGGTCTCACCGATAGGGATCTCGGTCTCACCGAGATGGGATTGTAATCTCTCTGTTTCCCTTCATAACGTTTCGGTACAACCGAGATGAGCGATCGGTCCCACCGAGATTGCAATGTAAACTCCCTGTTTCCTTTTCGTAACATTTCGGTCTCACCGAAATGAGCGAACCGGTCCCACCGAGTTTACCTGACCAACTCTCTGGTTTACCAAAATCGGTCTCACCAAGTTTGTGTGATCGGTCTCACCGAGATTACGTTATGCCCTAACCCTAATCACATCGGTCCTACCGAGTTGCATGTCGGTCCCACCGAAAATCCTAACGGTCACTAGATTTGCTGAATCGGTCTGACCGAGTTTACCAATTCGGTCCCACCGAGTTTGGCAAGTTGTGTGTAACGGTTAGATTTTGTGTGGAGGCTATATATACCCCTCCACCTCCTCTTCATTCGTGGAGAGAGCCATCAGAACGAACCGACACTTCCAACTTGCTGTTTCTGAGAAGGAACCACCTACTCATGTGCTGAGGCCAAGATATTCCATTCCTACCATATGAATCTTGATCTCTAGCCTTCCCCAATTTGCTTTCCACTCAAATCTTCTTTCCACCAAATCTAAATCCCGTGAGAGAGAATTGAGTGTTGGGGAGACTATCATTTGAAGCACAAGAGCAAGGAGTTCATCATCAACACACCATTTGTTACTTCTTGGAGAGTGGTGTCTCCTAGATTGGCTAGGTGTCACTTGGGAGCCTCCGACAAGATTGTGGAGTTGAACCAAGGAGTTTGTAAGGGCAAGGAGATCGCCTACTTCATGAAGATCTACCGCTAGTGAGGCAAGTCCTTCGTGGGCGACGGCCATGGTGGGATAGACAAGGTTGCTTCTTCGTGGACCCTTCATGGGTGGAGCCCTCCGTGGACTCGCGCAACCGTTACCCTTCGTGGGTTGAAGTCTCCATCAACGTGGATGTACGATAGCACCACCTATCGGAACCACGGCTCAAAAATCATCGTGTCTCCAAATTGCGTTTGAATTCTCCAAACCCTTCCCTTTACATTCTTGCAAGTTGCATGCTTTACTTTCCGCTGCTCATATACTCTTTGCATGCTTGCTTGAATTGTGTTAAGATTGCTTGACTTGTGCTAAGATAGCTAAAATCTGCCAAAGACTAAAATTGGGAAAAGGATAAGTTTTTATTTGGTCAAGTAGTCTAATCACCCCCCTCTAGACATACTTTCGATCCTACACACATGTACAACAATACAAAATTCTACCCACGACAATTGGACATTGCATTGCAGAATTGAACCAATCAGTTAACTAAACACCACAACAAATGAACCAAACCTTAATTGAGCACCACATTGCACGAATATAACATACTCCTAATAGAAGATCAGAGAGTTAACCAAATAGTTAACTACAACCAATTGTAGCAATTGTCAATTGTATTTATTTCTCATGTATTTACTACAGCCAAATTCAATTTATTTCTCACATGGTATACAATAACAGAATGCACCCAAAATTTTGTAAAGATAAATTCAATTTATATCTCACATGGAAGACAATACAAAATTGCAGCCTGAAGAATTGAACATCACATTTGCAGAATTGAACCAAACAGTTAACTGAAGACGACAACTAATTAACAAAACTGTTAATAAGTGAGCACCACACTGCACGACATATAGAACATATACACTAGAGCAACAGATTGCATGGTGAAATTAGATAGCACAATTCACTAGAATTTGTGAAGGAAAGACAGGATCAACACACGCAACGGGTAAACCGAGCATGCTTAACCGGCGTAGCTAGCAATTGGCAAGGTGCTCCTTCAAGATCTGGGGGTCGGCACGAATGGCAGCCATCGCGACCTCATCCACGTGTGCAGCCGCGATTTGCTTCTCCGCTGCCAAATGCTCATTGAGGTCCTGACTATACTGCGTGGGTTGCCGACCGTTGTTGGAGCAGCTTCGTTCGATTTGTGCGGTGACCGCCAGGAGCTGGGCGTGGGCGGCCTCGACATGGTCGTGGGCGGCCTCCATCAGGGCTAAGGCCGCCGCTGCGGAACGGATAGCTTTTGTGCCGCTCTCGCCAGTTGCTATCTCTGTGGCAGATGTTGCTGCCGCCACCTGAGAAGCAACAGCGGCCGTTTGGGCTGCCTTTGCCACCCGGCCGCAAATTGCGGCCGCACTCATGCACCTTGTTAGCACGCGCATGGCGGCTGCGGCCGCGCTCTCGCAGGAGAGGGCCACCGAAGTTGCCCTCACGACGTAGGTCCACGTGCCCATCTTTCATTGGTGATGATTGAACAGTGAAATGATATTTGGGGAGCAAGCTAGTGTGCTTGAGACGCCGGTTGTGGACTGTAGCCGACGCACCTTCTCGCGTAAGCCATAGGCATACTATACACTGACGGTGCTCCAAGATATTTTGTACTACATCTCACACGGTTGCTGATAATAAACTGTGTGCGATTTACTTGATTTTTCATCTTGATTTGAATTACATAATGGGGTCACAGCGGCAATGGACGGTGTTTGAATTGCTAGACCTTTTATCTGGAGTGAACATGCAACTATATGTGTGTCGTAAAAGAATTGGATTATTCAGGGTTCGTTTGAACATTTTATACATTAAATTGGTTTTCTAGCCATTTTAGGTGGACAATTCAAATTTGAACTACATGCACATGCTCCAGTGCATATAAATTGGTTGAAAAATCAAATATGTGTCCTTGGGTGCATGCTTAGGTCCCATGCAAGAAATGTGAATGAATTTCAAACACTAGGGCACCGTTGATTGTCGGCAAAACATTGAGATGCCTGGTTTTTAAATTCTAGTAAATCCGAAACTCGTCTGAAATTCGTGAAACTTGACATGCTATCATGGAGCGGCATCAACATGTCGTGGTAGAAATTTTGTCCAATTTGGGGCAGGTTTGGGTATATGCTTCTCACAAATCGGAGCTTCTCCCAAACCGGAGCTTCTCACAACAAGCATGATGGTTTTCGGTAGGGAACGTGCCACCTTTGGGGACAAAACGATATCCATTGCCTCTTATTGCTTTCAAATTTTTTTCTCGTGTCAACATAGCACAACAGGAGTGTTGTGTGAATTTTTGTTATTTTTTAGGGTTCGTTCGGACATTTTTATAAATTAACTGAGTTTTCAATGCATTTATGTGAACAATTCAAATTTGAACTACATGCACATGCTCTAGTGCATATAAATTGGTTGAAAAATCAAATATGTGTCCTTGGGTGGATGCTTAGGTCCCATGCAAGAAATGGGAATGAATTTCAAACACCGGGGCACCATTGATTGCCGGCAAAACATTGAGATGCCTGGTTTTTAAATTCTAGTAAATCCAAAACTCGTCTGAAATTCATGAAACTTGGCATGCTATCATGGAGCGGCATCAACATGCCATGGTACAAATTCCCATTTGGGGCAGGTTTGGGTATATGCTTCTCACAAACCGGAGCTTCTCACAACAAGCATGATGGTTTTCGGTAGGGAACGTCCCACCTTTGGGGACGAAACGATATCCATTGCCTCTTATTGCTTTCAATTTTTTTCCCGTGTCAACATAGAACAACAGGAGTGTTGTGTGAATATTTGTGATTTTTCGGGGTTCGTTTGGACATTTTTATGCATTAACTGAGTTTTCAATGCATTTATGTGCACAATTCAAATTTGAACTACATGCACATGCTCTAGTGCATATAAATTGGTTGAAAAATCAAATATGTGTCCTTGGGTGCATGCTTAGGACCCATGCAAGAAATGGGAATGAATTTCAAACACTAGGGCACCGTTGATTGCCGGCAAAACATTGAGATGCCTGGTTTTTAAATTCTATTAAATCCAAAACTCGTCTGAAATTCATGAAACTTGGCATGCTATCATGGAGCAGCATCAACATGCCGTGGTGCAAATTTTGTCCCATTTGGGGTAGGTTTGGGTATATGCTTCTCAGAAACCGGAGCTTCTCACAACAAGCATGATGGTTTTCGGTAGGGAACGTCCCACCTTTGGGGACGAAACGATATCCATTGCCTCTTGTTGCTTTCATTTCTTTTTCTTGTGTTAACATAGAACAATAGGAGTGTTGTGTGAATTTTTGTGTTTTTTCGGGGTTCGTTTGAACTTTTTATGCATTAACTGAGTTTTCAATGCATTTATGTGCATAATTCAAATTTGAACTACATGCACATGCTCCAGTGCATATAAATTGGTTGAAAAATCAAATATGTGTCCTTGGGTGCATGCTTAGGTCCCATGCAGGAAATGGGAATGAATTTTAAACACCAGGGCACCGTTGATTGCCGGCAAAACATTGAGATGCCTGGTTTGTAGTCTAGTAAATCCAAAATTCCGTTAACCATTCATGTGATTTCACATGTCTTGGTTTTAATGGCTGTAGGAGGTTCTGTGCAGACAGCTGCTTGACCTTGACTGAACGGGAGGCGTGCGAGCGCCGTTCGGTGCGCAGGTTGACCGAGAGGCGTGCAAGTTGTCCTCGAGTGCGCAGGCTCACCGGGAAGCGTGCGAGCTGTACGCTATGCAGGCTCACTGGGAAGCGAGCCCTTTGACTTCCATGGCTGCCCGCCTTGCTCGCATCCTCTCCATTAATGGCACCCAAGCCGCAGTTTAATTCTATTTTAAAATATAAAATACTCATCGCAAACGTTTTAGTTAGAACACCCGTATGCAAACCGACAGCTTCCCCAGGAAGCCAAGAGAAAATGTGCCGAGCAGGATTTCTGCAGCTCTTGATCGCAAACGTTTTATATAGAACATCTGTATGCAAAGTGAGAGCAGCGCAGGATTTGTGCATCCCTTCAACGCAAACGGTTGTTTTGGATGACTCGTGTGCAACCACGTACAAACAATTTGGTAAGATTTGCCAATCCTTGTAACACTGCGATTTGTCAAAATATGAAGCTAAAAATCACTATCTGTATCTAATAATTTCTACTAAAATTCAGTAATTAAGCATATATTTCATTCATAGATTAAGCAGTCATTCTTAATTTATACAAACAGTTCAACTCGATAGCTGAACCGACCAAACTTTTCCCCAATTGTTGCCAACCATGTACTGAAATAGCTAGTTCAACTATATATACTAGCTAATTTTAAGTATGTTGTACAGTTCCACCACATCTATAGTCAGATGAACTGAACAAAATAGCCCCTAAATACTAATACTGCGGAGGGGCTTTGTACTACTTCCGGCTGCCTCTCCTCTGCCGAGCGCGCTCAGTAAGAGACGGAGGAGGAGGAGCCTACCGACGAGCTGGGCAACCGCAATGCGGTGCCTGCCGCTATTGTAGCTTCAGTGACGCTCGCCTCGAACGCCCTCTGCCGCTCCAGACGACCCATCTCGAAGCGGTGGTTCTCCTCGTAGATCTCCTGATTCCTCGCCTCTGAGGCGGCGTGTGCCGTGGCCACTGTGGCGGTAAGGCTCTTTGCATGCTCGACGAGGCGCTCCTCCTCCTCCCGCAGGAACTCGGTGTAGCGCGCAAGCACTACAAAAAAATACACTTCCGTGATGATACATGTTTGTCACAGTAGTTCGCGTTTTTTGTCATGCATGTACATGCATGACAAATTTATGACAGAATCAAGATAGTCATACCTGTGCTGTCGTAGAAGTGTTCCATGACATTACCAAAATTATCATCACGGAAGTGTCCATTTCCATGATGATAAATCGCGCGTCACAGAAGTGCTTTCGTCAAGGGTGACCGACACGTGGCATCCACCGTAACGGAACACCGTTAAGAAATCGGGTCGGGTTTTGGATCCGATAACCCGTTAACAGCCCCGACCAATGGGGATTTTCCACGTGTAAAATCATCATTGGCTAGAGGAAACACGTGTTGGCTCATCGTTGGGACAGATGTCATCCACTCACTGGACAGAAGGCGCCTATGATACGTCGACACGTGGCACGGCCCAACAGTGGCCCATTCCTGTGAAAAGGCCGGCCCGTTTGACTTGGTTAAAAGCTGGCGGGCCGGCCCATGGAAAGCCTGTTAACGGCCTGTTCGCATATAGCCCATTTATAGCCCGCTAACCCAAGGCCCGTTACGCCCTATCCGAATTAGGCCCAGTAGCGTCATCTGGGCCATCCAATATGATTCCAGCCCGTTTTCACTTCTGGCCCATGTATAGCCCATGACATCTTTCGGCCCACATGAGGCCCTTTCTAACTCTTGGCCCATTAGCGGCCCGTGCTGAAACTGGCCCATAATGAACAGTGTATTACTTTACACCCATTAACGGCCCGTGGTGAAACCGTCCCGTAATGAACAGCGTATCACTTTATACCCATTAACGGCCCGTTATTCCGTTGGGCCGTTTCCAACCCAAGTTAACTTTTGGCCTTTTGAGGGCCCATTTATTCTTGGGCTCATTTGCAGCATTCGGTTACTTACAGCCTGTTGCTGTCATTTTCTGCTTGTGGGCCAAATTCAGCCCGTCGTTACAGTCGGCCCGTTTGTGGACCGTTAGTCTGTTGGGCCATTTTCATAGCATCACCAAATACGGCCTACTAACGGCCCATTATGGTTAGCCCATAAAACGTACGATTTCCATTAAAGGCCCGTCTATGGCCCATTAAACACTACTAGAAAAAGGCCTACTAATGGCGCACCTAATCTGGCCATTAATGGCGCATTAGTGGTGCGCCATTAGTAGCACGCCATTAGTATATTTTACTAATGGCGCACCACTGGTGCGCCATTAGTATCTGGTATACTAATGGCGCACCCCAGATGCGCCATTAGTATATACAACAGTGCGCCATTAGTATGCCTCCCAGGGGGCCATGTATACCCAGGTGCTTTGGCATACTAATGGCGCACTACAACAGGATGCGCCATTAGTAACTTCGGCATACTAATGGCGCACTGTTTAGTGATGCGCCATTAGTATCCTTTGGCATACTAATGGCGCACTATGATGTGATGCTCCATTAGTATGAATATTAGGTTTTTTATTTTTTTATTTTCTGTTTTTTGCACAGGTTACAAAATGTATAATTGGACAAAATATAGACAGCACACATCAACAACAGATTCATCGAATACAATAGAAGATTAGTCTCTGAATACAATTCATCATTTTAGTCTCCGAATACAATTCATCATATTAGTCTCCGAATTAAAAAGACCGAACAAAGATAGAACATTATATTACAAGTCTCGAGACCGCGAGTTTGTCTTCACATTACAAGTCGATATCGATCATCTAAACTACCATCACATAGAAGAGAGCTGCGGTCATCACGATGAGCATCATCACGATGAAACTCGTCTTCATCCGGTTCCTCCAACGCTCCCTCCCCTCTCCCGCTAGATAGCGGGCGTATCTAGATTCGGCCTCGGCCCTAGTGGCGTACCCTTTGTAACTGTTACCGCTGAATCGGTGAACCTATCTCCGACACTCCTCCCAGTCGTCGTAGACTCCGGGAACCTTACCCTTGTACACGACATACCACGGCATCGCTATGCAGTAGCCAAACGAAACGTTAGTACCAATTCATAGACAATACATAAGCAATATATAAGTATGCAACAGAACGATCGGAAGAGAAAAGCAAGACATTAATAGCATCGATTACATCTAAGTTGAAGGACTCTCGAAACCAAAGAGACATACTACAAGTTCATTAAAGTTTAATTACAACATGAGCCAATCGATGTTTCAGAACTAGACACAGCATCACTGCTTTCGACTCGACTCAAGGGACCGGAGCATGGATGAAGCCGCCGTCTATCGTGGGAGTCATGAAACCACGGGCGTTGTCAGCCTGCATTTGTAGGATTGTGTCGATGTCACTGTTGGACGGTTGATTTCTGAGGTAGAACTGCCCCGAGGTACGAAGGACATCTTGATGGATGATTTCCGCAAACTCCGACTGGATGCGAAAGAATTCATGTCTGATGTCCGCGTCCTGGATTGCCGACACGCTCGCGGCCCAATCTTTGAGTCTACTCGGTAGCAGTAGTTGATGATGGTCCCGTACGATCGCCCGCATGTGATGGATGGCGTAGTAGGCACCCTTCTGACCGCCAGGCGGCTGCTTGACGCAGCAGAACGTCGTATTGTGGGAGAACACGTGCTTGCCGTACTTACGAATAGGCCTGGTGAAGGTGCCTGACGTAGCCGGGGAGAACATCATCAAGAACCTTCTTGACATTTGTGTAGTCTACGTTCGACTGACGGTCCGGATCGAAATACGTGGCCATGGAATATTTGGGGCTTAGGAGGATGAGCGTGCAATGTGTGTCACTGCAGAAAACACGGAATGTTAAAAGAAAAACGATCAAAATCTAAGAATTCATATGTTACGGGGTGGTTGAGGGGAGGACTTACTCGGGAAAGTAAGGCACGAGGAAGTTTTCCTTATCTTGGTTTGCTAGAATGACACCTTCGAGGTAAGAACTCGCGACTTGCCGGTCCCCAGCGCTGCCCAAGATCTTGGCACGCATGTAGAAGGGGTCGACTATCACGATGTCCGGGGTCTTGTCACGAATGATCCGCATCTCCATACTCAGCGAAAATAGCCGAACGAAGGTGTAGTGCAGCGGATGAAGGTTCAACATAGCGTGGATGTCATCAAACCGCAGGACGATCGTACCCCCGATGGAGTTATCCACAAAGCCCTTGCCCTCTGGCACCTTGGCCGCGAAAACCGGGTATGCCACATCCTTCTCTCAAAGACGCCGCTTCTCCAAAGAAAGAACACTGTCATGCAGACTCCGCATAGCACCGGTTGCAGCATCGAGCATATTTCTCGGTAGCATCGGCCTACCCGCCACATGCACCCTCCTCGAGATATCCGCAGTTGAAGGTGGCCCGTCCTGAGCACGGATCGTACTCGGTGCCGGCTGGCCCGCACCCTTGTTAGTCTTTCTTTTGCGTGCCTTCTTCTTGATCTCCTGTAATGGGACCGAGTTCTGCTCACAGACCGCCTTCTTGAGTGTGTTGGGGCTGATCATATTTGGCACCTCGCCTATCTGAGGCTTGGTGAAGTCGGCAGCTGGAGGCGTCTCCTGAGAGCTGAACTGTAAACGACGCCTGTTGCAACTTGGCTTCTCCGCGGTACCAGCTAGATCGCACACGTCTTTTGTTGGGTTGGGTTCTTGAGAAGGAGGCCCCATGAAGTCGCCACCGTCCCCATGATCGGCAAAGTACTGATCGACGTTGGCAAATGTATCGTCGTCGTCGTCGTTCTGATCCTGTGCCATATGCATGTTTGGATCCAGTGGCATAGGGATGTCCGGCACCGTTGCGGCGGTCTTGCCATGGGGCCGACTTGGCGCCGGCATGACTGGCGGTGTTGTCTTTGGGGTGGTGTCCCCCGCCCCCAAACGAATCTGGCTCTTTGGCCAAAGCAGGGGCCAGCTCAGGCAGGCGCTGAGGTTCATCACGTCATCATCGTCGGCCCCGATGGGTCGAATCGGAGGTAACACCTCGTCGCAGCTTGGCAGCACCCGAACCAGTTGAACCCTAAACAAGTTGGGTGGCATCTGGGTACCGTGGAACAAGGGGTTGCCCGGTTGAACGATTTTGCCCTTGGCGACATCGACCAACTCGTTGTTCACGAAGTGCAGGAGAGTGCAGGGAACGTCGGCGGCGCCCTGCGAAAACATGTAGGGCGTTAGGGATGCCCAGTCAAAGGCAAGGAGATGAAGTCCTCGGCCGAGAGAGGCTTAATTAGTTACCGTGATGATGGCGTCGAGCTCGGCTAATGTCGAGGCACCGCCAACGGCGGGCGTGCAGTTGACGGAGGGGCCGCTTGCTGCAGAGGTGCCGGCCGGCGTACACCCGGGTGCATTAAGCTCCCGTGCCGGCGTCGGAGACACCAATGCCGCCTCCGCCGGAGACACCAATGGCCCCGCCATCGCGTTCTGCGAGTTGCTGGCCGTGAAGCTAGGAATCGGGGGCGGCCCCTGTTGGCCGCCCTCAATCCACGCACTAATCCCCTGGATCAAGGTAGGCACAATGGCGGTGATCGTCACTCCGAGTTGTTGTTGCACTTGCTCTTGGACAATCTCCGGAATCCGCGCCACCTGTGCCCTGAGTTCTTGAACCTCGCGCGCCTGGCTTTCCGAGCTGGTCTTTTTCTCCTTTCGCCCAGCAGTGTCATAGTATGACGACCATTTTGTCTACAAGCCTTTGCATGCCACACGACCAGCTGACGTCGGCTTACTGAGCTTATCCTTGTTCTTCATTACATTCAACGCCCTATTTAGAGTGGTGTCCCAAGGGTTGCTCTTAGTCGACCCCGCGCTACTGCTTTCAGTCGCCTGCGGAAGGAATGTGAACCATTTAGAAATTTGGCTTCATTAATTAGAATGCAACCATATGGAGCTAATTACGAGGGGGTGTATTCCTTAACAGAACAAGCTCAAGCGCCCTGGTCTTCGGATCCGTGGTAAGCTCCTTTGTTTTCGGGTCCTTCTTGTACCGGGCCCTGACAAAGTTCCTGGTCTGCTTGTCACCGTATTTATCGAAGAGGGGCGGTAGGCCTTGCTCGGCACGGTCCGCCTTCTCCTTGTCCCATATAGGCTCCGCCACTCTGTAACCGCCAGGACCGAGTGTGTGTTCCCCTAAGTTCAGCTCCCGCATTTCTTTCCCCCACTTACTTGATTCGGAGTGTGCGGTGCTCGAGCAATTGATCTTGAAGTCGTTGTAGTCATCTTCGGTGATCGAAGGATTTTTCTCCTTGATCTTCTCATAACTCTCACCTTTCTCGATCATTCTCTTCACATTGCTTTTCCAAGTAGACAGGGCCTTGCTCATCTTCGTGAGGGCAGCATTGTTCACTTTATTCCCTTTGAGGCTTGTGTTTTCAAATTCAGCGGGGAACTTGTATCGTTCGTGCAGCTTCGTGAAGAGGAGGTTGCGCAAATTCCCTCGGTCAGGATGCCTCAGGTTCTCGGTGTTGATCGAGACGGTGCTCCGGAGAATGCACCCGAGCTGAAGCGAGTACCCCTTGACTATTCGTTCGGGCGCCGTTGGATTCCCGTCGGAGTCCACTTCAGTAACTTCCTCCTTGAGGGTGCGGAGCACGGTCGGGCGCCGGTCCTTCCGTTGCCTCTTCGGTTGGCTGCCATCTGTGCGTCCGCCGCCATCATCAGTGGTGGCATCCTCGGCGGCACCATCAGTGGTGGCATCAGTGGGGTCACCCTCGGCGGTACCATCAGTGGTCTCAGGATCGGTGGGGAAGGCGGCGTCCTCATACAAGTGAGGTTGTTCCTCCATCTCCTGGGACAGCTTCCAGAATGGCTTGTCGACGCCCGAACCCCCGGCCTCATCGTTGTTGGCCATGTTTCTCTCTAAATAGGAACAAAGTTTGGTCAAAAAGTTGGTCATCGACACCGAGGCATCCTAAAAGCTAAGCTTTTATCATTGAGGGTTTTTCGACGCCGAGGCACCCTAAAAGCCTAAGCTTTCATCATTTCGGTTTTTATCGACACCAAGGCACCCTAAAAGCCATGCATTAGTCACAAGTACGCCGGGGCACTTGATCCTACTTAATTACCTACTAAGATACCCCGGCCCATGCATTAGTCACAAGTACCCCATATGTCCTATTTTTAGCAAAGTCATGCTAAAATTCACGGAAAATTTCAGCATGACCTTTGCTGAAAATAGGACATATGGAGTACCCGAATTTGCCGGAACGGAAGTTAATCGACATTCCGGCAAACTCAAGGGCCTCTCGGGTGGACAAGGCAAAAAAGGCCTCCATCACAACATGGAAAATACATTGGCATGTGAAGAGGTGAAACAATATATGCATCTCCAAGCAGTATCATCTCCAAGCAGTATCATATTTGTAATGACTGAAAATATTTACTTCAGGAAATATTTACTACTGTAGTTTCTGTTACAAACAAAAAGAAGACTGAAGTTTGTCCTAGCTATATTTCAGGATGATTTTTCAGTTGCTCATGCTTTTTACAAATTGTAGCTACTGTTTTTTATACCTAAACAAAATTGCCCTAGCTATATTTGCTACTGTTTTTATACCTAATTTTTTGCTACTGTTTTTTAATTTGCTACTGCTTTTTTTTATTTTCTACTGTTTTTTTATACATAGACCACCAAAGTCCAAAGAGTAACCACTTATTAGCTACCAGGAGTAAGTAACTAACTAAATACACTTCTATAACAAAATAAATCAGAAACTTAGTTTTCAGTGTAATGAAACTAATTTGGCGTTGTAGGTCTTGATATATTTTTCTTATGGACTTGGTCAAATTTGAATAAGGACAAAGCTAGAACTTCAATTAATTTGGAATGGAGAGAGTAATCCACAATAGATAAACTGAAGCATACTAAATGAAGACAAGCTCTTGGATGCTACACCTTAGTTTTAGAATAGACAAACAGACACGTTCTAACTTCTAATGGAAAACATGGTTAGATAGATGATTACAAATTGCACATGAAAGAACAGGGGTAAATATTGTTAACAGAAGACAGCCAAACAAATATATTGCTCTTTATGAGGTTATGAGGTTACAGAGTACAAACTTAACTTGAGAATGACAGTGTTCAAAATAGTCAATGAAAAATTCATCAGTACTGAACATAATTAACAGAAGTTATTTTGATGGTATATAAGAATATTTATGGAACAAACAACATGAAGATAGCTGCAATCTTAAACAAAAATCAAAGCACACTTGTCTGTAAAAAGCTAACAAACTATGTGATGCTTCCAGCTAATATGTTCAGAGAACAGGAGCATGAGAAAAAATAACAGAAACTATATGATTTAACTGGTTTCAAAACATGAAGTCCAAAAAGCTCTTGTTTTTGACTTTGCATCCACTGATAAAGAAGAATCAGAGTAGTGAGGAAGACTGTAAATGTTCTGAAAATTAAAAGAAAAGAGAGATTGCATGTTCATCTTAGCTGCAGTATGCATAACAGCCTGGGTGCAGAAGCAAATATACATGATGTTCTCCTGGGAAGATGACTAAATGCACAAGAGATAACGCATATTAACTCTCCATTAACTAATTCCTTTTAGAATCAAAGATGAACTTGGGTGACCAAATGTGGTTCAAGTACTACTTTAAGACATAACTATTCAACAAGGACCAAAAATAATGAAACTTGCCTAACGTAAGCAACTAAATACTACTTGCCTAACGACGAGTAATTTGGAACGGAGGGAGTATATATTAAGTGATACTACATCTTTGCCTGCTGTGAACAGTACCACCTATGTTTGTTTGGTTTTTTTTTTGCAGAGACAGATGCAGGGGAAATACATATAAAAAAGGCATAACAGGTTTGCCAACAATTCAATAATGACTAAGAAGGAAAGGCACACGCTTGATATACACAAAAATGATGAAACCAACTAATAAGGACTCGGACAACCCCCTAGCTAAATGACCTCCATTACAATTACTGAAGTATCAAGCAGAAAAACAGAGGAAAAGTATACCTAGACGAGCGTGGTGGTATATGCGCTAGGCAGTAGGTTCTTTACCAGAGTAGTATGTGCATCATCAGAGGTTTGACACATAGGATTAAATGAACATAGTCACATAACCATCTCACAGCATCAGAGGTGGGAAATGGAGGCGGGGGTGATTTGGATGGGGTACCTGCGGGCGTAGAAGACGGGGGCGTCGTCGGGGACGAAGACGTCGACGCTGTGGATGTTGGTGGTGGTGCGACGAGGTCCGGGAGGCGACGAGGTCCGGGTGGTGGTGGTGCTCCGAGGAGACGAGGAGAGCGGCGCCGAGGAGACGAGGACGACGGGGCGACGGGGCGGCGGCGTCGGGAGAGGAGAGGGCGGCGTCGCGGCGTCGGGGCGTCGCGGCGGAGACGAGGACGACGGGGCGGCGTCGAGGCGGCGGGGCAGCGGCGTCGGGAGAGGAGAGGGGAAGGGGATCGAGGGCGAGGGCGAGGGAGAGAGAGGGGATAGGTTATCCAACAGGTACATCCATACTATTGGCGCACCTCACCCTGGTGCGCCATAAGTACATCCATACTAATGGCGCACCTCACCCTGGTGCGCCATTAGTATTTTTTTTCTGCTCGAGCCAACAGGTTATCTTCCACCTTACCTGATCCACACCAAGTTCCCTCTACTAGCTCGACTGGTCAGCAGCCAGTTCTCACACCAGGAGGTCCTGGGTTCGATTCCCAGGCTCCACAATTTTTTTTATGCATTTAAAATGCTGTTTGATATTTATTTGTGTTTAAATATGTTCAAACTTGTTTAAATCATAACAGTAATATTTTTTATAAGACAGTAATAATTTTTTAAAAATATCATCAAACAGTAATGTCGGTGGAGCGGGGGAGGGTGCGCGGGGTGCGGGGGGCCGGTGGACCGGGGGGTGCTCGGCGGCGAGGGGGACCGGATCTGGCGAGGTGGGATAGCTAGCGATCGAGATGGAGGGGGATCGAGATCGAGTGTCCATGAAATTTAAAAATATTCATGATAGTTCAAAAAGTGCCCATGAAATACAATCGAGAAATGAAGGCTACGATTTAAATACAATCGATCTTAGCTAGCTATCTGTTCACAATCTTCTTGCCCTTCTTTTTCGCAAATGGAGTTCTTCTGTGGAACGGACGTCCTTTAGGTAGGGTGGTCCTGCTTCTTCTTGTGGTGTATGCTACTACTTCATCATCGTCGTCATGTTCGATTCTCGGGTCGCCGTACTTGTCGAAGTCTTGCTCATTGGCTACTCCATCCATTCCGATGATCTTCCTTTTGCCTCTCTCACGACAACACGACTGGGCTTTGACGGGTCGGTAATGAAGAAGCATTGGTCCACTTGGGAAGCCAGTACCCATGGCTCATTTTTCGCGGTGACGTTTGCGCCTGCGGTCTTGGATTTGGCTTCGGGTATAACCATGGTGGTGAAATACCGGTCTTCTTTTAGGACGCTCTTGGCCCATCTGACACGGAACATCGGGACCTTCTCTCCAGCGTAGCTCAGCTCCCAGATCTCCTCGATCCTTCCGTAGTATCTATCCTTGTCGTTACCGGTGTAGGATTCCATCGTTACCCCAGAGTTCTGATAACCATCGCTCTTCATGTCCTTGGCCTCGGTGTAGAATGTGTAGCCATTGATATCGTACGCCTCATAGGTCATCAGGTTGTGCTCGGCGCCCTGTGACAAGGCGAATATGAGTTGTTCTTCCGCGGAAGAATCCTCATGTAAAGGGTACGACGGAAGCTTCTGCTTGAACCAACGCGTGAAACATGAGTTGTGCTCTTTGAGTATATCTCCGTCCGTCCTCTGTTGGCCTCGGTCATTGTATGTCTTCTTAATAAAGGTTTTGTGGTCTACCACCCAAGGATCGACCACGTCTATGTGTTGTAGCGCGACTAGGTTTGCTCTTTCAAAGTCGGCGAGTTGACCCTCGAAGTCGACATGCATTTCGCGGCGACCCTCACAGTGACCCCATCCAGCGAGCCTGCCGAGGTGCCTGTTGACGGGCAGACCAACGGGGTTCTCGATGCCTAGATAATTCGTGCAGTAGGAGATGCACTCTTTGGTCAGAAAGCCCCTGGCTATGCTTCCCTCTGGACGTGACATGTTGCGAACGTATCCTTCGATGACACCATTCATCCTTTCGAACGGCATCATGCTGTGCAGGAACGTCGGCCCGAGTTGGATGATATCGTCCACGATATGGACCAGCAGATGCACCATAACGTCGAAGAATGCGGGCGGGAAGTACATCTCAAGCTCGCATAGTATCACCACGATCTCTTCCTGTAGCCTTCTGAGTTGCCTCACGCCAACAGACTTCCGAGATATGACGTCGAAAAAGTTGCATAGGCCAAATAGCGTTTCACGGACGTGCGCGTCCATGATCCCACGGATTGCAACTGGAAGTATCTGCGTCATCAGCACGTGACAGTCGTGAGACTTCATCCCGCTGAACTTCAACTTCGCTAGGTCTAGGTATCTGCTTATCTTCCCCGCGTAACCGTAAGGAAGTTTTACTCCTATGAGACAGGTGAAAAACTGCTCGATCTCCTCCTGACTTAGAGTGAAGCACGCGGGAGGGTAGTCATTTCCGGTCTTCTTGGCCTTTTTGCCTTTGCGACGACTTTCCGTGTCCTGCTTCGCCTCATCATCATCATCATCATCATCATATATAGCGTGAAGCTCCTGCCTGATGCCCATTGATTTCAAGTCTGTCCTTGCTTTCGGCCCATCTTTGGTCCTCTCTGGCATGTTGAGCAGGGTACCAAGCAGACTCTCGCACACGTTCTTCGTGATATGCATGACATCAAGGCTGTGAGGCACACGGTGGATCTTCCAGTATGGCAAGTCCCAGAAAACAGACCTCGTTTTCCATACCTTCAGCAGCGGCTCTGGCGCCTTTCGCTTCTTTCCCAGCTCTGGCGCCTTTTGCTTCTTTCCCGGCAGTGGGCAGTCTTTCCAATTTTTCAATAGCTCGTCTATTTCCTCGCCGCTCCTCGTACGCGGGCGTCCTCGGGGTTCGGTTTCACCATCGAATAGATCCTTGCGTTTTCTCCACGGGTCATCGTCGCGAAGCCACCTTCGATGTCCCATGAACACGGTTTTCGAAGACCCGGGATCTCTATCTAGCTGGCGATACGTTGTGTCATCCATGCACCTGACGCATCCAGAAAATCCGTGGACCACCTGCCCCGCGAGATATCCGTAACCAAGATAGTCGGGCACCGTCGTGAGCAGCGCGGCTCTCATAGGGAAATATTCTTTCTCTGCGGCATCCCACGTATTGGCTGGCGTTTTCCACAGCGTGTCAAGCTCCTCTTTCAGCAGCCCCAGATACAGATTGATGTCGTTCCCTGGTTGTTTTGGTCCTTCAATTAGCATACTCATGTGAATGTACTTCCTCTTCATGCACAACCAGGGGGGAAGGTTATACATCCACACAAACACAGGCCAGGTGCTATGTGTGCTTTCTGGCTGCCAAACGGATTGACTCCATCGGTGCTCGCGCCCAGCACGATGTTCCTTGGATCGTTCCCAAATTCTAGGTCTTCGAAGTTCAACGCTTGCCACTGGCTCGCATCCTTAGGGTGACTCAGCATCTTGTCTTTTTTATCTATCTCCGGATCATTTGCGTCATCTTCTCGCTTCTTCTCCTCCCTATCCGCGTGCCAACGCAGGACCTTTGCTACCTTAGGGTCCGCGAAATACCGCTGCAGACGAGGAGTGATCGGAAAGTACCACACCACTTTTCGAGGAGCTTTCTTCCTCTTCTTGTATCGAGTGACGCCGCACACTGGACATATGGTAGACTCCGCGTGCTCGTCCCGATAAATGATGCAATTGTTCATGCACACATGGTATTTCACGTGCGGTAAATCCAGAGGACACACGATTTTCTTCGCCTCCTCCAAACTGGTCGGGCACTTGTTCCCCTTGGGAAGACGTTCGTGCCAGAATGACATGTTCTCGTCGAAGCATGCGTCGGTCATTTTGTGTTTTACCTTCATCTCCAGAGCCATGAGCGTTACTTTCAGGCGGGTATCCTCGGGCCTGCATCCTTCATACAATGGAGTAACCGCGTCTAACTCAAGTTGATCCATCTTGGCTTTCTCTCGGGCGGCAGCTCTTGCGTTATCCGTCTGCTTGAGAAGCAGCTCTTGAATATGAGGGTCCTGCACCCAGCCCATCGATGGTCCAGCGTCGTCTGCTCCGCCGGCATCATCATCTTCATGATCATGCCCGTCGTCTGCTCCGGCATCTTCCTCATCATCATGTCCTGCATCTTCTACATGATGACTGTGTATAGCATCACCGTCGTGATCATCTCCTGGGGATTCTTCGTCTTCTCGCCCGCCCGAGCCGCGGTGGTTGTCTTGCTGCCCTTCCTCATTTCTTGCCCGACCCCCATGGACGACTTTGTAGTCATCTTCATCACCTTGCCACCGATAGCCATCCATGAAACCACGCAAGAGCAGGTGGTCCCGCACCTGCCAGGATTCCGGGTCCGCAATAAGGCTCTTCAGCTTGCATCTTCGACACAGACATCTTATCTCCGTCTCGTTCTTTTGAAGCATCTCGGCCTTCGCGGACCTCAAAAACCTATTCACGATGCCTTCGGTTATCATGCGGACCATGGTCGCCTGCGGGGTAGAGCAAAACGATATTTTAGAACCAAGAAAAAATTTGGCATGACTTTCCCTAAAAATAGGACCAAAAAGAATGCTTAATGCCAAAATTCTCGCCGAAACGGAAATGAATCAACATTCCGGCAAAATATTGGCAACTATCGCATTTCAAATACCGGTACACCTCCAAACACAAACACATATGCAACACCACAAACATATGCAACACCGCGAACATACATAGATCTAGCTAGGCCATAAAAAGTGCATGTGCACATTGTTGTAGTGAGAACAACATAAATATAGCTTCCCCCCTTACTTACCTATCAAAACAAGGTAATTTAACCACTTAAATTGAATGAATCTATGGTGGAAATGAGGTGAAAAAGAGGAGGCACCCGAGACAAGGAGGAGGTGGAGAGAATGAAGTGGGGAGAAAGTGAGTGTGGGTAGGAGAGGCTGTCCAAAATATCTTGTTGCTGCCCACTTACTAATGGCGCACCAACTCTAAATGCGCCATTAGTAATCCAGGTTACTAATGGCGCACCTTTTGGTGGTGCGCCATTAGTATGTTTGGACAGGCGCACTAGTTAAAAAAAACTTTTGATACTAATGGCGCACCCTGGGCCAGGTGCGCCATTACTAGTTACAACTAGTAATGGCGCACTGTGTCTGGATGCGCCATTAGTATGTTTGGACAGGCGCACTAGTTTAAATAAAAATTATACTAATGGCGCACCCTGGGACAGGTGCGCCATTACTAGTTACAACTAGTAATGGCGCACTGTGTCTGGATGCGCCATTAGTATGTTTGGACAGGCGCACTAGTTAAAAAAAATTGATACTAATGGCGCACCCTGGGCCAGGTGCGCCATTACTAGATACAACTAGTAATGGCGCACTGTGTCTGGATGCGCCATTAGTATGTTTGGACAGGCGCACTAGTTAATTTTTTTTTTTTGATACTAGTGGCGCACCCTGCGCCTGGTGCGCCATTAGTAGTTTCAACTCTAATGGCGTATCAGAAGGTGGTGCGCCATTAGTATATACTAATGGCGCACCGCTTGTCTGGTGCGCCATTAGTGTCAATCCCATCTATAGCCCTTTTTCTAGTAGTGAAAGGCCCGTACAAGACCCATAAATGAGTCGGCGGCCCATGGATCCTACGAGACGTAGAAGGCCCATGGATCCTACGAGACGTAGAAGGCCCATGGATCCTACGAGACGTACAAGGCCCATGGATCCTACGAGACGTACAAGGCCCATGGGTCCTACGAGACGTAGAAGGCCCATGGATCCTACGAGACGAAGAAGGCCCATGGATCCGACGGCCCGTGAAGGGCCATGTCGGTCGAGTTGGCCCCCGTTTGAACGATATAGCATATTCAAAGAATTATCCTACTCAATACTATCACCTCTAAAAGGCATACACTATACAACAAAGAGATCAAGGCATAGAAAGGTAGAATAATCCTACACTATACAATAAAGAAATTACAGCCCATTATACCCACTGGGCATTATGGTTCGGCACAGGTGATAATAAAGCATACACAAACAGCAAATTACATACACTGGGCAAATACAGCTCACACATCATGGACGCGCATCAACTTAACTCCATTTGAACTATAATCTCTTCAGAAAATAGGATTGGCCAGATTCAGATAGCACAAATTTCAGTCTGCAAAATCTCCAATTCCTTCATGGTTACCTCAGTGTCTTGTTTCATTTTTTTGAC
The DNA here is from genome assembly GCF_002575655.3 of Aegilops tauschii subsp. strangulata. Lineage (NCBI taxonomy): Eukaryota > Viridiplantae > Streptophyta > Magnoliopsida > Poales > Poaceae > Aegilops > Aegilops tauschii. Next base: position 629,815,258 of record NC_053036.3, on the reverse strand, counting down.
TCCTGCATCTAATACCTGCATGTCCAGTCTCAACTTGTTGATTATACCTTGACAATCATGTACATGTTGTCTTGCCACCTCTAGTTGATGCTCGAGAACATGAGCACATTCCAATTCCAATCCATAATCATTCGGTAACGGCCATGCCGCACTGCTCGCAGATCTTTGTGTTGATGTCACTTCATCCTGAAATGTTTCTGTAAGTACACATGACTAGGGCAAAAATATAGTTACAACAGTGAAGCGAACAAGACACTATTTTGTACTACATGGCAAAACAGGACTAACAATAATGTTACACGTCACTTTCAAAAAAACATGTTTCACGTCATGAAGCATAAGCAGGTGATATTTTAAAAATTATAAAAAAGATAGTCTGTGCAGCCTGCATACAGAAATCCCTCTTAGCTCACCAGAGGAGCATGATGTTGGGGCCCAATCGAAAACACAGACAAGTTACAAATTTAGACAGCATGTTGCGTATAAGTAAGCAAGCAGTTGGCCATTTTGTGCCTCAATTAAAGTCTTAGGGAGCATAATGAACAACAGAGGATTTCATACAAACATACTACAGCAGGAAAAACTATGCAATCATTAGCGTAGTATAAACTAGATTGTGAGCCTCATGCAATAATAGTTGGTTAATAGACTTCAAAGCTTCAGGGACACTTCGGCAGAGTAATTAAATGGTAAGGCCTTTAATTATGTCAACTAATAGTGATACAAGTACCGAACATCAGGCATGATTATTTGGGCATCTCATTAACTGAGGACAAATAAAGCAATTGAAAACAGAAAATTAACTATGCCTGAAACAAACAAGGAATTGAACTATTGAGTTGCATACAGTGACTTACCTTAGCAGGTTGAAGAGGCTCAGCGCAGCTCCTACTTCTCTTGCAAGGCTCCTTCCTAACATCTTGTACTTGGAAATCCTCAATCTTATCTTCATTGCACCCCCTCTGCAAGGTGACACAAACTAGTTACTCGTCTCCTTGGAAGATAAATATGCATACTTTCCAGTCTGTGAACACAAAAGGATGAGATTATAACAAAACAACACCACATAATGAAACATGCCGCATCTCCTGCACTTGCACACAATGAAATGAGCATTTACTATGTCTGCACTATGTAAAAACTAGGCATACCTTCCAACTGGATCTCCAGGTACTCTTGGAGAGCCTACTGTAGTGTACAGCCAAACCTTTATGTCACCTATGAGTTAGACAAGGCCCCACTACAGCAGCCCTTAGTGTTTAAATCGTTGACAAGCTCTGTTAGAGTGTTAGGTCAAGAACAACAAGTAATCAAAGCAAACAGTCCTAGTATGGCTGGCTGATGCAAACAAGCAATTGAACAGATATGTGAGCAAATCTTACATATCAAGAAAAGTAGCAAAGAAGGAGGCTTAAAGACCATCACTTGACTGACCAGATTTAAGGGGCATTTAAACATCATGTGCAACGTATGAACTAACATAAACATTGCATATTCCAGATTCTACAATGGAATGCACATGTATTAGGTTATGCCATGTATGATGATGCCTAAATGTACAGATAGCAGGCAGGAGTGATTCATCATTGCACACACAATTGAATTGCAGGTTAAGGGCCAGTTCGATTCCGCATTTTCAGGGCATATTGTCAAAATAAGCCATAAAAGATGTAAAGAAGTCATTTTTGAGTTATGGGCTTGGGCTTAACTAATTTCGCTTTGGAGGGGGGTGTTTAGGGTAGAACCTCACTAAAAATTGATGGGAAGGGGAATAGTGAAATGACTCTGTTGTCTGCCTATATTACACTCAAAATGCAACTGCTGACGCCCGTGTCACACCTAACCCTCAAGTAAAAACAAACACGCAAGCATTCATTGCCCTGCCCGCTTGCATCTTCTCTCCCCTTTCCCTCTACCTCGATCCCCTGCCTGCAGCACTAGGGTTCCTCCAGTGAGCCGTCGCCACTGGTCCCATCTGGCCTGGTCCTCAACGATGCTATGTCCACCTAGGCTACATGGCCGGCGGGTAGGGGCAAATCTCCCTGGCTGCTCCTCCCTCTGGCGCCTCCCCTCATTCTCATGGTCTCCAGCAGCTGCTCCACTGTGGTTCGTCCAACGCACTACTCCGGCGGGCGCTGCACAACTACAGCTGATGCCACACTACGGCAGAAGGCACCTTATTCCCCCTCCCCTCCTCCCAGGCCATGGCCTTGAGGTGCTGTTGAAGGATGAGCTCATCCAACAAGGTGAGGATCTCCTCTCATTTTTTGCCAAATTTTCATTCTGATCCACTATACGTTGAATTGCTATGAGTTGCTTCTGCTGCTGCTATATGATGCATTGCTATGAGCTGCTCCTGCTGCTGCTATATGATGAATTGCTATAAGCTGCTGCTGCTGTATGATGAGTTGCTATGAGCTGCTGCTGCTATATGATGAATTGCTATGAGCTGCTGTTGCTTTATGATGAGTTGCTACAAGCTGCTCCTGCTGCTGCTATATGATGAATTGCTATGCGCTGCTCCTGCTGCTGCTATATGATGAATTGCTATGAGCTGCTCCTGCTGCTACTATATGATGAATTGCTAAGCTGCTGCTGGTATATGATGAATTGCAGACTGCTGCTGCTGTATGATGAGTTGCTATGAGTTGCTGCTGCTGCTATATGATGCTTTCAGGTGGTGCTGCTATACGATAATAACCAGCCACTTGGACCATCGAATTTCCATAAATAATTGTTCTTCATTTAAATGTGGGTCCTGCGTTCTTCGTTTAAATTAGGCAATGGAATCTCTATGGAAAACATTGACCAAAGTAGATTGTGCCAAGTAGATGGTATCTTTGTATTTGCATTTTGAGCAAATAGTGATGGTCTGTTTTCCTATCATATTAATTACTGCACTAGGTTCAATTTGTGATGTTTGCAAGTCAAATTAATTTCCATATGGGCAGCAAAATGAAAAAATATAATGCAATCTAGACTTTCCACTGATCATACCAAAGATAAGCTGAAAACGCAATGAAAAGAACTGGTTGGCTTATTACATGGAGCTTATATTCACAGGTGCTCATTTTCTTAGGATAACTCGTAATAACTGTCCCTAAGAAACTTGGCTAATAGAACTGGCATACAAATAACATGTCACGATGATTGCAATGGAGGAGTGACGTACCATAGCACACTGTATAGGCTCACCGCTGCCTCTCCTTTTTTTGCGATGTTTCATGAAATTGCCACATACATCTTGTACTTTTTCATTGTGTAACCCTATCTGCAAGTTGACATGGCTAATTTCATACATCTCTACATGATACTACATTGCATATCCCTTGCGCATATTTAAACCACCAATTAACAATTGTGTGCGTACCATAAACTAGCCATGACTCTGTATGCTGGACTAGCAGGCACTCTAAGGGAGCCTAATGTAGTGCACTGGAATTCCTACATGCCACCTACGATTTTGTGTAATGTACTGCCCCTGTTCCTAAATATGTCTTTGTAGAGATTCCAGTATGGACCACATACAGATGTATATAGATGCATTTTCGAGTGTAGATTCACTCATTTTGCTCCGTATGTAGCCTATAGTGGAATCTCTAGAAAGACTTATATTTAGGAACGGAGGTACGAGGTAGTATCATGTATGACATCTACATATCTAATTTAGCAGCCAGTAGTAGAAATCATTGTCTGCACAAAGGGATTACTGGTCGAAAATCCTAGCAAAGCACGCTGGCAAGCACAGAACAATACAAGAGAGAGACGCGCTTACAAGATCATAGCAATGCCTCAGTCCAGGATCTTGGTTGGCCAAGCTGTTAGATCCAGAAGAAACATCGTCCTTGTAGTTTTTGCCAGCTGCATAATAGGTAACAGCGTCCGGTTAGTATATTCGAAGTACATCGGGCAGGTGATGCTGGACGGGTTTAAAGGTGACAAGTACCTAGGCCGTGGCGGGGGCTTGGCATCTCTCCAGACGGTGGGAATCAGGTTAGAAACGTCGAGGGTGATGACGCTGCGCTGGCTGTCGGTGTCCGGTAAGGAGATCTAGAACTGTCGAGTAGGGTGTTTGTGGAGCGGCTCCGGTAGGGTGGACTACGGTGTGGGTGAAGCGGATCTGTGGCCGTGGACAAGGGCGTAGGTGAAGCTGCTCCGGTGGTTGGGTTAAGGATGGTGTCGACGACGCGGATCTGCGGCCATGGACGGGGCGTCAGAAGCTGCTCCAGTGGTTGGGTTAAGGATGGTGTCGACGATGCGGATCTGCGACCGTGGACGTGGTGTCAGAAGTTGCTCCGGTGGTTGGGTTAAGGGTGGCGTCGACGATGCGGATCTGCAGTCGTGGACGAGGCGTCAGAAGCTGCTCCGGTAGGTTGGATGAGGGTGCCAGGAAGCAGATCTGAGGCCGTGGACTTGTGAGTTGGCAAAGCGGCCCCGGTAGGGTTGAGAATGGTATAGGCGAAGCTACTCTGGTAGGGTTGATGATGGTGTCGGCGAAGCGGCTCCGGTAGGGTTGAGGAAGGTGTCCGTGAAGCGGCTCCGGTAGGGTTGAGGAAGGTGTCGGCGAAGAGGATCAGAGGCCGTTGAGGGAGTCCTGGATTAGGGGGTACCCGGACAGCCGGATTATATCTTGTGGCCGGACTGTTGGACTATGAAGATACAAGATTGAAGACTTCGTCTCGTGTCCGGATGGGACTCTCTTGGCGTGGAAGGCAAGCTTGGCGATACGGATATGTAGATCTCCTTCTGTTGTAACGGACCCTGTGTAACCCTAGCCCTCTCCGGTGTCTATATAAACCGGAGGGTTTAGTCCGTAGGACAAGGACAATCATACCATAGGCTAGCTTCTAGGGTTTAGCCTCTACGATCTCATGGTAGATCAACTCTTGTAATACTCATGTTCATCAAGATCAATCAAGCAGGAAGTAGGGTATTACCTCCATAGAGAGGGCCCGAACCTGGGAAAACATCGTGTCCCTCGCCTCCTGTTACCGTCCGCCTGAGACGCACAGTTCGGGACCTCCTACCCGAGATCCGCCGATTTTGACACCGACAGCCGTCGACGGGGGCGTCGGTGGGGCGGCTCCGGGGGGTGTGGACGAAGCGTCTCCGGTGGGGAGTACGAATGAGCCGCTGCAGATGCGCGGCGGTTGACGAGAGTACCGGCGAAGCAGATCCGGCGCCGTGGACAAGGCCGGCACTGAATGGGCTGTGGTACAGTGGTGGATGAGCAGTCTACTTGTTTCTAGGGGAGGTGGGAGGGGTAGATGCGGCCGCAGAAGCAGATCCGACGAGGTGGACGCCACTGGCAGTTAATGGGCTATGGTACGCCGGTGGATGAGCAGTCTAGGGTTTCGAGAGGGGAGGGGAGAAAGGGCGATGAAGTACGGATGGCGTGATGTAAGATGCTCTGGTGCTGTGGAGTTAGTCGTTTTTGCGGGAGGGGGAGAGGAAATGGGGGTGCCGTGTAGTGGGGGAACTGGAAGTTACCAAAGCAGCCCCGACCTATCATGTAGATGAGGGCGGTATTGTAACTGTTGGTCTCCATGCACCAAGGACAAAAGGGGGATTTCGCATGCTAAAGACTAAGGTGGCGGAAATTTTAGAAGGAGGCGGGAGATTTTGCCGCCTGCGGGATCGTTCGTATCCAGTTTCAACTAATTTTGGACCGTGCTAGCGGGAAGGTCATGCGAGACTGTGTACACGGGGCACGCGTCAGCAGTTAATAACTGGTGTGAAGTCCACCCTAGAAAAAAAGACAATAACTCGGGATGATGCGCCGATAACTTGGACGTTCACACGAGCACGGCCAATCGTACGGGTGTAGTGGCGTGTTCACAAAAAAAGGGATCAAACGCTCAGCCTATGTATTTCTCGTGTAAATAGATAATTTAGTGCCATTGGTTATTTACTTTAAACATAATGCATTGACGTGTTAGTGTAGAGGCGCACAAAAAGAAATGGATATTGTAGTCAGCTACTTAAAAGTGTTACCTCATATGATTACATAGCCTCCATTTCATAAATTGCGTACCCGTTGAATTCATATATGAATATTACATATATTAGTTCAAAATAGAAACTTAAATCATCCAAGACTAATGAATTTGAATGCAGGAGTAACAATGGTGCATGTACATGATAGCTACATTGGTTGTTTGAAGAAACATCACTGTAACTTTGGCATGCACAACTGAAAAGGTTTATTTAAATAGAAAAAATGTGATATGTGAGTGTCCAATCTTTATAGCGTTGAATCGATATTGTACCTTTGGCCATGATACGAAGTAGATATTGACTTATGTTCAAGCAATGCACGTCCACGATCGCTAGATAGTGATACGTGAATGAATTGTGCAATCTCTCTCACACGCATACATATCTCATTTCCCTGTGGGCATCGGAATCACACACGCGCACTTCATGTATTTCTCTCCCTCCGTCAGGGTTAAATTCGTCTTTCTACCCCGTCCTACAAGTCTCTCACACAGAAACACACATGCTCTCTATGTCTAACACGCCCACCCCTTTAATTCCGCCCACCCACAACCACTAATGTCTCAAAGTATAATAATGTCTCTCACACATATGCTATCTACCTATCCCTTAATATAGCTAGATATGTGTCACAGAAACTCCTTCTCCCTACTAGCAAGATGCCCATGCGTTGCACGGAACATCAAGATGCATTTGTATGAGAAGTTTATCTTGTGGGAGAAAAGGATGAATGAGGGAATGCCTTATTTGCAAATGCGGAGAGGGGTGTGGGTATCTTTTTGCAAAATTGCCATAGTTTCCTTCCTGTCCGTCGGATATAAATCGGATGGCCTATATTGCAGGATGGCAGGAACACCATCATCACCAACTCTGTTTTTTTATAAGAGTAGAGATATGTGAGTGTCACTGCCCCCCCCCCCACACACACACCCACACTTCCCAACACCGAAGGAGTAGGGTGACACCTCGATCTTGATACTAATCTATCGACTGGCTTCTCTCTCAAACATACACACACACACTACCCGGCACCGAAGGAGTAGGGTGGCACATCGATCTTGATAATAATCTATCTACTCCTCTTTCAAACACACACACACACACACACACTCGCTAGTTGTGCATCTGTGCCTACCGCGCACACTCTCGATACATCTTTCTCTCCCTCCCCCCCAACAATGACAGCAGAAGGGTGACAACTCGATCTGATCATAATCTGTCAATTGATTTCTCTCTCAAACATTGTGTCTCGGTGCCTCGCTCGGTAGCCCCCTCGATATGTAGACTTCTCGCGCGCGCACAGCTGTAGTGACGATGACGCTGAACCCAGTGTGCCTTGTTTTTACCGGCCTCATGTGATAGTTTTCACCCTGTTTTCTGTTAATTAACAAGGCAACCTTTTCTTTGTTACTACTAGTGAATCTGAAATCATTCGGGGCAGACATAAAATATATCACTTCAACCCAATTATCGCAGCAACTATTTTAAAAGAAATTAGCTAGCTGCTCGTGCGTTGCACGGAACATCCAGATGCATTTGTATGAGTTGTTTATCTTGTGAGAGAAAAGGTTGAATGAGGGAAGGCCTTATTTGCGAACATGGAGAGACATGTGGGTATATTTTTGCAAAATTGCCATAGTTTCTTTCCTATCCGTTAGATATAAATCGGACGGCCTATATTGCAGGATGGCACGCACACCATCATCACCAACTCTGTTTTATACTCCCTCCGTACGAAAATACTTGTCATCAAAATGGATAAAAAGAGATGTATCTAAAACTAAAATACGTCTAGATACATTTCCTTTTATCCATTTTGATGACAAGTATTTCCGGACGGAGGGAGTATTTGTCTTTTTAGAGATTTCAACAAGTGACTATGGCCAGACCTTACCAACATACTCAAAAAAGTAGTCCATAATTTTCATGTTACCCTCTTTTCTTGGCAGTGCAGTGCCCTCTGGATACCTCATAAATAAATCAAGGACAAATCTGACCCCTTCCTGAAAAGACAAACGGAGCAAAATGAGTGAATCTACACTCTAAAATATGTCTACATACACATCCGTATGTGGTAGTCCATTTGAAATCTGAAAAGAAAAATATTTAGGAACGAATGGAGTATATATAAGAGTAGACATGGAGATATATCGCCAGCATGGTCTACAACAAAAATGTGCTGGGCTGGTTAGCGTCGGATGCTCGCAACGCGATGACATGAGTTCGAATTCTGTCTTTTAACTTTATGTTTTTATATTATATATTACTCTACTTATTTAATATATACTTCTTTCGCTACTGTACCGACAGTGGAACCCACAGAGTACTTAGAATACAAGATTAAGGATGGACTTGTTTCTTTTTAACTTTCTGTACGAAGCTGTAGCCACCCTGCAAGTCACGTGTACACTGTACATGCAATTAACTTTTTACAGAGGGACAATCATACATGCAATTAACTCAAATGGATTGGATGTCACTCTATTATTTCCAGCATAAAGAGCATCTCCAATGGCAGCCGGCAAATTTCCTCCCGCTTCCTTAAGCGGAGGACGACATCAAACGCCAGCGGCATACATTTTTACAACTCTAACCAACCAGATGAAATTCGTGCAAACACGGACTGATTTCATATAAGCATGAAGGATTTTGTATAAAAAAGCCGGATCTTCATATAAACATGATGGATTTCATTACATTTACATGAACTAAGAGGTGCCAATCCGGCTCTCTTGTATAATTAATACTCCCTCCGTCCGGAAATACTTGTCCTAGAAATGGATGTATCTAGACTTATTTTAGTTCTAAATGGCCGCCCGCGGATCCCTTTGTCTTCCTCATGTCCGTCAGACACTTGCGGGGTCGACGAAGGTCCTCGGAAGAGACGAAGCAGCAAAGAAACCACCTGAATCCGCGGCCGTCGCCTCAGCGGTTGCCTTCATGGGTCCCAAGTGGCGGCGGCCTCCCGTGTTCTACTTCTCCTCGATGATGGCGGTGGACACGGAGAAGCTGGCCACCGACTCGTCGCTCTTCACGCACCCGGCTTCTGTCTCTGCCTGCATGGCGCTGCCGCAGGCACGGGAGGCGCCCACAGACACGGGAGGCGCGGCCACCGCAGACACTGGTGGCGCGGTACGACGCGGCAGCGACGGCGCCCGTACCGGCGTGCTCGCCGCCGTGCCGGCGTGGAGCAACTCACCACTCCTCATCGAGCTGAACTGGAGCGGCGAGTTGCTGAACCACGCGCCTGCTTGGGGCGGCAACTGGCTCCGTCGGGCCAAGCGAGGTTGGTGAAGCACCGAGCGACCTTGCCCGTATCCAGAGGGCTCGGAGGGCCACCCAGCCGGGTAATATGTCGGACAACGGCTCATCGGAAGCAATCGGAAGAGTGGAGAAAATGGTGAAGGAGGAGATGGGGGAGCGAAGGAGGGGTGCGATTCTTGCCCGCTGTCTGTCTAGCCTTGTGTAAATAGAGGGCGGACGGTAGGAGCTTGGCCGCCGTCTGGCCTCGTTTAAACTGAGGGCGGACGGGAGGAGCTCGGCTGGTGTTGCATTTTATTCCGGCCTGCTCATGAACGGACGTGTGGCCGGAGTAGGATTCTCGGTTTGCATGCGGGTTTAACGGAGGGGTTTAATGGAGGCGCCGGGCTTGCAGCGGGCGGCGCAGTACTATTTGATTTGACAGCAGTAATGAGCCGTCAAATCACAAAGGCCCTCGCCTCTCGTGAAACCGACCGAGCTAGACTGCCCCACCCTCTAGCCTTTTAAAAAATGTATATACTCCACCTTTGTACAGTAGTAGTATCGGTGGATTGCGCCATGGAGCAAAACTTGAAATTAAAATAAAGGTGGTACATATAGAGAGCGCTCGTCGCCAAATTATGCATATAGTACTATTAAAAAGGCTTGTCACAATAATGGTGTCCAGCACAAGTGCACAACCCACCCCTCAAATAAAACTAAGCACCCTGGAATTCTTTGACAAAACTAAGCACCCTGAAATTATTTGAGAACTAAACTGCTGGCCATATGATGTTGGCCATATATATTGTACGTATATAATGTGAAGAAACGAGTGGTAGTACTATACCAACTAAAAGATGAAATGTAAGAAATACTAGTATGTACGTACTGAAGAGTTAAAGTAACAAGAAGAAACATAACATAGTTATGCTGGGGGCTCAACACAACACACCCCTGAAATTAAATTAAGCACACCTGAAATTAAACTTTGCAACTATTCTGGTAGACACTACATTAGAACCACCATGAGCAACGACACTGCCACCTTACTCGGAGTCCTCGTCCACGTCCTCGACTTCGTCCTTGTCCCTCTTCCTCTTGGCCGATACTTCTTTGCATGAACCGCACACTTGGCTGTTGCTCTTCATCCAACCCTTGTAGATATTGAAGCAAAGGTAGCCATCCATTGCAGCGTAGTGGATGTGGTCTATATCTAGTACATTCCGCTGACATGCATGACGATGAAACGTGTATGGAGGTTTCTCCATTTTACCGTACGAAGGATGAACCATGGCTCCTGCCAGGGTTAGCATTGAAGGCTGACGAGAGGACACCAGCCGATTCTTCTGGAGGTCGAAGGTGTTGCCTACAACGAGGCCTATCCGACGCAGGACTACGTTGTCGTTACCAAAGTCTATAGTAATGAATTTGACTAGGTTTCTCTCGAGGAAGTCCTTAAAATCCTGGCCCTCAACGTCGGCATGGCATATGTGGTAGACCAAGCATAAGTCATGCACGCAAACCTGGATCACGGCGGGCTTCTTCCTCTCTTTGTCCTTTAGATCCTTCTCTCGTCCCAGGACTGTGGTGTACTCAACATCTAGCCCAGCGACCCACTCATCATCTGAGTCTTCAAACATGCGTCTAAAGCGAGAAAGGCATCCTTTCACCGTCGCGGAAGAACGGGTGTAGATGACGTCGAACTCATCGTCGGTGATGGTTCTAACCTTGTTCTCACCGCCGATCAGGGAGATTTGGGACGCCATGGATTTGGGAGGAGGGTTAGGATTAGTGGAACTGTCGTAATGTGAATGGACGGGACGACTAGGAGCGAACCGCTGTAGTATTGAAGGATGTGCGGGGACGAGTAGGAGCGAACTGCCAGCGTGCGAATGGCAGGGTAGTGGCTTTCCAATCTCCCATGATACGGGCTTCCGAGAGCCCTTGGATCTGAGATCGAACAGTTGCATGGCGTGATTCTAGACCTATGGGCGAATATCCTATCCTGGATGGTTATTCTGTAAATTTTCAGCAACTTAGCATGCGACCGTTTGATCTCAAATCCAAGGGTTGCCAGGAGCCCGTATCGTGGTCGCTGTTGGGGAACGTAGTAATTTCAAAAAATTCCTACGCACACGCAAGATTATTGTGATGCATAGCAACGAGAGGGGAGAGTGTTGTCCACGTACCCTAGTAGACCGAAAGCGGAAGCGTTAGAACAACGCGGTTGATGTAGTCGTACGTCTTCACGGCCCGACCAATCAAGCACCGAAACTACGGCACCTCCGAGTTCTACCACACGTTCAGCTCGATGACGATCCCCGGACTCCGATCCAGCAGGGTTTCGGGGAAGAGTTCCATCAGCACGACGGCGTGGTGACAATCTTGATGTTCTACCGTCGCAGGGCTTCGGCTAAGCACCGCTACAATATTATCGAGGACTATGGTGGAGGGGGGCACCGCACACGGCTAAGAGATCTTGGAGATCAATTGTTGTCTCTAGAGGTGCCCCCCCGCCCCCGTATATAAAGGAGCCAAGGGGAAGGGGGCGGCCGGTCAAGGAGGGCACGCCAAGGGGGAGTTCTACTCCCACCGGGAGTAGGACTCCCTTCTTTCCTTGTTGGAGAAGGAGAAGGGGGGAAGGAGGAGGAAGAGGGGAAGGAAAGGGGGGCGCCGCCACCTTCTCCTTGTCCTATTCGGACTAGGGGGGGGAGGGGGCGCGGCCAGCCCTTGCCTCCTCTCGTCCTCTCCACTAGGGCCCATGTAGGCCCATTAATCCCCCCGGGGGGGGGGGGTTCCGGTAACCTCCCGGTACTCCGGTAAAATCCCGATTTCACCCGGAACACTTCCGATATCCAAATATAGGCTTCCAATATATCAATCTTCATGTCTCGACCATTTCGAGACTCCTCGTCACGTCCGTAATCTTATCCGGGACTCCGAACAAACTTCGGTACATCAAAACTTATAAACACATAATATAACTGTCATCGAAACCTTAAGCATGCGGACCCTACGGGTTCGAGAACTATGTAGACATGACCTAGAACTGTTTCCGGTCAATAACCAATAGCGGAACCTGGATGCTCATATTGGCTCCTACATATTCTACGAAGATCTTTATCGGTCAAACCGCATAACAACATACGTTGTTTCCTTTGTCATCGGTATGTTACTTGCCCGAGATTCGATCGTCGGTATCCAATACCTAGTTCAATCTCGTTACCGGCAAGTCTCTTTACTTGTTACGTAATACATCATTCCGTAACTAACTCATTAGCTACATTGCTTGCAAGGCTTATAGTGATGTGCATTACCGAGAGGGCCCAGAGATACCTCTTCGACAATCGGAGTGACAAAACCTAATCTCGAAATACGCCAACTCAACATGTACCTTTGGAGACACATGTAGAGCTCCTTTATAATCACCCAGTTACGTTGTGACGTTTGGTAGCACACAAAGTGTTCCTCCAATAAACGGGAGTTGCATAATCTCATAGTTGTAGGAACTTTGTATAAGTCATGAAGAAGCAATAGCAACATACTAAACGATCAAGTGCTAAGCTAACGGAATGGGTCAAGTCAATCACATCATTCTCCTAATGATGTGATCCCGTTAATCAAATGACGACACATGTCTATGGTTAGGAAACATAACCATCTTTGATTAATGAGCTAGTCAAGTAGAGGCATACTAGTGACGTTAAGTTTGTCTATGTATTCACACATGTATTATCTTTCCGGTTAATACAATTATAGCATGAATAATAAACATTTATCATGATATGAGGAAATAAATAATAACTTCATTATTGCCTCTAGGGCATATTTCCTTTAGTCTCCCACTTGCACTAGAGTGGATAATCTAGATTACACAGTAATGATTCTAACACCCATGGGGTCTTGGTGCTGATCATGTTTTGCTCGTGGAAGAGGCTTAGTCAACGGGTCTGCAACATTCAGATCCGTATGTATCTTGCAAATCTCTATGTCTCCCACCTGGACTTGGTCCCGGATGGAATGGAAGCGTCTCTTGATGTGCTTGGTCCTCTTGTGAAATCTGGATTCCTTTGCCAAGGCAATTGCACCAGTATTATCACAGAAGATCTTCATTGGTCCCGATGCACTAGGTATGACACCTAGATTGGAAATGAACTCCTTCATTTGCTGCTTCCGAAGCAGCTATGTACTCCGCTTCGCAGGTAGAGCCCGCCACGACGCTTTGTATAGAACCGCACCAACTTACAGCTCCACCGTTTAATAAAAACACGTATCCGGTTTGCGATTTAGAATCGTCCGGATCAGTGTCAAAGCTTGCATCGACGTAACCATTTACGAAGCTTGCATCGACGTAACCGGTTTACGATTTACGACTAGCTCTTTGTCACCTCCATAAACGAGAAACATATCCTTAGTCCTTTTCAGGTATTTCAGGATATTCTTGACCACTGTCCAGTGATCCACTCCTGGGTTACTTTGGTACCTACCTGCCAAGCTTATTGCTAAGCATACGTCAGGTCTGGTACACAGCATTGCATACATGATAGAGCCTATGGCTGAAGCATAGGGAACGTCTTTCATTTTCTCTCTATCTTCTACTGTGGTCGGGCATTGAGTCTGACTCAACTTCACACCTTGTAATACAGGCAAGAACCCTTTCTTTGCCTGATCCATTTTGAACTTTTTCAAAACTTTATCAAGGTATGTGCTTTGTGAAGTCCAATTAAGCATCTTGATCTATCTCTATAGATCTTGATGCCCAATATGTAAGCAGCTTCACCAAGGTCTTTCATTGAAAAACTTTTATTCAAGTATCCCTTTATGCTATCTAGAAATTCTATATCATTTCCAATTAACAATATGTCATCTACATATAATATCAGAAATGCTACAGAGCTCCCACTCACTTACTTGTAAATACAGGCTTCTCCAAAAGTCTGTATAAAACCATATGCTTTGATCACACTATCAAAGCGTTTATTCCAACTCCGAGATGCTTGCACCAGTCCATAAATGGAACGCTGGAGCTTGCACACTTTGTTAGCACCTTTTGGATCGACAAAACCTTCCGGTTGCATCATATACAACTCTTCTTCCAGAAATCCATTCAGGAATGCAGTTTTGACATCCATTTGCCAAATTTCATAATCATAAAATGCGGCAATTGCTAACATGATTCGGACAGACTTAAGCATCGCTACGGATGAGAAAGTCTCATCGTAGTCAACTACTTGAACTTGTCGAAAACCTTTCGCAACAAGTCGAGCTTTGTAGACAGTTACATTACCATCAGCGTCAGTCTTCTTCTTGAAGATCCATTTATTTTTGATGGCTTGCCGATCATCGGGTAAGTCAACCAAAGTCCATACTTTGTTCTCATACATGGATCCCATCTCAGATTTCATGGCCTCAAGCCATTTTGCAGAATCTGGGCTCATCATCGCTTCCTCATAGTTCGTAGATTCGCCATGGTCAAGTAACATGACTTCCAGAATAGGATTATCGTACCACTCTGGTGCGGATCTTACTCTGGTAGACCTAGGAGGTTCGGTAGTAACTTGATCCGAAGTTTCATGATCAATTTCATTAGCTTCCTCACTGATTGGTGTAGTTGTCACAGGAACCGGTTCTTGTGATGAACTACTTTCCAATAAGGGAGCAGGTACAGTTACCTCATAAAGATCTACTTTCCTTCCACTCACTTCTTTCGAGAGAAACTCCTTCTCTAGAAAGGATCCGAATTTAGCAACAAAAATCTTGCCCTCAGATCTGTGATAGAAGGTGTACCCAATAGTCTCTTTTGGGTATCCTATGAAGACACATTTCTCTGATTTGGGTTCGAGCTTATCTGGTTGAAGTTTCTTCACATAAGCATCTTAGCCCCAAACTTTAAGAAACGACAACTTTGGTTTCTTGCCAAACCATGGTTCATAAGGCATCATCTCAACGGATTTTGATGGTGCCCTATTTAACGTGAATGCGGCCGTCTCTAAAGCATAACACCAAAACGATAGCGGTAAATTAGTAAGAGACATCATAGATCGCACCATATCTAGTAAAGTACGATTACAACGTTCGGACACACCATTTCGTTGTGGTGTTCCGGGTGGCGTGAGTTGCGAAACTATTCCGCATTGTTTCAAATGTAAACCAAACTCGTAACTCAAATATTCTCCTCCACGATCAGATCGTAGAAATTTTATTTTCTTGTTACGATGATTTTTCACTTCACTCTGAAATTCTTTGAACTTTTCAAATGTTTCAGACTTGTGTTTCATCAAGTAGATATACCCATATCTGCTCAAATCATCTGTGAAGGTGAGAAAATAATGATACCCGCCGCGAGCCTCAATATTCATTGGACCACATACATCAGTATGTATGATTTCCAACAAATCAGTTGCTCGCTCCATAGTTTCGGAGAACGGCGTTTTAGTCATCTTGCTAATGAGGCACGGTTCGCAAGTACCAAGTGATTCATAATCAAGTGATTCCAGAAGTCCATCAGTATGGAGTTTCTTCATGCGTTTTATACCGATATGACCCAAACGGCAGTGCCACAAATAAGTTGCACTATCATTATCAACTCTGCATCTTTTGGCTTCAACATTATGAATATGTGTATCACTACTATCGAGATTCAATAAAAATAGACCACTCTTCAAGGGTGCATGACCATAAAAGATATTACTCATATAAATAGAACAACCATTATTCTCTTATTTAAATGAATAACCGTCTCGCATCAAACAAGATCCAGATATAATGTTCATGCTTAACGCTGGCACCAAATAACAATTATTTAGGTCTAAAACTAATCCCGATGGTAGATGTAGAGGTAGCATGCTGACCGCGATCACATCGACTTTGGAACCATTTCCCACGCGCATCGTCACCTCGTCCTTAGCCAATCTTCGCTTAATCCGTAGTCCCTGTTTCGAGTTGCAAATATTAGCAACAGAACCAGTATCAAATACCTAGGTGCTACTGCAAGCATTAGTAAGGTACACATCAATAACATGTATATCACATATACCTTTGTTCACTTTGCCATCCTTCTTATCCGCCAAATACTTGGGGCAGTTCCGCTTCCAGTGTCCAGTCTGCTTGCAGTAGAAGCACTCAGTCTCAGGCTTAGGTCCAGACATGGGTTTCTTCTCTTGAGCAGCAACTTGTTTGCTGTTCTTCTTGAAGTTCCCCTTCTTCTTCCCTTTCCCCTTTTTCTTGGAACTGGTGGTCTTATTGACCATCAACACTTGATGCTCCTACTTGATTTCTACCTCCGCAGCTTTTAGCATTGCGAAGAGCTCGGGACTAGTCTTGTCCATCCCTTGCATATTATAGTTCATCATGAAGCTCTTGTAGCTTGGTGGCAGTGATTGAAGAATTCTGTCAATGACACTATCATCAGGGAGATTAACTCCCAGTTGAATCAAGTGATTATTATACCTAGACATTTTGAGTATGTGTTCACTGACAGAACTATTCTCCTCCATCTTACAGCTATAGAACTTATTGGAGACTTCATATCTCTCAATCCGGGCATTTGCTTGAAATCTTAACTTCAACTCCTGGAACATCTCATATGCTCCATGACGTTCAAAACGTCGTTGAAGACCCGGTTCCAAGCCGTAAAGCATGGCACACTGAACTATCGAGTAGTCATCAGCTTTGCTCTGCCAGACGTTCTTAACGTCGTCAGTTGCATCTGCAGCAGGCCTGGCACCCAGCGGTGCTTCCAGGACGTAATTCTTCTGTATAGCTATGAGGATAATCCTCAAGTTACGGACCCAGTCCGTGTAATTGCTACCATCATCTTTCAACTTAGCTTTCTCAAGGAACGCATTAAAATTCAACGGAACAATAGCACGAGCCATCTATCTACAACAAACATAGACAAGCAAAATACTATCAGGTACTAAGTTCATGATAAATTTAAGTTCAATTAATCATATTACTTAAGAACTCCCACTTAGACAGACATCTCTCTAGTCATCTAAGTGATCACGTGATCCAAATCAACTAAACCATGTCCGATCATCACGTGAGATGGAGTAGTTTCAATGGTGAACATCACTATGTTGATCATATCTACTATATGATTCACGTTCGACCTTTCGGTCTCTGTGTTCCGAGGCTATATCTGTATATGCTAGGCTCGTCAAGTTTAACCTGAGTATTCCGCGTGTGCAACTGTTTTGCACCCGTTGTATTTGAACGTAGAGCCTATCACACCCGATCATCACGTGGTGTCTCAGCATGAAGAACTTTTGCAACGGTGCATACTCAGGGAGAACACTTCTTGATAATTTAGTGAGAGATCATCTTAAAATGCTACCGTCAATCAAAGCAAGATAAGATGCATAAAGGATAAACATCACATGCAATCAATATTAGTGATATGATATGGCGATCATCATCTTGTGCTTGTGATCTCCATCTCCGAAGCACCGTCGTGATCACCATCGTCACCGGCGCGACACCTTGATCTCCATCGTAGCATCATTGTCGTTTACGCCATCTATTGCTTCTACGACTATCGCTACCACTTAGTGATAAAGTAAGCAATTACAGGGCGTTTGCATTTCATACAATAAAGCGACAACCATATGGCTCCTGCCAGTTGCCGATAACTTCGGTTACAAAACATGATCATCTCATACAATAAAATATAGCATCACATCTTGACCATATCACATCACAACATGCCCTGCAAAAACAAGTTAGACATCCTCTACTTTGTTGTTGCAAATTTTACGTGCTGCTACGGGCCAAGCAAGAACCGTTCTTACCTACGCATCAAAACCACAATGATAGTTCGTCAAGTTAGTGCTGTTTTAACCTTCGCAAGGACCGGGCGTAGCCACACTCGATTCAACTAAAGTGAGAGAGACAGACACCCGCCAGTCACCTTTAAGCACGAGTGCTCGTAACGGTGAAACTAGTCTCGCGTAAGCGTACGCGTAATGTCGGTCTGGGCCGCTTCATCTCACAATACCGCTGAACCAAAGTATGACATGCTGGTAAGCAGTATGACTTGTATCGCCCACAACTCACTTGTGTTCTACTCGTGCATATGACATCTACGCATAAAACCTGGCTCGGATGCCACTGTTGGGGAACGTAGTAATTTCAAAATATTTCCTACGCACACGCAAGATCATGGTGATGCATAGCAACGAGAGGGGAGAGTGTTGTCCACGTATCCTCGTAGACCGAAAGCGGAAGCGTTAGCACAACACGGTTGATGTAGTCGTACGTCTTCACGGCCTGACCGATCAAGAACCGAAACTACGGCACCTCCAAGTTCTAGCACACGTTCAGCTCGATGACGATCCCCGGACTCCGATCCAGCAGGGTGTCGGGGAAGAGTTCCGTCAGCACGACGGCGTGGTGACAATCTTGATGTTCTACCGTCGCAGGGCTTCGCCTAAGCACCGCTACAATATTATCGAGGACTATGGTGGAGGGGGGCACCGCACACGGCTAAGAGATCTTGGAGATCAATTGTTGTCTCTAGAGGTGCCCCCTTGCCCCCGTATATAAAGGAGCCAAGGGGGAGGGGGCGGCCGGCCAAGGAGGGCGCGCCAAGGGGGAGTCCTACTCCCACCGGGAGTAGGACTCCCTTCTTTCCTAGTTGGAGAAGGATAAGGGGGGAAGGAGGAGGAAGAGGGGAAGGAAAGGGGGGCGCCGCCACCTTCTACTTGTCCTATTCGGACTAGGGGGGGTGAGAGGGCACGGCCAACGATTGCCTCCTCTCTTCCTCTCCACTAGGGCCCATGTAGGCCCCTTAAGCCCCCGGGGGGTTCCGGTAACCTCCCGGTACTCCTGTAAAATCCCGATTTCACCCGGAACACTTCCGATATCCAAATATAGGCTTCCAATATATCAATCTTCATGTCTCGACCATTTCGAGACTCCTCGTCATGTCCGTAATCTTATCCGGGACTCCGAACAAACTTCGGTACATCAAAACTCATAAACTCATAATATAACTGTCATCAAAACCTTAAGCGTGCGGACCCTACGGGTTCGAACTATATAGACATGACCTAGAACTGTTTCCGGTCAATAACCAATAGCGGAACCTGGATGCTCATATTGGCTCCTACATATTCTACGAAGATCTTTATCGGTCAAACCGCATAACAACATACGTTGTTCCCTTTGTCATCGGTATGTTACTTGCCCGAGATTCGATCGTCGGTATCCAATACCTAGTTCAATCTCGTTACCGGCAAGTCTCTTTACTCATTATGTAATACATCATTCCGTAACTAACTCATTAGCTACATTGCTTGCAAGGCTTCTAGTGATGTGCATTACCGAGAGGGCCCAGAGATACCTCTCCGACAATCGGAGTGACAAAACATAATCTCGAAATACGCCAACTCAACATGTACCTTTGGAGACACCTGTAGAGCTCCTTCATAATCACCCAGTTACGTTGTGACGTTTGGTAGCACATAAAGTGTTCCTCCAGTAAACGGGAGTTGCATAATCTCATAGTTGTAGGAACTTTGTATAAGTCATGAAGAAAGCAATAGCAACATACTAAACGATCAAGTGCTAAGCTAACGGAATGGGTCAAGTCAATCACATCATTCTCCTAATGATGTGATCCCGTTAATCAAATGACAACACATGTCTATTGTTAGGAAACATAACCATCTTTGATTAATGAGCTAGTCAAGTAGAGGCATACTAGTGACGTTAAGTTTGTCTATGTATTCACACATGTATTATGTTTCCGGTTAATACAGTTATAGCATGAATAATAAACATTTATCATGATATGAGGAAATAAATAATAACTTTATTATTGCCTCTAGGGCATATTTCGTTCAGTCGCGCCTACCACGACCGTCGCGTCGCTAGTGTGGTCGCGCCCTTGGAGATTTAACACGGTGCGTTAGGCTATCTGATGTTGGCATATCATACATAGTCATCACTTAGTCACTCATACTACAACAAGGTTTTGGCTATAAGGTTGGCTATAAGTGTATTTTTTTACTTCTCTCTATCTCTTTCTTCGTACTCCCTCTGTCCCATAATATAAGAACGTTTTTGACACTATTGTAGTGCCAAAAACGTTCTTATATTATGGGACACAGGGAGTACTAGTATTTATTGCATTTGCCAAGGAGTGACCTCTTCCAATGAAATGGTGTTGCTAAGTTTGCTTCATTTAATTAGCTATAGACTCAAAATTGTCTTTTCACCTAGGTACACGCCCTTAGCACCGTTTCTTCCTTGGGTCACCAAACTAGTCTCTCTCTTCTTGATTAACTTGCCACATCAGACTTTATGCCTATGTGGCAAGCTTAAGCACCTGTAGGAGCAAGTAAGTACAATAGTGCGCTTTACATGGCATTTTTGCCTATGTGGAGGAAAGAGAGGCAAGGAAAAAGTGGAGAAGTGGGCTCTCATGCAAGAGCCAGCCTCTACTACATGGTGGAGCATTGGGAGAGGCACTTGTATGGAGGTGGTTAGGAATCAGGAGACTCACGCCGGTCGTAGCGCCGCAGTTAAAATGATAATGGCAAGTCAAATCACAGGGCCCCACCTGTCCAGCAGTAACTCGCTGTCAAATCACACAGCCCTACGTTTGCAGCAGCCTACTCCCTCGTCTTCTCATGTCTCTGTTGAACTGACTAGGCAGAACTGCCCCGCCTACCGCACAGGAAAAACCCGCGCAGTATACTCCCTCCGTCTAGGTGACCAAGGTGGAGAGGAAAACGAGAGAACTTAATGTTTAGTATTTGCTAAGGCTGGTTGTAATGGTAATAGCCTTAGCAATTTTGATGAGGTGTCATAGAATTAAATGAAGAAAGAGAGAGAGTTGAGTGCTATGTGTCATACATGGCAATAAATAAAGTACTACATGATACTAATATATGATACATGGCGCAGGAGTACTAAGTATTATTAATACAGTTTTGCTAGAACTCATCTAGATGAGATATAATTTGGTCTCATTCATCTTTTATAGCCATTGGATGTGATGCTATATAAGATGCGTGTGTGCTGACGTGGGTTGTATTTGTTCTTGTGCAACGAACTGACCACTGCATGTCATGTTTGATAGTCTCAAGTCATTAAAAGCATACAAGCCCCACATCTCTTCTTGGTTGATTCCTCTATTTATGTCAAAAAATAAGAAACAACGTGAGAGTTAATGCACCACGCCTATGTGTTTACTATTTGGTTTTCGTAAGATGACTTAATACTCACCTAGGCGGAGGGAGTATTCGATTTGACAGCGGGCGGCGCAGTTCCCGATACGGATTTAATGTAGACGAGGGAGGGAGTAGCGGTTCCTGATATGTTGAACGGCCAATGCATCCTCCTTCAATTAATGCATGAGGGAAGTAATTGGAGGAGGTCTGGGAAAAGAGGCTGCACGATGTGAATGCAACGCAGTTTGCCCTCATCGCCCTCATATAAAGGCGCCCCTCCATTCCAATGCATCTACCACATCGTACGCACCTAAGCATTTGCCTAAGCACCTACACTAAGCGCAAAAGAGCTCACTCCAGACCCATGGCGGCGATGCTCATGAGCGGCCAGCGGCTGCGCCAGATGGTCCACGACGCCGGCCTGCGGCATGGCGCCGAGGATCGTCTCCAGACGGTGTTGGAGACCGGCTGGTGGATGGTCGCCGTCGACGCCAACTACGACTCTCAGTTGGACCAGATGATCGTTGCCACCAACAACAAGTTCACCGTCCTCAAGAAGCTCGCGGACGACATCGCCGTACTCCTCCAGCCCGCGCGCCCGGGCTCCTCATTGCCTGCCACCCTAATCGGCCTCCATGGCCGGAACCTCTTTCAAGCACTGGTGGCCCTGCGACTGCCCGCCGACGCCACGAAGAATGTCCACCTGGAGGTCGCGCTCGCCACGAGACGCCTCGCCCTGCAAGAATTCGTCGACCTACACATCCACGTGTACGAGCAAATCGTGTACATAGGTATCTACAAGGCCAGTGAGGACGCTACGACGTTGGCCTTCCTCAACCGGCTGGAAGCCTTGGATGCCTTTGCTGAGAAGCACCTCGACCTCGCCACAAAATCCGCCGCTCCTTAGTCGTCGGTCGGTGGCCCGGCGCACTAAGTTGAGGAGGAGGAGGTCGTACGTTTGTGGATCCATCTTTCTTCTTACCTTCTGTAACCACCACTGTGATCGCATCATCGTGGCCTCAATTCTTATTGTGCTGTTGCAGTCTCGTTCCAGTCAATACCGACATGTGTGATCCCTTTGCTTAATTATATGCATCACTGTAACTAGTACTCCATCCGTCAATTTATAAGTTGTGCTTACCTTTTCCATCAACTTCGTGCAACGCGCGGGCACCTTGCTAGAAACACTAGAATATGTCTATATAATCCGTATGTGATAGTCCATTTGAAATCTCAAAAAAGACAAATATTTAGGTACGGAGGGAGTAATATATTAGGAGTATATCAAAACAATAGTGATTTCTTTCAAGTTTGTGAACAAATACTACTATTCTACTACTTTGGATCCGTCGCAACGCACGGGCACATTGCGGGTAAAAGGAAAAGGCCTGCCGCGTTCGCGTCGCACCACCACACGCCCGGGAATCGGGAGTACAACACGGCCCGTCCGGCATGACACATAGCTTAGGTAAGGCGTGTTGCCTAGCATTTTCACTTTCATGTGGGACCGCCGTTGAGCAAAACGACACCCCGCCCGCCGTCGGGTTGGAAAACAGAAACGAGGGGAAGATTTAGCTGTAGCACGGAAGCCAAGAAATTTGGTGTCAGACGAGGCTCGTTGATAGAGTAGGAGCATTCCGTACTAGTACTACTCCTACTAGTACCAAGTTTGTACTCCTAATACTATATTACTAGTACTACCACTATACAACTAGTAGGTACGTGATACGTCTCCAACGTATCTATAATTTTTGATTGTTCCATGCTATTATATTACCCCTTTTGGATGTTTATGGGCTTTATTTTACACATTTATATCATTTTTGGGACTAACCTACTCACCGGAGGCCCATCCCATATTGTTGTTTTTTTGCCTATTTCAGTATTTCAAAGAAAAGGAATATCAAACGGAGTCCAAACGGAATGAAACCTTCGGGAGCGTTATTTTTGGAACAAATCTGATCCGGAGAGCTTGGAGTGCAAGTCAAGAAGCCTCCGAGGACCCCCGAGATAGGAGGGCGCGCCCTCCCCTGTAGGGCGCGCCCCCTGTCTCGTGGGCCCCTCGGGCGGCCACCGATGTACTTCTTCCTCCTATATATACCTACGTACCCCGAAAACATCCAGGAGCACCACGAAACACAATTTCCACCGCCGTAACCTTATGTATCCGCGAGATCCCATCTTGGAGCCTTCGCCGGCACTCTGCCGGAGGGGGAATCAACCATGGAGGGCCTCTACATCAACATCCTTGCCCCTCCGATGAGTTGTGAGTAGTTTACCACAGACCTACGGGTCCATACTTATTAGCTAGATGGCTTCTTCTCTCTTTTTGGATCTCAATACAATGTTCTCCCCCTCTCTTGTGGAGATCTATTCGATGTAAACTCTTTTTGCGCTGTGTTTGTCGAGATCCGATGAATTGTGGGTTTATGATCAAGTTTATCTATGAATAATATTTGAATCTTCTCTGAATTCTTTTATGTATGATTGAGTTATATTTGCAAGTCTCTTCGAATTATCAGTTTGGTTTGGCCTACTAGATTGGTCTTTCTTGCCATGGGAGAAGTGCTTAGCTATGGGTTCAATCTTGCGGTGTTCTTACCCAGTGACAGAAAGGGTTGCAAGACACGTATTGTATTGTTGCCATCGAGGATAACAAGATGGGGTTTATATCATATTGCATGTGTTTATCCCTCTACATCATGTCATCTTGCTTAATGCGTTACTCTGTTCTTATGAACTTAATACTCTAGATGCAGGCAGGAGTCGGTCGATGTGTGGAGTAATAGTAGTAGATGCAGGCAGGAGTCGGTCTACTTGTTATGGACGTGATGCCTATATACATGATCATGCCTAGATAATCTCATAACTATGTGCTTTTCTATCAATTGCTCGACAGTAATTTGTTCACCCACCGTAATACTTATGCTATCTTGAGAGAAGCCTCTAGTGAAACCTATGGCCCCCGGGTCTATCTCTTATCATATTTGCTTTCAATCTACTTTATTTGCATCTTTACTTTTTGCATCTATCTTATAAAATACCAAAAATATATCTATCTTATCATACTATCTTTATTAGATCTCACTTTCGCAAGTGGCCGTGAAGGGATTGACAACCCCTTTATTACGTTGGTTGCGAGTTCTCAGTTTGTTTGTGTAGGTGCATGGGACTTTTGAGGAGCCTCCTACTGGATTGATACCTTGGTTCTCAAAACTGAGGGAAATACTTACACTACACTTTGCTGCATCACCCTCTCCTCTTCGAGGAAAACCAACGCAAGCTCAAGACGTAGAAAGAAGGATTTCTGGCGCCGTTGCCGGGGAGGTCTTCGCTCAACTCAAGACATACCAAGTACCCATCACAAACCCATCTCCCTCGCATTTACATTATTTGCCATTTGCCGTTTGCTTGTGTGTTGGATTACTTGTTGCCATGGCACAAGATAATACCAAGTTGTGTGACTTATCGAATACCAATAATAATGATTTCCTTAGTACTCTGATTGCTCCTCTTAATGATGTTGAGTCTTGTGAAATCAATACCGCTTTGCTGAATCTTGTTATGAAAGATCAATTTGCCGGCCTTCCTAGTGAAGATGCCGCTACTCATCTAAACAATTTTGTTGATTTGTGTGATATGCAGAAGAAGAAAGATACGGATAACAATATTGTCATATTGAAGTTATTTCAGTTTTCACTTAGAGAACGTGCTAAAGTTTGGTTTTCGTCTTTGCCTAAAAATAGTATTGATTCTTGGAACAAGTGCAAAGATGCTTTTATCTCTAAGTATTTTCCTCCCGCTAAGATCATCACTCTTAGGAACGATATTATGAATTTTAAACAACTTGATCATGAGCATGTTGCGCAATCTTGGGAAAGAATGAAATTGATGCTTCGCAATTGCCCTACTCATGGTTTGAATTTATGGACGATCATACAAAAAATTTATGCCGGTTTGAACTTTGCTTCTAGAAATCTCTTAGATTCGGCCGCGGGAGGCACGTTTATGGAAATCACGTTAGGAGATGCTACAAAATTGCTTGATAATATTATTGCTAATTATTCTCAATGGCACACTGAAAGATCTAGTAAAAAAGTGCATGCTATAGAAGAAATTAATGTTTTGAGTGGAAAGATGGATGAACTTATGAAGATGTTTTCTACTAAAAATACTCCTCTTTATCCCAATGATATGCCTTTGTCTTCCTTGATTGAGAATAATAATGAATCTATGGATGTGAATTTTGTTGGTAGGAATAGTTTTGGAAACAACGCTTATAGAGGAAATTTTAATGCTAGACCGTTCCCTAGTAATCCCTCTAATAATTATGGAAATTCCTACAATAATTCTTATGGTAATTTTAATAAGATGCCCTCTGATTTTGAGAATAGTGTGAAAGAATTTATGATTTCTCAAAAGAACTTTAATGCCTTGCTTGAAGAAAAATTGCTCAAAGTTGATGATTTGGCTAGGAACGTTGATAGACTTTCGCTTGATGTTAATTCTCTTAAACTTGGATCTTCTTCTCCTAAGCATGATATCAATTAGTCTCTCAAAGTAATGAGAATTTCCATTGACGAGTGCAAGGAAAGAACCGCTAGATTGCGTGCTAAAAAAGAAAGCTTTATAAAAGCGTGTTCTTCTAGTCTACATGAAAATAATGATGAGGATCTTAAAGTTATTGATGTGTCTCCGATTAGATCTATTTTTTGCAATATGAATTTTGATGATTATGGGAGTGATGATGAATCCACTTTGCCTAGAAGGCGTCCCAAAAATTCGGAGTCTTTAGATCTCGATGCTAAAATTGGTAAAAGTGAGATTGGAGAATCCTCTACTTCTAATAATATAGAACTTACTATCTCGGATTTCAAGGAATTTGATTATGATAATTTCTCATTGAAAGGTTGTATTTCCTTGTTGCAATCCGTTGTTAATTCTCCTCATGCTTATAGTCAAAATAAAGCTTTTACCAAACATATTGTTGATGCCTTGATGCAATCTTATGATGAAAAACTTAATTTGGAAGTTTCTATACCTAGAAAACTTAATGATGAGTGGGAACCTACTATAAAGATTAGAATTAAAGATTATGAGTGTTTTGCTTTGTGTGATTTGGGTGCTAGTGTTTCCACGATTCCGAAAACTTTATGTGATATTCTAGGTTTCCATGATCTTGATGATTGCTCTTTAAATTTACACCTTGCGGATTCCACCATTAAAAAGACTATGGGAAGGATCAATGATGTTCTTATCATTGCAAATAGAAATTTGGTGCCCGTAGATTTTATCGTTCTTGATATAGATTGCAATCTTTCTTGCCCTATTATTCTTGGTAGACCTTTCCTTAGATTGGTGCGATTATTGATATGAAGGAAGGGAACATTAGATTCCAATTTCCATTAAAGAAAGGCATGGAGCACTTTCCAAGAAAGAAAGTCAAATTACCTTATGAATCTATCATGAGTGCTACTTATGAATTTAGTGCCGATGGCACTCGTTAGATCTATCTTTGTTTTTATGCCTAGCTAGGGGCGTTAAACGATAGCGCTAGTTGGGAGGCAACCCAATTTTTCTTTATGTTTTTAGTTTTTGCTCCTGTTTAGTAATAAATCTTGCATCTAACTTCTGTTTAGATTTGTTTTTATCTTTTAATTAGTTTTTTTGCCAAGGAGAACCTATAGGATAACCTACGATGATAGTTGATTTGATTCTGCTGAAAAACAGAAACTTTGCGCGCACGGATATAATTTTGTTAAATCACAGGAACGTGCTTTTGCGTTTATTCTTTTTGCTTCTGTTCAATAGACAAATTATCCAGGACTTCCTATTTTGGTAGGATTTTTAGAGTTCCAGAAGTTAGCGTTAGTTACAGATTGCTACAGACTGTTCTGTTTTTGACAGATTCTGTTTTTCGTGTGTTGTTTGCTTATTTCAATGCATCTATGGCTAGTAAATTAGTTTATAAACCATAAAGAAGTTGGAATACAGTAGGTTTAACACCAATATAAATAAAGAATGAGTTCATTGCAGTACCTTATGTGGTGGTTTTGTTTTCTTTCACTAACGGAGCTTATAAGATTTCCTGTTGAGTTTTGTGTTGTGAAGTTTTCAAGTTTTGGGTAAAGCTTTTATGGACTATGGAATAAGGAGTGGCAAGAGCCTAAGATTGGGTATGCCCATGGCACCCCAAGATATTCAAGGATAGCCAAAAGCCTAAGCTTGGGGATGCCCCGGGAAGGCATCCCCTCTTTCGTCTTCGTTCATTGGTAACTTTACTTTGAGCTATATTTTTATTCGCCACATGATATGTGTTTTGCTTGGAGCGTCGTGTATTATATTAGTCTTTGCTTTTTAGTTTACCACAATCATCCTTGCTGTACACACCTTTTGGGAGAAGCCTATTTGATTAGGATTTGCTAGAATACTCTATGTGCTTCACTTATATCTTTTGAGCTTAATAATTTTTGCTCTAGTGCTTCACTTATATCTTTTAGAGCACGGTGGTGTCTTAATTTTGAAGAAATTGCTAGTCTCTCATGCTTCACTTATATTTTTTTTGAGTCTTTTAGAACAGCATGGTATTTGCTATGATCATAAAGTTGGTCCTAGAATGATGAGCATCCAAGTTGGGTATAATAAAAACTATCATAGAAAGTGAATTGGATGCTATGATCAATTTGATGCTTGATAATTGTTTTGAGATATGGAGGTAGTGATATTAAAGTCATGCTAGTTGGGTGATTATGAATTTAAAGAATGCTTGTGTTGAAGTTTGTGATTCCCGTAGCATGCACGTATGGTGAACCGCTTTGTGATGAAGTTGGAGCACAATTTTATTTATTGATTGTCTTCCTTATGAGTGCGGTCGGGGACGAGCGATGGTATTTTCCTACCAATCTATCCCCCTAGGAGCATGCGCGTAGTACTTTGGTTTTTGATGACTTCTAAATTTTTCCAACAAGTATATGAGTTCTTTTGATTAATGTTGAGTCCATGGATTATACGCACTCTTTCACCCTTCCACCATTGCTAGCCTCTCTTGTACCGCGCAACTTTCGCCGGTACCATACACCCACCATTTACCTTCCTCAAAACAGCCACCATATCTACCTATTATGGCATATTCCATAGCCATTCCGAGATATATTGCCATGCAACTTTCCACCGTTTCGTTCATATGACACACATTACTTTTGTCATATTGCTTTTTGCATGATCATGTAGTTGACATCGTATTTGTGGCAAGGCCACCTTCATAATTTTCATACATGTCGCTCTTGATTCATTGCATATCCCGGTACCCCGCCGGAGGCACTCATATAGAGTCATATCTTGTTCTAGCTTTGAGTTGTAAATCCATAAAAGTGTGATGATCTTCATTATTAGAGCATTGTCCTAGTGAGGAAAGGATGATGAAGACTATGATTCCCGCACAAGTCGGGATGAGACTTCGAACTTTACAAAAACAAAAAAAAAAGAGAAACGAAAAAAGGAAAAAACAAGAGAAAGGCCAAAAAGAAAAAAAAAAGATAGGCCAAAGAAAAAGAAAAAAAGAAAAAGAAAAGAAAGAAAAAATATAAAATGAGAGAAAAAAAGAGAAGGGACAATGCTACTATCTCTTTTTCCACACTTGTGCTTCAAAATAGCACCATGATCTTCATGTTAGAGAGTCTCATATGTTGTCACTTTCATATACTAGTGGGAATTTTTCATTATAGAACTTGGCTTGTATATTCCAATGATGGGCTTCCTTAAAGTGCCCTAGGTCTTCGTGAGCAAGCAAGTTGGATGCACCCCACTTAGTTTCTTTTATTGAGCTTTCATATATTTATAGCTCTAGTGCATCTGTTGCATGGCAATCCCTACTCACTCACATTGATATCTATTAATGGGCATCTCCGTAGCCCGTTGATACGCCTAGTTGATGTGAGACTATCTTCTCCTTTTTTGTCTTCTCCACAACCACCATTCTATTCCACATATAGTGCTATGTCCATGGCTCACGCTCATGTATTGCGTGAAAGTTGAAAAAGTTTGAGATTATTAAAGTATGAAACAATTGCTTGGCTTGTCATCGGGGTTGTGCATGATTAAATACTTTGTGTGATGAAGATAGAGCATAGCCAGACTATATGATTTTGTAGGGATAACTTTCTTTAGCCATGTTATTTTGAGAAGACATGATTACTTTGATTAGTATGCTTGAAGTATTACTATTTCTTATGTCGATATGAACTTTTATTTTGTATTCATTTGGATCTGAACATTCATGCCACAATAAAGAAAATTACATTATGAAATATGCTAGGTAGCATTCCACATCAAAAATTCTCGTTTTATCATTTACCTACTCGAGGACGAGCAGGAATTAAGCTTGGGGATGCTTGATACGTCTCCAACGTATCTATAATTTTTGATTGTTCCATGCTATTATATTACCCCTTTTGGATGTTTATGGGCTTTATTTTACACATTTATATCATTTTTGGGACTAACCTACTAACCGGAGGCCCAGCCCATATTGCTGTTTTTTTGCCTATTTCAGTATTTCGAAGAAAAGGAATATCAAACGGAGTCCAAACGGAATGAAACCTTCAGGAGCGTTATTTTTGGAACAAATCTGATCCGGAGAGCTTGGAGTGCAAGTCAAGAAGCCTCCGAGGGCCCCACGAGATAGGAGGGCGCCCCCTGTAGGGCGCGCCCCCCTGTCTCGTGGGTCCCTCGGGCGGCCACCGACATACTTCTTCCTCCTATATATACCTACGTACCCCGAAAACATCCAGGAGCACCACGAAACACAATTGCCACCGCCGTAACCTTCTGTATCCGCGAGATCCCATCTTGGAGCCTTCGCCGGCACTCTGCCGGAGGGGGAATCAACCACGGAGGGCCTCTACATCAACATCCTTGCCCCTCCGATGAGTTGTGAGTAGTTTACCACAGACCTACGGGTCCATAGTTATTAGCTAGATGGCTTCTTTTCTCTTTTCGGCTCTCAATACAATGTTCTCCCCCTCTCTTGTGGAGATCTATTCGATGTAAACTCTTTTTGCGGTGTGTTTGTCGAGATTCGATGAATTGTGGGTTTATGATCAAGTTTATCTATGAATAATATTTGAATCTTCTCGGAATTCTTTTATGTATGATTGAGTTATCTTTGCAAGTCTCTTTGAATTATCAGTTTGGTTTGGCCTACTAGATTGGTCTTTCTTGCCATGGGAGAAGTGCTTAGCTTTGGGTTCAATCTTGCGGTGTTCTTACCCAGTGACAGAAAGGGTTGCAAGACACGTATTGTATTGTTGCCATCGAGGATAACAAGATGGGGTTTATATCATATTGCATGTGTTTATCCCTCTACATCATGTCATCTTTCTTAATGCGTTACTCTATTCTTATGAACTTAATACTCTAGATGCAGGCAGGAGTCGGTCGATGTGTGGAGTAATAGTAGTAGATGCAGGCAGGAGTCGATCTACTTGTTATGGACGTGATGCCTATATACATGATCATGCCTAGATAATCTCATAACTATGTGCTTTTCTATCAATTGCTCGACAGTAATTTGTTCACCCACCGTAATACTTATGCTATCTTGAGAGAAGCCTCTAGTGAAACCTATGGCCCCCGGGTCTATCTCTTATCATATTTGCTTTCAATCTACTTTATTTGCATCTTTACCTTTTGCATCTATCTTATAAAATACCAAAAATATATCTATCTTGTCATACTATCTTTATTAGATCTCACTTTCGCAAGTGGCCGTGAAGGGATTGACAACCCCTTTATTGCGTTGGTTGCGAATTCTCAGTTTGTTTGTGTAGGTGCGTGGGACTTTTGAGGAGCCTCCTACTGGATTGATACCTTGGTTCTCAAAACTGAGGAAAATACTTACGCTACACTTTGCTGCATCACCCTCTCCTCTTCGAGGAAAACCAACGCAAGCTCAAGACGTAGCAGTACGTGCACGGCACAACATCGTAGGAACAAAAAACGGGAAGATCTTGTTTTGGGTGATTTATCTTTTTTTCAATCAACGTAGTATGAATAATATGATGTGGGGGGCACCCATGAAGCTTATGTGGCTTGGTTGCATGGCTACGGAAGGTTAGAGAAAAATAAATAGATAATGTGTTTAGAGTGCACTCCACTAAATAGATATACTTTGGAGCCATTGCAACGGACCGGCACATCTATATCTATACCCCCTATAAAGTGTGTGAAAAAGTTTGAAAGTTGGTCGTTGGATGAAGCCAATCTGACGGTACAAAGATGGCAAATCCAAGCACTACTGGCCGTTGGATATCATCCACCAGATTCTGCCACATGTATAATCTAGAAGACTCCATGGTTGAACTTAATTCATGAATAACTTTGCCACAACTAAGCTTAGGCAAAGTTATTAGTTCTTCAAAATGAGAGCCACAAGTTGGCAAGCCTAAGGGAGTCTTGCCACATTTTTTGTGTGTATGTCATGTGGGGGGCCTTAGTGTGGCTTGCCTAAGGTGTGGCTTGAACCAAACACTCACCTAAGTTAATCAAACTTGCCTAACCTTACATTCCACCAGATTTTGCCACATGTTAGAATCCAGAAAGCTCCACATGTAGAAGCATAATGCACAAACCACCAGAATCTCATGCGTGCAATGCACGTGTACCTTACTAGTACTAGTTGGTAGTAGTAAGAAACAAATTCCAGTTTTGGCACGAGCTCGTACTGCGGGAGCACCACAAGGCCTGCCGCAGGAGTTACATTTCCCTCTCGGGGCCCATGGGACCGAACTTCAGTGGCTTAGTGCCCGGCCTATGAGTCAATGACATGCGGACCTTAAATGCGGCTGGCCCACATGTCATTCTCATGGTGGTGGCGTGGTTCGCGACTCACTCGTTCGAGACGAACCGGCCGGTGGTGGCGTGGCCGTGGCGAGGGTGCCACAGCTGGGCGTCGGGGCGTTACGAGGCGTAGATGGCCACAGTGGCATGTACTACCTGTAGTATATAAGTACTCCGGCTGAGGATTGATGCCCGGGACGAAATGTCTCACAGCCGCTGGATGAAAATTCGATGGTGCGGGAGTACGGATCGGAGCACAGCAGCGGAGCAGGCAAACCGCGTCCAATCGGGTGTGTCTGTGGTAGAAAGTTGATGGTCGCCGCAGTTCAGCTGGCCCGCATGTCATGCACACAAAAGCAGAGGAGCGGTGGGACCGAGAGGGATGAGGGGCACGTCGGGGGGATGAGGATCCCCTGATGCGAACAATCCTACCATTCTATCACTGACATGTGGGACCCATAAGCGTGGGTCCCACCTGTCAGCGAATGAAAGGCAGGGCAAGGCAGTGATAGCCACGTCATAGGATCCATGTCCACGTTGGGGGACATCGTGCCGTGGGTTGGAGCGGCGTCGTGGGAATCACGTGTGGGTGTGGCAGTGGTAGAAATAAGAAACGTGATGGTCGCCGTGGTTCAACTTCCATGGACAAGCTATCATGTCTGCTGACACATGTATATCAAAACTAGAGTGTTTATATTTTAAGCACGTGAACAAGTATTATTCTACTACTTTGGATCCATTGCAACGCACGGGCCAGCACATTGGTAGTAGTAGTGTCCATCTCTATCTCTAGAGGCCTTCCCTCGTTCATCCTTTTCTCTCACAAGATAAACTACTCATACAAATGCATCTTGATGTTCCGTGGAACGCACGAGGATGTTTCCTTGGGGGTCTCTCCAGCGCGGCGTGGCCGTAGTTGCAAGTTGACGCCCCTTGAGATGCCGACATTGAGGGGCACTCGGATTTCCTCCGATCAGCAGGTAAGATGAGTTTGATCACGTAGCAAATGCATTCTAAAGACTACTTCTGTGTCCATTTCCTAATTCTCCCCCTGCCCACTGTTTCACAGGTTAGGCTCGGTTCGAGTGGAGATTGGCTTGCATATGTACGGGAGGGTACCAACATCAATTTGCACAACATTTACAACGGTGACACCGTTCCCGTAGAACCTTTGTCTAACATTGGGATCAGCCATGCAACGGGCCACCGCATGAATTGGTACGATGGAACCACGGTGAGATTGAATAAGATAGCACGAACCTTGCACATGGCGGTCAAAGGCGGACCATGCTGTCTGCGGCCGATTTGTTGCCGTACGAGTCGGAAGACGTTGTGCTCCTTTCTAACCGCATCTTCGCGGTGACAAACCAGGGGACTTATTTTGTATGGGACACATCCTACGATATACTCCCTCTCTCCCAATTTATTTGTTTTGAATCTTTTTGTTTTATAAGTTTCAAATTCAAATTTAGAGCTCCCCATCACATGTTGAGATTACAATGTCCATTAAATTGTTGCGTGCATGTATAGTAAAGAAACAAATCTCGAGTTTGGCACGAGTTCGTGCTGCAGGAGCACCACAAGCCCTGGCGCAGGAGTTACATTTCCCTCTCAGGGCCGTCAGGACTGAGCTTTAGCGCCTTACTACACCTACCTTTGAGTCAATAACATGTGGACCCGATAGGTGACTGGTCCACATGTAATGCTCCCGTAGGCAGAGGGGCAGTGGGGCCAAGAGGGGTGAGCCGCAGGTCGGGGGACGTGTGGTTTCATGGGTTCGAGCGGCGTCGTGGGAATCGCGGGTGGCTGTGGTAGAAACTTGATGCTCGCCGCATTTTAGGTGGCCCACATGTCATGCACACAAAGGCAGAGGGGCGGTGCGACTGAGAGGGGTGAGGCGCACGTCAGGGGGCGTGGTGCCGTGGGTTGGAGAGGCGCCGTGGGAATCGCGAGATGAAACGTGATGGTCGCCGTAGTTGAACTTCCATGGACAAGCTGTCATGTCTACGGACACATGCACTGCATACCAATCACTGGAAGGAGTAGCAGAGAAAGCTATATATGCAGATAAATAGTTCCTTATAGTCAAGCGGACCCACGCTACTACTCTATTCCAAAGACATACACACCATCGAAATAGTCCATCTATATCAATATACACCGAGAGGGAATAATTATTTTTACAAGAGAGGAAATAGTTCATCCATCCATAATGCCCTCCTGCTGGTGCAGCCTCTTCTTCTTCTTCTTCTTCTTCTTCTTCTTCTTCTTCTTCTTCTTCTTCTTCTTCTTCTTCTTCTTCTTCTTCTTCTTCTTCTTCTTCTTCTTCTTCTTCTTCTTCTTCTTCTTCTTCTTCTTCTTCTTCTTCTTCTTCTTCTTCTTCTTCTTCTTCTTCTTCTTCTTCTTCTTCTTCTCATTCTCTGTGGGAGACGGCTTCGCAACAAGCTCTTTGGACCTCGCAGCTATCTCGAAACTCACACGGGCATCGAGGGCAGCATATTTTATCTGCTCGTACGTCAAGGGATAATTCTCCCATCCAGGCGACCTTAATGCCACCGTCTCGTCACCCTTCTGAAGATTTGTACCGAGCACAAAATTTGCTACGTCGAATAGGGATGGTGTTGATGACCCACAAGTGTAGGGGATCTATCATAGTCCTTTCGATAAGTAAGAGTGTCGAACCCAACGAGGAGCAGAAGGAAATGATAAGCGGTTTTCAGTAAGGTTTTCTCTGCAACCACTGAAATTGTAGGTGATAGATAGTTTTGTGATAAGATAAATTGTAACAAGCAACAAGTAAATAAAGTAAATAAAGTGCAGCAAGGTGGCCCAATCCTTCATGTAGCAAAGGATAAGCTTGGACAAATTCTAATAATAATGAAGTAGCTCCCGAGGACACATTGGGAATTATCGTCAAGCTAGTTTTCATCACGTTCATATGATTCGCGTTCGGTACTTTGATAATTTGATATGTGGGTGGACCGGTACTTGGATACTGCCCTAACTTGGACAAGCATCCCACTTATGATTAACCCCTATTGCAAGCATCCGCAACTACAAAAAGAAGTATTAAGGTAAACCTAACCACATCATTAAGCGTATGGATCCATATCAGCCCCTAACGAAGCAACGCATAAAGTAGGGTTTCAGCTTCTGTCACTCTAGCAACCCATCATCTACTTATTACTTCCCCATGCCTTCCTCTAGGCCCAAATAATAGTGAAGTGTCATGTAGTCGATGTTCACATAACACCACTAGAGGAAAAGAAAACATACATCTCATCAAAATATCGAACGAATACCAAATTCACATGACTACTAATAGCAAGACTTCACCCATGTCCTCAGGAACAAACGTAACTACTCACAAAGCATATTCATGTTCATAATCAGAGGAGTAATAATATGCATCAAGGATCTAAACATACGATCTTCCACCAAGTAAACCAAATAGCATCAACTACAAGGAGTAATCAACACTACTAGCAACCACAGGTACCAATTTGTGGTTTTCATACAAGATTGGATAAAAGAGATGAACTAGGGTTTTGAGAGGAGATGGTGCTGGTGAAGATGTTGATGGAGATTGACCCCCTCCCGGTGAGAGGATCGTTGGTGATGACGTTGGTGATGATTTCCCCCTCCCGGAGGGAAGTGTAACCGGCAGGACAGCTCCGCCAGAGCCCTAGATTGATTCCGCCAAGGTTCCGCCTCGTGGCGGCGGAGTTTCGTCCCGTAAGCTTGCCCATGATTTTTTCCAGGGTAAAAGTGATGATATAACAGAAGATGGACGCCAGAGGCCCACCAGGGGGCCCAGGAGAGAGGGGGGCGCGCCCTATAGGGGGGAGGCGCCCCCTATCTCCTGGACAGGGTGTGGGCCCCCTGGCCTATTTCTTTCGCTCATAAATTCTTATTAAATCCAAAAGGTTGTTTCGTGGAGTTTCAGGACTTTTGGAGCTATGCGGAATAGGTTTCCAACGTTTGCTCCTTTTCCAGCCAGAATTCCAGCTGCCGGCATTCCCCCTCTTCATGGTAAACCTTGTAAAATAAGAGAGAATAGCCATAAGTATTGAGATATAATGTGTAATAACAGCCCATAATGCAATAAATATTGATATAAAAGCATGATGCAAAATGGACGTATCAACTCCCCCAAGCTTAGACCTCGCTTGTCCTCAAGCGGAAGCCGAAATCGAAAAATATGTCCACATGTTTAGAGATAGAGGTGTCGATAAAAATAAAATACGGACATGAGGGCATCATGATGATTCTAATAACAGCAACATATATAGATTTTGTCATATGATTTCCTATGCTCAAGTAATAAACAATTCACAATGTCAAGTATGGTTCAAAAACTTCATTGGGAACTAACAAACTATAATCTCAGTCATTGAAGCAATTGCAATTTATCGTAACATCAGAAAGAGTCAATAATAGAGCTTTTCAGCAAGCTCACATACTCAACTATCTCGTAGTCTCCTATAATTGCTAACACTCACGCAATACTTGTGGTTATAGAGTTTCACCCGGACACTGAGAAAGATAGGGGCTTATTGTGTTGCCTCCCAACGTATTCACCTTTAGGTGATGTCAACAATAATGGCCCACGATAACTTACATCCAATTGGATATATATATATCATGATCTTTCAAACACGAGGAGCTTGCCAAAGGATAAAAATAAAAAGGGGAAAGGTGAGGATCACCTTGACTCAGGCATAAAGTAAAAACATAAAGTAAAAGATAGGCCCTTCGCAGAGGGAAGTAGAGGTTGTCATGCGCGTTTAGGGTTGATGCACAAAATCTTAATGCAAAAGAACGTCACTTTATATTGCCCCTTGTATGTGGACCTTTATTATGCAGTCCGTCGCTTTTATTACTTCCACAACAAGTTCCTACAAAGCTTATTTTCTCTGCACTAATAAGTCATACATATTTAGAGAGCAATTTTTATTGCTTGCACCGATGACAACTTACTTGAAGGATCTTACTCAATCCATAGGTAGGTATGGTGGACTCTCATGGCAAAACTGGGTTTAAGGATATTTGGAAGCACAAGTAGTATCTCTACTTAGTGCAAGGAATTTTGGCTAGCAAGAGGGGAAAAGGCAAGCTCAACATGTTTGGAAGGTCAATGACAATATACTTTAACTGAGATGTCGGAAAAACATAAACCATTACGTTGTCTTCCTTGTCCAACGTCAACTCTTTTAGCATGTCATACTTAATGAGTGCTTCACAATCATAAAAGATGTCCAAGATAATATATTTATATGTGAACTCCTCTTTCCTTATCACTTCCTATTAATTGCAACGATGAACAAGGCTACGTTCATCAACTCTCAACAATTTTTATGCCTCATACTTTCTATGTGTGAAGTCATCACTATCCATAAGATCAATATGAACTCTTTTATTCTTTCTACTTCCTCAAGATCATAGCAACATAGCAAAGCCCTTGACTCAACACTAATCTTTATTATAGATAGCACAAGGACTCGATTACATAAAGAGATCACAATGCAAAACTCAAAACTAATTGATATCAAAACTTCAATCTACTAGATCAAGATACTACTAAAAGGATCAAACTAAATAAAACGGTAAAGATAGGAGTGTGATGGCGATACGATACCGGAGCACCTCCCCCAAGCTTGGTAGTTGCCGAGGGGAGTGCCCATACCCATGTGATTATGTCCTCGGAGGTGATGGAGGTGGTGTTGTTGCATTTTTCTTCTCTAGCTTGCGTCTGAGGCTAAAATTTTCCTCCCTCAGATCCTCATTCTCGAGCTCAAGTTTCATTATCTTTTTGCATAGTGCTGCCTTGCTGTCCTGCAAAAAACGTGGTGGGATAGATTGGACCTTGGGGAGGCTTGACTTCTTGAACTGCACATGCATATCACCAGGTTGAGGTAGTGGATCGTCCTCTTCATCAGAGCTTGTCTCCTCCTTCCCCTTCGGATCATAGTCTTCTTCCTCCTCCGTGGTCCAGCCATAATGTTCCACATCCCCATATACTTTTGGGTTTGCGATATAATCAGCCATGTAGCTCTCCCCCTCCGAATCTTGGGACGACATCTTGCTTTATTCTGCACAGGAACAGCTCGAAACAAAAACAGAGGATATTTGCGTGATACGGTGGTCAAAACCTTCGGGAGTATATATAATGAATTTTTACCGGCCAAAATACGTAATGTGCAAGAAAATGGAGTCCGGGAGGCACACGAGGTGCCCACGAGACAGGGGGGCGCGCCCTACAGGGGGGGGGGGCGCCCTCCACTCTCGTGGGAGCCTCGTGTCCCTTTCGGACTACTTCTTTCTTCCTAAAATTCTTAAATAATCCAAAACTGATAAAAATTGCCTTTAGAGTTGTTTTGGAGTCGGTTTACTTACCGTACCACATACCTATGCCTTTTCGGAGTCTGGAACGTTCTGGAAAGTGTCCCTTATGTATTCCTCGGGGGTTACGGTTTCAATAATATTAGTTTCAACATTGATAGGATTACCTGAAATATAATGTTTAATTCTTTGACCATTTACCACCCTCGGATTTGTGCCTTCGAAGTTGTTGATTTCTATAGCACCAGAACGATAGACCTCCTCGATTACGTAGGGACCTTCCCATTTTGAGAGAAGTTTTCCTGCAAAAAATCTTAAACGAGAGTTGAATAATAGCACATAATCTCCTACGTTAAACTCACGCTTTTGTATCCTCTTATCATGCCAGCGTTTGACTTTTTCTTTGAAAAGCTTGGCGTTCTGATACGCTTGGGTTCTCCATTCATCAAGTGAGCTAATATAAAATAACCTCTTCTCACCGGCAAGTTTGAAGTCATAGTTGAGCTCTTTAATAGCCCAATATGCTTTATGTTCAAGTTCAAGAGGTAAATGACACGCTTTTCCATAGACCATCTTATAAGGAGACATACCCATAGTATTTTTGTATGCAG
This sequence comes from Aegilops tauschii subsp. strangulata, assembly GCF_002575655.3. Lineage (NCBI taxonomy): Eukaryota > Viridiplantae > Streptophyta > Magnoliopsida > Poales > Poaceae > Aegilops > Aegilops tauschii. The sequence goes on along the minus strand of NC_053036.3, from coordinate 629,776,050 downwards.
TTCTATAGGCCCATAATGCATCATCAAGTTTTTTGGACCAATTCTTTCTAGATCTATTCACAGTCTTTTGCAAATTAATTTGAGCTCTCTATTGCTCAACTCTACTTGACCACTAGACTGTGGATGATAAGGAGATGCTATTCTATGATTGACATCATACTTAGCAAGCATCTTACGGAAAGCACCATGAATAAAATGTGAACCACCATCAGTCATAAGATATCTAGGGACTCCAAACCTCGGAAAAATAACTTCTTTAAGCATTTTAATAGAAGTGTTATGATCAGCACTACTAGTTGGAATAGCTTCTACCCACTTAGTAACGTAATCAACAGCAACTAAAATATGTGTATAACCATTAGAGGAAGGAAAAGGTCCCATATAATCAAAGCCCCAAACATCAAACGGTTCAATAACAAGAGAATAATTCATAGGCATTTCTTGACGTCTACTAATGTTACCTATTCTTTGACATTCATCACAAGATAAGACAAACTTACGAGCATCTTTGAAGAGAGTAGGCCAATAAAAACCAGATTGTAGTACCTTGTGTGCCGTTCTATCTCCAGCGTGGTGTCCTCCATAGGATTCAGAGTGACACTTGCGTAGGATCTGTTCCTGTTCATGCTCAGGCACACAACGTCTAATAACACCATCTACTCCTTCTTTATAAAGGTGTGGATCATCCCAGAAGTAATGTCTTAAATCATAAAAGAACTTTTTCTTTTGCTCGTATGTGAAACTAGGCGGTATATATTTAGCAACAATGTAATTAGCATAATCAACATACCAAGGAGCTGTACGAGAAGCATTGACGACCGCTAATTGTTCATCAGGAAAGCTATCATTAATAGGCAGTGGGTCATCAATAACATTCTCTAACCTAGACAAGTTGTCTGCAACGGGGTTCTCAGCTCCCTTTCTATCAATAATATGCAAGTCAAATTCTTGGAGCAGGAGAACCCATCTAATGAGTCTAGGCTTAGCATCTTTCTTTTCCATAAGATATTTAATAGCAGCATGATCAGTGTGAATAGTAACTTTGGAATCAACAATATAAGGTCTAAACTTATCACATGCAAACACAACTGCTAAGAACTCTTTTTCAGTAGTAGCATAATTTCTCTGGGCAGTATCAAGAGTCTTACTAGCATACTGGATAACATTCAATTTCTTATCGACTCTTTGCCCTAAAACAGCACCTACAGCATAATCACTAGCATCGCACATAATTTCAAAAGGTAAATTCCAATCAGGCGGCTGAACAACAGGTGTAGTGATCAAAGCTTTCTTAAGTGTTTCAAATGCTTCTACACAATCATCATCAAAGACAAATGGAATATCTTTTTGCAATAAATTAGTCATAGGCCTAGAGATTTTAGAAAAGTCCTTAATGAACCTCCTATAAAAACCGGCGTGACCAAGGAAACTTCTTATACCTTTTATGTCCTTGGGACATGGCATCTTTTCAATAGCATCAACTTTGGCTTTATCAACTTCGATACCTCTCTCGGAGATCTTGTGCCCCAAGACAATGCCTTCATTAACCATAAAGTGACACTTTTCCCAATTCAGGACGAGACTAGTGTCTTCGCATCTCTGCAAAACTCGATCAAGGTTGCTCAAACAATCATCAAAAGAAGATCCATAAACGGAAAAGTCATCCATCAATACCTCACAAATCTTTTCACAAAAATCAGAGAATATAGCCATCATGCATCTTTGAAAGGTAGAAGGTGCATTACATAAACCAAAAGGCATACGTCTATAAGCAAAAGTACCAAAAGGGCAAGTAAAAGTAGTTTTAGATTGATCCTTCGCTCACACAGGTATCTGAGAGAAGCCAGAATAACCATCTAGAAAGCAAAAATGTGTGTGTTTGGATAGCCTTTCTAGCATTTGATCAATAAAAGGTAGAGGGTAATGATCTTTCTTAGTAGCTTTATTTAACTTACGAAAATCAATTACCATCCTATAACCTGTAATAATTCTTTGCGGGATCAATTCATCTTTATCATTAGGAACAACGATAATACCTCCCTTTTTAGGGACACAATGGACAAGGCTTACCCATTCACTATCAGCAACGGGATAAATAATACCTGCCTCAAGGAGCTTTAGTATCTCCTTCCTTACCACTTCCCTCATGTTGGGATTTAATCGTCTTTGAGGATCTCTAACTGGTTTGGCATCTTTCTCCACCGAAATTTTGTGCTGACATAATGTGGGACTAATGCCCTTAAGATCATCCAGAGTGTATCCGATAGCAGCTCGGTGCTTCTTCAGAGTTTTCAATAATCTTCCTTCTTCTTTCTCTGAAAGGTTAGCACTAATAATAACAGGATATATTTCTTTTTCATCAAGATAAGCATACTTAAGATTATCAGGTAATGGTTTGAGTTCAAACACGGGATCACCCTTGGGTGGAGAAGGATCCCCAAGAATTTCAACGGAAAGGTTATGTTTCAGCATAGGTTCCTGTTTAAGGAACACTTCATCTATTTGTTCCCTTTCCTTCATAAACATATCGTTTTCATGGTCTAGCAAATATTGTTCTAACGGATCAGTTGGAGGAACAGCAATGGAAGCAAGACCAATAATCTCATCCTTACAAGGTGGTTCCCTTTCACGAGGTTGTCTACTAAACTTAGAGAAATTAAACTCATGAGACATACCATCTATGCCAACAGTGACAATATTCTTTTCACAATTAATCCTAGCACTAGCAGTATTCAAGAAGGGTCTACCAAAAATAATGGGACAAAAATCATCTTGTGGGGAACCAAGAACAAGAAAATCAGCAGGGTATTTAACCTTCCCACACAAAACTTCAACATCTCTAACAATCCCAATAGGTTTAATGGTATCCCTATTAGCAAGCTTAATAGTAACATCAATGTCTTCTAATTCAGCGGGTGCAATGTCGTGCATAATTTCTTCATAAATATCATAAGGTATCGCACTAGCACTAGCACCCATATCACATAAGCCATGATAACAATGATCTCTTATTTTAACAGAAATAACACGCATGCCTACAACATGTCTACGTGTCTTAGTATCAGGTCTAGCAATATTAGCAGTCTCACCGAAGAAAGAAATAACATGCCCATCTAAATCCTCATCCAAGAGATCTTTAACCATAGCAATACTAGGTTCAACATTAATTTGCTCAGGAGGTGTATAAGTCCTAGTATTACTCTTACGAACAATAGTCGAAGCTTTAGCATGATCTTTTATCCTAACAGGAAAAGGAGGTTTTTCAACATAAGCAGTAGGAACAATAGGATCACTATAGGTAATAGTCTTTTCTTCGACTGTAATAGGTGCAACTACTTTCACTTCAACAGGAGGATTATATGTAAAACATTTCTCTTTAGGGAGATCAACGTGAGTAGCAAAAGATTCACAAAAAGTAGCTACTATCTCAGAGTCAAGTCCATACTTAGCGCTAAATCCACGAAAAGCATCGGTATCCATAAAAGATTTAACACAATCGAACTTAGGTGTCATACCTGACTCCTTACCATCGTCGGAACCCCAATCTTCAGAGTTGCATTTAATTCTTTCCAATAAGTCCCATTTGAAATCAGTATTCTTCAGCATATAAGAACCAGCACAGGAAGTATCGAGCAGGTTGCGATTATCAAGAGAAAGCCGAGCGTAAATATTCTGAATAATCATTTCCCGAGAGAGCTCATAATTGGGGCATGAATATAACATTGACTTAAGCCTCCCCCAAGCTTGAGCGATGCTTTCTCCTTCGCGAGGCCAGAAATTATATATGTAATTACGATCACGATGAACAAGATGCATAGGATAGAACTTCTGGTGAAATTCCAACTTCAATCGCTTATAATTCCAAGATCCCGTATCATCACATAGCCTATACCATGTCAATGCATCTCCCTTCAAAGATAAAGGGAAGACCTTCCTTTTGACAACATCATCGGGAATACCTGCAAGCTTAAATAATCCACAAACTTCATCCACAAAGATAAGGTGTAAATCGGGATGCAACGTTCCATCTCCTGCAAATGGATTAGCTAGCAGTTTTTCTATCATACCCAAAGGAATCTCAAAGTGAATATTTTCATAAAGTTCAGTAGGTTGAGGAGCAACTCTTTGCTCTTCTGGTTGGGGTGAAGATACCCCAAACAAGCCCCTCAAAGGATTAGTTTCCATAGTGACAAGTAACAGAAAATTTCAGCACACTATATAAATGTTTCCTTACCAAGTTCCACTCACCAAAAGCGCTACACTCCCCGGCAACGGCGCCAGAAAAGAGTCTTGATGACCCACAAGTGTAGGGGATCTATCGTAGTCCTTTTGATAAGTAAGAGTGTCGAACCCAACGAGGAGCAGAAGGAAATGATAAGCGGTTTTCAGTAAGGTTTTCTCTACAAGCACTGAAATTGTAGGTGATAGATAGTTTTGTGATAAGATAAATTGTAACAAGCAACAAGTAAATAAAGTAAATAAAGTGCAGCAAGGTGTCCCAATCCTTTATGTAGCAAAGGATAAGCCTGGACAAATTCTAATAATAATGAAGGAGCTCCCGAGGACACATTGGGAATTATCGTCAAGCTAGTTTTCATCACGTTCATATGATTCGCGTTCGGTACTTTGATAATTTGATATGTGGGTGGACCGGTACTTGGGTACTGCCCTAACTTGGACAAGCATCCCACTTATGATTAACCCCTATTGCAAGCATCCACAACTACAAAAATAAGTATTAAGGTAAACCTAACCACAACATTAAGCGTATGGATCCATATCATCCCCTAACGAAGCAACGCATAAACTAGGGTTTAAGCTTCTGTCACTCTAGCAACCCATCATATACTTATTACATCCCCAGGCCTTCTTCTAGGCCCAAATAATGGTGAAGTGTCATGTAGTCGACGTTCACATAACACCACTAGAGGAAAAGACAACATACATCTCATCAAAATATCGAACGAATACCAAATTCACATGACTACTAATAGCAAGACTTCACCCATGTCCTCAGGAACAAACGTAACTACTCACAAAGCATATTCATGTTCATAATCAGAGGAGTAATAATATGCATCAAGGATCTGAACATATGATCTTCCACCAAGTAAACCAAATAGCATCAACTACAAGGAGTAATCAACACTACTAGCAACCCGCAGGTACCAATTTGTGGTTTTGATACAAGATTGGATACAAGAGATGAACTAGGTTTTTGAGAGGAGATGGTGCTGGTGAAGATGTTGATGGAGATTGACCCCCTTCCGATGAGAGGATCGTTGGTGATGATTTCCCCCTCCCGGAGGGAAGTGTCCCCGGCAGAACTGCTCCGCCAGAGCCCTAGATTGATTCTGCCAAGGTTCCGCCTCGCGGCGGCGGAGTTTCGTCCCGTAAGCTTGCCCACGATTTTTTCCTGGGTAAAAGTGTTGATATAGCAGAAGATGGACGCTAGAGGCCCACCAGGGGGCCCAGGAGATAGGGGGTGTGTCCTATAGGGGGGGCTCCCCCCTGTCTCCTGGACAGGGTGTGGGCCCCCTGGCCTATTTCTTTTTCTCATAAATTCTTATTAAATCCAAAAAGTTGTTTCGTGGAGTTTCAGGACTTTTGGAGCTGTGCAGAATAGGTTTCCAACGTTCGCTCCTTTTCCAGCCAGAATTCCAGCTGCCGGCATTCCCCCTCTTCATGGTAAACCTTGTAAAATAAGAGAGAATAGCCATAAGTATTGAGATATAATGTGTAATAACAGCCCATAATGCAATAAATATTGATATAAAAGCATGATGCAAAATGGACGTATCAGTGTCTGTTTATCACAATCTTCTACAGGAATTTTGATTCTGGTTTGTAGGTCAGCGATGCTTTTCAAATCAAGGTTGTACGGCTCCAACTTCTGTTTGTCCCCTTCGATGGCTGCCCCACAGAAGTATACGTCCTCCCGAGACAAGAAATCGTGAAGCTCACCTGGTATGGAGGGCGAGTGTATGATGTGGTACACGAAAACATCATCTTCGAGGCACAGCTGAAGGACGGCGGCGCGCTGGATCTTCCCAGGGGCACGCTCCGTGTACTCTGCATCGAGACCGATGACCCTCGTCTCTACCTTTTCGAGGGAGTTGGATACATTGTTGAACCACTTCCGAACAACCCTTGGGTGGACGGTGACGGTGGCAACTATGCGCATCGAGCCTTTGACGAGGACATGTTGGACACTAAAAACCTGCATCTCGATCTCTTTCGCCATTTGGAACCGCTGGAATGGAGGGCTATGGTTTGGAGAATTAGGATTAGACGGCTAGTCTAACTGAAGTAGTAGATGATTATTTAAAGAGGTTAAAACAATGTGAACACAGTGGGGTTTGGATGCAAATGAAGACGAAGGGGAGGTGAAGAAGCCGAGGAGAATCGGTTCCCCATGGAGAAGTAAATGGGAGAAGTGGCATGCAGGCAGTTGATTAGACGGCTAGGTAGACTAAACGAAAAGGCTATGCGGGTAGACTGATGAGTCGTACCTGTTCGTGTACGTGCCCATCCTTCCTGATAGGTGGGACCTATGCAAACAGATAAAAAAATGTGTCGTAGTTTTTTTTTTAGCGCGTGAGTAGGAGACACAACATTCTCTCGTTAAGGAATACTCCCTCCGTTTAGGTGAGTATAAGTCACCTTATGAAAATCAGGTTTTCCCAAAACCTTTAGGCGTGGAGCATTAACTTCCTGCTCGATCCCCTCCCAGCCTCGTTAGCCAGCATTCTCTTCCTCTGCTGCCGCGTTCTACCTTTCCATTTTTCCTCTTCTCAAGTGTGGAACGATCTGCATGCCGTCCTTGATGCACCAGAACGACCACTGCATGCATCGCGGCAGGGCGTTGATTGGGCATGCACGAGAATTTGGTTCTGCTTGCAATATGGATGATACCTGAACAATGAAGTGAACATGCATGCTAGCACGGGAGACCTATTTCCGCTATACAATACTGGAGTACTCATGTTCCTACTAGTAGTAGTAGTAGTAGTAGTAGTACAACTGTGGTACACTTGATGGTCAAAATACAATTCATCCGGTCCTCACAGTGAAGTGACAACACCCTGCGCCTGACACTAGTCGAGGCGGCGTGTTCGGGTTACCAAAGTCAGCCTCACCCTATGCACTGTGCAGTCTACCACCGCTGTTGTACAGCACATTGGCGCCTCGCCTCGTCTCCCTCTCCGCTCCCATAGCACCCTCCATCTCCATCTCCTTCTCCGTCTCCATCTCACTGTGCCCCCGTGTATCGTCGCCTCACTCGCCTCCCCCAGTACCACTATTCCCTCGCTAGCCGCTCCAGCACCAACATCCTTCTCCCCCGTACATCAAGCCCCCTTCCAAACTCCACCATGGCCGAACGCGAACCGCGCAGCATCCATATGAGCCGCGATTGGAGCAATCTCCCCAGTGACATCCTCGACCTCTGTTGTTCGTGTATGGATATGTTGAGCGCCCTGCGGCTGGCTGCACGCTCGAGGGACATGCACACGGCCATCGTCGAAGCAAGGCCTAAGCTTTTCAAGACACCCTGCTTGCTGCTATCTGGTCTTGCGAGATTGGCTCACCATGATACGGAGGCATGCATGATGCCCCTCGACTTCAATCCGATCTCCATTAGCCCAAACTTCTTTGCAGGTATGTAGTGGGTCGCCGTACATCATTTCCCTCGACATCGATCCGATCACCATCGCCCGAAACTTCTTGGCAGGTATGTACTGGGTCAGCATGAACTCCCACTGGATGGCTGCCTTCAGAGAAGACGATAAAAAGTTGGTGCTCGTGAACTTCCAGACCTCCCATGAGATTATCCTTCCTCCGTTGGATTATATAGAGTATTACCACCGCGGTCCAAGTCATCTAGATTACTACGTCAGTTGGACGGACCTTGTTTTGCAGAAGATTGAAATATGCCAAGTGCCCACACGACATGCGAAATACGCAGACTTCAAGCTAATTGCCTTGTTCGACCGCGGACTCGCCTATCTTTACGTCGGTGCCTTCTTTAGATGGAGACAACTCGGCTCACAGTGGATCATCATCAAAGCTGATACACACTTCTGTGATGCTATTGAACACAATGGCATCATCTATGCAATCGACAAAGCAGATAGCACCACGTATTGCTGGGACGGAGCGTGTAAGTTGTTTCCGTCTCATGTTAATGATGACGCCATGACACTGTTTGAACTTTTTGTGATGATTGGCATATCCCTGTTTGAGCAGAATTTGAGTAGAACTATGGCAATGTATTAGAGACGCCGTAAATCGGCTATATTTGGAATGAGTTAATTCATGCGATTGTGACCATGTCATTACAGCCAATTTGTACCCTGAATAATCAAACGGTTAGGAATATATGGATATTATCCTTATTTTACAGTAATCTATATACTACTACTAAATATGAGTGTGTATCAATGGCCATGTTAGTTTCCTCATTTTCATGATGTAGAAACATGCACCACACTGTTGGTTTCATCTAACCATACATTAGGGAAGTAAATGTGCATATGGAGAACTCTATATTTGGAAGTAGTGAAATCCTGCAATGCTTACCATGTGTACATACCTATATTCGCCCTTCAGCAATCAATGGCTAGAATAATATCCTCACAAATTTTTTGCCCACAGAACACGAGTATATAACAATGCATGGTCTGTTAGTTACCTTGAAGAATTTGCTTGTGAGGACAGAACATGATTACATAACATGCATGACATGGTAGTTTCCTGTGAAGAATCGATTGCAAGATAACATGAGTATAACCATGCATGGCACTTCTATATTTTCGAACCCAGTATACATTGCCCTGTATTTTCCTCCCAGTTCCAACAGGGACATATCAATGCTGTTTCTTGCATTATCCTACTCATACTCTGAACAATGCTGATCTTACATTAACAATGCCTGTCCTTTTTGATATGATGCAGTGTCCCTACAGTTACTGCCCTTTGTAATCACACCACCTTTGCCAAAAACAAGGAAGCATAATTGGTTCCTCGCTCGATCAGACGACGGCAAAAGACTGATGATCATTCAGACACATGAGCTGGAAAAGTTATATTGCAAAAACCCCACTGTATACAAGCACCGTGTAATACGTGAGTATCCGGATAGTGGCTGTTACGTCTATGAGCAGGATACCAGCTTGTTGGGGCCTTTAGGGTTTTTTAGTTGGAGGCGGGTAAACAACCTTGGTTCACACTCTCTGTTTCTCGGACTCAATTATCCGATCAACCAGGAGATCACCGTTGGCAAGGACCTTGATGGCAGAGAGGCTCTGTTTGCTATGGAAAACTATGTCCACACAGCGAGCCCTAGGAGTTCGGGAGCAAACTCCCCTGATTGTCAACGATACAGCCTGCAGCCAAAAGAAGGTGAGAATGACAAAGGCATCTGGATTAACTTTGATCCTTGGATGTCTCAATTACGACAGGCAGTGATGTGGTTCAAGCCTTCAGGTTGATAGGTAATTGGGCTGTTGCATCGAAAGGGTGGAGTACTGGTGTCTCCGGATCACTGGTCGCTGAAGCGGGGCTGCAAATTATGATGGTGTTGGATCATCTCTTCGAATGACTTTGTTGTCTTTGCTGCTGGTTCTGGATGGGTAGTTCTTTCTTTTGTTATGTATATTCCTTGTCATTTGGTCATCCTCGTCTATGTCACTCTTACTATGTAATAGTTGCTTCTGTTTAGAATGTCATTCTCGTCTGGATCACGAGAGTCTGAGCGCTGCAGATGGCTGTGTTTTGGTGGTGTAGCAAGACTTCTTATGAACTATCATGTCTTGCTGTTTATGTCAGTAGTAGTCACTAGTCAGTGTTTGAATGTTGTATATATCGTTGTTTCGAACTCTTTATTGTCTCAAACTACTGGTGGGCTAAATGAGGGCATCACCATTCTCCAGTGTTCAGAGTATATCTCCTTTTTTCAAGTTATATAATTTGAGCTCAGTGTCTTTTCGATGATGTACACTTGTTTTGGGCCAGTGAGGTGTCGTTGAATATGGGCCGAGTAGTAACGCAATGCCAAATAGGTCAATTATGACTCTCAGGTCGGGCTCTCAAAAGATCCTAGAAAAAAAAGGCCGGGCTCTCCAAAAAAGAAAGAATAAGGACTCTTAGGCCGACATGTGGGCGCCACCGGTGTTTTCGTGCGCTTGCGCGCCGAGAGCATATTGGCGCGTGCTCGAAATTCATGCTACCTTTTCATCCCCAGTCTCCCGCCCCTCCCCCACCTCTGGAATCTCGATTCCTACTCCAGTTCCCCCAAATCCCCCTCCTGTACTCCCTGTACTCAAGCGCACTATCATGTCGCCGGTCCGCGGATCTCCGAGCCGGAGATCCTGAGGTCCGTCCTGCCTTCGGTCGCTGCGTGTTGTCGCTCAACAGTGGCATGGCGGCGCTTGATGGCCAGTTTGCCGGCAAAGTGCTGATGGTAACCATCAACGGCGACAGGCCTCCTGTCTCACCGGACGACCTTGTCAAAGCTCTTGGCATTGCGCCCGGCATCCAAATAAGTGACTTGCTCGTCGAAGTCTATCCGCCACCGGCTGATTTCTTCGTCAGGTTCCGGACAACTTTCGACTGCAGTCGTGTGTTCGAATCTTCCCGGCGTTTGTTCTGCGATGGCGCGCTGGTGAGCTTTGATCGGTGGCACCCAGGATGGGGCTCGGTGCCCTCTGAGCTTGAGTTTTTAACAAAGCTTACCTTCCACGGCATACCTCGACGTGCTTGGAACAGCGAGTCCATGAACGAGCTTATCAACGACCTTGGAGGTGAGCTCGTAAGTATGTTTGTTCCTCCAGACAGCTGGGCTCTGACGGTTATGGCATGGATGAAGAAGCCGTCCATCATACCGAAGGTGATTGGTGTTGAGATACCGGTGCAGGAACCGGGGTTGTACTATTCGTCGCCACCAAGGCCGCCGCGGACCACGTTAGGGATGTACCTGTATCGAGTGTTCGTGCATGTCGAAGAAGTAGTCAATCCATCAATCGAAGTCCTGCTGCCGCCGCTGGTGCCAGGGTCCGTCGACGACGTCCATTACAGCAGTCAACGTCAGACTTTCCCCATGTTGCTCGGAACGATGGATGGCACAGGGCCTACTCCATCGCGCGGCGGAGGCCACTGCTTCTTTGGGAGAAGAGGCAGGGCTGGCTGCCTGGATATGCTCTAATTTGAGGTAACAACTGAATCTTGTCAGATACTAGTTAAATTCGAGCTATGGGTGTGAAGCACTGATATGCCAGTACATTTGATTGTGACATGTTCTAATTTTGTACCTGAACTTTTTTTAGAAAGGGCTGTACGTCAACTTAATGTGCTAGCAGAACTTATTGTGTTGTCTGTCTGTTTTCTTTGCACAACATTCAAGATATTTCCCCGTCATTGATGAAGACGATGAACCGTTATGTACGACTTCGTTGGTTTCAACATAGCCCTTCCCGTAGCGATCCACTGCTTCCATCCTGATTGTGCCGCCTGCGTGAAATTTTTGTATGCAAGTTTAGTGTGCTATGATGTTCTATATGATTGTGTCAACTATATAAGTTTTTACTGAGCATCAGCAATGCATATGGCTGAAAGATGTATTTACGAGCATCGACCGATGGGTCTCTCTCTCTATCTCTCTCTCTCGCTCTCTCTCACACACACGCATGCACACGCACAAGTGGGACCCATTGAATTATTTATTTGCTTGTGACAGCTTTTAATTAGGTTCCACTGTAATCCAACTTTTTTCTTAAGTTATTAATTGAGCTCAGTGACTTCAAAAAGTTGTACAGAAGCCTTGTTTGGGCCTTTCCGGCGTCGCTGAATGTGGGCTGAGTAACCATGTTAGGTTGTACTATACTACACAGCCTTTTTTTTCAACATCAGCAATCCAACTGGGCCGACAGTTGTACACAATATCCGGGTCAACTTGTTATTCTCCGCCCCGCTGGGCTGCAAACTTTCCTAGGAGGTATGCATTAGGCTTAACAAGAAAACGGACTTTAAGAAATAATAAATGGGATGTAATTATAATAACTGGACAGTTACTATGCACCAAACACGTAATTAGTTTGAAAAATATATTATTTTTGGAATTTGAAAATTTTAATTTCATTACTTGTTGCGCGTGCAATATTTCGTTGGATTTTAATGTAATACAACTTTATTTTGAAATTATATTTAACCTGACTAGAAATTTCGGATAAAAATATTTCGGATCCCATCAAAATGTGGGAAATTTTTTTGAATTCTGTTTTGAGTGGTTGTTTGAAATTATTAATTGTTGTCCTAGCTAGAAGTTGGGCTCTACTTTTAACAAACTGTAAATGGGCTGTAGTAAATTCCATTAGAATTAAAAAATGGGCTGTACATTCTTACAAATCGCAAATAGGCTATATGTTCTCTGCCAAATCCGAGCTATGGGCCTACTAAGTTGACGCGTACCAAGGGCTTTGTCAACTTAGTCAATATAAACGATTCTAGCTGCAGTGATCGTACGATGTCCATCCAACGGTCGTAGTGTTACTTCAACCTCTGGTCTTCTTGCTCCAGCCGCCCAAAGCAGCGCCGGTCGTGTCGCGTGCTCCTGCCTCCCGTGGCCGGCTGTGATGCTGCGGAGGCCTCACCGCCCCGTACTACTCCCACCGCTGGCCAGGCCATCCCTCTACTCACCCACACCCCCTGTTATTCTGCGGCGACAGCAGCCTCACACTGCATGCAGCCGAACCAGTGAACCCTCGTACTCCTCTCCGCGCGGGCTTCCACTGCTCCGTCTTCCCCGGCTCTGCGTCGTCCCCTTCCTAGGCCTCGCCGTCGTCCAGACCACCACCCTGGTGCTCTCGGCGCGGCATGGTCAACGTGGTCAACGACCGACTTCCATCGGAAGAGTACTGTACGTGGAGAGGCTGACAGCTGGGTCCAGGCGGCCGCAAGGAAGTGCCTCCTTATTACGCGCAAAATAATTATTCCTCCACCTGACAGCAGGGACCCACCGGACGGGCCACCTTATTTCGCGAAAAAACGTTTCCCCCCTGACTGCTGGGAACCACCGGACAGGCCAGCGTATTTCGCGAAAAAAAATGTTCCGCCCGCTGTCAGCTCGGACCCACCGGAAGTGCCTCCTTATTACGCACAAAAAAATGAATAGTCCCCCTGCTAGCTGGGACCCACCATGGTGGGAGGCTGACTTGTGGGCCTACTAAGTTGACTGGGACGGGGCCTTTGTCAACTTTAGTCAATAAGAACGATTCTAGCTCCAGTGACCGTACAATGTCCATCCAACGGCCGTAGTGCTTCTTCAACCTCTGGTCTTCTTGCTCCAGCCGCCCAAGGCAACGCCGATCATGCCGCATGCTCCTGCCTCTCGTGGCCGGTTGTGCTGCCGCGGAGGCCTCACCGCCCCCTACTTATCCCACCGCTGGCCAGGTCCTGCGGCGACGGCAGCCTCACACCGCAGCCGAACCAGTGAACCCTCGTACTCCTCTCCGCACGGGCTTCCACTGCCGCGTCTTCCCCGGCTCCACGTCGTCCCCTTCCTAGGCCTCGCCGTCATCCAGTCCACCGCCTGGTGCTCTCGGCGCGGCGTGGTCAACGTGGTCAAGGAACGACTTCCATCGGACGTCGACTGTACGTGGAGAGGCTGACAGCTGGGTCCACGGCCGCAGCAAGGAAGTGCCTCCTTATTACGCGGAAAATAATGATTCCTCCACCTGACAGCTGGGACCCACCGGACGGGCCACTGTATTTCACGAAAAAAAACATTTCCCCCTGACTGCTGGGACCCACCAGCTACATCTTCGCACGCAAGGAAGTGCGTCCGGGAAAAAAAACGATTCGCCCCCCTGACTGCTGGGACCCACCAGCTACATCTTCGCAGGCAAGGAAGTGCCTGACAGTCGGGACCCACCTGGTCGAAGCGGACGTAGCATTGTCATTCTGGTCGCGAACGTGTACGTACATATATACTGGTGGATGTAGAGGCGCACACGTGTCGTAGTAGAGGCGCGTACGCGTCGTAGTAGAGGCGCGCACGTAGCATGTACACGTACGTACAACGGCCAGGGTGCAAGAAAGAAAATAGGCCACGTATGTGTACATACGGGCGGGGTCTCGAACGCCTACTCGCGCATACGTACGGCCAGGGCTCGTGTACATGGCTGATTCGGAACGGAGAAACAGCGTCATTGTCGTGTTCATGGGGAGGCAACGGAATGCGTCGTGTTCATGGGGAGGCAACGAAATGCGTCGTGTTCATCGGGAGGCAACGGAACGCGTGGGAGCCAACCGGCTGGGTCGGAACGGAATGCGTGGTCGTGTTCATCGGGAGGGCTTGGACGGAATAGGCGATGGAAACGAGGCCTGGCGTACCGCAAAACGGAGGAAACGGACCTCCTACGTTCGGAACGGGGTCCTGTTGATCGGGAGGGGTGTGGCGTACCGCAAAACGGAGGAAACGGACCTCCTACGGTCGAAACGGGGGTCCTATTGATTGGGAGGGGTGTGGCGTACCGCAAAACGGACGAAACGGACCTCCTACGGTCGAAACGGGGGTCCTATTGGTCGGGAGGGGTGTGGCGTACCGCAAAACGGACGAAACGGACCTCCTACGGTCGAAACGGGGGTCCTGTTCATCGGGAGAGTTGTGGCGTACCGCAAAACGGGACTCCACGGGATATTGTTCATCTCCACCGTCGACCTCCTCCGGCCTCCACGGGCTACCGTCAACCTCCTCCAGCCTCCACGAGCTCCTGTTCATCCAGCCTCCACCGCGCGCTACTCCACCGGCTACTGTTCAACCACCCCTCCACCGTTTACTGTTCATCCAGCCCTCCACACCACGGGGTCCTATTCAACCACCCCTCCACGGGCACCCCTCCACCGTCTACTGTTCATCCAGCCCTCCACACCACAGGGTCCTGTTCATCCAGAGGCAACGCCACCGCTCACTGTTCATCCACCCCCCTCCCCCTTCAACGCTCATTGTTCATCCCAGAGGCAGCATCGATCGGCTTCAGTTAGCGGCAGTAGCGAAGGAATCGCTCGATCGGGTTCAGTTAACAGCCATCGATCGATCGCTCGGGTTCAGTAACGCGTAGCCTGAAGTGCAATCGCTCGGGTTCAGTTAGAGTCAACGCCTCGCACACACGCGCGTACATGTACGAGAGAAACGCGCATCGCTCGGCCCCCGACCTCCCACCGTAACCGGGAACTCCCCGAAATTTTCCTCGCCCTCGCTTCTACCACGGTTTTTTCCGTCATGGACGGCCCAAAGAATGTCATGCAGCTGCGTTTCGGCCCACCCAGGATGAAAAGCCCATTTTCTGTCATGATTTTTTGTCATAGAAGTAGGAGCCCACCACATCTATGATGATACCGGGTTTTGTCACAATTATCGTCATAGAAGTGTCATATGTACTATAGAAAAAATTCGTTCGACCCAAAATGTCACGGATGTGTCTTTTTTTGTACTGAAGGTCGCTGTCGCACGTGCGGGCATCCACCTCCGCCTCCTGCCTTCGGGCGGTGGTGGCGGAGCGGGTGATGACCCCAGCAGTCGACGGTGGCCTGGCGGCCACGGCGGCCGACGACGGGGTGGCCGCCACGACCACCACCTCCCGCCTTCGGGCCGCGGTGGCAGAGCGGGTGATGGCCACAGTAGCCGGCAGTGGGGTGGCGGCCACGACGGCCATCTCCCGCCTTCGGGCCGCGGCGGCGGAGCGGGTGATGGCCCTGGCTTTCGACGGTGGTGTGGCGGTAACGGTGGCCGGCAACAGCTGCCGACGGGCACCGGCGGCGGAGCGTGTGGTGGGCGTTCCGCACACACCCAACAGGGACGCCACGCTGAAAGAACATGCGGTGCCCCCATGTTTGGTTTTGGCAATTGATGACAATCTCTATGGACTAATGGTTGCGTTGAGTTATATTTGAAGGGTTTGTCCATAGGCTTTTCTTGGAGTCCATTTGTTGGTTTCAAGGAGAGTTTGTGATGACCACGGTGCTATTAAGGAATTATCCAAAGATCGGTCATGTGAGTGTTGAGCTTATTGCAAGCATGTATTGAAGAAGAATATTGTGTGATCATTCATGTCTACCTTCAAGACATCATCCAAATGAAGAGAGTTGGAAAGATTCAACACACAAAGCGCACAAGATGTACCGAGGGATCAAGTGATCCCATGGTATGGTAAGCATTGTCCATTACGCTTTGTGTGCTAACCCATGGTCTTCGTGAGAGTTCTTTGTGGGGTTAGGTTGCGGTGTGCACGTTCAAGTGAAGCATCACGAAGAGATAAGTGCTTGAAGCTTGCCATCCATTGTGGTGACAATGGACTTGTGAAGATGAGCGGAAGAGTGGCTCACCCATAGTGGAGTATGGGGGAGCAATCAACTAGTCTTCATCGAGCCAACGCAATCAAGAAAGGTGGTCCATCTTGAGGAGGAGTAGATCGTCATCACCTAGCTCAAGTGGACCATGTGCAAGGCAAAGGTTTGCCCTTGATAGGTTTTCTATTTTACTGGTCTCATGGTAGTTGTGGGAGACCGGGTTATAGGATTGTTTGACATACTATCAAGGGGGGGCTCTCGATGAGTTGCTTGATCGTATCGTTCGTAGAGAGCTCAAACCATTGCATCCTTGCATCATCTTTATTGGTTCTTGTTTGGTTCTTCTCCTTATGAGATTTGGAGCTTATGGTCATTTTTATGACAAGCTCGAGTTCATCGAAAACGGAGTTCACATGCTTCTTCTATGATGTTTTCGATGTTGGAGGGTATGCCGGATCTTCTCTGTTGGAGGTTTCACTCCTTTGTTTGTTAAGCTACCTCCCCTGCCTCTTTTTAGACGTCTAATTCCCATTCCTCCGCTGAATTACCAGGTCCCCCCCCCCCCCCCCGCCCCGGGTAGAGATCGATGGGAGTTGGCCCTCCTAATTCCCCTTCCCCTTGCCTTGCTAATTCCCAAACCCCTGAACCAATCAGCGGATTTTTAGTCTCACTAATCTTAAACTCCCATTCCCTACCCCCAACTCCACCCAACCAACCAAACACGCTCAGAGTGGTAGCAAACTTAGCTAAACTATGAACTTCGAAATTTACAGCACGCCCTTCAAAAGTGAAGTTACAAGAAAAAAGAGTTGATTTAGATTTAATTTTGCTTATGATAGCTCCATATGGCCCCTGGTTGCCTTTAGAGATGTCGTCCACCACTTGCTTACAGTCAGACGCTATGATGAATTGACTGATGTGAAGATCCACCGTGAGAGCAATTGCCTCAGGACAAGCTATCGCTTCTAGTGTGGCAGGATCACAGACTCCTCCAATGACCAAAGCACAACTACCCAGATAATTGCCGTGGCTCTCCTTGCATACTACAACTGTCGTTCCTGCTCTTTGTGCTCAAATCCCTGCATCAACATGAATCTTAGCATAGTTCTCTGGAGGAGCCCTTGGCCACTAGATGATTCCCGAGATCGTATTTGTCACCGTATGGTGGAGAACCTGTTTTCCCGCACTGTATCCAAGTCAGCAGTGAAACGCCTGGCAAAGGACTGTATCGTATGTGGAGCCTGGAAGATTGCCTCATGGATAACTTTCCTTCTGGATGACCAAATCGCCCACAAAGTTACCGCCATTAGAACATACTGTTCATGAGATAGCGAGTCAAGGAGTTCAAAGAGCCAATTTTTCGCTCTTGGTTCCGTGTTCGCCACCACATTGCATCCAAGTTCCTCGTCAACTAGAGCCCAAGTACATCTCGAGACCGTGCATTCCAGGAGGGAGTGGTGCCATGAATCCGGCGCGCCACATAGGCCGCAAGAGCTCGTAGGAGACATGTGACGGTGCACCCTGACATCCTCGGTAGGGAGGGAATGTTTGGATAGCCTCCACAAGAACATCCGAACTTTTGATGGCACCTCTGTTTTCCACAGCGAGCCCTCTTCTCCTATCTGTGCGTGAGGACCCCGCCGATCCTTGCATCCATGCCTCTCTTTGTTGTCTCGTCGCCACCAACATGTTATACGCGGCGGACTTAACTGGGAACTGGCCACTCCTATCGTGCGCCCAACCGCAGAAATCATGCATATTCATTGTACAAAGTGGGATGCTTGAAATTACCTTCAGGTCAAAAGGCATGAAGGTGGAGTTCAGTAGTTAGTTATTTCAAGCGGCTGTGGTGGTATCGATAAGTTCAGAAACAATAGAAGGTGGATTGGCGGATATGTGTCCATACGGGCTCATCATCTCCTCGCGAGGGTGGTGTGGAAGAGTCTCCAAGTGAAAGCTCCGTGCTCCGGCGCCGGCGGCGTCGACACCTGCAGGTGTCGTGTCCCTCTTGGGGGCGTCGTCGTGGTCTCCCTCCCAGCAGTAGGGCTCTGGGTGAAAACCCTTGACCACCTCTTCGGTCTTGACGGCGGCGGCGCATAGCGTCGTCTCCCTCTTGGGGGCGGCGCCGTGGAGCTCAGGCACCCTTTGGTCACGTTTCATCGTCATCGGCAGGAGAGCTCGGATCCTAACTCGAGGCTCCTTGGGCTCTAACTAGGGGTGACCCCGGCGGTGTCCTATCTTTTACACGTGGTGTTGTTGCCATCACGCTCGATCCTCGTTGTCTGCAGGCAGGGTCGGCGCTCCATGGACCGGAGCGAGATGGTAGGGGGCCATCTCCAGCGACTTCTTGGTGGGTGTGTTGCATCGATGTCCGATGGTTTCTCATGGAGGTGCGGTGTCTCTTCTAGTTAGTAGCCTTGGATGCTCTTGTATTCTTGTTTTATCTTTGATATGCTTTGTAGAGGTTTTCCTAATCACCCTGTATCGGTTTGGCCGTGTTGCTTTATATATAAAGCGGGGTGAAAGCCTTTTTCTGTAGCCAATCAAAGCTACAAACTAACATAGATCTTGGAGTATTTTTAGACGCTGGGCTTTCATTTTCTACGTACTGGGAGCTACAAATTGACCATCTTATTCTCAGCAAGTACGAGAGAGGTTTGTTGTGCAAACATACACAAAGATACACCGTTATCCACATAACAAACTTGCCCAGAAATGTTGATTACCAAAATTCACCATAAACCAGAAAAGAGAATCAACATAATTACTGGAGCTTTGTCCAGGACTTTTCGAAGTGACAAGCAAGATTGAAAGATGACGGTTTTAGCTAGAAGCCAGTTTTTTTCCCCTTTTTCCTTTGAGGTTAGTACAATCTAGTTTCTTTAATGTCATGTTTTTTTTTACAAATTTCAAAGACATCTTTTTAAATTTGAACAATATTTTCTAAAACCGCACAATTTTTAAATAAATATTAGGACACCTTTTGAAAACACGAACAATTTGAGAACATTTTCTAAATTATATAACCTTGTTTAAAAGTATGTGAACATTATTTTTGAAATTTCATCACCTTATTAAAATTTTAGGATTCTGTACTGCAACCGGTTTGTTTGAGAAAACCGGCAGAAAAGTGAATGTATCGCGTGTAGTAGAACGCCCGTGCGTTGCCACGGGCTTTTAATTAATTTCTTCTGATTGCACCTATGAATACAACTCATGTTAAATTTAGCATGTATAGAGTTTTTTTTCTGATTGCGCGTATAATGTATATCATATTTTGCATGTATAGAAAAGATACCCTGCAATAATTTAAATCCACTTCACCTGCAATGTAACTCGATGACATATACACAGAGAGAAATGGATAATTATATGTTACAAACTAACATCTACATGATGCGCTTAAGATAGTCTCGTACAAGGTCAGGAATGTTGTCTTTAGCTTTATTTGCACGGTACTTCACCAAGTATAATACAAATGTATTTCTCTACTCATAATCATCCTGCACAAGCAAAATTAGATGAAGATTTAATCGAGTTAACGTACCTATAGATTTCGCGTGCACATCTAGAGGCTACTTCTTTTATCGATAAATCACTCAACATCTTTCTCCACCAACTATCTCCATAACTTCAGTCCATGTTCACCATCTCAATTTGTTACAAATTCGGCTCACAAATTTTCTACCTAATTGTAATCGGTTAGTTAGAGTTCACCCCATGCCAAATTTTCTATGTAACTGTAATCGGTTTTCTACATAGAAATTCTTATAAAATAATCACCGCATGTCAACACATTAGAAAGATTATCAATATTTTGAATGTAGCAAACTTGATAATGTTACTGTTAAATTTCTTTTTTTTTAGAAAAGGAGGCTGACCCCCGGCTTCTGCATCTGGGCGATGCATACACCCACTTTATTAATTATTCTCACAAGACCTTACAAAGTCATACAATAGTAAGACTAAAGCCGCCGTCTAAGCAACAAGCTGTCGCTACACCTATCCAGTTGATGAAGGGGCGCAGATAGCCTGGGTCTAATACCAAACAGACATCGCAGCCAAGCCTAACATCTAAGACCTGAGACCCCAACCTAGCCACTTGCCGGGTCTGGGGCACACACTGGTCCGGCGTGCTCTCAGAGGCCGCCGCCGCCAACTGCCACTGCTCCATCTTCAGAACTGTACAGATGCATCAACCTTGCTCGGTCCAGCTATCGTCGACGCCACCATGGCGCCCAACGACACCTCCTCCCCGCGCGCAAACAGCTGAGCACGTCGCGGTCGCCACTCATACACCTCAGCGCCATGCTGCCAAGTACCAGCAGCCGACACAGCTTGAAGTCCTTGGAAGATCTGTCGTGCATAGCACCTGCCGACCAGGCATGACAAAGCGTAGCACCTGTCGGTCAGGCATGACTTGACATCTCCACCGAAGCTCCGTGCAAGACGAAGCCGCTCCACCTCCTGCCTCTGACTTCCAGCGCTGCTCCACAAACGATGCTCCCAAGAGAGAAACGACACCACAGTGCCGCCATCGTTCGATCTGGAACACCAGATCCTAGGGTTTCCCCCGGAGCAGCACGAGTGGGTCGACAGTAGTTACACGACGATGCCTCCATCAAGGTAACGGCGAGGACGCCGCCATCGTCTGCCGTCGGCTCGGTTTTCACCGGCAACCATGTTTCCCCGACTCGTAGCCAGGAAGAGATGACGGATCTGGAGATCCGACCACCTAGCCTCAGGCCGACCACCTCCGACGGAGGAGATGACCACCACCGCCCTGTCCCGCCTCCATGGAGAAGGGCCGTCGGACTCCACCGCCGTCAGTAGCTGCACATCTAGCACAGCCACCAATAGCACATCTCGAGCACCCCGGGGATGCCTCCCCGACCTGCCTCGGCGCCGAAGCCGAGCGCAAGCTACAGGACGAATCCGGCGAGCAACCAGCAAAACCGCATGCACCACGGATGCCAGCCCGAAGGGGATCTCGCCCGACTCTGCCTAGCATAGGTGCCACCGCCCCCGCGTCGTCCTGATCCGGCAGAACGACCACCGGCCGCCGTAACCATCACCAGCACGCAGCCCGCCTCGTGTAGCCCTCCACGCCAGCCACCGTGGCAGCCCAGCGTCGCCGCGCCCCACACAACGCCGCGTTCCGGCCAGGGTAGATCGCCTCACAGCGATCCCGCCTCGCAAGAAGGAGAGAGCGCCCCGCCGCCGCCCATGCCAGGCGGGCTTCGCCCGCCGGCACGCCCTGGCAGCGGCGAGGGGAGGAATGGGGAGAGGGTCGCGGTTCGGCGGTGGCAGCTAGGGTTTCCTCCCCTGCCGCCCGTGGGAGCGCTAGAGGAGGGGATTCTGCAGCACTCGGTTTAAATACATTGTATTACTGTGAAAATGATTCTTTTAGAAGAAAAGAAAAGGCAAAATCGTTACTATGTGAACTGGAGAACTACTTGCCTAGAACTAACCTAGAACTACTTGTGGGCAATCCATACTGTACAACCAAAGGAAGCAAATCATTCGATTCCTCGCCACGTTTTAAGATGTCAAGTACCCAAGTGTTAGCGACCCCGACATGCAGGACCCACTGGGCAGCCACTCCACCAGTAACGACGCTGCCCAGCGGCCCAACAGGCCCAAGAGGCCCAACCCGCGAGTCCACGGCCCAGAGTGGGTTCACTGAAGCCCAGGCGATCACTACTTGAGGGTGAACGCGAGGCAGCTCCAGCCATCCAGAGGATCAGACGAAACGGCGGCTGTCATTCCCCTTCCCGAACCCTAACTCCTCTGTTCTTCCATTCGAGCGCACTGCGCCTGTAATCGATTGTATCGCTACTACTTCAGAGAGCCAATAGATCGATCCACCACCTTGTTCCTATCATCTGGTATCAGAGACCAGCCACCACTTCTTCTCGCTTCGCTCTGGCGCATCTCATCGAGACAAGGGGTTTGCGGCAAGCTCGAGAGGCCATGGATCCAAGCGTTTCCGCCTTCCTCACCCGCTTCGAGACCAAGATCGAGGCCACAATCGACGGTCTCACCAAGGCGCAGCAGTCCACGGCGACGAAGATCGACGATCTGCTCTCCTGGCGTCTCGATCTCGAGCGCCAAGTGGCGGATCTGGGCGACGCCGTCACGGCGCTGCAGCAAGCGCAAGCGCCGCCCCAAGGCCGAGTCGACGCGGATCAGGTGCCCCAAGGAGCTGGTGCACCAATCAAACCAAAAGGGCCCGATGGCCACGGCGATTTTCAGATCCTACGGGGGCCATCGGCGGCGTCCCTCCTGACGCCGCCGCCGCTCCCGGCTAACGGTACGAGCTCCGATCCTGTTACACCACCCCTGCCGTCCCCGTTTTCCCACGCCAACCAGATGCTCTCTGGCTTAGGCCAGGCACACCCATCTATCACATTCCCGCAGTTTTCCGGTGAAAATCCCAACATGTGGAAAACTCTATGTGAGCAGTATTTCACCATGTTCGGGATTACTCCTTCTTTCTAGGTTCCTATGGCGGCTCTCAACTTCTCAGGACCAGCAGCGATCTGGCTGCAGTCCATCCAGCTCCGCCTGGGCGAGTTCGACTGGAACTCGTTCACGGCGTTGCTATGTACTCGGTTCGGCCGTGATCGGCACCAAACACTCATACGTCAGTTTTACTCCATTCGTCAAACGACCACAGTAGCAGATTACATTGAGCGATTTGAAGCAATTATTAATCATTTGAATTCATATTCTGAATCCATACATCCTTACTATTTCCTTACCCGTTTTGTCGAGGAACTGAGGCAAGACATTAGGGCAGTTGTCATGGTGCAGCGGCCGCCCGATCTGGATACGGCGTGTGCGCTTGCACAACTGCAAGAGGAAGTGGCGGAAGGGGCTCGCGGGCACACATCAAGGCCACCGGAACCAGGCCAGCAATACCCTTGCCGCTGCCACCACCTCCGGCACGCCACACGCCAACTGTGGTCGCCACCGATCGGCGCGGGACGGAAGCCGCACGCGCTGATTCAACCAAAATCAAGGCGCTAAGGGACTACCGTCGAGCCCGCGGTCTCTGTTTCAAGTGCGGCGAGAAATGGGGACACGACCACGTGTGCCCCACATCCGTGCAGCTGCACATAGTCGAGGAGCTGCTCGACATGATCGGCCTCGACAACTTCCTCGACTCCCAAGTGCAGCAAGGCAAGGGCTCTGACGACGCAGTTATGGCAATCTCCCTGTCTGCTGTCACAGGAGGGGTCTCTGCCAAAGCCTTCCAGCTCCGCGCATGGATCCAAGGGCGTGAGGTGCTTCTTCTGGTTGATTCAGGCAGTTCCAATTCTTTTGTCGACGCGCAACTCGCATCCCAGCTCTCGGGTGTACAGCCCCTCCCCAAACCAGGTCGAGTCAGAGTGGC
Organism: Aegilops tauschii subsp. strangulata; assembly: GCF_002575655.3. Classification (NCBI taxonomy): domain Eukaryota; kingdom Viridiplantae; phylum Streptophyta; class Magnoliopsida; order Poales; family Poaceae; genus Aegilops; species Aegilops tauschii. The sequence continues at coordinate 629,752,307 of NC_053036.3, read as the reverse complement.
GGACGGGGGCAAGATGCTCTGCTCCAACTTTATCCCACATTGCGGGTGGTATTCACAAGGGCACGAGTTCTTCACTGATCTGAAGGTGCTGTCGCTGGGACCTTATGACGCAATTCTGGGCATGGACTGGCTCGAAGAGCACAGCCCTATGATCGTTGATTGGCGTGCACGTTTCCTGGAGATTCCATCGCCAGCAGGCTCTCTTCGTCTGGTTGGGCACGATGCCGCGTCTACTTCCTGCGAGACCATCAACAGCATTCAGCTGCAAGGGCTCTGCAGCAAAGGGGCAGTGTCGCACATCATTCACCTGTGTGTGGTGGTGCAGGAACCCAGCAACCCCACCCAAACTCCAAAGTGCATTCAGGCAGTTGTGGATGAATTTCCAGACGTCTTTGAGGAACCAACCGGCCTTCCCCCACGCCGATCTTGTGACCACAGGATCCCGCTGATACCAGGAGCACAACCAGTAAATGTCAGGCCATGCCGTCACAAGGCCGAACATAAGACAGAGATAGAAACTCAGGTGGAGGAGTTGCTCAGATCGGGGGTCATTCAGAGAAGCACGAGCCCCTTTGCATCGCCAGTCATTTTGGTCAAGAAAAAGGATGGAACCTGGCGCCTGTGCATTGACTATCGTCACCTCAATGCCCTCACTGTCGTTGCCAAGTTTCCAGTTCCAGTCATCGAAGAACTTTTGGATGAGCTCCACGGAGCAGCCTGGTTCTCCAAGCTCGACCTTCGAGCAGGCTATCACCAAATTCGGTTGGCTCCAGGGGAAGAGTACAAGACAGCTTTCCAAACACATCAAGGTCACTTCGAATTCAAAGTGGTTTCGTTCGGCCTTGCGGGTGCTCCAGCAACTTTCATCGGGGCAGTCACCACTACACTGAAACCTGTCAACCGTGTCTGCGTCGTATCTTTCTTCGACGACATCTTAGTCTTCAGTGTGTCTCTCAAAGATCATGTGATTCATTTGCGTCAGGTTTTGGGGCTTCTGCGGAAGGACAGTTGGAAAGCTAAGATGAGCAAATGTGTTTTTGGACAGCAGCAAATTTCATACCTCGGGCATGTCATCAGTTCACAGGGGGTTTCAACTGACCCGACCAAGATCACAGCAGTGGCAAATTGGACAGCACCTAGCTGCACCAAAGAGGTGCGTAGCTTCTTGGGCCTTGCCGGGTATTATCGGCGGTTTGTGAGGAATTTTGGAGTCATTGCAAGACCATTGTTCAATCTGCTCAAGAAAGGGGTTCCGTTCGTCTGGACAGACACAACTAAGACAGCTTTTCAGGTCCTCAAACAGCAGTTGATCTCAGCGCCTGTTCTAGCGCTGCCCGACTTTCAACAACGTTTCATCATCGAAACTGATGCTAGTGATCGTGGCATAGGGGCCATCCTGCAGCAACAAGGGCACCCGATAGCCTTTATGAGCAAAGCACTCAGCCCGCGCTACCAAGGATTGTCCACGTATGAGAAGGAGTACTTGGCAATTGTTGTCGCAGTAGATCAGTGGCGCCCTTACCTGCAACATGCTGAGTTTGATATCCTCACGGATCAGAAAAGTTTGACTCATTTGGAAGAACAACGGCTGACCACTCCATGGCAACAGAAGGCTTTCACCAAGCTCTTGGGACTAAGATATCGCATTCGTTACAAGAAAGGAGTGGAAAACACAGGCGCTGACGCTCTGTCCAGATCCAACACACAGGATACTCTCTTTACAGTGTCCTCTTGCCAACCAGCTTGGCTCGAGGATGTGATCAGCAGCTATAACAACAACACCATGCGTCACGGCTGCTGGAACAACTGTCAGTACGCGATGATCCCAAAGGTCGCTTCTCTCTTCAGCAAGGAGTTCTTCGATTCCGAGGCAGAATCTGGCTGGGAGGGAGTACACAAATCCAACAAAAAATTATATCAGCCTTCCACGACAGCCCTCTGGGAGGTCATTCAGGGTTCCCGGTAACCTACCGTCGCATCGGGCGGCTGTTCGCGTGGCAAAAAATGAAGGCACAAGTACTCCAATACGTTCGTTGCTGTCAGACCTGCCAGCAGGCCAAGCCGGATCGCGCAGCATCTCCAGGTTTGCTGCTACCCCTACCTATTCCAGCACAACGTTGGGACCTCATCTCCATGGATTTCGTGGATGGGTTACCACAATCCAGCAGGTTCAACTGCTTACTGGTGATAGTAGACAAGCGCACGAAATTTGCACATTTCTTGCCGTTGGCCCACCCATACACAGCAGCATCAGTGGCCAAGCTTTACATGAATCAGATTTACAAGATTCACGGGTTGCCCGGAGCGATAGTTTCTGACAGGGACCCGGTGTTCACAAGTCATTTTTGGCAGGAATTGTTTCGCGCAGCCGGCACTCAACTCAGACTCAGCACAGCAAACCATCCGCAGACGGACGGACAAACTGAGCGCGTCAATCAGTGCGTCGAGACCTTCCTCCGCTGTTTCACTCAAGCTTGTCCCAGGAGGTGGAGTTTCTGGAGACCTCTAGCTCAGTTTTGGTACAACAACGCTCATCATTCAGCCATTGGAATGACCCCCTTCAGAGCCATGTTTGGTTATGAACCTCGGCACTGGGGGATTTCGGCCAACAGCACTTGTTCTGTTCCAGCGCTCCAAGCGTGGCTGGACGAGAAGGAAACAGTTCAAGCCCTGCTGCAGCAGCACCTGAACAGAGCACAACAGATCATGAAGCATCAAGCTGACAAGAAACGATCCTTCCGAACCTTCACAGTGGGGGAGAGTGTGTTTCTCAGGCTGCAACCCTATATTCAATCTTCAGTCGCCCCGAGAGCTAACCACAAGCTGAGCTACAAGTACTACGGGCCATTCACCATCATCGACAAGATCAACGACGTAGCGTATAAGCTTCAACTGCCACCTCAAGCCACTGTCCATCCAGTGTTTCACGTGTCGCTCCTACGCCGGGCCCTCCTTCCAGGTATGGTTGTCGAAAATCAATTACCACACTGCGCTGACGATCTTGCTGTGCCAGTGGAGATCCATTAGCATGTTACTAATACCTGATCTGATCGAACCATTCAAGCTGGCTCACGCAACCTGCTCGATGGTGCCTGAACCATGCCGTGTAGTACGTGGCGGGACCTATTAACTCAAACTGATTGCATGCTTTAGGCCAAGAACTCCGGAACCAATTGATTTAGTCCATAACTCGCTTATTTGATCAAATAAGGCCAAAATTGAATTGGGAGAGAAAAAACCGGCCACGTGGCTGCAATGTCAGCATAGCTTAGACTGCTTGCGCTTTGGTTAACTTGTTGAGGGTGGTTTTGCAAACTGACCATCAAAGTGTATCAAGGAAAAAATGTCAGGTAGGTGTAAGCAACTCACTAACCATCACAACATCAAGCACTTTGTGAAATTAAACGCAGCATACTCTATATATTACAAAGATTCTACATTACCTTTGAACATAGATGGATGCATAATTGAATCAAAAAAATGATGGGACTGCTTATAGCTACTCTTCTTCTTTGGTTCTCGTACAATACTACTCACTCAACAAAAAGGAAAGCGATCGGTCAAAGAGCGGATTTTGAGTGCAAAAGTTAATGAAAAAAGGTTATTGTAATATATAGCATCCGCTGCTTAATAACATACCAATCAGAAAATATCCTACTGGCTAGTGACACTGACCTGAGTCTTCTTCTACCTCTTGCCCCTGTCTCGGTGTCAATTGACTGAATTACACTTGATTCTGGTGAACAGCGCTGGGGCAGAGGATCTCGCGGCGGCGGCACCGGAAGGACAGAGGCTATTTTCCACGCCCTCGACGCCATGGTGAAGTAACTGTCGCTTGAGGGAGGTTGCGGAGGGGAAGCATGCGACGTCGGTGAAGTGTGATCTGGAGACTCCCATGGCTGATGGCATCGCATGGCCGTCTCAATCCTGGAGGTGCACAGGGCCACCGCGGGACACACACTCCCAACACTCCACATACAGACACGGTACGCCACGAACAGAGCACCTACGCCCACTCACACATACACACCGAGCAGCCGCGCGTGCCATCGATCCAACGGCGTCGTCACCCGCCCTTGGCGGAGGGGATGCAACACAGGATAGTGGACATGGTCCACATGGAAATAAGGGATCGGTGTTGGTGCTGGAATTGAGGCGCCGCCCGGTGTCGTCATGGAAGGCCCTGAAACAGCGGACTGGTCGCGGCGGCCGCCGCCGCCCAAGTCGCACGCACGAGAGTGGGACGGGGGTAGCGCTAGGTCTTTCTTCATTTGGGTGAGCCGATACATGTGGTAAATTTCTTCGTTGGTTTCGCGTGAGTGGCGATAGTTGGAGAATCAATTCACTCTCTCTGTTGATCATTAGGTGTTACATACATGGCATATATACACAGGGCAGTGCCCGAGTCATGAGGCACGCAGGCCCTCGATCCTATATACGTGGGCATGCACAACAGCCCATTACAACACAACTCAACACCCCCCCTCAGCCGGAACTCCATTGGCATGGACGTTGAGCCTGGATCGGAACTCGTGGAACACCTGAGATGGCAAGCCTTTTGTGAACAAATCAGCAAATTGTGAGCTCGAGGGAACGTGCAAGACCCGCACATCACCGAAGGCAACGCGATCACGTACAAAATGAAGGTCTATCTCGATGTGTTTGGTGCGTTGATGCTGAACCGGATTGCACGCGAGGTAGGATGCGCTGATATGGTCACAGTAAACGATGGTGGCTCGCTGTGGTGGACACTTGAGTTCATGGAGGAGTTGGCGTAACCAGCAGGACTCGGCAACGCAGTTAGCAACACCACGATACTCGGCCTCCGCACTTGAACGAGAGACGGTGGCCTGTCGTTTGGATGACCAAGAGATGAGGTTGGAACCAAGGAAGACACAAAAGCCGGACGTGGATTTCCTCGTGTCAGGCAACCGGCCCAATCCGCATCCGTGTATGCAATGAGTTCCTTGGAGGATGACTTGTAGAATTGTAAGCCATAGTGGGAGGTGCCTTGGAGGTATCTCAGAATATGCTTGACGAGCTGCATATGCGTGTCGCGAGGCTCATGCATGAAGAGGCACCATTGTTGGACGGCATAAGATATGTCCGGCCGTGTCAAGGTGAGGTACTGAAGGGCACCTGCAAGACTGCGATAGTAGGTGGGGTTGGAGAGGAGCTGACCATGGGAGAGGGACAGCTTGGAGCTCGTGTCGATGGGAGTAGAGACTGGCTTACAATGTAACATGTTGGCACGCTCAAGAACCTCCAAGGTGTACTGCTGCTGACTGAGGAAGAGCCCCGAGGAGGTGGTGGTGACGTTGATGCCGAGGAAATGGTGTAGGGGGCCCATATCAGTCATGGAGAACTCAGACTTAAGAGCCGAGATAATGTGGTGGAGGGTTTGTGGAGAGCTGGCTGTGAGAATGATGTCATCTACATACACAAGCAAGTAGGCGATGGAGGTGCCGTGATGAAGGATGAATAAGGAAGTGTCACTCTTGGATCCATGAAAACCAAGGGATTGAAGGAATGCCCGAAAACGAAGGAACCACGTGCGAGGAGCTTGCTTGAGGCCGTAGAGAGACTTGTGGAGGCGACAAACATGATCCGGACGAGTGGTGTCGACAAAACCAGTGGGTTGGGAGCAGTAGACGAGCTCGTTGAGATCACCATGAAGAAATGCGTTCTTGACGTCCATTTGGTGGATGGGCCAAGAGTGAGATGTGGCAATGCTCAACACCACACGGAAGGTAGCCGGCTTGACCACCGGGCTGAACGTCTCGTCGTAGTCCACACCTTCTCGTTGTGTGAAACCTCGAAGCACCCAACGAGCTTTGTACCGTGCTAAAGAGCCGTCCATGTTGAATTTGTGGCGGTAGATCCACTTCCCCGTGACCACATTAACACCTACAGGCTTAGGCACCAAAGACCACGTAGAGTTATTCATTAAAGCAGTGTATTCATCTAGCATAGCTTGTTGCCAATTTGGGTCCTTTAGGGCAGATTTGTATGTGGGTGGAATAGGAGAGATGGTGGTGGATGGGGTGTCGGCTAGGAAGAGGCGACGAGGCATGCAAAATCCAGATTTGGCACGGGTTGACATTTTGTGTGCATTGTGAGGTGGTGCAACGGGTAAGGCGCGAGGCGGTACGTGAGGTGGTGTGGTGCATGGGGGCGGCGATCCTGAGGAAGATGTGGTGGGGATGGTGGCAGTCTGATCCGATCGGCAGGGCTCGTGGAGCGAGGAAGATGCGGGCGCAGTGGGGCTGGTAGGTGCGGCAGAGACGGGCGGCGATTGGGTGGAGGTGGACGCGGTATCCGCGGTAGTGGTGGACCCGCCAGAGCGGCCGGTGGGGCGAGGACGCGTGGAAGAGCCAGGCGACGGGGGCGCGTCGCAACGCTCGCGCACGGTCGTGCATGGGGTGGTGGGGCCCGGAGAATCTGGCGGATCGGGTGTTGGATCCGAGGAAGCTGGGTCTGCCAGAGATTGGGTAGGTGGGATACGGTGGGCGGGATCGTCTGTGGACGTGTGGGCGTGTGGCGTGGTGTATGGAAAACTCGTTTCGTCAAAAATGACATGGCGAGAGACGATAACACGGCGCGATTCCAGATCAAAACACCTATAACCCTTGTGCTCGAGGGGATATCCTAAGAAAACGCAGCGGACAGAGCGAGGGGAGAGCTTGTGGGCCATGGTGGAGGATGTGTTAGGGAAGCATAGGCAACCAAAGACACGGAGGTGGTCGTACGTGGGGTGTGAACCGTGGAGTAGATAATATGGTGTAACACTAGCAATGACGCGGGAGGGGTGTCGGTTAAGCAAGTACTTAGCGGTGTGAAGTGCTTCTACCCAAAAGGGAGGGTGAGATTTGCTTGGAAAAGTAGGGTACGCACGATGTCGTTTGTGGTACGGATGAGGCGTTCAGCCTTGCCATTTTGGGGCGACGTGTGTGGGCAGGAGAAACGGTAAGCTACGCCGTGGGAGGAGAAAAACGAGCGGAGGGCGTTGTTGATGAACTCACCCCCGTTGTCACATTGCATGGCCTTAATGACCACGTTGTATTGGGTGCGTACAAAGGAGAAGAAACGTTGGAGAGTAGTAGACGTGTCTGATTTGTGGCGTAGAGGGAAAGACCAGGAGTAGTGAGTATAATCATCCAACACAACTAGGTAATATTGATAACCAGAAAAGCTTACAACCGGCGAGGTCCACAAATCACAATGTATGAGATCAAATGGTGCATACGACTTGCTAAAAGAAGAGGGAAAGGGAAGGCGAGGCTGCCGGCCGAGCTGACAAGCAGCACAAGGCTTATGTGCCTCCTTATTACAATCGGGAAGAACAGCGTGAGCTAATGTGGAGAGTGTATGAGCGTCGGGGTGGCCGAGCCGGCGATGCCACAAGTCAGGTGATGCCGTGACAAGGAGAGCGGACGCCGAGGAAGCTTTATTGCCAACAAAGGGGTAGAGGTCGCCGTTGCTAATGGAGATCATGAGGACCCGCCGCGTTCGAAGATCCTTCACAAGAAAGCCACATGGGTAAAACTCAACGGAACAAGAATTTTCTTTAGTGAATTTGCGAAGGGATATGAGACTAGTGACTACGTGTGGAGAAACAAGAACGTTGGTGAGGCGGAAATCATGAGGGGGTAGGACGACGGAGCCAGTGGCCGTGACGGGTATGTGTTGGCCATTGCCGATAAGAATGCTAGTTGGTACATGCTTTAAGGAAGAACTAGACGAGGTAAGGGTACCTGGGTTGCCGGTGATGTGGGAGGAAGCGCCGCTGTCGAGGTACCAGTCCGTCGAGGGAGGTTGGGGCAGGCCGCCGTTGCTGTAGGTGGCGTTCAACATGGCGAGGTGCTCCCATGATGGTGGCGCGGGAGGGTAGTACGAGGAGGACGGTGGAGGCGCCGCATGGTACATCGGGTAGGCGTGGGCATGGGAGCCAGGCCGGGGGCCGAGAACCCCGGCGGAGTTGGGCGCCACCCATCCAGGTCGAGGCAGAGGGAGCGCCATCCCGTACGGGGCGAAGTATCCCATGAACGGAGCGGGCTGCGACGGCAGGCCGCGTCCACCAGAGTCGTGGCGGCCACGTCCGCGTCCACGACCACGCCCGCGGCCACGGTCGGCACCGTCACCGCGGTCACCACGGCCACGGGTCTGTTGCGGAGGCGGAGGCGGGGCCTGAGAGCGATCAGAGCCGCGGTCACCAGAGCGGTCGCCGCGATCACCCTGAGGGCGCACGCCAGATCCAGAAGCGTCGCCCGATCCAGAAGCGCCAGGAAGAGCGAACGCCGAAGCGCTCTCCTCAGCGGCACGCTGGGCCTGGGACTCCTCCGCCAGGACGACGCGGGAGAGGACGACGTCGAAGGGCATGGTGGAGGCCTGATCGCCGAGGACGACGCGGATGGTGTCGAGCCGCTTGTCGAGGCCATGGAGGAATTGGGTGGTGAGATCCACCTCTTTGACGGCGTGATCGATGTCGGCGAGACCGTCAGTGAGCAGCTTCAGGCGACGGGCGTACTCGGTGACGGAGAGATCGCCCTGCTTCAGATTTCGGTACTAGCGGTTTAGCACCATGAACCGCGCAGCCCGATTGGCGAGGAAGAAATCCTGGATCTTGGTCCAGAGGGCGTACGTGGTGGTGGCGCCGACGACGTGATCGATGAGGGGATCGGCGAGGGTGGCGTAGATCCAGAGCACCACATGGGCATCCAGCTCCAGGTACTGGGCGTCGGCGTTGGGTGGAGGGGGGTGCTCGATGAGGAAGGTGACGCCGTAGCGGACGAGCACGAGCAGGAAGAAGGACTTCCACTTATGGTAGTTGTGGTCGGCCGGATTGAGCAAGAACTTAATGTGGTTTGTGATGTGATCGAAGAAGATCGGGTTGCGTGGAGCTGGTGGTGGCGGCGCAGGAGTGGAGGAGGAGAAGAGGGGGGCGAACTGAGAGGGGTCGGTGCTACCGGATGCGCCGGAGAAGAGGAACGGGGAGGTGCCGGGCGAGGTGGCCGAGGAGGTGGCAGGGGCAGTCGCCGTGGAGGAGAGCGAGCTCGGCGAGGTCACGGTGTCGGTGGCGGCAGAAGAGGAGCCGGGCGCAACCATGGCGACGGAAGAGGAGGACCAGGTAACTGATACCAAGTTGGAGAATTAATTCACTCTCTCTGTTGATCATTAGGTGTTACATACATGGCATATATACACAGGGCAGTGCCCGAGTCATGAGGCACGCAGGCCCTCGATCCTATATACGTGGGCATGCACAACAGCCCATTACAACACAACTCAACAGCGATCTAGGGGCGGACCAAGTTGAGGCAGGACGCGTTCGATTGTTGATTTGGATTTGATTGCGAGGAAAATGAGGATACAATGATTGTTAGGATTTCGAATTGATTGTTAGAATTTGAAATTAATTGTCAGGAGTGCATATCTACTCCCTCCGTTCCTAAATATAAGTCTTTTAGCGATTTCAAATGGACTACATCCGAATGTATATAGACATAGTTTAGAGTGTAGATTCACTCATTTTGCTCCGTATGAAGATTCTAAAAATACTTATATTTAGGAACGAAGGGAGTAAAAAACAAGTAAGTTTCTTTTGCTGCATATATTAGAGGGAAACGCTTGCGGCCGGCAGACCGGCCGAAGCGACGCGCCGGTCGTGCGCTGTCCCACGCGTCTCCTTGGACCCACAAGCTGCCCTCCTTCTATTCTTTTATTCCCTTGCCTTATCCATCCCTCACCATATCTTCTCCACCATTCCTTAGTTCCTGCTCATAGCCCAGCGCCTCCGTCGTGGTCTTATGCCTCCGCCGAGACGAGCTGGCCCAACCGCGGCACTACCTCACCGTCCTGCAACCTTCCTTCCCTCCCCATCCCCTCCTCCTCCCTTCTCCCCCATCTCATCGGTTGGGTTCCCTCACGGGCCTCCACACATATGCTGCCACGCGCTGCTGCAGGTGCTCATCGGAACCACTGTGCGCGCTCGCTTTTTGCTACCCCCCCTGATGTCGGTGACCGACGATGGTGGTCGACGGCGCCGGCGGTGGCCGCGAATAAGTTTCTACCTTTTTTGATTTTTTTTGCTGGAACCCGCTTTTGATTTTGCTAGAACCAGCTTTGTTTTTTGCTGCAAGGATAATGCTCAATGACGACGACGGTGGCTGCATGTTTTTGTTGCATTTGTTTTTTTTGCTGGAACCAGCTAGCAGTTTTGCTGGAACCAACTTTTGTTTTTGCTGCAAAATAGGAGAGGATAGTGCTGAGCGGCGACGGCGATCGCCGCCATGATTTTTTGTTGCATTTATTTTTTTGCTGGAATCAACAATCATTTTAGCTGCAAGCACGATCCAGTTTTGCTGGAACCGGTGACCACCTGGGTCACAATGTTTTGTTGCAGCAACCATAGAGCACAGAGCTGCAACCGCTATTGGTTTTTGCTACGACCAACAAAACCTTTTGCTACATCCATCCACGACGGAGGTGCGACTGGCGACGGTGGCGGTGACATTTTTGCTGCAACCGCTATTGGTTTTTGCTACGACCAATAATTTTTTTGCTACATCCATCCACGACGGAGGTGCGACTGGCGACGGTGGCGGTGACATTTTTGCTACGACCAACAATTTTTTTTGCTACATACATGCACGGAGGACCTGCGACCCGCGACGACGGCGGTGATGTTTTTGCTGCAACCGTCGTCGGGTTTTGCTACAACGGATGAAACGTTTTGCTACATCCATTCATGGTTGACATGTGGCCGTTGTTTGTAGAACCCTGTGCGGCGAGCTTGACGGCGAGGGCGATGGCACACCGGGATGCTGCAACCATGAGCGTCGATGGCAAGGAGTTACAACCAGACAGTTTGACGGCAGAGCTGCAACCAAAATCGACGAGCTGGGAAGGCTTCTTCGGCGAGAAAGGGAGGGCAACACTGCAAGGAGGCGAGGTCTGAGCAGCCGGCGGCCGTGCGGAGGAGGGAAGCAGGGAACTGCTGCTATCGCGCGGGAGTGCGCACGTGAAGGCTGAGGGCACGAACTGCTGCGTTGACCAAGCCAGGGAAGAAAACGTTTGGGAAAGGAGGCATCCGACACGAACTGCTGCGTTGACCAAGCCAGAGAAAAAAATGATTGGGAAAGGAGGCATCCAACGGAGGAAGCCAAATCGGAGGGCTCGCGCGTGACCGGCTGGGATTTCGGCCGGTCCGCCGGCGCGTATCGCTCGCCTATATTAGAGATTTGATTATTAAGAAAGGTAAGGATTGATGCATTAGGAAAGTTAGGATTTGAGATTGATTGTCAAGAATTGTCGTTTCATTGTTTGGAAACTATGATTTGTTTTTTTTTTATGAAAAGAAGAAAAATCCCCCGGGAGGGGGTGGTGGGAGGTGAGCCAAAAATAAATCGAGCGAAATCTTTACTAAACCAAACGAAATAAAACCATGGAATGGAAACTATCAACTCCCCGAGTAGAGATTTGATCTTCAGAAACTGATTAAAGATTGATCATGATTTATTCCTTTCAATATAAAAGTTACCAAATACTACCGAAAATTGATCTTATTGGCAGATAAAATCGGTTTAAATAGATTGCGGTAACATCCGGTTTAAATGTGTTGGTGGGATAAAAAAAGGTGAGGAGGATTAACCGGAGTGGGGCGAAACTACCAACTCAGATATTAAGGAGTAGAGAAAGTGCGGACCGCCGAAGATTTGTGCGTTCAGCCATTGTCCGCACCGACGGCCCAGAGTCTTGAGTTCAGCCAACTTGGCCCATTTTTGTCGGCTCACTTCCCAGCAGCCTCCTGCGAACTTCCCACAGAGCAGCACACCCGCCGCTGCCCGCACCGACGCTGGAGAGCGGCCGGAAGATGGCCTTGACGGCGATCCACGACGAGCTCCTAGTTGACATCTTCCTCCGCCTTCCCACCCGAGAGGATCTCATCCGCGCCTCCGCCGCCTGCGTCTCCTTTCGCCGCCTCGTCGCTGACCGCTCCTTCCTCCGGCGCTTCCGCAAGATCCACCCCGCGCCCCTCCTCGGCTTCGTCGACTACAGAGGCTTCTACCCCGCCATGCCGCCTTACCCCTTCGCGCCGGCGGCCAGCGCCGTCGACTTCGACTTCACCTTCCTCCCCGCCCCCTACTAGGACTGGACCGTGCGGGAAGCCAGCGATGGCCGCGTCCTCCTCGACAGACCCTGCCGTCACGACGAGCTCGGATCACTTGTGATCTTCAAGGAGATGGTGGTGTGCGACCCCCTGCACCGGCAGTGCCTCCTGCTTCCCCCGATCCCTGATGACCTAGCTGCTTCCGCTGTGAGCCACCTCCTGATAGAAAGGAATAAGCGCTTCGCCGAGTGCTTCCTGGTCCCTTCCAGCGACGATGAGGAGGAGGAGACGTCATTCAGAGTGATCTGGCTGCTGGTGCTTCAAACTAAGCCGGTGGCCGCTGTCTTCTCCTCCGGCACAGGGCAATGGCAAGTCCTGAGTCGGAGCGAGTCGCTACCTGGTTTTTTGTTATCGACATGGAAGGTTTGGTTCATGTCGCGCCATTATGCACATGGTTGCTTCTACTGGGTTTCAGGTTCAAGTGAAAAATTGCTCGTGCTTGACATCCGGATGATGGAGTTCTCCATGGTTGACCACCCATCCTGTGTCAGATTTTTGGGCGATGATGTGGCCATCGTGGAGGCAGGCCAAGGCATAACTCTGATGTTTGTGCCTAAACCGGACACATCTCGCCTAATTTATACCGTTTGGCGAAACAATGGTGGGAGTTCCATCCAGTGGTAGATGGAGTAAACAATCTTGCTAGATTCCGGCTCCTTAATCAGGGGTGCAGTTGGGAGGCACTTGCTCGTATATCATATGGGAAGATCATCCGTCAAGCAAGGTTCTTACATGCGGGATGTCGACACATCCCAGTTGGAGAGGGTGTGTGGTTCATATCGCCACCCGTTAGAAGCATATTGCAACTTTCCACCATCATTATTATCGTCGCCGACAGTGTCAAGTGGTAAACTCTCTGTTGCATGCTTGCTACCTTCTTCCTTTCATAGTTATCACCGTCACATAGATTGGCTGATACTTGCTAGTTCCTTTCAGTAATCATTATTTGGAAGGTTTAGTGGTTCTTCCCTTTTTATGCTTGTGGCAAACCTGAGCAAGCTAATTGTTATTTATTTGTTTTCTGCTCTATTTGCCATCTTATGCCATCTTGTACACTAGGAGCAACTTTTTAGATGCATCATAAAACCGTAAAAAAGCACCGGATGGTGCAATACCTTTGCCATGCCTTTAACCCTTTCTGCAACATGCATTGCTCTCTTTTGGTCCATTACATCTGAACACCTTGTCATTGGGCAATTTCCTTTCATCCTGTGCTGCATAAATGAAGCTCTTTTCAAAGTCATCAAGTCAATCAGTACAACCTACTGAAATTTGCTGTCTGACTAGGTGCACTTGTCTCATAGAACTACTTGGTACAGTTCTGAATGTTGGTACTCCCTCCGATCCGAATTAATTGACGCAGCCTCTATACACATCTTTTTGTCTCCTTAGAAATCCCAAATTGTTAGAGGGTAGGATGTGGCCCACCGAGATTTTTGAGAAAACAATTTCTATCATAATACTATTTTGCCTATTTCGGATAAAAAATAGCTAACTAATTAGGCCAACAGCCCACCTCTGTTGCAGTCGTCCCCTTCCCTTCGTAATATGAGCTAGAGAGACCTAACTCTATTTCTCGGCTCCTCCCAGGTTCCCGCTCTGGGTCCGCCATTGCCTGTCAAAACCCAACCTTTTACATTTTGTCATTAGTCTGTCAAATTGATACCTCTTTGGTATTGAACCCTGATCATTATACAACCAAGATATCGTCTTTTATAAGCATAATGTTCCAGTGGAAACTATGACTCTTCTGCCTGATTGCCATCGCTGCTTTTTATGTGCAAATGTTTTTTTTTTCTCCTTTAATCATCTTCCTTGCCTTTATGTGTATGCTCCCTTTAATTTGTTTCCCAGCCGCACCCTTCCTTTGAAGTAAGGAAACGCGCAAATTGAATTTCCCTGGTTGTAGCATGATTGAGCTTGACTGTACTAGTATCATCAACAATATTTTTTTACTGAACTTAGTTGAATTTTGTGAGTACTCGATTGCTAGATTTGATATCGGGTTCTCTCTTCATAAGTTGTCTGCAACTTTCTTAAATCTCAATCACATTACTAAGTTTTTCAGCTAAAATTCACCATTCTCATCTGAAGGTCATCTCATATATAACTAATAATTGTGCACCATCAAAGAGAGTAAGTTTAGCCTTAGTAGTGTGCAACATTAAGTGAAAATGTCAGACAACCAAAAATTAGCAATAGCTCCATTTGATGGTGTATCTTTCTGCATGTAGGGACACGCCATGCTGAGGCCCGGGGAGCGGGGGAGCCTGAACTACGAGAATCTGACCCTGGAGGCGTGCTAGGACCTGTTATAGCAGCAGCCGCCCAAGCTCCAAACCCCTTGTTGGCCATCGAAGGTCAGACAATTCTCATCTGAAGGTTACTTGATATATAACCTAGCTACAGACTAGTAGTTGCACATCATAAAAGAGAGTATGCTCAGCCTTAGTAGTGTCAACATCAAGTGAAATTGTCAGATAACCAACAATTAGCAATAGCTCCATTTAATGGTGTATCCTTGTGCATGCAGGCGCACGCCGCGGTGACAACCAGGGAGCAGGGGATGATGTGATGGTGCCTGAACTACGAGAAGCTGACCCTGAAGGCGTGCAAGGACCTGTTGTCGCAGTGGCTGCCCGAGCTCTGAACCCCTTGCTCGTCGTTGAAGGTCAGACAACCATTCTCATGTGAATGTCACTTCATATACTCCTATAACCTAACTAATAGTTGGACACCATAAAAGAGAGTAAGCTCAACATTAGTAGTGTACAATATTAAGTGAAATTGTCACACAACCGAAAATTAGCAATACCTTAATTTAATGTTGCGTCCATGTTCATGCAGGAACACACCATCCTGACGTCCTGGGAACAGGGGACGCTGTGCTGGTGCCTCAACCACGAGAAGCTGGCCCGGGAGGCGTGACCTTGTGCAACGCAGGCAAGTAATAATGTGTATGCACACAGCAGCTATTAGTTATCTGTACCACGATATAATGCGTACATGAGTAGTCTTTCCAAGTAGGATCTATGCCTCCCATCTCATTTCCCTTCCCAGGCGGTGAGCAGCAATAATCATAAGAAAGTGATATATACAGCACATCATTCTCATATCCCCATAGGAAAGGTCCTGATGCACCTTTTTGGGCCAAAAGGAAAGGAAGAACCCATATGTTAGGTGAAAATGTGAGAACTGAAAATTAGCAGTAGCTCCATTTTAATGGTGTGACCTTGTGCATTGCAGCCACACCCCATACCGACGTCGTCCAGGGAGCAGGGCACAATGTGCCGGTGTCTGGACTACGAGAAGCTAACCCTGTAGGCGTGCAAGGACCTGTCCTCGCAGCGGTCGCCCGAGCTCCAAACTCTTGTTCGTCAACATCAGCAATGCCAGGGCGGGTAGTGGTGGGGCGAGGAGAAGGAGTCGCTGCGGCTGGGGCTGGACCTGTGGAGGGTGCAGGGGTGGAGAGGGGGTCCCAGAGTAGTACTCCCTCTTCCCTCCGTCCGGAAACACTTGTCGCATAAATGGATAGAAATTGATGTATCTAGAACTAAAATACGTCTAGATACATCCATTTTTCCGACAAATATTTCCGGACGGAGGGAGTAGTACCGAAGGCATCTAGGATGTGGTAGGCTGCTGAAAGCTCGGTGGAGAAACAGATTGAGTTGATCCTTTTTGTAAAGAAGCTTTTACTTGTTTGATTTGTGACGTGATGGTCGCCTGCTGATTACAGGAGTGTAAGTGACTCGTTTTATTACTTGGCGTGACTTAATGATGTATAAGATGGTATTCACTCATAATTCGATGCGATCAGCTGAATAATCAGACATGTGCTTCTTTCTCATGAATTATTTGCTTTCTTCAAAAATAGAATTGAATCAGGTTAACTGAAGAACCGAAGTCGATGTGTTTCTTGTATTTTCATTGTTTCAGACCTCTGCCCAGCAGAATTTAATCAGTGCACATGGTTGTGGTGGCAATACCATTACAGATACTGAAATATGGAACATGAAACATATCAAATCTCCTGCCTACTCTGCTTGATAACATATTAATCTACGCATGAAACAGATAACTGTGAAACAGAACAAGCACTCCTCCCTCTGTACAGCTTTGGCTCTGTTTTTTTTTCCTATACAGTTTCGGCTCTGTTCTATGTAGGCTGGTGTCTTTTACCTCTTGAGTTTTGTAAAGAGAGAGAGAAACCTCATGATGCAGAAGATGGATTCAAATCTTAATGCATATTAGATTTCAGTTTTCTTAGATAATGAAGGGATTACAGTCCTGGTCTCTGGACCTGAAGGTGCACACAATCCATTATTACAAAGCCCCGCAAATTTGTGAATGAAACAAAAGGAAAAAAACAACAACCATACAACACACCGGGAATTCAATACCTGTTTCAATATATTTTTTAGCATACAAATATACTCCGTGATGTAGCAATCAGGGTGGTGGTACACCGGCAGGCGCAATGTTGATACCCAGAGCGCGCTTCCTCTGTGTCAGAAGATCTCCTGCCCGTTTAGCGAGAACAGACGAGAGAGGCTTCAGAGGAACCCCATGACAGTCATGACGGACGCCGGTGAAATGCATGCTGCTCTCAAGCCGGTCCATTGTTTTTGAAGCCTTCAGTAACGTACCAATGATATCGTGCTTGTCGATCACTTCGACGTTTGCATCATCTTGGAGGAATTCTTCAACCATCTCGCAGGTGAGCTTCTGTATCGCCAGGCATGCAGGGGTGGCATACATGTTGTCCTCCACCATCTTCTTGAGCATCACCACAAAGTCTTCCAGGGTATTCGGCGGGGTCTGCGAAAGTAAGATTTCCGTGAAATTAAGATTGTTGCTTGCACGAATCTTTGTGATGAGTGATAACAGCTCTGCTTGCAGCCTCGTCTCGTCACATTGCTGGTTGGCGCTCAGTAAAGCGGAAGGTTTGCCTTCCCCACCGTCACTTGGATTTTCTATGTCGCTTCTACTTCTTGAATTGTAATGGGTGACAGGCTCCCAACACCGGATTCTACGTGTACCTCTAGCTTCTGCTTGTTTTACAGGAAGCAGTTCTGTGAGTACCTGCAATGATATATGTACGTATTATTTTAGCTCAAAAAAGTTAAGAGAGTGGATTGTACATATATAGGTGGATGCTTTGAGTTCATGCTTACCTAAATATCTATCTTAAAACATCCTCAAAAAGTTCATAGATGATCTCATTTTTGCATGAATGTTATAGGTTCTCATGTTATTACATGATGCATTCTACTCCTGAGATTTTTTAAAGATGCATAGCTAAATAATAAAACCTAAACTCAAGCGCCCACCATTGCATGTACATTTCCTTTTCCCAAAACTTTATTGTTGAAAACTTGTGGCGTAGGCGCATTCAGGCATACCTTCCGTAAGGTCGGTGCCTTGATGTAGTTGCTCAAATGCTTTAAGATGACTGCTGCACTAATACGACAACCAATTTTGATCTCTATTTCCACAGTATCTGTTGCACTTATTTTGCATTTGATGGTCTTGACATTGGAGTCGAGCAACTCAGTAAGACAATGGACACCATCATCACATCCTGGGATGCTTTTGATAGACTCTAGATCACTTGACAACATGGCCAATGCTTCACCAGCCTTTTCTTTAAGCCGGCTTGCAGTTTCCTGAGCTTCTTTCATCTTCTTTTTCCCTGGTGCTTCTGCGGCTTCTTTGACCATCTGCTCTTCTGTGGAATATCCAGTGAAAAAAAAAAGACAAGGATTAACCATTCTTGGTTGCATTGACCGTAGAATTGGTTGAGTTGGTTGGCCAATCTTCCTTTTCTCGTTTTCCAAATAATCTCCCATCCAATCTACAGTAACAAAGATGTGCAGCGCCCGCTCGACAAGTTTTCCTCTTCCCCTAGTAGCAGAGCTTGCTGGATGATGCAAGACTAATTGTGTAAGAACCTCTATAGCTTGAACATGTAGCTCTATGACACCGCTGCCGCTCTTGGTATCCATGTCAAGAATGGCCTCCAAATTACTAACTGCATTGCTATCATTTGCGAATAGGTTGCGCATCTCTTCTCCGGTGGTTCCTGTAGAACCCATGAGCCGGCTCACCACTTTTAGTGACATGTGTAATACCTTGGTCCATGCAGCACTGCTCTTGATGTCTTCTATTAATTCGTTGGAGCTGATAGGCGCAACAATTTTTGAAAGAAGATCCTTGGTGTTGTATATCAGTGTGCAGTTATGCCTGTCGTGGGCCAGGTTCTCTAGAATTCTCAACCCTGGCAAGACCAGATCCCTATCAAATTCTTCACCATTCTCCCTCTGACCAGGTACAAATGTTAAAAGGAGGGAATCTTCATCGAAGAGGGAGGATACACATTCCAGTGCTCCTGGAAAGTGAGCTAGGTTGAGGTTAGCAGCGAGATGCTCCACAAGCCTCGCTGCAAGCCATCTCATCTCTTGGTCTTGTGGGCTTCTCCAAGCAAGGGTTCTGATCAGCTTCTGAATTCTTTGTCTCGGTGACCTCATCAACAACCGTCTTATCTGTAACGGTGTACTTTGATCAATCAGCATAACTAGTGCCCTTCCTCCAGCGGCATAGTCCTCTGGGCATTGGGAATCCAGCAAGTCGGCACCATAGGTGATCAAATTCCAACTCACTCTGGACTCTGGGTTGTTTTGGCACATCTCCTTGGTCTTGTGCGAGTATGCACGAAGTACCGTAGGACTGAGACCATGTTTTTGAGCAATACTAGACAATGCCTTTCTATTAACAACGGTCCCAAGCACCGTACACGATAAGAACATTGTGCCCTGAGCAAGAGATACACAATAGAATAAGTTGAGTGCTGGCTTCAAGTTTGCTTTACTTGTGTCTCCGTCCGCGATGCCATAGTCTTGCTTTGCTAAACGAAGCACCGATAGCATAGCACACAAGAATGGCCCAGACAGTGCCAAGTACACCACGGGCATAAATATCCCGAACAGAATGCGATCCACAAATGTTGATGCTAGAGTGAGATCCACTATTGTTGATGCTTGTCTCTTCTGCCGTTGTTCCCTGGCCAACTGAGTATGTACATCATGATACTTTCTTTCCGCACGTACGCTGTCATAGAAAATACTTGATATCCAAACCCGAAAGGACACCATGCGAGCATCTCCCATTGCGTCAGATAGCCTGTGTTTACGCACAAGGTCAGTATGAAAGTTAAGAATGTCGTCACACAAAAAGAACAAGATATCCAATATTGGGTGGTCCACTAGTGCTTATGAAGGTCACACCTCTTTCGAAAAGCAATCAAGGCGCCAAAGTTAATTGTCTAGAATTTCACGCGCAAGAAGCTAGCTTTGGTTAATCATAATGACGGCGTCCTGGAGGACGAATTGGTCGCCCTTGCCAGCACCACCAGAGTTTCTCCATATTGTTGTTTCTTAGTGCTCCTTTTACTTCACGATTTTCGGTTAGCGTGTTAGAATTGTGTCCTCTGCTGGTTTTCGGTGGCTAGCTCTTCTGTCAAATAGTTACCTTTATTTCAAGTATGCTCCTGTTATATGTCTGTACTCCCTAACCCAATAGCTAAAGATATGGAATATGCTATTTGGCGCTTATAGCGCCAAATACAGTACAATTAGTACACAGGGGCGCCCTACATCTCGCCTTCAGCGAGTCCAGCTTCTGACTCGCAGAAGGGGGAGCGAGATGGTCCAGCCCACGGGCACGGCAGGCCACGACCTCTTTTTTTTTGGTTTTCTGTTCTCATTTTCTTTTTTTTAATTCTCTTTATACTTTAAAATATTCTACACATATATATTACAAAAAACACTCTACGAAACACATTTGAAAAATATTGAACAAGTATTTGAAAAATGTTGAACACGTGTTTCAAAAGTATTGAATAAGCATTCGGAAAAATGTTGAATGTGTATAGAAAAATTGTTGATCATGTATTAAAATTGATGAAATTTTTTGATCGTATATAAAAATGTTAATCAAGCATTATGAAAAAAATGTTGAACACATATTTAAAAAAATGTTAATCAAGCATTTGGGAAATGTTAAATGTGTACAGAAAAAATGTTGACCATGTATTAAAAAACGATGAATTTGTTTTACATGTATATAAAAATGTTAATTAAGCATTTGAAAAAATGTAAACTAATATTTGAAAAATATTGACCAAGTATTTAAAAATGTCGAACAAGTATTTGGAAAATGTTAAATGTGTATAGAAAAAATGTTGACCATGTATTAAGAAAATGAGGAAATTTTTTAATCATGTATATAAAAATGTTAATTTGAACAAGTGTTTGAAAAATGTAAATCAAGCATTTGAAAAATGTTGAATGTGTAAATAAAAAATGTTGACCATGAATTTATTTATTTTTAATCCTTTTTATTTGAAAAATATTAACCAAGCATTTAAAAAAATTAAAATATATAGAAAAATATTGACCATGTATTTAAAAAATGTGTATAGAAAATATTGGCAATGTATTACAATTTTTTAATTTCTATTGGAAAAATATTAGACGTGTATTAGAAAAATATTGTTGGCATGTACAAAAAATTGTAACATAATAACCAAATGAACAAAGAAAACCAAAAGAGAAGTAACATAAACATGAAAATAAAAAAAGGAAGAAACAAAATGCAAGAAAGAATGAAAAAAATGTAGAAAAATAATACTCACCACGCTCGAATAAAAATGCCACAAGTAGGACGCGCCCATCAACTCGCCACGTGAGTCAACTTGGCGGGGTGGCAAGCAGCACCCGTGGTCTGCCTAGAGACGAGGGGTCGATCCCTGGTTCTCCCATTTCATGTCCTATTTTTAATCGCTATGCGCGCGCAAGTGGGCCTGCTGAATACGACGCAGGAATACCATGTGAGGCAACTTGGCGGGGTGGCAAGCGGCACCCGTGGTTTGCCTAGAGACGAGGGGTCGACCCTGCTTCTCCCATTTCCTGTCCTATTTATAATCGTTACGCGCGCGCAAGTGGGCCGGCTGAATACGACGCAGGAAGAGAGAAAACCTTCAGCAAGAGATCCCTCTCGTCTCGCTTAGTGCGCACACATTCCAGGCCACGGGTATAATGGGCCGGTCCATCTAGCCAAGAACCCAGTACACTTTCTCAGTTTCTTCTTCTTCACCGTTTTATGCTGGTTTTCTCTTGTTTTATTGTTATTTTTATCATTTTATCCTTCTATAACGTTCATATTTTTTGGTTTAATATTTAGTTTTAGTTTTAGTTTTTTAAAACTTGTGTAACTTTCTACAAATTCTTCAATATTTTCTAAAAAATATCATGATTTTTTTTCAAATTTACGAATAATTTTTAATTCTTGATTTTTAAATTATTATTTTAGATTTCTTTGAGATTTTAAAAATTCGTGGATAATTCGCCAACATTTTTAAAACCATGAATATTTTTAAATTCATGAACAATGTTATAAACTTGTGAACATTTGTTAAATTCTTAAACAATGTGTTCAAATCTGCAAACATTTTATATATCTACAAACATTTTTAAATTCATGAATATTTCTTAAACTTCATGAACTTTTTTATTCCAAAAACCTTTAAAAATCTATCAAAAACCGATAGTTGTTTTTTTAAATGAGCAGAGGTTGTTGGTTTTCTAAGAGTAACGAGAAAACAAAAGTGAGCGTACATCGAATAATGCCTAAGACCCTATAGTTATACAGATGATATAGCCTCCAACGAGCGTAGAGCGAGTAACGGGTTTGGGTGGCTCATGCGAGCGACGCCTGAGCGCTGTCAAACGGGTGTTGTAGAGAAGCTCTGTCATGTTATTTAGGTACAAGAGTCTATGCATGTTTTTAAGGCCCACTCATTGTTTTCTTGTTGCCCGCTCCCTTCACATTTTCCCTTATTTTCCGGCCCACACGAGTGCTTTTATTGGCCACGTCATCGATTGGCATGATCAGATCTTGGGCCTAGTTTCCTCTCGCAATGAGCCTGTCACCTGTGGAGCCTTGGGCCTCTTGTTCTATGTGACAAATGCCTATGGCCCGTGTGCCAGGTCGACCTGGGCCACCTTCGTCATCGATTGTTATGGTAAATGTTTATATTGTTTTCTAAAAACTTGATCAAACTTTACAAAGTTTGACTTCAGTCAACTCTAATATGCAGAGTAAATAAAAACAGAGGGAGTACCAAGCTGTAATACTATGCACTATGAAGATAGTATTATACATTAGTATTATATGCATGATACTAGTATATGATACTTCCCATTGTGACTAGGCTTATGGGGTCATTGACCCCATGTTGACGGCTCCAGCTATATCCCTCGTTAGGGGTACGAGCACCTAATACAGCGTGTGGGAGCCACGGAGTAGACGCTCTAGCACATTCGCACTATATGACTCGCTCTCCCATCAGCTCACGGGGCTCATGATGTCATGGTTACCCACCGAATACCACCCGACGCACCCATCATATACTCGTCTACCTTCCAGCGAGCTACTCGTCGTCGACTCAGGAACCGGGAGCCTCCTCACGCGCATCACATGATCCACTTCTCGGAACTCGATTCCTCCTTTATCTTTGCATGCTTATTTTGTTTTGTTCTTTCTATTTATTTTATGTTCAGTTAAGCATTTTTTACTTTAATTTTGCTTAATAGAAGTTAGAGTAGCCCTAGTAGTCTTGTAGGAGTATGTTGGAGCCCTCTTCGGGTTTTGTTCTTAGTTACATAATTTTTGGGTTCCTTGTTGCAAATATGCCCTAGAGGCAATAATATTTGTATTATTTTATTTCCGTATTCATAATAAGAGCTTATATTTCATGTTATAACTGCTATGATCCTGGAATGTGCGATTCAGTGGAAAACTCATATGCACGTGTGAAATGATAAACAGATAAAATGAAGGTTCCTAGTCTCGCCTCTAAGTCTAGCTCAAGTGTTGTTGGTGATCACGTTTTCTGGATCTTAAAATATCATTAAGTGTAATCATGATCCTAAATCAACATTGATATTATAACGTTAGAAGAACGATCATATTGAATCAATCCAAACTTGTTTGTTATGAATTGAGTTAATATCGTATGTATTCAATTGTAATAACACGGAGTGTTAGCATGTTTTTAGTTCCTCAGACCATGAGAGTGTCTCAGTCACTTCCTACCAGACGGTTGGCTTTGGGGTTGCTCAAACGTCATCTGTAACAAGGTGATCATAACAACAACTTTCAGGCTCACCAAAAAGATTGACAAGTGACCGGACAGCTCGAGAGAGGGATTTGCTCCTCTGACGACGGGGAGATATTCTTAGGGCCCTCTCGGTGTAACGGCATCCATCATCGTCTGGCCAGACACATTTGATTACATCACGGAGATGCTGGAACACGTTAACGAGAAAGAAGAACAAAACCGGTAACGGGAGCAACGATATAGTGAGCATGGTGATGACTCAAGAGGATACCCATGCACACCGGGTTTTGTAGAAGTATCGCGAAGCAAAGGGAACATCACATGATAACCAAAGGTTCACTCGAATATCATTTGTGTAATCATAGGGACTGATATGGATGTCCACAGTTCCGCTATCGGTCATTGAACGAAGGGGTTTTGTTCATGTCTATGATTTACCGAACCTACGGGGTCACAAGCATAAGGTAATCATGGTCTGCTGAGTGTTAGTGGTGTGGGAGTGATGAGAATATATTTGTGAAATTGTTTCATTAATATCTGGAATAGTTTCGAGAGGTTCCAGAAGCGTTCGGGGTCACCGGGAGGGTTTCGGTGAATAGCGGGTAATACTGAGTATTATCAATTAATATATATAGGTGGAAAAAGTTTCTGGGGATGTTGAATTATATATATAATGCTCTAAAAATATTTAGAACAAATATATATTTAATTTAATATCAATGGGCCTAACAAGGCCAAGAGGTGAAAGGAAACTTGGGCCAAAAAGGCCCAAGTGGGAAAGTGCCTCCCTTCCATAAGGAAGGGGGCCGAATTGGAGAGGGGAACGAGTCCAACTCCTCCTCCCTTGGCTGGCCAAAGGGGAGGGACTTTCCCTCCCCTTGTGGCTCCCCTCCTCTCCCCTCCTAATCTATATATACTAGAGGATTTCCACCCTATTAGAACACAAGTTTTGGAGCCTCCTCTAGATCATCTAGTACTAGTTCTAGTTGTTCATAGTTGACTAATCAAAGCTAGCCATAGCCACCTCTAATCCTCATAATTAGAAGTCCAGTGTGGTTCTAATCTCCTCCCTCTAATACTCCGGCGACGATTAGCTCTGGACGGTGCAGTGCTACCGGATCGTGAAGACTGTACGCTTGCTACCAAGTAGAGAGCCCGTGCTTTCGGTCTTACGTTCGAGGGATCGTTCGAGGGCGGTATGCGAGATCGTCATCAATGTTCGAGGGACTCCAAGTATAATCTACACCGACTCGTTTACTTCTGCTGCACTCCGGAGTCGATAACGATCGTTGATCCCAACCGTTATGCATCTTCATATTGTTCTTGGATGATCGCAGGTGCATTTTTTTTGTTTTCTACTACGTTTCCCAACATTACTCGCTTCTAGCGGTTCGGAGATGAGAATAATGACGGGAATGTGACTTAAGTACAAGGCCAAACTAGTGCGAGAAGGTATACTATTTTCATCTTCACCTGTCTTGCATGTTTGAACTTTATCATATTATTATTTGTTTGGCTGCACTTAAGTCATGCTCCGAACCTAGTCCAAAAAATAATTAGTTCTTGTTTTTCTCGAGAGCCTTGCTAGTTTAGTTATGATTGACAAGCTCTGTCTTAAGTTTGAAAAGAAAATAAAAACTAAGAGAAAGTTTTTATAACTGAGGAAGATAGGAGCTAAAAGAGGTCCACATTCGTCTTTGTTTAGTACGACTGCAACGATCCACACACTGTTGACTTTGATGATCGGACTACAATCTTGTGACAAAGCGCATAATTAATTTATCAACAAGCTTGGTGTTTTAATTGAATAAGTTTTCACTTGAAAAAAATGCTCCAAACCTCTCTCACTCTTATTGTCTTAATGCATTTGGTCTCCAATCCAATGACCAATGAGCTGATTTACCATGAGTGATTCTTTCCTGACAAAGGGAATATATTAATATCGTGAAGATATCAGTTACACCTAGCCTCTGTACCAACAAGATGTCCAGAGATATCAAGGATACACACAACTAAAAAAGAAAATAAAAAGAACAGAAGGAAAAAGGAAGAGCCCGGCACCATGATCAATCACTTCATCAGCATCACTCTAACCACCACTGAAGACAACACCCGGACTATAAAAGAGGTTCTCCAAAAGCAACGCCTCCAAGAAGGAAACAATGCACAAACATTGTTGTTGTTCGATCGAAGATCTTGGGTTTTCACCCTGGAGAAAGTCCGAGTTCACCCAAAAAATTCCTTCAACAAGGTCATTGCTAGGTACAACTAATAAAGGCCAGACCTTGGTTTTCACCCTGGGAATCGAGACTCAGTATTCGAGGAGCACCACCAAAAATGCACTCATGTGATGCCGCCCTCACATGCCAAGGCCACTGTTGCAAGTCACCAAACACCTGGCACACAGTCTTCATCGCATCCAAAGGCTTCAAGACCTCCAATCACAACTGTCATGACTTTCTCCACCTCTATAAATGCCTTGGGAATTTTGACTTAAACATGTCCCATGACACTGATAAGAAATCGAAGCTTCGCGTCGTGTCCTCTTAGGCCCTGCTGGCTGATAATATGAGCGCAGGCGATCGAAGCCTTTTCGATTTAGACATCTAGACGTGACATACGCCAATCTGTATAGATCTCCTACGGGGACGACCAGAACTTGTGAGCGGCCAGATCTAAGAGGTCGACATATGGCAGAAAGAAGACTTGGTGGAAGAAGAGTGCTAGATCCAAACCACAATTATTAGGCTGAAGCTAGCAGCCCCTACACTACCCTCCTCTCGATCCACGCCACCATGAGTGATTCTTGAGAGTTGGTAACTTCTATGGCCTACCAATGGTTGATCCACCAGGGTTAATCCCGGATTTTGGCCACGAGTAGGGTAACGGTTGTAGTGGAAACACTATGACGTCAACTCAACTCTCTAATCACTTACATCTCGTTTAAGAGTGGCAAGATGGGTGTAGTGGTAATTGCTATCCCAAGCAAGATAACGACCCCAAAACTTGGATACTAGAAACACCAAGCATTGTTTACTTATTAAGTTTGCGGCTTTGATCAAGGTAGGGCGATTTGATAACAAAACCTTACCTGGCGAAAGTAGCTACTTGTTTGTACTTTTCATCGACGTAATAATTTGTTAAAGTGCCTCGTGTGCTAAAAATGTGTTCACTCCCAAAAGAGAGGCACTTTCGACTTGTTTTCACACCCTAGCTAACTCTTAACACTTGGGAAAAGAACTTGAAGTATTTGTTAGAAGAATCTATGTGGTTAGGTAGTGAGGCTAGGTAACCTTTCAAATATTAGTATAATCTTGTTTAAGGTTGCAGGAATCGCGAAGGCGACGACAATATATTTTCTCGGATGGTAAGACTTTTATTTAAATTTCAAGTTTCCTGCCGTTCATTTCTATCATCTAGTTGCTCGACAAGCAACACTCTAAGCTTGAGGGAGTTTGTTGGCTCTATTTAATAGTTTTTTAGGGTTTTATTCGTGGTTTGACTTAGGGTTTTATGGTTTTCACCTTTCTAGTAACAAATATTTGTCGAAAATAGAAGATCATTGTACTCTTGCTTTGATTTCAGGATCCAAAACTTTTGGTAGGATATAAGGCAATATTTGAGTATACAAGCAAGGAAAGAGACAACTTTCCATTTGGTGCTGACAGAAGACAATACAAACAACGGTATGAGTGCAAGTGCTCATACAAGTAGTCATATCAAGTTCCACCGCCTTCCTATCATCTACCCCACAAACTTTCGTGAAGGATGACAGACGAACAAAGCAACAAAGGATTAAGAACCATATATAGAGCAAGGGAAGATATACTTGGAGGAGAATTTCTTCACTTAGTTTCGTTCCGAACTCCTTTGCACCGAAATCCTCCATTCCACTGGCCATTAGAGAGAGATTGTAAGGCTAGGGTTTGTATCTATTCCTACCTTGACACGAATATCGTGATCTGGATAAGCATTCATCTTATTGTGACGAACTATGGTAATATCAATATGAGTTCCCTTTACTTGATCTCCATGTTTGATTGTGAACCTTCTCTTAAGTGTGAGTAACCCCCTGGTCATGGGAGATGTAGGGGATTGGTGAGATGTGTTTGTGCCCAATACTTAATTATATAATTGTGTGGTTATCTTGATGATTGTATACAAGGTTGACTATTGATACGTCTCCGGCATATCTATATTTTTTTATTATTTCATGTTATTATATTATCAATCTTGTATGCTTTATATGCAATTTTCTATCATTTTGGGGACTAACCTATTAACCCAATACCTAGTGTCAGTTATTGTTTTCTGCATGTTTTTGGTTTCACAGAAAATCCATATCAAACGGAGTCCAAACACGACGAAACTTTTTGACACTTTTTTCTGGACCAAAAGAGACCCTAGAAGCTTCGGGGGCGGGGGGTGGGGTGGTCCAGAAGCCAGACGAGGGGACGGCAAGACAACAGGGCGCGCCCTGGTGGGTACGCGCACCCTGATGTCTTCTGGCCCCTCGTGGCTCCGTCCGACCTAACTACTGCGCTATAAATTCTTAAATATTGCAAAAACCCCAGAGGCACCACCAAAACAATTTTTTCGCCGCCGCATGTCTCTGTGCTTCTGCAATCCAATCTGGAGGCCTTTGCCGGTACTCTGCTGGAGGGGGAATTGATCGCGGAGGGCTTCTCTGATGATGTGTGAGTAGTTCTTCACATGACCTATGGGTCCATAGTAGTAGCTACATGACTCACTCCCTCCCTCTCTTCTCTCTCTCTCTCTCTCTCTCTCTCTCTCTCTCTCTCTCTCTCTCTCTGATCTTCAATACAATGTTCTCTTCGGAGATCGATTCGATGTAATCTGTTGCGGTGCATTTGTTGGGATCCGATGAATTATGGATTTATGATTAGATTGTTCGTTGAAAGTAATTGAGTTATTTCTGAACTTCATTACGTGTGATTGTTATTGCTTTGTATTTCTCTCTGATCTATTCGTTTGGTATGACCAACTAGATTGATTTATCTTCAGTGGGAGAGGTGTTTTGTGGTAGGTTCAATCTTACGGTGTGCTCACTTTGTGACAGGAGGGGTAGTAAGGAACGTAATTTGTATTGTTGCTACTAAGGGTAAAACGATGGGGTTTGATCATATTACTTGGTTTTATTCTTTCTATATTATGTCATCATGCTCAAAGCATTACTCTGTTTGTCAAGAACTTAACACCTAAAGAGGCAAGCGTAGAAGCGCTCTCGAAGTGGAGTAACAGCAGTAGATGCAGAACCGTTTCGGTTTACTTGTCACGGACGTAATGTCTATGTACTGATCATGCCATGAATAACGTCATCACTATGCGCTTTTCTATCAACTACCCAACAGTAATTAGTGTATCCATCGTTTTCTATGTTCTTCAGAGAGATGCCTCTAGTGAAAGCTATGGCCCCCGGATCTATTTAAATCATATTACTAAAACCCTAAATACCTTGCTGTAATTTATTTACTTTTATTTTACTTTGCAATTTATATATCTCCTACTATCAGATTTAATCCTTGCAATTAACGAGTACAAGGGGATTGACAACCCTCTTGCTTGCATTGGGTGCAAGTATTTGCTCTTGTGTGTGTAGGTACTGCTAAAGATCGTTTGCGTGGATCTTCTATCGGTTTGATAAACCTTGATTCTTTACTGAGGGAAATACTTTCTGCTACTATACTACTTCACCCTTGCTCTTGGGGAAATCCCAACGCCTCTTACAATTAGCAACTATTCATGGCGTTCATAATGCTTGTTGTCCAATTTAAGGGCCCCAACAACATGATCTAGAGACCTACTTGTGTAAGCACTTATTTTCCTGCGAATCTGCGACCTCCAGGTGAGAAGTGTTGATATCAACAACGAGCGAAGAGAATACGAGTATAATGAGAAGCCACCATCCCTAAACATTGGTTCGGTCTAACAACCTTTATTGCTGAGCCGATCATTGATGATGGTAATGGAAGACATGAGTTTGGCCATTAAAGAGTGACTCCCCTACTGAGCACTTAGTACGAAGGTAACACCACATTACCATTGCACGAGACATTTTCTGTTCACCATGAACTGAACCTCTACCCACCTAACCTCTCCATTACAGGAAACACCGCTTCCTTTCAGTTATTCACTTTTATGTAGTTTACTTACAGCTCCTTATTATTTCATAAGTATAGTTTCCATCACAACTATTCTTAAACTTGTCACTTCAAGTCTTGAGGATGCCATACTAGTCAATTCACTCGAGACTAGTGACATGTCGAGTGTGAACGAAACATCCACAATAACACTCGCCTACGCTCTTCGTTGGGACATAGAAAAACTGTAATAATACTTCCACAAAGGTGTGCTTCAACTAAAACTGTGCACTTGCAGGACATCCGTAATCGATATTTTTTACCACGTTCTTTTTTTTTGATAAAGGGTGAATTTTGTTGGCTCAAAATTGAGGATCAAGAAGATACATAACACAATGGGCACACACCCGGTCTCTACATAGCTAGGTTGCATGCAGCGAACACTAAGTCACACACACGCGCGAAAACATGCCACAACAAGCAAGGTTGTATAGGACTAAAACCATGCGTACGCGAGAAAAAAAAAACCCTAATCAGATCCGCGATAGGCAAATTATAAAAATGATCATATCCGCAACAACCATATCATGACACCACGTGGACAATGAGGTTCTTCAATAGCAACACGTTCAGGAAAGGAGCAAAACTCAAGCTCCACCGTCACCGGATCCAACCAAAAGGCCAGAATCTAGGTTTTCACCTTGAAGAATCAGCCCGAGCATATTCAAGCAATGCCTTTTTTTTTTGCGGGTGAAGCGATGCCTTCAACAAGTTAACGATGTAAGAAAAGCATCACCATTCCCAGGTATAACCACTCGAGTCTGGCCTAGACTTTCGCCCCGGAGCTCAAGAACGGGTGCTCGAGTAGCACCACGAGCGAAGTCACTCATGTGTTGTCGCCACCACCTTTCCATAATCCCGGCAGCTACATGTGATGCGACCGCCATGATAGCACAACCATCCTGCTACATCAAGTCCTCATCCATAATTTTTATCTCACGTTGTAGTCAACCACCGGGTCAGGAGATATGACCACCACCATCATGAAGCCATAGGAAGTCGGTGCAGTAAAGTTTGCAGTCACCACCATCCAACCGACTGGATCTGGATCACCACCACAAAGACGTGGACCGTAGCGCCGCCGGTCAACCACCCACACGTGGAAGGCCATCACCTGAATGTCGTGGTCCACATCCAGCAGAGAGCACGAAGCACACCGACACCGACCCCCGACCACACATCCGATTGAATCAGGATGGAGACTGGCCCGCACACGGACATCCCTGTGCATCACTGCCCAGCCCTCTACTTCTCCACATCCACGCTGCGGCACCCACCTATCATTTCCAAATGGCCGACCTACGCCGCCATCGGCAACAGTCACCATGCCATCGCGGATCAGATCGGGGACGCGCTCCCATGAGCCTGGGTTCCCCACGCCACCCAACCGCCACGAGAGGGAGGTGATCCCCCACCACTGTCGCCGGCCGCCTGGGCTTAGCCCCGTGGCTTTCTCCAGCGGCGACAGAGGGAAGGAAGGGAGGAGCGATAGGTACCGGTGGCTAGGGTTTGTGTGCCTCCCGAGTCGCTAGTATGACTACCTTTTAATTTTTCGATAGAACATATTTGGAAATTGTGTGCGCTGATAGATAACTTACACTAGTACACTACTTGAAATTTCCTTTTTATTTTGAAGGGACTTATTTCAGGAATCGTGGAAGAAATTTATTCCACGCTTAACATCGACAGTAAGAGAGAGCTGAATGGTAAGCACTAACCCGGCAGCCTGCACGAATGCGATGATGGTGAGGAACCAAAAATCAGTCTTGGTCAGATCGGAGACGAAGCCGCCGAGGAGGACGACGGTGGCCCACAAAAGCGCCAGGGCGCTCACGCCTTTCAAGCCCATTAGGATGTACGCCATGACGACCGCAATCTTGTTGATGCTCCCTACTTCTGGCCGCTGTCGAAGCTCCTCCGAGAAAGCGTCAAGCTCATCTCCCGAGCCGTGGTGCTGCCGCTTCTCATTCCGGTTTCTAGGTGCACCGTCGCCGCTCCGCTGAACTCCGGTAGAGGACATTTTCGCCCGTCGATGGTGTGGTAGGGTGGTGGATCTGTGGTTTCTCTTCGATCGGTTTGCTAGCGAAACTGTCGACTGGTTTCTCTTCTACTCGACAGGTTTGCTAGCTAGAGCTTGCTTGGCTCGCCGGGAAAGGGTATATATGAATGTCATGGGGGAACAGCGAAGCTCGCATCACATTCACATCACATGTAAGCAAAGCATATGCTCTCCTATAAAAAAGGACTCGAGCATAGCTCGCATGCAAGCAAGCACAAGTTCTGCATAAAAAAGGACTCGGGTCTAGATAGTACTGTACCATTGAGTGCGCGACACGGCAAGAAGCCAAGAACATGTAGTAACTTTTCGTGTTGGACCGGGTGCAGTTGCTTTTGCCGCCGGTGGGTCGCTCGATGGTACTACGTACGGTAATGATTTAAGCTTTGTTATATAAATTTTTTTTTTGCGGGGTAAGCTTGTTATATGAGGGAAATAGATCTCCGATCTCTCTTTAGTTTGCTTGTCCGACCGTCACTGGCATGTACTCCCTCCGTTCCTAAATATTTGTCTTTCTAGAGGTTTCAACAAGTGACTACATACGGAGCAAAATGAGTGAATCTACACTCTAAAATATGTCTATATACATCTGTATGTGGTAACCATTTCAAATCTCTAGAAAGACAAATATTTAGGAACGGAGGGAGTAAGTAGCAATGACCGCGAGCTCGCATGCATGCAATGCAGGCAAGCAGACGTTCACTTGAAACACAAGATTCCAACCTAGGCTTACGATTTTCCCAAAAAGAAGAAGAAAAATTAGGCTTACGTAAGAGACTCGATAAGAATGGCAAGATATGTAGTACTACGTACGTGGCAAGATAGCTAGCCTGCAGCCACCATGAACCGTGGTGTGTGTAGCTTTCATCCATGCTAACCCGTCTAAAATAAATGGCAGAATGAAGTTAAGAGCATTAGAGCAAGGACGATGACGACGACTAGTTTTTACGAGTGATTTGCAAAAAAAAAAAAAACGCATTTGAAGTTCACTTTCAGATTTGTCACCATATTTCTTGTGCGCCCTAAAAATCTAACAATTTTCATACTAATTTTCGCAATAAACAATAACGACTGGTTTGGGGCGATTTAATCCAATCTTTGACACACCAAGCCCACTGTCCACGGGGCACCACATGTTAACACCATTTGCATTGACTGTTAAAAAAAATGCCTCACGCTTACACCACGCACCACCTCCTCTCGCTCATGACCGGTGCCGCCCCGCATACTCTACCTCATGGCCAGCGCCGCCCCACCACATCTCTCTCCAATGCCACCCACTCCCTCTCTCTCCTGCCTACCCTGCCACCTTCCTCCATTTCTTCTCCCTACCAGCGCCGGCAAGATCCGCCGCGCGCATCCTGCCCCACACTGGATCTGGTGCGCCCTCCCACTAGTAGAAAACAGGGCTTTGGTACTGGGTAGATTAGAGTATTAGTGTCGGTCACGCTACGAACCGGGACTAATGTGAGAATTAGTCCCGGTTCGAGCGACTAGGACGTCGGACGGGGCTCGGCTAGCTTTAGTCCCGGGTCAACCCACTATTAGAAAACAGGGCTTTGGTCACAGGGCAGTATTCACATTAGTCCCGGTTCAGTCACGAACCGGGACTAATTAATGTGAGCATTCGTCCCGATTCGTGCGGCTAAGGCATTAGTCCCGGTTCACCTGGACCCTTTAGTCCCGGTTGGTGCCACGAACCGGGACTAAAGGGTGCGATGCCCATTAGTCCCGGTTGGTGGCACCAACCGGTACTAATGGGCTTTGAGGCATTAGTACCGGTTCATGGCACGAACCAGTACTAAAGGTCCCATTTTCAAACTCTAACACACCCCCCGGACCGCCTTTTCAGTTTTAGAAAAAACAAAAGAAAATGATGGAAATGTCAAAAAAATAAAATAAAATAAGTTTCCCATGTGATATGTGGTCTAGTTGTTGGGAAAATTAACAAATATGAATTTCGACTATATTTGCAAAATCTCTCTGGAATTTCTTAAAATGGGCATAACTTTTGCATACGAACTCGGATGAAAAAGTTTTTTATATGAAAAATCATCTAGTCGAAAAGTTACATCCGAATTTAACTGGGGGAACACCGTTAAACATTTTCAAAATCCTCAAAACCCTAACAGAAAAAAAGTTACGGGGCTTTTAAGATCTGGAGAGGCAAAAAAATGCAAAAAAATTCAAACTCTGGTCAAACTGTGGTCAAACAATGGTCAAACTAATTATTCTAGAATATTAGTGTTACTAAATAATTATTTCAGTTTTTTGAATTTTGGTCAAATCTGGTCAAACTGTGGTCAAATTGTGGTCAAACTACTTATTCCAGAAATATTAGTGTCACTAAAAAATTATTGTTTTTTAAAATAATAGTTTCAAACTCAAACAGTGAAATGTGTCACTTCATGCTCAAGCTAAATTCCTGAGTGTTAATAGGATTGACATCTTACTATTGCCAGGAAAACAACATGTGCAGACTTCGAAACGAGGGAGAATAGAACCCGGAAGTTAAGCATGCTCAGGCTGGAGTAGTGAGAGGATGGGTGACCGTCCGGGAAGTTAGATGATTTGGAATGATGAGGGGTGATTAGAGATTAAAGGATAAATGGAGCAGTGATGAGGGGTGGTGATTAGAGATTAGAGGTTAAAATAATTCAGAAATTTGAAAATCAAAAAAAAAATTCAAAAAAAAATTCGCAAAAAAAATTCACGAAAGGTGGAGCTCCACGTGGCCGCGGCCTTTAGTCCCGGTTCGTGTAAGAACCGGGACTAAAGGGGGAGGCATTAGTAACGACCCTTTAGTCCCGAAAAACCGGGACTAAAGGCCCTTACCAACCGAGACAAGAGCCCCCTTTTCTACTAGTGACCGCAACATTTAGTCCCGGTTGGAGATACCAACCGGGACTAAAGGGGCTGCGGCCGGTGCGAACCCCTTTAGTCCTGGTTAGTATCTCCAACCGGGACTAAAGCCCTTTAGTCCTGGTTGGTGTCTCCAATCGGGACTAAAGGTTGGTGGGGTTTTGAAAGTTTCTTTTCTGCTTTCCCATTTGTTTTCTGTTTTTAGTTTTTGTTTTAAATTGATTATATCTTTTAGAATATTTGATGTTTTTGAGTGATTCTTTTTGCATTAGATTCAAAAATTTGTCTAGTTTTTGTCTGTGCCATTAGTTTTCAAATTTCAATGTTTTAAATTTGAATTTGTTCAAATTTGCTTCAAACCTTAGATTGTGAATAACTTGAGTTTAAAAATAGTTTTAAATTTAATTCTTTTTGCTCCTAGTCACATGTTAGATTGTTGTTACAGTAAGATTTATTTATTTTTATAATAATTTAAATTAGGATTTTAATTAAAACAGTACTGTTTTGCTTATATAGTTGTTTTAGTCATTTAATTGTCGTTTTTAATTATTTTTAGTTAGTTCTTTTCTGTAGATTTTAACATGTTGTAGTATGCTTCTGTTAGACAACAGTAGATAAAATTCTAGAATTAATCTAATTTTGCTACTGTTTTGTATTAATAGTCGTTTAGCCTTTAATTATAGTTTATAGAATTAGTTTTGCTATATTAAAAAGTAAAAAAAAATTCACTTTGATATAATCAACTTTAGTTTTTGTTGTTTGACAATACTTTAGTTTTTGTAATTAGTTAATATTGCTTTATTGCTATGTTAGTTGTTTTGCTATATTAAAAGCAATTGATTCCAGCATATGAGAAATAATTTTAAAAAATATTTTTTATTTAAAATAAATAAATGATGTCATATTTGGATTCCTCACATATTTCTGATAATAATGGATATACTATTTGTCGAATTTGGATTTTCAGATTTAAAGATATTAATTATGCCATATTAGATGAATAAATGGGGAAAATGAATAAAACAATATTATTACTTATTTTATTTTTCATTGAAATTCAATATTATTACTACTTATTTTATTTTAATAATTGTTTGGAATTTAAAAAATTAAATCATGTGACATCAAGAAAATTCAGTTTGCTTAATATGATTGATAGCTTACTATTGTCAGTAAAACAACAGGTGTAGACTTGGAAGCAAGGGAATTGTCAAATAATTTTAAAAAAATCAATTTTTTTCAAAAAAAATGTGGAGTCTTTAGTCCCGGTTCGTAACACGAACCGAGGTGGAGCCTTTAGTGCCGGTTGCTGTTACCAACCGGGACTAAAGGTCCTCCAGCCCCGCTCCAGACAGCGGCCACGTGGAGCCCCTTTAGTCCCGGTTCGTAACACAACCGGGACTAAAAGTGATGGGCATTAGTCCTGATCGTTTTGTCCCGGTTGGAAAACCGGGCCTAAAGACCCTTACGGACCGGGACTAAAGGCCCGTTTTCTACTAGTGTCCCCTTGCCCTGTCCTGACGAGCTTTGCCCCCCCCCCCCCCTCTGGCGTGCACGAGCCGGACCCCTGCTCACTAGGCCGCGCCACTCTCTACCCCTCTGTCGTCGTCCGAAAAAAGGGGTAGGGAGTGGTCTCATAGCTCAGATGTGAAGGGTGAATGAATTATGGTCGGTTGTTCATTAGGTCTGACCATCTGAGACTGAGAATGACATGGTGTGGGTTGTGGGCCTGTGGCTGGACAGGGTGTGGGTTGTGAGCCTGTGGCGGCCCGGGGGTAGTTTTGGGCGGCTGGGGCTTGGTTGTTGTTTCTCTCCTTCAGTTTTTTTTGCATGATGCTACAACGATATAATACACTACAATTTTTAGCGTTGAAATAGTGCACTATAATGCGATTA
Source organism: Aegilops tauschii subsp. strangulata (assembly GCF_002575655.3). NCBI lineage: Eukaryota > Viridiplantae > Streptophyta > Magnoliopsida > Poales > Poaceae > Aegilops > Aegilops tauschii. The sequence continues at coordinate 629,715,981 of NC_053036.3, read as the reverse complement.
GTGTTGTAGCTAGCAAAATTCTCAAATATAGCGTGCCCTTTCCAGATACGCTAAAGCAATGCTATAGCTAGCGCAGAAATAACGCGCTATTTTGTTGTTGCCGCTAACTCATAGCCACATCTTTTTTCCTCTTTCTTTTTGAGAATCCTTTTCTTTTTATCAGATAACCCCATCTTCCACATCGGCCCATCTTTTTCCTGAACAAAACACCGGCCTTCATGAACAAAACACGAGAGCAGCTAGTTAACGAACGCTCCTTCGGGAGCCTCACAACGATCAGTGCCACTTGGCGCGCTCTCAGCCACCCGCCACGTGTCGTGCTCTGGGCACTTCCTCCGGGTTTTTTTTCACACGTGTGTTCGGCTTTTTAAACGGTTTTTTTTCCTTTTTTTCGACGTTTTGGTTTTTCATCGGTCTTCCTTAACTTTTGGACCCAATTCTTTTTTGAGCAAAAAGACGTGTTTTATGTTTTTTTTTCCATCCGTCAGAGGCACGGTTTTGCTTCCGCGAGAGGGACGTTTTTGCTTTCGCGAGAGGCACGACCATGACTCTCGGAAACGAAAAAAAACATTGCGACAGATGAAATTTGTTCAATTTGCTTTCGCGAGAGGCACGACCATGTCCAAGTCCCAGCCAAGGTGCGTATGTTCGTATGGAAATCAGCAAAAATGTCTTTACCCATAGAGCAGGTCCGGGTTCACAGAAACATGGCGACAGATGAAATTTGTTCAATTTGCCAAGCTGCTCCGGATACTAGGAGACATGCTTTGCTAAACTGCAATATGTCCAGGGTTGTCTGGGCTTTAGCTGACGAAGGGCTAGTGGAGCATCTTTGATGCACGACTTTGAATCTTTTGGTTATTTGATACGCTGAAACAGCAGGAGTTGGCTGTCGTTCTTGTCACCCTATGGGCGATCTGGTGGGCGAGGCGACGAGCCATACATGATGCGGAGTTTCAGGACCCAGTGTCTACTTATGGTTTCATAACTAGGTATCTTGAGGAGATTGAAATTTCAGCAAAACCTACTGGGACGAAGGGGCACCATGCATTCAGCAGAAAAGACAAAGCACAAGAAGAGCTGGATTGCTCCAGAACGGGGCTGCAACAAGGTTACTGTCGATGGGGGCCTATCTAGAGATGGAAGCAAGGGTGCAGCAGCTGCGGTTTGCCGAACTGAACATGGTCAGCTTTTGGGAGCCCCTGTTATTGTTCTTAATGGACAGACTGACCCAACATGTCTTGAAGCTATAGCATGCAACGAATGCCTTGCATTAGCTCAACATCTGAACATTGTCTATTTTGGTGGCTTCAGACTGTCTAGAGATGGTGACAAACTACCATAAGAAGGCGCTATGTCACTACTCGGCGATCTTGCGGGAAGTTCAGCAGCGAGCTTCGCATCTTCGTCAAGTTGCTATCGTGCATGAGAAGCGGGAGACTACTGCCGACGCTCATAATTTAGCCAAGGCAGCGTCATCTTTGGATTCTGTACCTGATATTTGTTGCATTCCCCGTGAATGTTCTAGTTGAATAGAGAACCCTTTTCCACTAAAAAAACATATGTGTTTGGTCGTCGTTGGCAGGCTAGCATGTGTCAAATTGTCGCCAAGCCCAATAGAAGGCAAGGGACACGAGCGATTTCTCCCGAACGACTTTTCCTACAGCTTGTAATGTTTGTTTTTACCATTTTCTAAGTTACTTGGGTTTGGTGTTTTTCTTTTGATTTCTTTTCTTCCACCGGTTTTCTTCATGGCTTTCCTTTTTTATTTCTAGTTTTCCCCTTTTTTGTTTCTTTTTCGTGTTTTCTTTATTTCAAAAAGTGTAGTTCAAATTACACACACATTTGATTAATGTTCCTAAATTTATAAATTATGTGAACACCTTATACAAATTCAATATTTTTGAGAAACTTTTCGTGTTTTTCGTGTTTCTTTTAAAATTTGAGAAACTTTTTGCAAACATGCATGGATATATTTTATCAATTAGATGATATGTATTATGTTTAGAACATTTTTGAAGAAACAAATTTATAAAAAAATTATGAACTACTCCCTCTGTTCACAAATATAATATGGTTTGGATATTCTAATATGGACTACATACAGATTGAAATGAGTGGACAAACACAGTAAAACGTGTCTATATACGTTTGATTCATTTAAAAGTCCTCTCATATTTGTAAATGGGAGGAGTATTTCCATATTCGAGAACATTTTTCTGACATGAACATTTTCTAAATTATAGGACGTTGTTTAAATTCAAGAACATTGTATAAAATTTTGTGAACACCTTATACAAATTCAATATTTTTTTAATAATTATAGGATTAAAAAAATCTATTTTTACTGCAACCGATTTGTTTTTGAGAAACCCGGCAGAAAACCAAATGTGTTTAAGGAAATTCGCTTGTACTCGGATCTTCAATATAGGCCAGCCCAGTCTCTGACGCACAGCACTTTCATCTATATGGGCCAACTTAGCCCATTTCTTATGTCCTCGGCTCACTCTGCAGCAGCGCACACACACAACCTCGTGCGAACTCCCACTGCCGCCGCCGCCGCCGCCCGCACCGACGCCGGAGAGCGGCCGGAAGATGGCGTTGTCGGTGATCCCCGACGAGCTTCTGGCGGATATCTTCCTCCGCCTTCCCACCCCAGAGGACCTCATCCGCGCCTCCGCCGCCTGCGTCTCCTTCTGCCGCCTCGTCGCCGACCGCGCCTTCCTCCGGCGCTTCCGCAAGCTCCACCCGGCGCTCCTCCTCGGCTTCCTCGACTACAGCGGCTTCCACCGCGCGGTACCGCCTCACCCCTCCGCCCCGGCCGCCCGCGCCGTCGCCAAAGCTGCCGACTTCGACTTTTCGAGTTCCTCCCCGGGTCTTCCTTGGACTGGTCCATGCGGGAAGTCCACCACGGCCGCGTCCTCCTCGACAGACCCAGCCGTCACGACGAGCTCGGATCCGTCTTCAAGGAGATGGTGGTGTGTGACCCCTTGCACCGACAGTATCTCCTGCTCCCCCCGCTCCCCGGTGACCTAGCCATTTCGATTGTTGTCGCGCTCGCGACTGAAGGGCCGTGCTTCGGCGAATCCTTCCTCGCCCCTCCCGGCGACGACGAGGAGGCAGCTGCTACTACTGAGGGGACGCCATTCAGAGTGATCTGGATGATGCTGCTCAAAACCAATGTTTTAAATAGCCGGCTATAGCTCCGCTATAGCCCGCTATATAGCCTTTTCAGCAGGGTGCCGCTAAATGGTCCCATGTACAAATAGCCCGCTATAGTCTGCTATAGCCCGCTATAGTCTGCTATAGCCCGCTATAGCTATAACTAATTTTGAGGTCCGCCGCTATTTGGCAATAACCCGCTATTTAAAACATTGCTCAAAACTAAGCCGATGGCCGCTGTTTTGTCTTCCTCCACAGGGCAATGGCGAGCCATTACATCCCTGATCCACAGCGACTCGTTACCTGGCTTTGCGTTATCGACGTGGAAGTTTTGGTTCGTGTCGCGCCTAGGGATGGCAATGGGGACAATCCCCTATGGGGATACCTACAACATCCCCATCCCCATTTATTCCCTATCATCCCATCCCCATCCCCGTTTACATGACTGGGGATGAAATTTCCTCATACCCATGCCCCACTGGGGAACGGGGCCCCATTAGGGTCCCCATCCCCATAAACAAATACTCATATACATAATATGACAACCTATAATCAACATACATAAATGGTGTTGTCCTTGTCCTGCTAATGCATATCTAGGTCGTACCGACTTCTTGGTCATGGTGGCAGCTGAGATGAGGACTTGAGATAGGTATAAGGTTTTTTCAGAGCTTGTTTGTTTTTGTAAGTTTGTTTGTGAATATTTTAAGGTTGGCCGCAGTGTCACAGTTACTAACCGGGTCCCCGATGGGTATTAGGTCTGGGGAATAGGATATCGTCCCTATCCCCGTTGTACCCTATGGGGAATAAATTAGTTTGGTAAATATCCCCATGGGGATGTTTTTCGCCCATCCCCACCCCCTAATAGATGAAATCCCCATGGGTTTGGCGGGTATGGGGCCCCGTTGCCATCCCTAGTCGCGCCATTGCGCACATGGTTGCTTCTACTGGGTTTCAGGTACCAGTGAAAAATTGCTCGTGCTTGACATCCAGACGATGGAGTTCTCCATGGTTGACCACCCACCCTGTGCCAGACAACCGGGCGATGATGTGGCCATCGTGGAGGCATGCCAAGGCATGACTGTGATGTTTGTGCCTAAACCTGGCACAGATCGCCGTATTTATACCGTCTGGCGAAACAATGGTGGGAGTTCCACCCGGTGGCAGATGGAGAATGAGCCATTCTCGTTGGAATCTGGGTCCTTGATCAAGGGTGCGGTGGGTAGGCACTTGCTCGTATATTATGTCGGAAACTCGTCAGTCAAGCAAGGTTGTTACATGCGGGACGTCGATACATTTCAGCTTGAGAGGGTGTGTGGTTCATGTCCCCACCCATCGGAAGCATACTGCAACTTTCCACCATCGTTATTATCGTTGCCGACAGTGTCAAGTGGTAAACTTTCTGTTGCATGCTAGTTACCTTCTTCCTTTCATAGTTATCACTATCGCATAGATTGTCTGATGCTTGCTAGTTTATTATTGTGCTCAGTAATCATTATTTGCAAGGTTCAGTGGTTCTTCCCTTTTGTGCTTGTGACAAAGCTGATCAAGCTATTTTTCTGTTTTATTTGCCATCTTATGCCATCTTGTACACTAGGAGTAACTTTTTAGATGCATCATAAAACAGTAAAAAAGCACCGGATTGTTCAATACCTTTGACATGCCTTTAACCCTTTCTGCAACATGCATTGTTCTATTTTGGTCCATTACATCTGAAAACATTGTCATTGGGCAATTTCCTTTCGTCATGTCCTTCATAAATGAAGCTCTTTTCAAATTCAAAGTCATCAAGTCAATCCATACAACCTACTGAAATTGCTGTCTCAATTAGTGCACTTGTCTCATAGAACTGCTTTGTACAGTTCTGAATTTTGGTATCATTTTCTGCATATCTTTTTATCTCCTTAGAAATCTCAAATTGTTAGAGGGTAGGATGTGGCCCACCCAGAATTTTGAGAAAACAATTTCTATCATATACTATTTTGCCTATTTCGGCCCAAAAATAGCTGACTAATTAGGCCAACAGCCCACCTCTCTTCCAGTCATCCCCTTTCCTTCGTCATGTGAGCTAGAGAGACCTAACTCTACTTGTTGTTTCCTCCCAGCTTCCCGCTCTGGCGCCTCTCCACTCCCAGGATGCCGCCGGCTCGCCGTCGCCCTTCGCTCCAACAACCGCCGAGGCTTCCGGCTCCCGCGATCCCGCCCTCTTCTCCAGCGACCGCTGAGGCATCGACCGGTGTGCCACCAAGCCACCGGTGCGCTGGCCACCAGCGTCATCCCACAAGGTGAGCCTCCTCCCTCCTGTCCAGTGTGATTTCTAAATGTGTGATGGACATGGCTGATGAATGTAGGCATTTGGACTTTCAGAGAGCTCCTGTGAGCATTGCGAACAGACTCAACAGAGCATAATCAAGATATTTATGTTATCTTTTACCAAATATTGTATGGCACTTGGATTAGGTTGAAAATAATAATTGTAGTGCACACCCTCCATTTCATTGCTGGGTCTGCCACTGTCTGTCAAAACCCAACCTTTTACATTTTTCCTTGTTGGCGGTGCACTTTTGTGGTTCATGCTGTCATTAGTCTGTCAAATTGATATCTCTTTGATATTGAACTCTGATCATTATACAACCAAGCTGATCATTATACAATGAAGATATCGTCTTTGATAAGCATGCTGTTGCAATGGAACCTTTGACTCTTCTGCCCGATTGCCATTGCTGCTTTTTATTTGCAAATGTTGTTTTGGTTTCTTTTCTCCTTTAATCATCGTCCTCGCTTTTATGAGTATGCTCCCTTTAATTTCCTTCCCAACTGCACCCTTCCTTTGAAACATGGAAACGCACAAACTGAAATTTCCCTGGTTGTAGCGTGATTGAGCTTGACTGTACTAGTATCTAGTGGCGGAGCTATGTTGGGGCCATCCCATGCTGTGGCCCACCCAACATTGAAAATTTATACACAATACATAAATATCCATGAGGCCTTAGAACACATGCCCACTGGTTATTTTCTTCTCTTTCGCCCGCCCAGCCTGCCCAGAATTGAGCTTCAAGCTCTGCCAGTGCTAGTATCATCAACAACATTTTTTTTACTGAACTTGGTTGAATTTTGTGAGTACTCTATTGCTGGGTTTGATATCGGGTTCTCTCTTCATAGGTTTCTGCAACTTCCTTAAATCTCAGTCACATTACTAAGCTTTTTAATTGACATTAATAATTCTCATCTGAAGGTCATTTCATATATAACCTAGCTGCTACAGACTAATAATTGTGCACCATCAAAGAGAGTAGTAAGTTCAGCCTTAGTAGTTTGCAACATTAAATGAAAATGTCAGACAACCAAAAATTAGCAATAGCTCCATTTAATGATGTATCCTTCTTCATGCAGGCACACGCCATGCTGATGCCCAGGGAGCGGGGGATGATGTGCTGGTGCCTGAACTACGAGAAGCTGACTCTGGAGGCGTGCAAGGACCTGTTGTCGCAGCAGATGCCCAAGCTCTGAATCCCTTGTTTGTCGTCGAAGGTCAGACAACCATTCTCATCTGTAGTCCACTCCATATATAACCTTAGCTACAGACTAATTGTTGTGCATCGTAAAAGAGAGTAGGCTCAGCCTTAGTAGTGTACAACATTAAGTGAAAGTGTCAGACAACAAAAATCAGCAATAGCTCCATTTAATGGTGTATCCTTCTGCATGTAGGGACACGCCATGATGATGTCCAGGGAGCAGGGGAGCCTGAAGTATGAGAAGCTGACCCTGGAGGCTTGCAAGGACCTGTTGTTGCAACGGCCGCCCAAGCTCCAAACCCCTTGTTTGTCATCGAAGGTCAGACAACCATTCTCATCTGAAGTTCACTTCACATATAACCTAGCTACAGATTAACAAGTGAGATTGTCAGACAACCGAAAATTAACAATAGCTTCATTCAATGGTGCATCCTTGTGCATGCAGGCACACGCCATGCTGACGTCCATGGAGTGGGCGGTGATGTGCTGGTGCCTGAAGTACGAGAAGCTGACCGTGGAGGTGTGGAAGGACCCGTTGTGGCAGCGGACGCCCAAGCTCCAAACCCATTGTTCGTTGTGGAAGGTCAGACGACCATTCTCATGTGAAGGTCACTTCATATATAACCTAGCTACAGACTAATAGTTGCATACCATAAAGAGAGTAAGCTCAGCCTTAGTGGTGTGCAACATCAAGTGGAATTGTCACACAACCGAACATTAGAAATATCTCCATTCAATGATGTATCCTTGTGCATGCAGGCACACGATTATTAGCAATGATCACATGAAACTCATACCCCCATTACAAATCCTGATGCACCTTTTGGACCAACTGTTAAGTGAAAGATGTGAGACGACTGAAAATTAGCAATAGCTCCATTTTAATGGTGTCACTTTGTGGAATGCAGGCACACCTCATGCTGATGTTGTCCAGGGAGCAGGGGTCGATGTGCCCGTGCCTGAACTACCAGAAGCTGACCCTGAAGGCATGCAAGAACCTGTTGTCGCAGCGGCTGCCCGAGCTCTAGACCCCTTGTTGGTCGTCGACAACGATGGCGATGCTGAGGCGGGTCACGGTGGGGCAAGGAGAAGGAGGCGCTGGGGTTGGGGCTGGGGCTGGACCTGCGGAGGTTGCAGAGCCGGGTAGGCGAGGTGGAGAGGGTGGCGTGCGAGGAGGCGAGGGGCCAGAGTATGTGATGGTAGGAGGCTAGCTAGATGGAGTGAGCAAGAGTGACTCCATCCTTTTTGTAAAGCTTACTTGTTTAATCTGTGCCGTGCTGGTCCCTGGCTGCTCTTCTTCTGTGCAACCGTCGCTGGATGAGTGATCGAGAGTGCTTCTTTTTCCCTTTCTTTTGGTTGGCAACAAGTAGCGAGCGCATTTTCGATTTTGTTGTGGTGTCAACTCAGTCAGCCGTTTGTTTCAAGAGGATGGATATTCACTCGTAATATTAGGTGTTGAGCCGAGTTACTTACATGCTATGGTGGATGTGCTTCTTTCTTTCTGAATTACTAACAGCCGAGTTACTAACATTTATATAGCTGTGAAGCTGGGTTGTTGGAAATATTTATATTGTGATATTGTGATTTATATAGCTGTGAATATGGGGCTGCACTGCTAGCAGTAGTACTACTGGACAGCTAGCAGTGCATCCATTTGCTTCTAGCAAGAATTTACATAACTGACCAGTCTCTACACAATTGCTCTAATTTTATGTGTTGTTGATTGTAGGTTTGCGAATCAAAAAGGGGAGTCTTCGGAAAGGTTGTTTGGTGTTGAGAATGTTGGTGATACTACATACACTTCTTTGAAAAGATCTTTGGATGCAATGTTTACTAAACATAATTCATCCATGTCAGATTGAGAGGACAAGGATATGATGGTGCCTCAAATATGCGGGAGAACTCATGTGATAATTAGCTATAGGCTGTCGCATTTCTTATTCCTGAAGAGAGTTTCATTCCTGAAGAAATGCCATTCCGTGGCAAAAGCAGGGCATCCCATGTGGCGTTTTGTGTGGACGACGGGAGCAGTCCAGTGATCTCCATCCATACCCAATCCACTCCCCAGCGGCCATCTAAGTGCAAAAGATGGAGGTGGCCCTCGGCTCGGCGACCTCGCTCCTCGGCAAGGTGTTGACGACGCTGTCCGACGACCTGGTTGCGACGTACGTGGACAGCCTCCAACTCGGCCACAATTCGGAGCAGATCAAGGACAAGCTACTGCACACGCAAGGCCTGCTTCACAACGCCCAGGCGAGCCATGTCGGCCACAACCTTGGCCTCCAGGGCATGCTGGAGAAGCTGAGCAGGGAAGCCGACCAGGCAGAGGACCTGCTGGATGAGCTCCGCTACTTCCAGATCCATGACAAGCTCCACGGCACCTACTACGCCACCACCCAAGAGGCCGGCCATCAAGCTCTCCACGCCCGAAGTGCTCTTCGCCACACCCTGGTCACCTTCCTCCACTGCTTTTCGTGCTTGCCTACACAAGATGGTGGTGATGATGCTGCTGTTGCCGACGTTGGTGGCGATGCTGCTGCTGCTGTTGCCGGCGTCACCAACTCCAACTCTGCTAGTGCTGACGATGGTGATACGCTGCATTTCGACAGAGTGTCCGTCTCTAGAGACATCAAGTCCCTGTTACAGGACATGGGGACCCACTGTGATTTGCTCTACAAATTGCTCAGCAGTATCCCAAGCAGCAGCACGGCAGTGCCAGTCGTCCTACAGCGGCCTCAGACCGCTTCCATGATTATACAAGATACATTGTATGGCAGGGGAGACATTTTCGAGGAAACTGTCGATCGCATCACCAATACCGATGCCACACAGACTGTTTCTGTTCTTCCTATAGTTGGTCCAGGGGGTATTGGAAAGACAACCTTCACCACTCACCTGTACAATCATGCAAGGACTGAAGAGCACTTCCAAGTCAGGCTCTGGGTATGTGTATCCACTGATTTCGATGTGCTGAAGCTCACCAGAGAGATCCTTGGCTGCATACCTGCAACTGAAGAAGGAGGAAGCAGTACTGCTGCAAATGAAACAACCAATTTAGATCATCTTCAGAGATCCATTGTGGGCCGTCTCAAGTCCAAGAGGTTTCTAATTATCTTGGACGATATATGGAAATGTGACAGTCAAGATCAGTGGAAAACCTTGTTAGCTCCCTTCACAAAGGGGGAAACCAAAGGTAGCATGCTACTTGTCACAACTCGATTCCCAAAGCTAGCAGACATGCTGAAAACAGTTGATCCACTAGAGCTGCGAGGTTTGGAGCCTAATGACTTCTTCACATTCTTTGAAGCATGTATATTTGGTCAAGAAGACAAGCCTGAGCATTACGAAGATGAGTTTGCTGGTATTGCACGAAAAATTGCAAACAAGCTAAAGGGTTCCCCGCTAGCAGCCAAAACGGTCGGTAAGTTATTGCGTAACCACCCTTCTCAGGAACATTGGAATGGAGTTCTTGAAAAGCATCAGTGGCTAAAGGAGCAAAAGAATGATGATATCATGCCATCTTTAAAAATTAGCTACGATTGCCTCCCTTTTGATCTGAAGAAATGCTTTTCCTATTGTGGCCTTTTCCCTGAAGATCGTATGTTTACTTCTTCAGAAATCAATCATTTCTGGGTTGCACTAGGCATCATAGACTCTCATCACCAAGCCAATAGGAATTACTTGGAAGAACTAGTGGACAATGGCTTTCCCATGAAGGAATTCATTTTGCGTGATCGATGCTACTATGTAATGCACGATTTAATGCATGAGCTATCTAAGAGTGTTTCGACACAAGAATGCCTCAATATAAGTGGCTTAGATTTCAGAGCTGATGACATCCCGCAATCTGTTCGACACTTATCTATCAACGTAGAAGACAAATATGATGCAAATTTTGAGGAAGAAATGTGTAAACTAAGGAAGAGGATAGACATAGCTAATCTGCGGACTTTGATGATTTTTAGAGGATATAAAGAAGAAAGAATCACCAAGATTCTGAAAGATAGCTTCAAGGAAATAAATGGTCTGCGTGTCCTATTTATAGCGGTGAAGTCTGCACAATCTTTTCCATATAGGTTTTCCAAACTTATCCACCTCCAGTACCTTAAAATTACTTCATCTTACAATGACGATGAAATGAGGTTACCTAGTGCACTATCAAGATTTTATCACTTAAAATTCTTGGACTTAGATCATTGGGGTGGTCGTTCTGATTTGCCTGAAGACTTTAGCCACCTTGAGAATTTACATGATTTCCATGGCAGAAGTGAACTCCACTCCAATATTCGCAATGTCGGAAAGATGAAGCATCTGCAAGAGCTAAAAGAATTCCATGTTAAAAAGGAGAGCATGGGATTTGAACTGATAGAACTTGGGGCGTTGACAGAACAAGAATCAGGACTGGTTATTCGTGGTCTTGAACACGTGGCAACCAAGGAGGAAGCTACTTCAGCCAAACTGATGTTAAAAAGGAATATGAAGGAGCTGGAATTACTCTGGGGCAGAGATGGACCAACTGCAGATGCTGATATTCTTGATGGTCTTCAACCACACTCTGATCTTAGAGTACTTACAATTGCAAATCAAGGTGGTACCGTTGGTCCTAGTTGGTTGTGTCTTGACATCTTGTTAACAAGTTTAGAGACTCTCATTCTAGAAGGCGTATCTTGGAGCACCCTCCCACCTTTTGCGAAGCTACCAAATCTCAAGCGACTCAGATTGAAGAAAATTTCTGGAATGCATCAGTTTGGGCTTCTATGTGATGGCGCTCCAGGGAAATGTTCTATGCGCTTGAAGACAGTTGAGTTTTATGAGATGCCAGAACTTGCTGAATGGGCTGTGGAACCTAATTGCCATTCCTTTGCAAGTATTGAAGAAATCATATGCATCGATTGTCCCAATCTCAGTGTGATGCCCTTCTCGGAGGTATGTTGCACCAATTTGCGCAGACTTCAAGTTTCTAGGTGCCCCAATATGTCTCTGCCCTCCATGCCTCACACCTCCACACTGACAGATTTGGATGTTAAAGGAGTTGGAACATTTGATTCACAAACGTTGTTGTCTTATGATGGAAAGAAATTTATAGTTAGAGGGTATGGCGGTGCTTTGGCGTACCACAATCTGGATAAAGTAGAAGATATGGCTATTGAAAATGTATCGCACATATCATTGGCAGACATTGAAAAGTTTAAATCCCTAACAGAACTAACTGTCGGAAGATGCAACGGTTTGTTCCATGAAGAGCTGGATGGTAGTATCGTCTTCCATTCAGTTAAGAGTCCCAGATTACATGTATCTCATCTTACCAGCAAATCATCATCGTCAAAAGTGTTAAACTGTTTCCCAGCTCTTTCTGTGTTGGAGATAAATGGAGATGAGGAGGAATGTGTAATGCAGTTGCCATCATCCAGCTCACTGCAGGAACTTACCTTCTCAAAGTGTGAGGGCTTGGTTCTTGTGCCTGTGGAGAATGGAGGAGGAATTCAGGAGGACAACTCATTGCTCCAATCGTTAAGAATATTCAGCAGTGGCAAATTGTTCTGTCGGTGGCCCATGGTAGAATCAGAGACCATTTGCCCTTTCCCTGCTTCCCTGAGGAAACTTCATGTTCTCCTAGAGCCAAGCATGAAGTCAATGGCTCTGCTCTCAAACCTCACGTTTCTCACCATTCTAAGGCTAGAGTACTGCAGTAATTTAACAATGGACGGATTCAATCCTCTCATCGCAGTCAACCTCATAGAACTGGAAGTGCGTACGTGCAACACCTTAGCAGCAGATATGCTCTCAGAGGTGGCCTCTCAGAGGGCCAAATTATTGCCTGCAGATTACATCTCTAGGTTGGAGATGCTCACGGTGGATGACATCTCTGGATTGCTTGTTGCTCCTATTTGCAACCTCCTCCACCTCCTCCACACACTTGAAATCGAATATGCTAATTACTGGATGCAAAGCTTCACGGAAGAGCAAGAGATAGCACTGCAGCTCCTCACCTCCCTCCAGAATCTAAGATTTTCCTATTGCGGGGGTCTGCAGTCCCTTCCTCAAGGGTTACATCGCCTTTCTTCTCTGAAGGAGTTACGTGTCTTTGAATGTCCAAGAATCCGATCGATGCCCAAGGAGGGCCTCCCGGTTTCGCTGAGAAAACTAAAGATGAATTGTCGCAGCGCTGAGATAGACGAGCAAATTGAGAAAATCAGAAGAACCAACCCAGATTTATCCGTCGAAGGTAACACTTATCGGCTCCCTATTTTTTTTGTTTATTCGCCATATTTCTGCCTCATCTAAACTTGTCAAATCTTACAGACTAGCAGTTCCACTCCACCACTGTGGCAATCTTTTGTACATACAAGTTGTCAAACCTGCACATTAATCAGCAGGTGCGAGATACAACCGACTCTTCATTCTGCAACGCTAGCTGTGAACTCTTCATTCTGCTACATGATCAATACTTCTCTGCAAGTCAAATCTGCAGGTTAGTAGCTCCAGAACCAAATTTCTGATCCTTAATTTATGACTGCATTCACGGTGCAAAGCAACCACTTTGGCTTGCTTATTTATCTTTCTGCTGCTTGCATTCACAGTCCAACACATGCTTCTTTTCATCCACTTCTTTTTGTACCCCTTTTCTGCTACGTATTAGACTTGAGATTGATACACCGTTGATGTTACTTTTCATAATATATATGCGTGCATTTTCTTCGTCAGGCTTCTGTTCCCTATGTGAAATAAAAAAGGGCGCGCGACATCACCCACTCACTTGGTACCTATCAAGAAGAAGACTTGAGTTGTAGCTGCAAGAACTGAGGCTGGAATCATGGAATTATCAGGCTTGTGCTCATTTTTGGCATGAAGCAGCAGGACTGAACAGTCCAGGCCAATTTAACTGTTGGCGAAGAGGAGGTATGTAACTGGCTGCTGTTATTGAAAAAGAAGTTTTTCTTTCTTTTTTTTACCATGAATGAATGAATCAAGTGCCTTAGTTTCCTCTTTCTTGAATCCTTTCCTTTGATAGGATGCTGCTTTGCAAAGGCATATCATATATGTAGCAGAGAGGGTTGGCTGTCTTGTCAATGGTACGGATGTAATCCAATTCAATCAGGTGGTGCAGAATGGTATGGATGCAACCTTCCTACTATTATCATGAAGTGAAATTGAATTGAGTTCACTCTACAGGAGAAGAGAGAATGCTTTCCAATCTGTTTAGCCTAATACTGAATAATTCCTGTAGTACCGAAGCAATGAGGATTATTATTTGGCCAACCACCAAGTTTAATTTATGCTGGGGCAGAGTACCGAAGCTACTACTCACAGAAAAAAACACTAATGTACCCAGCCAATACAGGTTTAGGTTTCATTGGCTGGCATTGATCCTTGACACTAAGGTAATGAATGATTGGGTGTTTAGGTTACATTGTGCTTTGTTGATATTCTGACAACCCGAGTTCATTTATTGGATTCTGCAGTCCCGGCCGGTAATGAATTTCACAGCTGATTCTGTATCCAAACAAGCAAACAAACAGAAGTGAAGCACTTGTCTTGATGTGCTGAATGGTCAGTACGTACTTGACACTTTGTTACCATTTTTCGGTTTTCACTAGTAATGCTCAAAAGTGTTGGACACTGAAACATTGTAATCTCTGAACTACTCGAATATGTCTGTCGCCAGAATGTTGTTGCTTTCTGAGTGTAAGGGCCACATTCCACAAGGACCACCTGATATACTTGTCTTGCGTGTTTGCAGAATATCGACGCAGTGATGGCTCACAGTGGGATGTCCTTGGTTCCTCGAGGGCTTTGTGGATGCGGGGTTATGCTGCAGCAGCGTACAGAGCAGAGAAGAGCATTCCAAGATCCAACGGGTGCCAAGGTGCGAGGTGGTTATTGGGATTCAGCTTCAGCCGCGCACGACTTGAGAATTTTTTGTTTCGCCAATTTGTAGAATTGTGTTCTTTTTTTCCAGTGTTCCAACCATGATTTTGTTCCGTGACCACAGACGAACTGATCGATGATTCCAATGTTGTTTGGTGTAACTGTCATTCACTCTTAATGTCTAAGATTTGGCAGCTTGACATCTGAATCCGATATTAAAGGCAAAAGGTTTACCATCTGCAACTGCAAGTCGTGTGGTTTGATGGGAAAAAAGAAAAAGAAAAAGAAAAAAAACATATCTCTCGGATGAGTATGCAAAACAAGTCAAGAAGTAACTCACGACATCAGCACTTGGTAGTGTACCCATCGTGCATGCATGTATGATGAGAGAGAGAGAGAGAGAGAAAGCAAAATGCCCCGTAATCTGGCTATGTTTTTCTCTTGGGAAAAGTCTAAAATAAACCTTGAATTTGTATTAGAAGTCTAAATCGAACCCTAACCTCCTGATCCGTGAAATGAACACCTTGTATTTACCAATCCTGGTCATTCTTTGCCTTAAATCTGTCCCGCAAAAAAAAAAAATACTGTTTGCTGCGCCGGGAAACACACGATCCCGGCCGGGATTACACATTTCTCTCACTAACAATTTGGGGCCACATGACATCCATCTTCCACAATCATCTCCGCCATGGACTCCACCCCGGTCGCCATATGCCTCTGCCACTCCATCCGCGCCCCCAATGCCTACAACGTTCGCATCGCTGCCGATGTCGCCATCCATATTCCATACGACCGACGCGCATGCTGGACACCGCCGGACCGCTCCACCAGGCCCTCCTCTGTTCCAGTCGTGGCCGCGGGGACGGGCACTAGACACCGCCGACGGCCAACCTTCAGCGCTGCGTGGGCAATCGCTGCTTCGTTTTCCACCATACCCAGGTGGACGCCGAAGCCATCCCCGCCGCGCTCGACCGCTTCCTTGTCGACCCGTGCATCGTATTTATGGAGTACGGGTCTTCGTACGGCCTGCACGTAGCGTTCGGGGTGCGACCTGCGTGCTCTCACCGGCACGGGGAACACCTTGTCGATCAGCAAGCCCAGGGACATGGCGATGAGCGTTTGGCATGCTCCTAGGCATTCCGTCGAGCAGGTGGAGTACGCCAATGTTGACGCCTACCACGCCTTCCGCCTCGGCATCCTCCTCTGCCCCGGTGGCCACCAGCTCATACAACGCTCCCCTCCGCCTCCCCCCGCGCCTGCATGTGCCCCACGCGCTCCGCTGATTGTCCAGCTGCCTCTTCCCGTCTATGTGTTCCTCAAGCTCCACCATGCCCCTGGTCTTGCTCTGGTGCTCCCTCGTGCACCGCCTAACGCTACACGCGCTCTGGTTCGCCCCAGCGTGCTGCCTCCCGCGTCACACGCCCTCGTGCTCCTGCGCGCTCCGTCTCCTGCTCTACGCGCACTCCGGTGAGTCATCCGCCGTCTCCCACCCAGCGCACAGCCGTGAAGCCCTAGCTATATGCCAACCATAGCACACACTCCTGAGAGAAGCAGGAAGATCGTGGAGACCCGTACTGGATTCAATGGATCAAACACACAGGAGGAGTGCAGTATCCATCCCTGCTTTGGTTCCTTGAGGGCTTTGTGGATGCGGTATGCAGCAGCAAACAGAGCAGAGCATGGATTCAAAGATTCGAAGTTATTGGGATTCAGCTTCAGCCTTGCCTCTCAGTGCTTACAAGTGCCTGTGCTGTTCATCTTTGAATCCATGCTCTGCTCCTTTGTGTTACCTCATAATTGATGACTCCTGGATAAACCATCTCTTGTTGTGGTCTCGACTCAGTCAGCCCTTTGTTTCGAGAGGATGGGTATTCATTTGTAATTTTAGTTGTTGTGCCAAGTTACTAACCGGGAGTGAATTGCAGAAAACATCGACATTGAAGGCTAGGGTTGCAGGAACCCATACAAGCAGGGGCTGCACCGCGCCGATGTTGTCGTCGGAGAAAATGTTACAACCGTGTATCGTGGGAGCTACAACCAGCTCTCGGCGATGCTACAAGCCTAACCATGCCCACGCGAGCTACAACCGGCGACGCCGTCGTCGGCCAAATGCTTCAACTGTGTACGGCAGAAGCTACATGAACGTGCGTCAAAGCTGCAACTGTTTTGGCAATGCTACAACCATGTCGCCGGAGTTGTAACCACGACCCCGTCAACGCAAAAGGCTTCAACCGTGTACTGAAGAAGCTACATCCATGTGTTCTAGAGTTGCAATCATTTTGTGGTGATGCCATAACCATGTCGCCCGAGCTGCAACCGGCGACGCCGTCATCGCAAAATGCTTCAACCATACACAGCTGAAGCTACATACGCGTGCGCCAGAGTTGCAACTGTTTTGATGATGCTACAACCGTGTCACCGGAGCTATGACGGGGCGAGCCATGGTGTCGGTGACCATCGGTGCGTGGGGATTTTTGGGACCGGCGCCGCTGCTATCACCATTCCCGCGTGCTGGAACCAAGCGATAGCAGAGTTGCAATCTTGGCAGCAAAAGCTTTTATTGCAAACCCACGAAGGATATGTTTCAACCGCCACCGGCTGCGGCGGTCATGCTCGCGGCGTTGGTTGCACGCGACAAGTAGAGGGCAGCGACAGCTGTGGCGAGTCACGGATCCGGTCGGACTGACGAGGAGGAGGCGGCAGTACGAGGGCTCCATCTTCAGATCTAGCGAAGGAGAGGCTGCAGGGAAGCTCTCCATGTGGCGCCCGCATCCACCGCTGATTTGCCGCCTGCACGGCCGAGTGGAGGCGGCCCACAGCACTGGCGCGCGCTGCCCGCCGCCAAGACGATGCCGCCCTCACCAGCAGAGGCCGCCGCCTCAAACCCTAGGCCCGAGCCTGAGCTGCGTCGCGGTCGTGGGCCTCGACGACACCCTCATCGACGGCCGCGCGGGGGACCCGGCGCCCGTCTCCGGCGGCGGCGAGGGAAGGGATCGAGAGGGAGGGGGAAGCGGCCGGGGAGATTGGTCGCCCCCGAGTCGCCCTTGAGAGGGTGACACGAGGGAAGGGGGGTCTAGTTTTTCTTCAACTGGGCCACGTCCCACGGCGACTTTTTTTAGAAATGCAGCCACTTTATTAATTATTCACACAAGATCTTACAAAGTCATACAACAGTAAGTCTAAAGCCACTGTCTAGGCAACATCTGTCGCTACTCCTATCCAGTTGATGAAAGGATGCTGATAGTCTGGGCCTAATACCAAACAGACCTCGCAGCCAAACCTAACATCTAAGACTTGAGGTCCCAACCAGGACGCCTGCCGGGTATGGGGCACCCACCAGTCCAGCGCACTCCTCAACCAGGACGCCTGCCGGGTATGAGGCCGCCGCAGCCACCTACCACCAATCCATCTTCAGTGTTGTACTGTTGCATCTACCTTGCCCGGTCTAGCTGCCGTCGACGCCACCATGACGTCAGACAGCATCACCCTCATGCGAGAGTCCATCATCGCACATCAGACGCCTAATCTTCAGAGCGCCAAGCCATCGAGATCTGTCACCATCAATGTGCATGATGAAGCACCGCTCCACCAAACACGTCATCCACTGGTCCCTCGAGCCCGCGTACACCTCCAGGAAAGATGCCCCCAAGGGGGAAATGACACAAACGCGCCGCCGTCTTCTGATCTATCGATCTAAGGTTTCCCCCGGAGGTAGCAGATCATAGTCACGACACCGTAGAGCGCCGCCATCGCCGGCTTTGGCATCTATCCAAGAACAAGTTTTCACCCAGATCTGTTCAAAGAACTCCATTTGCTTCTTGTGCTCAGACCGCCGCCTTCTCTGTCGAAGACTAGACCAATGGTCCAGCCGTCGCTGCCAGATCCATGTAGCCAGCACCAGGAGATGACGACTATCTCCTTGTACCGGATCTAGCACGAACCGAAGCAGATCGAGTCGGAGACGATGATGCCTGGATCTCTGACAGACCAGCGAGCCGCCGGCCCAACCGCATCCAGATCGTCGGCCACGTCGGGCCGCCGCCAACCCCTGCGCCGTCCGGGTCGGAGAGGGAGCTGCCGATCGCGCACAGGGCCGCCACCGCCTGCACACGTCGGAGCGCCGCCGCGAGCCTAGCGCCCGCCACCACCTTCCGAGGCCCGCCGCCGCGCGCCCCACGCCCCGCCACCGCTCGCCGAGTGCCGAGCAGGAACACCGCCAAGCTCCAGGGCCGCCGCCCGGCATCCGGTCACCGCGAGAACCGTCCGCCGCCCCTAGCCGCAGCTGCCAGCCTCCAGCAGCGTTGAGGGTGACCTCGGCAAGGCGAGGTAAGGCACAGGACTGCGCCCTGCTCCTAGGCCCGCACCGCCGACGTACACGTATCAGCTGCCGCCGCTCGAGACCTGTCGAGGCGCGCGAGAGAAGACAGCCCCGCCGTAGCCGACGCCGTGCGGGCTTTGCCCGCGGCGCCCTATGGCGGCGGCGAGGTGGGGGAGGAGGCGGGAGGGAGCCGGCCGCGCCGGTGTGCAGGTCCGCCCGAGCCGCTCTTGGGAGAGCGACGCGGGGGTGAGATCCTTTAAAATGGGAGCCCCCAGCATCACGGCGACTAGGAAGCTCTGGTTTGAAATCAGGACATCTTGGAAGGGCCTCCGGCTGCAAGGAGTGATCTCCATGTGTGTTGTTCCCCTCGAGGCATAGATATTGCATACTGTACCAAACAACTAGGGGCGTGTTTGGTTGCCGTCGCGTACAGTACCCGCGTTGCATACACATCTCCACTCGGTCTGGCTCTAGAAAAACAGCCTCATATGCGACATCTGCGAGTTGTTTGGTTGCCTGCATGTGGACTGCCTGCATTAGAAGGTCAACTTTGGCACGTTGTTTGGTTGCCTGCATTGTCTCGGCACATGCAACTACACCGCATGGGGTATGATTAAGAGCTAGCACTTGCACTTAACACCAAAGTTTCAGATTGTGGGCGAAAACAACGCAATCGCGGCGCTATCGCCTGCTGGAAGCCTTCCTGCGACGCAATCCCGTAAAAAACGTGATCTGCCGCTAACCGCGTGATCGCGCGCGAGATGGCGCTATTTGACATCGTTGTCGCTGCAAAATCGTTGGCATGGGCCGAAAGACTAAAACACAAGGGCCCAAAGGCCCCAAACAGACCAGAAACGGCCCAAATTTCGCGATGGTATATAACACCTCCTCCAGAAAATCTAGCTCGTGTCCCCCATTCCCTTCTCTCCCTCCCACCATAACATTTGCGGTGGCTGCGCTGTTCTTCCCAGCAGCGCCGACTGCTGCTTCGTTGGAAGCCAGATTCGGTTGCGGGGGAGGTGGAAAGGCGACCTGCGATGAGGGGCCTCTGCACGACGCCGCCTCTGCGACAGTGATGACATCTCAGTCTCACTCTCACACAGTTCAAGCAGCCAGGACAAGCACATCGCCAGGAGGTACAGGAGTCCTCCAATTCCATAGCTCATTGGTAGAATATTCAGACTTGTTTGTTGATTCAGATTGTAGGCTCTGGGGTTCAGATTTGTTTATTGATTCCGATTCCATAGCTCATCGGTAGAATATCCCATAGCTTATTTGTTTGTTGATTCAACATAAGCACATGAAAGGCTCTTGGGATTGCATTGCAGACTTGTAGTTGTAGGTTCATATTGTAGCTTAGGTTTTCAATATAGCTCATTGGTACAATATTCAGATCTGCCACTCAAAATTTTCTTTAGATGATGGTTTGTGATGCCCTGATCTGCTGCTTTAATTTTCTTGTGTTAAGTGAGCAAGCCACAGCTCAAGTAAAGAATAAAGATATTGTTGTCTGTTGTGCTACTTCCATAATCTGTGTAAATAGAATGAGAGGGTTTTTATTATTTTCTCATGTGAGTGTAAAAGTGAGGTGCTTTGTAGTGTACTGTGTGTGATTCCGGACATGACCAAGAAGGCCATGATCTGTTGCTTTAATTTAGTGTATGTAGAATGCTCTCAGTAACCCATTTCACATCTAATTTCTAGATATGTCTATTTGATTTTTGTAGGCTTGGCTGGGTCAAGCACTTCACCGATAATCCCAGCACCTCATGTAGCTCCAGTGAACTCAGATGACCCAGCATGGAAGCATTGCACGATTCCGGACATGACCAAGAAGGCCTCTGTGGAATGCAACTTCTGCCATGGTGTTTACATTGGTGGTATTACTCGAATGAAGTACCACCTTGCAAATGTCAAGTGTCAAAATGTCGTTTTGTGCCAACAAGTTCCAGCTGATGTGAAGCAAGAGATGAGGGAGCTGATCTCAAGGAAAGATGAAGCAAAGGAAAAGAAGGCAAGGGAATCAGCAATATGCGGAAGTGATGTCAATTTGGATGCAAATGATGCTAGGGCTGCTGATGAAGATGACATCTTGGGCGGTGGTAGTGGGGGTGGTTTGCTTGTATTATTAGGGAAACGACAGAGTAAGGGCAACACATATGGTTCTATGGATAAGTTTCGCACCAAGTCAACAGAAGAGGTTGTGACCGCAAGGAAGGGGGAAGGCTTTTCTACAAAGTTG
This sequence comes from Aegilops tauschii subsp. strangulata, assembly GCF_002575655.3. Classification (NCBI taxonomy): domain Eukaryota; kingdom Viridiplantae; phylum Streptophyta; class Magnoliopsida; order Poales; family Poaceae; genus Aegilops; species Aegilops tauschii. The sequence continues at coordinate 629,694,875 of NC_053036.3, read as the reverse complement.
CAAACCAAGTTGTCCACTCAAAGAAGGGAAGAGAGGCGGGTTCGTGCTTGTGAGTATGTTTGTCAGTTCTTCTATGAAGCCGGAATTGCCCACAATGCAGTCTTGCTTCCAAGCTTTGAACTTATGCTTGAAGCGGTTGGAGCGTTCGGGACAGACATGAAAGGCCCCACTCCTTATGAAATGGGTGGCCCTTACTTACATAAGAGCAAGAAGACGGTCGAGGAAGGATTTGCTGGACATAAAGAAGCATGGAAGCTCACTGGATGTACCGTCACGACAGATGCATGGACAGACAAAAGAGGAAGGGGAGTGATGAATTTGGTAGTTCATAGTGCCTATGGCGTTGTTTTTGTTGATTCTGTGGACTGTCCAGATGTGAGAAAAGATGCCAAGATGATATTTGATCTTGTTGATAGATGCATAGAAGAAATTGGGGAGAAGAATGTCGTTCAAGTTGTAATGGATAATGCCTCAGTCAATATAGCATCAGCAGTGATGATGAAAGTGAAGCGTCCCTCCCTATTTTGGAATGGTTGTGCAGCCCACACAATTGATTTGATGTTGGAGGACACAAGGAAGCTTCCTATAATCGAACAAACCATTGCCAAAGGGAAGGTTGTGACTGTGTTCCTTTATGCGCATACAAGTGTTTTGGCATTAATGAGAAAATTTCTTGGAAAAGACCTAGTCCACTCTGGTATTACTTGGTTTGCAACAACATATTTGAACTTGAAGAGCTTGCAGGACAACAAAAAAGAGCACCACCTAAAAAAGGCAAAGGGGAAGAACGCAGCTAAAATCATTCGCTCTGAAACTTTTTGGAAAGCAGTAGATACCGCTGTCAATTTCTTTGAGCCAATGGCAAATCTTTTGAGGAGGATGGATAGCGATGTTCCGGCAATGGGTTTTATGCATGGTTGTATGTTGGATGCAAAGAAAGAGATCTCCGTGAGGTTTGACAATGACAAGTCTCGCTTTCTGGAAGTGTGGGACATCATTGACAAGAGATGGGACAACAAGTTGAAGACTGCATTACATATGGCTTGATACTACTTGAACCCATACTATTATTATCCAAACAAGCTTGATATTGAGATCGATGGTAGTTTCAAAGAAGGGCTGATAACTTGTATTTCAAAGATGGTTGAAGATCCTATCATGCAAGAAGAAATAATCGATGAGATTGACCACTATCAAGAGGGGATAGGGTCTTTTGGAAGGGACATTGCTGTACGGCAAAGGAAAAACAAAAAGTTTGATCCAGGTAATTGGTTGCCTAATTCTTGTTTCTTATTTTGTTATCCTGCCCAAAGTTTCCTAACATGTCCCACTTGTTTGATGTTGAAGCTAAATGGTGGATGAACCATGGGACAAGTGCTCCAAAACTAAGGATCTTGGCTGCAAGGATTCTTGGATTGACATGTAGTTCCTCTACTTGTGAGAGGAACTGGAGTGTATTTGATCAAGTAAGTATATTGTTCCTTCTTTCCACTTAAATGCATTGTTCATTCCATTTTGAAGACTTTGTGATGCTGTCAATTTCTCTATGAACTTAAGTGCAGAACTAGTGATCTTGATTATACTTCTTCTATTTATCTGGCGATGTTATGCTTGCTGCAGCCTTTGAGATATTGATTTTGTTCATTTTTGTATGTTCACACTCTTCATTTATTCATTTTGTAGGTTCACACAAAGAGACGCAGCAGGATGCTGCATGACAAGATGAGTGACCTTGTTTTCATCAAGTTCAACTTGAAACTGAAGGACAAGAAACTAAACAAACGCAAGGACCCCATTGAGAAGCAGGTGGTAGATGTTTTAGAAGATGATGAGAATGAATGGATCACTGGTGTGGTGCCAAATGGTGATGAAGAACAAGTTGAAGGTGAAGATCTAGATCAAGAAATTCCATATGTAAGCTCGCATGCTGGACCAGGAACTTCTGCTATTAATCCACTTAAAAGGAAGAGGGGTGTCTATGGTAAGAAGAAGAAGAAGATGATCCCTGTTACTCCTCAAGAAGATCTGCTCTCTACTTCCTCACTACTAGGAAAAGGCCTGTTAGTGGTGCACCTATTTTGGCCATTAATGGCGCACTATAGGTGCACCACTATCATCACGCCACTAGTAACAAGTACTAATGGCGCCTGGTGCGCCATTAGTATTCTAGATAATAGTGGCGCACCACATAGTGCGCCATTCCTATGTCCAACGGTGCGCCATTACTATCTGACTTAGTAATGGCGCATCACATATCTGGTGCGCCATTACTAACAATTTGTTTTCGTTTTTTCTTAATCTTGGGTCACTATGGCTTAATCTCGGGTCAATATGCTTAATCTCAAGTCAAATCGCACTCCGTGGTCAAACTTCCCGGAAGGTCACCCATCCTCACACTACTCCAGCCCGAGCACGCTTAACTTCGCAGTTCTATCCAACCTCAGCACCAGCTCACTCAACAGGCACTTGTTGATATATCTATCATATCAATCCTATTAAACCTTGTTGATGTCTATGACTTTGTTCCTGTTCATGAGTGTGATGAAATTTTGAAAAAATATTTCAAACTTCCCGGTCATATTATGTATCATGTTTTGAAAAATATTTCCAAAAAAAAAAATTCAAAACCAATTTTTTCCTGTTACTAGTGGCGCACCTAGCAAATGGTGCGCCATTACTAAGTTTGAAACTTTTTCCATTTTCCCCCCTCTAGATCTTAAAAGCCCCGTATCTTTCGTTCTGTCAGGTTTTTGGGGATTCTGAAAATCTTCAACGGGGTTCCCCCTGTTGAGTAGATGATTTTTCGTATAAAAAACTTTTTAATCCGAGTTCGTATGCAAAAATTATGCCCATTTTACTAAATTCCAGAGAGATTTTGCAAATAAAATCGAAATTCATATTTGTAAATTTTCCCAACAACTAGACCATATATCACGTGGGAAACTAATTTTCTTTTATTTTTTTGACATTTCCATCATTTTCTTTTATTTTCTTTAAAACTGAAAAGGCGGTCGGGGGGGGGGGGGGGGTGCATTTGGTTAGCAGTGGCGCACAAGGGGATAGTGCGCCATTACTAGTTGACATAGTAATGGCGCACCTTCACAAAGTTTGTCATTACTATGTGTATGACTTGGTCAAACCTTGGTCAAAGTTAGTAATGGCGCACTTTGTGTAGGTGCTCCATTACTAAGTTTGACATAGTAATGGCGCACCTATGCAAAGTGCGCCATTACTAAGTTTGACCAAGGTTTGACCCAGTCATACACATAGTAATGGCGCACTTTGTATAGGTGCGCCATTACTATGTCAACTAGTAATGGCGCACTATCCCCTGGTGCGCCACTGCTAACAATTTTTTTTCTTTTTTTTCAAAACTAGTAATGGCGCACCACACACCAGGTGCGCCATTAGTAATATGTCAATAATGGCGTATCTGTATCTGGTGCGCCACTGCTATATAGCAGTGGCGCACCACGTACATGGTGCGACATTAATGTCCATATTAGCTATAGCCGTTTTCCTAGTAGTGCCTTTGCTTCAGAAAGTGACGACGACGAGGACACCGACATGAGTTCTGGATCTGACATGTGAGCTTGTCGGTTTCTCTATGAGGTTCGTTTTGGCGCTCATGATTCTATCCTTTCCTGTGTGCTTTTGACAAATGAATTCTGAAGACTTTGTGATGCATGTAATGGACTATGGACATGCTGCTGTTGTTGCTAAACTTAAGTGCTGCTGTTGTTACTGAACTTAAGTGCCGAACTGCCGATGTTATGCTTGATGCAGTCTTGAATTTATGTTTCTATTTATCTATTGAACTGCTGCAGATCTCTTCTATACTTGTTATGTTCGAATTTATATTGAGAATCCTCTGTTTTCTACTGAAAATACCCTGTTTTCTGAGAAAAAAGATGCACATGTATTAGTATAGATGTGTGATATACATGCACAAGTACTGTAGCCGCGAAATTGGTTAGCGGCCGCTATAGCCGGCGATAGCGGCTGTAGCGTTGGCACAGAGCCAGCCGCTAAATGCCTTAGTCCGCGATCTGAAACTTTGCTTAGCACACAGGGTTAAGAGATAGCAGAGGAAGTGGGAGAAGATATGCAGTGTGCGCCGGACCATGGCGACTGCGGTGGATAGTGGCCGTGGCGCCGTGTCCTACATGACAAGCATGGAGTCGTGGATGAGCGACCCCGTCGGCGGCACGGCGAGCGACACCGTCGGCGAACTAGTTGCGGTACTCGCGCAAAGACAGTCGACAGAGGAGGAGAATGCAGTGCCCGCGCCATGATATCGTCAGTGCAGTGGACGAGAGAGGAGGCCGAGATGACCGACGCAGGAAACGACTCCAGTGTAGTAGGGCGAGAGAGAGGAGGCCAAGATGATCGACCCCGTCGGCGGCGCGGCGAACTGCAGTGTGCACGGAGGCAGAGGACACAAGAAAGCAGTGTGCATGCCATTGCAGCGTCAATGCAGTAGGAGGACGACCGAGAGTAGGCCGAGATGAGCGATGCCGGAAACGACTCTAGTGTAGTAGGATGTGGGCAAGGAGATCAAGGGGAAGGGCTTCGGCGTCGAGAGGGACGAATAGGAGGGCTCTGAGCAGAGGACAGAGGAGCTCGACATGACGACGTCAGTGCAGTAGACTGTGCTCAAAGAGAGATGAAGCTACGATCATCGAAATCAAAAACTTACAACACGAATGTTATGAGGAACTGCGAGATTAGGCTGCTGGTCAAAGGAAATTTCAAACGATTGATTGTGCGCGACGAATCTGACAAAATTCGTTAAGAACAGCTTCAAACGGGAAGACAAAATTAAGAACTTACGGCCGACGAAACTACGAACCGATCGCCTGAATGGACCGTAGCATCAAGGTGCATCTTTTTCGTGTAGAGCTTACCTCGAATCGAAGCACCGTTGTGTAGATCGGAAGGGGCTAGGAAGAACAGAATTAGAGGGAAGGTTACCGGAGGTAGGAGAAGATAAGCACGCACAGGCTGCATACCAGCTCGTATCCCTCCCATCTCCCCTCGTGCGAGTGGGCCACCTTGTGCGCTCGCCTCAGCCTGGCTCGCTAGAAACTGCCGATCTGAGCGTTTTCAGCGAGCCAGGCCCAAGTGTGCTTTAAGTTTCGTGCCATGCGGGCCGCACAGTAAACGCAGGCAACCAAACGGGCCACTTTCTTCCCGCGCGGGCCAGGCTGGGCCTAATGCGGGCAACCAAACACGCCCTAGGATGCATGTCTGCTTTGCGTTCCTAATGCGTATGACTTTATGTGCAGGTTCCTTTTTCATCCTTTTAGTGATTTCTTTTTGAGACTTTAGCGATTGTTTGTGGCATGAGGTTATGTATAAATGTACAATTTCTAAAATGAAGAGATGAGTTGCTGCTAGATGTGTGGAGTATATTTTGTGTGTTTGCTTTGAAGGATGTGTGTTCCTATTATAGATGACCAAACCTGCAAAAGAAAAAGAAAAACTGCGTTAGTGTTAGTCTTTTTGTCAGGCTCAATCACAGCTTCACCTTCCAAAGTGTCACTCCAATATCCATTGCAAGAGACAACTCGCTCCCGTGCCGCTCCCGGGCGGCACCGGGGTGCCCCAACCCTCAACCAGCGGCCATCTCCCCCCTCTCCTCCCCCGCCGCCGCCGGCGTGCGCCGTCGGGCAAAGCCCGTGCGGTGCCAGCAGCGGGGGGTCTGCTCTCAGGCGGCGGCGGTCTCCCCTGGCGTCGCGGAGCGGTGGGCGGGTTCAGCCAGATGCGGATCTGGCGCAGCGATGAGCGGTGCCTACGGTCCGTGTGGGATGGTGTTGCTCGGCTCGGCAGCGTCTCGGTGGTGCTCCGGCCGCTCCTGGCGCTGTGGATCCGGCGGATGGCGGCGGCTTGGTGGCTCCTGGCACGTGGATCCGGCAGATGGGGTGGTGGCCGGTGACTCCTGTTCGGCGCCGCCCTCTTGGCGGCGCAGCGGCTGCTGCGGGCTGCCTGGCTTCGGCCCGGCAGCTCTGTGGTGCGGAATGGGGCAGGGTGGCGGCCCCCTCCCTGCTTGGTGCTGCAGATCTGGCCGGCTTGCTAGTCCGGCGGCCTCGTCCGTTCGGTGGTTGCAGGCGGCTGGGGTTCCGGCGTGAGGCTAGATGGTGATCCGGTTGCGGCTGGGTCTTGCCAGGCTTGCTGCCGGCGAGGTATGTGGTGGCTCCCGTACGGCGACAGCACGGTTGCTGTGTGGGAGGCGAGCGGGTCAGCGGATTGCGGCGTGTGGGGGTGGTGTTCGAGATGCTCCTGGTGAAGACCTGCCCGGTTGTTGCCGGCCGGCAGCGGCGGCGCCCGCGGGCGTCGTTCCCCTCCTTGGAGGCGCTGCCGTGGAGATCTCCGACCTCCTACCCTCGGTTCAAGATCTTCGGGCAAATGCCTAAGGCCCAGCTTCGGGTCGGGCGACGGCATCGTCCTCGTCGCATCCCCCCTTGGGGGCGTCGCCTTGAAGAGCTTTGATCCTGTTCACGCATTCCATAGGCTGGACGCTCGCAACATTGCGGTTGGCAGTTGTCCGTCTGGCAATGTGATGTGGCGCGACTTCTTGTGTGGCAACGATGGCGGCTTCGGGCGGAGTCGGAGCTGCTTGGTCGTCGGCACGTGTGGTGGACTGTTTGGCATCGACCAACACAGGCCTCGGTGCTTGCTTGCGGTGAGGGCTACTTTGGTGGTCGTTGATGGTGGAGTCGGAGTCGCCCTCGCGGAGGTGTGATGACGATGATGCCGGATTGCAACCTCGACGGCGCTTTTTTCCTCGATGGCGTGTGTGCGTTCTTGTGTGGGTTGCCAAGTCGCCTTGTGTTCTTGTTTTTACGGGCATGTTGTGACGGTTTTCGCTCGGTTTTCCGTTAATTAACTGGGCAACTCTCTTCAACCTTTTTTAATGAATCGGACCCTAAGGGACTGCGTTTCAAAAAAAAAAACACAGCTTCAGGCTCCCAGGCGTTTGTGTCATGCTTGGCTAGGGCTTAGTTTTCAGTGGAACATATGCCCACATTTATCAGGAACTATGCTACTTTGTATATGTCAGGTTATTCTTTATCGAAAAATGTCCAGGTACATAATGCCAGTTAATTTCTATTTGGATGCATTGCATGCAGTCTCTTTGTTTCTTGATACGGCACATTTCTAATAGACAATCAAATTATATTATCTCCAATTATTATTAGATAAATCTCATCAGACTACATGTTATCTTTTACGTTAGCGATACATTCTAATTTCTGAAAAAAGATGCATTTAACTCGCAGTCGAGATGTTCTACAATAGACTAATTTGTCTAATTTCATATAATAATTGCATTAAAGGTTCAAACAAACTTATATTATATTCCTTTTCATTGTTTACTATTTTTCACTCCACGATCCTTCTCCAATGCAGTGCTATAAGTTCCGCGGCAATGCGCGGGGTATCATCTAATTATAACAACAAATAACTTTAAATCATGGACGAAACTGTAGAGCTTTCATTAAATCATGGATGTACCTAGCATTATCAGCAATAATAGACATGTACGTGCACCCACCTTCGGTGCACTCACGGTGCACCCACGCAAGAACACATAGCAAAACATTTCAAAAAATTCTGAACTTTGTGTGAATGATCATCAACAAATGTTATGGGGCTTATAAAGTTTGGTGGTGAAATAGCCTTTGAGGAGCTCTCTACAAAAAAGACAAAATTACAAAATCTGCTCAAATGGTACACTTACATTTTGACTAATTTTCAGTGATTTTTTTTTTTTGTAGAGAGCTCCTCAAATGTTATTTGACCGCCAAACTTTGCAAGTGTCCATAACATTTGTAGATAATCATTCCCACAAAGTTTCAGATTTTTCTGAATTGTTTTGATATGTTTTCTTGCGTGGGTGCACCGAGCTGGGTGTAGAAAAACCATTCTCTGCTAATAATTATTCATACTCATATGTATCTAACAATTAAAGTAGTTCACAATGAATTTAAATGTAAATAATAGGTAGCTAATTGGTATAATTACCGAAGAAAACTATTCGGTTCTATATTTTATAAAGGTCCATGTATGTATCAATTAGCTATGTCTGACAATTGTCCGTGTTCTTATGGTTGAGACGATGCATTCAGCCAAAAAATCCTTGTGCCAAAACTGCCAAATTCTTGGAAGACACATCACATAAACTGAATTTTGCATCATGGCTACATACACGCATACAAATATGTGCACATCACCTGCATCTGCATATGCAACGGCTTCATAGATGGGAGAACACATGGTATTTTCACCTTCGAGCAAAGAGGAACGACAACCATAGCAGATCAGTCTGATCTTGTGCTGGCCTCATGGGCGCGCGATGTCCGACCCCTGCAGCCGCACCATGGGGCTGGATGGCGGGAGCGTCGCCCGTGGCGCCATCGCTCGCCGCGCTGCAGCAAGCCTTTGGAGAAGGCCACCTACAGCAGGCAGCTAGCGCCACTCCCTCGCCTCCGCACTACTAGGGAAAAGCCTAACAGTAGCGCGGGTTTTAGATATATCAGTAGCGCGGGCGCCCGCACTACTGATACGACGCTACAGCTAACTGGTAGCAATAGCGCGGGTGTCACCCGCGCTACTACTACGTCCGTTAGTAGCGTGGATACCACCCACGCTACTACTAACTAGTAGTAGCGTGGTTCTGGACCGTCGCTACTGCTAACTAATTAGGAAATAAAAATATAAATTTCAGCCATGGCTGCTGCTGCTGCGTCATCGTCCTCTTCATCCATGGCCGATGCTGATCCTGGAGGGGATGAAGTCATCCATGGAGATGGTTCTTCCCCATCCAACTCTTCTCCACACCTCTCCTTTGCTGCTGCTACAAAAAAGAGACAAGGATTAGAAGAGGAAGAGAGAGATAGAGAGGAGTAGGTGCAGCAACTCACCAGTGGCCGCCGGAGTTGGAGCCTAAACCCTAGATGACGCCATGAGTTGCGTCCATCGAAGATTTGGCCATCGTCATGGGCAGCGCTCTGCTGGATCTTCCTCCCCTTCCAGCAGCGGAGAAGGAGGAGGAGAAAGGAGGGGCAACGGAGGTGGAGGAGGAGGAGGAAGGAGGGGCTACGGTGGAAGAGGAGGTTGCCGGATTTGAGGGAGACGTCAAGGTGCGAGGCCGGCAGTTGCGGTGGTCGAGGAAGGGCATCGCAGGTGGGAGGGAGAAGTGAAATCGAGAGAGTGTGGGTCTGGGATTGGGCCTCCGTGCGCTATGTTTATACATGTGTCGGTGGGTTGATAATAGTAGCGCTGGGTTTATACTCACGCTACTACTATGGCATGTCCCGGAATGCACGGTGGAGACCACTTAGTAGTAGCGTGGGGTTTATAACCCGCGCTACTACTATCAACTTAGTAGTAGCGTGAGTTTATAACCCGCGCTACTACTACGGCTGGTCCCGGAAGGCACGGTGAAAATCACTTAGTAGCAGCGAGGGGTAAAAACCCGCGCTACTACTACCAACTTAGTAGTAGCGTGGGTTTATAACCTGCGCTACTAGTAATTAGCAGTAGCAAGGGTTATAAACCCGCGCTACTAATAAGCGTCTGCCTATAAGCTTTTCCCTAGTAGTGCCGGGCCATCTGCGGCTGCTGACACCTATGTCTTCTTCTCTTTGCCAGATTGTCAGGGGAGAGGACCGTTATCTAGGAGAAAGTCCTAGGGGCGGGTGCACCAGTGTAGAGGCAGATGAGGCATGGGGGCGATTTGTTTCCTGGGTAGGGGGAAAACCAGTTAAAATCAGGGAACGAGAGGTGTGGTTTTTTTCTGGCAGGATAAAAATCATTGACGGGGAGGGGGGTCTTCGATCGATGGGAGGGCTACTAAATGAAAGGAAGATTACAGTACCACGTGAAAAATGTGGTAAGCAATCCCAACAATTCAAAAAAAAGCGAAACGGCTACAAACTCCCCCTTAAGGTAACCCTAACCAATCTCATAAAAATAGAGGAGTAAAACGGCAGAGTAAACCTTAGTGAGGTAAATTTACTCCCCTAAGTTTTGGCCGTTTCTAGCCGATCCCCTAAACTTAGTGGAGTAAAAAAACATTTGCGTCACCTATTCGGCCACCTAAACACATTTCCTTGCTCTTTTATTTCATTCAACGACATTGGAGTGCATAATTCACCAATTATTCGCCACGAGAGCAAGACCAAAGAAAACAAGAACCACAGTTAGACATTTTAGAAGATATCCAATTTTCTTAACTGCTCCCACTAGTTGGCTTAATATCTTCTCTATGTCTTCATTGTTGATCAATGGAATCTTGAGCTTTGACACTTCTTTCTTCTTCGAATCTAAAGAATTAGACGTTGCTTCACGTCTAATCTCATCTCTAATCTAATTTCTAGTCTCATCTCTAGCGTCAACTCTAGCAACTGAGTACAAGAACATCTACCAATTTTGTGCTATCAATAAATCGATGTATTGTTCTTTCCAATACCAAAACTTGCATCCACCCTACACACATAGATGAGCGAACAATGAGCTACCGAAATTGCGTCGATCCGGTGAACAACCGAATCAAAACAAGCACACACTCCATCATTTGTGCACTTGAAGAACACCCATCCGAGGTGTTGCGGCGTGGTAGAAACTCAGCGCACCACCTTCCGCGTGCACTCGTCACACTGTATGACCGGCATCGGTGAGCCGCTGCGCCAGCGTCGAGTCCGGGCGACGGCCGGACGTGTATTTTCCGGCGAACCTCCGAGGGGAGAGATTTGAGTGGCTAGAGTAGGAACCGATACCTGCATGTGTCCCGGAGGCGTTGCCGTGGCTGCGTGGTCCGTTTCCCAGTCAATCCATGGCAAGGCGCAGCCACCGGCTGCCGGAATCGCCAAATCTGACGGCGACGGCAGCAGCCGCAGATCCATTGGTTTTTCGCCGGCCACGGGACGAGGCGGCGCAAATCCAAGCGGTAGGGGATAGCAGCGGAGCCTACTAAGCATCCCAGCGGCGGGCGGGCGCTCGTACAAATGCGGCGCGGGAGGGTAGGGGGGAGGCAGTGTGGGAGAGGCGCGGTTTTTACTCGGCCGCCGCGCGGTGGAGTAAATATAAGAAGATTTTTTTGAAAGAGGAGTAAAATTGTATTCGCGAATAAGGGATCGGCTAGGTCCCGGTTAGAGAAGTAAACTGCATCTTTACTGCTCTAGCGGTTATAAGGGATCGGTTAGAAATGCCTTAGGAGAAGAAGAGAAGAGTTAAAAACATGTACGGTTTGTGTCCGACTAGGTTTGCTAGTACGACGACGTGCATGTAGTACGTGTCCGACTAGGTACAGGCTGATATATACATGCATATAGCTAGGTACAGGCCGGAACCAACGCGTACGTACGTTGTGGTAAAAAGATGAAGACGGCGCCGGGTGTTGTGGGGCTGTGCGACGACGCCCTGGTGGAGATCCTTGTCCGCCTCCCGTCCAAGTCGGTGCTCCGCTGCCGCGCCGTGTGCAAGAGATGGCGCCGCATCACCACCGACGGCTCCTTCCTGGCCGCCCACGCTGCCCACGCGACGAGCTGCACGCGCGAGATGATCATCCTCCCCGAGCACGAGTATGACCCTAGCTCCTTGGCCGTGGAAACCATCCGTCTATCTCTTGATCCCAGGCCTAGGCCGATCCGCTTTCTTTGCAACCGAACCCATCGAGACTGGTGCCGAGTACTGTATTCTCTGGACGGCCTGCTGGTGTTGGAGCCACGACCCAGCCGCTACATCATCTGCAACCCGATGACCAGACAGTCGGCCAGCTTGCCGCCGTTGGCTCCACAGCCGTGCTTCACCGCCTTTGCTTGCGGCTTTTACTCGCTCGGCTCGTCCAACGAGTATCGCCTCTTGTGCCATTGCTTGCAAGGAGAAACGGAAGAAGCCAGGCACACGCAGCGCTCCTACTACATCCTCTCCACCGGCAGCACCCTGCCTCGACGGCTGGGGCGCGCTCCAATTCCAGCGGGGCCACCCACCGGCTGGGTCGAGTATGAAGTTCCCGTGGCTCACCGCGGCATCCTCCATTGGTTCTCTCATCACTCGGAAGCTACCCGCACCGGCAAGATGCTGGCGTTCCATACGGTTTCCGAGACGTTCCGCCTCATGTCGCGGCCGCCAGAGCGACCCGGCGATACTACCACAAGCTGGAGCTTGTTCGAGCTAGACGGCGAGCTCTGCGTCGCAGCTATGCCAAGCGAGACATGGCTGGACATCTGGGTGTTGCAAGACTTCAAGGCGGAGAGCTGGGTGCTGCGCCATCGGGTCAAAATATTGGGTGGCAGCAACGTTGTGACGATGACAATGGTAATCTCCGTTGGAAGCGGCGCCATCCTTATTGGAAGTCCCTATTGTGATGTGGCCAGATTGTACAATCTCAAAGACAAGAAAGAAGATGCACAAGGATGTAATCTTTGGCCCCGCATTACCCACCTTCTTGCTATTCAGTGAGAGCCTCGTGCCACATGCCTTCTTCGATTCGCCTCCACACCCTCAGTTTGAATCCATAAGCTTCTCCGACAGAAGGTAGCTAGCTAGCTACTCCCTTCGTCTGAAAATACTTATCAGTGAGATGGATATATCTAGACGTATTTTAGTTCTAGATACATCCATTTTAATCTATTTATATGATAAGTATTTTTGAACGGAGAGAGTGCCTGTTAGGGATAATACATAATCTTGTGTTTACACATGCAAGTGATAGTTGGCTTGCATGCCATCGAGCGTGTCCCTTCCTAGTGTACCTATAGTGTCCGTGTACACTACCGTCAAAACGCTTTTATATTATGAAACCTAGGGAGTAGTTTAGTTCAAAATGAGTTTGTATTCCATTAGGATCGAGTCAGATGTTTCACTACTGAAAAAATCATTTACACCGGGTGTTTTGGCCTCCGCCAAGCGGCAAAGCACGGGCTCTCAGCAAACTCAACTACGCCGAGAGCAACACTCGGCGAAGAATGGAACACAGCAAAGACCGGATGTTACCGAGAGCCCAGCGAAAACGGTATGCTGAGAGCCAAACAATAAGCTCACGGCAACATGTCACATGGCAAGTTCGTGAGTGGCAGCTCCGTGACGGTGGGTGGCCTTTGCCGAGAGCCCACACTTTGGTACTCAGCAAAGAATCGTTTCATGCATAATTCAAGCAAAGTGATCTTATATTTTCTTGTGCCGTAAATTAAAAGTAGTCTGCTCATATTTGTTTCTCATATTCATCTGCCTCCGCAAATGATCAACCTTAATTATGAGTTAGCCGTCTCATAGGAGTGATAGCTTGCTTTTATCGAGTTTCTTGGTATGTAAGAGTGCTCTAGGTAAATGTTTTAAATAGTCGGCTATAGCCTAGCTATCCGCGGGATTGCTCCGCCTATAAATATCCGCCCACCCCAACCTGCAATGGTTGGCTGCTCCATTTGATCTGACAAGAGTTCGGGTGAGCAAGAGCAACCCACTCTACCGAGAGAATTGAGAGAATCCTACATAGAAAACCCCAAAGCCTAAAATCTATTTAGTTTCTGAGCATCATGAAAAACTAGATTGAAACATAGCTTGTGCCTATTACTCCTGTGGACTGCACATCCCCTTAGCGGTTAGGTGTCAGTCTAGAGCATCCGAGAGTCATTATGGATCGCCAAGGACAATATGTGAAGGCTTAGAGATTGCCTTGAAGAATCTACCTAGAGTAAATTGATCAAAGTCTTAGGGACTTTAGGTCAAGAAGAATAAGACAAAGAGAGATTTTCTCCTATGTTCAATCATAAGTCCCTTCAACCAGACGTAGCACTTTGCTAGAACTGTTAGCTGGTCAAACAAACCCCTTGTCACCATTGAGCACCACTGATTTCATCTCTTACTCGATTTACATTCATTCATTTGCCTCTTGTCGAATAACTTCTCCCTCTACATATTTCTTCGACCGGTTCTCCAAAACTGCACTGTATTTACCTCTGTGTTGTTTGCCATGATTGTCTTAGATTTATCTCTAGTACGCTTGCATGTTCAGCCATTTAGTTTATATACGAAAAACGGTTTCCCCCCGCTTTGTATTACAAAGCAACCAACTTCGATACAGCCAACGATAGGTGCTGGGGCGGAAGCAGCACAGTCACGCTCAAAAGAAATGAAAGAGAAAACAAAAAAGAAACAAATGCGAACAACGACGGATCAACGAAAACGATGAAGACCCACAACCGCTGCGCCCACCGGAGAATTCCACCACACTCCGAGCACTCCGGACCGCCGCATACCAAGCAACACCTTCAAGAAGGACCGCGACGCCGACGATGCTGCTGCCCGGACAAGTCCTAGGGTTTCCCCCGGTATGTAGAGGATTGCGGGGGAAGGGGCAAACCCGACGCCCTTCAGGAAGGCACGGCGGTGCCTACAGACTTCACCGCGTAGGTGCTGGACAAGCCGACACGGATTTCTCCGGACCACCAACCACCCATGACTCCAGACGATCCATCATGCGCCACCAAACACGCCGCCCACCCACATGCGCCACCACGGCCATGCAGTCCCCATCGCCGTTTCACCGTGGCAAACGAAACGAGACCGGCGGGAACAGAGAAGGCAACCGGGAACGAGGAGTGGCAGCAACAGCAGCCATGCCGAAGGGGACAACCTCCACCGCCCGTGGCGGGAACCGACCGGACGTAGCAACAGGGGACAAACCAGGCAACCACGATCAAATCGACCGGGGGAAAGGGAACGTGGAGAAGTGGCCCATGGCCACGACCGGTGTTGTGCCGACTCCAGCTCCCCCGCGAAACCATGTTTCGCCCCCGCGCCGAAGGCCCAGATAAGCCTGACCGAGCCCGAGACGGGCTCGTGAAGCCCTCGTCGCCGCGCTGCAGTACACGAGCCGCCGTCGCCGCTACCCCCCGCACGAGTCGCCCCGCCGTCCGCCGGAGACGCCGCAGAGGAGTTCCGGCCAGGCCCGCCCAGACCCAGATGGGGCCCAAAAGGGCCCAGATCTGGGCCGGGAGGGCATCGCCACCAGCCACTGCAACACCCCGCCGCCAAGCAGCAGCGCCGCCGCCACCTCGCCACCCGGCACCGCGCCACCCAAGGAGCCACGCCCGCCGCCGGATCCGCTGTCGCCAGTCGCCGGCCACCCGAGCCGTGGCACTGCGCGGGGGGGAAGGACGGGACCGCCGCCACCGGCACCACCCGAGCAAGGCCTGATGGTCCAGGCCGGCGGCGGCGGGAGGGGGAGAAGGGGAGGGGAGGCGCTGGGGAGGGCGGGGAGGGAGCCAACGGTCGCCTCGCTCGGGGAGGCGACGCGGGGGTACGGTGGAGGGGGAGGGGGAGGGGGGAAGGGAGGTGGACGGGGTCGGGGAGGGCTAGCGGCGGCGGGCGCCGGCCGCGGCCGCGGCTACTCGCGACGGGGGAGCCGGCGGCGGCGCGGGCGGAACCCTAGGGAGGGGGAGCCGCGAGCAAGAGGTTCCCCACCTGAGCCATTTAGTTTCGCCTCTCCGTGGAAGTTCCTCTACCCGCCGCCCCCATAGATTTATCTCTACTCTTCTGCCTATTTATCTCTCTAAGTCGTTTATGATTTTAGTTTATCTCTGCCTAGTTTCTACCTTAGACTAATTATTTCGTTGTGCTTCCCCAAAAGAACTGATTTCTGTTGAAGAATTCTTAAAATCTCCTATTCACCCCTCTAGTGATCCTACAACGACCCTAGCAATAACCGGTTGAATATCCTATCTACTCAATTTAGTATAGTATAAAGGAACTCTGAAATACTTAAGAGGAAAGAAACCAATTTTATAGTAGAAAACCTGCACAACTCTGTGATCTCATCTTCATCCATATCCATGGACAAAATCTTGATTTCACGGGAACTGATCTCTAACCCCTAAAGGGCCTCAAAACAAGATAAACTCATTTAAAATTTCTTGCATAATCGGGAGATTTATCTAAAAGATGATATTCTTATCAACATATTGATGACTAATGACGCCACCTGGAATAACATGGTGGAGAAGCCCCGAATCAAACCATGGAAGGAAGCTTTTTCCAACAACCTAGAAAAACCATCAGCAACCAAACTAAATAAGATAGGGGGAAGAGGATCACCCTGTTTCAAACCTTTGTCACTAAAAAAATAAGGACCATTAGTATCATTAGCTCAGACGCAAAAAAGAGCTTTGGAACAACACCATTTCAATCCATTTGATCCATTTTCTACCAAAGCATCTAGCATGTGGAATTTTCAGAAGGTCCCAAGTAACTGTCATAGGCTTCCTCATAATCAAGCTTAAGAACTAAAGCACTGGAACCATAAGTATGAATTCGACTAGGTGGTCTCTGTACCTATGTCACACCCCAAAATCCCTAAGTCTACTTCAATCTTAGCCAGCACATTGTAACGGGAAGAATGGAACCTCAACGTGTTGTGCAAGGACAGCGCAGGTGGAGACCAAAGGGAATCCATACCACCACTTGAGTTCACCTTCAACACTACAACTACGGCTCGAGCCTGCCTCACGCACTCGACGATGGAGACACTAGTTCCTTGTAAGGCCCTCCGCAAACTTTTCTGTATAATGTTCATTTTGTGTTTTAGGTGCTAGTAGTGCATGACCTTGTGGCACTTTGATGTATAAGATTGCAACAAAGTATTTTTTTGGTTTTTTCTGTATAAAAAAGAGAGTAAAATTTTGTTGAACCCCAAGAGACTGTTGTGGTGCAACCGTAGCCGGCTTTAATTTGGAAAGTAAAAGAGGCCCATGGCCATTATAAGAGCCATGTCTCGCATTAAGTGAGAGAAGTTGCTCTCGCTGAAAGGAATTGCTCCTCGCCCAAGCAACTAGGTCGTCCCATCAGCGCACTTTTAAAACAAAAGGAGGAGAGAAGTTGCTCTCGCTGAAAGGAATTGCTCCTCGCCTAAGTAGGGGTGCAAACGAGTCGAGTTCGAGCGAGTTGGACTTGGCTTAGCTCAACTTATATGAAAATTCGAGCAAGCTTAAACTGAGTGAAGCTCAAGGTTGATCTGTAGAGCATGACTCATTCTCAGCTTGTAACGATCTCGAGTCGATCTCAAACTAGTTTCGAGCTAAATGGGACGATAAAAATTATAAAAATATACGACTATTACTTCAATCATATAAGGCACAACATGACATAAAAAGCACTAAAAATATTATTCCAATCAGAACGATGATAACATAAATTTCCTTGAACTAGTTTGACTTATTCTCTCTAGTATCGACATAAGATAATGATTCACGACATACATACATACATATATATATATATATATATATATATATATATATATATATATATATATATATATATATATATATATATATATATATATATATATATATATAAAATTGGGAAAACAAAATATTGGCCAACAATCATAAAATGTTGTAGTTAATATTAAGGTGATGATATTAAGGGAAAACAAAATATTGGCCAACAATCAACAAAATATTGGTTCATGAATATCTCATTGCCCCATACGCAGAAAGGGTCGAAGTGTGGATCTTTGGCAATGATATATGTATCTGAAAGCACCAAGTTAATATTAGAAGCTAAACAACAATTAAAAAATGATGTAGTACAACACTCCATCCATCCCATTATATAAGATTTTATTACATGTATATCTAGACATCATCAGAACATTAAGGTGACACTCTTCCTTGTTGCTATGTAGCGTGGGATTGCATATTTAGTCATTCAGTACAATGCATGTTGCTAAACAACAACTGAAAAACGAAAAGGCATGTTAACTGCAATATCCTTAACAGTAAGCAAATATCGTAATTCATAGTGGTATTGTTGAAACTATTACTGATGAAATTGAACTGCACGGCAAATAATTGCACATATAGAGCATCACATTGTGAAGAACTGAAATAAACAAGTCATAAGGACATCTCTAGGTGATCCTTGAAAAGTTAAAGGACTAAAACCCTTAGTGGATATATATATATATATACTCCAGCAATTTTTGGCCTTTTGTAGTCGATCCCCTAAACTTAAGGTTGTAAACTTCAATTTGATCAAGTTCAAAGCAGGTTCAACCGAAAGTAGCATGCATTCAAACATAAACATAGATAGTTTTGCATAACCGAACATAAACATAAATTTAAACTAAGCTAAACTACTTTCGGTCGAAATAGAGGTTGAGCCAATCCTTCCTCGTCATGTACGGTGTGCCACGAGCCGGGTCCGGGCCAGTACCGTCATCGGGGTCATTGGGAAAGGCACTCCTCCACTCGTCGACGTAGATCTCCTCGTCCTCGGGGCCCACCTCGATGCCCTCCGCGCCGCCGTCGCCGCCGCCTTCGACCTTGTCATCAGAGGAGAGCGCGATAACCTCGCCGCCCTCTGCGCCGCCATCCTCGCCACCTTCGACCTCGTCATCGGAGGAGAGCGCGATAACCTCGCCGCCCTCCACGCCGGCAAAGATTGCCCACTCCGCCTCCATGAGCTTCGGGTGCTGCCGGCGGAGCTCTTGCATGTAGGCCTCGTCGGCGGCCTCGGCCTCGAGGCGCTCCCATGCCTCGCGGTCCTCCCGCGCCATAGCCAAGCTCACCACCCCTGGCTCCGGCGGAACAAAGTCGACCGGACATGTGCCGAAGGGGAAATTGAGCCTAGCCGCCGTGCCGTGGTAGCGGACCTGCCAGCGGTTGTACTCCATGGCCGCGAGCTCGGCCGTGTGGAAGCTACCGAGCCACCGGCGGGTGTGGGTCTCTCGATCTGTAATCTCGGCGACCCACGTCCCCCACCGCCGCTGCTGGACCCCGAGGTAGGACTTCGTCGGCTGCCGGGTCTGAGGAAGGACGGGGAAGTCCTCGAACCGGCGTAGGGGCATGGCGGCGGGCGTATCGGGGGACCAGCGACGACGGATCGGGGCCGCGGAGGACGACGGGGACACCTCGGCGGCCACCTCGCCGGTGTCGGGCAAAGAGGCCGTGATAAACCTCTTTTTGGCCATTGGCTCCTCGAGCTCCCCAGCACATAGGTAGAGGTTGAGGATGGAGGCGCCGGCGATGGCGGCGACCTACCAATGGTTTCGAGGGTTGTGTGTGTCTGTGTGAGCGGAGGTTTTGGGGTGTGTGTCGAGGGGGGGCGGGGGGGGGGGGGGCAAGGTTGTGTTTGAGGAAATACTGCGACAACTGAAAATTTTACTAGGCGGGAGTAACAAGGCGGGGCTACTGAAAATTTGGATCAAGGGCGAGCAGATATTTTTTAGATTGCGAGGGACGCAGAGGCGGGAGTAAAATGCCGGGGCTACTGAAAATTTGAATCAAGGGACTAAAGCAGAGCGGGAGTAACAGACATCGCACACAGTCCGGACATACTAATCGTGTGCTATCAAACATTTAAACCTTCCAGGCGGTAGATATTTTCAAGATTACGAGGCAGTAATATTTTCGAGATTGCGAGGAATGCAGAGGCGGGAGTTTGTGGGGAGCGAGCTAGTGTGCTTGACACGCCGGCTGTGGACTGTAGCCGACGCACCTTCTCGCGTAAGCCATAGGTGTACTATACACCGACGGTGCTCCAAGATATTTTGTACTACATCTCACACGGTTGGTGATAATAAACTGTGCGGGATCTACTTGATTTGAATTACAAAATGGGGTCACAGCGGCAATGGACGTTGTTTGAACTGCTAGACCTTTTATCTGCAGTGAACATGCAACTATATGTGTGTCGTAAAAGAATTGGAATTATTCAGGGTTCGTTTAGACATTTTATACATTAAACTGGTTTTCTAGCCATTTCAGGTGCACCATTCAAAATTAAACTACATGCACATGCTCCGGTGCATATAAATTGGTTGAAAAATCAAATCTGTGTCCTTCAGTGCATGCTTAGGTCCCATGCAAGAAATGGGAATGATTTTTTCGGGGTTCATTTGGCATTTTTTATACATTAACCGGGTTTTCTAGGCATTTTATGTGCATAATTCAAATTTGAACTACAAGCACATGCTCCAATGCACCAAAGTTGGTTGAAAAATCACATGTGTGTCCTTGGGTGAATTTCTAGGTCCCATGCAAGAGATGGTAATGAATTTCAAACAACAGGGCACTGTTGATTGCTGGCAGAACGTTGAGATACCTGGTTTTAAATTCTAGTAAATCCAAAACTCGTCTTAAATTCATAAAACTTGGCATGCTATCATGGAGCGGCATCAACATGCCGTGGTGAAAATTTTGTCCCATTTGGGGCAGGTTTGGGTATAAGCTTCTCACAAAACAGAGTTTCTCACAACAAGCATGATGGTTTCGATAGGGAACGTACCACCTTTGTGGACGGGACGAAATCCGTTGCCTCTTATTGCTTTCAAATATTTTCTAGTGTCAACATAGAACAACAGAAGTGTTGTGTTTAATCTTGGAAATTTTCGGGGTTCGTTTGGCATTTTTTATACATTAACTGGGTTTTCTAGGCATTTTATGTGCATAATTCAAATTTGAACTACAAGCACATGCTCCAATGCACTAAAGTTGGTTGAAAAATCACATGTGTGTCCTTGGGTGAATTTCTAGGTCCCATGCAAGAGATGGGAATGAAATACAAACACCAGGGCACTGTTGATTGCCGGCAAAACGTTGAGATGCCTGGTTTTTAAATTCTAGAAATCCAAAATTTGACTGAAATTCATGAAACTTGGCATGCTATCATGGAGCGGCATCAACATGCCGTGGTAAATGTTTTGTCCCATTTGGGGCAGGTTCGCGTATAAGCTTCTCACAAACCAGAGCTTCTCACAACAAGCATGATGGTTTCGATAGGGAACGTCCCACCTTTGGGGACGAAACGATATCCATTGCCTCTTA
This sequence comes from Aegilops tauschii subsp. strangulata, assembly GCF_002575655.3. Classification (NCBI taxonomy): domain Eukaryota; kingdom Viridiplantae; phylum Streptophyta; class Magnoliopsida; order Poales; family Poaceae; genus Aegilops; species Aegilops tauschii. The sequence goes on along the minus strand of NC_053036.3, from coordinate 629,674,041 downwards.
TTGCTTTCAATTTTTTTGCTCGTGTCAACATAGAACAACAGGAGTGTTGTGTCAATTTTTGTGATTTTTCGGGGTTCGTTTGGACATTTCTATGCATTAACTGAGTTTTCAATGCATTTATGTGCATAATTCAAATTTGAACTACATGCACATGCTCTAGTGCATATAAATTGGTTGAAAAATCAAATCTGTGTCCTTGGGTGCATGCTTAGGTCCCATGCAAGAAATGGGATTGAATTTCAAACACCATGGCACCGTTGATTTCCGGCAAAACATTGAGATGCCTGCTTTTTAAATTCTAGTAAATCCAAAACTCGTCTGAAATTCATGAAACTTGCCATGCTATCATGGAGCGGCATCAACATGCCGTGGTAAAAATTTCTCCCATTTGGGGCAGGTTTGGGTATATGCTTCTCACAAACGAGAGCTTCTCACAACAAGCCTGATGGTTTCGGTAGGGAACGTACGTCCCACCTTTGGGGACGAAACAATATCCATTGCCTCTTATTGCTTTCAAAAATTTTCTCGTGTCAACAAAAAACAACAGGAGTGTTGTGTCAATTTTTTGGATTTTCGGTGTTCGTTTGGACATTTTTATGCATTAACTGAGTTTTCAATGCATTTATGTGCATAATTCAAATTTAAACGACGTACATGCACATGCTCCAGTGCATATAAATTAGTTGGAAAATCAAATATGTGTCCTTGGGTGCATGCTTAGGTCCCATGAGAGAAATGGGAATGAATTTTTCGGGGTTCATTTGGACTTTTTTATACATTAACTAGGTTTTCTAGGCATTTTATGTGCATAATTCAAATTTGAACTACAAGCACATGCTCCAATGCACCAAAGTTGGTTGAAAAATCACATGTGTGTCCTTGGGTGCATGCTTAGGTCCCATGCAAGAGACGGGAATGAATTTCAAACACCAGGGCACTGTTGATTGCCGGCAAAACGTTGAGATACCTGGTTTTTAAATTCTAGTAAATCCAAATCTCGTCTGAAATTCATGAAACTTGGCATGCTATCATGGAGCGGCATCAACATGCCGTGGTGAAAATTTTGTCCCATTTGGGCAGGTTTGGGTGTAAGCTTCTCACAAACCAGAGATTCTCACAACAAGCATGATGGTTTCGATAGGGCACGTACCACATATGGGGACGTGACGATATCCGTTGACACTTATTGCTTTCAAAATTTTTCTAGTGTCAACATAGAACAACAGGAGTGTTGTGTTTAATCTTGGAATTTTTCGGGGTTCGTTTGGCCTTTTTTATACATTAACTGGGTTTTCTAGGCATTTTATGTGCATGCTTCAAATTTGAACTACAAGCACATGCTCCAATGCACTAAATTTGGTTGAAAAATCTCATGTGTGTCCTTGGGAGCATGCTTAGGTCCCATGCAAGAGACGGGAATGAATTTCAAACACCAGGGCACTGTTGATTGCCGGCAAAACGTTGAGATACCTGGTTTTTAAATTTTGTTAATCCAAAACTCGTCAGAAATTTATGAAACTTGGCATGCTATCATGGAGCGCCATCAACATGCCATGGTGAAAATTTTGTCCCATTTGGGCAGGTTTGGGTATAAGCTTCTCACAAACCAGAGCTTCTCACAATAAGCATGATGGTTTCGATAGGGAATGTACCACCTTTGAGGACGGGACGATATCCGTTGCCTCTTATTGCTTTCAGAAATTTTCTAGTGTCAACATAGAACAACAGGAGTGTTGTGTTTAATCTTGGAATTTTTCGGGGTTCGTTTGACCTTTTTTATATATTAACCGGGTTTTCTAGGCATTTTGTGTGCATAATTCAAATTTGAACTACAAGCACATGCTCCAATGCACTAAAGTTGGTTGAAAAATCATATGTGTGTCCTTGGGTGAATTTCTAGGTCCCATGCAAGAGATGGGAATGAAATTCAAACACCAGGGCACTGTTGATTGATAGCAAAACGTTGACATGTCTGGTTTTTAAATTCTAGTAAATCCAAAACTCGTCTGAAATACATGAAACTTGGCACGCTATCATGGAGCGGCATCAACATGCCATGGTAAAAAATTTGTCCCATTTGGGGCAGGTTCGGGTATATGCTTCTCACAAACCAAAGCTTCTCACAACAAGCATGATGGTTTCAGTAGGGAACATCCCACCTTTGGGGACGAAACGATATCCATTGCCCCTTATTGCTTTCAAAATTTTTCTCCTGTCAACATAGAACAACAAGATTGTTGTGTCAATTTTTGGGGATTTTCGGGGTTCGTTTGGACATTTTTATGCATTAACTGAGTTTTCAATGCATTTATGTGCATAATTCAAATTTGAACTACATGCACATGCTCCAGTGCATATAAATTGGTTGAAAAATCAAATCCGTGTCCTTGGGTGCATGCTTAGGTCCCATGAGAGAAATGGGAATGAATTTTTCGGGGTTCATTTGGACTTTTTTACACATTAACTAGGTTTTCTAGGCATTTTATGTGCATCACTACTGGAATCAGCTAATTTGCCATCTGCCAGCTCTTTGCCGTATGCTAGCTGACGGCAAAGAAGCTCTTTGCCCTCAGCTACCCAAAAGCAGACGGCAAAGAAACGGCAGACGACAAAACAGGCCTTTGCCATCTGTTGGCTCTTTGCCGTCAGCCAGCGGACGGCAAACACCGCCGCCGCCGCCGTCCCCGCCCCCCGCCGCCCGCCGCCGCCCTCGCCCCCGCACCCGCTTGGCACGTCGCCCCACCACCCCTCCGCCCCCACCCCACCCGCCGACGCCCCGTCGCCCCGCCACCCGCCATCGCCCCCCGACGCCCCGCCACCCGCCATCGCCCCCGACGCCCCGTCGCCCCGCCACCCGCCGCCCGGTGCCTCCCCCGCCGCCCCCGGCACCGCCCCCACCGCCCGGCGCCCCCCCGCCACTGCCCCCGCCACCCGGCGCCGCCCCCGCCGCCCGGCGCCCCCCCGCCACCGCCCCCGCCGACGGTCCCATTGCTCCGGTGAGGGACTAGTTCTTTTTTTTTCCTGTTTTTTCATTTTTTTCTGTTTAATTGTTAGTGCTAGATTGTGTTAGTGTTAGTGTTAGAAAAGAATGAGAAGAAGTAGAAGTAGTAGAAGAAGTAGAAGAAGAAGAAAAGAGAAGAAGTAGAAAAAAGATGAAAAAAGAAAAAGAAGAAAAGAAGTAGAAGAAGAAGAAAGGAAGAAAAGAAAAGAAGTACAAAAAAGATGTAAAAAGAAGAAGAAGAAAAGAAGTAGAAGAAGTAGAAGAAGAAGAAAGGAAGAAACGAAAAGAAGTAAAAAAGTAGAAAAAAGATGAAAGAAGAAGAAGAAGAAAGGAAAGAAGAAGAAGAAGAAGAAGAGAAAGAAAGAAGAAGACCCCTCCGCCCCCACCCCACCCGCCGACACCCCGACCCCGACACGACACCCCGACCCCCTGACCCCCTGACCCCGACACCCCGACTCCGACACCACACCCCGACACCTCGACCCCAACACGACACCCCGACACCCGACCCCCCGACCCCCTGACCCCCTGACACGACACCCCGACACCCGACCCCCTGACCCCCAACCCCGACACCACACCCCGACACCCGACCCCGACTCCACCCCGACACCCGACCCCCTAACCCCCTGACCCCGACACGACACCCCGACCCCCCGACCCCGAAACAGCACCCCGACCCCGACACGGCACCCCGACACCGACACGACACCCCGACCCTCGACACCTCCCGAAAAGGTGTTCTTTGGCCTTGCAGAGGCCGATGGGGTCATATATTTGTGAATTATTAGTTAGGTCATATATTTTTTGATTTTGTTATGAAAACATCATATATAATTGTGTTGATCGGGTAGATTTAAATGTGCAGTTGTTTCATCGTTGCGTGGTTTGGTGGTCGACGACCTCGCCGTGCGTTTGACGAGCTCTGCCCCTTCGTTCGTGGGTGAGCACAAATGACATGTCCTCTTCCCCCATTAATTATTTGCTCTGTTCCGGTGTTCGTGCCGATGAAACTTGAGAGCTAGCTATATATGTGTCTTGAATCATCAGTATGCGTAACCAATATGTGTCTCCCGTTCGAAAGCGTCATAGTTATAAATATGCATGCATTTGCATATTTATAACCTTGATCCTTTCGAATTGTCCAACGCTATCCATGGACAGCCCGAGTATGTTTAGATTGGGTTCCCATATGCTTTGCTCCGGATCTGACGCATAAGTTTCGTCGGTGCCTCCCCTGTTGTTCTCCGGGTACACATCCTCTTTGTTTATTGCAGAGACGTGTATCAGGAGAACAGCGGGGAGGTGCTGCCGAAATTTTGCGTAGGATCCGGAGCATAGCATGGGTAAATGAACCCAATCTAAACATACTCGGGTGGGATTAGGACCTATCAATACCTATTAGAGTGTAGGTTGCATGGACGTAATAAAATTGACAAAGTAGATCAACTGATGAATATATACATGGTGAATTATATATATATATATTTGTTGTGTGTCTAGTAGCTCTGAAAGTCAAGATGAGTGATCGTGCGTGGATGTACACCGGTCACACTGGTCAGAACAAATGGAGCACTGAATGGTTCACAAAAACCAAGGGGTTTGTGCGAGCCGCATTTGCAAATGGCCAGAGGAAAACCTGGTGTCCCTGTTTACGGTGCGGCAATTGGGAAAAGAGGACAGAGGCTGAAATGGGCAAACACCGGCAGAAGAGTGGTTTTACGCCCGATTATACGGTGTGGACATTTCATGGTGAGTCTGCCCAACGTGACCGAGCTGAGGTGGATCGTCGTCGCACCGACGAGCATGGTACCGGGATGGAAAACATGGTGCAAGACTTCGATGATGCTCGGGATTCGGACGAGGAGATGGAGGAATCTGCAAAGGCCTTCAATGAAATGTTGGAGTCTTCAAAACGTCCGCTCCATGAGCACACTGAGCTTTGTCAGTTGGATGCCATCTCACAAGTAATGGCTCTGAAGGCTCAGTTCAACTTGGGCAGAGAATACTACGATGCAATGATGACAGTATTTGGACGCTTTCTACCCAAAGGCCATGTAATGCCTGCAAACCTGTACCAGTCGGACAAAATCCTCCGTGCACTGAAGATGCCTTATGATAAGATACATGCCTGTGAGAAAGGATGTGTCTTGTTTAGGCTTGACTATGCGGACTTGAACTATTGTCCCATTTGCAAGTCTTCCAGGTATGTTGTGGTAGACAACGGTATGGGTGAGAAGACACAGACCAAAATCCCCGTTAGTGTTCTTCGGTATATGCCAATCGTACCAAGACTTCAACGTCTTTTCATGGTCGAAGAGACGGCCAGACAGATGACATGGCACAAAACGGGCAAAAGAACCGAACTAGATGCAGATGGGAATCTGATGATTGTACACACATCGGATGGTGTTGCGTGGAAAAAGTTTGATGAATTACATGCTGACAAAGCGGCAGATCCGAGGCATCCTCGAGTCGGCATCAGCACGGATGGGTTCAGTGTGTTTGGTATGACGGCAGCCCAATACAGTTGTTGGCCCGTATTTGTCTTTCCACTCAATCTCCCCCCCGGACAGATTATGCAAAGAAAGAACATTTTCCTGACATTGATAATTCCAGGGCCCAACTATCCGGGGAAAAATATGAATGTGTACATGCAGCCGCTTAAGGACGAATTGCAAGAAGCCTGGGATAATGGGTTCAAGACATACGACGCCTATAGCAAACGGAACTTCATAATGCGTGTCTGGTACATGTACTCGACACATGACTTGCTGGCGTATGCGCTATTCGTTGGCTGGTGTGTGCATGGAAGGTTCCTGTGCCCCACATGCAAGGGAGCTCTTGAGTTTCGTTGGCTTCAAACCGGTCGCAAGTTTTCTTGCTTCGACATGCATAGACAGTTCCTGAATCCTCGCCATAAGTTCAGGAAAGACAAGAAGAACTTCATCAGAGGTAGAGTTGTCAAAAACTCTGCACCACCTGCATTGACAGGCCAACAGACCCTGGATCAGTTAAACGCTCTAGAGCCAGATCCAGAGCGTCCAGGGTACTTCAAGGGGTATAATTCTAAGCACGCCTGGACTCACAAAACATGCTTATGGATCCGCCTTACTTCAAAGACCTCCTTTGCCCACACAACATCGACGTGATGCACACTGAGAAGAATATCACCGAGGCACTTTTTGGTACATTGTTCGGCATAGATGGGAAGTCAAAGGATAATAATAAGGCTAGAGTCGATCTGGAGGCGCTATGTGATAGGCCGTTACAAAACATGAAATAACCGAAAGGAAAGCAGAACTGGACAAAGCCAAAGGCATGGTTCAATCTTGGAAGGCCAGCTATGAGGGAAATTATCTTGTGGGTGAAAATGCAGTTGATGTTCCCCGATGGGTATGCAGCGAATCTAAAGAGGGGAGCCAGTCTTGATAAATTGAAGATATTTGGTCTCAAGAGTCATGATTGGCACATATGGATTGAGCGGGTAATGTCGGTGATGTTGCGTGGCTTCATCCCTGAGGATGAATGGCTAGTACTGGCAGAACTCAGCTATTTCTTCCGTGTTCTTTGTGCGAAAGAACTATCGCCTGGCGTGCTAGAAGAAATGGAAGAGTTGGCACCGGAGTTGATCTGCAAGTTAGAGATGATATTTCCACCGGGCTTCTTTAATCCAATGAAACATTTGATTTTGCATCTCCCGACCGAGGCAAGATTGGGGGGGCCCGTGCAAAATCGGTTGTGCTACCCAACTGAGAGGATGCAGAAGACGCTTCGACAAAAATGTAAAAATAAACGTAGAATTGAAGCATCGATGGCTGAGGCATTCATCGCTGAGGAGGCGGCAAACTTCGTGACAGCACACTACGAAGCCAAAAATCGTCATTTGCATAATCCGAAGCCTCGGTACAATGCTGACGACCCTAAAAAGGGTGGATCCAACCTCAGCCTATTCAAAGGGAATCTCGCACCAGCCAGTGTTTCAAATCCAGTATCTTTGGATAACGAACAATGGCGGACCATTTCGTTGTATATCTTCAACAACCTGATAGAAGTGCGGCCGTACATCGAGTAAGTTCTCGGTACATTGTTTCGCAACTTCTATTTCCTTTGAACTGCTCTTATTCCCGGATATTTCATACAGTCGATACGTCGCCTTATTCTCGTATGGAACGGTGATCCAAAAGGATTCTGTCGAAGAGTATGAGCTTCTCGCAAAGCAAGGAGGCGGCTATCCCGGTTTCATCTCTTGGTTCAAACAAACGGTAATTTCTATTAGACAATTTCATTTCATTCGCTAATTTGTGCGTAATGCAACAATCCTTTCATATTAAACTTGTAGGCTAATTCAGAGTCTATGGACGCCGAATTGAGACAAGTCGCTAATGGTTTTGACTATAAGGTCCGTTCATTTGACAAATACGACATCAACGGGTATCGCTTTCGTACCTATGGCAAAGAGCTATCTATGGCCGACCGAAAGTCTACAAATTGTTGTGTATCTGCTATCGGCGAAGGAGGTACCGAGTATTATGGGAGAGTTGAAGCAATTTATGAACTTCTATTCTATGGTGAAAACCCACCGAATGTCGTAGTCTTCAAATGTTATTGGTTTCAGTCGAAGGAGACTAGAAGGACTCATGAACATATAGGGCTAGTTGAAATCAACCAAAGCACCCATTTAGATGTTCCTGATATCTATATTACGGCTCAACAGGCGACCCAATTATTCTATCTACCGTGGGCCTGCCAAACTAATCCAAATCTGAAAGGTTGGGATGTCGTTTATGAAGTGCCGCCACGTGCTAGACTATCTCCCCCAAAGGAAGAGGATTATGAACCTCACATTAACCCAGACACATATGAAGAAGAATTCTTCCAAGAGACACGTCTTTCCAAAAAGCGTTTCAAGAACCGCTATACTTCACCCCAAAACATTGAAGTAGACAGCGACAGTGAATCCGACATCACCCCAGAGGAGGAACAAGAAGAGCCGGAACAAGAAGAGGTTACTGCTGCGGATGACCTGTCATTGCTTGACCGATTACGTCAAGGTGGCCTTCCACATGTTGATGCCACTGAACCCTATGAGCCCGTCATTGATTATAGTGATGATGATGATTATGCATTTATTGATGATACTGATCGAGATTATTAGTAGTGTCAGGTATTAAATTTTTTTATGTTGTACTTGATGATGATACACTTAAGTGATACACATATTATTATTCATGTCGGTCTCTTTTTCTATGTTGTACTAATTTCGTTTACTGTTTGTCATGGCAGGTGTTGAAAGATGGTGGGCGCTGGTCGGGAGCGCGCTAAGGCCCCTTCTTCGTCGGCGCGTGGTGTGAGGTCTTCCATTCCACACGCACCTCTCCGCCGAGCGTTGCTGTACAGTATGGCGAAACCGCTGGGCCCTTCTTCGTCGACCGCGGTGCCCAGCAGGGGACGAGGTAGGAAGAGAGGAGGTGGGGCACATGGTAGCGGGAGAGGAGGTAGGGTGACTGCTACGGCGCCTTCCACGCCGCCACCCCCAGGTGTTTCACCCGAGCACATGGCTGCTAGGGTGGACTCGTCCGAGGAGGAGGCTACACGGACTCCGGTCCACGGGTCTTGGGCCCACGAGCCTCGGGTCGACTGGCCTTCGGCCCACGAGAGTTCGGCCCACGATACCCCGGAAGAGCACACGTCTGGATGGGGTACCTGGCCGGATCAGCCCGAGGAGCCGAGTGGCCATGGTGATGATGGCGGGGAGCCGACTGATATTGAGGAGGAGGGGGGCACCGTCTACCAGCGTGGTGCTACACGGCTCCCGTCCGTGCCGGCGACCCGCGAGCAGAGGTGGTTGATTTTCCCTGATGGGGAGAGGTAAGTGCATTTAATATTTTTGTACCTTTTGCATTCACGTTTCTTCAAATAACTAATGCGTTTGCCTTGTCATGCTGAAGGGGTTGGGACCACCATCATAGTGTCTGCCGGCCCAACTCCGTCCTTGGAGTTCTTTGCCGACAAAACTTCCCGGGGTTTGTCACGTTGCCTGGTGAGGGTCGGCTTCCAGAGCTTGGATTGAGCTGGGAGCACTACCTGGCTGCCCCGGCCCCGCCGGATGAGATTATTGACGGTGTCTTGTGCGACTCGAGGGCAGACGTGGTGATCAGAAAGTTCTGGGTAATTTCTCCTTTACACATTTAAAAATCTTCAACTAGCTAGTTATTAATTGTACTAATAAATATTGTCTCATTTGATTGCAGACATTCTACAGGTGTGAGGAGGGATACGAGGAGGACGCGGCACATGTTATCGAGAACGTCTGCAAGCGCCTACTACAGAACTTAGGGCACGAGGCTCGGGTGCAGGCTATTCGAGACTACTACGCCTTGCGTGCTATCAAGAAGACCAAGCCAGCGTGCCGCGATAAGTTCCTGAGTAAGGAGCAGTACATGAAGGTAATTCTTAAGGCCTTCTACTTAAGTTCCTTCATTTAGTAATTCTTAGCCGTAGCGCTCAAGTTTCTATTTGCTAACTTAGGCGCCTCCGAGATGGTGTGCGGATCGGATGGATTGTTGGGAGGTATTGGTCAATGAGTGGTGCTCAAAAGAATGGCTAGCCCTCCACAACGAGGCCAAGGACAAACATGCCCAAATGGAAGGTGTGCCACACCATCAAGGCAGCTCCAACTTATATCAGTTCGGGCGCAACTGGGTATGTGGTTTGCTTCATGATTCATGCAATTCATTCATCATGCTAGCTTGAGCCCTTTAATTACTAATTTACATTGTTTCTCTCTTTCAGGCATGCCACAATAAGGCGGGTAAGGTGCCAGAGGTGTACGACCTGTATGCCATGGCCCACACTGTCTCGTTCAAGAAAGTCGAGGCATTCTCTCAGTCTAACCTCGATGATGCAAACAACTTCACCAACATGTCCTCCCACAACAAGCTCGTGAGATATAGAGATGAGGGGAAGGCGAGGAAAGGGGAGGACTTTAACCCGAGCCAGGGTCCCATTGATCCAGAGCTGGTGATGATATGTGGTGGCGGGAGGTCCCATGGCTCCATAGCCATTGGAGATGGAATTATCCGTTGTCCTAGCACTCTCCCGGAGATCAAGGCGCGCCAGTTGAGCTCCGCTCCTGAGATAAGGCCTCGTGAACGGCCAGTGCAACTCGCCATCAAGGTTAGTGATACGTACTCAGCTATCTTTATCCATTACATTGTGTGCGCTTCCATCAATGATTACAAATGGTCATGTGAGTGGTGTTGCAGGCTGCTATACAGAGTGAGAGAGATAGAACGGAGAAACTTCTGGCGGAGGCGGCGGAGAGGCAGCGGGAGTTGGAGGAGAGGACCACAAAGATGTTGGAGGAGGAGAGGGCACGGAATGACATGCAGGCAAGGGCCATGTACGAGCTCCTTGTGGTAAGTTTCTTCTGCAGATTAGCCAAAACATTCATGTAGTGTTTGTCTCATTACTAACTAGTATGACTGAGTCGTCAAAACCAAATGTGCAGTTTGTGTGCGAGAAGACCGGTCAGACCGCTCCGCCGATGCCAGTGATTGCTCCTGGGAGCACGGTGAGTTTAATTTGAATGGACATTACTTGCTAGTCTTAACATTTGAGTGCCATCATGCTAACAAGACATTGGAAAAGATCTTTGGTGCAGCGTAACTCCAGACAAGCATCGCACGATCCTTCTCCAGCTATGGACACGAGCCAGCCCGCTCCTACACCTCCTGGATCATGGCAAGTTTATCTAGTGTTTTGCTTAACACATGCATAAAGACCTAGACTTAGCTTTATTTCCTCCAATGCTTACCATAATGACCTAGACTTAGCTTCTTCTCCTCCAAAATGACTTAATAAGCTTACTGACCTCCAAAACCATCCATTTTACCTAAGTTAGCTCTAAAACGATCTGTACTTAGCTTACTTATGTCAAAAATTGCATAATTAGCTTAGTTAGCTCATAAACGATCCATTTTACCTAAGTTAGCTCTAAAATGACCCATTTTACCTTGGTTAGCTTATAAATGATCCAGTTCATCCAAGTTAGCTAAAAAATGACCCATTTTACCTAGATTAGCTCCTAAATGATCCATTTTACCTACGTTAGCTTTAAAAGGACCCATTTCACCTAGGTTAGCTCCAAAATGACCCATCTTACCTAGGTTATCTCATAAACGATCCATTTCAACTAATTTAGCTCATAAACGATCCATTTCACCAAGTTAGCTCAAAAACGATCCATTTCACCTAAATTAGCTCTTAAATGATCCATTTCACCTAAGTTAGTTCAAAAAGATCCATTTCAACTAAATTAGCTCATAAATGATCCATTTCACCTAAGTTAGCTCAAAAACGATCCATTTCAACTAAGTTAGCTCATAAATGATCCATTTCACCTAAGTTAGCTAAAAAACATCCATTTGACCTTAGTTACCTCAAAAACGATCCATTTGACCTTAGTTAGCTCATAAACGACCCATTTCAACTAAGTTAGCTCATAAATGATCCATTTCACCTTAGCTAGCTCATAATCGTCCCATTTCCAGTTAGTTAGCTCATATATGATCCATTTCACGTAAGTTAGCTCATAAATGACATACTCTTCTTGTTCTAGTCTTCTTCTTGTTCTACTCTTCTTGTTCTATTCTTCTTCTTGTTCTACTCTTCTTGTTCTAGTCTTCTTCTTGTTCTAGTCTTCTTGTTCTAGTCTTCTTATTCTAGTCACCTATTTCTAACTTTCTTATTTTGCCATTTTGCAGATTTCATTCACTTCATGGAAGCTAGCTTGCTATGGAGTGCACTACAAGAAACAGCTATTTTGCCGTCTGCCACGGCGGACGGCAAAGGCACGAACGGCGGACGGCAAAAGGCTCCGGCAAAGTAGGCTACGGTAAACAGCTGCTTTGCCGTCTGCTTCCTGGCGGCTGACGGCAAAGGCCCTTTGCCGTCTGCGGCGGACGACAAAGAGAGCGGACGGCAAAAATTGTGCTCTCAGTCCATTAAGTTGCTAACGGCAGGCCTTTGCCGTCCGCCAGCGGACGGCAAATTTTCTAGTGTCTTTGCCGTCCGCCGTATGATGTCATCTACACGTCACCACATGGCAGGCCTTTGCCGTCCTCCGCTGACGGCAAACTCTTTTACTCTTTGCCGTCTGCCACTGTAGGCAAATTGACCAAATGGGTCAGCTCCCAGGAAGCACAGCTGGATGGCACGTGGCCTCTTTGCCGTCCGCGGCAGACGGCAAAGAGCCCGTTGCCGTCGGTGGCAGACGGCAAAGAGCCTGCATATTGGCTCTTTTTTCTGTTTTTTTATTAAATCCAACAATTTTCATCACAAATATATATGACATATACAGATATATTTCACAGCAAACATATAAGATATATATGATATATATGACAACAATTTTCACATCAAACATATAAGATATCCAACATGCAGAGTTCCATCATACATAGTTCCATCACATATGTTCCATCCAACTACCAAGTTCCATCATACATAGCATAGTTCATCCAACTACCAAGATACATGCATAGTTCAACGATACAAAAGAAACAGAGAAAGGGATAAGAAGCACTCCATCTATGCAAGCTTTCGTCAAGTGAATGAAATCTGCAAAATGAAAAATAAGAAAGTTAGAAATAGGTGACTAGAACAAGAAGAAGACTAGAACAAGAAGAGTATGTCATTTATGGGCTAACTTACGTGAAATGGATCATATATGAGCTAACTAAGTTGAAATGGGTCGTTTATGAGCTAACCAAGGTCAAATGGATCGTTTTTGAGGTAACTAAGGTGAAATGGATCGTTTTTTAGCTCACTTAGGTCAAATGGATCATTTATGAGCTAACTTAGTTGAAATGGATCGTTTTTGAGCTAACTTTGTTGAAATGGATCATTTATGAGCTAATTTAGTTGAAATGGATCTTTTTGAGCTAACTTTGTTGAAATGGATCATTTATGAGCTAATTTAGTTGAAATGGATCTTTTTGAGCAAACTTAGGTGAAATGGATCATTTAAGAGCTAATTTAGGTGAAATGGATCGTTTTTTAGCTCACTTAGGTCAAATGGATCATTTATGAGCTAAATTAGTTGAAATGGATCGTTTATGAGATAACCTAGGTAAGATGGGTCATTTTGGAGTTAACCTAGGTGAAATGGGCCATTTTAAAGCTAACGTAGGTAAAATGGATCATTTAGGAGCTAATCTAGGTAAAATGGGTCATTTTTGAGCTAACTTGGATGAACTGCATCATTTATAAGCTAACCTAGGTAAAATAGGTCATTTTGGAGGAAAAGAAGCTAACTCTAGGTCATTATGGTAAGCATATTGGAGGAAATAAAGCTAAGTCTAGGTCTTTATGCATTTGTTAAGCAAAACACTAGAGAAACTTACCGTGATCAGGGAGGTGTAGGAGCGGGGTGGCTAGTGCCGCTACCTGGAGAAGGATCGTGCGATGCGTTTCTGGAGTTAAGCTGCACCAAAGATCATTTCCAATGTCTCGTTAGCATTATGACACTCAAATGTTAAGACTAGCAAGTAATGTCCATTCAAATTAAACTCACCGTGCTCCCAGGAGCAATCACTGGCATCGGCGGAGCGGGCTGACCGGACTTCTCGTACACAGACTGCACATTTGGTTTTCACAACAGAGTCATACTAGTTAGTAATGAGACTCAAATGTTAAGACTAGCAAGTAATCTGCAGAAGAAACGTACCACAAGGAGCTCGTACATGGCCCTTGCCTGCATGTCATTCCGTGCCCTCTCCTCCTCCATCATCTTTCTCGTCCTCTCCTCCATCTCCCACTGCCTCTCCGCTGCCTCCGCCAGAAGTTTCTCCGTTCTATCTCTCTCAGTCTGTATAGCAGCCTGCAACACCACTCACATGACCATTTGTAATCATTGATGGAAGCGCACACAATGTAATGGAGAAAGATAACTGTGTACGTATCACTAACCTTGATGGCGAGTTGCACTGGCTGTTCACGAGGCCTTATCTCAGGAGCGGAGCTCGACTGACGCGCCTTGATCTCCGGGAGAGTGCTAGGACAACGGATAAGTCCATCTCCAATGGCTATGGAGCCATGGGACCTCCCGCCACCAGATATCATCACCAGCTCTGTATCAATGGGACCCTGGCTCGGGTTAAAGTCCTCCCCTTTCCTCGCCTTCCCCTCATCTCTATATCTCACGAGCTTGTTGTGGGAGGAGATGTTGGTGAAGTTGTTTGCATCATCGAGGTCAGACTGAGAGAAAGCCTTGACTTTCTTGAAAGAGGCAGTGTGGGCCATGGCATACAGGTCGTACACCTCTGGCACCTTATCCGCCTTATTGTAGCGTGCCTGAAAGAGAGAAACAATGAAAATTAGTAATTAAAGGGCTCAAGCTAGCATGATGAATGAATTGCATGAATCATGAAGCAAACCACATACCCAGTTGCGCCCGAACTGATATAAGTTGGAGCTGCCTTGATGGTGTGGCACACCTTCCATTTGGGCATGTTTGTCCTTGGCCTCGTTGTGGAGGGCTAGCCATTCTTTTGAGCACCACTCATCGACCAACACCTCCCAACAATCCATCCGATCCGCACACCATCTCGGAGGCGCCTAAGTTAGCAAATAGAAACTTGAGCGCTACGGCTAAGAATTACTAAATGAAGGAACTTAAGTAGAAGGCCTTAAGAATTACCTTCATGTACTGCTCCTTACTCAGGAACTTATCGCGGCACCCCGGCTTGGTCTTCTTGATACCATGCAAGGCGTAGTAGTCTCGAACAGCCTGCACCCGAGCCTCGTGCCGTAAGTTCTGGAGTAGGCGCTTGCAGACGTTCTCGATAACACGTGCCTCGTCCTCCTCGTATCCCTCCTCACACCTGTAGAATGTCTGCAATCAAATGAGACAATATTTATTAGTACAATTAATAACTAGCTAGTTGAAGATTTTTAAATGTGTAAAGGAGAAATTACCCAGAACTTTCTGATCACCATGTCTGCCCTCGTGTCGCACACGACACCGTCGATAATCTCATCCGGCGGGGCCGGGGCAGCCACGTAGTGCTCCCAGCTCAATCCAAGCTCTGGAAGCCTACCCTCACCAGGCAACGTGACAAACCCCGGGAAGTTTTGCCGGCAAAGAACTCCAAGGACGGAGTTGGGCCGGCGGACACTATGATGGTGGTCCCACCCCTGCAGCATGACAAGGCCAACGCATTAGTTATTTGAAGAAACGTGAATGCAGAAGGTACAAAAATATTAAATGCACTTACGTACCTCTCCCCATCAGGGAAAATCAACCACCTCTGCTCGCGGGTCGCCTGCGCGGACGGGAGCCGTGTAGCACCACGCTGGTAGACGGTGCCACCCTCCTCCTCAAGATCAGTCGGCTCCCCGCCATCATCAGCATTGCCACTCGGCTCCTCGGGCTGATGGCCAGGTACCCCATCCGGACGTGTGCTCCTCCGGGGTCTCGTGGGCCGAAGGCCAGTCGACCCGAGGCTTGTGGGCCCAAGACCCGTGGACCGGAGGATCGTGGACCGGAGTCCGTGTAGCCTCCTCCTCGGACGAGTCCACCCTAGCAGTCACGTGCTCGGGTGAAACAGCTGGGGGTGGCGGCGAGGAAGGCGCCGTAGCAGTCACCCTACCTCCTCTCCCGCGACCACGTGCCCCACCTCCTCTCTTCCTACCTCGTCCCCTGCTGGGCACCGCGGTCAACGAAGAAGGGCCCGTCGGTGTGGACATACTGTCCAGCAACGCTCGGCGGAGAGGTGCGTCTGGAATCGAAGACCTCAGACCACGCGCCGAGGAAGAAGGGGCCTTGGCGCGCTCCCGACCAGCGCCCACCATCTTTCAACACCTGCCATGACAAACAGTAAACGAAATTAGTACAACATAAAAAAAAGACCGACATGAATAATAATATGTGTATCACTTAAGTGTATCATCATCAAGTACAACATTAAAAAATTTAATACCTGACACTACTAATAATCTCGATCAGTATCATCAATAAATGCATAATCATCATCATCACTATAATCAATGACGGGCTCATAGGGTTCAGTGGCATCAACATGTGGAAGGCCACCTTGATGTAATCGGTCAAGCAATGACAGGTCATCCGCAGCAGTAACCTCTTCTTGTTCCGGCTCTTCTTGTTCCTCCTCTGGGGTGATGTCGGATTCACTGTCGCTGTCTACTTCAATGTTTTGGGGTGAAGTATAGCGGTTCTTGAAACGCTTTTTGGAAAGATGTGTCTCTTGGAAGAATTCTCCTTCATATGTGTCTGGGTTAATGTGAGGTTCATAATCCTCTCCCTTTGGGGGAGATAGTCTAGCACGTGGCGGCACTTCATAAACGACATCCCAACCTTTCAGATTTGGATTAGTTTGGCAGGCCCACGGTAGATAGAATACTTGGGTCGCCTGTTCAGCCGTAATATAGACATCAGGAACATCTAAATGGGTGCTTTGGTTGATTTCAACTAGCCCTATATGTTCATGAGTCCTTCTAGTCTCCTTTGGCTGAAACCAATAACATTTGAAGACAACGACATTCGGTGGGTTTTCACCATAGAATAGAAGTTCGTAAATTGCTTCAACTCTCCCATAATACTCGGTACCTCCTTCGCCGATAGCAGATACACAACAATTTGTAGACTTTCGGTCGGCCATAGATAGCTCTTTTCCATAGGTACGAAAGCGATACCCGTTGATGTCGTATTTGTCAAATGAACGGACCTTATAGTCAAAACCATTAGCGACTTGTCTCAATTCGGCGTCCATAGACTCTGAATTAGCCTACAAGTTTAATATGAAAGGATTGTTGCATTACTCACAAATTAGCGAATGAAACCGGGATAGCCGCCTACAAATTAGCCTACAAGTCTAATAGAAATTACCGTTTGTTTGAACCAAGAGATGAAACCGGGATAGCCGCCTCCTTGCTTTGCGAGAAGCTCATACTCTTCGACAGAATCCTTTTGGATCACCACTCCATACGAGAATAAGGCGACGTATCGACTGTATGAAATATCCAGGAACAAGAGCAGTTCAAAGGAAATAGAAGTTGCGAAACTATGTACTGAGAACTTACTCGATGTACGGCCGCACTTCTATCAGGTTGTTGAAGATATACAACGAAATGGTCCGCCATTGTTCGTTATCCAAAGATACTGGATTTGAAACACTGGCTGGTGCGAGATTCCCTTTGAATAGGCTGAGGTTGGATCCACCCTTTTTAAGGTCGCCAGCATTGTACCGAGGCTTCGGATTATGCAAATGACGATTTTTGGCTTCGTAGTGTGCTGTCACGAGGTTTGCCGCCTCCTCAGTGATGAATGCCTTAGCCATCGATGCTTCAATTCTACGTTTATTTTTACATTTTTGTCGAAGCGTCTTCTGCATCCTCTCAGTTGGGTAGCACCAACGATTTTGCACGGGCCCCCCCAATCTACCCTCGGTCGGGAGATGCAAAATCAAATGTTGCATTGGATTATAGAAGCCCGGTGGAAAGATCTTCTCTAACTTGCAGATCAACTCCGGCGCCAACTCTTCCATTTCTTCTAGCACGCCAGGCGATAGTTCTTTCGCACAAAGAACACGGAAGAAATAGCTGAGTTCTGCCAGTACTAGCCATTCATCCTCAGGGATGAAGCCACGCAACATCACCGGCATTACCCGCTCAATCCATATGTGCCAATCATGACTCTTGAGACCAAATATCTTCAATTTATCAAGACTGGCTCCCCTCTGTAGATTCGCTGCATACCCATCGGGGAACATCAACTGCATTTTCACCCACAAGATAATTTTCCTCATAGCTGGCCTTCCAAGATTGAACCATGCCTTTGGCTTCGTCCAGTTCTGCTTTCCTTTCGGTTCTTTCATGTTTTGTAACGGCCTATCACATAGCGCCTCCAGATCGACTCTAGCCTTAGTATTATCCTTTGACTTCCCATCTATCCCGAACAATGTACCAAAAAGTAGCTCGGCGATATTCTTCTCAGTGTGCATCACGTCGATGTTGTGTGGGCAAAGGAGGTCTTTGAAGTAAGGCAGACCCCATAAGCATGTTTTGTGAGTCCAGGCATGCTTAGAATTATACCCCTTGAAGTTCCCTGGACGCTCTGGATCTGGCTCGAGAGCGTTTAACTGATCCAGGGTCTGTTGGCCTGTCAATGCAGGTGGTGCAGAGTTTTTGACAACTCTACCTCTGATGAAGTTCTTCTTGTCTTTCCTTCCTTATGGCGAGGATTCAGGAACTGTCTATGCATGTCGAAGCAAGAAAACTTGCGACCGGCCTGAAGCCAACGAAACTCAAGAGCTCCCTTGCATGTGGGGCACGGGAACCTTCCATGCACACACCAGCCAACGAATAGCGCATACGCCGGCAAGTCATGCGTCGAGTACATGTACCAGACACGCATTATGAAGTTCCGTTTGCTATAGGCATCGTATGTCTTGAACCCATTATCCCAGGCTTCTTGCAATTCGTCCTTAAGCGGTTGCATGTACACATTCATATTTTCCCCCGGATAGTTGGGCCCTGGAATTATCAACGTCAGGAAAATGTTCTTTCTTTGCATAATCTGTCCGGTGGGGAGATTGAGTGGAAAGACAAATACGGGCCAACAACTGTATTGGGCTGCCGTCATACCAAACACACTGAACCCATCCGTGCTGATGCCGACTCGAGGATGCCTCGGATCTTCCGCTTTGTCAGCACGTAATTCATCAAACTTTTTCCACGCAACACCATCCGATGTGTGTACAATCATCAGATTCCCATCTGCATCTAGTTCGGTTCTTTTGCCCGTTTTGTGCCATGTCATCTGTCTGGCCGTCTCTTCGACCATGAAAAGACGTTGAAGTCTTGGTACGATTGGCATATACCGAAGAACACTAACGGGGATTTTGGTCTGTGTCTTCTCACCCATACCGTTGTCTACCACAACATACCTGGAAGACTTGCAAATGGGACAATAGTTCAAGTCCAAATAGTCAAGCCTAAACAAGACACATCCTTTCTCACATGCATGTATCTTATCATAGGGCATCTTCAGTGCACGGAGGATTTTGTCCGACTGGTACAGGTTTGCAGGCATTACATGGCCTTTGGGTAGAAAGCGTCCAAATACTGTCATCATTGCATCGTAGCATTCTCTTCCCAAGTTGAACTGAGCCTTCAGAGCCATTACTTGTGAGATGGCATCCAACTGACAAAGCTCAGTGTGCTCATGGAGCGGACGTTTTGAAGACTCCAACATTTCATTGAAGGCCTTTGCAGATTCCTCCATCTCCTCGTCCGAATCCCGAGCATCATCGAAGTCTTGGACCATGTTTTCCATCCCGGTACCATGCTCGTCGGTGCGACGACGATCCACCTCAGCTCGGTCACGTTGGGCAGACTCACCATGAAATGTCCACACCGTATAATCGGGCGTAAAACCACTCTTCTGCAAGTGTTTGCCCATTTCAGCCTCTGTCCTCTTTTCCCAATTGCCGCACCGTAAACAGGGGCACCAGGTTTTCCTCTGGCCATTTGCAAATGCGGCTCGCACAAACCCCTTGGTTTTTGTGAACCATTCAGTGCTCCATTTGTTCTGACCAGTGTGACCGGTGTACATCCACGCACGATCACTCATCTTGACTTTCAGAGTGACTAGACACACAACAAATATATATATATAATTCACCATGTATATATTCATCAGTTGATCTACTTTGTCAATTTTATTACGTCCATGCAACCTACACTCTAATAGGTAATGATAGGTCCTAATCCCACCCGAGTATGTTTAGATTGGGTTCATTTTCCCATGCTATGCTCCGGATCCTACGCAAAATTTCGGCAGCACCTCCCCGCTGTTCTCCTGATACACGTCTCTGCAATAAACAGAGAGGATGTGTACCCGGAGAACAACAGGGGAGGCACTGACGAAATTTATGCGTCGGATCCGGAGCAAAGCATATGGGAAAACGAACCCAACCTAAACATACTCGGGCTGTCCATGGATAGCGTTGGACAATTCGAAAGAATCAAGGTTATAAATATGCAAATGCATGCATATTTATAACTATGACGCTTTCGAACGGGAGACACATATTGGTTACGCATACTGATGATTCAAGACACATATATAGCTAGCTATCAAGTTTCATCAGAATAGATCAAATAATTAATGGGGGAGGAGGACATGTCATTTGTGCTCACCCACGAACGAAGGGGCAGAGCTCGTCAAACGCACGGCGAGGTCGTCGAACACCAAACCTCGCAGCGATGAAACAACTGCACATTTAAAACTACCCGATCAACACAATTATATATGATGTTTTTCATAACAAAATCGAAAGATATATGACCTAACTAAGAATTCACAAATATATGACCCCGTCGGCTTCTGGAAGGCCAAAGAACACCTTTTCGGGAGCTGTCGGGGGTCGAGGTGTCGTGTCGGTCTCGGGGTGCCGTGTCGGGGTCGGGGTCGGGGTCGGGGTCTCGGGGTCGGGGTGTCGGGTCGGGGTGCCGGGTCGGGGTCGGGGTCGGGGTGCCGTGTCGGTGTCGGGGTCGGGGTGCCGGGTCAGGCTCGGGGTCGGGGTGTCGGGGTCGGGGTCGGGGTCGGGGTCTCGGGGTCGGGGTGCCGGGTCGGGGTCGGGGTGCCGTGTCGGTGTCGGGGTCGGGGTGTCGGGTCAGGCTCGGGGTCGGCGTCTCAGGGTCGGGGTGTCGAGTCGGGGTGCCGGGTCGGGGTCGGGGTGCCGTGTCGGTGTCGGGGTAAGGGTGGGTGTGGTGTCAGGGTGTCGGTGTCGGGGTGTCGTGTCGGTGTCGGGGTCGGGGGCGGGGTGTCGGGTCGGGGTGCCGGGTCGGGGTCGGGTTGCCGTGTCGGTGTCGGGGTCGGGGTGTCGGGTCAGGCTCGGGGTCGGGGTGTCGGGGTCGGGGTCGGGGTCGGGGTGCCGGGTCGGGGTCGGGGTGCCCTGTCGGTGTCGGGGTCGGGGTGTCGGGTCAGGCTCGGGGTCGGGGTGTCGGGGTCGGGGTTGGGGTCGGGGTGTCGGGGTCGGGGTCTAGGGGTCGGGGTGTCGTGTCGGGGTGCCGGGTCAGGGTCGGGGTGCCGGGTCGGGGTCGGGGTGCCGGGTCGGGTCGGGTTTTTCCCCTCTTTTTTCCTTTTCTTCTTCTTCCTATTCTTCCTTTTCTTCCTCTTCTTCTTTTTTCTTCTCCTCCTCCTCTTCTTCTTCTTCCTTTCCTTTTTCCTCTTCTTCTTCTCCTCCTCTCCTCTTTTTTCTTCTTCTTCCTCTTCTTCTTTTTTCTTCTCCTCCTCCTCTTCTTCTTCTTCCTTTCCTTTTCCTCATCTTCTTCTCCTCCTCTCCTCTTTTTTCTTCTTCTTCTTCCTCTTCTTCTTTTTTCTTCTCCTCCTCCTCTTCTTCTTCTTCCTTTCCTTTTTCCTCTTCTTCTTCTCCTCCTCTCCTCTTTTTTCTTCTTCTTCTTCTTCTTCTTCTTCTTCTTCTTCTTCTTCTTCTTCTTCTTCTTCTTCTTCTTCTTCTTCTTCTTCTTCTTCTTCTTCTTCCTCTTCTTGTTTTTTCTTCTCCTCCCCCTCTTCTTCTTCTTCCTTTCCTTTTTCCTCTTCTTCTTCTCCTCCTCTCCTCTTTTTCTCTTCTTCTTCTTCTTTCCTCAAACTAAACTAAACCTAAAACTAAAACTAAACTAAAACTAAACCTAAAACTACAACTAAAACTGAATCTAAACTAAAACTAAAACTAAAAAGGAAAAAAAACAGAAAAAACAGAAACAAACAGAGGCTCACCTGGGGCAGGGCCGGTGGAGGAGGGGGCGGGGCGGTGGAGGAGGCGGTCTGGGGCGGCGGGGGGCCGGGCCCGGGGCGGCAGGGGGCCGGGGCGGGGGGGCGACGGGGCGGTGGGGCGGCGGGGAGCCGGGGCGGCGGGGGCGACGGGGCAGCGGGGGCGACGGGGCGACGGCGCGCGGCGGGCGGCGGCGGCGGGGTGGGAGGAGAGAACGGCGAGGAGAAAGTGAGTAACGGGCGGGGGGTACGGGCCGTTAGGTAGTGCCCTCTTTGCCGTCTGCCTCTCTTTGCCGTCCGCCTTTTTGCCTCTTTGCCGTCTGCTAGCGGACGGCAAAGAGGTGGGCCGTTAAGTTTTTCCCAAACGGGCGGGGGTGGGGGCCACCTCACTCTTTGCCGTCTGCCAGCGGACGACAAAGATTCTTTGCCGTCTGCTGGCAGATGGCAAAGAGCTCGCAGATGGCAAAGAGCTTCTTTGCCGTCTACCGTTTCTTTGCCGTCTGCTTTTGGGTAGCTGATGGCAAAGAGCTTCTTTGCCGTCAGCTAGCAGACGGCAAAGAGCTGGCAGATGGCAAATTAGCTGATTCCAGTAGTGGTGCTTGTTTATGTATGGATGGAACTTGCTTATGTATGAATGGATGGATGGAACTTGCTTATGTAATATGTATGGATGGAACTTGCTTATGTATGAATGTATGGAACTTATGTGCTGGATATATGTGATATGTTTGCTGTTAAATAGGCCTGTGAAATATATCTATATATGTCATATATATTTGCTGTGAAAATTGTTGGATTTAATAAAAAACAGAAAAAAGAGCCAATATACAGGCTCTTTGCCGTCCGCCACCGACGGCAACAGGCTCTTTGCCGTCAGCCGCAGACGGCAAAGAAGCCACGTGGCAGCCAACTGTGCTTCCTGGGAGCTGAACCATTTGGTCAGTTTGCCTACAGTGGCAGACGGCAAAGACACTAGAAAGTTTGCCTACAGTGGCAGACGACAAAGACACTAGCAAGTTTGCCGTCAGCGGCGGACGGCAAAAGCCTGCCGTTAGCCACTTAACGGACTGACAGCGCAATTATTGCCGTCTGCTCTTTTTGCCGTCCACTGCAGACGGCAAAGGCCCTTTGCCGTCAGCCGCCCGGAAGCGGACGGCAAAGTAGCTCTTTACCGTAGCCTACTTTGCCGGAGCCTTTTGCCGTCGGCGGCTGACGGCAAAGGCCTTTGCCATCCGCCGTTCATGCCTTTGCCGTCCGCCGTGGCAGACGGCAAAATAGCTGATTCCTGTAGTGCATAATTCAAATTTGAACTACAAGCACATGCTCCAATGCACCAAAGTTGGTTGAAAAATCACATGTGTGTCCTTGGGTGCATGCTTAGGTCTGATGCAAGAGACGGGAATGAATTTAAAAAACCAGGGCACTGTTGATTGCCGACAAAACGTTGAGATACCTGGTTTTTAAATTCTAGTAAATCCAAATCTCGTCTGAAATTCATGAAACTTGGCATGCTATCATGGAGCGGCATCAACATGCCGTGGTGAAAATTTTGTCCCATTTGGGGCAGGTTTGGGTGTAAGCTTCTCACAAACCAGAGATTCTCACAACAAGCATGATGGTTTCGATAGGGAACGTACCACATATGGGGATGGGACGATATCCGTTGACTCTTATTGCTTTCAAAAATTTTCTAGTGTCAACATAGAACAACAAGAGTGTTGTGTTTAATCTTGGAATTTTTCGGGGTTCGTTTGGCCTTTTTTATACATTAATTGGGTTTTCTAGGCATTTTATGTGCATGCTTCAAATTTGAACTACAAGCACATGCTCCAATGCACTAAATTTGGTTGAAAAATATCATGTGTGTCCTTGGGTGCATGCTTAGGTCCCATGCAAGAGACGGGAATGAATTTCAAACACCAGGGCACTGTTGATTGCCGGCAAAACGTTGAGATACCTGGTTTTTAAATTTTGTTAATCCAAAACTCATCTGAAATTTATGAAACTTGGCATGCTATCATGGAGCGGCATCAACATGCCGTGGTGAAATTTTTTTCCCATTTGGGCAGGTTTGGGTATAAGCTTCTCTCAAACCAGAGCTTCTCACAATAAGCATGATGGTTTCGATAGGGAATGTACCACCTTTGAGGACATGACGATATCCGTTGCCTCTTATTGCTTTCAGAAATTTTCTAGTGTCAACATAGAACAACAGGAGTGTTGTGTTTAATCTTGGAATTTTTCGGGGTTCATTTGACCTTTTTTATATATTAACCGGGTTTTCTAGGCATTTTATGTGCATAATTCAAATTTGAACTACAAGCACATGCTCCAATGCACTAAAGTTGGTTGAAAAATCATATGTCTGTCCTTGGGTGAATTTCTAGGTCCCATGCAAGAGATGGGAATGAAATTCAAACACCAGGGCACTGTTGATTGACGGCAAAACGTTGAGATGCCTGGTTTTTAAATTCTAGTAAATCCAAAACTCGTCTGAAATACATGAAACTTGGCACGCTATCATGGAGCGGCATCAACATGCCATGGTAAAAAATTTGTCCCATTTGGGGTAGGTTCGGTTATATGCTTCTCACAAACCAAAGCTTCTCACAACAAGCATGATGGTTTCAGTAAGGAACATCCCACCTTTGGGGACGAAACGATATCCATTGCCCCTTATTGCTTTCAAAAAATTTCTCGTGTCAACATAGAACAACAAGAGTGTTGTGTGAATTTTTGGGGATTTTCAGGGTTCGTTTGGACATTTTTATGCATTAACTGAGTTTTCAATGCATTTATGTGCATAATTCAAATTTGAACTACATGCACATGCTCCAGTGCATATAAATTGGTTGAAAAATCAAATCTGTGTCCTTGGGTGCATGCTTAGGTCCCATGAGAGAAATGGGAATGAATTTTTCGGGGTTCATTTGGACTTTTTTATACATTAACTAGGTTTTCTAGGCATTTTATGTGCATAATTCAAATTTGAACTACAAGCACATGCTCCAATGCACCAAAGTTGGTTGAAAAATCACATGTGTGTCCTTGGGTGCATGCTTAGGTCCGATGCAAGAGACAGGAATGAATTTCAAACACCAGGGCACTGTTGATTGCCGACAAAACGTTGAGATACCTGGTTTTTAAATTCTAGTAAATCCAAATCTCGTCTGAAATTCATGACACTTGGCATGCTATCATGGAGCGGCATCAAGATGCCGTGGTGAAAATTTTGTCCCATTTGGGGCAGGTTTGGGTGTAAGCTTCTCACAAACTAGAGATTCTCACAACAAGCATGATGGTTTCGATAGGGAACGTACCACGTATGGGGACGGGACGATATCCGTTGACTCTTATTGCTTTCAAAATTTTTCTAGTGTCAACATAGAACAACAGGAGTGTTGTGTTTAATCTTGGAATTTTTCGGGGTTCGTTTGGCCTTTTTTATACATTAACTGGGTTTTCTAGGCATTTTATGTGCATGCTTTAAATTTGAACTACAAGCACATGCTCCAATGCACTAAATTTGGTTGAAAAATCTCATGCGTGTCCTTGGGTGCATGCTTAGCTCCCATGCAAGAGACGGGAATGAATTTCAAACACCAGGGCACTGTTGATTGCCGGCAAAACGTTGAGATACCTGGTTTTTAAATTTTGTTAATCCAAAACTCGTCTGAAATTTATGAAACTTGGCATGCTATCATGGAGCGGCATCAACATGCCATGGTGAAAATTTTGTCCCATTTGGGCAGGTTTGGGTATATGCTTCTCACAAACGAGAGCTTCTCACAACAAGCCTGATGGTTTCGGTAGGGAACGTACCACCTTTGAGGACGGGACGATATCCGTTGCCTCTTATTGCTTTCAGAAATTTTCTAGTGTCAACATAGAACAACAGGGGTGTTGTGTTTAATCTTGGAATTTTTCGGGTTCGTTTGACCTTTTTTATATATTAACCGGGTTTTCTAGGCATTTTATGTGCATAATTCAAAATTGAACTGCAAGCACATGCTCCAATGCACTAAAGTTGGTTGAAAAATCATATGTGTGTCCTTGGGTGAATTTCTAGGTCCCATGCAAGAGATGGGAATGAAATTCAAACACCAGGGCACTGTTGATTGACGGAAAAACGTTGAGATGCCTGGTTTTTAAATTCTAGTAAATCCAAAACTCGTCTGAAATACATGAAACTTGGCACGCTATAATGGAGCGGCATCAACATGCCATGGTAAAAAATTTGTCCCATTTGGGGCAGGTTCGGGTATATGCTTCTCACAAACCAAAGCTTCTCACAACAAGCATGATGGTTTCGGTAGCGAACATCCCACCTTTGGGGACGAAACGATATCCATTGCCCCTTATTGCTTTCAAAATTTTTCTCGTGTCAACATAGAACAACAAGAGTGTTGTGTGAATTTTTGGGGATTTTCGGGGTTCGTTTGGACATTTTTATGCATTAACTGAGTTTTCAATGCATTTATGTGCATAATTCAAATTTGAACTACATGCACATGCTCCAGTGCACATAAATAGGTTGAAAAATCAAATCTGTGTCCTTGGGTGCATGGTTAGGTCCCATGCAAGAAATGGGAATGAATTTGAAACAATAGGGCACCGTTGATTGCTGGCAAAATATTGAGATGCCTGGTTTTTAAATTCTAGTAAATCCAAAACTCGTCTGAAATTCATGAAACTTGGCATGCTATCAGGGAATGGCACCCAACATGCTGTGGCATTTTTCGTGTCCATTTTGAGAGAAGGCGCACTCGAATAATGACAGCCAACAAAGGCATATTGAAAAAATAGCTGCCACTTTAGTATCTCAAACGTTTGTATAATTCAAACCGTGTGCGTTCTATTAACCATTCACATGACGCCACGTGTCTTGGTATTAATGGCTGTAGGAGCTGCCGTGCGGACAGCTGCTTGACCTTGACTGAATGGGAGGCATGCGAGCGCAGTCCGGTGCGCAGGCTGACCGAGAGGCGTGCAAGCTGTCCTCCTATGCGCAGGCTCACCGGGAAGCATGCGAGCTGTACGCTGCGCAGGCTCACTGGGAAGTGAGCCCTTTGACTTTCATGGCCGCCCGCCTTCCTCTCCATTAATGGCGCCCGAGCCACTGTTTAATATGGGTGGCCTTACTGTTCGCCTCCCATTCCCCTCCCTCCCACTGACCTCCACCAAAGCCATGGTGCATAATAATCATCTGCCACTAGTCTTCAAGTTTGGTGAAGTCGACTCCGAGCCGGAGGAGATATAAAATAAGGATGAATGGGGCCTCATGGACATGGCCCAGAACGAGCTGGCCGCGGCGGTTGCTGCCCCCGCTCCCGTCCCAGCTCCCATCCCCGCGCCGGCGCCGGCGACCATCCCCGTAGCATTGACGGGCTGGTCGTCGAGCACTATCACAGAGCTGGAAGCCGCGGGCGTCAGCAAGGTCTCCGCGGACCCGCGCGAGCTTGTGTACATGCCAGCGCCAGCGCCCGTGCCCGTGCGCGCCCCTCCACCCACCGTGGCGCTGGCCCCCGTGCGTTTGGTTGCACCCACCGCGCCCATGTCCCTGCCCGTGCGCGCCCCTCCACCCACCGCGGTGCCGGTCCCCGTGCGTTTGGCTGCACCCGCCGCGCCCGTGCCCGTGCGCGTGCCCCCCTCAGCGGCATGGGACGCTGCCATCGATTGCTACCTCTCAGCGGTGCCAGTTGCCGTCCTCCCGTGCCCCACCCGTCGATCGCGCGACGACATGATGTTTGATTTACAAGTGAAGAACATTTTGTGCTTCCTTGAAGACTTCAACAACGGCGTCCCGGAGGATGACAGCAACAACGACGGCGCGACACGCCGCCTCTGCGGCCGCTGGAAATAGCTTTTTTGGGGTTTAATACTGTATCTCAAATTCTCGATCATATGAATATAAATTCACAGTGTGACTGAATGAATGATATGGTTTGAACGAACTTGCGTTTTGTTCTCTTAATGTACAGACTTATCAATCGATTTTCTTTTGGAAAAAACGTCAATGTTTTTTAAATATAAAACACTCATCGCAAACGTTTTAGTTAGAACACCCGTATGCAAACCGACAGCTTCCCCAGGAAGCCAAGGGAAAATGTGCCGAGCAGGATTTCTGCATCCCTTCAATGCAAACGGTTGTTTTGCATGACCCGTGTGCAACCACGTACAAACAATTGGGTAAGGTTTGCATATCTGTCATTTTGGGTATGTTGCCATTTGTCAAACTGGAAACATTGACATTTATTTATCTAGTAACATTGCCATTTGTCAACCTTGTAACACTGCGATTTATCAAAATTTGCAGCTCAAAATCACTAGCACTATCTAATTTGTGCAACTAAAATCACTAGCACTGTTCAGATGGACACCACTAGCAGGCGTGAGTTGATGGACACATATGAAAATGTACCATTGATTACATACAACAAGTCATCAACCCACACCGACAACGAGGATACACGTTGGATTATAGATCATTTCCAACAAAACATTATAGTATAGTTTTTCTCACACAACAAATAACAAAGCGATGAAATGAACTTCAACTCAACCACTCGTCGGCGTTGGAAACGCTTGCTTTGAACCAGAAGTGATTCTCCGGGAAGGGCCAGCTACTGTCAATCTCGAGACCAACGCAGGACTGATCATCCAGGCTGAAGCGGCCTATGTCAGGATCCATATTGGGACAGTAGGGAAGCATAGCAATGTCTAAGGTATAGATAGAATTGCTTCTCATAGATGGTAGTAATGTTGTGTCAACTGCAGCTGGATCGCCTTCCACCATCATTGGATAGTTTTGTCCAAGGAAGAGCGAATTTCCTCCAAGACTTTCAATACTGAACCAGGGGGAAGGTGTTGGCGCTAGTCTCAAGTACCCTGCAACGAATGTTGGAATAGGTCCGGAGAGTGCGACCATGCGAGACAACACCTGCTTCCTTAGTAACATCAGCAGTGCCCTGTATACAGACAAGAAGAGGTGATCCATCAGAATAAGTTGCCAAGCGGCACTGAGTATATGGGTCCTGCTCGTCCTCATGCTCGTGGTCATCAGCATCGTCATCTCCCCCTTGGTTATAAATTTTTTCAAGTATAGGTGGTGGAATGTTCATAGGACCTTGGAAACACAAGAAGGTTAATTAGTAAAGGGAAACTGGCTAACCTGCATGCATGTGGATGAAACAATTATAATTACGGTGGAAGACAAACGTACTGAAAGCATCAGGATTCCATGCAAAAACAGCGCCACGAGTGGTGGCAGCAAACACAAGACCTCGTATTGAATTGCATCATAGTACTCATCCGTGTACATAAATTGATTTTTGAGCAATATCCATCGAGGCGCGGAAGTAAGGACGGCAACAAGCTTGTCGAAGATAGCAACAACTTCATAGTTCGTGTAATCCCAAGAGCGGTTGGGAACTCGACAAATTGCTAACTTCCGTAGATGACAGTCACCATGATCATATTTGAACTCACGTAGAATACCGGTGTACTCAACCTCTGGAAAGTCGGCTGAGATTTTTGGAAGTGGAACCCGGTGACGAGTGTACACATTCACAAGTTCCCACTCGCAGTTGTACCCAATATAAACAACCCAATCTCCATTTGCGCCTGCCCAAGCCTTGCCCTCAAGCGATGGCATCTTAACATCATACGTATCAGTATCAAGCGGCATCAACTTGCACAAGGTGAGGCTTCCCTCGTCCCTGCGCCAGTCAGCAGGGTCACGGCGAAGAAGATAGGGGAGATCAAACCGCTCCTGGACCCTTGGGTTCCTTGTAATGATGTTATTAGTTG
Source organism: Aegilops tauschii subsp. strangulata (assembly GCF_002575655.3). Classification (NCBI taxonomy): domain Eukaryota; kingdom Viridiplantae; phylum Streptophyta; class Magnoliopsida; order Poales; family Poaceae; genus Aegilops; species Aegilops tauschii. The sequence continues at coordinate 629,644,429 of NC_053036.3, read as the reverse complement.
AGTCGAGAATGGTCTTGAACGAACCTGCCATGCTAGCCAAGGTGATGATGTCGCACCGATCAATGAGTTCCTCCACCACGTCATCTTTCAGATCGGGCCAAGAATAACGAGGTTGTTTCCGTCCTGTTCCCTCCATGGAGAAGATGATTGAACAATGGCAGAAGGAAGGGTGAAGGCAAATGGAGGGAGAAAGAGCGTGCGACAGCAGTTCCAAATTGAGAGGGAAAGGCGAAGAGGCGGTGGACGGTTGCCATGGTACACGAAGAGGCGCCTACGGAGCGAACGGTTGCCACAGAGGTCACAGACTGACGACAAGGGCCAAGTGAACCGCATGCGTATATCGCACACACCTTGATCTGGCCGACCATTTCTTTTGTGTTGCCTAATCACAAACAGTTCATCCGAGTGAACCGTATGCTCTATATCGCACACACCATCTGGCTGCCCGTTTCTTTTGTGTTGCCTAATCACAAACAGTTCATCCGAGTGAACCGTATGTTGTGTATCGCACACACCTTCATCTGGCTGCCCGTTTCTTTTGTTCCTCTTCATCATAAACTGTTAATTGAACTGAACCGTATGCCCTTCATCGCACACGCAACTAAAATCCGAACCGTGTTTGATGCATCCGTCATCGCAAATATTTTATACATTTTCGACGGTTTTCATACACCACCGTTTGCGGTTATTGCATCGCACACAGTTCCTCGAAGGGTCTTTGATCGTAGTGTCGCGTTAGCAGCATCCTATAGTAGTGTATCACAATTCATGGCTAACCGAATCCTCGGGTGCCCTCCATACCAACAACAGTCCGGGGGAGTTTGCTTTATTATTTGTAAATTTAGATTTGGGACTAGGAATCCCGATTACCAGCCCTTTTCTCGTGCGATGACAAGTGAATAAACACTCATCCGAGAATAACCCATTTAGCATGGAAGATACTGACTACCCCCTATCACTTCATGAGTGGTCCAGGCACACAAAACAGATGTTCATTTGAATATTTTTATAGGTGGCACATGCAAATTTACTTGGAACGGCAGGGTAATACCGCATATAGGTAGATATGGTGGACTCATCTGAAATAACTCGGGTTTAAGGATTTTGATGTACAAGAAGAATTCCCGCTTAGTACAGGTGAAGGCTAGCAATAAGATTGGAAGCGACCAACTAGAGAGCGAATATGGTCATGAACATACATTATGCATAATCAACATTGAGTACTAGCATGAGTAGGATATGAGCACCATGAACATAAATATCATAGAGGCTATGTTGGTTTTGATTCAACTACATGCATAAACATGTGCGATGTCAAGCCACTTGAAACATTCAGAGGAGGATACCGTATCATCATACCACATCACAATCATTTTAATGCATGTTGACACCTAAGGTAAATCATTATCAACAACTAGCTACTTAAGCCTGGCATGAACAACTATAATCTTTAATTGTCATCACAAACATGTTTGATCATAATATGATGAATCATGGACACTGATATAAACACATTCATAAAAACAAGAACAGGTTGAGTTCATACCCGCTTTTCTTTGCCACGGTCACTCCACCAAATCATCGTCATTATTGCATTTCACTTGCACAATCGAAAGATATGAAAATAATAATAGTGCAAGGGTGCCATGGACTAAGCTGGAATCTGCAACATTTTATTCAAAGGAGAAGACAAGGTAACATGGGCTCTTTGTTAGATCATCAATAATGCATAAAAGAGCCACTCAACATTTTCATCGTGGTCTTCTCCTTATAAGAACTCAACGAAAAGAAATTCAGAGAAACACATCGAAATATTTTTGGATTTTTTAGTTTTTCTTAAAAAGGCAAATTAAAGAAAGAAAAACAAAAACGAGAAAAACTATTTACACGGAAGGCTCTCAACAAGCAAAAGAATAAACGAGAACTCTTTTTGGGTTTTTGATTTTAAGGGCTACAACTAATTAAACGAGAAAGCAAAAACCAAAAAGAAGCTAACTATGTTTTTGGATTTTCTGAAAGTTTTTCAAACACTCAAGAAAAAGGCGAGAAAATAAAACTAGCATGGATATTACAATGAAAAACTATGAGCACCGACAACTAGAGTGAAATGTGTAAGTATGAATAAAATGTCGGTGGGAAATACGTACTCCCCCCAAGGTTAGGCTTTTGGCCTAGCTTGGTTTACTACCATGGCTGTCTTGGATAATAATCGAAGTGGTAGCTTGAAGAAGCGTTCTGAGCAGCCTCCACAGCCTGACGGGCAGCCTCAACTGCTGCGTTGTACTCATGTGTGTCGCTCTCCGTCAAAGAATACCTCTGTTTGTTCTGAAAATCAAAGAGAGCAGGTGCAAGAAAAACAACATACACAGGGTCATATTTGTTAAAATAAATTGTACTCATACGTGTGTGTGTGTCCCGCTTCAAAAACTTATGCGAATGCATAGCATCGAAGTTCAGATATTTGTAAGGTACAATGGGGTCATTGTACCTCGTCGAGATCTCTAAGTGTGCAGCTATACAGGAAGCATAAATTCCTCCATACAAGTCACCATTGCCCGTGTTGCGCTGCAATCTACGTGCTACAATGGCACCCAAATTATAGTGCTTCTCACCAGTCAAAGCAGTATGAATGATGCTCAAATCAGGGGCACAAAGTACAGTACAGTCCTGTTTAGCAGCAATGCATTTTCCATTGGAAAGTGCAAAGTAGTGAATAGCGGGGAACTGAATACTGAGAATTCTAGCCTGCGTAACCCCCCTATCCTCACCATGGCAAAGGCTACCTAAGAACAATGAATACTCAGCCACCGGTGTTTCGTCTAGCGAACCCCAAAATGGAAGTTTGCAAGCAACACAGAATTCTTCTAGAGACAAACTGTAGGACCTATCATAAAGATGAAATGAGACTCTAGAAGTGCGAGGATTGAACGAAAAATGCTGAGTAAATGTATGGGTAAGATGAAGGTGCTGATTAGGCTTATCTCCAATAAAGGCAGTGAGCTCAGCATTATGAATATATTGGTCAAACTCCTCCTTGATTCCTGCCCTCAACATAAATTACGTACATGGCCATCGGCATGCTTTTGTTTCTGCACCTCATACTGAGCTTGCTCTGGGCTCTTCATATGATTGGCGTGCAGAGCTTGAACTCGAAGATGCCTCCATGGACTTCCTCCTAGAAGAACTCCTTCTAAGAAAGTTCATCTTCCTAGAAACAAATTTATGAAAAAATTTGGTCCACAAAAAGATGTTAACAAAACTTCACCAAATTGATAGCAACTACTCATACAAGTGTCTAGAGGGCATATCAAGCATTCAAACTAGTTACCACTCAAAGAATTCAACATGCAAGCTCATTTTCTACAGCACCAAGAGTAGCTAAATATGCAAAATATAAACCACTAAGAAAACTAATTGGAGCAATGGAGGAGTCACATACCAAGGAGCAATCCCCCAAAATAGTTTCGGGAACGGAGTTCCGAGCAAGGAGATCGAAAATCTCAACAAAGGAAGCAAGACACGGGCAAGAGAGCAACTAGGATTTTTTTCAAAGGAGGAAGAAGTGTGTGGGAGGCAGGAGTAAGTGAGTGGGGCCCTTGGTGGCCCACATGGTACCTGGGCGCGCCCTAGGGGAAGCGCGCCCTGGTGCCATGTGGCCACCTGGGGTGCTCCACTGATGTAAGTTTTGTGCCAAAAATTCTAATATATTCTATAAAAATTCATGTAAAAATTACAGGACATTCTGAGCACTTTCATTTCTGGGCACTTTTTCATTGCACAGATAATTCAGAAAACAGAAAAACATGGCATTTTATTGCATTTGAGAAATAAAAACAGAGAATAAAAGATTGGTACATAAAGTTGTCCTTGCGAAATTCATCAATCTCATGCCTTTCGAAAAGAATCCATTAATAAGGTTGATCAAGTCTTATTAATAACCCCTTTCAATTAACATGAAACCGAAGAATCTTGGCGAAAACACTATGTTACCTCAATGGGGACAGGCATATCCCCTACCATAAGTATTTCATATTTCTTTTTGACAGTAGGAATAGGTAGTTGAAAGCTTCCAATAGTGATAGTAGGAGTTTTCCGATAACATTAATACCATTCACTTGAAATTGTTTCTTCGAAAAATGCACCGTATGCTCATGACCATTGATATGAAAAGTGACCTTTCTTTTGTTGCAATCAATAATAGCCCCCGAAGTATTCAAAAAGGGTCTACCAATGATAATCAAAATGTTGTCGTCCTCGGGCATAGCAAGTATAACAAAAGTCTGTTATGATAGTAAGATTTGCAACCACAACGGGCTCATCGTCACAAATACCGATATGAATGGCTGTTGACTAGTCAGCCATCTGCAAAGAAATCTTAGTGGGAGTGAGCTTATTCAAATCAAGTCTTTTATATGGAATGCTACTTGGCATAATTTCAATGTAATTCTTCTTAATTGTGGTATGAATATTCAGATCCGAAAGATTCAAGATAAAAGTTCAATATTGACATAGAAATAATAATACTTCAAGCATACTAACTAAGCAATTATGTCCTCTCAAAATAACATGGCCAATGAAAGTTCATCCCTACAAAATCATATAGTTTAGTCATGCTCCATTTTCGTCACACAAGAATGTTCTCATCATGCACAACCCCGATGACAAGCCAAGCAATTGTTTCATACTTTAGTAATCTCAAACTTTATAAACCCTCACGCAATACATGAGCGTGAGCCATGGATATAGCACTATGGGTGGAATAGAATATGATGATGGGGGTTATGTGGAGAAGACAAAAAAAGGAGAAAGTCTCACATCAACGAGGCTAATCAATGAGCTATGGAGATGCCCATCGATTGATGTTAATGCAAGGAGTAGGGATTGCCATGCAACAGATGCACTAGTGCTATAAATGTATGAAAGCTCAACAAAAGAAACTAAGTGGGTGTGCATCCAACTTGCTTGCTCACGAAGACCTAGGGCACTTGAGGAGGCCCATTGTTGGAATATACAAGCCAAGTTCTATAATGAAAAATTCCCACTAGTATATGAAAGTGATAAAACGAGAGACTCTCTATCATGAAGATTATGGTGCTACTTTGAAGCACAAGTGTGGTAAAAGGATAGTAGCGTTGTCCCTTTTTATTTCTCTTTTTTTGGGCCTTCTCTTTTTTTGGCCTTTTTTTGGGACAATGCTCTATTAAATGATGATCATCACACTTCTATTTATTTACAACTCAATGATTACAACTCGATACTAGAACAAGGTATGACCACTACAAAAAAAATACACTTCTGTGATGATACGTATTTGTCACAGTAGGTCGCGTTTTTTGTCATGCATGTACATCCATGACGATTTTATGACAGAATCAAGATAGTCATACCTGTGCTGTCGTAGAAGTGTTCCATGACATTACCAAAATTATCATCACGGAAGTGTCCACTTCCATGACGATAAATTGCGCGTCAGAGAAGTGCTTTCGTCAAGGGTGACCGACACGTGGCATCCACCGTAATGGAACGCCGTTAAGCTACCGGGTCGGGTTTTGGATCCGATAACCCATTAACAGCCCCGACCAATGGGAAATTTCCACGTGTAAAATTCTTATTGGCCGGACCAGACACGTGCCACGGCCCACCACTGCCCATTTAGCTTACAAAGCCGACCCGTTTGACTTGGTCAAAAGTTAATGGGCTGGCCCATGAAAAGCCTGTTAACGGTCTCTTCGCAAATAGCCCATTTTACGGCCCGTTAGGCCCTAAAGGAAATCGGCCCAACAACGTCATGTGGGCCGTCGAATATAACACCATCCCGTTTCACTTTCGGCCCATGTATGGCCCACGACGTCTTTCGGCCCATATGAGGCCTTCTTATCTTTCGGCCCTTTACAGGCCCACGGTGACTCTAGCCCATAATGAACAGTAATTTTCTTTATACCCGTTAACGGCCCGTGATTTACATGGGCCGTTTCCAGACCGTGTTAGCTTTCAGCCTATTGATGGCCCATACGTTCTTGGGCTCCTTTTCGGCCCTCGATTACTTCCGGCCTGTTACTGGCCTGTTCCCCTAATGGGCCAAATTCGGCCCATGGCAAGAGTCGGCCCGTTACTGGCCTGTTCCCCTAATGGGCCAAATTCGGCCCAAGGCAAGAGTCGGCCCGTTACTGGCCTTTTACCCTAATGGGTCAAATTCGGCCCATGGCTAGAGTCGGCCCGTTTCTGGCCTGTTAACCTGTTGCGCCGTTTCCAGCTCGTCCTATATTCTGGCCCATTAACGACCTGTTATGACTGTGATAGAATTAAGCCTTTGCTGTCCTACGGCCTGTTAACGGCCTGTTACCATGCTGGGCCGATACCAATTACGCCCGATTACGGCCCATGTAGACCCATTTATCCGACGGCCCGAGGCCCACCGATTATAGGCCCATTTATCGACGGCCCGTAGGAGACCCATGGATCCTACGACCCGTATATGGCCCAAGGTAGTTGCGGCCACTAGCAAACCAGGGAAAAAGAAGACTAGGAAATAAATAAGGCCGAAACTAACGCTAGGCTATTAAGGTGATTGCACAGATTACATCCACTCGGCATCAAAGATCGCCACCAGTGCAAATATAGGGAACACCCTACACTATACAAAAATGGCTTGCTATTTTCTTCAGCCGGTGGCTGCATGTTAAGAATAAATTTTGTATCGCACCAAAACAAATTACAACTATATAACAAAAGGAAGGTTGGCATAAAACTTAACAGTCTAGCAGATAAATGCACCACCAGAAGTTCAGAAGCTCAGTTCATTTGATCTAACTGTTATGTTTTCATGCTGTATTGTCCGATGGATCACCATAACCCTCGCCTTCATTTCCCCTAGGCTCCTGAACAACATAGCAAATGTCTGATAGTCTGGTTTCAAAAGCATGCATATCTTGACGACATTGAGCAATGTTTCTCCTTGTTTCACAAAGGGTCTTTGTTGAATGGACTTGTGTCTGGAGCGCAGATACAACATTGCTTTGAGCTTGCACATCTTGATCATGAGGCAGTTTGGACGATATTGCCTTAACAACCAACCCAGTATTACGCAGGAACGTGCTTTTGGCACTGTTAGTGGACAGGTACTGACCCACTGCAGCAAGAGCTGACATTGCGGTTATAGTTGCCTCGCCACCTTCAGAAGGTGGTGGTTCCACCATTTTTTCCATAGCTTGCTGAAAAGTTGAGGTTTTACATTAGTAGTACCAGAACAGAAGATATTAAGGAGGCAGCAAAACCAAACAAAATAGCTTTGGTCTATACACAGAACTTATTCTGGTGAACCCATGTAAAATATTAGTTGTATTTTATTGCAAAGTACATAATAAAACCAGGTTCCAAACATATGACCATGTACCATCGGTAATGTATTGTCTATTTCTTCACATTGTATTGAGGGCTAAGGATAAAGAGACGAAGTTTATAATACGATAAGCATAGTATGACATCATTCATATCACAAAACAACTGAGAACAGACAAACAGGCAATTGTAACGTTGTGTGGGCAAGTCCAGCACGGAACTAGATTACGGGTCAAGATCAAAGGAACATCACTCCTCTCTTTTAAACCTTGTAAGGTGCAATGATACGCTAAGACAATTGTGTATAAAATTGAAAAGAGTAATAGACATTGGCTGCAAACCATGCAGTTCAAGGCACAAGTCAGAGTAAGTAGTAGTTAAAAGGCATGAGGATTAAGGACTTACAACAGCGGCTTTGACTGGTGTAGTCATGCCCTTCTTCTTGCTGGTGTGACAGTCCTTGAAGATTTCCACAGCATTTGGTTCAGGTACTTTTTGGTCCTTGCGGGCTTTCCTCTGCATTTCGAACAAGATAATATAGATCTGATAATATAGTACAGCAAAAAGAGTGAAACAACAGCTAATTACAAGAGCCTCGCAGTGTGCAATATAGCTACGAGATCCTGTCATCTATTGGAATTTCACTTTCGTACGGTTGGCCTTGTTCTTTGAACAGTTCACCTACAAGAAGATAGATTTGTGTGGCACATGTGTAAATAGGACTTCAACATGTGATCTGATCACATATATATAATGTACCTGATACTTCAGATCAGACCAGTGTTTAACAAGGCCCCTCGAGTCTTCATCCGATATATTTTCCACTGGAGATGTTTGGGAAAGTTCACTGTTAGCCTTGCCTTCAAAGTGAGTTTTCCTCAGGTTATACCTATACTGTCGTAGAGCAGACTTTAAAACCTGGGTGCAAGCTTGTCTGGTTGCATCATCTTGGCTATCCAACTTGAACCTCATCTGTTGAAAATTATGGGAGTCTCATTATCAGTAACCTAGAAAGTATGGGACAGAGCAAGACGATATTACTAGTTTCCATACATAACCATACTTACAGATAAATGATCGAGGAAGGTGTTGAACTGGGTTTCGTCTTTGTCATTCCTGTACTGAATCCATGTTGGGAGGATATGTACATGAGACCTAACGGCAACCGCTGCCTCTGATACTAACTTGGCCGACTCTGTAGCATCACATGGCCTTTTTAAACCTGCCTCAAAATGGATCTCCATTCTTCCTCCTCTAGATTTAGTTAACCCATCGAGCATTATCCCTGATGTTTGTTTCCTCTTGCGCCTAGGTGCTAGTCCAACAACGAACATAGGAAGTGTTAGTGTACATCAAACTGTGAGACTACATATAAAGAAGCATGCAACTGTAACTTGACTCCAGCAACTACCTTCTTGCTGTTGAAGCTCACAAGGTTCATCTGATATTGCCAACTCGTCTTGTCTCAAAAGTGCTTGGGAAGTAGTGTCAGGTGGCAAGGGAGCTTGGGAACGTGCTGCTAGCTCAGTTGACGCACGAGTAAGTCGTGCAGCTAGTAGTACTGTGGTAGGTGTTGCAAGAACTAGGACTGTCTCTGCTTGTTTGGTGGCAGCTATTTGTTTCTGTTTGGCTTTTTTTGCAACTCGTGTAGCATGGGATGCCGTGTTTGTAGAATTTTCCGCTGGACTTTGACCTTCTATTGCACCATCAGTACCAGCAGAATCTGTAGGATTCATCCGCTTCTCATTCCTTGCCATTCTGTGTTTCTTCCTCTTTCTCTGTGCCATGTTAAGTCAAGCCGACAAGAAAAACGAATAACAATTTAGTTCTTCAGAACAAATTGATGCGTGATGCAGCCGAACTGAACTTTGATGTTAGACAACCACATGATAGGAGGATGTAATATGTATGAAAAACAAGACGGAAGAGATAACCAGAACTATGATGTGTGAACTAAGAAGAAGACATTTCACCAAATTAGAAGCAATGCAATGGAAGGTAGACACCATATGAAAGATGCTACAAATATCGCTCTGCCAAGTTAACAGTGTCTCATCATATATGGCGTTTAAACAAATGTGAAGCAGTACAAGAAATAAATCATATGCAAGACGCAAACAACATCACACTACCATGTTAGAGGTCTCTCGTCATTAGTGCCACTGCATATTCACAGCATTGCATATTCACAGCTAATGATGTGTAAACTAAGGAGAAGGCATTTCAGCAAATTAGAAGCAATGAAAGCTAGACACCATATGAAAGATGCAACGAATATCACTCTACCAAGTTAGAACTGTCTCGTCATAAGTGCCATTTCAACAAATTAGTAGTACAAGCTAGAAAAGAATGTGAGATGTAACCTATATCACACTCCGAAGTCAAACGTGTCTTATGATAAGTGATTGTTGCAGGTTACACAACAGTAGTAATTTGATGTAAGAATATGGTGTGATAGACAGATATTGTATGTTCTAGAAACAGGAACACGTGTCTTATTCAAGTATAATGTGTAAAGTAAGCAGATGGAATTCAACAAAATTAGAAGCAATACAAGCTAGACATCACACATAACATGCAACCACATATAACATTGCCAAGTTAGAGTGAGCACCGCTGATGCTGCACTAGGGGAGACGTGCTCATCATAAACACAGCTTTGTTGAGTGTCTATGCATGTGTTGTCTTGGAAATCATCTTGGGGGTGTGGAGGAGTAGAAACTGTAGAGGCCCCCCATTCGGAAGGAGCACCTTTATCCGCTGCCTTGCTAACTTCCTTCCGCTTTATTGATTTTGAATTGTCAAGTCAAGCCAACAAGAAAAAGCAATAAAATTCTCTCTTCAGAACTCATTCATGCATGATACTGACAATCACTACTTTGATGTAAGGCAAACACATGATACCAGGATGGAATATGTACGAAAAACAAGACGGCATGGCATGTTCACAACAGTTTGTGTAAACTAAGCAGAAACCATTCCAGCAAATAAGAAGCAATGCAAGCTAGACACCACATGAAAGATGCAACCAATATGACTCTGCCAAGTTAATAGCGTCCAATCATAAATGGAATTTCAACAAATTAGAAGCAGCGCATGCTATAAATCATATGAAAGATGCAACTAATATCGCACTGCATATACTAAAGGTGTCTCGTCATGTTGATTGATGCGGGATACAAAAAAAACAATTGTTTTATGTAAGGACATGCTTAATAGACAGATGTACTATGTACTAAATACAGGAAGGCATGCACATTAACAGGTATAATGTATAAGCTAAGCAGACTAGCACATGCAATTTAATCAGACTGGAAGAATTACAATATAGACACCATATGCAACATGCAACCACATATCACGCTGCCAAGTTAGAGCGATGCTAGTGTAGGGGAAATGCTGTAATCAACTACAGCTACGTTCACTATCTTCATCTAGCATTTCTGTTTCTTGAGAATCATGTCGGGAGGCTGACGCTGCATTCTTTAAATGAGGAGTAGTCCCCTTGCCTGCCTGCCTCGTCATAAGTGATTGATGAGGGATACACAAGAACATTAGTTTGATGTAAGAACATGGTTAATACACAGATGTACTAGTATGTACCAAAAACAGAAAGGCATGTCTTATTCGAAGGTATAATGTGTAAGCTAAGCAGATGCAATTTAACCAAATTGGAAGCAATACAAGCTAGACATCCGGCTGGAGTGGTGAGCATGATCATCTAGGACCTGAGAGCCTGGTGGGAGGCGGGCTGCTTCGCCACCATCGCAGCTTTTTAGTTGGCTTCCAGGTGATGCCTATCTTTGCTGGGCTTGTCACTGGCTCGGCCAGTGCCCTGACTAGCTATTTGTCTTCTGATGCTCACGGGATGGTGGTTCATGTAAAAAATATATCTTTCCTTATCTTACCGACTTCGGTCTTTCGAATACAAGCTAGACACCATATGGAACATGCAACCACATATGACACCACGAAGTTAAAGCAAGCACCTGGGATGGTGGTTCATTGCGAGCGAGGTCATCAACTCCAGATCTACGTTTACCGTCTCCATCTGCTGACACTGCACCCTTTATAGCGTTGTAATGTGTCTTGCCTACCCGCACACGAAGCTGGAGCGACTTCTCTCTTTTCTTTTTGGCTTCTCTCATGGCAGCAGAGTCTGAAATACCCTTGCATAAAAACACAATAGTGAGAGTAAGGGTGAAGTGTGTGCAGAACTAGTGCACTGTAAAAGTAGCAGATAGGAGGTGGTTGAAAAATAAATGACAGGAGACATATGATTGCTCTACAACATTGCATGGCAAACAAAATTAGATTCTACTCCGTATGATTTTGTAATATATGAGCACAGGAAATGCAGGTACTCCTCCAGCACACCACCACATGTGGTCATATCTAAGATAACAGTCGACTGAAAATAAATAGGTCAGTCGATTTTTTTAATGAACCGTCCGATCTATAAGGAACAGGCAGATGGCCTTCGTCTACCTCCCGCCAGTCACTGTTGATGATCTTTCTCAAACCACCAGCGACCACCGGCCCAGACCCCTGCCTCCGCCGCCCCGCCCTCCCATCGACCTCACACCACTGCCGTGCTTGGCAGCGCCCCCAGGCCATCCCCTTAATCCCGGCCGACCTCCAAATCGGGCGCCAGTAGCTCTAGGCTGCACACGCCCCTAAGATAAACACCAAGGTGCTGCTTCCCCGGCGTAATAGCCGTACTAGCGCCTGTTACCCCGGGGAATGCTTCCGTTAATTGGGAATCAACTGGCCAGAAATTGAAATTCAGGGGGGCCGACGGACCTCTAGCTAAGGTGAAATAGTATATGAGGAGAAACCTTGTGCATCGCGGGTTACTACGAACATCTAGTATCAAGAAGAAGCGGTCAACTAGTGTCTTCTATGGGATGAATACCGTGCAAGCAGAGATGTAAGATTTGCACGAATAAGGGAAGAGGAGTACCTTTTTCGGTTGCCGGTGTGGTCACCTCCACATGTCACGCCGATCTTCTTCTTTTTACCGGGGAAACCGATGTTCTGGAGGGTGCAGGCTTGGACGAACCCATGGCCAAATTGTTGATGTGTTGCCGTGGCCGTATGTCGGCGGAGGGGAAGCAGATCCGAGGCGGCGAAGGATAGCGTAGCAGGAACAGCTCCGGTGCGGTGGAGGGTGGCGAAGTTGGAGCGGCAGCGGTGAGGCGCAGGACGGCGTGGTTGAACTGGCTCGGGTACGAACGGCTCGGCCTCGGCTTCAACTACTAGCCGTGGAGGGCGTTGCGGTTGAGGTTGCGGTGGACGACGACGTCGGGGTATCGGCTCCGGCGTGATGGAGGAGGGCGGCGGTTGATGGGTGGGATGGGGTGGCGGACGGAGGACGCCGGGGTTTCGCGGCTGGTGGAGAGGTAGTTTTGGCGCCCACGGAGTACGAATGGGGAATCGGACGGGTGGGGGGAACCATGTTTTGGTCTGGGACGCGCTTGTTTTTGCCTTTTTTGAACAGAAGATGGGATGCGCTTGTTTTAAAATTTGGGGAAAGTACAAACTTTGCCCCCACTTAAATTTCGGACCTACTGCGGGTCGGGGGTAGGATGGTAATCCCAGGTGTCCCAAATAATGGGCGGGAGCGATTTCGGCCGCGCGCATGTGTGCTTATGTGGCCATTGTGTATGAATGTTTTTCGGATGCGGTTGCGTGGCGTCTAGATGAAGCTACAAACCTACCCCGGTTTAGACCTTTGGACGTCGGGCCGGTAGGTTTCACGTGTCGGAGTTATTAGAAAAGTAATTTCCTTGTACTACCAAATATTGGTCTCACGCGGTTTCGGGCGAGTAGAGGCTCTTTTGGCGCTTCGTTCGAAATTTTGAAACACAAGCATTCACGATTAGAGTACTCTTGAACTATGAGGATTGACCTAAATAGACAATGTTATATTTGACCTTGTATGTTTGAAAACCTCATTAAATTATCCGCTTCTTTTTGAAATTTTGACACTTGAAAATCCTATAACTACGATTATTTTGGAATGGAGGAGCTAAATTTGAATCTATTTTGTACACGACAACATATGCTATTATGTACAAAATCAGAGCAAAGATTGGTGCCCCCATAATTTAGGTATGGTTTACAAATGCCATGATATCAAATTCAAATAATTGAATGGACTTCATGTTGAATTCGATTTTTTAAACCACCTTAAGTTGAATTCAAATGTATGCTAGTTCATAGGTAGCTATTTATAATGTCCATTGTGTAACTTTCGTATGTATAATGTGCTTTACACACACAACATGAACTATACTCACGTTTATATTCGATTGCTAAAGCGATGCATTGTCTGCAGTTCAAAATACTAACTATGTGGATCAATTGTGTCGAATAATAACATAGACATGCTCAAATTCGATAGAATCTAGATGTCTGATGGATCAATGACCGCTCCTTACGCGAATTGCAAATATCATGATCCCATCCTAATATTTTGGATACAATTTATATCTTTAATCAATGTGTAGAGCAGTCTTTACGTGTAGTTTCACTCTCCATCGGTGGTCTCTCACACATGCTCACACACTCTCTCCCGAGGTGTCTTTCTCGCACACATGCTCTAGATATAACCCTCCCTCCCTCTCGTAACCATTTACAACTGTTTTCACTAACCTTTATCACAAGCACTCTTCCTCTCGCAAACATACACACGCACAATCATCATCGACCCTTTCTATATACATGGACCTGCCTACGTGTCTCATGTACGCACATTATCTTTACGCCTGTCTCTCACACATTGTCTCACACCTCTCTTCCTAATCGACGACTATGATTCTAGCAGAGCATTCTGTAGGATGCCCCTTAAAGTTAGGTTGGATGAATAGTAATATCGGAGATAAAGGGGTTACCTTAGTCCGAGAACCTAGGGTTACAAATCCTAGCCGGCTTTGTCAGTGGAGATAGAGTCCTTCACAATTCTGCTATCTTTGTCTTGTACGACTAGTCATCCATGGGTCTTCCTAAATGCGTCACGGGCCGACCAATGTGGCGCAGGTCGGAACCGAACGAAGGGCCTCACCTCGACCCACCGGACCTCACGCGGTGACACACCCTCTGTCCCCACGTCTCATTATCTTCTCACACCCACACATACCAACACAAACACCACACACAAAGAAAATTTCTCCTGGGGCCTCTATTCCCACCCCACTTGCATATACACACTCAAGGGAATGGAATCTCTTGTCGTGACGTCATATTCGTCTCTCTCTCTAGACCACTCTCATTTCTCGTGCTATCTCTCCCACGCCCCCCCCCCCCGTCGGCCCCTCTATCCATGCCTCTCTCGAATACGTAATACACACACATACCTCTCTAGGCCCCGCCAAATGCATCAACTGCACATTCACACATGTTACATCACGTACCCCATTGATCTAAAAAGCCCTCCCTTCACGTTTATTTCACATACAACATTCCTTTTTAATAAAGTGTGGCCAAAAAATTATTTTAGAGTTCCTACATATATACAACATTACAAAGTTATATGGAGGAGTACGAACGCTAATTTGCATTGCATGGTGCCCACAATGATATTTATTCCGCACTGTGAATTTGTATATTTTTATACTATATACAAAGTTAGTCATAATAAAGAGAAATGAAGAGCCATCTCTCTCTCCATCGCATACCCCCCTGTACGCCCCTTTCACGTATGCACACAAAACTATCTCCGGGTCCTCTAAAAGTAAGCCCCCAGAAAATTCACGCATGTTTCATCTTTCTCTCGCAATATATGCAATGACGATCATTGTATTTGAAGCGAAAGCACGATACATACATTAGACTTCAGAATCCACTCATTACGGTCACCATTTACGTTTAGTGGTTATTATACAGTCACGGGCTCACCGTACAACTCTGTATTTGCTCATGACATGGCTAGTTGACCAGTTAAACGCTCCACGTGGCACCTGTAGTGTTGCATCACATTATCTCACTACCATCGTGCCCACCTGTCGACTTGTATCTACTCTACATCTACACTCTTATAAAATACATAAAATACACTCTTATAAAAAACAGAGTTGGTGATGATGGTGTGCCTGCCATCCTGCAATGTAGGCTGTCCGATTTATATCTGACGGATAGGAAAGAAACTATGGCAATTTTGCAAAAAGGTACCCACACACCTCTCTACATTTGCAAATAAGGCCTTCCCTCGTTCATCCTTTTCTCTCACAAGATAAACATGTCATACAAATGCATCTTGATGTTACGTGTAACAGCACGGGCATCTTGGTAGTAAGAATGAAAACAAACGACAAAAAAATATTTGGACGGTGGTTCGAAGTCATGACCGCGGGCACAGCGGACAAGGTGGCCTTGTATTGGTATGCTGAGCCGTCTGTTTTAACACACAGGAGCTGGTGTGGTGATTATACACACACGCACGCATGCACATGAACTGCATCCACGCAGCACTCACACAAACACATGCACCCACGCACGCACGCAACACTCACATGTACACACGCAGCCACGCACGCACACAACACTCACACGCACGCACGCACGCAACACTCACACGCACACACGCACGCATGCATGCACACACTAGTACACCACACGACCAACACACACTCTCACGCTCAAGTGCTCAACCTACACGTGCATGCGCACACATCAGGCCCTGACAGACACATACACAACCAGGTGATTCCCGCGCACGGGTTGGAGCCTTGTCGCGCCTGCGTAAATTTGTGTTTATCTGACCTTTTGCCTATGCGAACTGACAGGTGGGACCCACAAGGAACGTGGTCAATTTAACTAGTCAACGTGGCGCCACGCAGACTATTTGGCTGGTCAACAGAGTGCAATCCGATGCTGAACTGTGAGCAAGTGACCGTATAATCACCACAAAACGTATATAGTGACTGTAATCAGCTTATTCTGAGGTTCGGTGACCGTATTACGCTTTTCTCTCTGTAGGCCCTCCAAAACTACATCTCTACACGTTCTCGCATGTTACATCTAACAACTATGCAATACAGCACTACTACTACACTCTAACACAATAAATCATATGTGTTTTTAGTTTTACTAGATATCATATTGTTACTTATAATTATTCAGTTTGCATACATTAAAATTGCCTTTGAAATGTATGGCCAGTATCATGTACCGCGCGGGAAAAATCCCGCCCTTTCCTGTTTAATCGGGTTTGTATCGATGGATCGTGCGAAACAGCAAAACTATAGTACTATACAGTACTACAAGTGACAGTTCACTGGGCCGCCGTGTCGTCTACTCCTCCGTCGTAAGAGTGGAGCGCTCGCTTTCATAAATCTTCTAGTCCCTTTCGCCGACATGTGGGACATCAAGCTACCGGGTCCACGTGCCATACCGGAATACAGTGCAGAGCAGCCGGGGTGAAGCACCCCAGTCATGGCGTCGGCATAGTAATGAGCAATGAGGCGTCAAATCACAAGCTGCACCTTTCCCGCAGTTAAGTTGGAGGGACGAAGCAACCATCATTTCACTCGTTGCTGAATCCGCTTCTCCCTCATCTTCTTCAACTTAACCACGTGCTGCTTCTGCCGTTGTTCTGCCTCATGTGGGACGCGGATCGGCTTGGTAAAGCACTGACACGTGCGACTGCATGTTAGCAAACCGCCAGGACAAAGTCCTCCGAAAATAAGAAGCCTAATCCTAGACTTACAAAGGGCTACGTAGCTGCTACGTATACTTTCCATCTAATCTATATATGCCCCCCCCCTGATTTTCTGGTGGGGTGGGCCTAATCCTCTCCTTTAATCCAATCAAATAGTCCCACATCACATCGGTTCATAACTTTACGTAAACCATTACGTGGATGTAGCATTGCTCAAATAAGAACCTCCCCCGCCATCCGCGCGGCAAAATCACCTCCTTTTTACTAATCTTGATTCTATAATTTTTTAGATCAATATAATTGAGATTTGTATAGATAGCACACAGGAGCAAAACCAAGTGGTACGGTTAAGGGCATCCACAATGTGTAGCCAAATGTGAAAATAGCTTTTGGCATCGTGGGAACCATTGTGGACAGTGTTGCCAAAGCCAAAAAGATGGAACCGAAGCTCACTGATTGATTGGTTGAAGGAATAGAAAAATGGAACGTCTCTCCTCTTTCTCCCATGCTTGGACGCATGTAGTACAGTATAGAGCATAGAGTCTACTCCCCTGTCCCTTCTATCACAAGTCACAAAGCAGTGAGGCGTCAAATCACAAAAGCACGAACGAAGCAACCATCATTTCACTCTTCGCTGACTCTGCTTCTCCATCGTCTTCTTCGAGAAACCATCTCACCGCACCAGTACTCCTAATTGTACTAGTAAAGGACTTCCTGGATGCAAATAAGGCGGTTTTCTCGGCTTGCAGGCGGCACTTGCGAATGACTTACCGTGGTCTCCCTCAATGGTGTTCTCCGTCGAACGCACTTTGCCAAACCACCAAAAAAAAAGATATCATCGACGTCACCGCAATGGGGAAGGAAGTCAAATATAGTTACTACCTCCATTTTTTTGTACACAAGGCCAGTATATCAAAATTACAATTTGCAAAGGACCACTAACACTAATCAAGGCAAAATTGATGGGGTTAGCAACCAAGGACATTAATATCCCCTGCATGCATGCGGAAGTGAGAAGGTTGGTTTGCATGGCGCTGCATTAATCAAGCGATGTGGAGTGAGATGGTTAGCTCTTTGGTCTTTGGAGAAAAAATACGCATTAATTGACACGTGAAACGAGGATTTGTATCGATTAAATCCCGCGAAGGAAAACCCCGCCTTTCTTTTTTAACACTAGTACTCCTAGTACGTACGTACTTATCCTATTTAGGTCTAGGCCTTGCATTGCCAAACTTCGCCACACATTTTTTTCAAGCTTGCCTAAAGTTTTCAAAATGAGAAGGAGGTACACTTGCGCACGGCTGTCGCGGTCGCACCGCACCCTCACATGGTCGCACCGCACCCTCACACAGTCGCTCCTGCACGCCGCAAACACAACCAAGGGAACGCACCCTCACTGACACGTGCTGTCGCATGTGAACAAACCAAACTCAGCCATCCTATCACTGACACATAATTTTCGTTCATAGAGTATGTTTATCCAACCGCATGTTGGGGAGTATCCGTACGGCCCGTGCGGTGGTCTGTTGGGGAAGAAGAAGAGGTGAGGAAGAAGGAAAGAAGGGTTAGGAGACGTAGGATATTCATCCAACCGCCTGAAATGGTAGACTGACCCAAGTTAGGCGACTTGCATAATAAATATATGTTTTTACACAGCAAAAGTTCCATAAAAACAACAACATAAAGAAAAACTATCACTGCTCGCGGAAAGAGACGACCTCGTCGTCTTTGGCTGCCGGCGCGAACCAGCCATCGCTGCCGACGTGTGTCTCCGTACCGTGGTTGTCCTCGGCCTCCAGCTACTCGTTGAAGCGGAGCGTGCGGGCGCTCTGCACGGACGAGAGCACAACCCGGTTCAAGTCGAGGACGTCCGGTTCCGCCTGCAGGAGGGCCTCGATGGCAGCAGCATCCACGCGCACCGCGTCGAGTCGAGCCTCCGCCACCCGGTTCAAGTCCAGGACGTCCGGTTCCGCCTTCAGGAGGGCGTCGATGAGAGCGGCATCCGCGTGCTCTGCGTTGAGTCGAGCCTCTGCCGCCCGGTTCAAGTCCAGGTCGTCCGGTTCCGCCTGCAGGAGGGCCTCGATGGCAGCGGCATCCACGCGCTCCGCCTCAAGTTGAGCCTCCGCCGCCCGGTTCACATCCACAACATTCGGTTCTGCCTGCAGGAGAGCCTCGATGGCAGCGGCATACGCGCGCTCCGCGTCGAGTTGAGCCTCTGCCTCACGGTCCTCCTTTAGTATCGCCATGTTGAACCGCTGGTCCGCCTGCACCATGGGGGACTCGGACGCCGGCACGAAGTCAACGTCCATCGTCTTATACCCATCGGGGGCCTTCTGCGCCGCGACCTCCGCCATGAACATTGGATCGGCTTCCTCCTCCTCGTAGCTTGGCTCCAGAGAACTCGGGGATTGGCCCGCCACAAAGCGAGCTTGGGAATGGAGGCCTGTGGCGCCGACCGCCGCCGCGATTTCTGCGCGGCGCTCCGGCGTCCGCATCTTATAGTAAGTGATCTTGCGGCGCACCATGGCTTTCCGGCGAACTAGGGGACGCTTGATGCGGGCTTGGGGATCGAAAGGTGGGGGAATGGGCTGGAGATTTGGTGTGGTTTTAGGGAAGTGGCTGGCGTAGGCCGAGTAGCGAAGGTTCTGGTGTGAATAGTGGTTCCGGTGACGACCGGTCACTCGGTTTTGACTGTACATCGCTCTTGTCGCGTTCGCGTTGCAGCCCGGCACGCTGGACCCTCCACGTCGCTCACCGAATGGAACGCGCTTCGTCTTGCGTTTTCGCTCGCTTGTGGGACCGCAGTTGAGAGCAAACTAACGTCCCTCCCCCGCCCGCGTCATTTATTATACCACCACTCCCTCCGTTTTATGCGAAGTAAATAAAAACAGAGGGAGTATACTACGGATGAGGATCCCCTGACGTGGCCGAACCCATTGAGTAACTGACATGCGGGATCTAGCAAGCATGGGGTCCGCCAGTAAGTGACCGAAAGGGAGGGTAAGGCAGGGATACCTACGTCAGAGGGTCCACTTCCACTATACTACTTTGACCAAATGTTAGAGTAGTAATATATGACATGCAACTTACACAAATGTTAGAGTAATAATATATGACATGCAACTTACACAAAGCATACAAGGTCTAATGCGATTTTCGAGGCTAACTTTGACCAAATGTTAGAGTAATAAAATATGACATGCAACTTACACAAAGCATACGGTCAAATTCGTATGTGAAAGGAGTTTCCAATGATATAATTTTCACATTATACATCTCATGTACTATTAATCTTGTCAATAGTCAAATTGGAAACCATCTCGAGTACAAATCTAGGAGTACGTATGAATCTAACAATATTGATTGGGCGTTGTTGAATGTTGATACCTCTTTGATCAAAGTAGAGATACTTTGACTACACATAAAACTTATATGTAAACTAGAAAGGATAGGGGGAGTATATTGTACGTTCAAAAATGAAACGAACATTGAATACCCTTTATATATGATTTGCGGATGCTATGATCACCGGTTCAAAATTTTGAATCCGCCTTAGGTATCACGTGCCCCCACTCGTTCCCTCTCGATTTCATCTCGGGGTCCGGAGATCTATTGAAAGAGGACTAGGGTGGGTACATGCGAATGATACTCGGCGGAATGTTCAAATGAGGCATGCGGGAGGATGGACTCGACTGGAGGGCGACATGATCGATGGAGAAGAGGGTTGGAGAGGAATGAGAAATAAGCAAACGCCACATGATTATACTTGAACGGCTCAAATAAACAATAAGTTGTCTCGCTTGGCCTACATAGTGAAAGGCCTAATGCGCAACGCGGAGCACTGACGCTCGAATATGGCCGGGAAAACAGGGAAACCGACATGTGGGGCACACCCGTCGGGACGACGTAGCGCAGACTAGTCCAATGGAGGAGCTGGCCCACGACCTCCTCGCCACCGACAACCGTTCATGTGGGTCGTTCGGGCCAACAACGGGGCGCAGCTCCAGCACTGCCTCTGGACACGGTGACCGCGGTGAGCGACACGCTCATATCGTCGCTAGACACGGTCGGTTTCAGTGTGCCGAGGGTGGCGTTAGTGCTGTCGCACGACCAACGGTATGTTTGGTTTGTGCCCAAGGTTGCCCCATCAAAGCCTTGGGTAGCCAAAATTTTGGTTGAGGTATTGGTTGCCCATGATTTGGCTGACATTGGCAAGAAAAATGAACTAGAGTTAGCTAGAGTTCATTGGCATGCCAAAGAAATGGCAACCATCCAAACAAAGACCAATCTTTGGGTCATGACCAAAATTTTGGTTGAGGTATTGGTTGCCCATGATTTGGCCGACATTGGCAAGAAAAATGAACTAGAGTTGGCTAGAGTTCATTGGCATGCCAAAAAATGGGCATCCATCCAAACAAAGACCAATCTTTGGGTCATGACCAAAATTTTGGTAAGGTGTACTTTGGCCACAATCCAAACACACCCCAACACCCGGCTCGTCGAGTATGCACGGGGCGCCGCGACGTGTCTGCGGAGTGGTGTAGCGCGGCCAACTGCATCCTCTGGACCTGAGACCATGCCGGGTCGTCTTGCTTTTTCAATGACATGCGGGGATCGCATGTGAGCAAAGGGCATCTCCAACGTTGCCACGACCGCAACTGACTACCTTGGCACACCAAATCCCTCGTCCCTCGCGCCGTCGCACGGTGCGTTCCCAACCGGCGCTAGCTGCCCGCATTCATGCCGTCCGTTTGTATGTCGACGTTAAGAGGCTCGGTGCCCAAGGAACCAACTCCGGCGACTTAATGACGCACCCGGACGCTTGGCCTCACCGGAATGCGCTACTTAAAGCGGCAACGCCCAGCTAACCTCCACACCATAGCGCATCGTCCTCCTACCTGGCACCACATCCGCCATGACCGCAAGTGCGAACGCTCTGCGGGAGAGCTTGTCTTCGGGGATGAAGCTCGAGGTCGCCGCCCTCGCTCAAGTCGCCTCTCGCGACGCAATAGCGGCGTAGCCGGACGTGGACGCGACCGCACAAGTGGTGGCCACGCTGGCGGCCAACGACGGGAGCACCGTCAGCCACGCGTCCTACTTGCCGCCGTCCAACGTCCGGCACCGCCGAGGTCGGGGACTCCTCCGAGGATGAGTAGGGCATGGGAGGCGGCAGGGCATGGTGTGCCAACTGGCCGGTCCGTATCCCATGTTCTACTCTTCCTCGCCGGAGACCGCACCTTCACTTCACGGGTCTTGAACCCCGCCCTCGTACATAGAGATCACAGATGGAGGACGTCGGTCGCCGCCGTAGAATAGGTTTAGGGTCGAGTTTCTTTTATTTTTCTGTCCAATAAAAGTTCGAAATGTAATGAAAATCTGCCGTGTTTGCATTAATCTCGGCCGGTGTATATGAACTTTCCCAATAATATACATATTGTAGGAGTCTAGCAAGATGCCCGTGCGTTGCACGGAAGATCAAGATCTTGTGGAGAAAAGGATGAACAAGGGATAGCCTTATCTGCAAATGTGGAGAGGAGTGCGGGTAAATTGTCATAGTTTCCTTCCTATCCGTTAGATATAGATCGGACGGCCTATATTGCAGGATGACAGGCACACCATCATCACCAACTCTGCTTTTTATTGAACCGAGAAAAATCTAACATGCGAAGTAAAATAAACACATAGGGTCTATACATACACAAATTATCTTAGGCACTCCAATAGTACGTCCACTACACATTCACGTATTTCACATCTTTCTACATCTATGGGAACCTATGAAAGGGTTAACGTAAATTGCCTCTCTCTCTCCTCCCCTGATTTTCATGGTGGTGGGCCCCTCCCTCCCCCCAATCTACAATCAACAGCTCACACGTTTCACATTACGTTAATTACGTAACTGGGATTACGTAGGTGTAGCATTACTCGTCCAAAAAAACCCAACTAAGCCAACCTCCCAGCATATCGCGCGGGAAAAGACCCGGACGCGCCGTTTTAGTCGGGATTACCGGATTACTAATAGTAGTATCGATGGATCGCGCGAAGCAACAAATTTTTTTTTGAGGGGGCGAAGCACCTAGTTTAAAAGGAAAAAAGGCGGTACATTCACAGCACTCCTATCGCGGTCGCATTGCACCACACACACGTTCGGTCCTGCACACGGCTAACGCAAACGGAACGCGCTTCGGCTTGCCTCTTCACTGACACGTGGGACTGCACTTGGAGAAACCGACCATGCGCCAAACTCCCCCCGCCCACCGCGCGAAAATCCTTCCCCCCCCCCTTACCCAAAAATTCCCCCCAAATCCGATTCAACCGCCCTTCGGCCAACTAGCCAATAATATTCCCCAAACCCCCCTCCCCCATGTCCCCCTCCACTCCATTCGCTCTGCCAAAGCCGCCCTCCCCGCCGCACCGATACGTCGGCGCCGCGGTTCGGCGATCCTCTCGCTCCCACAGTATGCTCTCGTAGACTGCCGTCCTCTAGCCGCGCCGCCACCTTTGGCTACGTTCTTGTGGAGGCGCACGGCGGTCAGCGCCGCCACCGCTGGCGACGTTCGTGTGGAGACGCACGGCGGTCAGCTTCTCCCACGGTACACGCATTCTAGACTGAGGCCCCGTTCATGTCGGGGTAGCGCTGAATGTTAGCTGATAGACGCTGTTAATCTCACTGTTTGCCAAGTAGTTTACTGTCAATATGCTCTGCTTAAGAAGCTTCCTTGCCCTGTTCTGCACTCAATCTGCTTAGCTGAAATGGCATGCCAAGGCCGATTAGTTGCTAAAATATCCTGCCATATATTTATTGTGACGTAGATTGCCATGGTCTAGTAGCCAATCTGTTAGGTGAAATAGCTCTACACCGTTTTATACTCGATCTTTGTTGCTGCGATGGCCTTCGATAGTTCGATGGCTGTGTGCTCGGCCTCATTGACTGCTGAAACAGCCTGCCATAATTTGGCACTCCAATCTGTTTGCTGAATTAGCTTTACATATATTTCATTACTTAGATCTGCTCGTCCAAATATCTTGCCATAGCTTTAGACATCGACCTAGGTATTTTTTTCTGGACTTCATAAAAAAGCATATATGTTTTTCCTGTAATATCTAGTAGAAGAACTAATTTGTATGTCTAATAGATGGACAGGACTTGGATAACTTCTGCTCGAAGATTCTCCGCTGCATATGTCGAGGGGGTTGAAAACTTCATGAACTTTATCAGAGCTGAGTACGGTGGTCCGAAATCAGATGTGCTCTGCCCGTGTAGCAGTTGTATGAATTCAGTTACAAGACCCCAGTCAACTGTGCAAAATCATCTACACTTGTATGGGATGTCGCTCACATATACTAGGTGGGTTCATCATGGTGAAGCTGTGAACGTCAATGTTATTGACTACGTGGAAGCAGCAGATCACCATCTTGATCTGCCTGATGCTCAGGTGGAAGAGGAGGAGGTGGTGGTGGCGGAGCCAGTGAGTTTGACCAACATTGAAACAATGCTACGAAATGCTCGAGCATTCCGTGAACTTTCACCTGCAGAAGAAAAATGGTGGGCCCGCATGTTGGAACAATGCAATGTTGCTGTCACCCCAGGAAATAAGCTGTCAGTATTCTTAGCTATGGTCACCTTTCTTCAGGTGAAGACATCTGAGTGGATGACCAACAAATCATTCGATGCGATGTTGGCTGCTTTCCGCGAATCTATCCCAGATGCGTCTGAGCTGCCACACACCTACAGTAAAATGAAGAATTTCCTTCGCGCAGTTGGAATTGGATATGATATGATCCATGTTTGTAAGAATAATTGTGTTCTGTTCCAGAAGGATTATGCCAACTTAAGTGAATGCCCAAAATGCAAATCATCAAGATGGAAAGATGGCGATGCTCTGAAGAGGATTCCTCATAATGTTCTGAGACATTTTCCAATTATACCAACATTGCAGAGGTTGTTTCATGATGCTGAAACAAGAGAGGATGTACTGTGGCATTCTAGGAACCAGGAGTATAGAGATCAGAATGTAATGAGCCATCCATCTCATGGTAGTGAGTGGAAAAGCTTCAATGATAAACACAAAGAGTTTGCTGCTGACCGGAGACACATTAGACTTGGCCTAGCTTCAGATGGATTTAACCCATTTGGCCACCAGAGCGCCACATATAGCATGTGGCCAGTGCTTGTTATCCCTTACAACATGCCTCCAAATGTCTGCACCAAACAATCAAACTACATGATGGCGTTGCTCATCCCAGGTCCAAAAAGTCCTGGAAAGGATTTTGATTTGTTCATGGAGCCTCTTGTGGAGGAACTTCAACAGCTATGGAAGGGTGTTCTCACTCGAGACCTATATAGCAGCCCACCAGCTGATTTCTTTCTGTGTGCTATTATAATTTGGTGCGTCCATGATTATCCGGCTTTGGGCACTATGTCAGGGCGAACGACACATGGTTACAATGCATGTGTTCGCTGTGACAGGAATCCGCTGTCATACGCAATACTTAGCAAGATCTGTTACATTGGACACCGCCGTTTCCTTGCCAAGGACAAGCCGCATCCTAGAAAATACCGAAGACATGTGTTCAATGCAAAGCATGAAAACCGTGATGCGCCAAAGAGGCTCACCGCCGATGAGTTGCAAGTGGAATTAGAGAAGGTCAGGCATATTACACCAGGAAACCATCCTGGTAATGGTAGCGGGAAAAGGAAGCGTGGCAGGGTAGAAGAGAGATTATTGTTTACCCGCAGGTCCACTTTGTGGGACTTGGAGTATTGGAAAGATTTGGATCTGCGGCATAATCTTGATGTGATGCACATCGAGAAAAATATATGTGACAACATTATCGGCACACTTCTTAATATTGAAGGCAAGACGAAAGATACCTTAAAATCTAGGATTGATTTGACACACCTGGGTATCAGAAAGGATTTGCAGGTGCAAGATGAAGGTAAACCATGGGATATGGCACCAGCTGTGTACGTCTTGGACAAGGTAAAAATAAAAGAATTCTGCGAGGTCCTATCACGTGTGAGATTCCCACATGGATTTGCTTCCAACCCTGAAAGGAGAGTCAGTGCAGATGGAAACAAGGTACAAGGGTTGAAAACTCATGACTGCCACGTCCTACTTCAAAGGGTTTTACCTGTTATCCTTAGAGGATTGGGCCGCCCTGACTTATACAGAGCAGTTGCAGAGTTGGGAAAATTCTTCAGGGAACTCTGCAGTAGGAATATCAGGATAGATGCTTTGGAGCGTCTTAGAGACAAGATACCAACTATCCTATGCGACCTTGAGAAGATATATCCTCCAGCCTTCTTTGATGTGATGGTGCATTTGGCTGTTCATCAACCTGATGAGGCACTACTTAGAGGTCCAGTACAGTATGGCTGGATGTACCCTATTGAAAGGCGGCTAGGCACTTTCAAGGGCTATGTTAGGAACAGAGCTAGACACGAGGGTTCCATTGCAGAGGCCTACATTGCTACAGAAGCATTGACATTCTGCTCAAAATACATTGAAACAGCTGATCAGCTTAGCAAAGAGGTGGGTGAAGACAATCCCGGGCTCAATGTTTTCGATTATTCTGTTCGAGTTACAGGGAAGAGTCGACAAGAGGACAAACCTAAAGATTTGGACAAAATGGTTTGGTATGTGTTGAATAACTGTCCTGAGATACTACCTTATATCAAGTAAGTGCAGTACTGCAGCTTATACATCGTAATCTACTAAACTTGCAGCACATTCTTATATATTTAGATGTTTGACGCGATCACTATGTTGTGCAGCATCTACAAAGAGGAGTTACTGCCGCAAAATCCAAGAAACATTGACAAACTAGTTATGGCAGGATTTGCGAAATGGTTCAAGAACCATGTAAGCTTTTGAAGTGCACTGTCAGTTTTTTTAATATATTGAATACATAAGATGATCAGCTTGTCTATTTTCTAAACATAGGTTAAGAAGATGCGGGAGGATGGGCAGGTAGTTGATGATGCCCTTTACTCACTAGCAATGGGTCCTGATACTCGGGTAAGACATTGTGAATCTTGCGTTGTTGGAGATGTGCGCTACAACACCCTTGCACGAGACGAAGGCAGGAAGACACAAAACAGTGCCATCATGAGCACGGATACGTATGACAAAGAGACAACTGAAATGCATGCTAACATAACAGACATTGTTCAGTTGCAGTATATCTCCAGTTTCGAGGATCATCGGTGTGTGGTTCTGTTGTGCTGTCGTTGGTATAACCTGTTTTCCAGGATCGCAAAACCCAGAGCTGATGATTATATCAAATCCATCAATGTCAAGGCGGCGTACCAGACCAACGAGCCTTTTATTTTGGCAAATCAAGCAACACAGATATTTTTCTTGGAAGACACATTTGCACGTAGCGATGACTAGAGAGTATTGCAAAGGTTTGAGCAGAGGAATTCATTTAATAAAGTTGCACAACAAGATGATGTTTACACTACTCCTGATGTACAAGATAACACAGATGTTCCTAATATCTTTGAGAACCATCACGTCAATGACGCCGGCGAAAAGATTGCCTGTCATGTTGTGGACATACAAGAGTTGATCAAGAAGAAGCCAACGTTAGAGGACGTTGATGACGAAGAAGAAGATGACACCGTGGGGAATTACGATTCAGACTGATACACATGGCGAAGATGTTGACGCTGCTGCTACGGATGATGATTACATTTCTTTTGTCGTATTTGCCTGTCAGAAGACGTTTTTTATCTACTATGTGAAATTGTGTTTGCTATGACAACTGAAACCTGATGAACATGTTGTTTAGCATTTTGCTGTGAGAACATCACTTGTTATGTATGCTGATTTGTGTTTGGTGATTGTATGACAACTAAAACATGATGGCATTGTTGTTTAGTTGTACTCATATTTGGCTTTGAAACTTGAATTTGATGACATAGTTTGTTGTTGGACTGCAATTTGCTCGACGTTTTCGAATGAGAACAAAGTTGACCCGACAGGGCCTCTGCTATTTATTTATTTATATGAGCAAAAGGGGATACCCCCTGATTTCCGTTAATAGAAATCATTAGATGTTCACAACACTACGCCCAGCCTGCTACACAGGTTTCATTCATTACTAGTTTCAGCAAAGTGCTCATGTCGTAGCCACTGAATACATCAAGAGTGCTACATACACTGCAAATAAAGAGACAATCATCCTACAGAGCACATCGATTTGCCCATTATCTTCACAAGCTCTTTCATCTCCTCATTGCTGTCAAGGCTGTTCAGCAGCTGTTGCTTGGCCATGATCAGAGGAACTACATCTTTAACCTTCTGCTCTGCATCTTCCTCTTCTGCCGTTCCTTCAGTTACTTGTCCAACACCCCAACCTGCTGGTATTGGGATTCCTCGGCTAACCAAATAATCACCGTAGTTGCATTCCCCCACATCAGCAACTTCCCAGAAATACAAATCACACGAATCTTCCCTTTTCTGCATGAATCAAATTGGAAGTTCATCAACCAAACTATTAAAAAAATCAACAACTGAAAGCAGCAGAGCAGCACTTAAACATATTATTACCCCATGATTCGGGCATTTGTAGAAGACTCGGCCAGGGTTGTGGATTGTGGTTGAGACGCGATGGATGACTCTGCGTGATTTGCAGCAGTGGCACCACACCAACGGCAGCGGGTTGCGATGATCAATCGCTGCGGTGCGCGTGCCGGCGGGGGTGTGATGAGACCCAGAGGCGATGGTACGGGTGGCGACTTGGCGCATATCTGGTTGTTGCCTGCTGAAGAGCAGGTGGACGAGCAGCCAGCGGACATGGTTGCTGCGGCCAGAGCTTCTGATGCTAGGTAGAGTAAGTAGAGAAGAGGAGAAGCGAACGTTGGATATGTCAGTTTCATTACTTGAGAGTAGCATAGCACCATATATAGTCATAGTCTAGGTTTGGATTCGAACCAGCTACAGGAGGGACCTCCTTGTTTTGTGAAAAAAATTATTTCTCCACCTGACAGCTGGGACCCACCGGCTGTATCTTCGCACGGAAGGAAGTGCCTCCTTGTTTTGCGAAAAAATATATTCATCCCGTTGACAGCTGGGACCTGTCAGATTTGGTGACTGACTTGTGGGCCTACTAAGCAGACGTGTACGCACGGCTTTGTCAACTTAATCAACAAATGATTCTAGCAGCTGGACCGTTGGATGTTAATCCAACAGCCGTGCTCCTTCTTCAACCTCTGTTCTTGCTCCTGTCTGCCGTGGGCGGCACCGCGGCTATGCTGCCGCGCACCCGAACCAGTGAAGTTTCCCACTCCTCTCCATCTGCGACTCCACTGCCCCGTCTTCCCCATCTCCGGGTCGTTCCAGTCTGGGTGCGCTCGGCACGGTGTGGTCAGCATGGTCAACAACCGAGAGTCATCGGAAGATGACTGTACGTGAGAGGCTGACAGTGGGGACGCACCATGCCCATGGACGCATGCATGCAACGGAATGCGGCGAGGTCAACATGGTCAAGGAAGGCCTTCCATCGGAAGTATACTGTACGTGGAGAGTCTCAGCTGGGTCCACGGCCGCAGCAAGTAAGTGCCTCCTTATTACGCGGAAAATAATGATTCCTCCAACTGACAGCAGGGACCCACTGGACGGGCCACCGTATTTTGCAAAAAAACGTTTGCCCCCTGACTGCTGGGACCCACCTGACGGGCCACCGTATTTCGTGAAAAAAACGTTCCCCCCGCTGTCAGCTCGGACCCACCGGAAGTGCCTCCTTATTACGCACAAAAAATGAATACTCCCTCGGCTAGCTGGGACCCACCTTGGTGGGAGGCTGACTTGTGGGCCTACTAAGTTGACGGGGATGACGGGCTTTGTCAACTTAGTCAATATGAACGATTCTAGCTCCAGTGACCGTACGATGTCCATCCAACGGACGTAGTGCTTCTTCAAACTCTGGTCTTCTTGCTCCAGCCGCCCAAAGCAGTGCCGGTCGTGCTGCATGCTCCTGCCTCCCGTGGCCGGCTTTGCTGCCGCGGAGGCCTCACCGCCCCCTACTATTCCCACCGCTGGCCAAGCCCTGCGGCGACGGCAGCCTCACACCGCAGCCGAACCAGTGAACCCTCGTACTCCTCTCCGCGCGGGCTTCCAGTGTCGCGTCTTCCCCGGCTCCACATCGTCCCCTTCCTAGGCCTCGCCGTCATCCACCGCCGTGGTGCTCTCCGCGCGGCGTGGGCAACGTGGTCAAGGAACAACTTCCATCGGAAGAGTACTGTACGTGGAGAGGCTGACATTTGGGTCCACGGCCACAACCCAGTTTTTTTTGTGATTTGCCAAGTAAGTCGCTTTGTCAGGCCTGTTGGCTGCAAATCTTTCAAGACGAGGAGAGCTTTCATTCGGCTGGCCGTGAAAATGGCCCATCAGTAATGAGAAATGGGCTGAACATTTTTTTAACACATCAAACCGACAATTAATTTCAAATATCTTTTTTTCATTTCGAGATTTTAAATTACATTAATTTTTATGCATGGAGAATTTGTTGGATTTTATATTGGTATACATTTATTTTTAAAATCTGTTTGAATGTGAGTCGAAATTTCGGGATTAAAAACAGTTCGGACCGCACCAAAATATGCAAAATTTCGTATAATTTTTTAACCGTGGC
Source organism: Aegilops tauschii subsp. strangulata (assembly GCF_002575655.3). Lineage (NCBI taxonomy): Eukaryota > Viridiplantae > Streptophyta > Magnoliopsida > Poales > Poaceae > Aegilops > Aegilops tauschii. The sequence goes on along the minus strand of NC_053036.3, from coordinate 629,613,789 downwards.
CACAATATGGGCTGTAATGCTAACAAAAAGAATATGGGCTCCAAAAAAAACCTTAATAATTAGCAAATGGGTTGTAAATTATTAGAAATAATGGCAGATGGGGTGTATGCTGTTTTCCACAGATTTGAGGCTTTCCTAAAAAAAGGTTGACACACAAGCACTGGCTGTTGGATGGCCATCCAACGGCCGTCGTTCTTCTTCAATCTCTGCTCTTCCTGCTCCAGCCGCTCAAACAAGCGCCGGCGGGACTGCCTGCTCCCTCCTCACCGCGGCCGGCTCTGGTGCCGCGCAGGCCTCACCGCCCCACCGTACTCCCATGACTGGCCTAGCCATCCCTCTACTCACCCACACCTGCTGTTATTCTCCGGCGACCGCAGACGAACCAGTAAACCCTCGTACAGTCATACTCCCCTCCGCGTGGGAAACAACTGCCGAGTCTTCCCTGCCTCCGTGTCGTTCCCTTCCTAGGCCTCGCCGTCATCTACCGCCCTGGTGCTCTCGGCGCGGCCTGGTCAACGTGGTCAACGACCGACATGCATCTGAAGTGGACTGTACGTGGAGAGGCCGACAGCTGGGTCCACGGCCGCACACAAGGAAATGCCTCCTTATTACGCGCAAAATAATGATTCCTCCACCTGACATCAGGGACCGAAAGGGCCTCTGTATTTCGCGAAAAAAATGTTACCGCCGCTGATAGCTCGGACCCACCAGCTATATCTTTGCACGCAAGGAAGTGCCTCCTTATTACGCACAAAAAATGAATACTCCCCCTGTTAGCTGGGACCCAGTATACTGGCAGGCTGACTTGTGGGCCTATTAAGTTGACGGGGACGGAGGGCTTTGTCAACTTAGTCAATATGCACGATTCTAGCTCCAGTAACCGTACGATGTCCATCCAACGGCCGTAGTGCTTCTTCAACCTCTGGTCTTCTTGCTCCAGCCGCCCAAAGCAGCGCCGGTCGTGCTGCATGCTCCTGCCTCCCGTGGCCGGCTTTGCTGCCGCGGAGGCCTCACCGCCCCCTACTATTCCGACCGCTGGCCAGGCCCTGCAGCGACGGCAGCCTCACACCGCAGCCGAAACAGTGAACCCTCATACTCCTCTCCGCGCGCGCTTCCACTGTCGCGTCTTCCCCGGCTCCGCGTCGTCCCCTTCCTAGGCCTCGGCGTCGTCCACCGCCGTGGTGCTCTCCGCGCGGCGTGGTCAACGTGGTCAAAGAACAACTTCCATCGGAAGAGTACTATACGTGGAGAGGCTGACATTTGGGTCCACGGCCACAGCCCAGTTTTTTTGTGATTTGCCAAGTAAGTCGCTTTGTCAGGCCTGTTGGGCTGCAAATCTTTCAAGACGAGGAGAGCTTTCATTCGGCTGGCCGAGAAAATGGCCCATCAGTAATGAGAAATGAGCTGTACATTTTTTTAACACATCAAACCGACAATTAGTTTCAAATATCTTTTTTTTCATTTCGAGATTTTAAATTACATTATTTTTTATGCATGGAGAATTTTTTGGATTTTATATTGATATACATTTATTTTTAAAATCTGTTTGAATGTGAGTCGAAATTTCGGGATTAAAAACAGTTCGGACCGCACCAAAATATGCAAAATTTCGTATAATTTTTTAACCGTGGCCCAATATGGGCTGTAATGCTAACAAAAAGAATATGGGCTCCAAAAAAAACCTTAATAATTAGCAAATGGCCTGTAAATTATTAGAAATAATGGCAGATGGGCTGTATGTTGTTTTCCACAGATTTGAGGCTTTCCTAAAAAAAGGTTGACGCACAAGCAGTGACTGTTGGATGGCCATCCAACGGCCGTCGTGCTTCTTCAATCTCTGCTCTTCCTGCTCCAGCCGCTCAAACAAGCGCCGGCGGGACTGCCTGCTCCCTCCTCACCGCGGCCGGCTCTGGTGCCGCGCAGGCCTCACCGCCCCACCGTACTCCCATGACTGGCCTAGCCATCCCTCTACTCACCCACACCTGCTGTTATTCTCCGGCGACCGCAGACGAACCAGTAAACCCTCGTACAGTCGTACTCCCCTCGGCGTGGGAAACAACTGCCGAGTCTTCCCTGCCTCCGTGTCGTTCCCTTCCTAGGCCTCGCCGTCGTCCACCGCCCTGGTGCTCTCGGCGCGGCCTGATCAACGTGGTCAATGACCGACATGCATCTGAAGTGGACTGTACGTGGAGAGGCCGACAGCTGGGTCCACGGCCGCACGCAAGGAAATGCCTCCTTATTACGCGCAAAATAATGATTCCTCCACCTGACATCAGGGACCGAAAGGGCCTCTGTATTTCGCGAAAAAAATGTTACCGCCGCTGACAGCTCGGACCCACCAGCTATATCTTCGCACGCAAGGAAGTGCCTCCTTATTACGCACAAAAAATGAATACTCCCCCTGTTAGCTGGGACCCAGTATAGTGGCAGGCTGACTTGTGGGCCTACTAAGTTGACGGGGACGGAGGGCTTTGTCAACTTAGTCAATATGCACGATTCTAGCTCCAGTAACCGTACGATGTCCATCCAACGGCCGTAGTGCTTCTTCAACCTCTGGTCTTCTTGCTCCAGCCGCCCAAAGCAGCGCCGGTCGTGCTGCATTCTCCTGCCTCCCGTGGCCAGCTTTGCTGCCGCGGAGGCCTCACCGCCCCCTACTATTCCCACCGCTGGCCAGGCCCTGCGGCGACGGCAGCCTCACACCGCAGCCGAAACAGTGAACCCTCGTACTCCTCTCCGCGCGGGCTTCCACTGTCGCATCTTCCCCGGCTCCGCGTCGTCCCCTTCCTAGGCCTCGGCGTCGTCCACCGCCGTGGTGCTCTCCGCGCGGCGTGGTCAACATGGTCCAGGAACAAATTCCATCGGAAGAGTACTGTACGTGGAGAGGCTGACATTTGGGTCCACGGCCACAGCCCAGTTTTTTTGTGATTTGCCAAGTAAGTCGCTTTGTCAGGCCTGTTGGGCTGCAAATCTTTCAAGACGAGGAGAGCTTTCATTCGGCTGGCCGAGAAAATGGCCCATCAGTAATGAGAAATGGGCTGTACATTTTTTTAACACATCAAACCGACAATTAGTTTCAAATATCTTTTTTTTTCATTTCGAGATTTAAAATTACATTAATTTTTATGCATGGAGAATTTGATATACATTTATTTTTAAAATCTGTTTGAATGTGAGTCGAAATTTCGGGATTAAAAACAGTTCGGACCGCACCAAAATATGCAAAATTTCGTATAATTTTTTAACCGTGGCCACAATATGGGCTGTAATGCTAACAAAAAGAATATGGGCTCCAAAAAAACCTTAATAATTAGCAAATGGCCTGTAAATTATTAGAAATAATGTCAGATGGGCTGTATGCTGTTTTCCACAGATTTGAGGCTTTCCTAAAAAAAGGTTGACGCACAAGCAGTGACTGTTGGATGGCCATCCAACGGCCGTCGTGCTTCTTCAATCTCTGCTCTTCCTGCTCCAGCCGCTCAAACAAGCGCCGGCGGGACTGCCTGCTCCCTCCTCACCGCGGTCGGCTCTGGTGCCGCGCAGGCCTCACCGCCCCACCGTACTCCCATGACTGGCCTAGCCATCCCTCTACTCACCCACACCTGCTGTTATTCTCCGGCGACCGCAGACGAACCAGTAAACCCTCGTACAGTCGTACTCCCCTCCGCGTGGGAAACAACTGCCAAGTCTTCCCTGCCTCCATGTCGTTCCCTTCCTAGGCCTCGCCGTCGTCCACCGCCCTGGTGCTCTTGGCGCGGCCTGGTCAACGTGGTCAACGACCGACATGCATCTGAAGTGGACTGTACGTGGAGAGGCCGACAGCTGGGTCCACGGCCGCACGCAAGGAAATGCCTCCTTATTACGTGCAAAATAATGATTCCTCCACCTGACATCAGGGACCGAAAGGGCCTCTGTATTTCGCGAAAAAAATGTTACCGCCGCTGACAGCTCGGACCCACCAGCTATATCTTCGCACGCAAGGAAGTGCCTCCTTATTACGCACAAAAAATGAATACTCCCCCTGTTAGCTGGGACCCAGTATAGTGGCAGGCTGACTTGTGGGCCTACTAAGTTGACGGGGACGGAGGGCTTTGTCAACTTAGTCAATATGCACGATTCTAGCCCCAGTAACCGTATGATGTCCATCCAACGGCCGTAGTGCTTCTTCAACCTCTGGTCTTCTTGCTCCAGCCGCCCAAAGCAGCGCCGGTCGTGCTGCATGCTCCTGCCTCCCGTGGCCGGCTTTGCTGCCGCGGAGGCCTCACCGCCCCCTACTATTCCCACCGCTGGCCAGGCCCTGCGGCGACGGCAGCCTCACACCGCAGCCAAACCAGTGAACCCTCGTACTCCTCTCCGCGCGGGCTTCCACTGTCGCGTCTTCCCCGGCTCCGCGTCGTCCCCTTCCTAGGCCTCGGCGTCGTCCACCGCCGTGGTGCTCTCCGCGCGGCGTGGTCAACGTGGTCAAGGAACAACTTCCATCGGAAGAGTACTGTACGTGGAGAGGCTGACATTTGGGTCCACGGCCACAGCCCAGTTTTTTTGTGATTTGCCAAGTAAGTCGCTTTGTCAGGCCTGTTGGGCTGCAAATCTTTCAAGACGAGGAGAGCTTTCATTCGGCTGGCCGAGAAAATGGCCCATCAGTAATGAGAAATGGGTTGTACATTTTTTTAACACATCAAACCGACAATTAGTTTCAAATATCTTTTTTTCATTTCGAGATTTTAAATTACATTAATTTTTATGCATGGAGAATTTGTTGTATTTTATATTGGTATACATTTATTTTTAAAATCTGTTTGAATGTGAGTCAAAATTTCGGGATTAAAAACAGTTCGGACCGCACCAAAATATGCAAAATTTTGTATAATTTTTTAACCGTGGCCACAATATGGGCTGTAATGCTAACAAAAAGAATATGGGCTCCAAAAAAACCTTAATAATTAGCAAATGGCCTGTAAATTATTAGAAATAATTGCAGATGGGTTGTATGCTGTTTTCCACAGATTTGAGGCTTTCCTAAAAAAAGGTTGACGCACAAGCAGTGACTGTTGGATGGCCATCCAACGGCCGTCGTGCTTCTTCAATCTCTGCTCTTCCTGCTCCAGCCGCTCAAACATGCGCCGGCGGGACTGCCTGCTCCCTCCTCACCGCGGCCGGCTCTGCTGCCGCGCAGGCCGCACCGCCCCACCGTACTCCCATGACTGGCCTAGCCATCCCTCTACTCACCCACACCTGCTGTTATTCTCCGGCGACCGCAGACGAACCAGTAAACCCTCGTACAGTCGTACTCCCCTCCGCGTGGGAAACAACTGCCGAGTCTTCCCTGCCTCCATGTCGTTCCCTTCCTAGGCCTCGCCGTCGTCCACCGCCCTGGTGCTCTCGGCGCGGCCTGGTCAACGTGGTCAACGACCGACATGCATCTGAAGTGGACTGTACGTGGAGAGGCCGACAGCTGGGTCCACGGCCGCACGCAAGGAAATGCCTCCTTATTACGCGCAAAATAATGATTCCTCCACCTGACATCAGGGACCGAAAGGGCCTCTGTATTTCGCGAAAAAAATGTTACCGCCGCTGACAGCTCGGACCCACCAGCTATATCTTCGCACGCAAGGAAGTGCCTCCTTATTACGCACAAAAAATGAATACTCCCCCTGTTAGCTGGGACCCAGTATAGTGGCAGGCTGACTTGTGGGCCTACTAAGTTGACGGGGACGGAGGGCTTTGTCAACTTAGTCAATATGCACGATTCTAGCTCCAGTAACCGTACGATGTCCATCCAACGGCCGTAGTGCTTCTTCAACCTCTGGTCTTCTTGCTCCAGCCGCCCAAAGCAGCGCCGGTCGTGCTGCATGCTCCTGCCTCCCGTGGCCGGCTTTGCTGCCGCGGAGGCCTCACCGCCCCCTACTATTCCCACCGCTGGCCAGGCCCTGCGGCGACGGCAGCCTCACACCGCAGCCAAACCAGTGAACCCTCGTACTCCTCTCCGCGCGGGCTTCCACTGTCGCGTCTTCCCCGGCTCCGCGTCGTCCCTTCCTAGGCCTCGGCGTCGTCCACCGCCGTGGTGCTCTCCGCGCGGCGTGGTCAACGTGGTCAAGGAACAACTTCCATCGGAAGAATACTGCACGTGGAGAGGCTGACATTTGGGTCCACGGCCACAGCCCAGTTTTTTTGTGATTTGCCAAGTAAGTCGCTTTGTCAGGCCTGTTGCGCTGCAAATCTTTCAAGACGAGGAGAGCTTTCATTTGGCTGGCCGAGAAAATGGCCCATCAGTAATGAGAAATGGGCTGTACATTTTTTTAACACATCAAACCGACAACTAGTTTCAAATATCTTTTTTTTCATTTCGAGATTTTAAATTACATTAATTTTTATGCATGGAGAATTTGTTGGATTTTATATTGATATACATTTATTTTTAAAATCTGTTTGAATGTGAGTCAAAATTTCGGGATTAAAAACAGTTCGGACCGCACCAAAATATGCAAAATTTCGTATAATTTTTTAACCGTGGCCACAATATGGGCTGTAATGCTAACAAAAAGAATATGGGCTCCAAAAAAAACCTTAATAATTAGCAAATGGCCTGTAAATTATTAGAAATAATTGCAGATGGGCTGTATGCTGTTTTCCACAGATTTGAGGCTTTCCTAAAAAAAGGTTGACGCACAAGCAGTGACTGTTGGATGGCCATCCAACGGCCGTCGTGCTTCTTCAATCTCTGCTCTTCCTGCTCCAGCCGCTCAAACAAGCGCCGGCGGGACTGCCTGCTCCCTCCTCACCGCGGCCGGCTCTGGTGCCGCGCAGGCCTCACCGCCCCACCGTACTCCCATGACTGGCCTAGCCATCCCTCTACTCACCCACACCTGCTGTTATTCTCCGGCGACCGCAGACGAACCAGTAAGCCCTCGTACAGTCGTACTCCCCTCCGCGTGGGAAACAACTGCCGAGTCTTCCCTGCCTCCGTGTCGTTCCCTTCCTAGGCCTCGCCGTCGTCCACCGCCCTGGTGCTCTCGGCGCGGCCTGATCAACGTGGTCAATGACCGACATGCATCTGAAGTGGACTGTACGTGGAGAGGCCGACAGCTGGGTCCACGGCCGCACGCAAGGAAATGCCTCCTTATTACGCGCAAAATAATGATTCCTCCACCTGACATCAGGGACCAAAAGGGCCTCTGTATTTCGCGAAAAAATGTTACCGCCGCTGACAGCTCGGACCCACCGGCTATATCTTCGCACGCAAGGAAGTGCCTCCTTATTACGCACAAAAAATGAATACTCCCCCTGTTAGCTGGGACCCAGTATAGTGGCAGGCTGACTTGTGGGCCTACTAAGTTGACGGGGACGGAGGGCTTTGTCAACTTAGTCAATATGCACGATTCTAGCTCCAGTAACCGTACGATGTCCATCCAACGGCCGTAGTGCTTCTTCAACCTCTGGTCTTCTTGCTCCAGCCGACCAAACCAGCGCCGGTCGTGCCTCGTGCTCCTGCCTCCCGTGGCCGGCTGCGATGCGGCGGAGGCCTCACCGCCCAGTACTACTCCCACCGCTGGCCAGGCCATCCCTCTACTCACCCACACCCCCTGTTATTCTGCGGCGACGGCAGCCTCACACCGCAGCAAACCAGTGAACCCTCGTACTCCTCTACGCGTGGGCATCCACTGCCGCGTCTTCCCCGGCTCCACGTCGTCCCCTTCCTAGGCCTCGCCGTCATCCACCGCCCTGGTGCTCTCGGCGCGGCGTGGTCAACGTGGTCACGGAACGGCTTCCATCGGACGTGGACTGTACGTGGAGAGGCTGACAGCTGGGTCCACGGCCGCAACAAGGAAGTGCCTCCTTATTACGTGCAAAATAATTATTCCTCCACCTGACAGCGGGGACCCACCGGACGGGCCACCGTATTTCGCGAAAAAAACGTTTGCCCCTGACTGCTGGGACCAACCAGCTACATCTTCGCACGCAAGGATGTGCATTCGGGCAAAAAAATTGATTCGCCCCCCTGACTGCTGGGACCCACCCGCTACATCTTCGCAGGCAAGGAAGTGCCTGACAGTCGGGACCCACCTGGTCGAAGCGTACGTAGCGTTGTCATTCTGGTCGCGAACGTGTACATACATATATACTGGTGGATGTAGAGGCGCGCACGTGTCGTAGTAGAGGCGCGTACGTGTCGTATTAGAGGCGCGCACGTAGCATGTACACGTACCTACAGCGGCCAGGGTGCAAGAAAGAAAATACGGCCACGTATGTGTACATACGGGCAGGGTCTGGAACGCCTACTCGCGCATACGTACGGCCAGGGCTCGTGTACATGGTTGGGTCGGAACGGAGAAACAGCGTCGTCGTGTTCATGGGGAGGCAACGGAATGCGTCGTGTTCATGGGGAGGCAACGGATTGCGTCGTGTTCATGGGGAGGGGTGTGGCGTACCACAAAACGGAGGAAACGGACCTCCTACGGTCGAAACGGGGGTCCTGTTGATGGGGAGGAGTGTGGCATACCGCAAAACGGAGGAAACAGGCCTCCTACGGTCGAAACGGGGGGTCCTGTTCATCGGGAGGGGTGTGGCGTACCGCAAAACGGAGGAAACGGACCTCCTACGGTCGAAACGGGGGTCCTGTTGATCGGGAGGGGTGTGGTGTACCGCAAAACGGATGAAACGGACCTCCTACGGTCGAAACGGGGGTCCTGTTCATCGGGAGAGGTGTGGCGTACCGCAAAACGAGACTCCACGGGATACTGTTCATCTCCACCGTCGACCTCCTCCAGCCTCCACGGGCTACCGTCGACCTCCTCCAGCCTCCACGGGCTCCTGTTCATCCAGCCTCCACCGCCCGCTACTCCATCGGCTACTGTTCATCCAGCCCTCCACACCATGGGGTCCTGTTCAACCACCCCTCCACGGGCACCCCTCCATCGTCTATTGTTCATCCAGCCCTCCACCACACCACGGGGTCCTGTTCTTCCAGAGGCAACGCCACCGCTCACTGTTCATCCAAACCCCCCCGCAACGCTCACTGTTCATCCCAGAGGCAGCATCGATCGGCTTCAGTTAGCAGCAGTAGCGAAGGAATCGCTCGATCGGGTTCAGTTAACAGCCATCGGTCGATCGCTCGGGTGGAGTAACGCGTTGCCTGCAGTGCAATCGCTCGGGTTCAGTTAGAGCCCAACGCCTTGCTCGGGTTCAGTTAGAGCCAACGCCTCGCACACACGCGCGTACGTGTACGAGAGAAACGCGCATCACTCGGCCCCCGACCTCCCACCGTAACCGGGAACTCCCCGAAATTTTCCTCGCCCTCGCTTCTACCATGGTTTTTTCCGTCATGGACGGCCCAAAGAATGTCATGCAGCTGCGTCTCCGGCCCGCCCAGTACGAAAAGCCCATTTCTGTCATGATTTTTTGTCATAGAAGTAGGAGCCCACCACATCTATGATGATACCGGGTTTTGTCACAATTATCGTCATAGAAGTGTCATATGTATGACAGAATTTTTTTTCGTTCGGCCCAAAATGTCACGGATGTGTCTTTTTTTTAGTGGACTCTATATGAATGCCTCCGGCAGTGTACCGGGATATGCAATGAACCAAAAGTGACATGTATGAAAGAATTATGAACAGTGGCTTTGCCACAAATACTATGTCAACTACATGATCATGCTAAGCAATATGACAATGATGAACGTGTCATGATAAACGGTACGGTGGAAAGTTGCATTGCAATATATCTCAGAATGGCTATGGAAATGCCATAATAGGTAGGTATGGTGGCTGTTTTGAGGAAGATATAAGGAGGTTTATGTGTGAAAGAGCGTATCATATCACGGGGTTTGGATGCACCAGCGAAGTTTGCACCAACTCTCAATGTGAGAAAGGGCAATGCACAGTACCGAAGAGGCTAGCAATGATGGAAAGGTGAGAGTGCGTATAATCCATGGACTCAACATTAGTCATAAAGAACTCACATACTTATTGCAAAAATCTACAAGTCATCAAAAACCAAGCACTATGCACATGCTCCTAGGGGGATATATTGGTAGGAAAGCACCATCGCTCGTCCCCGACCGCCACTCATAAGGAGGACAATCAAAGAACACCTCATCTTCCAAATTTGTTACATAACGTTTACCATACGTGCATGCTACCGTACTTGCAAACTTCAACACAAGTATTTCTCAAATTCACAACTACTCAACTAGCACAACTTTAATATCACTACCTCCATATCTCAAAACAATCATCAAGCATCAAACTTCTCTTAGTATTCAACACACTCATAAGAAAGTTTTTACTAATCTTGAATACCTAGCATATTAGGTTTATTTAAGCAAATTACCATGCTATTTAAGACTCTCAAAATAATCTAAGTGAAGCATGAGAGATCAATAGTTTCTATAAAACAAGTCCACCACCGGGCTCTAAAAGATATAAGTGAAGTACTAGAGCAAAACTATATAACTCAAAAGATATAAGTGAAGCACATAGGGTATTCTAATAATTTCCGAATCACGTGTGTCTCTCTCAAAAGGTGTGTACAGCAAAGATGATTGTGGTAAACTAAAAAGCAAAGACTCAAATCATACAAGATGCTCCAAGTAAAACACATATCATGTGGTGAATAAAAATATAGCTCCAAGTAAAGTTACCGATGGAAGTAGACGAAAGAGGGGATGCCTTCAGGGGCATCCCCAAGATTTGGCTTTTTGGTGTCCTTAGATTATCTTGGGGGTGCCATGGGCATCCCCAAGCTTAGGCTCTTGCCACTCCTTGTTCCATAATCCATCAAATCTTTTACCCAAAACTTGAAAACTTCACAACACAAAACTTAAAAAAAAATCTCGTGAGCTCCGTTAGCGAAAGAAAACAAAAGACCACTTCAAGGTACTGTAATGAACTCATTATTTATTTATATTGGTGTTAAACCTACTGTATTTCAACTTCTCTATGGTTTATAAACTATTTTATTAGCCATAGATTCATCAAAATAAGCAAACAACACACAAAAACAGAATCTGTCAAAAACAGAACAGTCTGTAGTAATCTGTAACTAACGCAAACTTCTGGAACTCGTAACAATCAGCCAAAATAGGACGACCTAGACGATTTGTTTATTGATCAGCAGCAATTGGAATCAATATTTTATCACGTTCTGGTGATTTTTAACAATTATTTTCGTGAACAGAAAGTTTCTGGAATTTTCTGCAAGATCAAATAACTATCATCCAAGAAGATCCTATAGGTTTAACTTGGCACAAACACTAATTAAAACAGAAAAACACATCTAACCAGAGGCTAGAACAAATATTTATTCCTAAACAGAAGCAAAAAGCAAAAAAACTAAAAATAAAATTGGGTTGCCTCCCAACAAGCGCTATCGTTTAATGCCCCTAGCTAGGCATAAAAGCAAGGATAGATCTAGGTATTATCATCTTGATTCTTAATTCTTTTAGCGGAGTTATGCTCGAATCCGGGAGGTTCTTTACGTTTCCCTTCATATTCGGAAATCTTGAGATCTAAAGAGTCCAACCACTTATTGCAAAGGGTAATCAACATATTCATGCGGTGGAGATTCCCGCTAACACTCTTAAGAGGTTCAAGAGACTTTTGTAAAATCTTAGTTACTTCACAAATTTTCTCAAAAACATGCATTTCCTCTTGGGTATGATGAGGCCCCTTTTGTTGAGGTAGTGTTCCTACTACCTTCAATAATTTCATGCGCAATACTGGGATCAATTTCAATAAAATTGCCTTTGGCAACGCAATCTAAGAGTTGTCTATGAGACATATTTAGTCCAACATAAAAGTTGCGAAGCAAAATTCTAAAATTCACCTCTAGGGTACAATTACGATAAGATTCCATCATTCTAAACCAAGCATCTTTTAAGTTTTCTCCTTGTCTTGGTTTGAAGTGAAGAACCTCAAACTCAGGGGACAAAGGAGCAGATAAGGGACTAGCCATAACGACAAGCAAACGGCAAAGAGGCGAACAAAAAGAGAGGGCGAATAAAACGGCAAGGGTGAAGTGGGGGAGAGGAAAACGATAGGGAAATGGCAAATAATGTAATGCGGGAGATAAGGGTTTGTGATGGGTACTTGGTATGTTGACTTTTGCGTAGACCTCCCCGGCAATGGCGCCAGAAATCCTTCTTGCTACCTCTTGAGCACTGCGTTGGTTTTCCCTTGAAGAGGAAAGGGTGATGCAGCAAAGTAGCGTAAGTATTTCCCTCAGTTTTTGAGAACCAAGGTATCAATCCAGTAGGAGGCTATGCGCGAGTCCCTCGCACCTACACAAACAAATAGATTCTCGCAACCAACACGATAAGGGGTTGTCAATCCCTACACGGTCACTTACGAGAGTGAGATCTGATAGATATGATAAGATAATATTTTTGGTATTTTTATGATAAAGATGCAAAGTAAAATAAAAGCAATGGAAATAACTAAGTGTTGGAAGATTAATATGATGGAAAATAGACCGGGGACCATAGGTTTCACTAGTGGCTTCTCTCAAGAGCATAAGTATTTTACAGTGGGTGAACAAATTACTGTTGAGAAATTGACAAAATTGAGCATAGTTATGAGAATATCTAGGTATGATCATGTATATAGGCATCACGTCCGAGACAAGTAGACCGACTCCTGCCTGCATCTACTACTATTACTCCACACATCGACCGCTATCCAGCATGCATCTAGAGTATTAAGTTCATAAGAACAGAGTAACGCCTTAAGCAAGATGACATGATGTAGAGGGATAAATTCATGCAATATGATAAAAACCCCATCTTGTTATCCTCGATGGCAACAATACAATACGTGCCTTGCTGCCCCTATTGTCACTGGGAAAGGACACCGCAAGATTGAACCCAAAGCTAAGCACTTCTCCCATTGCAAGAAAGATCAATCTAGTAGGCCAAACCAAACTGATAATTCGAATATACTTGCAAAGATAACCAATCATACATAAAAGAATTCAGAAGATTCAAATATTGTTCATAGATAAACTTGATCATAAACCCACAATTCATCGGTCTCAACAAACACACCGCAAAAGAAGATTACATCGAATAGATCTCCACGAGAGAGGGGCAGAACATTGTATTGAGATCCAAAAAGAGAGAAGAAGCCATCTAACTAATAACTATGGACCCGAAGGTCTGAGGTAAACTACTCACACATCATCGGAGAGGCTATGGTGTTGATGTTGAAGCCCTCCGCGATCGATGCCCCCTCCGGCGGAGCTCCGGAACAGGCCCCAAGATGGGATCTCGTGGGTACAAAAGGTTGCGGCGGTGGAATTAGGTTTTTGGCTCCGTATCTGATCGTTTGGGGGTACGTAGGTATATATAGGAGGAAGGAGTACGTCGGTGGAGCAACGTGGGGCCCACGAGGGTGGAGGGCGCGCCTGGGGGGGTAGGCGCGCCCCCTACCTCGTGGCTTCCTGGAAGCTTCCTTGACGTAGGGTCCAAGTCTCCTGGATCATGTTCGTTCCGAAAATCATGTTCCCGAAGGTTTCATTCCGTTTGGACTCCGTTTGATATTCTTTTTATGCGAAACTCTGAAATAGGCAAAAAACATCAATTTTGGGTTGGGCCTCCGGTTAATAGGTTAGTCCCAAAAATAATATAAAAGTGAATAATAAAGCCCAATAATGTCCAAAACAGAAGATAATATAGCATGGAGCAATCAAAAATTATAGATACCTTGGAGACGTATCAGCCCTCTGGTTTATATAGACACCGGAGGGGACTAGGGTTGTACAGAGTCGGTTACAAAGAAAGGAATGTTCATATCCAATCGCCAAGCTTGCCTTCCACGCCAAGGAGAGTCCCATCTGGACATGGGTGAGAGTCTTCGGTCTTGTATCCTCACAGCCCAACAGTCCGGCCCACATCAACATGTCGGACGTCTGAGGACCCCTTAGTCCAGGACTACCTGAGTAGCCCCTAAACCAGGCTTCAATGATGAGGTGTCCGGCGCACTGATTGTCTTCGTCATTGCAAGGTGGGTTCCTCCTCTGTATACTCCAAAATAGTCTTTGAACACAAGAATATAGTCCGTCTCTGCAAAACAAATCCCACACACAACCGCAGAGAGTATAATATTTCACGAGTCCAATCCGCTGACAACTTTTCCCAACGTGACATCACGTCTCTGTTCAGTCATTATTTCGAACCGGTTTCATCCTGCCGTTCCACGTTATGAGACGCGGCTTCATTGGCACGTCTTGTCGAAGCAGAGATCGTGTCCCCTTATTACGGGATTCTCATCAATACGGGCGTGGGTAATCCAACCGTGTCGTCTGCACAACCCTTGGGAATAGCCGAGGTTTGAGGCGAGTGGGGAGGCGCTTGACATTCACTGCCTTTATAAGGAGATAAGAATTCCTTTCTTTCACCCACGCCTTCTCTCTCTCTTCCCTTCCATTCTCGAGCTCCAACGCCCAAGTTCTCATCTTTTCCGCCCCAAGAAAGCACTCCAATCATGTCAGGATCCGGAGCGCAGGGCAAGTGGATGGCCTCCTCTGTCAAGGAGAAGGACATCACCAAGCTCCAGGAGGCCGGGTATTTGGCCAAGGAAATCGCCCACCGGCTTCCGGCCAAGGGGAAAATCGTCCCCACCCCGGAGCCCAATGAGAGGGTGGTGTTCATCCCCCACTTCGTCTGCGGGTTAGCGTTTCCTCTCCACCCTTTCGTCCGCGGACTCATGTTCTATTACGGGCTAGACTTCCATGATCTAGCCCCAAACTCCTTCCTCAACACCTCGGCATTTATTGTCGTGTGCGAGGCTTTCCTCCGCATCCCGCCTCACTTCGGACTGTGGCTCAAGATCTTCAACGTGAAGTCGAAGGTGGTGGATGGCCAACACGCAGAGTGCGGAGGCACCATGGTGAGCAAGATGCCCAACGTCACATGGCCCAAAGGTACCTTTGTGGTGACCGTCAAAGAGTGGCAGAAGCTGTGGTTCTATATCACAGAGCCTCGCGATGCCACCTGGGTCGCGACTCCCGAATTCCAGTCCGGAGCTCCAATGCGGCTTACCTCCTGGCTAGAGAAGGGCCTGAATTGGTCTTCGTCAGACGAGCTGACGGCGCTACAAACACGCATCCAAAGCATGGCTAGGTTTGTCACCTCCGAATAGGTGGCCATCGTCGCGTGTTGAGGCATGCTCTCGCGATCTGTAGATCGATCTTGCGTGTCCTGCTCTACTGTCCAAGTCCCGTCGAAGGTCATCTATACAACCATGAGCTGTGTTATTCTTGCCTTTTCGGCGAGGTGGGGCGGTCTGGTGTTCGGCTTGAGTTGCCTCTTTATTCGGAAAGAGTTGTCGATGACCTGCCGCATTGTGTGATGATGGTACGGGCTCCAACGCCTCATCATCAAACTGAGGTAGCAATCTATGCTTCGGGTAGCTTTTGGCTGGGCCACTAAGATTGTATTCTTCGGCGGCCAGGACTTTGGTCCATCTATCGTTGAGTAGGTCTTGGTCAGCTTGAAGCTGCCGTTGCTTCTTTTTCAGGCTCCTTGCAGTAGCAATTAGCCTGCGCTTGAAGCACTCCAGCTCGAGGGGTTCTTCGGGTACGATGAAGTCTTCATCACCGAGGCTTACCTCATCTACCGAGAGCGGAAGGTAGTTGTCGTCCTCCGAATTGTCGCTGGGCAGGGCCTGCTCATCGGGGCTGGCTTGCCCGTTTTCTTGTTCCTCCTGTTCGGATCTTGCTCCAACAGGGTCTTCATTGATTTCGGCATCGTCCGAAGTACTATTTTCTCCGGTGCCAGCGTTGCTGTGATGTGACTTAGAGTGGCGTTTAGGATGCCGGTACTTAGACTGTGTCTCAGGAGGTTTATTCTCAACTTGATCTTCTTTGTCATCATCGCTAGCTTTTTTAGGTCTATCAACCATGTACACGTCGTACGAAGAGTTGGCCGTCCCACGTCCCGTGAATGGCGGGGCTTGGCCTTGCTCCTTGTCGGCATCGTTGTCTATACCGTCGATGTCTTCGGAGCCATAATCAAGCATGTCGGTTAAGTCCTCGACAGTGGCTATGAACTGGGTGGCGGGTGGGAAGCGAAATTCTCCATTATCAGCCTCTAGCTCGAACCGGACAAAGTTAGGTTGTGAGTCCCCTGCCAAGGACAGGCTTTTTAGTGAATTTAGAACGTCGCCCAAGGGCGAGTGTTGGAAGATATCTGAGGCGCCGAACTCGAAGATCATAACCAATCCAGCTCTGCGCCCGCAGGTGTGCGTGGTTCGGAACTTATAGCCGGAGACGAGTCCGGAATTCCGTTGACGCAGACATTGCAAGGTGCTGAGTTCGTGTGCGGCTCCAACGCCGCAGATTCTGCGGTTTCGGATGGCGCAATCTGCTCCGGATCTAAGGCCGTAGCAGTTATAGGAACAATCTCCTGAATCTGGTCCGGTGCAGATTTAAGTCATGTTCATCGGAGCGAGAGGGAGCGATCGCCGTGGTCTCAAATCCGTTGAAGATCAAGTCCCCACGGATATCCGCGACGTAGTTCAAGCTTCCAAATCTGACCTGGTGGCCAGGGGCGTAGTTATCGATCTGCTCCAGATGGCCGAGCGAGTTGGCCCGTAGTACGAAGCCGCCGAATACGAAAATCTATCCTGGGGGAAGGTTTCTCCTAGGACAGCGGCACTATAGACGATCAAAGGGGCCATCGAACCTTTCATCGACGGCATAGTGGAACTCTCAATGAAAGCACCAATGTCGGTGTCAAAATTGGCGGATCACGGGTAGGGGGTCCCGAACTGTGCGTCTAAGGTCGATGGTTACAGGAGACGGGGGACACGATGTTTACCCAGGTTCGGGCCCTCTCTATGGAGGTAATACCCTACTTCCTGCTTGATTGATCTTGATGAATATGAGTATTACAAGAGTTGATCTACCACGAGATCGTAATGGCTAAACCCTAGAAGCCTAGCCTGTATGACTATGGTAATGAGTATATGCTTTTCAGACTACACCCTCTGGTTTATATAGACACCGAGGGGGATCTAGGGTTACATAGAGTCGGTTACATAAGAAGGAATCTTCGTAGTTGGTCGCCAAGCTTGCCCTCCACGCCAAGGAGAGTCCTATCCGGACACGAGTACGGTCTTCGGCCTTCATGTCTTCACAGCCCACCAGTCCGGCCCATGGATAATAGGCCGGACGCCCGAGGACCCCTTAGTCCAGGACTCCCTCAGTAGCCCCTGAACCTGGCTTCAATGACGAGAAGTCCGGCGCGCAGATTGTCTTCGGCATTGCAAGGCGGGTTCCCATTTCCGAACTCCAAGATAGTCTTCAGATGTAATGATTGTATCCAGACTTGTATACACAACTACAGAGGATATAATATTTCACGAGTCCAATCCGTTGACAACTTTTTGGTAATATGACATCACACCAGCTCGGTCATTATTTTCGAACCATTAGCTAGCCCGTCGTCCCACGTCTTGAGATGTGGCTTTATTGGCATGTCTTATCCAAGCGGAGATCATGTATCCCCTTTTTTAAGGGATTCTTATCAACCCGGACGTGGGTAACCCAACCGTCGCTTGGGTGCAACTCCTTGGGAATAGGCAAGTTTTGAGGCCCAGGAGGAGACGTTCGATATTCCCGGCCTTTATATAGGGGTACAGACCCGTCTTTTTCTTTCACGCTTTCTTCTTCCTCAACCCCTGCTACCCCGAGTTCCAACACCCGGGTTTCAATCGCCACAGGCTCTAATCATGTCCGGATCCAGCCGTCAAGGCCGGTGGGTGGCTTCTTCTGTCACGGAGGGAGATATTGCAAAGCTTCGGGCGGCGAGGTATCTGAGCGCAGAAATCCTTCATCGGCTTCCTACCGAGTGGCAGGTTATTCCCACCCCCAGATCCGGCGAGAGGGTCGTGTTCGTGTCCCACTTCCTCCGCGGGTTAGGGTTTGCACTTAATCCCTTCGTCCGAGGGCTCATGTTCTATTATGGGCTAGATTTCCAGGATCTGGCCCCGGCCTCTATTCTTCTTATCTCGGCGTTTATCGTCACGTGCGAAGCCTTCCTCCGAACTCCTCCGCACTTCGTCTTGTGGCTCAAGACCTTCGATGTGAAGCCGCAAGTGATAGAGGGGGAACAGGCAGAGTGCGGTGGTGCCATAGTGAGCAAGCTTGCTAGCGCTGTTTGGTTGAAGGGATCCTTTGCCAAATCTTCCGATTTATGGCAGCAGGGGTGGTTCTATATCACTGAGCCCCGTGGCTCCAAGTGGGCAGCTGCGCCCGCATTTTGATCCAGCCCCCCAATTCAGCTTGCATCGTGGATTAATAAGGGGTTGGACTGGGTATCAACGGATGAGGTGCAGGCTTTGCAAAGTCGCATACGAAGCCTCATTGAGAGGGACATCAATATCATCAACGTTGTTCAAGTAATGCTAGTCCGCCGGACCCTGCCGTGCCAGCGATGGCCTCTCCGCATGTGGGAGTTCAATCCAGAAGGGCCGCAGACTCTTCAGCACTTCTTCGGCACTATGCATGAAGGAATGTGGAGATTATTTTTCAGGAAACGAAAGCAATATAATGGCCGGACACCACCGAAGATAGAGGCCTAGACTGTAACCATCCGGACACCCTGGTAAGTACCCGTTCACTGAACACCTCATAATCAGACACCCAGTGGTAAGACACTGACCGAATCATCCTTTTTCAGGGCTGGATAAAGAAAGTGGAACGGATTAGGTGTCTGGCTCCCCTTCCCGAAGACTCAGCTAATCCTATGTTAACAAGGATGCTGGCCTTGGCACCATACCAGGCGCCGGCAAGGGAGGGTAACGAGGAGAGTGAGAAGACCCGAGATGACCTTTATTCCGGAGGTAAGCCGGATACTGAGTCTGGAGAAATCGACCTTTCCTCGCCTTAAAACAGAGGCGAAAGAGGACCCAGTATCCCTTCTCTGAGCAGGAGGAAAAGGGCTGCCTTCGAAGGTTGGGAGGGGCGGTCTCCCAAGAGGGGCAAGATGCCACCGTCGAGCGGCTTGGGTTTGGAAAGCGACGCCGTTGAACAGCTCTAACATGGGGACAAGCCCTCGACCAAACCGTAAGTGAATCCGGGTTACTTTGATAGCGTCCCGCTCCTTTGCCGTTACCGAACATATACGTAACGTGTCTGTGCATTCTTACAGGTCAGCACAGAGTTTTTCTGCGCAATCCTCTTCTTCGGGAAGTCTCGTCCCAGAGATGATGGAGAGCGAGACGCCTCCCCCAACCTCCTCACCTAATAAGGCGGACGACTCTGAAGTGTCATCGCGGATGGTTTTTCTTGATCAACAAGCTATGCAGGGGATAAAAGAGGCAGTACCCGAAGGTGGATCTCCGACCGTCCGAGATTCTGGGGCTGATAATAAAGGCCCCAGACTGTCTGGCTCGCAGCCAACGATGATTCTGGAGACGGGTGAACGGATTCCTTCAAAGGATGGTTGTGCTCCTAGCGCGGCTTCCGGAGACCCGGAGGCTCCGGATATATGTCGAGACATGTTGCGAAAAGCATCTGTCTTGGGGGAACAGCGTACCTTGATGGGTACAGTGGTTGAGAAGATTTTGTCCGTGAAGAGCGGATTGAATGAAGCCTTCATGAGCCTGCTAAAAGGTTTCGAGGTTTGTGATATAATGTATTCAGCTATGTTTTATTTGCAAAGATGCACCTGCGTATAGGTAGTAGCCCCTGAGACTCGGTTGGCTTCCACTGGGAAGCGAACGGAGGATCGAAAAGAATTACTCAAGGACTGATCTGATGAACTTGAACGCAGGCTATTTCCCCCTTAGCTACTTCCCAGACTATGGATATTGCCGAGCTGTAGCGGAAGCTTGACGTAGCAGGGGATGACCTTGCGTTAATTAATATGTGTCTTGACGAGTCGCAAGGTATGTATTCGGGGCAATCCCCATACATTTTTTGTGGTTTAAGCATGATGCTAAAATCTATATGCTGGAATATGCATGGCTGCAGATGGTGCTGCCGCTGTTGAAGTTCTTCGAGCAGAGTTGGCCCGGGCCAAGGAGTAGGCCCGGTGTAGCAATGCGGCTGCCGAAAAGGCATCGGCTGAGTTAAAAGCCAAACAAGCTGCATGGCGCCAAGGCAAGGAGAAGATATCCACGATGGCGCTCGAACTGAAAAATGCTACTGGCCGCTGTAAATTTCTAGAGAAGGAGAATGAAGCCAAAACGGCTAAACTGGACAAGGCCTTACAAGAGGCGAGAGAAACGCGGTCGGAATCCAGAGCAGCCCGTGAGGAGATCCGGCAAGCTGGGGAGATTGCGGCTGGTAAAATCTTTCTGCTACAGACTAAGTTCGGCGATCCGAACTATGCTCAGCTTGACCGAGTGTGGACTTCTCCGGACGAGTTTTTAGACTTGCCGAAGAGTTCTTCCGATGCGGCGCAGTATTATCAAGCGCGAGAGGGGTACGCAACGGAGAAGCTTTTCTGGTCACAGTTTGGCGCATCAAAGCGCCCTCTGTTGCTGAATGAACAGATGTCCCAGTGGGCCGAGCTTCATAGGATATCCGGCGCTGCCATGAAGAACGTCATAATCCGGTTGTGGCCAACCGACCCTGTTCCGAATAGCTACTTCGGTTTGGTGCAAAGGCTTGTTGACGCGGTGCTGCGTATCGATGCTGTGAAGCGGTTGACGTGCAGTGAGGGTGCACGGATGGCTTTTGCCCGAGTCAAGACATTCCGGGGGAAGATGAAGGCCATCAATGTTGCGGCGAAGAGTCCACCCAAGGGCAAGGACCGTACTGAACCGGAGCATTATTTTGAAGACGTCCTAGAGGCCGCCCGCTTGATAGAGGGTCAGTGCTCGAAAGACATAATGTTTGAGTGAGGTGTATGAGAATTGTAAAAGACAATTTTATAGTTAATCTATTTTTGTGTTTTGCTCGAAAGCTTGTATTCCTCCTGTGCGACCGTTTTAATATAATCTAAAAGTTTTCCAGTCGTTGGCTTCAGCCCCCTCGTAGGAAGTACGGGGGTGTTCGGAAAAGCATTTAATCACTCTTTATCCAACGTCTTGGTCCATGAAGGAGGTGATAATGCGGCGAACCCGGCAATCGGACTATAGGGCGTTAACTCTTTCACTTAGCCATAGGAGTTTTATGGTGGGGCTACGACATAGCCCCTGGTATGTATGCGGCGTATTGTAATATGGTGCCTTACATATTTGATCTGAAAAAGATCCCTCGTGTGACACGGAGAACCGCTATAGATTCCAATAAGTCGTCAAGTGGTTGACCAACTCTCGCCGCATCATGACAGTTAGTTTTCAGCTTTCTCTACTGAGGTACTTGACCAGATGAACCGGAAGCACAATCGCAGTAGTTCTCCCTTTACTACCCTAGCCGATGGAGCGGAAGGTAGGGTAGCAAGCACAGGAGCCAGGCAACCCAACTATTGACCCAAGACAATGATTCGGAGCTGATGCATATAAGGCCAAACTTGCGACGCCGAAGTACGCTATAGAGCTGTTCGGACTTTTGCTGGCAACTCATTTGTTCCCATATCGAGCCTCTGGCAGGTTATGCCAAGGTATATCTGTGAAACAACCATAGGAGCCATATTCATTGGCGAAACAACACGAATGATTAATTCGGATACTGTTTACTGGGACCTGAGCGATATGCCAATGATCACTTTATATATATAAAGACCACAACCCCGGCTATTTGACATGCTCGGGGTCGCAGGCGGAGGAAGAGGCATAGTACAGGCTCGAAATAAAGAGTGCGGTCTACAAAACGTTATTTTAGACCTCCTGTCGCACGTCTGCGCCGCCTGTCCTCGGCGAGGGGAATCCTTGATGGAAGTATCCCCTTAGGTGAGTGTACGGATCCGAACTCCGATAGAGTCAGTTTTAGATGTTTGCCCTATTCGTCACCTGTTTTTAAGAGATAGTGAAGGAAGAAATAAAAATAAAATAGATAAAAAGTGTTACGGGAATGCTTGCAGGCTTGTCCGTAGTGTGCTTCCACCAATGCCCATGGTATCTTGAGTGCGTAGTGATGTATGCGCGGTACAAATTTTGCAGGTGTATGAGGTGGGCGGTGGAAGTCGAACTGCTATTTTTGCTCCAGGAGTACTCGATCCTCCGGTGGAAATTGCTTCTGACCCCGGTATTTCGTTGGTGAGCCTCTCCGTCGTCCCTGTCGCCTGGCGGCCTCCTCCCCTTGTGTTCGGCATTGAGCTTGCCGGCCTGCTTAAAGACCCAGCAGTTTCTGTTAGTATGATTAGCTAGTTTATCGGGGTGGCCGTGAATCTGGCAGGGTCGGTCCAATATCCTCTCTAGGTTGGATGGTTCGTCTCGGTTCGCCTTGATCGGCTTCTTCCGTTGAACGGGCTTGGGATTGCTGAATCCGGCGTTGACCGCTGTGTCGCGTGATCTTTCATTATCATTGTGAATGTTGTGTTTGCTTCGTCGTGGCTTGCCGTTGCCGTCTCGTATTTTGGAAGTGCCCGGGTCGCTGGCGCTGTTGCTTCTACGAGTGAGCCAGCTGTATTTTCCTGCGCAAAAGCGGGTCATTAGAGCAGTAAGGGCTGTCATGGATTTAGGTCCTTCTTGACCGAGGTGGCATGCAAGCCATTCGTCCCGGACGCTGTGTCTGAAGGCTGCAAGGGCTTCCGCGTCCGGATAGTCGATGATTTGGTTCTTTTTGACTAAGAACCGAGTCCAGAGCTTCCTGGCTGACTCTCTGGGCTGCTGGACAATGTGACTTAGGTCATCGGCATCCGGTGCCCGGACATATGTTCCTTGGAAGTTGTCAAGGAAGGCTTCTTCCAAGTCTTCCCAGCTGCCTATGGAATTTTCAGGCAGGCTGTTTAACCAGTGCCGAGCTGGTCCTTTTAGCTTTAGTGGGAGGTATTTAGTGGCGTGGAGGTCGTCTCCACGGGCCATATGGATGTGGAGGATAAAATCTAATATCCAGACCGCGGGATCGGTTGTTCCGTCGTATGATTCAATATTGACGGGTTTGAATCCTTTGGGGAATTCATGATCCATTACTTCATCAGTGAAGCAAAGAGGGTGTGTGGCGCCTCTATGTAGGGCCACACTGCAACGTAACTCCGAAGGAGTCCATTTGCGGTTTTCGGCTCGGGCGTGGCTAGGTTTGTCACGTCCGAATAGGTGGCCATCATCGCATGTCAAGGCATGCCCTCGCGATCTGTAGATCGATCTTGCGTGTCCTGCTCTACTGTCCAAGTCCTGTCGAAGGTCATCTGTACAACCATGAGCTGTGTTATTCTTGCCTTTTCGGCGAGGTGGGGCGGTCTGTTGTTCGGCTTGAGTTGCCTGTTTATTCAGACAGAGTTGTCGACGACCTGCCGCATTGTGTGATGATGGTACGGGCTCCAACGCCTCGTCATCGAACGGAGGTAGCAATCTATGCTTCGGGTAGCTTTTGGCTGGGCCACTAAGGTCGTATTCTTCGGCGGCCAGGACTTTGGTCCATCTATCGTTGAGTAGGTTTTGGTCAGCTTGAAGCTGCTGCTGCTTCTTTTTCAGGCTCCTTGCAGTAGCTATTAGCCTGCGCTTGAAGCGCTCCTGCTCAAGGGGTTCTTCGGGTACGATGAAGTCTTTATCGCCGAGGCTTACCTCATCTTCAGAGAGCGGAAGGTAGCTGCCGTCCTCCGAATTGTCACTGGGCAGGGCCCGTTCATCGGGGCTGGCTTGCCCGTTTTCTTGTTCCTCCTGTTTGGATCTTGCTCCAACAGGGTCTTCATTGATTTCGGCGTCGTCCAGAGTACTATTTTCTCCAGTGCCAGCGTTGCTGCGATGTGACTTAGAGCGGCGTTTAGGGCGCCGGTACTTAGACTGTGTCTCAGGAGGTTTATTCTCAACTGGATCTTCTTTGTCATCATCGCTAGCTTTTTTAGGTGTATCAACCATGTACACGTTGTACGAAGAGTTGGCCGTCCCACGTCCCGTGAATGGCATGTCTTGGCATTGCTCCTTGTCGGCATCGTCGTCTATACCGTCGATGTCTTCGGAGCCATAATCAAGCATGTCGGTTAAGTCCTCGACAGTGGCTATGAAGTCGGTGGCGGCTGGGAAGCGAAATTCTCCATTATCAGCCTCTAGCTCGAACTGGACATAGTTCGGCTGTGAGTCCCCCGCCAAGGACAGGCTTTTTAGTGAAGTTAGAACGTCGCCCAAGGCGAGTGTTCGAAGACATCTGCGCGCCGAACTCGAAGATCGATAACCGATCGAGCTCTGCGCCCGCAGGCGTGCGTGGTTCGGAACTTATAGCCGGAGACGAGTCCGGAATTCCGTTGACGCAGACATTACAAGGTGCTGAGTCCGTGTGCGGCTCCAACGCCGCGGATTCTGCGGTTTCGGATGGCGCAATCTGCTCCGGATCTAAGGCCGTAGCAGTTACAGGAACCATCTCCTGAATATGGTCCGATGCAGATTTAAGTCATGTTCATCGGAGCGACAGGGAGCGATCGCCGTGGTCTCAAATCCGTTGAGGATCAAGTCCCCACGAATATCCGTGACGTAGTTCAAGCTTCCAAATCTGACCTGGTGGCCAGGGGCGTAGCTATCGATCTACTCCAGATGGCCGAGCGAGTTGGCCCGCGGTACGAAGCCGCCGAATACGAAAATCTGTCCGGGGGGAAGGTTTCTCCTTGGACAGCGTCACTATAGACGATCGAAGGGGCCATCGAACATTTCGTCGACGGCACAGTGGAACTCTCAATGAAAGCACCAATGTCGGTGTCAAAACCGGCGGATCTCGGGTAGGGGGTCCCGAACTGTGCGTCTAAGGTCGATGGTTACAGGAGACGGGGGACACGATGTTTACCCAGGTTCGGGCCCTCTCTATGGAGGTAATACCCTACTTCCTGCTTGATTGATCTTGATGAATATGAGTATTACAAGAGTTGATCTACCACAAGATCGTAATGGCTAAACCCTAGAAGCCTAGCCTGTATGACTATGGTAATGAGTATATGCTTTCCAGACTACACCCTCCAGTTTATATAGACACTGGGGGGATCTAGGGTTATATAGAGTCGGTTACATAAGAAGGAATCTTCATAGTTGGTCACCAAGCTTGCCCTCCACGCCAAGGAGAGTCCTATCCGGACACGGGTACGGTCTTCGGCCTTCATGTCTTCACAGCCCACCAATCCGGCCCATGGATAACAGGCCCGACGCCCGAGGACCCCTTAGTCCAGGACTCCCTCACCAAGCACCAGACCTTGCAACGATTCTTCGGAACTATGCATGAAGATATCTAGAAGGTGCTCTTCAAGGGCAACGAGACACCGCCGGAAACGACCGAGGACCGCGGGCACGCCCTGGCCCATCCCGCCAGTGCGGTAAGTCTTTCGCATTTCAAGGTGTATCCTTTACTTGCTCGTTAGAGGAAGATGTCTAAGCTTATCTATTTACTTATTTATTTATTTATTTCAGGCTTGGACAAAGAAGGCGGAGCGGATTCGGTGTCCAGCTCCGCTGCCCGAAGAACCAGCCATCCCTCTTCTGACGAAGATGCTGGTTCCGGTGCCCTACTAGGCGCCAGAGAAGAAGGCCAAGGGGGCCAAATGCGTCCTCCGTCGCAAGGGTGCTTCGGACGTGTCGTCCAAAGACAACAAGACTCACTCCTCCGCCGCCGAGGACGACAAGCAGGAGGAGGAAAGCAACTCCCCCTGGGGGAGGAAGGAGGAAGAGGGCGGCCTCCGCAAATCTGGAGGTAGAGACGTCCAAGAGGGGGAAGGGCTCCCTCGCGGATAACTCCGCGTGGGATGTCGACAGCAGCCCTGAGCCGCGCCCCCGAAACAAGCCCCTGGCCGAATCGTGAGTACTGAAAAAATCGGACACATCCATGTATCCGGCCTCTCTACTTCATAGTCTTAACATGTTGAATGATGCACTTGCAGTCCGGCTCGGTCTAACCTCGTGCGATCCTCATCCTCAGGGAATTCGCTGGACACGAAGGCGATGGACAGCGGGTCCCATCTGGAGGCCCCCTCTCCCAAGGCCATGGGTGACACCGAGGTGTTGTCCCGAAGGGTCCCGGGCCAGGGAGAGACTCAGGAGGATGCCAGGGCGGCGCCAGAGGGTAAAACCTCGGCCGCCGGACACATGGGGGAGCAAATCCCCATGGAGACTGCCGATGGGGACCACATTCTGTTCGGCCCCTAGCCGAATACGGTCCCGAAGACCTGTACGGCTCCGGAATCAGGCATGCAGCCTCCTTTGAAAGAAGGAGGTGTGCCCATTCCGCCGGTGACCTCTGTCCAACCAGAGGCACCGGAAGCTCTCCTGGAAGCGCTGCGAAGTGCTTCCATTATGGAGGAACACCGTACCCTTATGGGTATGGTAATTGAGAAGATTCAGTCCGCAAAGAGCCGACTGACCGAAGCCTGCACAAGCCTTCTAACAGGCTTTCCGGTAAGCAACGCAATTATGTAAAAGAAAGTCACAGTATACACAGTAGCCCCTGAGACACTGTCTAGTTTTTGAAAAGAAAAGCTGGACAGAGGATCAAATAATTTTCGCAGGAGCCTAACCATATGTGTCCATCTGAATAAGTAGGCGTCGTTGCTGACTGCGACTGCCCACGCTGCCAAAGTCTCCGGACTGAAGCAGAGACTTGAGCGGGCCGAGGAGGAGCTCGGCCAAGCAAAGAAGCAGATAAAGGAGAAGCAAGGTATGTAATGACCTACTGTATATTCGGAAGAAATAAGTGATGTGTATTGACCGGAGTGCCTCGATATTTGTAGGAGCGGCGTCCAAGGTCGAGGCCCTTAAAAAGGCACTGGCCGAGGCCGAGAAGAGAGCGGCCGAGGAGCGAGCAGCCCATGAAAAACACGTGGCCAGGGTTGATGAGGTCCAACAGGAGCTCCATGACGCCGTCCAGAAGTGCGAGTCCTTCGAGCGCAAGAGTGCGGATCAAGAGACCGAACTCGCCA
This sequence comes from Aegilops tauschii subsp. strangulata, assembly GCF_002575655.3. NCBI lineage: Eukaryota > Viridiplantae > Streptophyta > Magnoliopsida > Poales > Poaceae > Aegilops > Aegilops tauschii. The sequence continues at coordinate 629,586,857 of NC_053036.3, read as the reverse complement.
AGGCTCGCCAGAGCACACAAGATGCCCGGGTGGAAGCCCAGGGTGCCCTACATGAAATCCAGGAGGCCAAGAAAATTACAGCGAGTAAGGCCTTCATTATGCAAACCAAATATGTGAAGAAGAGGTATCTCTTACTAACCCGGATTTGGAGTTCTCCAGGGGCGTTTGCGGATCTGCCGCCGAGCCGAAGAGGGGGGCTCAACGGAGAAGCTGTTCTGGTCGCAATATCTTGCGTCAGACCATCCGGTGCCCTTAAGCGATCAGCTAAAACAGCTGGTCGAACTACATAGGGTGGCCGAACTGGCCATGAAGGATTTCATAGTCCGGCTTGACGCTATCAAGCGGTCGGTCTGCATCGAAGGTACGCGAATGGACTTCGCCCGCGTCAAGGTGCAGTGGGCGAAGATAAATGCCGCCAAGCTCGCGACCGAGGGACCGCCCACTGGCAAGGAGCACCGCACGCCCGACCATCAGGCCGTTATGAAACAAAGCCGTTATGTAATATAATGCTTGTTTATTATTTGAAATTTTACCTCCTGTGCGGCCGTTTTTATTAAATCTGAGAGTTGGCCAGTCGTCGGCTTCAGCCACCACGTATGTAGTACGGGGGTGTTCGGGATGGAATCTAAACACTCTTGATCCAATTTTGCTCAAATTTCAGTTTTTTGGTTAAATCTGGTCAAACTACTTATTCAAGAAGTATTAATGTTACTACATAAATATTCAAGGATATTAGTGTTACTAAATAATTATTTCTATTTTTTGAATTTTGGTCAAATCTGGTCAAACTATGGTCAAACTATGGTCAAACTGTGGTCAAACTTATTCAAGAAATATTAGTATTACTAAATAATTACTGTTTTTTTAGAATAATAGTTTCAAACTCAAACGGTGAAACGTGTGACCTAATGCTCAAGCTAAACTGTTGAGGGTTAATAGGATTGACAACTTACATTTGTCAGGAAAACAACAAGTGCATAATTGGAAAGTAGAGGGAATAGAACTCTGAAGTTAAGCGTGCTTGGGCTGGGGGAGTGAGAGGATGGGTGACCGGCCGGGAAGTTAGACGATTTGGAATGAGTGATCCACACTTGAGTAGTTAAGAGGGGTGATTACAGACTAAATCATCAAATAATTCAGAAAATTGAAAATCGAAAAAAAGTTCAAATTTTTTTTCCAAATTTTTTAGAAAAACCTTTAGTACCGGTTGGTAACACCAACCGGTACTAAAGGTCCCCAATACCACGGCGCGAGCTCACGCCACGTGATGGGCCTTTAGTGGCGTTTCGTGCCGAACCGGTACTAAAGGGGGGGCCTTTAGTCACCAATCTTTAGTGCCGGTTGCAGAACTGGCGCTAAAGGCCCTTACGAACCGGTGATAAAGCTTCGTTTTCTACTAGTGTAGGCCGATTTACTCTCGGGCGGCGAGCCGGAGCGGCGCCACATGGCGTTCACACCGCGGCGACGGGGGAGGTGTCCGTCGGACTGCCGGGCTTTCAAGCGAGTCCGCGTGGGACCCCTTCGTCAGTCCTATGTGGCAGGTGTGCCCGGACGCGCTCGGACGTCCCATATCCGCCTCATATTTGGGGTGGATATAAGGGGTGCCGGTCAGCCAGTTCGTTTGAGCCATCCGTCTGGGTCAAAAAATCATGACCTGTCAGTGACCGGACGGCCCATCCGGACGTATGTGGCGGGTTGGGGCGCCCAACTGTAGATGCTCTTACTCCCTCCGTTTCTTTTTAGTCTGCATATAAAATTTGCTCTTACTTCATGTATCTCTTCGGATTCAACATTTTTATCTACATAATAATCCTGTCGGATCTGTCCCTTTTTACATATTTACATGTTATATTTCAAGCATGTTCCAGTTGATTTTAAGTGTCTGAGGACTGAGCTTGCGCAGTTCAACATCCATTTTGGTTAGTATAGCAATGCGTCGTGCTGAACTGCTCAGCTACCGAATACAGTTTCAGGTTGCATCATTTTCCCCTCACCGCTGACATACTCCCTCCGTTCTAAAATAAATATCTCAACTTTGTACTAAAGCTAGTACAAAGTTATACTAAACTTGAGACACTTATTTTGAGACAGAGGAAGTAGCTTATAAGACACGTTTGTTCAATTATTGAAAGTTTCATGCAAGGCCTTAGCATATACTCCCTTCGGTTTTGAAATTCTTGTCATTTTCGACAAGGTTACATATAGTCAAAGTTTTTGAAATATTCGTTTTGGAAGTATGAAGATCACATACATGAGACCTGCTTCGCCCCCCCCCCCCCCCCCCCAAAACCCCCCCCCCCTAACGTATAAGGGCATTTTGGGCATACGGTCCATAACGTATCCCACGCCCGTAGGCGACGTCTGCCGACGCGTACAGCCGAGTCAAGCCGACGGCCCGAGCTGATACGGCCGCATGTTGCAAAAAAAAAACACAGTCGTGCACCCACGCCCTAGCAGTTCGTTCGGCGATCACGCGGCCCGATCCAACGTTGCCCCCGCCGGCCGATCGCCGCCGCCCTTGTCCGCCCTGGAGTACGACCCCGACGCCGGATGCAAACGGTTGTCGCCGTCCCCAGGCCCCCCACGACGCGTCTCACCGCGTCCGTCGTTTGCCCGACTTCTCCCCTGATCTGGCGCCCATGCACGTCGTCGTCCGCAATTATGCCGCGGTCCGGCCTCCATGCACGTCGTTGACGTCGTGGTGGCCCCACCCCGCCACGCGGCGTTCACGTGTTGCGTGACGGCTCGGCGTGGCGCACCAGCCTTTTACGGGGGGTATCGGCATGGACAGGCGGGGGTGGGGGGTTAAAATATGACCATCGTGCCCCTCCTCACGAAGGGGTATGGGCTAATCTCAGCCCTTGATGTGTTTAGGGGGGTGGGGTGTACCGAAGCGGAAGACACATATATAGATGTTTGCCCTGAAAAATACTCACTCCCATGACAACACTTATTTTGGAACGGAGTGAGTACTTTCTTAATATCATATAATGGTTGGTTATATATTTATACTTCAATATAAAACTGTAGTTATTAGTCATATTTTGGAGACTGTGTCTCTGTCCAAAACGTCAAGACCTTGTCGCATATTTTGGAAACTATAGTAGTTAGCCAAAGGAGTCAGCAACTCTTGTGGCATGGCTAGCTTGAAAATGTGGTGTAGCGATTCCATCACCAAGACAAACAAGAGCCGCGATAGGAAGTTGCCTTGTCTTAAACCTCTGCCGTTGAACAACGTAATGCCTGTCGATCCATTCACTAAGACCTGGGTTGTTGCCGTGGACAACAAACCGCAGACCTAAGTGATCCACTTCCGTCCAACACCAAACTTACTCAACACTTCCGTTGCCAGCTTTTGAAGGACCGGACAATGGTGTGGCTGTTACTCCGGTGCTGCAGATTATGCCTGAGCTTCGAGTCCAGTTTGGTGCTCCGGTTTTGCCTCTGTCCGTCGAACAACTGAAGGTGCCCCCCCCCCCCCCCCCCCCGGCGATCTCGATTGCGGATTTATTGCTTGCATCACCTCGGGAGTCTAGCCAAATACTTGATGCCGAGGAGTGTGGTGATTTGGATGTTGTTGTCTCTCACTCGCCTAAGTCCAATGGGTGTCAGGCGTCAGGCAGCCTACCTCTCGGTGTCATGGAGCGTGGTGTTTCAGATGTTGCTGCCCTTCCCTCGTCTACGACCAATCGAGCAGGTGATGCCTGTGAGTGACACGACTACTGAGCCAAGTGTGTTGCCACCTACTCCAAACCCAGATGCTCTCTTCGCGAAGGAACTTTGTGACTTGCTCGTCAGTGTGGAGACTGCTAGACCTGGTCTGGGTAGGTCGATTGCTTGCCTCTTGACTGGGACGCCAATAAGGGGCAAACAAAAGAAGGTGGGCAAAGGAAAGAGTGGCGCCACATGCAAGGCGTCTCTGACTGCTTGATGGATAACCTTCGATCTCTCGGACCGTCCTTGAGAGGTGTCAGATGCCTTGTGTCCAGGTGTTCTTGTCGGCGGTCTCTTGGTGTAGTAGCAATGTCGGGTTCTGTGGATGTTGTGTATTCAAAGAGACTGGCAGGGTCACCTGTGCGGTTGGGGGTTTCTTGCCATGTGAGTAGTTAGTATGTGCCCCGTTTGTATTGGTTTTCGCCCGGTTTTCCACAAATTAACTGGGCAATTCTCTTCTTCTTAATTAATCGATGAGGCAAAACTTTTGCCTCCGTTTTGAAAAAAAAAACTTACTCAACACTTTTGAGAAGAAGCGTCCGGTCCACCATATTGAATGCCTTCGAGATATCAAGTTTGATCAAACATGATGGATCTCCTAAGGCATGGAGCGATGAGCCTTGAATAAGCATGAAATTATCATGCAAAGTGTGTCCCCTAATGAAAGCGCTCTCTGGTGCGAGCCAACAAGCCGAGGAAGATCCGGGCTTTTTTCTTAAGCTCCACCATATGGTGCACCACCAGTAGGTAGGTTTTTCACTCGGCTTTCTTTCTTTTTTGGGAAATGCCTAACTAAATATGCTCGGTACCTAACGCCCACTCTTCGTCTCCAAACAGGTCACAACCTGACTGTCTGGTTGGCAAGATCAAAAGCTAATGGTATGCCGACTCACAAAAAGACTAGTCACAAGGATCAAAGAAAATTGAGTCAGAAATAAACAATAATGTTATCGACTCGGTTTTAGGTCAAATTTATTTACCGTGTCGACTGCACAAAGAGTCTCCTGATCGGCTCAGTTCCAAGCCCAATACAAGTATCGTGCCTGAGGCGGAGAAGGAGGGGACGAGCAGTGAGGCCATGCATTGTTTGACGAATCCACCTGCTTTATACGGGGTCGCTCAGGATCATCGGGCGTGTCCTGTCCTCCATCATGGCGCATGAGGGGGCGGGACAGTATAGTGTTAAAAACGCTCTTATATTGTAGGGCTGAGTACAAATTTAAAGACTTATGTATTATTAGGGAGCCGAGCTGTGCGGGCCTCGTCTCGTCTTGTTAGGGAGCCGAGCTTTCGTTTTCGAACCGAAGGAAACTACAAACAGAGTTCACAAGCAGATATCGTCAGATGGAAAGGTGAGAGACGTGTGAGCATCTGGGAGAGGGCATGCAGGAGATGGAGTTTGCAACCGGTGTCCACAGTTTTTTTTCCGAAGGGATACACTCGGTGGCATGCAAGCCAACCAACTAGTACTACTACTCGACAACGAGCAAACTAGCAAACCAACCTATGGTTAGATGGTTAGGAGGACGATGATATCCAGCTAAGTAACACTTATCTAGCACTTGCATGTGTAAACACATAAGTATAGTATAGTGTTAAAAACGCTCTTATATTGTAGGGCTGAGTACAAATTTAAACTCAAGAATTATGTATTATCCATTTATCCCAAACAGGTGGCTAGCTAGCTACCTCCTCTGCGAGGAGAGAAGCTTATGGATTCAAAGTCAGGGTGCGGAGGCGAATCGAAGAAGGCATGCGACACGAGGCTCTCACTGAATAGCAAGAAGGTGGGTAATGAGGGGCCGAAGATTACATCCTTGTGCGTCTTCTTGTCTTTGAGATTGTACAATCTGGCCACATCGCAATAGCGACTTCCAATGAGGATGGCGCCGCTTCCAACGGAGACTACCATTGTCATCGTCACAGCGTTGCTGCCACCCAACATTGTGACCCGATGGCGCAGCATCCAGCTCTCCGCCTTGTAGTCCTGCAACACCCAGATGTCCAGCGATGTCTCGCTTTGCATAGCCGCGACGCAGAGCTCGCCGTCTAGCTCGAACAAGCTCCAGCTTGTGGTAGCATCGCCGGGTCGCTCCGGCGGCCGCGACATGAGGCGGAACGTCTCGGAAACCGTATGGAACACCAGCATCTTGCCGGTGCGGGTAGCTTCCGGGTGCAGAGAGAACCAATGGAGGATGCCGCAGTGAGCCACAGGAACTTCATACCGGACCCAGCTGGTGGGTAGGTCTGCTGGAGTTGGTGCGCGGCCCAGTCGTCGAGGCAAGGTGCTGGCAGTGGAGAGGATGTAGTAGGAGTGCTCCCTGGCTTCTCCTTGCAAGCAATGGCACAAGAGGCGATACTCGTTGGAGGAGCCGTGCAAGTAAAAGCCGCAGGCACAGGCGGTGAAGCACGGCTGTGGAGCCAACGGCGGCAAGCTGGCTGACTGTCTGGTCATCGGGTTGCAGATAATGTAGCGGCTGGGTTGTGGCTGCAACACCAGCAGGCCGTCCAGAGAATACAATACTCGGCACCACATTAGATGGGTTCGGTTGCAAAGAAAGCGGATCGGCCTAGGCCTGGGATCAAGAGATAGACGGATGGTTTCCACGGCCAATAAGGAGCTAGGGTCATACACGTGCCCGGGGCGGATGATCATCTCGCGCGTGCAGCTGGCCGCGTGGGCAGCGTGGGCGGCCAGGAAGGAGCCGTCGGTGGTGATGCGGCGCCATCTCTTGCACACGGCGCGGCAGCGGAGCACCGACTTGGACGGGAGACGGACAAGGATCTCCACCAGGACGTCGTCGCACAGCCCCACAACACCCGGCGCCGTCTCCATCTTTTTACCACAACGTACGTACGCGTTGGTTCCGGCCTGTACCTAGCTATATGTATGCATCTATATATCAGCCTAGAGTTAGCACTAGCAAACCTAGTCGGACACGTACTACATGCACGTCGTCGCACTAGCAAACCTAGTCGGACACGTACTAGGTCATGGTGGGTCTGCCACACCATGAAGTTGGAGTCACTGAAATCAAGGATCGTGCGCATGTGAGATCAGATGGAGAGAAGTTGGACGGCATTGGCAGAGGGAGCAGTAGCGCGTCGAGCAGCGCCGGGGGGTTGCTGCTGCCGCCGCGGCTGAGGCTCGATGAGGAGTGGATTACCATGGCGGCTTAGGGTTTGGAGAGAGGTGCAGCTGAAGGGATTTATGTTTTAGGAAAGTAGGAAGGTTGAGTTTTGTAGAAATTGCACGCATCATATTGATCGGGCTGGGTGTGTGTATATACACACGTACAAGAAGCTAACCAACAACCTTGCAAAAAAAAAAGAGCTAACCAACTACTCGATCTATGCCACGGTTTGATTACAACAGGTATATACGTTCAAACCGTGGGTAGATTGTTAGACTGTATATACGCAGACTTTATATACACCTTGTATTGTACCTCTTGGTACCTCTATATAATGAGATAGCAGACTGTATAATGAAAAATAGAAAGAGAGTTGAGATCAGACTCCCTAGGCCTGTGACTAGGAGTCAGAATAAGAAGAATGATACTGCTACTGGTGTAGGTGGCTCCACCCTGCCTTCTGGTAGGGCCACTAGAACCAGGAAACAAACCAATCATTCCAAATGAGAGGTCTCATTTGGAACTGCAGAGGGGTGGGCAAGAGAGGAATGGCCACCTGCCTCTCTGACATAATTAGTGATCATTCCATTGACTTCCTGGGTTTGCAAGAGACTTTGAAAAGAGATTTTTCTCCTAAGCTTATCAGGAAATTTGACCCTTTTGGCATATTCCATTGGGAATGGGTGCCTGCTGTAGGCAGATCTGGTGGTATCCTATGTGGCATTCGCATCAACAACCTGGAGTTGTTAAGTTGCACAAAGGCAAGTACATCTTGCAGATGAATGTCAGAGATAGTAAAACTAAAGTTGCCTGGAGTTTCTTAGTGGTCTATGGCTCGGCTCATGAGGAGTTTAGGGAGGAGTTTCTGAGGGAGTTAGCTTCTTTCTGTCATAACACAGATTTGCCCTACATTGTAGGGGGGGGGGGGGGGGGATTTTAATATTCTTAGACACAATGGTGAGAAGAACAAGAAAATGCAGCACTCTAAATCTACAGACTTGTTCAATGCCATTATTAATACCCTGGGTCTTAGAGAGATGTATATGAGTGGAGGCCAATACACTTGGACTAATAATCAGTCACATCCTACCCTTGAGAAACTGGATAGAGTGCTCATTTCTGATTCCTGGGAATGTTTATTTCCTCTGGCATCTTTGAGGAAGTTGGTCAGAGAGCTTTCTGACGACAACCCTCTTCTTTTATATACTGATGAGGAAAAAAGAGAGCCTTCCAAGTCTCGAGAGTTTCGTTTCGATCTTTCATGGTTGAAAGATGATAGATTTCTCGACCTGGTTACTAAAATTTGGAGTAGGAAAGTTGCAGCCTCGGACCCCATTGACATCCTGAATATTAAACTTAAGAGATTTAAGTCGTACTTCAAGGGATGAGGCTCGGATAAATTTGGACATGCCAAAAAGCGTAAAGAAGATTTGAGGATCGAACTGGAAATGTTGGAAGAGGCAGAAGAGGATGGCCCTTTGCCTCCCGAGCTTTATGGTAGAAAGGTCGATGCATATGTTGAGCTGTGTGAACTGTTAGCTACGGAGGAAATTTATTGGCTGCAACAATCTCATGAGCGCTGGCTCTTGAGAGGGGACCGTAATACAGACTATTTTCATAAAATAGCCAATGGCCGTAAGCGGAAAAACACAATTCATGCCCTCAAATGCGGAGAGGTGGAGATAGAGGGCACTGACAACCTTCTGGCTCATGCCACTAGCTTTTATAAAGATCTGTTTGGCCCGGCACCTGGTAATTTGTTCCACCTTGATCCTGATACCTGGGCAGACAATGAGAAATTGTCTGCGGATGATAACGCCGATCTTATTAGAGAGTTTTCTGAAGAAGAGATCAAAGATGCTCTATTTGACATGGATGTCAACAGAGCCCCCGGCCCTGATAATATTCCCGCTGAATTTTATCAATGTTGTTGGGATATAGTTAAGGTTGATATAATGCATATCTTTGATAGCTTCCATAAAGGTACCTTGGATGTGCAGCGTCTTAACTATGGGATTATTACTCTACTGCCCAAGTTATCTGGAGCTGACCGTATTCAACAATTTCGCCCCATCTGCTTACTTCGTTGTCCATACAAACTCATCACAAAAGTTATGGACAGAAGGGTTGCTAGATATGCCAATATTCTTATTAGTCCTACACAGAATGCTTTTGTGAAGGGCGGGAGCATCATGGATGGGGTACTTGCTCTTCATGAGCTTCTCAACTACACTCATGTTAAGAAGAGGGTCGGGGTAATCCTCAAACTTGATTTTGAGAAAGCTTACGATAAGGTTCACTGGGACTTCCTGTTGGAATGCCATAAGCTTCGGGGTTTTGACCAGAAATGGTGCGGTTGGGTCAAACAAATCGTCCGTAATGGCACGGTTAGCATTAAACTTAACAATTGTGTGGGGCCGTACTTCCAGAGTGCTAAAGGAGTGCGGCAGGGTGATCCCCACTCACCTTTCCTCTTCAACCTTGCTGTGGAGTGCCTGACCAAAATGATTAAAAATGCCCAGAAAAACAACCTTATTGTGGGGTTGGCTTCTGGCCTGATCCCTAATGGGGTCGTGGTCCTGCAATATGCGGATGACACGATAATTTGTTTAGAGCACGATCTGGAGAAGGCGTGAACCTGAAGCTACTCCTGTATACTTTCGAAATGATGTCTGGGTTGAAAGTTAATTTCCACAAGAGTGAAATTCTAACTGTGGGGGGCGATGACCATATTAATAAAGCTTACGCAGATCTCTTTAACTGTGATATTGGTCATTTCCCTCTTAAGTATCTAGGGATGCCTGTGAGCTTTACTACCCTTCGAAACTCAGACTGGGAGTTCATCGTTGATAAATATTTAGTCAGGTTTGATGCCTGGGTTGGGAATGCTGCTTCTATGGGAGGGAGACACACCCTTTTGGACTCGGTGGTCACCCAACTCTCTCTCTACCACATGTCCAAGTGGCTGATGAATAAGACTTTTGTGGAAAAGTTGGATAAGCATAGGAGGAGATTTTTCTGGCAAGGTGCCAATAAAAAGCGACGGTATCATCTGGTTCGATGGAGCAGAATCTATAGGTCCAAGGATAAAGGTGGACTAGGTATTAAAGACTTACGCAAACAAAATATCAGTCTTATGCTTAAATGGTGGTGGAAATTGGATACCCAACATGGGATTTGGCAAGATATTGTGAAAGCTCGTTACCTAAGAAATCAGACAGTTGCGACTGTCGAGACCCGCTTCAATGACTCACCATGCTGGAAAAATCTCTTGAAAATCAAGGAACTGTATGTGATTGGGAGGAAAATCCATACGGGATCTGGTGATCTGACACGGTTATGGAAAGACTCCATTAACGGGCTGACCCGTTCATGGACCAATTCCCTAGGCTTTACAATATTTGTGTTGCACATGATTGCACACTGGACAAACTGGAGACTGTGGTTTGTGCTGACTTTTTCCGTAGAAGATTAGACGACGATTTAACAAACCAGTGGCTGTCACTGCGAAGCTGTGTTCATAGGCTGAATCTGTCCGGAGACAGAGACTCTGTGTACTGGTGTTTGAACAAGTCGGGTAGGTTCACTACTAAGTCTATGTACAAATGGTTAGAGCGACCACTTAGTGGGTGTACCTATAAGTGGATTTGGAAAGCTAAACTACCCCTTAAAATCCAGATCTTTCTGTGGCAACTTGCTCAGGATGCGGTACTTACCAGGCAAGTGATGCACCGACGAAAATGGCAAGGGAATCCTATGTGTTCCTTTTGTCACCAGATTGAAATGTCCCAGCACTTGTTCTTTGGTTGTTCTATGGCCAATGTTGTTTGGCGATCGATTGGGGTCATGCTTGGGACAGATTTGTGTCCTAGTAACTACTGGCAGTTTTTTGTTTCGTGCTACTCCTTCTTGCCGGGATGTGAATCATTCTATACCGTGGCGCTTGGAGCTGTCACTTGGGCCATCTGGCTGGCTCGTAATAGAGCTACTTTTGAGAAAAAAATGATCAAATCTCCTTTTGAGATTGTCTTTACGGCAGTGTCTTTTCTCTTGTATTGGGCAGGGTTGCAGGCGGGAGAAGACGTCAAGCAACTCCGAGCGGGTGCTCAGATGATCCGCAACGGGACCATGCTGATGATGAGGGCCTGCGAAGCATCCAAGGGTGGAAAGTGAAAGTGCAGCGCTGGTTCCGGCTCGTTGCTCCCTCTGTGACAACTTCGCTAGAGATCTCTGTGGTGGTTGCCATGATGATAAGACTGTATTAGCTTTACTTTGCGATACTCTGTGGGGTCGTGCCATTCTGCTTTTGTAATAGGGCTAGTTTTATTTTGGTGCTGCTGAGGTTTTCGCCCCATAGCACTCGTTTCGATGGCGGGCGAGTGCGGTGGGTTTCCTAGCAGTGCGTTGAACTCGCTCTCCCCTTTTCCCTGTTCTTGGACTGTCTACCGAACTTTGTATTTCCGTTCTAAGTAATGGAAAGGGGGATTGTCCCGGTTCAAAATATATATATAATGAGATAGCTACACCCCGTTTAGGGTGTCGAGCAGTTTCCCAAAATATATATTTTACATGGTATTAGTTTAGGGTTACGATGTCTTCCGCTGCTCCCGCTGCCATCGTCGCGCCGGCTCCCGCAGCCGCTGCCGTCGCTGCGCCGGCCCAAGCGTCGGCTTCTGCCGTCGTCCCTTCACCGCCCTTCCTTGCCTCTCGGGCCCTTGCCGAGGCCTGGTGGCAAGCCCAGTGCCCTGGCGGCGCCCCTCCTGGTTCCCCGATCGGATCGGGCGCACAGGGCGATCTGCCTCCGCCGGTCTCCTCCGCCGGTCCGTCTTCCTTGACCAACACCAGGGCGCCGCCGCCCTACCGCTGTCCTGCACCCACGTATGGCGTCTCTACCACACCGAACTACGGCGTTCTGTACCCGAACGGCCTCTCGGCGTCAGCCTATGGTGCTCCGTGGTATGGCACCCCTGCATCGGGCTATGGCGCCATGCCACCGCCGCCGTCTGCCTGGCCGGCGCCTCCCTATGGCGCGCCGCCCTTGCAACCCTGCGCGGCGCCGTCGCGCCCTCAACCCTATGCGGCACCGCCGCCTCCACTGCCCTACGGGGATGCACCTACTACGTCGCCTGGGGCCCCGGTTGCATCTACCGGTGATGCCCTAGCTGCTGCTCCTCGTGGCGCCTACCCGCCGTCGCCGTATGCTGGTGTTGTGCCTAGCTATGACGCACCTCCGACGATCGCCCCACACCCGGAGATGGATCCATCGATGGGTCTCTATATTGGGGATCGTAGCAGAATTTTAAAATTTTCTACGCATCACCAAGATCCATCTATGGAGTCTGCTAGCAACGAGGGGAAAGGAGTGCATCTACATACCCTTGTAGATCGCGAGCGAAAGCGTTCAAGTGAACGGGGTTGATGGAGTCGTACTCGTCGTGATCCAAATCACCGATGACCGAGTGCCGAACGGACGGCACCTCCGCGTTCAACACACGTATGGAGCAGCGACGTCTCCTCCTTCTTGATCCAGCAAGGGGGAAGGAGAGGTTGATGGAGATCCAGGAGCACGACGGCGTGGTGGTGGATGTAGCGGGATCCCGGCAGGGCTTCGCCAAGCACCAGCGGGAGGGAGAGGTGTTGCAGGGGGAGAGGGAGGCGCCAGGGGCTGTGGTATTGCTGCCCTCCCTCCCCCCCACTATATATAGGGACCCCTGGGGGGGTGCCGGCCCTGGGAGATCAGATCTCCAAGGGGGCGGCGGCCAAGGGGGAAGGGGGGTGGCTTCCCCCCCAAGCCAAGTGGGGCGCCCCCCACCCCTAGGGTTTCCAACCCTAGGCGCAGGGGGAGGCCCGAGGGGGGCGCCCCAGCCCACTAAGGGCTGGTTCCCTTCCCACTTCAGCCCATCGGGACCTCCGGCATAGGTGGCCCCACCCGGTGGACCCCCGGGACCCTTCCGGTGGTCCCGGTACAATACCGATAACCCCCGAAACTTTCCCGATGGCCGAAACTGGACTTCCTATATATAATTCTTCACCTCCGGACCATTCCAGAACTCCTCGTGACGTCCGGGATCTCATCTGGGACTCCGAACAACTTTCGGGTTTCCGCATACTAATATCTCTACAACCCTAGCGTCACCGAACCTTAAGTGTGTAGACCCTACGGGTTCGGGAGACATGCAGACATGACCGAGACGCCTCTCCGGTCAATAAACAACAGCGGGATCTGGATACCCATGTTGGCTCCCACATGTTCCACGATGATCTCATCGGATGAACCACGATGTTGAGGATTCAATCAATCCCGTATACAATTCCCTTTGTCAATCGGTATGTTACTTGCCCGAGATTCGATCGTCGGTATCCCAATACCTTGTTCAATCTCGTTACCGGCAAGTCTCTTTACTTGTACCGTAATGCATGATCCCGTAACTAACTCCTTAGTCACATTGAGCTCATTATGATGATGCATTACCGAGTGGGCCCAGAGATACCTCTCCGTCATACGGAGTGACAAATCCCAGTCTCGATCCGTGCCAACCCAACAGACACTTTCGGAGATACCCGTAGTGTACCTTTATAGTCACCCAGTTACGTTGTGATGTTTGGTAACCCAAAGACTCCTACGGCATCCGGGAGTTACACGCTCTCATGGTCTAAGGAAAAGATACTTGACATTGGAAAATCTCCAGCAAACGAACTACACGATCTTTGCGCTATGCTTAGGATTGGGTCTTGTCCATCACATCATTCTCCTAATGATGTGATCCTGTTATCAATGACATCCAATGTCCATAGTCAGGAAACCATGACTATCTTTTGATCAACGAGCTAGTCAACTAGAGGCTTACTAGGGACACGTTGTGGTCTATGTATTCACACATGTATTACGATTTCCGGATAACACAATTATAGCATGAACAATAGACAATTATCATGAACAAGGAAATATAATAATAACCATTTATTATTGCCTCTAGGGCATATTTCCAACAGTCTCCCACTTACACTAGAGTCAATAATCTAGTTACATTGTGATGAATCGAACACCCATAGAGTTCTGGTGTTGATCATGTTTTGCTCTAGGGAGAGGTTTAGTCAACGGATCTGCTACATTCAGGTCTGTATGTACTTTACAAATATCTATGTCTCCATTCTGAACACTTTCACAAATGGAGTTGAAGCGACGCTTGATATGCCTGGTCTTCCTGTGAAACCTGGGCTCCTTGGCAAGGGCAATAGCTCCAGTGTTGTCACAGAAGAGAGTCATCGGGCCCGACGCATTGGGAATCACCCCTAGGTTGGTAATGAACTCCTTCATCCAGATTGCTTCTTGCGCTGCCTCTGAGGCTGCCATGTACTCTGCTTCACATGTAGATCCCGCCACGACGCTTTGCTTGCAACTGCACCAGCTTACTGCCCCTCCATTAAAAATATACACGTATCCAGTTTGTGACTTCGAGTCATCCAGATCTGTGTCGAAGCTAGCGTCGACGTAACCCTTTATGACGAGCTCTTCGTCACCTCCATAAACGAGAAACATATCCTTAGTCCTCTTCAGGTACTTCAGGATATTCTTGACCGCTGTCCAGTGTTCCATGCCGGGATTACTTTGGTACCTTCCTACCAAACTTACGGCAAGGTTTACATCAGGTCTGGTACACAGCATGGCATACATAATAGACCCTATGGCCGAGGCATAGGGGATGACACTCATCTTTTCTCTATCTTCTGCCGTGGTCGGGCATTGAGCCGTGCTCAATTGCACACCTTGCAATACAGGCAAGAACCCCTTCTTGGACTGATCCATATTGAACTTCTTCAATATCTTGTCAAGGTACGTACTCTGTGAAAGACCAATGAGGCGTCTTGATCTATCTCTATAGATCTTGATGCCTAATATATAAGCAGCTTCTCCAAGGTCCTTCATTGAAAAACACTTATTCAAGTAGGCCTTTATACTTTCCAAGAATTCTATATCATTTCCCATCAATAGTATGTCATCCACATATAATAAGAGAAATGCTACAGAGCTCCCACTCACTTTCTTGTAAACACAGGCTTCTCCATAAGTCTGTGTAAACCCAAACGCTTTGATCATCTCATCAAAGCGAATGTTCCAACTCCGAGATGCTTGCACCAGCCCATAGATTGAGCGCTGGAGCTTGCATACTTTGTTAGCATTCTTAGGATCGACAAAACCTTCCGGCTGCATCATATACAATTCTTCCTTAAGGAAGCCGTTAAGGAATGCCGTTTTGACGTCCATTTGCCATATCTCATAATCATAGAATGCGGCAATTGCTAACATGATTCGGGCGGACTTCAGCTTCGCTACGGGTGAGGAAGTCTCATCATAGTCAACCCCTTGAACTTGTCGATAACCCTTAGCGACAAGTCGAGCCTTATAGATGGTCACGTTACCATCCGCGTCTGTCTTCTTCTTAAAGATCCATTTATTTTCTATGGCTCGCCGATCATCGGGCAAGTCAGTCAAAGTCCATACTTCGTTTTCATACATGGATCCTATCTCGGATTTCATGGCTTCTAGCCATTTGTCGGAATCCGGGCCCGCCATCGCTTCTTCATAGTTTGAAGGTTCACCGTTGTCTAACAACATGATTTCCAGGACAGGGTTGCCGTACCACTCTGGTGCGGAACGTGTCCTTGTGGACCTACGAAGTTCAGCAGTAACTTGATCCGAAGCTTCATGATCATCATCATTAACTTCCTCCCCAGTCGGTGTAGGCACCACAGGAACATCTTCCCGCGTTGCGCTACTTTCCGGTTCAGAAGGGGTGACTATCACCTCATCAAGTTCCACTTTCCTCCCACTTAATTCTTTCGAGAGAAACTCTTTCTCCAGAAAGGACCCATTCTTGGCAACAAAGATCTTGCCTTCGGATCTGAGGTAGAAGGTATACCCAATGGTTTCCTTAGGGTATCCTATGAAGACGCATTTTTCCGACTTGGGTTCAAGCTTTTCAGGTTGAAGTTTCTTGACATAAGCATCGCATCCCCAAACTTTTAGAAATGACAACTTAGGTTTCTTCCCAAACCATAATTCATACGGTGTCGTCTCAACGGATTTCGACGGAGCCCTATTTAAAGTGAATGCGGCAGTCTCTAAAGCATAGCCCCAAAATGAGAGCGGTAGATCGATAAGAGACATCATAGATCGCACCATATCCAATAGAGTGCGATTACGACGTTCGGACACACCGTTTCGCTGAGGTGTTCCAGGCGGCGTGAGTTGTGAAACGATTCCACATTTCTTTAAGTGCGTACCAAATTCGTGACTTAAATATTCTCCACCATGATCTGATCGTAAGAACTTTATTTTCCTGTCACATTGATTCTCAACCTCACTCTGAAATTCCTTGAACTTTTCAAAGGTTTCAGACTTGTGTTTCATTAGGTAGACATACCCATATCTACTTAAGTCATCAGTGAGAGTGAGAACATAACGATATCCTCCGCGAGCCTCAACACTCATTGGACCGCACACATCGGTATGTATGATTTCCAATAAATTGGTTGCTCGCACCATTGTTCCGGAGAACGGAGTCTTGGTCATCTTACCCATGAGGCATGGTTCGCACGTGTCAAATGATTCGTAATCAAGAGACTCCAAAAGTCCATCTGCATGGAGCTTCTTCATGCGTTTGACACCAATGTGACCAAGGCGGCAGTGCCACAAGTATGTGGGACTATCGTTATCAGCTTTACATCTTTTGGTATTCACACTATGAATATGTGTAACATCACGTTCGAGATTCATCAAGAATAAACCATTGACCACCGGGGCATGACCATAAAACATATCTCTCATATAAATAGAACAACCATTATTCTCGGATTTAAATGAGTAGCCATCTCGAATTAAACGAGATCCAGATACAATGTTCATGCTCAAAGCTGGCACTAAATAACAATTATTGAGGTTTAAAACTAATCCCGTAGGTAAATGCAGAGGTAGCGTGCCGACGGCGATCACATCGACCTTGGAACCATTCCCGACGCGCATCGTCACCTCGTCCTTTGCCAGTCTTCGCTTATTCCGCAGTTCCTGTTTTGAGTTACAAATATGAGCAACCGCACCGGTATCAAATACCCAGGAGCTACTACGAGTACTGGTAAGGTACACATCAATTACATGTATATCACATATACCTTTGGTGTTGCCGGCCTTCTTGTCCGCTAAGTATTTGGGGCAGTTCCGCTTCCAGTGACCACTTCCCTTGCAATAAAAGCACTCAGTCTCAGGCTTGGGTCCATTCTTTGACTTCTTCCCGGCAACTGGCTTACCGGGCGCGGCAACTCCCTTGCCGTCATTCTGTCAATGATCGCGTCATCCGGGAGATTAACTCCCAGCTGAGACAAGCGGTTGTGTAACCCAGACATTCTGAGTATGTGCTCACTAACAGAACTATTTTCCTCCATTTTACAGCTGAAGAACTTGTCGGAGACTTCATATCTCTCGACCCGGGCATGAGCTTGGAAAACCATTTTCAGCTCTTCGAACATCTCATATGCTCCATGTTTCTCAAAACGCTTTTGGAGCCCCGGTTCTAAGCTGTAAAGCATGCCGCACTGAACGAGGGAGTAATCATCAGCACGTGATTGCCAAGCGTTCATAACGTCTTGGTTCTTTGGGATGGGTGCTTCACCTAGCGGTGCTTCTAGGACATAATATTTCTTGGCAGCTATGAGGATGATCCTCAGGTTCCGGACCCTGTCCGTATAGTTGTTGCCATCATCTTTCAGCTCGGTTTTCTCTAGGAACGTGTTGAAGTTGAGGACAACGTGGGCCATTTGATCTACAAGACATATTGTAAAGATTTTAGACTAAGTTCATGATAATTAAGTTCATCTAATCAAATTATTCAATAAACTCCCACTCAGATAGACATCCCTCTAGTCATCTAAGTGAAACATGATCCTAGTTAACTAGGCCGTGTCCGATCATCACGTGAGACGGACTAGTCAAGATCGGTGAACATCTCCATGTTGATCGTATCTTCTATACGACTCATGCTCGACCTTTCGGTCTTCCGTGTTCCGAGGCCATGTCTGTACATGCTAGGCTCGTCAAGTCAACCTAAGTGTATTGCGTGTGTTCCGAGGCCATGTCTGTACATGCTAGGCTCGTCAACACCCGTTGTATGCGAACGTTAGAATCTATCACACCCGATCATCATGTGGTGCTTCGAAACAACGAACCTTCGCAACGGTGCACAGTTAGGGGGAACACTTTCTTGAAATTATTATAAGGGATCATCTTACTTACTACCGTCGTTCTAAGCAAATAAGATGCAAAACATGATAAACATCACATGCAATCAAATAGTGACATGATATGGCCAATATCATTCTGCTCCTTTGATCTCCATCTTCGGGGCATCATGATCATCTTCGTCACCGGCATGACACCATGATCTCCATCATCATGATCTCCATCATTATGTCTTCATGAAGTTGTCACGCCAACGATTACTTCTACTTCTATGGCTAACGTGTTTAGCAATAAAGTACAGTACTTTACATGGCGTTATTCAATGACACGCAGGTCATCCAAAATATAAAGACAACTCCTATGGCTCCTGCCGGTTGTCATACTCATCGACATGCAAGTCGTGATTCCTATTACAAGAATATGATCAATCTCATACATCACATATATCATTCATCACATCTTCTGGCCATATCACATCACAAGGCACATGCTGCAAAAACAAGTTAGACGTCCTCTAATTGTAGTTGCAAGTTTTTTTTTACGTGGCTTCTATAGGTTTCTAGCAAGAACGTTTCTTACCTACGTAAAACCACAACGTGATATGCCAATTTCTATTTACCCTTCATAAGGACCCTTTTCATAGAATCCGTTCCGACTAAAGTGGGAGAGACAGACACCCGCTAGCCACCTTATGCAACTAGTGCATGTCAGTCGGTGGAACCTGTCTCACGTAAGCGTACGTGTAAGGTCGGTCCGGGCCGCTTCATCCCACAATACCGCCGAAACGAGATAAGACTAGTAGTGGCAAGAAAAATTGACGACATCTACGCCCACAACTGCTTTGTGTTCTACTCGTGCATA
Source organism: Aegilops tauschii subsp. strangulata (assembly GCF_002575655.3). Taxonomy (NCBI): domain Eukaryota; kingdom Viridiplantae; phylum Streptophyta; class Magnoliopsida; order Poales; family Poaceae; genus Aegilops; species Aegilops tauschii. The sequence goes on along the minus strand of NC_053036.3, from coordinate 629,567,915 downwards.
GTAACTACGCATAGGCCTGGCTCATGATGCCACTATTGGGGATCGTAGCAGAATTTTAAAATTTTCTACGCATCACCAAGATCCATCTATGGAGTCTACTAGCAACGAGGGGAAAGGAGTGCATCTACATACCCTTGTAGATCGCGAGCGGAAGCGTTCAAGTGAACGGGGTTGATGGAGTCGTACTCGTCGTGATCCAAATCACCGATGACCGAGTGCCGAACGGACGGCACCTCCGCGTTCAACACACGTACGGAGCAGCGACGTCTCCTCCTTCTTGATCCAGCAAGGGGGAAGGAGAGGTTGATGGAGATCCAGCAGCATGACGGCGTGGTGGTGGATGTAGCGGGATCCCAGCAGGGCTTCGCCAAGCACCAGCGGGAGGGAGAGGTGTTGCAGGGGGAGAGGGAGGCGCCAGGGGCTGTGGTATTGCTGCCCTCCCTCCCCCCCACTATATATAGGGACCTCTGGGGGGTTCCGGCTCTGGGAGATCAGATCTCCAAGGGGGGGCGGCGGCCAAGGGGGAAGGGGGGGTGGCTTCCCCCCCAAGCCAAGTGGGGCGCCCCCCACCCCTAGGGTTTCCAACCCTAGGCGCAGGGGGAGGCCCAAGGGGGGTGCCCCAGCCCACTAAGGGCTGGTTCCCTTCCCACTTCAGCCCATGGGGCCCTCCGGGATAGGTGGCCCCACCCGGTGGACCCCCGGGACCCTTCCGGTGGTCCCGGTACAATACCGATAACCCCCGAAACTTTCCCGATGGCCGAAACTGGACTTCCTATATATAATTCTTCACCTCCGGACCATTCCGGAACTCCTCATGACGTCCGGGATCTCATCCGGGACTCCGAACAACTTTCGGGTTTCCGCATACTAATATCTCTACAACCCTAGCATCATCGAACCTTAAGTGTGTAGACCCTACGGGTTCGGGAGACATGCAAACATGACCGAGACGCCTCTCCGGTCAATAAACAACAGCGGGATATGGATACCCATGTTGGCTCCCACATGTTCCACGATGATCTCATCGGATGAACCACGATGTCGAGGATTCAATCAATCCCGTATACAATTCCCTTTGTCAATCGGTATGTTACTTGCCCGAGATTCGATCGTCGGTATCCCAATACCTTGTTCAATCTCGTTACTAGCAAGTCTCTTTACTCGTACCGTAATGCATGATCCCGTGACTAACTCCTTAGTCACATTGAGCTCATTATGATGATGCATTACCGAGTGGGCCCAGAGATACCTCTCCGTCATATGGAGTGACAAATCCAAGTCTCGATCCGTGCCAACCCAACAGACACTTTCGGAGATACCCGTAGTGTACCTTTATAGTCACCCAGTTACGTTGTGACGTTTGGTACACCCAAAGCACTCCTACGGCATCCGGGAGTTACACGATCTCATGGTCTAAGGAAAAGATACTTGACATTGGAAAAGCTCCAGCAAACGAACTACACAATCTTTGCGCTATGCTTAGGATTGGGTCTTGTCCATCACATCATTCTCCTAATGATGTGATCCCGTTATCAATGACATCCAATGTCCATAGTCAGGAAACCATGACTATCTTTTGATCAACGAGCTAGTCAACTAGAGGCTTACTAGGGACACGTTGTGGTCTATGTATTCACACATGTATTACGATTTCCGGATAACACAATTATAGCATGAACAATAGACAATTATCATGAACAAGGAAATATAATAATAACCATTTATTATTGCCTCTAGGGCATATTTCCAACACTCTACGCGCCACCGACACAGGCTCACGCTGATCATGTTGCGACACATCGCCGTTTTACTTCTCGCACCTCCTTCCGGTGAAGCTCACGCCGGACAATTACTTGTCGTGGCGTGCTCAGGTGCTGCCTCTTCTCTGAAGCCGCTACTTGGACGGATACGTTGACGGATCCATCCCGTGCCCACCGCCGTATCATCCGGCATATCACGTGTGGGTGGCCCAGGATCAGGCAATCCTCTCCGCCACCCAATCTTTACTCACTCCGAGCGTGTCGTCGCTGGTCATATTCGCCGCGACGTCTCGGGATGCTTGGACGGCGCTTCACACCAGCTTCGCCTCTCAGTCTCAGGCGCGTGCTCACTCTATACGCACCGAGTTGGGGGAGACCAAGCTTGACGGCCTCTGCATCACGGACTACTTCAACAAGATGACTGGTCTCGCCGACACGTTGGCCTCGGTCGGTCAGCCGCTTGGGGATGAAGACTTCACCACTCACGTCCGAAATAACACGAGGTGGTCGAGGTAGATGGCCTCGATACTCCTTCAAAGCATGAAAATGTACCATAATCTTCTTATCATTGATTTTGGAAAATATCTCACGCTCAATAAAGCAACCCAAAAGATCATTGAACCAATCATCACCCATCTTATTTCAAAAATCTGTCTTTAAAATATTCATGGCCGAAAAAACCCCTCTCAACTGATGGTGTTGCCACGCACTTGTAATCAGGCGATAAATCAATAGAAATAGCAAATGTTGTCTAGCTCGTACCAACTTGATAGCAAAACAACTCAAACTGTCACAAGCCAAGAGTGCAAGACTTCTTTTCATCACATCAAAATATATGTTGAGTTGATCAGTCAAGAGACAACACTTTTATGAAGAGAAATTGGTAGAGTAAATGTTTGCAACCTCAACTAGCTTATCATGATCAAAGTTGCTAAACGAGTCTCTATGATCAAGCCAAGCTATGCACTTTAACAAGCGCGTGGAAGTTTCACTAAATCGATTATTCATCGCAACTATGTTTCTATCCAAAACCGCATTGAATATGGTTACTTTGTAATGATGGAAGCAACTAACCATTTTGCTTGAGCTTCTTGGTAACCTGTAGCTGGAATATGGTCAACCATATTGGGCACTGGATTATTCTTGTAGCACAAAAGTTAGTAGCAGCCGTCGATAGAGACTCCCATCCATCATCTCTCAAATTTTGTAATAGATTCTTCACCGAGACAATCATATTCATAGCACCAATTTTATTATGATCTTTTTGTTGCGATTCTTGTGACAAATCATTAGTTAAACAAAGCACTCAAAGCATCAAATGCGAGGTAGGAACAAATTCAAAGTTTTCCATGTTTATCACATAGAATGAAGCCAAACCTCTATCATCATCATCTGTCCCGTCAACATCAATACCATGTAGCACTTCAACCACATAATTACACATTTGAAAGATCAAGATTAGAGTTATGCGGTGTGAACCCCAACGTGTATCATAGGGATCTTGCTAAACATGTGTCTTGATGTTGGCCTTTTCCTGAGATAATCTCCCTACTTTATAACTATGAAACCAAGATGTTATGATGATTCTGCAACAATGCACCTTCCCTCTTACAGGAGGCACTTACCTAAAAGAAGAGTGATCAGTGCCAAATGCATCTATTTGGATTTGCAAATTGCAATCATCTATAAGAAACACAAACCATGTTGGCAATCTTGTTTGTATAACCAAAGAAATCACTAAATGCTCAAACTCCCTTGACACCACCAACAATCGCCAATTGAAGTTGGCAGGAAAAACAATGGACATAAAAAGCATAAGGGTTGACATCTAGCACCAATTTTGTCAAGCCATTCAGTTCTCCCACATATTTGAGGCACCATCATATCCTTGTCCTCTCAATCTTGACATGGATAAATTATGTTTAGTAAACATTGCATCCAAAGATCTTTTCAAAGAAGCGTATGTAGTATCACCAACATTCTCGACACCAAACAACCTTTCCAAAGACTCCCCTTTTTGGTTGGCGAACGTACAAGCAACAACACGTAAAATTAGAGCAATTGTGTAGACAGTGGTCAGTGATGTAAATTCTTGCTAGAAGCAAACGGATGCACTGCTAGCTGTCCAATAGTACTACTGCTAGCAGTGCAGCCCCACGGCTATATAAATCACAATATCACAATACAAATATTTCCAATAATCCATTTCATATGCACATATATACAAAATCTCTTACATTGCCTACTTACTAATAATTCTATATCATAATCATCTCATTGGTACATTTTAACTTACATGATTGTGTATGGGCCGTCCTTGTGGTATTTGCGAATGGGCCCGAACCGCATAGGCAGCGCGACCGACACGTAGCTGGCGAGGTCCTGCACCTGCGCCTCCTCTTCGTCCACCTTCACATCTATCCCCGCGAATAGGGCACCTCTCTTTGCCCGTAGGACGCACAACCGCCATCGGCCGTGGTGGATGTCACGGGCACTACTGATGGACTAGTACAGTGCCCTTTGCTCATCCAAGAAGCCCGGATCGTCCACCACCATGCCCACGACGGCATTACTGTTGGCCTACTCGTCGGCGATTTGTCCCTTCACGAGCTGGTGCTCGTCGAGGTGCTGGAGGTTGTAGCATTGGTCCTCCTGTGCCTGCCGGAACGCCAACACCGGCGGCGGCTGCTCTTTCGCCATTATGGTGTTGAAGTGCGCCCGCGCCCGCTCCAAGGTGAAGTCGGCATGGTCCGGTCCGGACGGTGGTGTCGGCTCATTGTCGGACACCTCGTCCATCATCTTCTCGTCATCGGGGGCCTTCGAGGAGCTCGCCGGTAAGGCATCCTCTTTCTGGTTCACACGGCGGGCCTGCCAGTCGGCCGCAATGCTTTGGAGCTCGCAGTCATAGCGGACATGGTGCTAATAGGAGGATGGGGTGTGTGGTGCAGATCATGCCTGACCTCGCCACTAAATAGCGGACGCCGACCAGGCCATGCAGCGGGTTGTGTGAATGTGGGCGCCGGAGTGGGTTTATCTGCCACTGCGCTTGTTTAATGTCGGATAGCGTACGGGCGGGCAGCCGGTTTGAATGCGTAGAAAGTCGTGTCGTCCCGTCCAATCTAGTCTCTCCGGCATTGAACAGGCGCAGAGACCGGGACACGACGTCCGCCCGCTCCCAGTGGCGGAGCTAGACAAGAACTTCAGGGGGCGCAAACACAAATTATGCATGTTTGGGGGGCCAAAGGCTCTAATTTTTCTAATATAAGCAGGCTCTATTTTTTTTCTTCATAGCTTTTAGCAAGGATGGGGGGGGGCCACGGCCCCTGCAGGGCTGCAAGTAGCTCCGCCGCTGCCCGCTCCACTCCAGTGAATGGTCATGTACCTTTGGGCCAACATGAATGTCACGTACCTTTGGGCCAACATGATTACATGAATGTGGCGCGGGAGAAGCGATGTGCGTCCACGCGGAGAGGAAAAGGGTGTTCGGGTGTGACCGGGGTGTTGGACACGTGTGAGGCAGTGGTCCCCTATTTACGTCGGGTTCGGGTGTGATCGATGGGGTACCATGTTGGATGGCAAATTCCGGACCGCTCGGTCCGGATGGTTGCATACGGTTTGAGGGTCCGCAGAGATGCCTTTAGCATAACTGTAAATCATCTCATATCACTTACACAAGCAAATTAAACGACGACACACAACCTAATATACTACTCCCTCCTCCGGTGAGCATGGCCGAGTTCAGATGAGGATGAAGTTTATGAAGATTAAGTTCATGTTACAGTCGTCGGTTACTTCTGAACATCAAGTTCAGTCTTAGCTCTCTTGTCTGTAAGTTCAGTTTAAGGTAGAGAGGAGTGCTCAGTTTATGAATAGAGCAAATAGTAATTCAGAAAGAAAGAAGCACGTCCACCATAGCCTCTAGAAACAAACGGCTGACTGAGTTGACACAACAACAAAATCGACAATAATGCTACTTGTTGCCGACCAAAATGAAGGGGAAAACTGCACAGTCGATCAGTGATCCACAGACAGTTTCACAGAAGAAGAGCAATCAGGGAAACGTCACGGCACAAGATCAAACAAGTAAGCTTTACAAAAAGGATGGAGTCACTCTCGCTCACTCCATCTAGCTACCATCCTGCCACATACTCTGGCCCCTCGCCTCCTTGCACGCCGCCCTCTTCACCTCGCCTACCCGGCTCTGCAACCTCCACAGCCCCAGCCCCAACCCCAGCGCCTCCTCCTCCTTGCCTCACCGTGACCCGCCTCAGCATCGCCATCGTTGTCGACGACCAACAAGGGGCCTGGAGCTCGGGCAGACGCTGCGACAACAGGTCCTTGCACGCCTTCAGGGTCAGCTTCTCGTAGTTCAGGCACCGGCACATCGACCCCTGCTCCCTGGACAACATCAGCATGAGGTGTGCCTGCATTCCACAAAGTCACACCATTAAAATGGAGCTATTGCTAATTTTCAGTTGTCTCACAATTTTCACTTAACAGTTGGCCCAAAAGGTGCATCAGGATTTGTAATGGGGGTATGAGTTTCATGTGATCATTGCTAATAATCGTGTGGGTGCATGCACGAGGATACACCATTGAATGGAGATATTTCTAATGTTCGGTTGTCTGACAATTTCACTTGATGTTGCACACCACTAAGGCTGAGCTTACTCTCTTTACGGTATGCAACTATTAGTCTGTAGCTAGGTTATATATGAAGTGACCTTCACATGAGAATGGTCGTCTGACCTTCCACAACGAACAATGGGTTTGGAGCTTGGGCGTCCGCTGCTACAACGGGTCCTTGCACACCTCCACGGTCAGCTTCTCGTACTTCAGGCACCAGCACATCACCCCCCACTCCATGGACGTCAGCTTGGCGTGTGCCTGCATGCACAAGGATGCGCCATTGAATGAAGCTATTGTTAATTTTCGGTTGTCTGACAATCTCACTTGTTAATCTGTAGCTAGGTTATATGTGAAGTGAACTTCAGATGAGAATGGATGTCTGACCTTCGATGACAAACAAGGGGTTTGGAGCTTGGGCGGCCGCTGCAACAACAGGTCCTTGCAAGCCTCCAGGGTCAGCTTCTCGTACTTCAGGCTCCCATGCTCCCTAGACATCAGCATGGCGTGTCCCTACATGCAGAAGGATACACCATTAAATGGAGCTATTGCTGATTTTTGTTGTCTGACACTTTCACTTAATGTTGTACACTACTAAGGCTGAGCCTACTCTCTTTTACGATGCACAACAATTAGTCTGTAGCTAAGGTTATATATGGAGTGGACTACAGATGAGAATGGTTGTCTGACCTTCGACGACAAACAAGGGATTCAGAGCTTGGGCATCTGCTACGACAACAGGTCCTTGCACGCCTCCAGAGTCAGCTTCTCATAGTTCAGGCACCAGCACATCATCCCCCGCTCCCTGGGCATCAGCATGGCGTGTGCCTGCATGAAGAAGGATACACCATTAAATGGAGCTATTGCTAATTTTCGGTTGTCTGACATTTTCATTTAATGTTGCAAACTACTAAGGCTGAACTTACTACTCTCTTTGATGGTGCACAATTATTAGTTTGTAGCAGCTAGGTTATATATGAAATGACCTTCAGATGAGAATGATTAATGTAAATTAAAAAGCTTAGTAATGTGACTGAGATTTAAGGAAGTTGCAGAAACCTATGAAGAGAGAACCCGATATCAAATCCAGCAATAGAGTACTCACAAAATTCAACCAAGTTCAGTAAAAAAAATGTTGTTGATGATACTAGCACTGGCAGAGCTTGAAGCTCAGTTCTGGGCGGGCTGGGCGGGCGAAAGAGAAGAAAATAACCAGTGGGCATGTGTTCTAAGGCCTCATGGATATATGTATTGTGTATAAATTTTCAAATGTTGGGCGGGCCACAGCATGGGATGGCCCCAACATAGCTCCGCCACTAGATACTAGTACAGTCAAGCTCAATCACGCTACAACCAGGGAAATTTCAATTTGTGCGTTTCCATGTTTCAAAGGAAGGGTGCAGTTGGCAAGGAAATTAAAGGGAGCATACACATAAAAGCGAGGACGATGATTAAAGGAGAAAAGAAACCAAAACAACATTTGCAAATAAAAAGCAGCAATGGCAATCGGGCAGAAGAGTCAAAGGTTCCATTGCAACAGCATGCTTATCAAAGACGATATCTTCATTGTATAATGATCAGCTTGGTTGTATAATGATCAGAGTTCAGTACCAAAGAGATATCAATTTGACAGACTAATGACAGCATGAACCACAAAAGTGCACCGCCAACAAGGAAAAATGTAAAAAGTTGGGTTTTGACAGACAGTGGCAGGCCCAGCAATGAAATGGAGGAGGTGCACTACAATTATTGTTTTCAACCTAATCCAAGTGCCATACAATATTTGGTAAAAGATAACATAAATATCTTGATTATGCTCTGTTGAGTCTGTTCGCAATGCTCACAAGAGCTCTCTGAAAGTCCAAATGCCTACATTCATCAGCCATGTCCATCACACATTTACAAATCACACTTGACAGGAGGGAGGAGGCTCACCTTGTGGGATGACGCTGGTGGCCAGCGCACCGGTGGCTTGGTGGCACACGGGTCGACGCCTCAGCGGTCGCTGGAGAAGACGGCGGGATCGCGGGAGCCGGAAGCCTCGGCGGTTGTTGGAGCGAAGGGCGACGGCGAGCCGGCGGCATCCTGGGAGTGGAGAGGCACCAGAGCGGGAAGCTGGGAGGAGACAACAAGTAGAGTTAGGTCTCTCTAGCTCACATGACGAAGGAAAGGGGATGACTGGAAGAGAGGTGGGCTGTTGGCCTAATTAGTCAGCTATTTTTGGGCCGAAATAGGCAAAATAGTATATGATAGAAATTGTTTTCTCAAAATTCTGGGTGGGCCACATGCATCCTACCCTCTAACAATTTGAGATTTCTAAGGAGATAAAAAGATATGCAGAAAATGATACCAAAATTCAGAACTGTACAAAGCAGTTCTATGAGACAAGTGCACTAATTGAGACAGCAATTTCAGTAGGTTGTATGGATTGACTTGATGACTTTGAATTTGAAAAGAGCTTCATTTATGAAGGACATGACGAAAGGAAATTGCCCAATGACAATGTTTTCAGATGTAATGGACCAAAATAGAACAATGCATGTTGCAGAAAGGGTTAAAGGCATGTCAAAGGTATTGAACAATCCGGTGCTTTTTTACGGTTTTATGATGCATCTAAAAAGTTACTCCTAGTGTACAAGATGGCATAAGATGGAAAATAAAACAGAAAAATAGCTTGATCAGCTTTGTCACAAGCACAAAAGGGAAGAACCACTGAACCTTGCAAATAATGATTACTAAGCACAATAATAAACTAGCAAGCATCAGACAATCTATGCGATAGTGATAACTATGAAAGGAAGAAGGTAACTAGCATGCAAATGAATGTTTACCACTTGACACTGTCGGCAACGATAATAACGATGGTGGAAAGTTGCAGTATGCTTCTGATGGGTGGGGACATGAACCACACACCCTCTCGAGCTGAAATGTGTCGACGTCCCGCGTGTAACAACCTTGCTTGACTGACGAGTTTCCGACATAATATAGGAGCAAGTGCCTACCCACCGCACCCTTGATCAAGGACCCAGATTCCAGCGAGAATGGCTCATTCTCCATCTGCCACCGGGTGGAACTCCCACCATTGTTTCGCCAGACGGTATAAATACGGCGATCTGTGTCAGGTTTAGGCACAAACATCACAGTCATGCCTTGGCCTGCCTCCACTATGGCCACATCATCGCCCGGTTGTCTGGCACAGGGTGGGTGGTCAACCATGGAGAACTCCAACGTCCGGATGTCAAGCACGAGCAATTTTTCACTGGTACCTGAAACCCAGTAGAAGCAACCATGTGCGTAATGGCGCGACACGAACCAAAACTTCCACGTCGATAACGCAAAGCCAGGTAACGAGTCGATGTGGATCAGGGATGTAATGGCTCGCCATTGCCCTGTGGAGGAAGAGAAACAGCGGCCATCGGCTTAGTTTTGAGCAGCATCATCCAGATCACTCTGAATGACGTCCCCTCAGTAGTAGCAGCTGCCTCCTCGTCGTCGCCGGGAGGGGCGAGGAAGGATTCGCCGAAGCACGGCCCTTCAGTCGCGAGCGCGACAACGATCGAAATGGCTAGGTCACCGGGGACCGGGGGGAGCAGGAGATACTGCCGGTGCAAGGGGTCGCACACCACCATCTCCTTGAAGACGGATCCGAGCTCGTCGTGACGGCTGGGTCTGTCAAGGAAGACGCGGCCGTCGCTGACTTCCCGCATGGACCAGTCCAAGGAAGACCCGGGGAGGAACTCGAAGTCGAAGTCGGCAGCTTTGGCGACGGCGCGGGCAGCCGGGCGGAGGGGTGAGGCGGTACCGCGCGGTGGAAGCCGCTGTAGTCGAGGAAGCCGAGGAGGGGCGCGGGGTGGAGATTGCAGAAGCGCCGGAGGAAGGCGCGGTTGGCGACGAGACGGCGGAAGGAGACGCAGGCGGCGGAGGCGCGGATAAGGTCCTCTGGGGTGGGAAGGCGGAGGAAGATATCCGCCAGGAGCTTGTCGGGGATCGCCGACAAGGCCATCTTCCGACCGCTCTCCGGCGTCGGTGCAGGCGGCGGCGGCAGCGGCGGTGTGGGAGTTCGCACGAGGTTGTGTGTGCGCGCTGCTGCGAGTGAGCCGACGACATAAAAATTGAGCCCTGCGAGATGTGTAGCCTGAACACACGGAGTGGGCCGTAGCTGGCCTCCTACATCGACACTCCGGACTGGCTGGCCTATATAATCCAGTACAAGCGATTTGCATTACATATGTTCGGTTTTCTCAAATTATCGGTTGCAGTAAAAAGGATATTAAGAACACTGAATTTTGAAAATACAATGAATTTTTAAAATGCTCACAAATTTTAAACAGTTTTCATGATAGAAAAATGTTCTCTAGGTTAGATATCTACTACCCCTAGAGTCCAACTAAGCATGTTAGCCGTCTAAAACGATCTAATGGCCTAAAATCTCTACTAACAAAAAATATCGGTAACGAAACCCGCTACCGCTTTGTCTCTCTCCAACTTCTCGCCATCCACACGCCCCCTTCTCGCCAACTGCTCGGCACCACCTGCCGCCAACCTCTCGGCCCCGCCACCGCCGCTCACGCCCCAACCGCCCCTTCACGCCGCCAACCGACGTGAGCAGACCGACGTTGGCGGACCAGACCGGGGGTTGGCGCCCACTGCTTTTCTGGGACTACGGCCAAACGCCGCCGTGAGCAGAGGCTGCACACGCCCCCGACACTGGTGGCCGAGCGACCGACGCCGGCGGTCGATCGGCAGCTCCGCAGGGGGGGCTTAGCAGCACGCCCCCGACGCCTCGGCCTGGGACTGCCGGTGTTGTGGTTCCTGGCTGCCCTGGGGTTGGGGTTGCTGACTGCCGACACCGACGCCGAGGCCTCCGGCCCAGATGTTGCTGCCTACTGGGCATGCAAACTGATGAATCCTCCCGTGAGCCACCATGCATCTTCAATTGTTAGATTAATACAATTCGCAAGCTTCCCTGTTATCTTCAAGAGGTCGAGTAGTGACTTCAAACACATTGTCTCTATATGAAGTATAAGATCGGCCATGAATTATTCTCTTATTACTGCGACAGGAAAGAAATTGGGGCAACTATGTGTCACCTTCCACATGCCCAAGAAAATATACACCTTCGTAGGCACGAATGTTATACAATTTACGCTGAGTAATAAAAAACATGGCCGAGTTTGATTGATTTCATCTATTTGTTACTTCACTTTTTGTTTTTATGTGTTAACTTTTAGTTTCAGTTGTGAGTTTTGAAGCACAACTATTCCAGATTGTTCTACTACTATTTGAACGTGCTATAATGGTGTTTCAGTTGCTTGACACTGACAATATTGTATTAATGAAAATAGATCTATTCAGTGAATTTTTGTGATTAATTTTTAAACCTGCATAATGGTATGCATAGACTATATATCTCTACAAATAGCATGGTGCTTTCTGCTTTATGGCTTCATCAGGAAGATAACTTGGATGATCATTTAGCAAAAACAAATCATGACTTCCTGCTTATTTCATACTTGAAGATAATTTGAGTGATCATGTAAGAGAAGATGCCTTCTTCTGCTTATGTTCCAAACATGAAAATAGGCACAGCTATAATTGAGAGTTTATCCAGACCTTCATTTATGTGCTCAGCTATATGTGACATGTTCCAAATATACGGAGTGTACTCCTGCATCAGATCCATTAACTATATGTTTCTTGTTACAAATTTCTATTTACAGATGGACAATCATAATCCAGGCGCTTCTCTGTCGGGAACCGGGGAACGTTCCCCATTTACAGACCCGACGAACGCACCAGTTAATGTTCATGGGAATGAAAATCCCACGTGTCAAAATCTGCGAGAAAAAAAAATCAAAGGGTGCTCAAAGTTGGTATGCCCGACTGTCCGATGAGAAAAGAGCGGAATACCACCAGAAGCGACATACATTATACAAAGAAAAGAAGGCGGCAGCGAAGAAGACAGCTAACCACGAGCAAGTGTCGCAAGCACCTGCTTCTTCCTTGATGGGTGTGCAACGTACCCCTTTGAGCAACATAACCAACACACTCGATGATGGTTCGTTCGTTAACTTCGGGCCTACTGTATCAATGGTAATTATATCAACAGTAATGTCTTTCCTTTCATCTTGTGTCGTAGGTATATGTACGGCTGCAACCTCGGTGAGTACTAACCATCAGACCGAAGATATGAGTGTTCGATGCAAGAAGCGAACAGTGACAACGGTTCCTGACACGAAAGTAGGCACAACTATACTTGAGAGTTTATGCAGGCCTTCATTTATGTGCTCAGCTATATGTGACGTGCTCCAAGTAGAGGTAGTGTACTCTTGCATCAGATACATTGACTATATGTTTCTTGTTACAAATTTCTATTTACAGGTGGAGGATCATAATCCAGGCGCATCTCCGTCCGCAACGGGGGAACGTTCCTCGACGAACACACCAGTTCATGTTCATGGGAATGAAAATTCAAAGGGTGCTCAAGGTTGGTATGCCCGACTGTCAGAAGAAGGGCGTTATCTTGTCTGGTCGTGAAGTTGTTCATTCTCACTTCAACATACAACTAACCTCTGATAAAAAAACTTCTGGAAGAGGTACAATTCTTGCTGATCACATTGTATGTTGCTATGTTTTGATTCTTCCTGGTTTATCATGAGCTTGGACATTGATAATCTGAATTGAGCCATGCGTTTTCACCTCCTAAAGCTGATATGTATCTGAATTCTTTGTTGCATGTTTCAGGGTCAGGGTTGAGATGAGGCATGTATTTGAGTTTTCAAGCTATATGGCAAGGCGTGTTTCTATCCAGAGTTGTTATGTTTAGTTAATGGAATAGAGATATACTAGGTATTTCAGAAGGAAATATGCATACAATGCTAAATGTAACTATTTTATGTCTCACTATAAGACAGTGTCAGCTGCATATACATTTTGCAGTATTACAGAGTTCTATAATGGGGTCTCTTGTATGCTCAGTCTTCCTTGAATTTCTTCTACCATAATAGTCTACTGAACAATAAAGCACAATAGCTGCTACATCATGCTGTGTATATTAACATGTTGCTATATACTCTATGTTGGTGTCATTTTGACATTCTGTATTTTGTTTTGCTATGGTAGTATTTGACTCCTTTTTTGTGTCATACAGAACACCCAAAATGAGATAAAGCTAAAGGCAGAGACCTAATTTAATGAGTTGGGAGGCATGTGCAAGAGGGAGGGGTGAGATTAGGGCTCATGGGCTATTCAAATAATCACAAGGACGTGTTTTGGGTGCGATTTGGGGGCTTTACCTTTCACATACTTAGGAATACCAATCCACCATCGTAAGCTGACAAACAGAGAATGGAAGTGCATCGATGACCGATTTGAAAAGAAACTGAGTTGCTGGAAGGACAAGCTCATGTCATACGGAGGCCGACTAATTCTGATAAATTCGGTTCTCACGAGTATGCCTATGTTTCTTTTGTCGTTCTTCGAAAGTCCCAGTTGGAGTTAGGAAAAGACTGGACTTCTATCGATCACGATTCTTTTGGCAGGGTGATGAACTAAAAAGAAAATACCGTCTAGCCAAATGGGATATCATCTGTAGACCGAAAGACCAAGGGGGTCTTGGTATTGAAAATCTTGAAGTTAAGAACAGATGTCTTCTCAGCAAGTGGCTGTGGAAGTTATCAAGTGGGACTGATGCCACTTGGGCGCAAATCCTCCGAAGCAAGTATCTTCAAACCAAAACTTTGTCTCAGGTGACAGTAAGGCCGACTGACTCACCCTTTTGGAAAGGGCTTATGAAAGTTAAACTATCCCTGTTTAATAGGACAAAGTTTATTATTGGTAACGGTGCTAGTACGCGATTCTGGGAGGATACTTGGCTCGGAGAGACACCCTTGGCCATTCAATACCCGTCTTTGTATCGTATTGTTCAACGACGTGAGGTGTTTGTTGCAACGGTACTTCAATCTATCCCCCTTAATATTCAGTTCAGAAGGGCGCTAGTGGGCAGTCGTTGGGAAGAATGGCTCCGTCTAGTAAGCAGACTGATGGAGGTTCAGCTTTCTCAACAACCCGATGAACTACGCTGGAAGCTTACTACGTCTGGAGTATTTACAGTTAAATCAATGTATGTTGATGTTATCAATTCAAGCTCGATTCCTAGTTCCAAACATGTTTGGGCTGTCAAAGTTCCTTTGAAAATCAAAGTGTTTATGTGGTTTGTCCATAAACAAGTTATTTTAACCAAGGACAACTTGACAAAGCGTAATTGAACAGGACCTACTAGGTGTAGTTTCTGTGATCGGGATGAGACGATCAAACACCTTTTTCTTGATTGTCCGCTAGCCAAAGTTTTATGGCGGACGGTCCATATTGCTTTTAATATTACTCCACCGAGTTATGTCAACACGTTATTTGGAATGTGGCTTAACAGGGTAGAGCCCGAGTTAGTGAGACATATTCGCGTAGGAGTTTGCGCCTTGTTGTGGGCACTCTGGAATTGCATAAATGATTTGGTTTTTAACAGGACAACACGCATTCATTTTTTGCAGGTTATTTTCTGAGCCACGGCGTTGATCCGTTCTTGGTCGCTACTCACTCCGACGGAGGCCAAGGAGCGTTTGGTTACTGGATCTATCCGCTGGGAGATGGTAGCTCGGGATATCTTCAACCGGTTTGGATGGCGGTCATGTAATAGGATGGGCAATTAGTTTACCTATCTCTCTTTTGCCAGCCGGTTGTGGCGTCCTTTATTTGGCTAGTTTGTCTTCTAACCCTTTTGGCTCTGTGTGAGCTCTTTTTTTATTTTCTTTTGGAGTTTTTAAGACCTTGTTGGAACCTATTTATTTGTTTAATGAGATGGCCGCATGCATCGTTCTGATGCAAAGGCCGGGGAGTCCCCCCTTTCGAAAAAAAACAAGGACGTGTTTTCTTGAATTTTCAGTAAATAAAAATCCACAACCTCTCAATGTTATTCTTTTACTTGAGTTACCTAGTAAAGCATTCTGTTGAGACCTTTTGAGAAGTTGAGCTGAGTAAGGGTGGTAATTCTGTGTGCTAGGTGGGGTAGAAGTTGAGATCCTCGGAGTCGATATACTGACCATTTCTGAGTTTATAGTGCAAATGTGCAATACATTAAAACTCTCAATACAAGAAACCAAAAACTTGGTTGGAACTTGATATTCCCTTTTCAGTTGTTGACCATTGTTTTTCCCCAATTTTTTTGCCCCCATGCTATGCTTTAAGCGATTGAAACACGTGCCTTGGTCTCATTGATGTCATTATATGTCTTGTGAGTCAATTCCTTGTCGATGGCCAAGTTTGGTCCTTAATATCTATGCATGTAGCAGGTTGTTGCTTTTTATATTTATGAGCGGATTAATTATGTGCTTTGGCATTTGTATAGTTTTAGAAAATGTAGTGCATTTCAATTCCGTTCAGGCTTATCCCTTTGATATTATTTTGCTGCTGGTCACGCTCCTAATGACATTAGTCAATACATGTATCCACAGTTTTCTTGTGTTATGATTTATCTTTCCTACAACCAACACATTTATTCTCTTGGCCGACTTGTTGTTTGCATGCCTGACAGACATGCATCCATGGTGAATTGGTGATCTTAAGCCTGTCGAAGAACATGACAAAAGACATCCATGAATGATGGTGAACTTCCCTTTGTTTCTCCATTGCAACCCTGGAAGGTCGAGTGTTTTGGTTTTATAGCTAATACTATGTGTTTAGGAATTGATAAGTCAAAATGGGTAAGCATATCGTAGTATAATTATACTAAACAACAAATCTATAGATTAATTACATCTATTATTTCTATAAAGCAACTTGCAGTCCACCTTGCACATGTACCAAAAAAGAGTGGTTCCTGAGAGCATGACAACTTAAGCATTGTTTTCTTAGATTCTAACCTTTGAGCAGTGGTACTTTTAAAAACACGGCATAGTGATGAAAATGTCTTTCTTAGAAAATGAATTTATAATGCAAAGTTACGTTCTAATTTGCTCTAGCAGTGGAATTAATGAAGATGGGTTAAGAGTTGTGCCTTTTTAATTAGCATGCATTTATATATCAGGCTAGCTTTGAACTAAAATTTTGCCCTCTTGTTCAATGACTATCTATGAACTACATTGGTCTTCCATATGTTGGTCTTCCTGAATTACATTGATCTTCCATATGTTGGTTGTGCACACATGACACACAAGAGTCCTTTTCTACTTTATTTCCTTGGTTCACTGAGAATGGAAATATCACCTGAAACTTTTATGCATGTGCATCTTCGATAACCAGTTCTTCCTTGCAACTCACTTTTGATAAACAAATTGGCACATCTCAGATTGACATTTTATCTTGACATTTTTTTAGTTATCATTCAGTTGTTTTGTCACCAGTTACACAACAGAAAATCCTATAGAACTGGAATAAATTGTTCAGCTTCTGTTGTGCTAAAGACACAACATCTTCTTTTTGGCAATCAGTCAATTAGTCAAAATCAGGAAGTCTTCGTCCTGTGTGACACTACGACTAAGTATGATTATACTAGCAATGTAAAAAAGAAAATAATGATATGCTCAACTGAATTTTCTCTGATGTAAGGTGGTGTTGGACTCAAAAATGAGAGTGCAAAACCCCAGCAAGGCCCCCACATGGATCTGAAAACAGGTACGAAATAGACAAGCCACTGAACCTTCCTCCTGGTTTAGTGCGGCCAAACTTCGCCTTAGGCTTCTACGCGACACCAGCAAGCCGGGAAGTGCTGTAACAGTGGCAGCGCTCTCCCAGGCACTTGGGCTGCCCAGAACTCCTCCCCGTGGTCAGGCCATTCCCCTCAAAGTACAATCATCGCTGGCATGGGCCCTCCAGTGCCATGGTCTACACTGATCGCTAGAAAGCACCACATGCAGAAGCTGCAGGTGCGACGACGTTCACCCGTGTTACTGCAAGATTTGCGATTGTTGGAGGCTTCACAAGTTGCAGAGCTGGCACTGCCAAGGGAACAAGTGCTCCCACTGCCAAGGGTACAAGTGATCCCAGCAAGTACCCCCAAACAATCGGCGTCAAAGAGGCAAGTTCCGATACTGCTGCCAATGCCTGCAATCTTTGTAGACGTGTGAGCTCTCTCTCACTGCTATGTAATTTTGAAATAGTAATGTTTATTTAGACTCTATAAGCCATATAATGAGATGGATGTTTGGTTGAAGGAATTGAAATTGGTAACCACCTACAATAATTGATGACAAATATGTTCGCTGGAGTTCTAGTCGTACCATTTTTTTTTGTATTACAACATTCTTAAACATCTTTATTGCCTCTCTTATGTTAATACATAAATATTTTTGTTTGTTTTGTTGATATATATTTTTCATAGGAAACATGATGATTTTCCAATCAATAATACAGGCATTTGCACGTGCACGATTACTAGTAAAAAAAAAGTGTATCACGGTTCCAAAAGGTATCCTCAAATTTTAAAAACTTTCTGAATTTTTAAATGTACTCGTGCATTTTTACAAAATATTCTTAAATTTTAAAATATTTGAACTACTTTTTAAAATAAAGAAAATATGTATAAATAGGTAAAAACATGAGGAAAACCGACGGAAGAAAAGAAATAGAAAGAAAAACACCCAACATAATAGGCAATAAATACAATAAAAAAACACTACCAAACAGTAGGTAAACTCATTTTTGGAGAAATCGCTCTTGTTCTTGGCCTCCTATCGGGCCTGACAAGGCTATTTTGCACTGTGCAATTCACCGATAATTCAAAGCATCAAGTAGGAAGGTTTGGTGCTAATCCTAGACTAGATAGTATGAAGGTGCAACCAACAACCCAGGAGCATAAGTTACAGGAACAATTAAGTTGGAGATTTGAATATGCCTTTTCTTCTACTCTAAATGGGCAAGTGCACTGCTTTCAAATGACTCAGTGTTGTCTTCTATGCATGATTTTTTCACACTTTCAACAAAGCTGGCATGTTACCATTAGACCTATAGCCATTCCATCATGCAGCTCTGGCACAAATTGTCGAAGTCGAAGAAAATGGGGTTCATGTGTGGTACCTTCAGAAACACTTCCATTTGATGCCAAAATTTCTTCAAAAACAAAACACGCCCACCGGAGATCAGACATGAAGGAGAAGTCACAACAACTAGAAGGTAACTCACAGAAATCAGATGAATACTGAGAAGCGATTGAACTAGCAAGCATAGAAAAGACAACACCCACTAAACCATGCTAAAAAAATTTAAATAATACATTTTAAAAAAAATTACAGAAATAATACGTAGAAAAAAGAATTTACAAGAATAATACACCGTCGGCCCACTGCAGGCCGACTGAGCCCAGTCGGCCCACAGCAGGCCGATCGGCTATCAGGAGGCCGACTGCAGGCCGGGCAGCCACGCGGCGGCCTGTGGTTGGTCGTGCCACGTCGCGAGGGGGGAGGCAGCGGCCTGTCGGCGTGGTGTGCCCCTGTCGGCGTCCTGCCCGCCGATCGGCCACCTAGTGGCCGACAGGGTGCGGCCGACCTGACGCGCGCTGGCCAGCCCGCCCTTATCCTCTCCTTCTCTCTTTCATGCATTATTTCTTCTCCCTGCCCGCCCATATCCTCTCCTTCCTCCATTATTCTTCTCTCGTGGCTCTTTCTGCTGTGTTCTTCCTCCTCCTCTCTCTACAGAAAAATGGCACACATTTGTACACCTAAATAAGCTACATTTTCGCGATTTTGGCACCGTGAATGGGTTCAACTCATTTAGGGCAGCGAAAAGAGGTGTCGATCTACTGACGGGGTAGCTCGTGGTGGTCGTGGTGAGCATTTTGGTGGAGGTGGTGGTGGTGAAGTTGGGGCAGTGTTCGTCGTTGGGGCAGTTGGGGTGGTGAGGTGGTGGTGGTGGTGGAGGTGGTGGTGGTGTTCGTCGTTCGTCGTTCGTCGTTCGTCGTTCGTCGTTCGTCGTTCTTCGTTCGTGGTTCTTCGTTCTTCGTTCGCACGCACGCTTCAAGGGTATATTTCAGCCCTCATTTTATTTTTCGTAGGTGCTCTGGGATTATAAGTAAATATTGTTATTTGCCGCGGTAGTATACGTAAATATTTGTGTGCGATTATTGTTTTTTGGCCCGGTAGTATACGGAAATATTGTTATTTGCCCCGGTAGTATACGTAAATATTATTCGTTCGCACGCACGCTTCGTTCTATGTGAAAATAAATTTATGTGCGATTATTCGTAATATAGATGTAGGTGTGTGAATTGTATTAGTTGTTAGTGGGATAATAAGTTGTTGCTTAATACTTGACACGTACACAGGTGCGGGATAAGAAGTTGGAAACATGAATAAAAAGTTGGAAAGAAGAGACAAGTTTTTTTTTTGAAGAGTTGGGGTCGGCATGTGCATAGCAAAACAAATAATATTACATGTTAAAAAACGATGTTAAAAATAGAGTTGGAAACATAATAAAAATTTAAAAAACGATGTTAAAAAGAAGAGTTTGAAGAGTTGGGGTCGGCATGTGCATAGCAAAATGAATAATATTACATGTTAAAAAACGATGTTAAAAAACGAATAAGAAGTTTTTTTTTTTTTTGAAGAGTTGGAAACATAATAAAAATTTAATAAGCAAGCAAAAAATAGGAAAAGTAGAACTACATGTTAAAAAACGTTTCAGTCCTTACCCGATGCGAATATGAAGCGGATTACCCGCTAACCTTTATTATGCGTATTTTCTAAAGTTTAACCCATAACAAGCAATGCCACGCTGTTTTTTTTTAAACGGCCACGCTGTAGTTTATCAATAAAACTTCTTAGCAAGGAAGAATTTTACATGATCGTAGAAATAAGACGCATGCCTTTTTCTAAATTATTTTAACATAGATTAAAATAAAAAATACATCAACATGGCCATATAATTCAAATAAACTGAATTATCATATTTGTCGGTTATATTATTATTATTATTCGAGGCCTATTTATTATTAGTAAACATGGGCCTATTTATTATATTATTTACTATGGTCCTGGTAATATATATATAGACATGTCTAATACTTGTATTTCGATGTTGAAAAAAAATAGGTGAGTCGAGATGTCCGATGTAGTGAAGTTGAGATTTTACTATGGTCCTGGTACTGTCCAAACAAATGAGTTGGGAGCAGATCTGAGTGAATTTACTCACATAGAGGTTGCAATCAGCGCACCACAAACATGGTCTGTTAGTCAGTTGAAAGAATGGATTGCGGCAAGTTTAGGTCTTGATACTGAAACAAACACCGTCGGTGTTCATGCATTGTGGACACGGTCAAGTTCAAAAATTTACTTTTATTTGAGGCCAATAGAGGGAGACTCCGATTGGGTGCGGTGGTTACAAGGTTGTGAACGAAGGGGATGCAATCATGTTGCTTTAGTGCTTCCCGTCGTGAAGGAGGTCACTGCACATGAAGGGGAGGGTGGCTACGAAGGACAGAGCAGTCATGTAGAAGGAGGAAATGCTTATGGTTACGACCAAGGACAGAGCAGTCAGGTAGAAGGAGGAAATGCTTATGGTTATGAACCAGGGCAGAGTAGTCAGGTAGAAGGAGGAAATGCCGATGGTGATTACAATGGCGAGGTGGACGCTGACGAGGTAGATGGGCACATGCAGAACCAGATGGAAGAAGAAGACACCGATGTTGAAAGGGGTCATGCCGATGATTCTGACGAGTCAGATGAAGAAGAAAATGCAGAGGAGGTCCCGAATCCTGCATGGTGGAATCATGACTTATCATCTGCAATGACCGTGAATGATGGACATGATTCAGCCTGGCAATATCACCAGAACAATATTGCGACGGGTGCTATGTATCCGAACAAGCAAGCCCTGAAGGATGCAATAATTAATTGGGCAATGTCCACGCAAAGGGTTTTCAAAGCTGAGGTGTCCAGTCAGAAATTCCTCACAATGGTATGCAAGAATGCAGATTGTCCCGCAAGGGTGCACGGCTTTCTCCCTAAGTATGGCACAAGTTGGGTGATAAGTGACTTAGTTAATCACACTTGTCTTATTCCCTGCATCCCTCAAGATCATGCCAACCTTTCATCCACGCTTATTGCTCGACTGTTTTACGATGAGATAGTGCAAGGCAAAGCTATGGAAGTGAAGGCAGTGCAGACAAAAGTGTTCGCCAGGTTGAAGTACAGAATTTCTTATGGCAAGGCTTGGAGGGCTAAGCATGCAGCGCTTGAGAGGAGATTTGGTTCTTATTTTGATGCATATGACTCTGTTGTCCACCTCCTCCACACCCTGCAGCAGCGGAATCCAGGCACCTATATCGATATCCAAGACATGTTCATGCCAGAGTTCCCAACTGTGAGGGTTTTGCATCGTCTCTTCTTCTCTTTCGGTGTATGCATCGAAGCTTTCAGGCATTGCCGACCGGTGATATGTGTTGACGGTACTTTTCTCACAGGCAAGTACAAGGGTCAGATACTGACAGCCATAGGTCAAGACGGCCAAAATCAAGTCGTCCCACTGGCATTTGCTTTTGTGGAGAGTGAGAACATTGAAAGTTGGACATGGTTCTTCAGGCAGTTGAAAATATCAGTTGTCAAGGAGAAGCCGAATGTGTGCATCCTTCATGACAGGCATGCAGGTATACTCAGTGCGATAAGGACACTGACAAACCCAGGCCCTGAGGAACAAGTTCCATGGCAGGACTTGCAGAGCCGTTGGTGCATGCGCCATCTCGGGGCTAATTTCTTCTCGCAGTTTAGAAATAAGAACCTGATGAATCTGTTCAAAAAACTCTGCAAGCAGAACCAGTTATGGAAGTACAATTTGATACGCGACAGACTTAATGTGTGCACGCAGAGACACGTGAGGGACAGGAAAGCTGCAAGAGATGCAGCGGTGAGGGCACATGTTGAAGCAGTAGCTGCACAGTTGGCAACAGGAACAGCGGCCGTGGAGGAGGAGGCTGTTGGGCTATGTGACCTGCCAGGCTTTGACCCACCTGGTACAAGGAGAAGGCTCGGGAGGTCGATTAAAACCTTCGAGCAGTGGATAGAGCATGAGCCTCTGGAGAGGTGGTCTTTGCTACAGGACACACATGGAGCAAGGTACGGTGTCATGACAACGAACCTCGCGGAAACATACAACTTTGTCCTCAGAGGAAACCGGGCATTGCCACTTACAGCCATCGTTGAGGGTATTTTCTATGGCACCGTCAAGTATTTCAGAGACAGACGTCAAATAGCAGAGCAGCATATCTTGAACAACCCAAATACACGGTACTGTGAAAGAGTCACGAAGTACATGGACAACAAGATGCAAAAAGCTAGGTCACACACTGTAGTCGCCATCGGTAATCAAGAAAGAAGGTTTGAAGTCCGCTTAGCCAACAACAAATTCGGATGTGCAAATGAGTTGATGACGCATGAGGTGAAAATTGGCAATGAAGCCTGGCCAACGTGTGAGTGCACATGCAATAAACCGAAATTGCTTCACCTACCTTGCTCACATGTACTTGCTGCTTGCGGGCAGCTTGGAATGGACGCAATATCGTTTGTGTCTCCATATTTTCTGAAAGAAGCTGTCCTCAATACCTGGACAGGTGAGCTGATGGGTTTTCGAGCAATGGGTAATTTCAACAGCGTCAACCCCGCCGATAGGCGTTACATTCCAAACCCAGAGCATATGCGTACAAGTAGAGGCAGACGGCAGTGTCAGCGCATCCGAAATGATATGGATGAATCTGAAGCAGGAGGTCCGACTAGGCAATGCATTCTATGCAATGAATTTGGCCATAGGGACACTAATTGTCCCACTTTCGTCACTGGGCGTGGACGAGGCAACCGGGGAAGAAGAGGAGGTAGAGGTAGTAGAGGAGTAAGGGCGAGAGGAAGAAGCTAAGCTAGCACTAGTTTGTTCTGAATTTATATTAAGTGTGTTGTGGCACTATGTTCTGAAATTTGTATTAAGTGTGGCACTATGTTCTGAAATTTGTATTAAGTGTGGCACTATGTTCTGAATTTTTATTAAGTGTGACACTATGTTCTGAATTTTTATTAAGAGTGCCACTATGTTATGAATTTTAATTAAGTGTGCCACTATGTTATGAATTTTAATTAAGTGTGCCACTTTGTTCTGAACTTTAATTAAGTGTGCCACTTTGTTCTGAATTTTGTAAGTGCAGGAATGTCGGGATTGTGGTTGCTGAATGGGGACATTGATAAGGGTCATCGTGGTGCGATATGGTATGAGCGCAAGCTTGAGCCTCTCGTCACTCGCACTCCTAAGGAAAACTGGAAGATACACTCAGGATGGCTTCAGCGGTACGTGCTTTATAAATTTTCACACTGACATGCATATTAATGGTTGAAATGGGAGACAGTAACTGAAAAGTTCTCTGATGAAGGTTGAAATGGGCCGGCCTTTTACCTTTCGCGCGTCTGGTTGAGTATCCCGGGTGAGAAACGCGTCGCCATCGATGGGTCTTTGCTGAGCTGCTTAGTGGACCGTTGGAGGCCAGAGACCCACACGTTTCACTTCAGATGGGGAGAGATGGCTCCTACTCTGGAGGATGTGTCACTTTTGCTCGGTCTACCGTTGGCAGGTCATGCCGTAGGACCGTTGGACGCACCGGCTGGTTGGGAGCGAGCTCTCACAAAACGTTTTCACGGTGTTTTTCCGGATGCTCCCGATCCGGTATGGGAGCATCACGGACCTAAGTATGAGTGGTTGCTAAATTTCCGGGTAATTTCCCCTACCTATTCTCTTCAAGTTATCGCGCATAAAGTTGTACAGAAAATAATTGCGGCTTACTAAAACTTTCTCTTCGCTTAATGCAGATCCAGAACTTCCGGGCGCCCTTGACTGCGGAACAGATCACTCGGAGCCTCGAGGCCTACTTACTGTGGCTTTTCGGCAAGGTGATGTTCACGGAGAACCATGTCACCACTATCAGCGCCCTCTACATCCCTATGGCACTCGAGATAGCGAGCGCTCAGACGGCGGATCAGATCAGACAGAGGAGTTGGGGTTCGGCGGTGTTAGCGGCTACATACCGAGGTATGTGCAACGGTTGCCAGCTTACATCGAGAAAGCCAGCCCTTCTTGGATGCCCTCTATTCCTACAGCTGTGGTCGTGGGAGAGGTTCTCTATAGGGCGACCAGATGTACGGGTTCATGAGCCTATAGACGCCATGTTTGATGTTGAGGGCATCGACATGCCTACTTTCGGTCTGTGTTGGACTCGTCGCAAGGTATGCACCGTGTTGTAGTTTAATGCAACTTTTTCTGCACAAGAGATCGATCGATGCGAGCGGCTACTAACTTTTATTCTCTGTAGAGACACTTTGCTAGTGATCAGACCAGGAAGGCGTACACAGCATTGAACGAGCAGTTCGATGCGTACACCGGAGTAATCTGGCAGCCCTACACGGAAGCAGCCATACAAGCGAGATACCCTGCTGGTATGTCTGTGCTATGCACAAGGGACCGAGATTACTGGATGACAAAATCGAAGATCATCTTCGATGTCTTCGTCGAGGAGATGGCACAACAGAGGGTTATGAGGCAATTTGGTCTTCTGCAGTTGGAGCTACCTCCCCCTATAGAGAACCCGGTGCCAGCACACATCCACAGGTATTAACCAGTTTTTTAATGTTGCATTTTCTTTCATAGTACTCCATTCGAAGCTTTAGGTAATTGTTGAACACACACCACAATTTTAGGACGACAAGGAAGGGCATGAACAGGACAACTGCTGAATGGCTAGCTAGACTAGAGCCGTATGTTATAGAATGGGAGACAGCAAACACAAATCTATGGCACGAGAATCACAATTTCGATCTCGATGAATTCAATCTCTATTTGCGGCGCTACATGACCGGAACACGGTTACGCATTGTTGAGTACTCCCACCCAGAGGAGTTACCGGATCCTACTCCGTCGGATATGTACATGATACTTCGGGCTCTAGGCAGTACGCGGTAAGATATTTTTTCTTTACGTAATGTTGTCACATACTTCGACGTGCAAGAGACAGACATTATTAATCGTCATGGAAATTTGCAGGCTACCTTGACACGCGAACTGTACGACGACGTGACCACCTTCGGACGATCACTATCGTCTGGACCTCTTCTTCAACATCGTCCAGTGGTACAGCCCTTCTTGGAAAGAATTCAGAATAAGATACGGACTGTGTACGAGGCTATCACGTGCACCCGGAGAACCGATGTTGTTCAGCACGAGCAGGAGCAGCCGCGTCACTCCATGCAACGACATCAACCACGTCCACGCCTAGCACAGCAGCCGACAACGAGGCCACCCCGTCCTGACCAACCTGGCAGTTCTACGTGGCACCCGCAGCACTATGGTCCCACGTCGAGCTTCGTGTTTTCTCCACAGCCACAGCAGCACGGTCCCTCGTCCAGTTTCGTGTTTCAGCCAGAGCAGACGTCACACCCAGCAGGTATGTGTCTTCATATTTATTGTTTTCAATATTAATTGACGCGACCTCATTCTTCATGATGAACCGTTCCATCGCGTAGGGGCCTATGGATATCAGGCATCTATGTCGGCATCACATGATACGTGGGGGAGTGATCAACATCCCGAGGACAACATACAGGCTCAGATGTCGCAGCACACCCAGTGGATGAACATGTTTTCGACTCCTCCACCAGGCCCCACACAGGATACACAGCATGACCAGGGAGAGTCTGAGATTCCTCCTCGTCACGTTAGGGCACCCGACAGGTTGGGATGGTCCCCGATTCCAGATCCGCCTCCCCGCCAGGCCAGACGTCGTCACTGACGCTTCTATGTATCTGTATCAGTAGAGACATTACCAT
Source organism: Aegilops tauschii subsp. strangulata (assembly GCF_002575655.3). Taxonomy (NCBI): domain Eukaryota; kingdom Viridiplantae; phylum Streptophyta; class Magnoliopsida; order Poales; family Poaceae; genus Aegilops; species Aegilops tauschii. Next base: position 629,541,694 of record NC_053036.3, on the reverse strand, counting down.
CTATTTCTGTGTAAGACTTATGTCTATTCTATGTATGAGACAAATGACTATGTACTTATGTACGAGACATATGCCTACTCTATTTTAGTACTCTGTTATCGGAACTACAAGATCGTATGTAGATAGAACATAATATTCATACAACGAGACATTGCAAGCAAATAGATAGAACTACATCTAAATTAAATGGTACGTAACTTAACTCACAACATACAGCATAAAAACTAGATGAAGTCATCATCGTCATATGTTCGCGCCAACTTTTTCCCGCCATATGTTCGCGCCAACTTTTTCCCGCCACCCGTTTCCCGCCACCCGTTTCCCGCCACCCGTTTCCCTCCACCCTTTTCCCGCCACCCGTTTCCCGCCACCCGTTTCCCGCCAACCCTTTCCCGCCATATCGCAGCCGTTCTTTCCCGCCATTTTCTCCTCTCTACCTATAAAACCCCCTTCAGACGGAGCTGCATAAGCATTGCAGTGCGCTGGTGGTAAATTGGAGCACTGTGGTGGAGGTGAAGCTGTTGTTCGTCGTTCTTCGTTCGAGCCGGAGCACCGGCAGTTTGGTGGCCGCCGTTCGTCCTTCATCCTTCACACGCACGCTTCAAGGGTATATTTAAGCCCACATTTTATTTTTCGTACGTGCTCCGGTCGTTTTTGTTAATATATTTAGATGTCAACTAATTAATCTGTCAATATTTGTAGTTGCTACGGCAAATATTCGTAATATAATTGTAGGAGGGTGAATTGTATTAGTTGCTCCGTTAATATTCTGTAATATATAGCTTCGTAATATATAGACATGTCTAATATTTGTTAGTGGGGATATTAAGGGGTAGGGTAGGTACTCAATGCGATTTGTGTGTTGCAGATGGCTGAGAGTACTCAGTGGGTGCTTAGCCCTATTGTTCATGTCCAAGGCTTGTCTCCAAGTGTTGTGCAAGTTAGTGAAGTGGACCTCACTTTTGATTGGTTGAAGACTAAATTCATGTTGAAGCAAGGGTTGAAGGAAGACGATTTTGTGTACTACGTCAGCAGGAAGCATTCAGATGGCCCTGGGGAAAGAAAATTGATTGACATAACTGATGATGGCAAGATTCAAGAAATGCTGAGCGAATGGGAATGGAAAAGGGTTGTTCAGTTGCATTGCTACAGGAAACCGAGTTATATGTGATGCATTTGTCATTCGAGATCCGCCTCCCCGGCAGGCCAGACGTCGTCATTGCCGCTCCTATGTATCAGTAGAGACATTACCATCTATTTCTGTGTGAGAACTTATGTCTATTCTATGTATGAGACAAATGACTATGTACTTATGTACGAGACATATGCCTACTCTACAAGATCATATTTAGATAGAACATAATATTCATACAACAAGACATTACAAACAACTAGATAGAACTACATCCAAATTAAATGGCACGTAACTGAACTCACAACATACAACATAAAAACTACATGAAGTCATCATCGTCATCCTCGATCGATGCAGAACTCTTGCCCTTCGACGATGAAGAACTCTTGCCCTTCGACGATGCAGAAACCTTGCCCTTCGATGATGAAGAACTCTTGCCCTTCGACGATGCAGAAACCTTGCCCTTCGATGATGAAGAACTCTTGCCCTTCGACGATGCAGAACCCGAAAGCGGCGGCATGAAGATATCATCTTCGTCCTCGCTCTCCTCAGTCCATAAACATGGATTATTTGCTGCAATCCTTCTGAAAGTTTCACTCTTCGGCACCACTACCTTCTTCCACCTGTCATGCAACCTAAGAAGTTCTTTACGTACCTCCTCATAGGTCCTTTCAGGCCACCCAGAACTACGTAATTGGTGAGCCAACTCATTCATTATGGTGTCACTACCGGTGAGTTCGTCCCATGGAACTATCCTATTATCCATCCTGAAATCGGTAGCTAGCCTCAGAAGAGTCCTGCTCATCCCAGGGTGAAAACTACGATCGAAAGGATAATGGGACATCTCAACTACACTACACTGCAATGCTTATCCAGCTCCGTCTGAAGGGGGTTTTATAGATAGAGACGAGAAAATGGCGGGAAAGAACGACTGCGGTATGGCGGGAAAGGTTGGCGGGAAATGGGAGGAGGGAAACGGGTGGCGGGAAATTGTTTGGCGGGAAATGGGTGGCGGGAAATGGGTGGCGGGAAAAGCGCAGTTTGGAAATGTCGATAACTTTCAAAACAAATGTTCATCACAATGGAAAAAGGTTCCCGCCTTTCAAAAAATGCATGCAATTTTTTAGAAAAATATGATAAGAAATGGTTCGTGCCACTAAATGAATGTACTACGTCACCTTTGCTGGAAATATTCTCATGTTTCCAAAAAATATCCATGACATTCTACAAAATGGTACTCCCTTCATCTCATAATATAAGATCATATTACAATCAATATACTCACATATCACGTGGGTTAACAAATGTTTAGATGGATCATGACATTTTAAGAAAATATTCGCGTGTTTCTAAAAAAAGTTTATGAAAATTTCAGAAAAGCATTTTAAAAAATGTTGTGTGGTTTAAAAAAATGGTATTTCCATTAAAAATGTATTTGAAGAAATGTTACCATGTATTCATAACGTGTTAAAATATATACTTTTAAAAAATATTCGCGTGTATTATTAAAAATAGGCATGCACCAGTCGGCCCACAGCAGGCCGACTGAGCATAGTCGGCCCACTACAGGCCTATCGGTGTACTGCAAGCCGACTGGACCCTGTCGGCCAACTGCAGGCCGACTGGGCTTGAATCTGCTGGCCGACAGCCCAATCGGCCAGCAGCAAACTGATGGGCCTCCAGTCGGCCTGCTGTGGGCCGACTGGGCTCTGTCGGCCTGCAGTGGGCCGACGGTGTATTATTCTTGTAAATTCTTTTTTCTACGTATTATTTCTGTAAAAAAATTTTAAAAATGTATTATTTAAAAAAAATTAGCCTAAACCATGTAAGCAATAATTATGATCACAATAATGAACTAGCAAGCATCAGACAATTTGTGTGCTAGTGATAACAATGAAGATAAGGAGGTAGCTAGCATCCCAGAGAAAGTTTACCACTTGACACTTTCGGTGACAATAATAATGACGGTGGGAAGTTGCAATATGCGCGTGACTCGGCAGGAATGAGCCGTGAAACACATACCCTCTCAAGCTGGAAAGTTTTGACATCCAGCGTGAAACAACCTAGCTCGAGCAATGAGTTTCCGCACTGATACAGGAGCAAGTGCCTCCCTATTGAACCCATGAACGAGGAGCCAGAAGCTATTGAGATTGTCTTCTCCGTCTGCCACTGGGTGGAACTCCCACCATTGTCTCGTCCAATGGTATATCTCAGGAGAACTGTGTCAAGTCCATGATGGCTGACTTTGTCATGTGCAGGCACAAACATCCCAATCATGCCTTCCCCTGCCTCCACAATGCCCATATAACTGTGGAAACCACTAACTCTGGGTGGGCGGTCAGCCATGGTGAACTCCATTCTTCGGGTGTCAAGCACAGCGAATTTTCCACTCCAACCTGCAAACCAGTAAAAGCAACCATATGCATATTGCCGCCACGAAGAAATACCCATCCATTCCGACGAGAAGTCAGGTATAAAATTAATCCAACTCAGGGATGGAATGTCTCGCCACTGTCCGGTGCCGGAAAAGAAGACAAAGGCCACCAGCTTAGTTTGGTACTGCGCTAGGCAGATCACTCTGAACACCGTATCCTCGGCAGGAGGTGTCTCCTCGTCGTTGCCATCAGGGACTAGAAAGCTCTCGCCCCAGCGCTGTCCATATATCCGCAGTGGGTTCTCATCCGAAGCCGCTAGGTCATCGGGGATTGTGGGGAGCAGGAGGTACTCCCGGTGCAGGGGGTCGCACACCGCCATCTCCGCGAAGAGGGCGCCGGTGCGTCCCTTGCCGGCGCCATGCCGGCAGGGTCTGTCGAGGAGGACGCGGCCGTCGCCGACGTCCCGTATGGACCAGCTCCGCGCAGGGGAGGGGAGGAAGGCGAAGGAGAAGTCAGCGGTGCTGGCGACAGCGCGGGCCGCAGGCGCTGAGGGGTGAGGCGGTACGGCGGGGTGGAAGCCGTGCTGGTCGAGGAAGCCGAGGAGGGGCGGGGGGTGGAGTCTGCGGAAGCGTTGGAGGAAGCAGCCGTCGGCGACGAGGTGGCGGAAGGAGACGCAGACTGCCGAGGCGCGGATGAGGTCGGATGCGGCGGGGAGGCGGAGGAGGATTTCCACCAGGAGCTCGTCGGGGATCTCCGGCAAGGCCATCTTCCGGCCGCTCTCTGTCCCCTATGCTGGCAGCGGCGGCGGCTGTGTGCTGCGTAAGATGGCCGGAAGATGGTTCCACGGTGTAAATGGGCTGCAGAATACCCTACTTTAGGTTTTGAGTGTGGGCTGAAAAATATGCGTTGGAGTGGCGATGGCCGGTGTTTTGTTCAGGAAAGCCGGTGTTTTGTTCAGGAAAAAGATGGGCCGGTGTGAAGATGGGGTTATCTGACAAAAAAAAAGGATTCTCAAAAAAAAAGGAAAAAAGATGAGGCTAAGAGTTAGCGGCAACAAAAAAATAGTGCGTTACTCTGCGCTAGTTAGAGCCTCTCCAACAGTGGCTGCAAAAAACGCACGCGCGGTAAAATGAGATTTTAGCGCGGGATGGTTTCACGCGGGAAACGATTGCGTGCGCGGGGAAAAAGCGGGCGGTCGCGCGCTAGATTTGGTCCGCCGCTTCTGGCGCGCCTATAAAATGCAGTGTCCGCCACACACCGTTCCATCGCTATCCACATCGCCACGTGCCCTCTGCCGCTCTCTCCTCGCTCCCTCTACCGCTTTCTCGCCTCACCGCCGACGTGCCACCATGCCGTCGCGCCGCCGGGGAGCTTCGGGCTACCGCGGCGTCCGTGTGCGCCCGGCCGGCACCTACTCCGCCGAGATTCGGTCCGGCGACGTGTGCCTCGGCCTCGGCACCTTTGACAGCGCCCACGAGGGCGCCCGCGCGTATGACACTGCGGCGTGGCGCCTCCGGCGGTCCCGTTGGGACATGAACTTTCCGGACGTGGCGACGCGGGAGCGGGTGCAAAAGTTGGCGCTGCCCCGCGGCTTATCACCGACGAGGATTGCCGCGAGAACCGGAGGCGGGAGCGCCGTCTCAGCCTAGCCGAGATGGACGAGGAAGCCATGGGCTGTGGCGCCAACGCTTCCCGCAAGACGTCATCAACGAGCAACAGTTCTTCGCCGAGAGGAGGGCGGAGAGGTAGGAGAGGAGGACGGAGCGAGCCGCCTATCGCGAGGACAGGCGAACGCGGAAGGCAACCGCTGAATTCAACATCGCGCTAGGAGATGCGTCGTCTTGGGGCTCCAACGGCGAGCTGTTCCTTGACACCTACATTCAGACGTCGGAGGAGGACATCACTGAGGCGGAGTCCGAGTCGGAGGATGACGAGTAGTAGTAGTTTTTCGTTTTATCTATCTATCGTAGGAGGAGGCTATGAACTATCTACGCACTATCTATGTATCGTAGGAGGGGGCTATGAACTATCTATGCACTATCTATGTATCATAGGAGGAGGCTATGAACTATCTATCGTTTATCTATGTACTATCGGAGCCAAATGTGTATCGAATCGTAGTACAAAAAAGAAGAAATATAGCGCGTCTCCTGGCGCAGCTTGGGCGCGCTTTATTTTGTGGAGCCAGCGCCCGCCGCGCGCAAAAGCTGGCTCACCCGGCGCCATATACTGTTTTTTAGCATGCCGCGCGTTGCGCGTCTGTTGGAGATGCTCTTATAGCATTGCTATAGCGTATCCGGAAGGTGCATGCTATATTTGAGGAATTTTGCTAGCTACGACGCTAATCACGTTACAGTGCGCTATTTCAACGCTAAAATTTGTAGTGTATTATATCATTGTGGCATCATGAAAAAAAACCTGAAGGAGAGAAACAACAACCAAGCCCCAGCCGCCCAAAACTATCCCTTGGCCGCCACAGGCCCACAACCCACACCCCTGTCATTCTCAGTCTCAGATGGTCAGACCTAATGAACAACCGACCCTAATTCATTCACACTTCACATCTGAGCTATGAGACCACTCCCTACCCCTTCGCTTCAGACGATGACAGAGGGGTAGAGAGTAGCGTGGCCTAGTGAGCAGGGGTCCGGCTCGCCGCATGCCAGAGGTGGGGGACAAAGCTTGTCAGGGCAGGGCAAGGGGAGGGCCCACCAGATCCAGTGTGGGGCGGGATGCGCGGCGGCGGATCTCGCCGGCGCTAGTAAGGAGAAGAGCTGGAGGAAGGTGGCAGGGTAGGTAGGAGAGAGAGGGGGTGGGTGGCGTAGGAGAGAGATGTGGCGGGGCGGGGCGCGCCATGAGGTAGAGTACGCGGGGTGGCACTGGTCATGAGCGAGAGGAGGTGGTGCGCGGCGTAAGCGTGAGGCATTTTTTTAACAGTCAATGCAAACGGTGTTAACATGTGATGCCCCGTGGACCTGACCAGTGGGCTTGGTATGTCAAAGATTGGATTAAATCGCCCCAAACCAGTCGTTATTGTTTATTGGCAAAATTAGTAAGAAAATTGGTAGGTTTTTGGGACGCACAAAAAATGTGGTGGCAAATCTGAAAGTGAACTTCAAATGCGGTGTTTTTTTTAATTCACTTGTAAAAACTAGTCCCCGTCATCATCCTTGCTGTTAACTTCATTCTGCCATTGATTTTAGACGGGTTAGCATGGATGAAAGCTACACACACCACGGTTCATGGTGGCTGCAGGCTAGCTATCTTGCCACGTACGTAGTACTCCCTCCGTCTCAAAATTCTTGTTTTAAATTTGTCTAGATACGGATGTATATAAGGGAGTACTACGTATCTTGCCATTCTTATCGAGTCTCTTACGTAAGCCTAATATTTTTGTACTTCTTTTTTTGGAAAATCGTAAGCCTAGGTTGGAGTCTTTGTTTTTTCAAGTGAACGTCTGCTTGCCTGCACTGCATGCATGCGAGCTCGCGGTCATTGCTACTTACGTGTGCCAGTGACGGTCGGACAAGCAAACTAAAGAGAGATCGGAGATCTACTTCCCTCATATAACAAAGCTTAAATCCTTACCGTACGTAGTACGTATCATCGAGCGACCCACCGGCCGGCGGCAAAAGCAACTGCACCCAAACCCAGTCCAACACGAAAAGTTACTATAGGTTCTTGGCTTCTTGCCGTGTCGCGCACTCAATGGTACAGGAGTACTATCTAGACCCGATCGAGTCCTTTTTTATGCAGAACTTGTGCTTGCTTGCATGCGAGCTATGCTCGAGTCCTTTTTTAGGGGAACATATGCTTTGCTTACATGTGATGCGAGCTTCGCTGTTCCCCCATGACATTCATATCTACCCTTTCCAGGCGAGCCAAGCAAGCTCTAGGCTCTAGCTAGCAAACCGGTCGAGGAGAAGAGAAACCAGTCGACGGTTTCGCTAGCAAACCGATCGAAGAGAAACCACAGATCCACCACCCTACCACACCACGGACTAAAATGTCCTCTACCGGAGTAGAGCGGAGCGGCGCCGGAGCACCTAGAAACCGGAATGAGAAGCGGGAGCTCCATGGCTCGGGAGATGAGCTTGACGCTTTCTCGGAGGAGCTTCAACGGCGGCCAGAAGTAAGGATCAACGACATTGCGGTCGCCAAGGTGTACATCCTAATGGGCTTGAAAGGCGTGAGCGCCTTGGCGCTTTTGTGGGCCACCGTCGTCCTCCTCGGCGGCTTTGTCTCCGATCTGACCAAGACTGATTTTTGGTACCTCACCATCATCGGATTCGTGCAGGCTGCCGGGTTAGTGCTTGCATTCAACTCTCCCTTACTGTCGATGTTAAGCGTGGCATAAATTTCTTTCACGATTCCTGAAATAAGTCCCTTCAAAATAAAAAGGAAATTTCCTGAAATAAGTAGTGTACTAGTGTAAGTTATCTATCAGCGCACGCAATTTCCAAATATGTTCTATCGAAAAATTAAAAGGTGGTCATACTAGTGACTCTGGAGGCACACAAACCCTAGCCGCCGGTACCCGTCGCTCCTCCCTTCCTTCCCTCTATCGCCGCTGGAGAAAGCCGCGGGCTAAGCCCAAGCGGACGGCGACAGTGGGGGGGGGGGGGGGAATCACCTCCCTCTCATGGCGGTCGGGTGGCATGGGGAACCCAGACTCATGGGAGCGCGTCCCCGATCTGATCCACGATGGCATGGTGACTCCTGCCGATGGCGGTGTAGGTCGGCCATTTGGAAATGATAGGTGGGTGCCGCAGCGTGGATGTGGAGAAGTAGAGGGCTGGGTAGTGATGCACAGGGATGTCCGTGTGCGGGCCGGTCTCCATCCTGATTCGATCGGATGTGTGGTCGGGGGTCGGTGTGCTTCGTGCTCTCTGCTGGATGTGGACCATGACGTTCAGGTGATGGCCTTCCACGCGTGGGTGGTTGACCGGTGGCGCTACGGTCCACGTCTTTGTGGTGGTGACCCAGATCCAATCGGTTAGATGGTGGTGACTGCAGATTTTACTGCACCGACTTCCTATGGCTTCATGATAGTGGTGGTCATCGAAAGATCTTCAAGGAGGGTTCATCCGTCCTGACCCGGTGGTTGACTACGACGTGAGATAAAGATTATGGATGAGGACTTGATGTAGAGGGATGGTTGTGCTATCATGGCAGTCGCATCACATGTAGCTGTCAGGATTGCGGAAAGGTGGTGGCTACAAGACATGAGTGACTTCGCTGGTGGTGCTACTCGAGCACCCGGTCTTGAGCTCTGGGGCGAAAGCCTAGGCCAGACTCGAGTGGTTATACCTGGCAATGGCGATGTTTTTCTTACATCGTTAACTTGTTGAAGGCATTGCTTGAATATGCTCGGGTTGATTCTTCAAGGTGAAAACCTAGATTCTGGCCTTTTGGTTGGATCCGGTGACGGTGGAGCTTGAGTTTTGCTCCTTTCCTGAACGTGTTGCTGTTGAAGAACCTCATTCTACATGTGGTGTCATGATATGGTTGGTGCGGATATGATCATTTTATAGTTTGCCTATCGCGGATCTGATCGGGGTTTTTTCTTCTCGCGTACGCATGGTTTTAGTCCTATACGGCCTTGCTTGTTCCGGCATGTTTTCGAGCGCGTGTGTGACTTAGTGCTGGCTGCATGCAACCTAGCTATGTAGAGGCCGGCCGGGTGTGTGCTCATGTGTTATGTATCTTCTCAATCCTTAATTTTGAGCCAACAAAATTCACCCTTTGTCAGAAAAAAGGTTGACACGATAAAAAATATCGATTACTGATGTCCTGCAAGTGCACAGTTCTAGATGAAGCACACTTTTGTTGAAGTATTATTACTGTTTTTCTATGTCCTAACGAAGAGCGTAGGCGAGGGTTATTGTGGGTGTTTTGTTCACGCTCGACGTGTCCCTAGTCTCGAGTGAATTGGCTAGTATGGCATCTTCAAGACTTGAAGTGACAACTTTCGAAGAATAGTTGTGATGGAAACTATAGTTATGAAATAATAAGGAGATGTACGTAAACTACATGAAAGTGAATAACTGAAAGGAAGCGGTGTTTCCTGTAATGGAAATGTTAGGTGGGTAGAGGTTCAGTTCATGGTGAACAGAAAATGTCTTGTGCAATGGTAATGTGGTGTTACCTTCGTACTAAGTGCTCAGTAGGGGAGTCACTCTTTAGTAGCCAAACTCCATCTGCTAGGATTTTTTGACTCTACTGTCATGTCTTCCATTACCATCGTCAATGGTCGGCCCAACAATAAAGGTTGTTAGACCGAACCAATGTTTAGGGCATCGTGGCTTCTCATTATACTCGTATTCTCTTCGCTCCCTTATGATACCAACACTTCTCACCTGGAGGTCGCAGATTCGTAGGAAAATAAGTGCTTACACAAGTATGTCTCTAGATCATGTTGTTCGGGCCCTTAAATTGGACAACGAGCATTATGAACGCCATGAATAGTTTCTAATTGTGAGAGGCGTTGGGATTTCCCCCAAGAGAAAGGGTGAAGTAGTATAGTAGCAGAAAGTACTTCCCTCAGTAAAGAACCATGGTTTATCAAACCAATAGAAGATCCATGCAAACGATCTTTAGCAGTACGTACCTACGCACACAAGAGCAAATACTTGCATCCAATGCAGGCAAGAGGGTTGTCAACCCCCTTGTACTCGTTAATTGCAAGGATTAAATCTGATAGTAGGAGATATATAAATTGCAAAGCAAAATAAAAGTAAATAAATTGCAGCAAGATATTTATGGTTTTAGTAATATGATTTAAATAGACCCGGGGCCATAGCTTTCACTAGAGGCATCTCTCTGAAGAACATAGCAAACGATAGATACACAAATTACTGTTGGGTAGTTGATATAAAAGCGCATAGTTATTACGTTATTCATGGCATGATCAGTACAGAGGCATTACGTCCGTGACAAGTAAACTGAAACGATTCTGCATCTACTACTGTTACTCCACTTCGAGAGCGCTTCTACGCTTGCCTCTTTAGGTATTAAGTTCTTGACAAACAGAGTAATGCTTTGAGCATGATGACATAATATAGACAGAATAAAACCAAGTAATATGGTCAAACCCCGTCGTTTTACCCATAGTAGCAACAATACAATTATGTGCCTTGCTACCCCTTGCTGGAATTCTGTCTATTTTAGGCCTAGCCTAATAGCAGTTTCAGAAATTCCTAATAAATCCTAGAGGCCACGCAGCCCATTCGTGCAAGGCAAGAGGTGGAACTAAAGTTTAGTCCCACATTGCTAGTTTAGAGGGAGTTGGACCTCTTTATAAGTGAGGTTCTTTCCCCACATGTATGAGCATGAGAACAAGGGGGACATCCACGCGCGCTCCTCCTTCGCCGCGACGCGACGCGACGCGGGTTGCGGGAATGAGCCGAGCCGATGTCTAAATTTTTGCCACGCACGACGGGTATACGAACGGTCACACGGGAGCTGAAACGTTTTGCTGTAGTGGAGCCTGAATACGAACGGCGCACCTCTTCGCGTGCTGCCTATTCGTTTCGTCTCCCTCCGTTGCTTCACCTCCCGCCGCAGCCTGTTCGCGTCCTTCTCTTGTGCCTATATAAGAGAGGTCGCTCCTCTCCAGAGAGACACACCAGAACTCCTTCTTCCTCTCGCCACCGGCTCCTGAGCACTGCGCTGCTGGTACGATCTTCCCCATCCCGGCTTGCGGCGTGCACCGCAGGTCGGGACAGTAGGCCTCCGAAACCGCACCTTTTGAGTCCTGTACGGGAGAAGGGTGATAAGGTTTTTGGGGAGCGCTCTGCGCGACTACTGACTTCTTCGTCACGGACACCCCGGACTCCGACGACTTCTTCCCCAACGACGACTACTTCCCCGACGTTGACAACCTCCTCGATGACATGGAGGACACCGACCCCAAGTCCAGTGCCTCTGCTCCTGCTGTTGTCACGTACGTGTTTCTCCCCTTTCTATTGGAGGTTCTGCTACAGTTCCTTGTTCTAGTATTTGCTCTATGTTGGGGAACATAGCAGAAATTCAAAATTTTCCTACGTGTTACCAAGATCAATCTAGGAGATGCTAGCAACGAGAAGGGAGGAGTGCATCTACATACCCTTGTAGATCGCAAGCGGAAGCGTTCAAGAGAACGGGGTTGATGGAGTCGTACTCGTCGTGATCCAAATCACCGATGATCCTAGCGCCGAACGGACGGCACCTCCGCGTTCAACACACGTACGGAGCAGCGACGTCTCCTCCTTCTTGATCCAGCAAGGGGGGAGGAGAGGTTGATAGAGATCCAGCAGCACGACGGCATGGTGGTGGAAGTAGCGGGATCCCGGCAGGGCTTCGCCAAGCGCAAGCGGGGAGGAAGAGGTGTCACGGGAGGGAGAGGGAGGCGCCAGGGCTTAGATATTGCTGCCCTCCCTCCCCCCACTATATATAGGGCCAAGGGAGAGGGGGGCGCAGCCTTGGCCCTTCCTCCAAGGAAGGGTGCGGCCAGGGAGGAGTCCATCCTCCCCAAGGCACCTCGGAGGTGCCTTCCCCCTTTAGGACTCTCACTTTCCCTTATCTCTTGGCGCATGAGCCTCTTGGGGCTGGTGCCCTTGGCCCATATAGGCCAAGGCGCACACCCCTACAGCCCATGTGGCCCCCCGGGGCTGGTGGACCCCCTTGGTGGACCCCCGGACCCCTTTCAGCACTCCCGGTACAATACCGATAAAGTGCGAAACTTTTCCGGCGACCAAAATAAGACTTCCCATATATAAATCTTTACCTCCGGACCATTCCGGAACTCCTCGTGACGTCCGGATCTCATCCGGGACTCCGAACAACTTTCGGGTTACCGCATACTAATATCTCTATAACCCTAGCGTCACCGAACCTTAAGTGTGTAGACCCTACGGGTTCGGGAGACATGCAGACATGACCGAGACGACTCTCCGGTCAATAACCAACAGCGGGATCTGGATACCCATGTTGGCTCCCACATGCTCCTCGATGATCTCATCGGATGAACCACGATGTTGAGGATTCAATCAACCCCGTATACAATTCCCTTTGTCTACCGGTATGTTGCTTGCCCGAGATTCGATCGTCGGTATCCCGATACCTTGTTCAATCTCGTTACCAACAAGTCTCTTTACTCGTTCCGTAACACATCATCCCGTGATCAACTCCTTGGTCACATTGTGCACATTATGATGATGTCCTACCGAGTGGGCCCAGAGATACCTCTCCGTTTACACGGAGTGACAAATCCCAGTCTCGATTCGTGCCAACCCAACAGACACTTTCGGAGATACCTGTAGTGCACCTTTATGGCCACCCAGTTACGTTGTGACGTTTGGTACACCCAAAGCATTCCTACGGTATCCGGGAGTTGCACAATCTCATGGTCTAAGGAAATGATACTTGACATTAGAAAAGCTCTTAGCAAACGAACTACACGATCTTGTGCTAGGCTTAGGATTGGGTCTTGTCCATCACATCATTCTCCTAATGATGTGATCCCGTTATCAACGACATCCAATGTCCATGGTCAGGAAACCGTAACCATCTATTGATCAACGAGCTAGTCAACTAGAGGCTTACTAGGGACATGGTGTTGTCTATGTATCCACACATGTATCTGAGTTTCCTATCAATACAATTTTAGCATGAATAATAAACGATTATCATGAACAAGGAAATATAATAATAACCAATTTATTATTGCCTCTAGGGCATATTTCCAACAGTCTCCCACTTGCACTAGAGTCAATAATCTAGTTCACATCACCATGTGATTAACATTCACAGGTCACATCACCATGTGACTAACATCCAAAGAGTTTACTAGAGTCAACAATCTAGTTCACATCACTATGTGATTAACACTCAGTGAGTTCTGGTTTGATCATGTTATGCTTGTGAGAGACGTTGTAGTCAACGGGTCTGAACCTTTCAGATCCGTGTGTGCTTTACGAATATCTATGTCATCTTGTGGATGCTACCACACGCTACTTGGAGCCATTTCAAATAACTGCTCTACTATACGAATCCGGTTTACTACTCAGAGTCATCTGGATTAGTGTCAAAGTTGCATCGACGTAACCCTTTACGACGAACTCTTTTTCCCACCTCCATAATCGAGAAAATTCCTTAGTCCACTAGATACTAAGGACAAGTTCGACCGCTGTCATGTGATCCATTCCCGGATCACTATTGTACCCCTTGACTAACTCATGGTAAGGCACACTTCAGGTGCGGTACACAGCATAGCATATTGTAGAGCCTACGTCTAAAGCATAGGGGACAACCTTCGTCCTTTCTCTCTCTTCTGCTGTGGTCAGGTCTTGAGTCTTACTCAATACTCACACCTTGTAACACAGCCAAGAACTCCTTCTTTGCTGATCTATTTTGAACTCCTTCAAATATCTTGTCACGGTATGTATTCATTTGAAAGTACTATTAAGCGTTTTTGATCTATCCTTATAGATCTTGATGCTCAATGTTCAAGTAGCTTAATCCAGGTTTTCCATTAAAAACACTTTTCAAATAACCCTGTATGCTTTCCAGAAATTCTACATCATTTCTGATCAACAATATGTCAACAACATATACTCATCAGAAATTCTATAATGCTCCCACTCACTTCTTTGGAAACACAAGTTTCTCATGAACTTTGTATAAACCCAAAATCTTTGATCATCTCATCAAAGCGTTCATTCCAACTCCGAGATGCTTACTCCAATCCTTAGAAGGATTGCTGGAGCTTTGCATACTTGTTAGCATCTTTCAGGATTGACAAAACCTTCTGGTTGTATCACATACAACCTTTCCTCAAGAAAATCGTCGAGGAAACAATGTTTTGACATCCTATCTGCAAGATTTCATAAATAATGCAGTAACTGCTAATATAATTCCAACAGACTCTTAGCATCGCTACGAGTGAGAAAGTCTCATCGCAGTCAACTCCTTGAACTTGCCGGAAAACATCTTAACGACAAGTCGAGCTTTCTTAATGGTGACACTTACCATTATTGTTTGTCTTCCTTTTAAAATCCATCTGCACCCAACAGCCTTACGACCATCAAGTAGTTTTTCCAAAGTCTATACTTTGTTTTATACATGGATCCTCTCTAGGATTTTATGGCCTCGAGCCATTCGTCGGAATCCGAGCCCACCATCGCTTCTCCATAGCTCGTAGGTTCATTGTTGTCTAGCAACATGACTTCCAAGACAGGATTACGTACCACTCTGAAGTAGTACGCATCCTTGTCGACCTACGAGGTTTGGTAGTGACTTGATCCGAAGTTTCATGATCACTATCATAAGCTTCCACTTCAATTGGTGTAGGTGCCATAGGAACAACTTCCTGTGCCCTGCTACACACTAGTTGAAGTGACGGTTCAATAACCTCATCAAGTCTCCACCATCCTCCCACTCAATTCTTTCGAGAGAAACTTTTCCTCGAGAAAGGATCTGTTAACTTCCAGATCTGAAACAGGAGGTATACCCAACTGTTTTGGGTATTCTATGAAGATGCATTTATCCGCTTTGGGTTCGAGCTTATCAGCCTGAAACTTTTTCACATAAGCATCGCAGCCCCAAACTTTTAAGAAACGACAACTTAGGTTTCTCTAAACGGTGTCGTCTCAACGGAATTGCGTGGTGCCCCTTTTAAAGTTAATGCGGTTGTCTCTAATGCCTAACCCATAAATGATAGTGTAATTCGATAAGAGACATCATGGTATGCACCATATCCAATAGGGTGCAGTTATGATGTCCGGACACACCATCAAATTATAGATACGACGGAGACGTATCAGCATCCCCAAGCTTAATTCCTGCTCGTCCTCGAGTAGGTAAATGATAAAAAAGATAATTTTTGATGTGGAATGCTACCTAGCATAATCTTGATCATGTATCTAATCATGGCATGAATATTAAGACACGAGTGATTCAAAGCAATAGTCTATCTTTTGACATTAAGACAATAGTACTTCAAGCATACCAACCAAGCAATTATGTCTTATCGAAATAACATAGCCAAAGAAAGCTCATCCCTACAAAATCATATAGTCTGGCTATGCTCCATCTTCACCACACAAAGCATTCAAATCATGCACAACCCCGATGACAAGCCGAGCAATTGGTTCATACTTTTTAACGCGCTTCAGCCTTTTCAACCCTCACGCAATACATGAGTGCAAGCCATGGACAGAGCACTATAGGTGGAATAGCATATGATGATGGAGGTTGTGTGGAGAAGACAAAAAGGAGAAAGTCTCACATCGACGCGGCTAATCAACGGGCTATGGAGATGCCCATCAATTGATGTCAATGTGAGGAGTAGGGATTGCCATGCAACGGATGCACTAGAGCTATAAGTGTATGAAAGCTCAACTGGAAACTAAGTGGGTGTGCATCCAACCTGCTTGCTCATGAAGACCTCGGGCATTTGAGGAAGCCCATCATCGGAATATACAAGCCAAGTTCTATAATGAAAATTCCCACTAGTATATGAAAGTGATAACTCAAGAGACTCTCTATATGAAGAACATGGTGCTACTCTGAAGCACAAGTGTGGTAAAAGGATAGTAACATTGCCCCTTCTCTCTTTTTCTCTCATTTTTTTGTTTGTTTCTTCTTTTTTTGGTGGGCTTCTTTGGCCTCTTTTTTTTATTTGGGCTTCTTTGGCCTCTTTTATTTATTTTTAAATTCCGGAGTCTCATCCCGACTTGTGGGGGAATCATAGTCTCCATCATCCTTTCCTCACTGGGGCAATGCTCTAATAATGATGATCATCACACTTTTATTTACTTACAACTCAATATTACAACTCGATGGTAGAACAAAGATATGACTCTATATGAATGCCTCCGGCGATGTACCGGGATGTGCAATGATCTAGCGTAGCAATGACATCAAAAAACGGACAAGCCATGAAAACATCATGCTAGCTATCTTACGATTATGCAAAGCAATATGACAATAAATGCTCAAGTCATGTATATGATGATGATCGAAGTTGCATGGCAATATATCTCGGAAGTTGTATATGGTGGCTGTTTTGAGGAAGATATAATGAGGCTTATGTGTGATAGAGCGTAACATATCACGCGGTTTGGATGCACCGGCGAAGTTTGCACCAACTCTCAAGGTGAGAAAGGGCAATGCACGGTACCGAAGAGGCTAGCAATGATGGAAGGGTGAGAGTGCGTATAATCCATGGACTCACATTAGTCATAAAGAACTCATATACTTATTGCAAAAGTTTATTAGACCTCGAAGCAAAGTACTACTACGCATGCCCCTAGGGGGATAGATTGGTAGGAAAAGACCATCGCTCGTTCCCGACCGCCACTCATAAGGAAAGCAATCAAAGAACACCTCATGCTCCGACTTCGTTACATAACGGTTCACCATACGTGCATGCTACGGGACTTGCAAACCTCAACACAAGTATTTCTCAATTTCACAATTACTCAACTAGCACGGCTCTAATATCACAACCTTTATATCGCAAAACTATTGCAAGGAATCAAACATATCATATTCAGTGATCTACAAGTTTTATGTAGGATTTTATGACTAACCATGTGAATGACCAGTTCCTGTCATCTCTCTAAATAGATATAAGTGAAGCAAGAGAGTTTAATTCTTTCTACAAAAGATATGCCCACGTTCTAACAAGTATAAGTGAAGCAAAAGAGCATTCTACAAATGGTGGTTTTCTATGTGAAGAGAAACAGGCAATCCAAACTTCAAATGATATAAGTGAAGCACATGAAGCATTCTATAAAGCCATACTCAAAAAATATAAGTGAAGTGCATAGAGCATTCTATAAATAAACCAAGGACTATCTCATACCAGCATGGTGCATAAAAGAAAAGTAAAAACTAAATGCAAAAGACGCTCCAAGATTGCACATATCGCATGAACGAAACGAATCCGAAAACATACGATACTTGTTGAAGAAAGAGGGGATGCCTTCCGGGGCATCCCCAAGCTTAGACACTTGAGTCTCCTTGAATATTTACTTGGGGTGCCTTGGGCATACCCAAGCTTGAGCTCTTGCCTCTCTTCCTTCTTCTCACATCGAGACCTTCTCGATCATCGAACACTTCATCCACACAAAACTTCAACAGAAAACTCGGTAAGATCCGTTAGTATAATAAAGCAAATCACTACTCTAAGTACTTTTGCAAACCAATTCATATTTTTTTGCATTATAGCTACTGTAATATAACTTTTTCATGGCTTAATCCACTGATATAAATTTATAGTTTCATCAAAACAAGCAAACTATGCATCAAAAACAGAATCTGTCTAAAACAGAACAGTCTGTAATAATCTGAACATTCACCATACTTATGATACTTGAAAATTTCTTCCAAAATTAGAAAAAGTAAACTATTTGTATAGAAAGACAGTGCAAAAAGAATCAGAACCGTTTGACGTTCCAGTAAAAAATTAAAAATCACGCACTACAGCCAAAGTTTCTGTCCTGCACCGTACAAACCAACAAGCATTGTAAACATCCTAAAGGCAAACCTTGGCACATTATTTTTATAATACAATGGAATTGTACAAGGGGATAATTATTTTTGTTGAAAAGTTTCCGTAATCAAGATTCACAAAGCTTCCATGGGCATGAACAAAGTTCAAGGACGTCCCCCACTTTCACAATGCTCGTCTATCTCACTTTCACTTTTCTTTTTGAAAAAGTTTTGGGTTCCCCTCTTTATTTTATTTTTTTGTTTTTAAACTATATGAAAGCACTCAACAGAAATAATTGAATCTCTAAAACTTCTGGGTTGTCTCCCTGGCAGCGCTTTCTTTAAAGCCATTAAGCTAGGCATATAGTGCTCAAGTAATGGATCCACCCGGATCCCAAGGTATATCAAAGCCAATTTTAATTAACAATGATTTTGTATTTAGTAGTGAGCACAAAGTAACATATATCACGTAATGACGAAGTCTAACTCTCTTCCTATGCATCGGCATGTCATAAAAGAACAATTCATGCACACATAGTAAAGGCCAATGCATAGTATAAACAGTTTCTTGCAATTTTATCGTATTGGAAACATAGAGAGGTGGAGATATAGTTCCTCTCTCATAATAATTGCAAGTAGGAGCAGCAAGCACATGCATATTATATTCATCAAAACCATCATGTGCAACGGTAAAATGCAACCCATCAACATAATCCTTAATAAGAGCAAACTTCTCCGATATAGTGTAGTTGGGAGAATTTAAAAAGATAATAGGACTATCATGCGTGGGTGCAATAGCAACAATTTCATGTTTAACATAGGGAACTATAGCAAGTTCATCTCCATAAGCATAATTCATATTGGCATCTTGGCCACAAGCATAGCAAGCATCATAAAAAAGGGGTATTTCAAGAGAATCAACGGGATCATAACAATCATCATAACAATCATCCTTCGGTAAGCACGAAGGGAAATTAAACAATGTATGAGTTGAAGAGTTACTCTCATTAGAAGGTGGGCACGGGTAGCTAGTCCGTTCTTCCTCCTTTTGTTCTTCGCTCTCCTCATCATCTTTTTCATCCAATGAGCTCACAGTTTCATCAATTTCTTCTTCCATAGACTCCTGCAAAATATTAGTCTCTTCTTGGACAGCGGAGGAGTCCTCAATATATGCTTTAACATAGGTATTAGAAGCATAACTATCATAACAATATTCAAGTATGGCAAAAATTTCAGATTTGTAAAGAGTAGCATCATACTTTTCAATCAAAGAAGCAATTTCATAAGCACCCTTAAAAGCAACAAATTCTTCAATTTGTTGAATATCATAGTAATTATAAACACCCTTAGCATACGAAGATACGATTCCATTATCACTAAACTCACATTGGTAGGGAAGGTGTTTCTTAGGGTTTTCAGAACAACAAGTAAAATCATATATTTCACATAAATTCCAAGCATAGCATTGCAAACGATGAATTTGACCCAGTAAAAGTTTCCCTTTTTCAGATATGCGGTGTCGCACATGACAAGCATGCTCATCTAAAGATTTGCCCTCAACTAAGCTAGTTGGGGTTTCAGCCCGAGCACATAGGGATTGAAGATGATCCAAGTAAAAAGCTTCAGGAATGTGATAGATTTTGAGTGGTTCTTCAACCATTGGTTCAGTAGGTACAACTATTTTTTTTGGTATTTTGCATTTCCTACCCATAACTAAAGATAGAAAACAACTAAGAACAGCAAATAAAAATTACTTAGTGATAAAGCAAACAAGCACAAACGAGAATATTCACCCCACGCTATGGCTCCCCGGCAACGGCGCCAGAAAAAGGTCTTGATAACCCACAAGCATAGGGGATCAATTGTAGCCTCTTTCGATAAGTAAGAGTGTCGAACCCAACGAGGAGCTAAAGGTAGAACAAATATTCCCTCAAGTTCTATCGACCACCGATACAACTCTATGCACGCTTGACATTCGCTTTACCTAGAACAAGTATGAAACTAGAAGTACTTTGTAGGTGTTTTTGGATAGGTTTGCAAGAAGATAAAGAGTGCGTAAATAAAAGGTAGGGGTTGTTTAGATAAAGACACAATAAAGTAAATATAGCGAGTGTGGAAAAGTGGTGGTAGGAGTTGCGAAATTGTCCCTAAGCAATTGACTACTTTACTAGACCGTTAGCAAGTTTTATGTGGGAGAGGCCACTGCTAGCATGTCATCCCTGACTTGGAATTCTATGCACTTATGGTTGGAACTATTAGCAAGCATCCGCAACTACTAACGTTCATTAAGGTAAAACCCAACCATAGCATTAAGATATATTGGTCCCCCTTCAATCCCGTATGCATCAATTTCTATGCTAGGTTGAAGCTTCTGTCACTCTTGCCCTCCAATACATAGTCCTATCAACATACAACTAACCCTATGGTGTGATCCACACGCACGCTCATATGATGGGCACCAAAGGACAGCAACATAACCACAAGCAAATTAAATCAATCATAGCAATTCATCAACCATCGATAGGACAACGAAAATCTACTCAGACATCATAGGATGGCAACACATCATTGGATAATAATATGAAGCATAAAGCACCATGTTCAAGTAGAGGGTACAGCGGGTTGCGGGAGAGTGGACCGCTATAGATAGAGGGGGGAAGGTGATGGAGATGTTGGTGAAGATGGCGGAGGTGTTGGTGAAGATCGCAGTGATGATGATGGTGGCCACGGCGGCGTTCCCGCGCCACCGGAAGAGAGGGGAAGAGGGGCCCCCTTCTTCTTCTTCTTCTTCTTCCTTAACCTCCTCCCTAGATGGGAGAAGGGCTTCCCCTCTGGTCCTTGGCCTCCATGGCATGGGAGGGGCGAGAGCCCCTCCGAGATTGGATATGTCTCTCTGTTTCTCTCTGTTTATGCGCTCTGGTATTCTGCCCTTTCACTGTTTCGTGTATATATGGAGATCTGTAACTCCGATTGGATCGAAACCTTCGCCCATATTTTTTTCTTCTGAAAAATAGCTTTCTTGCGGCCGAAGAAGAGCAGCAACCGCCTTACGGGTGGCCCACGAGGGTCAAGGGCGCGCCCCCTGCCTCGTGGCCACCTCGGGCACCGTTTCGCGTTGATTTTTCTTCCCATATTCCAAAAATATTCTCCGTCCGTTTTATCCCGTTTGGATTCCGTTTGATATGGGGTTTCTGCGAAACATAAAACATGCAACAAACAGGAACTGGCACTGGGCACTGGATCAATATGTTAATCCCAAAAATAGTATAAGAAGTTGCCAAAAGTATATGAAAGTTGAATAATATTGGCATGGAACAATCAAAAATTATAGATACGACGGAGACGTATCATAAAGCATCCTAAATGTATTTGCCCAATCACCATATAAATTTTTCATTGCCCTTTGTTTTGCCTTCCACACTGTGGTATATTTCAGTTTAATGGGGTACATCTTTTACAAGTCTACTTTGAGTTTCTTGGCAGTAGTGTTTGGTGTTTTGGCCAAAATTGGGGTGATCTTTTCTGCAACCCAAAGTTGTGATGTCATGGTTGATACTCTCTATGAACTTGCAATACAAGTATGTTGATTGGGGATTTGGTTAACCCTGACAGTACTATCATCAGGTTGCAGTCTAGCAGATATGTACCACTTGCAAGGCTTGACACTACCATCAAATCCTCTGCACCTCGCATAAAACTTCTTTCTATCAGTCCAAACAGTCTTGGCATCAAACTCATGTTTCACTGCATAAGTCTTGAAACACATCCTAAACTCCTTCATGCTTGGGAACAACTTGCCTACTTCAATGACAGGGTTTTCTTTGTCATACACATGCACCAGCTCATCATCATGTGCATTATCTACTTCATCTGCAGCTTGTTCCATCAACTGTCCATCTACATCTTCATCAGCATTAGCAGGCAAACTAGATTCGCCCCTCTCCTGCTTATCTCTGTCATCGACTGGAATGCCAAAAAGTTTGGCCATCTCAATGTCAGGCATTGGTGCAATGACCAAATCAGTAGGCTCATCTAATTCAACTACATTCCAATCAACAGTTGCTGCAGTTTCAGTTTCAGTTCCAGTCACCTGTCCCTCTTCGGCTATTACTGTAAGTTCAGTACACATGGGAATCAATGGCCTCTGTGTAGCCCAATCATCATCTACCATCTGCGCAGCCAAGTGTGATGACACATATCCAACCTTCGAAAAAATATTCAGATCAACGAGCTCAGCAAAAAAATTAGCCCGTTTGCTTGTCCAGTCGTTTTGACAATCGATTTCTTCAACAATCTGTTCACCATCTTCTATTCTCACATACTCTCCTTTCCAATCATCAAACCGCAACAGTGATACTTCTTGCTCTGGACCCCAAACAATATTCTCCCCAATTTTTTCCACCCATTTCTTCACTGCCTTCTCTCCCATGTTTTGTAGAACTTGTGGATCAATCTCTGTAAACTCAACCTCCCATTTAACAATTGTGTCTCTCTCAATGTTCTGTATGCTACCATCAACTAATTTTGACTTTGATGGAAAGAAATTGACCGTCAATTTGAATGTCCGAGCGGCAGCATCCCCTCTGTCAGTGGTGGACAGTGTGAGCCCGTGAGAAAGAGCAGACGAGGCCCTAATTGCATGCAAAATTGGATCGGAGAGAGGCGCATTACCTATTCGAAGTTGAATCTGGCAGCTCCATCTCAGTATGCCCATGGGCTCCCCTCACAACCTATCGATTCAACAAGCGAAAACAGAGGAAACGAGCTGAGATCTATGGGCCCGAGAGAGGAACGAGAGGGCGACTAGGGTTCGAATTCACTCACCATTTTCTGAGGACGAAGGCTCTGCCGCCGTTGAGAACGAGGGCTCCGCCGCCGCCATCGAGAACGCAAGATCCGCCGCCACCGGAGAAGAAGGGGGGGCAGAGTGGCGGGCCCGTCATGGTCTGGCGGCAGGGCACGGTCAGCTGTTTTGAGGATCAATTAAGTTGGACCCACATGTCCTAACATAAACGGGCTTGGTTGACGACCAATTTAACCCCATTTAACACCCCATGTGGCCCTGGGCTATTTACACACTCAAATGTGTCGCATCACAGCCATTCATTCCAACAACGTCGCACTCCTTCCAATTCACATCAAAGACGTCGCACAGGAGCTATTGGCCCCTCTGAATGACGTCTCCGTAGTAGCAGCTGCTGCCTCCTCGTCGCCGCCGGAAGGGGCGAGGAAGGAATCGGCGAAGCACGGCCCTTCAATCAGGAGTGCGGCCACAAGCAAAGGGACTAGGTCATCAGGGATCGGGGGAAGCAGGAGATACTGCCGGTGCAAGGGGTCGCACACCACCATCTTCTTGACGACGGCTCCGAGCCTCTCGGCGGCGTCGTGCCGGCGGGGTCTGTCGAGGAGGACGCGGCCGTCGCGGACTTCCCGTATGGACCAGTCCGACGCAGGGGCGGGGAGAAAGGCGAAGGAGAAGTCGGCGGCGCTGGCGACGGCGCTAGCCGCCGGCGCGGAGGGGTGAGGCGGGACGGCGGATTTGAAGCGGTGCCAGTGCCTTGGGTCGAGGAAGCCGAGGAGGGGCGGGGGGTGGATCTTGCGAAAGCGCCGGAGGAAGGAGCGGTCGGCGACGAGGAGGCAGCAGCATGGCGTGTGCCTGCATGAAGAAGGATACACCATTAAATGGAGCTATTGCTAATTTTCGGTTGTCTGACATTTTCATTTAATGTTGCAAACTACTAAGGCTGAACTTACTACTCTCTTTGATGGTGCACAATTATTAGTTTGTAGCAGCTAGGTTATATATGAAATGACCTTCAGATGAGAATGATTAATGTAAATTAAAAAGCTTAGTAATGTGACTGAGATTTAAGGAAGTTGCAGAAACCTATGAAGAGAGAACCCGATATCAAATCCAGCAATAGAGTACTCACAAAATTCAACCAAGTTCAGTAAAAAAAATGTTGTTGATGATACTAGCACTGGCAGAGCTTGAAGCTCAGTTCTGGGCGGGCTGGGCGGGCGAAAGAGAAGAAAATAACCAGTGGGCATGTGTTCTAAGGCCTCATGGATATATGTATTGTGTATAAATTTTCAAATGTTGGGCGGGCCACAGCATGGGATGGCCCCAACATAGCTCCGCCACTAGATACTAGTACAGTCAAGCTCAATCACGCTACAACCAGGGAAATTTCAATTTGTGCGTTTCCATGTTTCAAAGGAAGGGTGCAGTTGGCAAGGAAATTAAAGGGAGCATACACATAAAAGCGAGGACGATGATTAAAGGAGAAAAGAAACCAAAACAACATTTGCAAATAAAAAGCAGCAATGGCAATCGGGCAGAAGAGTCAAAGGTTCCATTGCAACAGCATGCTTATCAAAGACGATATCTTCATTGTATAATGATCAGCTTGGTTGTATAATGATCAGAGTTCAGTACCAAAGAGATATCAATTTGACAGACTAATGACAGCATGAACCACAAAAGTGCACCGCCAACAAGGAAAAATGTAAAAAGTTGGGTTTTGACAGACAGTGGCAGGCCCAGCAATGAAATGGAGGAGGTGCACTACAATTATTGTTTTCAACCTAATCCAAGTGCCATACAATATTTGGTAAAAGATAACATAAATATCTTGATTATGCTCTGTTGAGTCTGTTCGCAATGCTCACAAGAGCTCTCTGAAAGTCCAAATGCCTACATTCATCAGCCATGTCCATCACACATTTACAAATCACACTTGACAGGAGGGAGGAGGCTCACCTTGTGGGATGACGCTGGTGGCCAGCGCACCGGTGGCTTGGTGGCACACGGGTCGACGCCTCAGCGGTCGCTGGAGAAGACGGCGGGATCGCGGGAGCCGGAAGCCTCGGCGGTTGTTGGAGCGAAGGGCGACGGCGAGCCGGCGGCATCCTGGGAGTGGAGAGGCACCAGAGCGGGAAGCTGGGAGGAGACAACAAGTAGAGTTAGGTCTCTCTAGCTCACATGACGAAGGAAAGGGGATGACTGGAAGAGAGGTGGGCTGTTGGCCTAATTAGTCAGCTATTTTTGGGCCGAAATAGGCAAAATAGTATATGATAGAAATTGTTTTCTCAAAATTCTGGGTGGGCCACATGCATCCTACCCTCTAACAATTTGAGATTTCTAAGGAGATAAAAAGATATGCAGAAAATGATACCAAAATTCAGAACTGTACAAAGCAGTTCTATGAGACAAGTGCACTAATTGAGACAGCAATTTCAGTAGGTTGTATGGATTGACTTGATGACTTTGAATTTGAAAAGAGCTTCATTTATGAAGGACATGACGAAAGGAAATTGCCCAATGACAATGTTTTCAGATGTAATGGACCAAAATAGAACAATGCATGTTGCAGAAAGGGTTAAAGGCATGTCAAAGGTATTGAACAATCCGGTGCTTTTTTACGGTTTTATGATGCATCTAAAAAGTTACTCCTAGTGTACAAGATGGCATAAGATGGAAAATAAAACAGAAAAATAGCTTGATCAGCTTTGTCACAAGCACAAAAGGGAAGAACCACTGAACCTTGCAAATAATGATTACTAAGCACAATAATAAACTAGCAAGCATCAGACAATCTATGCGATAGTGATAACTATGAAAGGAAGAAGGTAACTAGCATGCAAATGAATGTTTACCACTTGACACTGTCGGCAACGATAATAACGATGGTGGAAAGTTGCAGTATGCTTCTGATGGGTGGGGACATGAACCACACACCCTCTCGAGCTGAAATGTGTCGACGTCCCGCGTGTAACAACCTTGCTTGACTGACGAGTTTCCGACATAATATAGGAGCAAGTGCCTACCCACCGCACCCTTGATCAAGGACCCAGATTCCAGCGAGAATGGCTCATTCTCCATCTGCCACCGGGTGGAACTCCCACCATTGTTTCGCCAGACGGTATAAATACGGCGATCTGTGTCAGGTTTAGGCACAAACATCACAGTCATGCCTTGGCCTGCCTCCACTATGGCCACATCATCGCCCGGTTGTCTGGCACAGGGTGGGTGGTCAACCATGGAGAACTCCAACGTCCGGATGTCAAGCACGAGCAATTTTTCACTGGTACCTGAAACCCAGTAGAAGCAACCATGTGCGTAATGGCGCGACACGAACCAAAACTTCCACGTCGATAACGCAAAGCCAGGTAACGAGTCGATGTGGATCAGGGATGTAATGGCTCGCCATTGCCCTGTGGAGGAAGAGAAACAGCGGCCATCGGCTTAGTTTTGAGCAGCATCATCCAGATCACTCTGAATGACGTCCCCTCAGTAGTAGCAGCTGCCTCCTCGTCGTCGCCGGGAGGGGCGAGGAAGGATTCGCCGAAGCACGGCCCTTCAGTCGCGAGCGCGACAACGATCGAAATGGCTAGGTCACCGGGGACCGGGGGGAGCAGGAGATACTGCCGGTGCAAGGGGTCGCACACCACCATCTCCTTGAAGACGGATCCGAGCTCGTCGTGACGGCTGGGTCTGTCAAGGAAGACGCGGCCGTCGCTGACTTCCCGCATGGACCAGTCCAAGGAAGACCCGGGGAGGAACTCGAAGTCGAAGTCGGCAGCTTTGGCGACGGCGCGGGCAGCCGGGCGGAGGGGTGAGGCGGTACCGCGCGGTGGAAGCCGCTGTAGTCGAGGAAGCCGAGGAGGGGCGCGGGGTGGAGATTGCAGAAGCGCCGGAGGAAGGCGCGGTTGGCGACGAGACGGCGGAAGGAGACGCAGGCGGCGGAGGCGCGGATAAGGTCCTCTGGGGTGGGAAGGCGGAGGAAG
This sequence comes from Aegilops tauschii subsp. strangulata, assembly GCF_002575655.3. NCBI lineage: Eukaryota > Viridiplantae > Streptophyta > Magnoliopsida > Poales > Poaceae > Aegilops > Aegilops tauschii. The sequence goes on along the minus strand of NC_053036.3, from coordinate 629,514,916 downwards.
ATATCCGCCAGGAGCTTGTCGGGGATCGCCGACAAGGCCATCTTCCGACCGCTCTCCGGCGTCGGTGCAGGCGGCGGCGGCAGCGGCGGTGTGGGAGTTCGCACGAGGTTGTGTGTGCGCGCTGCTGCGAGTGAGCCGACGACATAAAAATTGAGCCCTGCGAGATGTGTAGCCTGAACACACGGAGTGGGCCGTAGCTGGCCTCCTACATCGACACTCCGGACTGGCTGGCCTATATAATCCAGTACAAGCGATTTGCATTACATATGTTCGGTTTTCTCAAATTATCGGTTGCAGTAAAAAGGATATTAAGAACACTGAATTTTGAAAATACAATGAATTTTTAAAATGCTCACAAATTTTAAACAGTTTTCATGATAGAAAAATGTTCTCTAGGTTAGATATCTACTACCCCTAGAGTCCAACTAAGCATGTTAGCCGTCTAAAACGATCTAATGGCCTAAAATCTCTACTAACAAAAAATATCGGTAACGAAACCCGCTACCGCTTTGTCTCTCTCCAACTTCTCGCCATCCACACGCCCCCTTCTCGCCAACTGCTCGGCACCACCTGCCGCCAACCTCTCGGCCCCGCCACCGCCGCTCACGCCCCAACCGCCCCTTCACGCCGCCAACCGACGTGAGCAGACCGACGTTGGCGGACCAGACCGGGGGTTGGCGCCCACTGCTTTTCTGGGACTACGGCCAAACGCCGCCGTGAGCAGAGGCTGCACACGCCCCCGACACTGGTGGCCGAGCGACCGACGCCGGCGGTCGATCGGCAGCTCCGCAGGGGGGGCTTAGCAGCACGCCCCCGACGCCTCGGCCTGGGACTGCCGGTGTTGTGGTTCCTGGCTGCCCTGGGGTTGGGGTTGCTGACTGCCGACACCGACGCCGAGGCCTCCGGCCCAGATGTTGCTGCCTACTGGGCATGCAAACTGATGAATCCTCCCGTGAGCCACCATGCATCTTCAATTGTTAGATTAATACAATTCGCAAGCTTCCCTGTTATCTTCAAGAGGTCGAGTAGTGACTTCAAACACATTGTCTCTATATGAAGTATAAGATCGGCCATGAATTATTCTCTTATTACTGCGACAGGAAAGAAATTGGGGCAACTATGTGTCACCTTCCACATGCCCAAGAAAATATACACCTTCGTAGGCACGAATGTTATACAATTTACGCTGAGTAATAAAAAACATGGCCGAGTTTGATTGATTTCATCTATTTGTTACTTCACTTTTTGTTTTTATGTGTTAACTTTTAGTTTCAGTTGTGAGTTTTGAAGCACAACTATTCCAGATTGTTCTACTACTATTTGAACGTGCTATAATGGTGTTTCAGTTGCTTGACACTGACAATATTGTATTAATGAAAATAGATCTATTCAGTGAATTTTTGTGATTAATTTTTAAACCTGCATAATGGTATGCATAGACTATATATCTCTACAAATAGCATGGTGCTTTCTGCTTTATGGCTTCATCAGGAAGATAACTTGGATGATCATTTAGCAAAAACAAATCATGACTTCCTGCTTATTTCATACTTGAAGATAATTTGAGTGATCATGTAAGAGAAGATGCCTTCTTCTGCTTATGTTCCAAACATGAAAATAGGCGCAGCTATAATTGAGAGTTTATCCAGACCTTCATTTATCTGCTCAGCTATATGTGACATGTTCCAAATATACGGAGTGTACTCCTGCATCAGATCCATTAACTATATGTTTCTTGTTACAAATTTCTATTTACAGATGGACAATCATAATCCAGGCGCTTCTCTGTCGGGAACCGGGGAACGTTCCCCATTTACAGACCCGACGAACGCACCAGTTAATGTTCATGGGAATGAAAATCCCACGTGTCAAAATCTGCGAGAAAAAAAAATCAAAGGGTGCTCAAAGTTGGTATGCCCGACTGTCCGATGAGAAAAGAGCGGAATACCACCAGAAGCGACATACATTATACAAAGAAAAGAAGGCGGCAGCGAAGAAGACAGCTAACCACGAGCAAGTGTCGCAAGCACCTGCTTCTTCCTTGATGGGTGTGCAACGTACCCCTTTGAGCAACATAACCAACACACTCGATGATGGTTCGTTCGTTAACTTCGGGCCTACTGTATCAATGGTAATTATATCAACAGTAATGTCTTTCCTTTCATCTTGTGTCGTAGGTATATGTACGGCTGCAACCTCGGTGAGTACTAACCATCAGACCGAAGATATGAGTGTTCGATGCAAGAAGCGAACAGTGACAACGGTTCCTGACACGAAAGTAGGCACAACTATACTTGAGAGTTTATGCAGGCCTTCATTTATGTGCTCAGCTATATGTGACGTGCTCCAAGTAGAGGTAGTGTACTCTTGCATCAGATACATTGACTATATGTTTCTTGTTACAAATTTCTATTTACAGGTGGAGGATCATAATCCAGGCGCATCTCCGTCCGCAACGGGGGAACGTTCCTCGACGAACACACCAGTTCATGTTCATGGGAATGAAAATTCAAAGGGTGCTCAAGGTTGGTATGCCCGACTGTCAGAAGAAGGGCGTTATCTTGTCTGGTCGTGAAGTTGTTCATTCTCACTTCAACATACAACTAACCTCTGATAAAAAAACTTCTGGAAGAGGTACAATTCTTGCTGATCACATTGTATGTTGCTATGTTTTGATTCTTCCTGGTTTATCATGAGCTTGGACATTGATAATCTGAATTGAGCCATGCGTTTTCACCTCCTAAAGCTGATATGTATCTGAATTCTTTGTTGCATGTTTCAGGGTCAGGGTTGAGATGAGGCATGTATTTGAGTTTTCAAGCTATATGGCAAGGCGTGTTTCTATCCAGAGTTGTTATGTTTAGTTAATGGAATAGAGATATACTAGGTATTTCAGAAGGAAATATGCATACAATGCTAAATGTAACTATTTTATGTCTCACTATAAGACAGTGTCAGCTGCATATACATTTTGCAGTATTACAGAGTTCTATAATGGGGTCTCTTGTATGCTCAGTCTTCCTTGAATTTCTTCTACCATAATAGTCTACTGAACAATAAAGCACAATAGCTGCTACATCATGCTGTGTATATTAACATGTTGCTATATACTCTATGTTGGTGTCATTTTGACATTCTGTATTTTGTTTTGCTATGGTAGTATTTGACTCCTTTTTTGTGTCATACAGAACACCCAAAATGAGATAAAGCTAAAGGCAGAGACCTAATTTAATGAGTTGGGAGGCATGTGCAAGAGGGAGGGGTGAGATTAGGGCTCATGGGCTATTCAAATAATCACAAGGACGTGTTTTGGGTGCGATTTGGGGGCTTTACCTTTCACATACTTAGGAATACCAATCCACCATCGTAAGCTGACAAACAGAGAATGGAAGTGCATCGATGACCGATTTGAAAAGAAACTGAGTTGCTGGAAGGACAAGCTCATGTCATACGGAGGCCGACTAATTCTGATAAATTCGGTTCTCACGAGTATGCCTATGTTTCTTTTGTCGTTCTTCGAAAGTCCCAGTTGGAGTTAGGAAAAGACTGGACTTCTATCGATCACGATTCTTTTGGCAGGGTGATGAACTAAAAAGAAAATACCGTCTAGCCAAATGGGATATCATCTGTAGACCGAAAGACCAAGGGGGTCTTGGTATTGAAAATCTTGAAGTTAAGAACAGATGTCTTCTCAGCAAGTGGCTGTGGAAGTTATCAAGTGGGACTGATGCCACTTGGGCGCAAATCCTCCGAAGCAAGTATCTTCAAACCAAAACTTTGTCTCAGGTGACAGTAAGGCCGACTGACTCACCCTTTTGGAAAGGGCTTATGAAAGTTAAACTATCCCTGTTTAATAGGACAAAGTTTATTATTGGTAACGGTGCTAGTACGCGATTCTGGGAGGATACTTGGCTCGGAGAGACACCCTTGGCCATTCAATACCCGTCTTTGTATCGTATTGTTCAACGACGTGAGGTGTTTGTTGCAACGGTACTTCAATCTATCCCCCTTAATATTCAGTTCAGAAGGGCGCTAGTGGGCAGTCGTTGGGAAGAATGGCTCCGTCTAGTAAGCAGACTGATGGAGGTTCAGCTTTCTCAACAACCCGATGAACTACGCTGGAAGCTTACTACGTCTGGAGTATTTACAGTTAAATCAATGTATGTTGATGTTATCAATTCAAGCTCGATTCCTAGTTCCAAACATGTTTGGGCTGTCAAAGTTCCTTTGAAAATCAAAGTGTTTATGTGGTTTGTCCATAAACAAGTTATTTTAACCAAGGACAACTTGACAAAGCGTAATTGAACAGGACCTACTAGGTGTAGTTTCTGTGATCGGGATGAGACGATCAAACACCTTTTTCTTGATTGTCCGCTAGCCAAAGTTTTATGGCGGACGGTCCATATTGCTTTTAATATTACTCCACCGAGTTATGTCAACACGTTATTTGGAATGTGGCTTAACAGGGTAGAGCCCGAGTTAGTGAGACATATTCGCGTAGGAGTTTGCGCCTTGTTGTGGGCACTCTGGAATTGCATAAATGATTTGGTTTTTAACAGGACAACACGCATTCATTTTTTGCAGGTTATTTTCTGAGCCACGGCGTTGATCCGTTCTTGGTCGCTACTCACTCCGACGGAGGCCAAGGAGCGTTTGGTTACTGGATCTATCCGCTGGGAGATGGTAGCTCGGGATATCTTCAACCGGTTTGGATGGCGGTCATGTAATAGGATGGGCAATTAGTTTACCTATCTCTCTTTTGCCAGCCGGTTGTGGCGTCCTTTATTTGGCTAGTTTGTCTTCTAACCCTTTTGGCTCTGTGTGAGCTCTTTTTTTATTTTCTTTTGGAGTTTTTAAGACCTTGTTGGAACCTATTTATTTGTTTAATGAGATGGCCGTATGCATCGTTCTGATGCAAAGGCCGGGGAGTCCCCCCTTTCGAAAAAAAACAAGGACGTGTTTTCTTGAATTTTCAGTAAATAAAAATCCACAACCTCTCAATGTTATTCTTTTACTTGAGTTACCTAGTAAAGCATTCTGTTGAGACCTTTTGAGAAGTTGAGCTGAGTAAGGGTGGTAATTCTGTGTGCTAGGTGGGGTAGAAGTTGAGATCCTCGGAGTCGATATACTGACCATTTCTGAGTTTATAGTGCAAATGTGCAATACATTAAAACTCTCAATACAAGAAACCAAAAACTTGGTTGGAACTTGATATTCCCTTTTCAGTTGTTGACCATTGTTTTTCCCCAATTTTTTTGCCCCCATGCTATGCTTTAAGCGATTGAAACACGTGCCTTGGTCTCATTGATGTCATTATATGTCTTGTGAGTCAATTCCTTGTCGATGGCCAAGTTTGGTCCTTAATATCTATGCATGTAGCAGGTTGTTGCTTTTTATATTTATGAGCGGATTAATTATGTGCTTTGGCATTTGTATAGTTTTAGAAAATGTAGTGCATTTCAATTCCGTTCAGGCTTATCCCTTTGATATTATTTTGCTGCTGGTCACGCTCCTAATGACATTAGTCAATACATGTATCCACAGTTTTCTTGTGTTATGATTTATCTTTCCTACAACCAACACATTTATTCTCTTGGCCGACTTGTTGTTTGCATGCCTGACAGACATGCATCCATGGTGAATTGGTGATCTTAAGCCTGTCGAAGAACATGACAAAAGACATCCATGAATGATGGTGAACTTCCCTTTGTTTCTCCATTGCAACCCTGGAAGGTCGAGTGTTTTGGTTTTATAGCTAATACTATGTGTTTAGGAATTGATAAGTCAAAATGGGTAAGCATATCGTAGTATAATTATACTAAACAACAAATCTATAGATTAATTACATCTATTATTTCTATAAAGCAACTTGCAGTCCACCTTGCACATGTACCAAAAAAGAGTGGTTCCTGAGAGCATGACAACTTAAGCATTGTTTTCTTAGATTCTAACCTTTGAGCAGTGGTACTTTTAAAAACACGGCATAGTGATGAAAATGTCTTTCTTAGAAAATGAATTTATAATGCAAAGTTACGTTCTAATTTGCTCTAGCAGTGGAATTAATGAAGATGGGTTAAGAGTTGTGCCTTTTTAATTAGCATGCATTTATATATCAGGCTAGCTTTGAACTAAAATTTTGCCCTCTTGTTCAATGACTATCTATGAACTACATTGGTCTTCCATATGTTGGTCTTCCTGAATTACATTGATCTTCCATATGTTGGTTGTGCACACATGACACACAAGAGTCCTTTTCTACTTTATTTCCTTGGTTCACTGAGAATGGAAATATCACCTGAAACTTTTATGCATGTGCATCTTCGATAACCAGTTCTTCCTTGCAACTCACTTTTGATAAACAAATTGGCACATCTCAGATTGACATTTTATCTTGACATTTTTTTAGTTATCATTCAGTTGTTTTGTCACCAGTTACACAACAGAAAATCCTATAGAACTGGAATAAATTGTTCAGCTTCTGTTGTGCTAAAGACACAACATCTTCTTTTTGGCAATCAGTCAATTAGTCAAAATCAGGAAGTCTTCGTCCTGTGTGACACTACGACTAAGTATGATTATACTAGCAATGTAAAAAAGAAAATAATGATATGCTCAACTGAATTTTCTCTGATGTAAGGTGGTGTTGGACTCAAAAATGAGAGTGCAAAACCCCAGCAAGGCCCCCACATGGATCTGAAAACAGGTACGAAATAGACAAGCCACTGAACCTTCCTCCTGGTTTAGTGCGGCCAAACTTCGCCTTAGGCTTCTACGCGACACCAGCAAGCCGGGAAGTGCTGTAACAGTGGCAGCGCTCTCCCAGGCACTTGGGCTGCCCAGAACTCCTCCCCGCGGTCAGGCCATTCCCCTCAAAGTACAATCATCGCTGGCATGGGCCCTCCAGTGCCATGGTCTACACTGATCGCTAGAAAGCACCACATGCAGAAGCTGCAGGTGCGACGACGTTCACCCGTGTTACTGCAAGATTTGCGATTGTTGGAGGCTTCACAAGTTGCAGAGCTGGCACTGCCAAGGGAACAAGTGCTCCCACTGCCAAGGGTACAAGTGATCCCAGCAAGTACCCCCAAACAATCGGCGTCAAAGAGGCAAGTTCCGATACTGCTGCCAATGCCTGCAATCTTTGTAGACGTGTGAGCTCTCTCTCACTGCTATGTAATTTTGAAATAGTAATGTTTATTTAGACTCTATAAGCCATATAATGAGATGGATGTTTGGTTGAAGGAATTGAAATTGGTAACCACCTACAATAATTGATGACAAATATGTTCGCTGGAGTTCTAGTCGTACCATTTTTTTTTGTATTACAACATTCTTAAACATCTTTATTGCCTCTCTTATGTTAATACATAAATATTTTTGTTTGTTTTGTTGATATATATTTTTCATAGGAAACATGATGATTTTCCAATCAATAATACAGGCATTTGCACGTGCACGATTACTAGTAAAAAAAAAGTGTATCACGGTTCCAAAAGGTATCCTCAAATTTTAAAAACTTTCTGAATTTTTAAATGTACTCGTGCATTTTTACAAAATATTCTTAAATTTTAAAATATTTGAACTACTTTTTAAAATAAAGAAAATATGTATAAATAGGTAAAAACATGAGGAAAACCGACGGAAGAAAAGAAATAGAAAGAAAAACACCCAACATAATAGGCAATAAATACAATAAAAAAACACTACCAAACAGTAGGTAAACTCATTTTTGGAGAAATCGCTCTTGTTCTTGGCCTCCTATCGGGCCTGACAAGGCTATTTTGCACTGTGCAATTCACCGATAATTCAAAGCATCAAGTAGGAAGGTTTGGTGCTAATCCTAGACTAGATAGTATGAAGGTGCAACCAACAACCCAGGAGCATAAGTTACAGGAACAATTAAGTTGGAGATTTGAATATGCCTTTTCTTCTACTCTAAATGGGCAAGTGCACTGCTTTCAAATGACTCAGTGTTGTCTTCTATGCATGATTTTTTCACACTTTCAACAAAGCTGGCATGTTACCATTAGACCTATAGCCATTCCATCATGCAGCTCTGGCACAAATTGTCGAAGTCGAAGAAAATGGGGTTCATGTGTGGTACCTTCAGAAACACTTCCATTTGATGCCAAAATTTCTTCAAAAACAAAACACGCCCACCGGAGATCAGACATGAAGGAGAAGTCACAACAACTAGAAGGTAACTCACAGAAATCAGATGAATACTGAGAAGCGATTGAACTAGCAAGCATAGAAAAGACAACACCCACTAAACCATGCTAAAAAAATTTAAATAATACATTTTAAAAAAAATTACAGAAATAATACGTAGAAAAAAGAATTTACAAGAATAATACACCGTCGGCCCACTGCAGGCCGACTGAGCCCAGTCGGCCCACAGCAGGCCGATCGGCTATCAGGAGGCCGACTGCAGGCCGGGCAGCCACGCGGCGGCCTGTGGTTGGTCGTGCCACGTCGCGAGGGGGGAGGCAGCGGCCTGTCGGCGTGGTGTGCCCCTGTCGGCGTCCTGCCCGCCGATCGGCCACCTAGTGGCCGACAGGGTGCGGCCGACCTGACGCGCGCTGGCCAGCCCGCCCTTATCCTCTCCTTCTCTCTTTCATGCATTATTTCTTCTCCCTGCCCGCCCATATCCTCTCCTTCCTCCATTATTCTTCTCTCGTGGCTCTTTCTGCTGTGTTCTTCCTCCTCCTCTCTCTACAGAAAAATGGCACACATTTGTACACCTAAATAAGCTACATTTTCGCGATTTTGGCACCGTGAATGGGTTCAACTCATTTAGGGCAGCGAAAAGAGGTGTCGATCTACTGACGGGGTAGCTCGTGGTGGTCGTGGTGAGCATTTTGGTGGAGGTGGTGGTGGTGAAGTTGGGGCAGTGTTCGTCGTTGGGGCAGTTGGGGTGGTGAGGTGGTGGTGGTGGTGGAGGTGGTGGTGGTGTTCGTCGTTCGTCGTTCGTCGTTCGTCGTTCGTCGTTCGTCGTTCTTCGTTCGTGGTTCTTCGTTCTTCGTTCGCACGCACGCTTCAAGGGTATATTTCAGCCCTCATTTTATTTTTCGTAGGTGCTCTGGGATTATAAGTAAATATTGTTATTTGCCGCGGTAGTATACGTAAATATTTGTGTGCGATTATTGTTTTTTGGCCCGGTAGTATACGGAAATATTGTTATTTGCCCCGGTAGTATACGTAAATATTATTCGTTCGCACGCACGCTTCGTTCTATGTGAAAATAAATTTATGTGCGATTATTCGTAATATAGATGTAGGTGTGTGAATTGTATTAGTTGTTAGTGGGATAATAAGTTGTTGCTTAATACTTGACACGTACACAGGTGCGGGATAAGAAGTTGGAAACATGAATAAAAAGTTGGAAAGAAGAGACAAGTTTTTTTTTTGAAGAGTTGGGGTCGGCATGTGCATAGCAAAACAAATAATATTACATGTTAAAAAACGATGTTAAAAATAGAGTTGGAAACATAATAAAAATTTAAAAAACGATGTTAAAAAGAAGAGTTTGAAGAGTTGGGGTCGGCATGTGCATAGCAAAATGAATAATATTACATGTTAAAAAACGATGTTAAAAAACGAATAAGAAGTTTTTTTTTTTTGAAGAGTTGGAAACATAATAAAAATTTAATAAGCAAGCAAAAAATAGGAAAAGTAGAACTACATGTTAAAAAACGTTTCAGTCCTTACCCGATGCGAATATGAAGCGGATTACCCGCTAACCTTTATTATGCGTATTTTCTAAAGTTTAACCCATAACAAGCAATGCCACGCTGTTTTTTTTTAAACGGCCACGCTGTAGTTTATCAATAAAACTTCTTAGCAAGGAAGAATTTTACATGATCGTAGAAATAAGACGCATGCCTTTTTCTAAATTATTTTAACATAGATTAAAATAAAAAATACATCAACATGGCCATATAATTCAAATAAACTGAATTATCATATTTGTCGGTTATATTATTATTATTATTCGAGGCCTATTTATTATTAGTAAACATGGGCCTATTTATTATATTATTTACTATGGTCCTGGTAATATATATATAGACATGTCTAATACTTGTATTTCGATGTTGAAAAAAAATAGGTGAGTCGAGATGTCCGATGTAGTGAAGTTGAGATTTTACTATGGTCCTGGTACTGTCCAAACAAATGAGTTGGGAGCAGATCTGAGTGAATTTACTCACATAGAGGTTGCAATCAGCGCACCACAAACATGGTCTGTTAGTCAGTTGAAAGAATGGATTGCGGCAAGTTTAGGTCTTGATACTGAAACAAACACCGTCGGTGTTCATGCATTGTGGACACGGTCAAGTTCAAAAATTTACTTTTATTTGAGGCCAATAGAGGGAGACTCCGATTGGGTGCGGTGGTTACAAGGTTGTGAACGAAGGGGATGCAATCATGTTGCTTTAGTGCTTCCCGTCGTGAAGGAGGTCACTGCACATGAAGGGGAGGGTGGCTACGAAGGACAGAGCAGTCATGTAGAAGGAGGAAATGCTTATGGTTACGACCAAGGACAGAGCAGTCAGGTAGAAGGAGGAAATGCTTATGGTTATGAACCAGGGCAGAGTAGTCAGGTAGAAGGAGGAAATGCCGATGGTGATTACAATGGCGAGGTGGACGCTGACGAGGTAGATGGGCACATGCAGAACCAGATGGAAGAAGAAGACACCGATGTTGAAAGGGGTCATGCCGATGATTCTGACGAGTCAGATGAAGAAGAAAATGCAGAGGAGGTCCCGAATCCTGCATGGTGGAATCATGACTTATCATCTGCAATGACCGTGAATGATGGACATGATTCAGCCTGGCAATATCACCAGAACAATATTGCGACGGGTGCTATGTATCCGAACAAGCAAGCCCTGAAGGATGCAATAATTAATTGGGCAATGTCCACGCAAAGGGTTTTCAAAGCTGAGGTGTCCAGTCAGAAATTCCTCACAATGGTATGCAAGAATGCAGATTGTCCCGCAAGGGTGCACGGCTTTCTCCCTAAGTATGGCACAAGTTGGGTGATAAGTGACTTAGTTAATCACACTTGTCTTATTCCCTGCATCCCTCAAGATCATGCCAACCTTTCATCCACGCTTATTGCTCGACTGTTTTACGATGAGATAGTGCAAGGCAAAGCTATGGAAGTGAAGGCAGTGCAGACAAAAGTGTTCGCCAGGTTGAAGTACAGAATTTCTTATGGCAAGGCTTGGAGGGCTAAGCATGCAGCGCTTGAGAGGAGATTTGGTTCTTATTTTGATGCATATGACTCTGTTGTCCACCTCCTCCACACCCTGCAGCAGCGGAATCCAGGCACCTATATCGATATCCAAGACATGTTCATGCCAGAGTTCCCAACTGTGAGGGTTTTGCATCGTCTCTTCTTCTCTTTCGGTGTATGCATCGAAGCTTTCAGGCATTGCCGACCGGTGATATGTGTTGACGGTACTTTTCTCACAGGCAAGTACAAGGGTCAGATACTGACAGCCATAGGTCAAGACGGCCAAAATCAAGTCGTCCCACTGGCATTTGCTTTTGTGGAGAGTGAGAACATTGAAAGTTGGACATGGTTCTTCAGGCAGTTGAAAATATCAGTTGTCAAGGAGAAGCCGAATGTGTGCATCCTTCATGACAGGCATGCAGGTATACTCAGTGCGATAAGGACACTGACAAACCCAGGCCCTGAGGAACAAGTTCCATGGCAGGACTTGCAGAGCCGTTGGTGCATGCGCCATCTCGGGGCTAATTTCTTCTCGCAGTTTAGAAATAAGAACCTGATGAATCTGTTCAAAAAACTCTGCAAGCAGAACCAGTTATGGAAGTACAATTTGATACGCGACAGACTTAATGTGTGCACGCAGAGACACGTGAGGGACAGGAAAGCTGCAAGAGATGCAGCGGTGAGGGCACATGTTGAAGCAGTAGCTGCACAGTTGGCAACAGGAACAGCGGCCGTGGAGGAGGAGGCTGTTGGGCTATGTGACCTGCCAGGCTTTGACCCACCTGGTACAAGGAGAAGGCTCGGGAGGTCGATTAAAACCTTCGAGCAGTGGATAGAGCATGAGCCTCTGGAGAGGTGGTCTTTGCTACAGGACACACATGGAGCAAGGTACGGTGTCATGACAACGAACCTCGCGGAAACATACAACTTTGTCCTCAGAGGAAACCGGGCATTGCCACTTACAGCCATCGTTGAGGGTATTTTCTATGGCACCGTCAAGTATTTCAGAGACAGACGTCAAATAGCAGAGCAGCATATCTTGAACAACCCAAATACACGGTACTGTGAAAGAGTCACGAAGTACATGGACAACAAGATGCAAAAAGCTAGGTCACACACTGTAGTCGCCATCGGTAATCAAGAAAGAAGGTTTGAAGTCCGCTTAGCCAACAACAAATTCGGATGTGCAAATGAGTTGATGACGCATGAGGTGAAAATTGGCAATGAAGCCTGGCCAACGTGTGAGTGCACATGCAATAAACCGAAATTGCTTCACCTACCTTGCTCACATGTACTTGCTGCTTGCGGGCAGCTTGGAATGGACGCAATATCGTTTGTGTCTCCATATTTTCTGAAAGAAGCTGTCCTCAATACCTGGACAGGTGAGCTGATGGGTTTTCGAGCAATGGGTAATTTCAACAGCGTCAACCCCGCCGATAGGCGTTACATTCCAAACCCAGAGCATATGCGTACAAGTAGAGGCAGACGGCAGTGTCAGCGCATCCGAAATGATATGGATGAATCTGAAGCAGGAGGTCCGACTAGGCAATGCATTCTATGCAATGAATTTGGCCATAGGGACACTAATTGTCCCACTTTCGTCACTGGGCGTGGACGAGGCAACCGGGGAAGAAGAGGAGGTAGAGGTAGTAGAGGAGTAAGGGCGAGAGGAAGAAGCTAAGCTAGCACTAGTTTGTTCTGAATTTATATTAAGTGTGTTGTGGCACTATGTTCTGAAATTTGTATTAAGTGTGGCACTATGTTCTGAAATTTGTATTAAGTGTGGCACTATGTTCTGAATTTTTATTAAGTGTGACACTATGTTCTGAATTTTTATTAAGAGTGCCACTATGTTATGAATTTTAATTAAGTGTGCCACTATGTTATGAATTTTAATTAAGTGTGCCACTTTGTTCTGAATTTTAATTAAGTGTGCCACTTTGTTCTGAATTTTGTAAGTGCAGGAATGTCGGGATTGTGGTTGCTGAATGGGGACATTGATAAGGGTCATCGTGGTGCGATATGGTATGAGCGCAAGCTTGAGCCTCTCGTCACTCGCACTCCTAAGGAAAACTGGAAGATACACTCAGGATGGCTTCAGCGGTACGTGCTTTATAAATTTTCACACTGACATGCATATTAATGGTTGAAATGGGAGACAGTAACTGAAAAGTTCTCTGATGAAGGTTGAAATGGGCCGGCCTTTTACCTTTCGCGCGTCTGGTTGAGTATCCCGGGTGAGAAACGCGTCGCCATCGATGGGTCTTTGCTGAGCTGCTTAGTGGACCGTTGGAGGCCAGAGACCCACACGTTTCACTTCAGATGGGGAGAGATGGCTCCTACTCTGGAGGATGTGTCACTTTTGCTCGGTCTACCGTTGGCAGGTCATGCCGTAGGACCGTTGGACGCACCGGCTGGTTGGGAGCGAGCTCTCACAAAACGTTTTCACGGTGTTTTTCCGGATGCTCCCGATCCGGTATGGGAGCATCACGGACCTAAGTATGAGTGGTTGCTAAATTTCCGGGTAATTTCCCCTACCTATTCTCTTCAAGTTATCGCGCATAAAGTTGTACAGAAAATAATTGCGGCTTACTAAAACTTTCTCTTCGCTTAATGCAGATCCAGAACTTCCGGGCGCCCTTGACTGCGGAACAGATCACTCGGAGCCTCGAGGCCTACTTACTGTGGCTTTTCGGCAAGGTGATGTTCACGGAGAACCATGTCACCACTATCAGCGCCCTCTACATCCCTATGGCACTCGAGATAGCGAGCGCTCAGACGGCGGATCAGATCAGACAGAGGAGTTGGGGTTCGGCGGTGTTAGCGGCTACATACCGAGGTATGTGCAACGGTTGCCAGCTTACATCGAGAAAGCCAGCCCTTCTTGGATGCCCTCTATTCCTACAGCTGTGGTCGTGGGAGAGGTTCTCTATAGGGCGACCAGATGTACGGGTTCATGAGCCTATAGACGCCATGTTTGATGTTGAGGGCATCGACATGCCTACTTTCGGTCTGTGTTGGACTCGTCGCAAGGTATGCACCGTGTTGTAGTTTAATGCAACTTTTTCTGCACAAGAGATCGATCGATGCGAGCGGCTACTAACTTTTATTCTCTGTAGAGACACTTTGCTAGTGATCAGACCAGGAAGGCGTACACAGCATTGAACGAGCAGTTCGATGCGTACACCGGGGTAATCTGGCAGCCCTACACGGAAGCAGCCATACAAGCGAGATACCCTGCTGGTATGTCTGTGCTATGCACAAGGGACCGAGATTACTGGATGACAAAATCGAAGATCATCTTCGATGTCTTCGTCGAGGAGATGGCACAACAGAGGGTTATGAGGCAATTTGGTCTTCTGCAGTTGGAGCTACCTCCCCCTATAGAGAACCCGGTGCCAGCACACATCCACAGGTATTAACCAGTTTTTCAATGTTGCATTTTCTTTCATAGTACTCCATTCGAAGCTTTAGGTAATTGTTGAACACACACCACAATTTTAGGACGACAAGGAAGGGCATGAACAGGACAACTGCTGAATGGCTAGCTAGACTAGAGCCGTATGTTATAGAATGGGAGACAGCAAACACAAATCTATGGCACGAGAATCACAATTTCGATCTCGATGAATTCAATCTCTATTTGCGGCGCTACATGACCGGAACACGGTTACGCATTGTTGAGTACTCCCACCCAGAGGAGTTACCGGATCCTACTCCGTCGGATATGTACATGATACTTCGGGCTCTAGGCAGTACGCGGTAAGATATTTTTTCTTTACGTAATGTTGTCACATACTTCGACGTGCAAGAGACAGACATTATTAATCGTCATGGAAATTTGCAGGCTACCTTGACACGCGAACTGTACGACGACGTGACCACCTTCGGACGATCACTATCGTCTGGACCTCTTCTTCAACATCGTCCAGTGGTACAGCCCTTCTTGGAAAGAATTCAGAATAAGATACGGACTGTGTACGAGGCTATCACGTGCACCCGGAGAACCGATGTTGTTCAGCACGAGCAGGAGCAGCCGCGTCACTCCATGCAACGACATCAACCACGTCCACGCCTAGCACAGCAGCCGACAACGAGGCCACCCCGTCCTGACCAACCTGGCAGTTCTACGTGGCACCCGCAGCACTATGGTCCCACGTCGAGCTTCGTGTTTTCTCCACAGCCACAGCAGCACGGTCCCTCGTCCAGTTTCGTGTTTCAGCCAGAGCAGACGTCACACCCAGCAGGTATGTGTCTTCATATTTATTGTTTTCAATATTAATTGACGCGACCTCATTCTTCATGATGAACCGTTCCATCGCGTAGGGGCCTATGGATATCAGGCATCTATGTCGGCATCACATGATACGTGGGGGAGTGATCAACATCCCGAGGACAACATACAGGCTCAGATGTCGCAGCACACCCAGTGGATGAACATGTTTTCGACTCCTCCACCAGGCCCCACACAGGATACACAGCATGACCAGGGAGAGTCTGAGATTCCTCCTCGTCACGTTAGGGCACCCGACAGGTTGGGATGGTCCCCGATTCCAGATCCGCCTCCCCGCCAGGCCAGACGTCGTCACTGACGCTTCTATGTATCTGTATCAGTAGAGACATTACCATCTATTTCTGTGTAAGACTTATGTCTATTCTATGTATGAGACAAATGACTATGTACTTATGTACGAGACATATGCCTACTCTATTTTAGTACTCTGTTATCGGAACTACAAGATCGTATGTAGATAGAACATAATATTCATACAACGAGACATTGCAAGCAAATAGATAGAACTACATCTAAATTAAATGGTACGTAACTTAACTCACAACATACAGCATAAAAACTAGATGAAGTCATCATCGTCATATGTTCGCGCCAACTTTTTCCCGCCATATGTTCGCGCCAACTTTTTCCCGCCACCCGTTTCCCGCCACCCGTTTCCCGCCACCCGTTTCCCTCCACCCTTTTCCCGCCACCCGTTTCCCGCCACCCGTTTCCCGCCAACCCTTTCCCGCCATATCGCAGCCGTTCTTTCCCGCCATTTTCTCCTCTCTACCTATAAAACCCCCTTCAGACGGAGCTGCATAAGCATTGCAGTGCGCTGGTGGTAAATTGGAGCACTGTGGTGGAGGTGAAGCTGTTGTTCGTCGTTCTTCGTTCGAGCCGGAGCACCGGCAGTTTGGTGGCCGCCGTTCGTCCTTCATCCTTCACACGCACGCTTCAAGGGTATATTTAAGCCCACATTTTATTTTTCGTACGTGCTCCGGTCGTTTTTGTTAATATATTTAGATGTCAACTAATTAATCTGTCAATATTTGTAGTTGCTACGGCAAATATTCGTAATATAATTGTAGGAGGGTGAATTGTATTAGTTGCTCCGTTAATATTCTGTAATATATAGCTTCGTAATATATAGACATGTCTAATATTTGTTAGTGGGGATATTAAGGGGTAGGGTAGGTACTCAATGCGATTTGTGTGTTGCAGATGGCTGAGAGTACTCAGTGGGTGCTTAGCCCTATTGTTCATGTCCAAGGCTTGTCTCCAAGTGTTGTGCAAGTTAGTGAAGTGGACCTCACTTTTGATTGGTTGAAGACTAAATTCATGTTGAAGCAAGGGTTGAAGGAAGACGATTTTGTGTACTACGTCAGCAGGAAGCATTCAGATGGCCCTGGGGAAAGAAAATTGATTGACATAACTGATGATGGCAAGATTCAAGAAATGCTGAGCGAATGGGAATGGAAAAGGGTTGTTCAGTTGCATTGCTACAGGAAACCGAGTTATATGTGATGCATTTGTCATTCGAGATCCGCCTCCCCGGCAGGCCAGACGTCGTCATTGCCGCTCCTATGTATCAGTAGAGACATTACCATCTATTTCTGTGTGAGAACTTATGTCTATTCTATGTATGAGACAAATGACTATGTACTTATGTACGAGACATATGCCTACTCTACAAGATCATATTTAGATAGAACATAATATTCATACAACAAGACATTACAAACAACTAGATAGAACTACATCCAAATTAAATGGCACGTAACTGAACTCACAACATACAACATAAAAACTACATGAAGTCATCATCGTCATCCTCGATCGATGCAGAACTCTTGCCCTTCGACGATGAAGAACTCTTGCCCTTCGACGATGCAGAAACCTTGCCCTTCGATGATGAAGAACTCTTGCCCTTCGACGATGCAGAAACCTTGCCCTTCGATGATGAAGAACTCTTGCCCTTCGACGATGCAGAACCCGAAAGCGGCGGCATGAAGATATCATCTTCGTCCTCGCTCTCCTCAGTCCATAAACATGGATTATTTGCTGCAATCCTTCTGAAAGTTTCACTCTTCGGCACCACTACCTTCTTCCACCTGTCATGCAACCTAAGAAGTTCTTTACGTACCTCCTCATAGGTCCTTTCAGGCCACCCAGAACTACGTAATTGGTGAGCCAACTCATTCATTATGGTGTCACTACCGGTGAGTTCGTCCCATGGAACTATCCTATTATCCATCCTGAAATCGGTAGCTAGCCTCAGAAGAGTCCTGCTCATCCCAGGGTGAAAACTACGATCGAAAGGATAATGGGACATCTCAACTACACTACACTGCAATGCTTATCCAGCTCCGTCTGAAGGGGGTTTTATAGATAGAGACGAGAAAATGGCGGGAAAGAACGACTGCGGTATGGCGGGAAAGGTTGGCGGGAAATGGGAGGAGGGAAACGGGTGGCGGGAAATTGTTTGGCGGGAAATGGGTGGCGGGAAATGGGTGGCGGGAAAAGCGCAGTTTGGAAATGTCGATAACTTTCAAAACAAATGTTCATCACAATGGAAAAAGGTTCCCGCCTTTCAAAAAATGCATGCAATTTTTTAGAAAAATATGATAAGAAATGGTTCGTGCCACTAAATGAATGTACTACGTCACCTTTGCTGGAAATATTCTCGTGTTTCCAAAAAATATCCATGACATTCTACAAAATGGTACTCCCTTCATCTCATAATATAAGATCATATTACAATCAATATACTCACATATCACGTGGGTTAACAAATGTTTAGATGGATCATGACATTTTAAGAAAATATTCGCGTGTTTCTAAAAAAAGTTTATGAAAATTTCAGAAAAGCATTTTAAAAAATGTTGTGTGGTTTAAAAAAATGGTATTTCCATTAAAAATGTATTTGAAGAAATGTTACCATGTATTCATAACGTGTTAAAATATATACTTTTAAAAAATATTCGCGTGTATTATTAAAAATAGGCATGCACCAGTCGGCCCACAGCAGGCCGACTGAGCATAGTCGGCCCACTACAGGCCTATCGGTGTACTGCAAGCCGACTGGACCCTGTCGGCCAACTGCAGGCCGACTGGGCTTGAATCTGCTGGCCGACAGCCCAATCGGCCAGCAGCAAACTGATGGGCCTCCAGTCGGCCTGCTGTGGGCCGACTGGGCTCTGTCGGCCTGCAGTGGGCCGACGGTGTATTATTCTTGTAAATTCTTTTTTCTACGTATTATTTCTGTAAAAAAATTTTAAAAATGTATTATTTAAAAAAAATTAGCCTAAACCATGTAAGCAATAATTATGATCACAATAATGAACTAGCAAGCATCAGACAATTTGTGTGCTAGTGATAACAATGAAGATAAGGAGGTAGCTAGCATCCCAGAGAAAGTTTACCACTTGACACTTTCGGTGACAATAATAATGACGGTGGGAAGTTGCAATATGCGCGTGACTCGGCAGGAATGAGCCGTGAAACACATACCCTCTCAAGCTGGAAAGTTTTGACATCCAGCGTGAAACAACCTAGCTCGAGCAATGAGTTTCCGCACTGATACAGGAGCAAGTGCCTCCCTATTGAACCCATGAACGAGGAGCCAGAAGCTATTGAGATTGTCTTCTCCGTCTGCCACTGGGTGGAACTCCCACCATTGTCTCGTCCAATGGTATATCTCAGGAGAACTGTGTCAAGTCCATGATGGCTGACTTTGTCATGTGCAGGCACAAACATCCCAATCATGCCTTCCCCTGCCTCCACAATGCCCATATAACTGTGGAAACCACTAACTCTGGGTGGGCGGTCAGCCATGGTGAACTCCATTCTTCGGGTGTCAAGCACAGCGAATTTTCCACTCCAACCTGCAAACCAGTAAAAGCAACCATATGCATATTGCCGCCACGAAGAAATACCCATCCATTCCGACGAGAAGTCAGGTATAAAATTAATCCAACTCAGGGATGGAATGTCTCGCCACTGTCCGGTGCCGGAAAAGAAGACAAAGGCCACCAGCTTAGTTTGGTACTGCGCTAGGCAGATCACTCTGAACACCGTATCCTCGGCAGGAGGTGTCTCCTCGTCGTTGCCATCAGGGACTAGAAAGCTCTCGCCCCAGCGCTGTCCATATATCCGCAGTGGGTTCTCATCCGAAGCCGCTAGGTCATCGGGGATTGTGGGGAGCAGGAGGTACTCCCGGTGCAGGGGGTCGCACACCGCCATCTCCGCGAAGAGGGCGCCGGTGCGTCCCTTGCCGGCGCCATGCCGGCAGGGTCTGTCGAGGAGGACGCGGCCGTCGCGGACGTCCCGTACGGACCAGCTCCGCGCAGGGGAGGGGAGGAAGGCGAAGGAGAAGTCAGCGGTGCTGGCGACAGCGCGGGCCGCAGGCGCTGAGGGGTGAGGCGGTACGGCGGGGTGGAAGCCGTGCTGGTCGAGGAAGCCGAGGAGGGGCGGGGGGTGGAGTCTGCGGAAGCGTTGGAGGAAGCAGCCGTCGGCGACGAGGTGGCGGAAGGAGACGCAGACTGCCGAGGCGCGGATGAGGTCGGATGCGGCGGGGAGGCGGAGGAGGATTTCCACCAGGAGCTCGTCGGGGATCTCCGGCAAGGCCATCTTCCGGCCGCTCTCTGTCCCCTATGCTGGCAGCGGCGGCGGCTGTGTGCTGCGTAAGATGGCCGGAAGATGGTTCCACGGTGTAAATGGGCTGCAGAATACCCTACTTTAGGTTTTGAGTGTGGGCTGAAAAATATGCGTTGGAGTGGCGATGGCCGGTGTTTTGTTCAGGAAAGCCGGTGTTTTGTTCAGGAAAAAGATGGGCCGGTGTGAAGATGGGGTTATCTGACAAAAAAAAAGGATTCTCAAAAAAAAAGGAAAAAAGATGAGGCTAAGAGTTAGCGGCAACAAAAAAATAGTGCGTTACTCTGCGCTAGTTAGAGCCTCTCCAACAGTGGCTGCAAAAAACGCACGCGCGGTAAAATGAGATTTTAGCGCGGGATGGTTTCACGCGGGAAACGATTGCGTGCGCGGGGAAAAAGCGGGCGGTCGCGCGCTAGATTTGGTCCGCCGCTTCTGGCGCGCCTATAAAATGCAGTGTCCGCCACACACCGTTCCATCGCTATCCACATCGCCACGTGCCCTCTGCCGCTCTCTCCTCGCTCCCTCTACCGCTTTCTCGCCTCACCGCCGACGTGCCACCATGCCGTCGCGCCGCCGGGGAGCTTCGGGCTACCGCGGCGTCCGTGTGCGCCCGGCCGGCACCTACTCCGCCGAGATTCGGTCCGGCGACGTGTGCCTCGGCCTCGGCACCTTTGACAGCGCCCACGAGGGCGCCCGCGCGTATGACACTGCGGCGTGGCGCCTCCGGCGGTCCCGTTGGGACATGAACTTTCCGGACGTGGCGACGCGGGAGCGGGTGCAAAAGTTGGCGCTGCCCCGCGGCTTATCACCGACGAGGATTGCCGCGAGAACCGGAGGCGGGAGCGCCGTCTCAGCCTAGCCGAGATGGACGAGGAAGCCATGGGCTGTGGCGCCAACGCTTCCCGCAAGACGTCATCAACGAGCAACAGTTCTTCGCCGAGAGGAGGGCGGAGAGGTAGGAGAGGAGGACGGAGCGAGCCGCCTATCGCGAGGACAGGCGAACGCGGAAGGCAACCGCTGAATTCAACATCGCGCTAGGAGATGCGTCGTCTTGGGGCTCCAACGGCGAGCTGTTCCTTGACACCTACATTCAGACGTCGGAGGAGGACATCACTGAGGCGGAGTCCGAGT
The DNA here is from genome assembly GCF_002575655.3 of Aegilops tauschii subsp. strangulata. NCBI lineage: Eukaryota > Viridiplantae > Streptophyta > Magnoliopsida > Poales > Poaceae > Aegilops > Aegilops tauschii. Next base: position 629,493,614 of record NC_053036.3, on the reverse strand, counting down.
CGGAGGATGACGAGTAGTAGTAGTTTTTCGTTTTATCTATCTATCGTAGGAGGAGGCTATGAACTATCTACGCACTATCTATGTATCGTAGGAGGGGGCTATGAACTATCTATGCACTATCTATGTATCATAGGAGGAGGCTATGAACTATCTATCGTTTATCTATGTACTATCGGAGCCAAATGTGTATCGAATCGTAGTACAAAAAAGAAGAAATATAGCGCGTCTCCTGGCGCAGCTTGGGCGCGCTTTATTTTGTGGAGCCAGCGCCCGCCGCGCGCAAAAGCTGGCTCACCCGGCGCCATATACTGTTTTTTAGCATGCCGCGCGTTGCGCGTCTGTTGGAGATGCTCTTATAGCATTGCTATAGCGTATCCGGAAGGTGCATGCTATATTTGAGGAATTTTGCTAGCTACGACGCTAATCACGTTACAGTGCGCTATTTCAACGCTAAAATTTGTAGTGTATTATATCATTGTGGCATCATGAAAAAAAACCTGAAGGAGAGAAACAACAACCAAGCCCCAGCCGCCCAAAACTATCCCTTGGCCGCCACAGGCCCACAACCCACACCCCTGTCATTCTCAGTCTCAGATGGTCAGACCTAATGAACAACCGACCCTAATTCATTCACACTTCACATCTGAGCTATGAGACCACTCCCTACCCCTTCGCTTCAGACGATGACAGAGGGGTAGAGAGTAGCGTGGCCTAGTGAGCAGGGGTCCGGCTCGCCGCATGCCAGAGGTGGGGGACAAAGCTTGTCAGGGCAGGGCAAGGGGAGGGCCCACCAGATCCAGTGTGGGGCGGGATGCGCGGCGGCGGATCTCGCCGGCGCTAGTAAGGAGAAGAGCTGGAGGAAGGTGGCAGGGTAGGTAGGAGAGAGAGGGGGTGGGTGGCGTAGGAGAGAGATGTGGCGGGGCGGGGCGCGCCATGAGGTAGAGTACGCGGGGTGGCACTGGTCATGAGCGAGAGGAGGTGGTGCGCGGCGTAAGCGTGAGGCATTTTTTTAACAGTCAATGCAAACGGTGTTAACATGTGATGCCCCGTGGACCTGACCAGTGGGCTTGGTATGTCAAAGATTGGATTAAATCGCCCCAAACCAGTCGTTATTGTTTATTGGCAAAATTAGTAAGAAAATTGGTAGGTTTTTGGGACGCACAAAAAATGTGGTGGCAAATCTGAAAGTGAACTTCAAATGCGGTGTTTTTTTTAATTCACTTGTAAAAACTAGTCCCCGTCATCATCCTTGCTGTTAACTTCATTCTGCCATTGATTTTAGACGGGTTAGCATGGATGAAAGCTACACACACCACGGTTCATGGTGGCTGCAGGCTAGCTATCTTGCCACGTACGTAGTACTCCCTCCGTCTCAAAATTCTTGTTTTAAATTTGTCTAGATACGGATGTATATAAGGGAGTACTACGTATCTTGCCATTCTTATCGAGTCTCTTACGTAAGCCTAATATTTTTGTACTTCTTTTTTTGGAAAATCGTAAGCCTAGGTTGGAGTCTTTGTTTTTTCAAGTGAACGTCTGCTTGCCTGCACTGCATGCATGCGAGCTCGCGGTCATTGCTACTTACGTGTGCCAGTGACGGTCGGACAAGCAAACTAAAGAGAGATCGGAGATCTACTTCCCTCATATAACAAAGCTTAAATCCTTACCGTACGTAGTACGTATCATCGAGCGACCCACCGGCCGGCGGCAAAAGCAACTGCACCCAAACCCAGTCCAACACGAAAAGTTACTATAGGTTCTTGGCTTCTTGCCGTGTCGCGCACTCAATGGTACAGGAGTACTATCTAGACCCGATCGAGTCCTTTTTTATGCAGAACTTGTGCTTGCTTGCATGCGAGCTATGCTCGAGTCCTTTTTTAGGGGAACATATGCTTTGCTTACATGTGATGCGAGCTTCGCTGTTCCCCCATGACATTCATATCTACCCTTTCCAGGCGAGCCAAGCAAGCTCTAGGCTCTAGCTAGCAAACCGGTCGAGGAGAAGAGAAACCAGTCGACGGTTTCGCTAGCAAACCGATCGAAGAGAAACCACAGATCCACCACCCTACCACACCACGGACTAAAATGTCCTCTACCGGAGTAGAGCGGAGCGGCGCCGGAGCACCTAGAAACCGGAATGAGAAGCGGGAGCTCCATGGCTCGGGAGATGAGCTTGACGCTTTCTCGGAGGAGCTTCAACGGCGGCCAGAAGTAAGGATCAACGACATTGCGGTCGCCAAGGTGTACATCCTAATGGGCTTGAAAGGCGTGAGCGCCTTGGCGCTTTTGTGGGCCACCGTCGTCCTCCTCGGCGGCTTTGTCTCCGATCTGACCAAGACTGATTTTTGGTACCTCACCATCATCGGATTCGTGCAGGCTGCCGGGTTAGTGCTTGCATTCAACTCTCCCTTACTGTCGATGTTAAGCGTGGCATAAATTTCTTTCACGATTCCTGAAATAAGTCCCTTCAAAATAAAAAGGAAATTTCCTGAAATAAGTAGTGTACTAGTGTAAGTTATCTATCAGCGCACGCAATTTCCAAATATGTTCTATCGAAAAATTAAAAGGTGGTCATACTAGTGACTCTGGAGGCACACAAACCCTAGCCGCCGGTACCCGTCGCTCCTCCCTTCCTTCCCTCTATCGCCGCTGGAGAAAGCCGCGGGCTAAGCCCAAGCGGACGGCGACAGTGGGGGGGGGGGGGGGGGAATCACCTCCCTCTCATGGCGGTCGGGTGGCATGGGGAACCCAGACTCATGGGAGCGCGTCCCCGATCTGATCCACGATGGCATGGTGACTCCTGCCGATGGCGGTGTAGGTCGGCCATTTGGAAATGATAGGTGGGTGCCGCAGCGTGGATGTGGAGAAGTAGAGGGCTGGGTAGTGATGCACAGGGATGTCCGTGTGCGGGCCGGTCTCCATCCTGATTCGATCGGATGTGTGGTCGGGGGTCGGTGTGCTTCGTGCTCTCTGCTGGATGTGGACCATGACGTTCAGGTGATGGCCTTCCACGCGTGGGTGGTTGACCGGTGGCGCTACGGTCCACGTCTTTGTGGTGGTGACCCAGATCCAATCGGTTAGATGGTGGTGACTGCAGATTTTACTGCACCGACTTCCTATGGCTTCATGATAGTGGTGGTCATCGAAAGATCTTCAAGGAGGGTTCATCCGTCCTGACCCGGTGGTTGACTACGACGTGAGATAAAGATTATGGATGAGGACTTGATGTAGAGGGATGGTTGTGCTATCATGGCAGTCGCATCACATGTAGCTGTCAGGATTGCGGAAAGGTGGTGGCTACAAGACATGAGTGACTTCGCTGGTGGTGCTACTCGAGCACCCGGTCTTGAGCTCTGGGGCGAAAGCCTAGGCCAGACTCGAGTGGTTATACCTGGCAATGGCGATGTTTTTCTTACATCGTTAACTTGTTGAAGGCATTGCTTGAATATGCTCGGGTTGATTCTTCAAGGTGAAAACCTAGATTCTGGCCTTTTGGTTGGATCCGGTGACGGTGGAGCTTGAGTTTTGCTCCTTTCCTGAACGTGTTGCTGTTGAAGAACCTCATTCTACATGTGGTGTCATGATATGGTTGGTGCGGATATGATCATTTTATAGTTTGCCTATCGCGGATCTGATCGGGGTTTTTTCTTCTCGCGTACGCATGGTTTTAGTCCTATACGGCCTTGCTTGTTCCGGCATGTTTTCGAGCGCGTGTGTGACTTAGTGCTGGCTGCATGCAACCTAGCTATGTAGAGGCCGGCCGGGTGTGTGCTCATGTGTTATGTATCTTCTCAATCCTTAATTTTGAGCCAACAAAATTCACCCTTTGTCAGAAAAAAGGTTGACACGATAAAAAATATCGATTACTGATGTCCTGCAAGTGCACAGTTCTAGATGAAGCACACTTTTGTTGAAGTATTATTACTGTTTTTCTATGTCCTAACGAAGAGCGTAGGCGAGGGTTATTGTGGGTGTTTTGTTCACGCTCGACGTGTCCCTAGTCTCGAGTGAATTGGCTAGTATGGCATCTTCAAGACTTGAAGTGACAACTTTCGAAGAATAGTTGTGATGGAAACTATAGTTATGAAATAATAAGGAGATGTACGTAAACTACATGAAAGTGAATAACTGAAAGGAAGCGGTGTTTCCTGTAATGGAAATGTTAGGTGGGTAGAGGTTCAGTTCATGGTGAACAGAAAATGTCTTGTGCAATGGTAATGTGGTGTTACCTTCGTACTAAGTGCTCAGTAGGGGAGTCACTCTTTAGTAGCCAAACTCCATCTGCTAGGATTTTTTGACTCTACTGTCATGTCTTCCATTACCATCGTCAATGGTCGGCCCAACAATAAAGGTTGTTAGACCGAACCAATGTTTAGGGCATCGTGGCTTCTCATTATACTCGTATTCTCTTCGCTCCCTTATGATACCAACACTTCTCACCTGGAGGTCGCAGATTCGTAGGAAAATAAGTGCTTACACAAGTATGTCTCTAGATCATGTTGTTCGGGCCCTTAAATTGGACAACGAGCATTATGAACGCCATGAATAGTTTCTAATTGTGAGAGGCGTTGGGATTTCCCCCAAGAGAAAGGGTGAAGTAGTATAGTAGCAGAAAGTACTTCCCTCAGTAAAGAACCATGGTTTATCAAACCAATAGAAGATCCATGCAAACGATCTTTAGCAGTACGTACCTACGCACACAAGAGCAAATACTTGCATCCAATGCAGGCAAGAGGGTTGTCAACCCCCTTGTACTCGTTAATTGCAAGGATTAAATCTGATAGTAGGAGATATATAAATTGCAAAGCAAAATAAAAGTAAATAAATTGCAGCAAGATATTTATGGTTTTAGTAATATGATTTAAATAGACCCGGGGCCATAGCTTTCACTAGAGGCATCTCTCTGAAGAACATAGCAAACGATAGATACACAAATTACTGTTGGGTAGTTGATATAAAAGCGCATAGTTATTACGTTATTCATGGCATGATCAGTACAGAGGCATTACGTCCGTGACAAGTAAACTGAAACGATTCTGCATCTACTACTGTTACTCCACTTCGAGAGCGCTTCTACGCTTGCCTCTTTAGGTATTAAGTTCTTGACAAACAGAGTAATGCTTTGAGCATGATGACATAATATAGACAGAATAAAACCAAGTAATATGGTCAAACCCCGTCGTTTTACCCATAGTAGCAACAATACAATTATGTGCCTTGCTACCCCTTGCTGGAATTCTGTCTATTTTAGGCCTAGCCTAATAGCAGTTTCAGAAATTCCTAATAAATCCTAGAGGCCACGCAGCCCATTCGTGCAAGGCAAGAGGTGGAACTAAAGTTTAGTCCCACATTGCTAGTTTAGAGGGAGTTGGACCTCTTTATAAGTGAGGTTCTTTCCCCACATGTATGAGCATGAGAACAAGGGGGACATCCACGCGCGCTCCTCCTTCGCCGCGACGCGACGCGACGCGGGTTGCGGGAATGAGCCGAGCCGATGTCTAAATTTTTGCCACGCACGACGGGTATACGAACGGTCACACGGGAGCTGAAACGTTTTGCTGTAGTGGAGCCTGAATACGAACGGCGCACCTCTTCGCGTGCTGCCTATTCGTTTCGTCTCCCTCCGTTGCTTCACCTCCCGCCGCAGCCTGTTCGCGTCCTTCTCTTGTGCCTATATAAGAGAGGTCGCTCCTCTCCAGAGAGACACACCAGAACTCCTTCTTCCTCTCGCCACCGGCTCCTGAGCACTGCGCTGCTGGTACGATCTTCCCCATCCCGGCTTGCGGCGTGCACCGCAGGTCGGGACAGTAGGCCTCCGAAACCGCACCTTTTGAGTCCTGTACGGGAGAAGGGTGATAAGGTTTTTGGGGAGCGCTCTGCGCGACTACTGACTTCTTCGTCACGGACACCCCGGACTCCGACGACTTCTTCCCCAACGACGACTACTTCCCCGACGTTGACAACCTCCTCGATGACATGGAGGACACCGACCCCAAGTCCAGTGCCTCTGCTCCTGCTGTTGTCACGTACGTGTTTCTCCCCTTTCTATTGGAGGTTCTGCTACAGTTCCTTGTTCTAGTATTTGCTCTATGTTGGGGAACATAGCAGAAATTCAAAATTTTCCTACGTGTTACCAAGATCAATCTAGGAGATGCTAGCAACGAGAAGGGAGGAGTGCATCTACATACCCTTGTAGATCGCAAGCGGAAGCGTTCAAGAGAACGGGGTTGATGGAGTCGTACTCGTCGTGATCCAAATCACCGATGATCCTAGCGCCGAACGGACGGCACCTCCGCGTTCAACACACGTACGGAGCAGCGACGTCTCCTCCTTCTTGATCCAGCAAGGGGGGAGGAGAGGTTGATAGAGATCCAGCAGCACGACGGCATGGTGGTGGAAGTAGCGGGATCCCGGCAGGGCTTCGCCAAGCGCAAGCGGGGAGGAAGAGGTGTCACGGGAGGGAGAGGGAGGCGCCAGGGCTTAGATATTGCTGCCCTCCCTCCCCCCACTATATATAGGGCCAAGGGAGAGGGGGGCGCAGCCTTGGCCCTTCCTCCAAGGAAGGGTGCGGCCAGGGAGGAGTCCATCCTCCCCAAGGCACCTCGGAGGTGCCTTCCCCCTTTAGGACTCTCACTTTCCCTTATCTCTTGGCGCATGAGCCTCTTGGGGCTGGTGCCCTTGGCCCATATAGGCCAAGGCGCACACCCCTACAGCCCATGTGGCCCCCCGGGGCTGGTGGACCCCCTTGGTGGACCCCCGGACCCCTTTCAGCACTCCCGGTACAATACCGATAAAGTGCGAAACTTTTCCGGCGACCAAAATAAGACTTCCCATATATAAATCTTTACCTCCGGACCATTCCGGAACTCCTCGTGACGTCCGGATCTCATCCGGGACTCCGAACAACTTTCGGGTTACCGCATACTAATATCTCTATAACCCTAGCGTCACCGAACCTTAAGTGTGTAGACCCTACGGGTTCGGGAGACATGCAGACATGACCGAGACGACTCTCCGGTCAATAACCAACAGCGGGATCTGGATACCCATGTTGGCTCCCACATGCTCCTCGATGATCTCATCGGATGAACCACGATGTTGAGGATTCAATCAACCCCGTATACAATTCCCTTTGTCTACCGGTATGTTGCTTGCCCGAGATTCGATCGTCGGTATCCCGATACCTTGTTCAATCTCGTTACCAACAAGTCTCTTTACTCGTTCCGTAACACATCATCCCGTGATCAACTCCTTGGTCACATTGTGCACATTATGATGATGTCCTACCGAGTGGGCCCAGAGATACCTCTCCGTTTACACGGAGTGACAAATCCCAGTCTCGATTCGTGCCAACCCAACAGACACTTTCGGAGATACCTGTAGTGCACCTTTATGGCCACCCAGTTACGTTGTGACGTTTGGTACACCCAAAGCATTCCTACGGTATCCGGGAGTTGCACAATCTCATGGTCTAAGGAAATGATACTTGACATTAGAAAAGCTCTTAGCAAACGAACTACACGATCTTGTGCTAGGCTTAGGATTGGGTCTTGTCCATCACATCATTCTCCTAATGATGTGATCCCGTTATCAACGACATCCAATGTCCATGGTCAGGAAACCGTAACCATCTATTGATCAACGAGCTAGTCAACTAGAGGCTTACTAGGGACATGGTGTTGTCTATGTATCCACACATGTATCTGAGTTTCCTATCAATACAATTTTAGCATGAATAATAAACGATTATCATGAACAAGGAAATATAATAATAACCAATTTATTATTGCCTCTAGGGCATATTTCCAACAGTCTCCCACTTGCACTAGAGTCAATAATCTAGTTCACATCACCATGTGATTAACATTCACAGGTCACATCACCATGTGACTAACATCCAAAGAGTTTACTAGAGTCAACAATCTAGTTCACATCACTATGTGATTAACACTCAGTGAGTTCTGGTTTGATCATGTTATGCTTGTGAGAGACGTTGTAGTCAACGGGTCTGAACCTTTCAGATCCGTGTGTGCTTTACGAATATCTATGTCATCTTGTGGATGCTACCACACGCTACTTGGAGCCATTTCAAATAACTGCTCTACTATACGAATCCGGTTTACTACTCAGAGTCATCTGGATTAGTGTCAAAGTTGCATCGACGTAACCCTTTACGACGAACTCTTTTTCCCACCTCCATAATCGAGAAAATTCCTTAGTCCACTAGATACTAAGGACAAGTTCGACCGCTGTCATGTGATCCATTCCCGGATCACTATTGTACCCCTTGACTAACTCATGGTAAGGCACACTTCAGGTGCGGTACACAGCATAGCATATTGTAGAGCCTACGTCTAAAGCATAGGGGACAACCTTCGTCCTTTCTCTCTCTTCTGCTGTGGTCAGGTCTTGAGTCTTACTCAATACTCACACCTTGTAACACAGCCAAGAACTCCTTCTTTGCTGATCTATTTTGAACTCCTTCAAATATCTTGTCACGGTATGTATTCATTTGAAAGTACTATTAAGCGTTTTTGATCTATCCTTATAGATCTTGATGCTCAATGTTCAAGTAGCTTAATCCAGGTTTTCCATTAAAAACACTTTTCAAATAACCCTGTATGCTTTCCAGAAATTCTACATCATTTCTGATCAACAATATGTCAACAACATATACTCATCAGAAATTCTATAATGCTCCCACTCACTTCTTTGGAAACACAAGTTTCTCATGAACTTTGTATAAACCCAAAATCTTTGATCATCTCATCAAAGCGTTCATTCCAACTCCGAGATGCTTACTCCAATCCTTAGAAGGATTGCTGGAGCTTTGCATACTTGTTAGCATCTTTCAGGATTGACAAAACCTTCTGGTTGTATCACATACAACCTTTCCTCAAGAAAATCGTCGAGGAAACAATGTTTTGACATCCTATCTGCAAGATTTCATAAATAATGCAGTAACTGCTAATATAATTCCAACAGACTCTTAGCATCGCTACGAGTGAGAAAGTCTCATCGCAGTCAACTCCTTGAACTTGCCGGAAAACATCTTAACGACAAGTCGAGCTTTCTTAATGGTGACACTTACCATTATTGTTTGTCTTCCTTTTAAAATCCATCTGCACCCAACAGCCTTACGACCATCAAGTAGTTTTTCCAAAGTCTATACTTTGTTTTATACATGGATCCTCTCTAGGATTTTATGGCCTCGAGCCATTCGTCGGAATCCGAGCCCACCATCGCTTCTCCATAGCTCGTAGGTTCATTGTTGTCTAGCAACATGACTTCCAAGACAGGATTACGTACCACTCTGAAGTAGTACGCATCCTTGTCGACCTACGAGGTTTGGTAGTGACTTGATCCGAAGTTTCATGATCACTATCATAAGCTTCCACTTCAATTGGTGTAGGTGCCATAGGAACAACTTCCTGTGCCCTGCTACACACTAGTTGAAGTGACGGTTCAATAACCTCATCAAGTCTCCACCATCCTCCCACTCAATTCTTTCGAGAGAAACTTTTCCTCGAGAAAGGATCTGTTAACTTCCAGATCTGAAACAGGAGGTATACCCAACTGTTTTGGGTATTCTATGAAGATGCATTTATCCGCTTTGGGTTCGAGCTTATCAGCCTGAAACTTTTTCACATAAGCATCGCAGCCCCAAACTTTTAAGAAACGACAACTTAGGTTTCTCTAAACGGTGTCGTCTCAACGGAATTGCGTGGTGCCCCTTTTAAAGTTAATGCGGTTGTCTCTAATGCCTAACCCATAAATGATAGTGTAATTCGATAAGAGACATCATGGTATGCACCATATCCAATAGGGTGCAGTTATGATGTCCGGACACACCATCAAATTATAGATACGACGGAGACGTATCAGCATCCCCAAGCTTAATTCCTGCTCGTCCTCGAGTAGGTAAATGATAAAAAAGATAATTTTTGATGTGGAATGCTACCTAGCATAATCTTGATCATGTATCTAATCATGGCATGAATATTAAGACACGAGTGATTCAAAGCAATAGTCTATCTTTTGACATTAAGACAATAGTACTTCAAGCATACCAACCAAGCAATTATGTCTTATCGAAATAACATAGCCAAAGAAAGCTCATCCCTACAAAATCATATAGTCTGGCTATGCTCCATCTTCACCACACAAAGCATTCAAATCATGCACAACCCCGATGACAAGCCGAGCAATTGGTTCATACTTTTTAACGCGCTTCAGCCTTTTCAACCCTCACGCAATACATGAGTGCAAGCCATGGACAGAGCACTATAGGTGGAATAGCATATGATGATGGAGGTTGTGTGGAGAAGACAAAAAGGAGAAAGTCTCACATCGACGCGGCTAATCAACGGGCTATGGAGATGCCCATCAATTGATGTCAATGTGAGGAGTAGGGATTGCCATGCAACGGATGCACTAGAGCTATAAGTGTATGAAAGCTCAACTGGAAACTAAGTGGGTGTGCATCCAACCTGCTTGCTCATGAAGACCTCGGGCATTTGAGGAAGCCCATCATCGGAATATACAAGCCAAGTTCTATAATGAAAATTCCCACTAGTATATGAAAGTGATAACTCAAGAGACTCTCTATATGAAGAACATGGTGCTACTCTGAAGCACAAGTGTGGTAAAAGGATAGTAACATTGCCCCTTCTCTCTTTTTCTCTCATTTTTTTGTTTGTTTCTTCTTTTTTTGGTGGGCTTCTTTGGCCTCTTTTTTTTATTTGGGCTTCTTTGGCCTCTTTTATTTATTTTTAAATTCCGGAGTCTCATCCCGACTTGTGGGGGAATCATAGTCTCCATCATCCTTTCCTCACTGGGGCAATGCTCTAATAATGATGATCATCACACTTTTATTTACTTACAACTCAATATTACAACTCGATGGTAGAACAAAGATATGACTCTATATGAATGCCTCCGGCGATGTACCGGGATGTGCAATGATCTAGCGTAGCAATGACATCAAAAAACGGACAAGCCATGAAAACATCATGCTAGCTATCTTACGATTATGCAAAGCAATATGACAATAAATGCTCAAGTCATGTATATGATGATGATCGAAGTTGCATGGCAATATATCTCGGAAGTTGTATATGGTGGCTGTTTTGAGGAAGATATAATGAGGCTTATGTGTGATAGAGCGTAACATATCACGCGGTTTGGATGCACCGGCGAAGTTTGCACCAACTCTCAAGGTGAGAAAGGGCAATGCACGGTACCGAAGAGGCTAGCAATGATGGAAGGGTGAGAGTGCGTATAATCCATGGACTCACATTAGTCATAAAGAACTCATATACTTATTGCAAAAGTTTATTAGACCTCGAAGCAAAGTACTACTACGCATGCCCCTAGGGGGATAGATTGGTAGGAAAAGACCATCGCTCGTTCCCGACCGCCACTCATAAGGAAAGCAATCAAAGAACACCTCATGCTCCGACTTCGTTACATAACGGTTCACCATACGTGCATGCTACGGGACTTGCAAACCTCAACACAAGTATTTCTCAATTTCACAATTACTCAACTAGCACGGCTCTAATATCACAACCTTTATATCGCAAAACTATTGCAAGGAATCAAACATATCATATTCAGTGATCTACAAGTTTTATGTAGGATTTTATGACTAACCATGTGAATGACCAGTTCCTGTCATCTCTCTAAATAGATATAAGTGAAGCAAGAGAGTTTAATTCTTTCTACAAAAGATATGCCCACGTTCTAACAAGTATAAGTGAAGCAAAAGAGCATTCTACAAATGGTGGTTTTCTATGTGAAGAGAAACAGGCAATCCAAACTTCAAATGATATAAGTGAAGCACATGAAGCATTCTATAAAGCCATACTCAAAAAATATAAGTGAAGTGCATAGAGCATTCTATAAATAAACCAAGGACTATCTCATACCAGCATGGTGCATAAAAGAAAAGTAAAAACTAAATGCAAAAGACGCTCCAAGATTGCACATATCGCATGAACGAAACGAATCCGAAAACATACGATACTTGTTGAAGAAAGAGGGGATGCCTTCCGGGGCATCCCCAAGCTTAGACACTTGAGTCTCCTTGAATATTTACTTGGGGTGCCTTGGGCATACCCAAGCTTGAGCTCTTGCCTCTCTTCCTTCTTCTCACATCGAGACCTTCTCGATCATCGAACACTTCATCCACACAAAACTTCAACAGAAAACTCGGTAAGATCCGTTAGTATAATAAAGCAAATCACTACTCTAAGTACTTTTGCAAACCAATTCATATTTTTTTGCATTATAGCTACTGTAATATAACTTTTTCATGGCTTAATCCACTGATATAAATTTATAGTTTCATCAAAACAAGCAAACTATGCATCAAAAACAGAATCTGTCTAAAACAGAACAGTCTGTAATAATCTGAACATTCACCATACTTATGATACTTGAAAATTTCTTCCAAAATTAGAAAAAGTAAACTATTTGTATAGAAAGACAGTGCAAAAAGAATCAGAACCGTTTGACGTTCCAGTAAAAAATTAAAAATCACGCACTACAGCCAAAGTTTCTGTCCTGCACCGTACAAACCAACAAGCATTGTAAACATCCTAAAGGCAAACCTTGGCACATTATTTTTATAATACAATGGAATTGTACAAGGGGATAATTATTTTTGTTGAAAAGTTTCCGTAATCAAGATTCACAAAGCTTCCATGGGCATGAACAAAGTTCAAGGACGTCCCCCACTTTCACAATGCTCGTCTATCTCACTTTCACTTTTCTTTTTGAAAAAGTTTTGGGTTCCCCTCTTTATTTTATTTTTTTGTTTTTAAACTATATGAAAGCACTCAACAGAAATAATTGAATCTCTAAAACTTCTGGGTTGTCTCCCTGGCAGCGCTTTCTTTAAAGCCATTAAGCTAGGCATATAGTGCTCAAGTAATGGATCCACCCGGATCCCAAGGTATATCAAAGCCAATTTTAATTAACAATGATTTTGTATTTAGTAGTGAGCACAAAGTAACATATATCACGTAATGACGAAGTCTAACTCTCTTCCTATGCATCGGCATGTCATAAAAGAACAATTCATGCACACATAGTAAAGGCCAATGCATAGTATAAACAGTTTCTTGCAATTTTATCGTATTGGAAACATAGAGAGGTGGAGATATAGTTCCTCTCTCATAATAATTGCAAGTAGGAGCAGCAAGCACATGCATATTATATTCATCAAAACCATCATGTGCAACGGTAAAATGCAACCCATCAACATAATCCTTAATAAGAGCAAACTTCTCCGATATAGTGTAGTTGGGAGAATTTAAAAAGATAATAGGACTATCATGCGTGGGTGCAATAGCAACAATTTCATGTTTAACATAGGGAACTATAGCAAGTTCATCTCCATAAGCATAATTCATATTGGCATCTTGGCCACAAGCATAGCAAGCATCATAAAAAAGGGGTATTTCAAGAGAATCAACGGGATCATAACAATCATCATAACAATCATCCTTCGGTAAGCACGAAGGGAAATTAAACAATGTATGAGTTGAAGAGTTACTCTCATTAGAAGGTGGGCACGGGTAGCTAGTCCGTTCTTCCTCCTTTTGTTCTTCGCTCTCCTCATCATCTTTTTCATCCAATGAGCTCACAGTTTCATCAATTTCTTCTTCCATAGACTCCTGCAAAATATTAGTCTCTTCTTGGACAGCGGAGGAGTCCTCAATATATGCTTTAACATAGGTATTAGAAGCATAACTATCATAACAATATTCAAGTATGGCAAAAATTTCAGATTTGTAAAGAGTAGCATCATACTTTTCAATCAAAGAAGCAATTTCATAAGCACCCTTAAAAGCAACAAATTCTTCAATTTGTTGAATATCATAGTAATTATAAACACCCTTAGCATACGAAGATACGATTCCATTATCACTAAACTCACATTGGTAGGGAAGGTGTTTCTTAGGGTTTTCAGAACAACAAGTAAAATCATATATTTCACATAAATTCCAAGCATAGCATTGCAAACGATGAATTTGACCCAGTAAAAGTTTCCCTTTTTCAGATATGCGGTGTCGCACATGACAAGCATGCTCATCTAAAGATTTGCCCTCAACTAAGCTAGTTGGGGTTTCAGCCCGAGCACATAGGGATTGAAGATGATCCAAGTAAAAAGCTTCAGGAATGTGATAGATTTTGAGTGGTTCTTCAACCATTGGTTCAGTAGGTACAACTATTTTTTTTTGGTATTTTGCATTTCCTACCCATAACTAAAGATAGAAAACAACTAAGAACAGCAAATAAAAATTACTTAGTGATAAAGCAAACAAGCACAAACGAGAATATTCACCCCACGCTATGGCTCCCCGGCAACGGCGCCAGAAAAAGGTCTTGATAACCCACAAGCATAGGGGATCAATTGTAGCCTCTTTCGATAAGTAAGAGTGTCGAACCCAACGAGGAGCTAAAGGTAGAACAAATATTCCCTCAAGTTCTATCGACCACCGATACAACTCTATGCACGCTTGACATTCGCTTTACCTAGAACAAGTATGAAACTAGAAGTACTTTGTAGGTGTTTTTGGATAGGTTTGCAAGAAGATAAAGAGTGCGTAAATAAAAGGTAGGGGTTGTTTAGATAAAGACACAATAAAGTAAATATAGCGAGTGTGGAAAAGTGGTGGTAGGAGTTGCGAAATTGTCCCTAAGCAATTGACTACTTTACTAGACCGTTAGCAAGTTTTATGTGGGAGAGGCCACTGCTAGCATGTCATCCCTGACTTGGAATTCTATGCACTTATGGTTGGAACTATTAGCAAGCATCCGCAACTACTAACGTTCATTAAGGTAAAACCCAACCATAGCATTAAGATATATTGGTCCCCCTTCAATCCCGTATGCATCAATTTCTATGCTAGGTTGAAGCTTCTGTCACTCTTGCCCTCCAATACATAGTCCTATCAACATACAACTAACCCTATGGTGTGATCCACACGCACGCTCATATGATGGGCACCAAAGGACAGCAACATAACCACAAGCAAATTAAATCAATCATAGCAATTCATCAACCATCGATAGGACAACGAAAATCTACTCAGACATCATAGGATGGCAACACATCATTGGATAATAATATGAAGCATAAAGCACCATGTTCAAGTAGAGGGTACAGCGGGTTGCGGGAGAGTGGACCGCTATAGATAGAGGGGGGAAGGTGATGGAGATGTTGGTGAAGATGGCGGAGGTGTTGGTGAAGATCGCAGTGATGATGATGGTGGCCACGGCGGCGTTCCCGCGCCACCGGAAGAGAGGGGAAGAGGGGCCCCCTTCTTCTTCTTCTTCTTCTTCCTTAACCTCCTCCCTAGATGGGAGAAGGGCTTCCCCTCTGGTCCTTGGCCTCCATGGCATGGGAGGGGCGAGAGCCCCTCCGAGATTGGATATGTCTCTCTGTTTCTCTCTGTTTATGCGCTCTGGTATTCTGCCCTTTCACTGTTTCGTGTATATATGGAGATCTGTAACTCCGATTGGATCGAAACCTTCGCCCATATTTTTTTCTTCTGAAAAATAGCTTTCTTGCGGCCGAAGAAGAGCAGCAACCGCCTTACGGGTGGCCCACGAGGGTCAAGGGCGCGCCCCCTGCCTCGTGGCCACCTCGGGCACCGTTTCGCGTTGATTTTTCTTCCCATATTCCAAAAATATTCTCCGTCCGTTTTATCCCGTTTGGATTCCGTTTGATATGGGGTTTCTGCGAAACATAAAACATGCAACAAACAGGAACTGGCACTGGGCACTGGATCAATATGTTAATCCCAAAAATAGTATAAGAAGTTGCCAAAAGTATATGAAAGTTGAATAATATTGGCATGGAACAATCAAAAATTATAGATACGACGGAGACGTATCATAAAGCATCCTAAATGTATTTGCCCAATCACCATATAAATTTTTCATTGCCCTTTGTTTTGCCTTCCACACTGTGGTATATTTCAGTTTAATGGGGTACATCTTTTACAAGTCTACTTTGAGTTTCTTGGCAGTAGTGTTTGGTGTTTTGGCCAAAATTGGGGTGATCTTTTCTGCAACCCAAAGTTGTGATGTCATGGTTGATACTCTCTATGAACTTGCAATACAAGTATGTTGATTGGGGATTTGGTTAACCCTGACAGTACTATCATCAGGTTGCAGTCTAGCAGATATGTACCACTTGCAAGGCTTGACACTACCATCAAATCCTCTGCACCTCGCATAAAACTTCTTTCTATCAGTCCAAACAGTCTTGGCATCAAACTCATGTTTCACTGCATAAGTCTTGAAACACATCCTAAACTCCTTCATGCTTGGGAACAACTTGCCTACTTCAATGACAGGGTTTTCTTTGTCATACACATGCACCAGCTCATCATCATGTGCATTATCTACTTCATCTGCAGCTTGTTCCATCAACTGTCCATCTACATCTTCATCAGCATTAGCAGGCAAACTAGATTCGCCCCTCTCCTGCTTATCTCTGTCATCGACTGGAATGCCAAAAAGTTTGGCCATCTCAATGTCAGGCATTGGTGCAATGACCAAATCAGTAGGCTCATCTAATTCAACTACATTCCAATCAACAGTTGCTGCAGTTTCAGTTTCAGTTCCAGTCACCTGTCCCTCTTCGGCTATTACTGTAAGTTCAGTACACATGGGAATCAATGGCCTCTGTGTAGCCCAATCATCATCTACCATCTGCGCAGCCAAGTGTGATGACACATATCCAACCTTCGAAAAAATATTCAGATCAACGAGCTCAGCAAAAAAATTAGCCCGTTTGCTTGTCCAGTCGTTTTGACAATCGATTTCTTCAACAATCTGTTCACCATCTTCTATTCTCACATACTCTCCTTTCCAATCATCAAACCGCAACAGTGATACTTCTTGCTCTGGACCCCAAACAATATTCTCCCCAATTTTTTCCACCCATTTCTTCACTGCCTTCTCTCCCATGTTTTGTAGAACTTGTGGATCAATCTCTGTAAACTCAACCTCCCATTTAACAATTGTGTCTCTCTCAATGTTCTGTATGCTACCATCAACTAATTTTGACTTTGATGGAAAGAAATTGACCGTCAATTTGAATGTCCGAGCGGCAGCATCCCCTCTGTCAGTGGTGGACAGTGTGAGCCCGTGAGAAAGAGCAGACGAGGCCCTAATTGCATGCAAAATTGGATCGGAGAGAGGCGCATTACCTATTCGAAGTTGAATCTGGCAGCTCCATCTCAGTATGCCCATGGGCTCCCCTCACAACCTATCGATTCAACAAGCGAAAACAGAGGAAACGAGCTGAGATCTATGGGCCCGAGAGAGAAACGAGAGGGCGACTAGGGTTCGAATTCACTCACCATTTTCTGAGGACGAAGGCTCTGCCGCCGTTGAGAACGAGGGCTCCGCCGCCGCCATCGAGAACGCAAGATCCGCCGCCACCGGAGAAGAAGGGGGGGCAGAGTGGCGGGCCCGTCATGGTCTGGCGGCAGGGCACGGTCAGCTGTTTTGAGGATCAATTAAGTTGGACCCACATGTCCTAACATAAACGGGCTTGGTTGACGACCAATTTAACCCCATTTAACACCCCATGTGGCCCTGGGCTATTTACACACTCAAATGTGTCGCATCACAGCCATTCATTCCAACAACGTCGCACTCCTTCCAATTCACATCAAAGACGTCGCACAGGAGCTATTGGCCCCTCTGAATGACGTCTCCGTAGTAGCAGCTGCTGCCTCCTCGTCGCCGCCGGAAGGGGCGAGGAAGGAATCGGCGAAGCACGGCCCTTCAATCAGGAGTGCGGCCACAAGCAAAGGGACTAGGTCATCAGGGATCGGGGGAAGCAGGAGATACTGCCGGTGCAAGGGGTCGCACACCACCATCTTCTTGACGACGGCTCCGAGCCTCTCGGCGGCGTCGTGCCGGCGGGGTCTGTCGAGGAGGACGCGGCCGTCGCGGACTTCCCGTATGGACCAGTCCGACGCAGGGGCGGGGAGAAAGGCGAAGGAGAAGTCGGCGGCGCTGGCGACGGCGCTAGCCGCCGGCGCGGAGGGGTGAGGCGGGACGGCGGATTTGAAGCGGTGCCAGTGCCTTGGGTCGAGGAAGCCGAGGAGGGGCGGGGGGTGGATCTTGCGAAAGCGCCGGAGGAAGGAGCGGTCGGCGACGAGGAGGCAGCAGCATGGCGTGTGCCTGCATGAAGAAGGATACACCATTAAATGGAGCTATTGCTAATTTTCGGTTGTCTGACATTTTCATTTAATGTTGCAAACTACTAAGGCTGAACTTACTACTCTCTTTGATGGTGCACAATTATTAGTTTGTAGCAGCTAGGTTATATATGAAATGACCTTCAGATGAGAATGATTAATGTAAATTAAAAAGCTTAGTAATGTGACTGAGATTTAAGGAAGTTGCAGAAACCTATGAAGAGAGAACCCGATATCAAATCCAGCAATAGAGTACTCACAAAATTCAACCAAGTTCAGTAAAAAAAATGTTGTTGATGATACTAGCACTGGCAGAGCTTGAAGCTCAGTTCTGGGCGGGCTGGGCGGGCGAAAGAGAAGAAAATAACCAGTGGGCATGTGTTCTAAGGCCTCATGGATATATGTATTGTGTATAAATTTTCAAATGTTGGGCGGGCCACAGCATGGGATGGCCCCAACATAGCTCCGCCACTAGATACTAGTACAGTCAAGCTCAATCACGCTACAACCAGGGAAATTTCAATTTGTGCGTTTCCATGTTTCAAAGGAAGGGTGCAGTTGGCAAGGAAATTAAAGGGAGCATACACATAAAAGCGAGGACGATGATTAAAGGAGAAAAGAAACCAAAACAACATTTGCAAATAAAAAGCAGCAATGGCAATCGGGCAGAAGAGTCAAAGGTTCCATTGCAACAGCATGCTTATCAAAGACGATATCTTCATTGTATAATGATCAGCTTGGTTGTATAATGATCAGAGTTCAGTACCAAAGAGATATCAATTTGACAGACTAATGACAGCATGAACCACAAAAGTGCACCGCCAACAAGGAAAAATGTAAAAAGTTGGGTTTTGACAGACAGTGGCAGGCCCAGCAATGAAATGGAGGAGGTGCACTACAATTATTGTTTTCAACCTAATCCAAGTGCCATACAATATTTGGTAAAAGATAACATAAATATCTTGATTATGCTCTGTTGAGTCTGTTCGCAATGCTCACAAGAGCTCTCTGAAAGTCCAAATGCCTACATTCATCAGCCATGTCCATCACACATTTACAAATCACACTTGACAGGAGGGAGGAGGCTCACCTTGTGGGATGACGCTGGTGGCCAGCGCACCGGTGGCTTGGTGGCACACGGGTCGACGCCTCAGCGGTCGCTGGAGAAGACGGCGGGATCGCGGGAGCCGGAAGCCTCGGCGGTTGTTGGAGCGAAGGGCGACGGCGAGCCGGCGGCATCCTGGGAGTGGAGAGGCACCAGAGCGGGAAGCTGGGAGGAGACAACAAGTAGAGTTAGGTCTCTCTAGCTCACATGACGAAGGAAAGGGGATGACTGGAAGAGAGGTGGGCTGTTGGCCTAATTAGTCAGCTATTTTTGGGCCGAAATAGGCAAAATAGTATATGATAGAAATTGTTTTCTCAAAATTCTGGGTGGGCCACATGCATCCTACCCTCTAACAATTTGAGATTTCTAAGGAGATAAAAAGATATGCAGAAAATG
This sequence comes from Aegilops tauschii subsp. strangulata, assembly GCF_002575655.3. Lineage (NCBI taxonomy): Eukaryota > Viridiplantae > Streptophyta > Magnoliopsida > Poales > Poaceae > Aegilops > Aegilops tauschii. Next base: position 629,473,880 of record NC_053036.3, on the reverse strand, counting down.
ATACCAAAATTCAGAACTGTACAAAGCAGTTCTATGAGACAAGTGCACTAATTGAGACAGCAATTTCAGTAGGTTGTATGGATTGACTTGATGACTTTGAATTTGAAAAGAGCTTCATTTATGAAGGACATGACGAAAGGAAATTGCCCAATGACAATGTTTTCAGATGTAATGGACCAAAATAGAACAATGCATGTTGCAGAAAGGGTTAAAGGCATGTCAAAGGTATTGAACAATCCGGTGCTTTTTTACGGTTTTATGATGCATCTAAAAAGTTACTCCTAGTGTACAAGATGGCATAAGATGGAAAATAAAACAGAAAAATAGCTTGATCAGCTTTGTCACAAGCACAAAAGGGAAGAACCACTGAACCTTGCAAATAATGATTACTAAGCACAATAATAAACTAGCAAGCATCAGACAATCTATGCGATAGTGATAACTATGAAAGGAAGAAGGTAACTAGCATGCAAATGAATGTTTACCACTTGACACTGTCGGCAACGATAATAACGATGGTGGAAAGTTGCAGTATGCTTCTGATGGGTTGGGACATGAACCACACACCCTCTCGAGCTGAAATGTGTCGACGTCCCGCGTGTAACAACCTTGCTTGACTGACGAGTTTCCGACATAATATAGGAGCAAGTGCCTACCCACCGCACCCTTGATCAAGGACCCAGATTCCAGCGAGAATGGCTCATTCTCCATCTGCCACCGGGTGGAACTCCCACCATTGTTTCGCCAGACGGTATAAATACGGCGATCTGTGTCAGGTTTAGGCACAAACATCACAGTCATGCCTTGGCCTGCCTCCACTATGGCCACATCATCGCCCGGTTGTCTGGCACAGGGTGGGTGGTCAACCATGGAGAACTCCAACGTCCGGATGTCAAGCACGAGCAATTTTTCACTGGTACCTGAAACCCAGTAGAAGCAACCATGTGCGTAATGGCGCGACACGAACCAAAACTTCCACGTCGATAACGCAAAGCCAGGTAACGAGTCGATGTGGATCAGGGATGTAATGGCTCGCCATTGCCCTGTGGAGGAAGAGAAACAGCGGCCATCGGCTTAGTTTTGAGCAGCATCATCCAGATCACTCTGAATGACGTCCCCTCAGTAGTAGCAGCTGCCTCCTCGTCGTCGCCGGGAGGGGCGAGGAAGGATTCGCCGAAGCACGGCCCTTCAGTCGCGAGCGCGACAACGATCGAAATGGCTAGGTCACCGGGGACCGGGGGGAGCAGGAGATACTGCCGGTGCAAGGGGTCGCACACCACCATCTCCTTGAAGACGGATCCGAGCTCGTCGTGACGGCTGGGTCTGTCAAGGAAGACGCGGCCGTCGCTGACTTCCCGCATGGACCAGTCCAAGGAAGACCCGGGGAGGAACTCGAAGTCGAAGTCGGCAGCTTTGGCGACGGCGCGGGCAGCCGGGCGGAGGGGTGAGGCGGTACCGCGCGGTGGAAGCCGCTGTAGTCGAGGAAGCCGAGGAGGGGCGCGGGGTGGAGATTGCAGAAGCGCCGGAGGAAGGCGCGGTTGGCGACGAGACGGCGGAAGGAGACGCAGGCGGCGGAGGCGCGGATAAGGTCCTCTGGGGTGGGAAGGCGGAGGAAGATATCCGCCAGGAGCTTGTCGGGGATCGCCGACAAGGCCATCTTCCGACCGCTCTCCGGCGTCGGTGCAGGCGGCGGCGGCAGCGGCGGTGTGGGAGTTCGCACGAGGTTGTGTGTGCGCGCTGCTGCGAGTGAGCCGACGACATAAAAATTGAGCCCTGCGAGATGTGTAGCCTGAACACACGGAGTGGGCCGTAGCTGGCCTCCTACATCGACACTCCGGACTGGCTGGCCTATATAATCCAGTACAAGCGATTTGCATTACATATGTTCGGTTTTCTCAAATTATCGGTTGCAGTAAAAAGGATATTAAGAACACTGAATTTTGAAAATACAATGAATTTTTAAAATGCTCACAAATTTTAAACAGTTTTCATGATAGAAAAATGTTCTCTAGGTTAGATATCTACTACCCCTAGAGTCCAACTAAGCATGTTAGCCGTCTAAAACGATCTAATGGCCTAAAATCTCTACTAACAAAAAATATCGGTAACGAAACCCGCTACCGCTTTGTCTCTCTCCAACTTCTCGCCATCCACACGCCCCCTTCTCGCCAACTGCTCGGCACCACCTGCCGCCAACCTCTCGGCCCCGCCACCGCCGCTCACGCCCCAACCGCCCCTTCACGCCGCCAACCGACGTGAGCAGACCGACGTTGGCGGACCAGACCGGGGGTTGGCGCCCACTGCTTTTCTGGGACTACGGCCAAACGCCGCCGTGAGCAGAGGCTGCACACGCCCCCGACACTGGTGGCCGAGCGACCGACGCCGGCGGTCGATCGGCAGCTCCGCAGGGGGGGCTTAGCAGCACGCCCCCGACGCCTCGGCCTGGGACTGCCGGTGTTGTGGTTCCTGGCTGCCCTGGGGTTGGGGTTGCTGACTGCCGACACCGACGCCGAGGCCTCCGGCCCAGATGTTGCTGCCTACTGGGCATGCAAACTGATGAATCCTCCCGTGAGCCACCATGCATCTTCAATTGTTAGATTAATACAATTCGCAAGCTTCCCTGTTATCTTCAAGAGGTCGAGTAGTGACTTCAAACACATTGTCTCTATATGAAGTATAAGATCGGCCATGAATTATTCTCTTATTACTGCGACAGGAAAGAAATTGGGGCAACTATGTGTCACCTTCCACATGCCCAAGAAAATATACACCTTCGTAGGCACGAATGTTATACAATTTACGCTGAGTAATAAAAAACATGGCCGAGTTTGATTGATTTCATCTATTTGTTACTTCACTTTTTGTTTTTATGTGTTAACTTTTAGTTTCAGTTGTGAGTTTTGAAGCACAACTATTCCAGATTGTTCTACTACTATTTGAACGTGCTATAATGGTGTTTCAGTTGCTTGACACTGACAATATTGTATTAATGAAAATAGATCTATTCAGTGAATTTTTGTGATTAATTTTTAAACCTGCATAATGGTATGCATAGACTATATATCTCTACAAATAGCATGGTGCTTTCTGCTTTATGGCTTCATCAGGAAGATAACTTGGATGATCATTTAGCAAAAACAAATCATGACTTCCTGCTTATTTCATACTTGAAGATAATTTGAGTGATCATGTAAGAGAAGATGCCTTCTTCTGCTTATGTTCCAAACATGAAAATAGGCACAGCTATAATTGAGAGTTTATCCAGACCTTCATTTATGTGCTCAGCTATATGTGACATGTTCCAAATATACGGAGTGTACTCCTGCATCAGATCCATTAACTATATGTTTCTTGTTACAAATTTCTATTTACAGATGGACAATCATAATCCAGGCGCTTCTCTGTCGGGAACCGGGGAACGTTCCCCATTTACAGACCCGACGAACGCACCAGTTAATGTTCATGGGAATGAAAATCCCACGTGTCAAAATCTGCGAGAAAAAAAAATCAAAGGGTGCTCAAAGTTGGTATGCCCGACTGTCCGATGAGAAAAGAGCGGAATACCACCAGAAGCGACATACATTATACAAAGAAAAGAAGGCGGCAGCGAAGAAGACAGCTAACCACGAGCAAGTGTCGCAAGCACCTGCTTCTTCCTTGATGGGTGTGCAACGTACCCCTTTGAGCAACATAACCAACACACTCGATGATGGTTCGTTCGTTAACTTCGGGCCTACTGTATCAATGGTAATTATATCAACAGTAATGTCTTTCCTTTCATCTTGTGTCGTAGGTATATGTACGGCTGCAACCTCGGTGAGTACTAACCATCAGACCGAAGATATGAGTGTTCGATGCAAGAAGCGAACAGTGACAACGGTTCCTGACACGAAAGTAGGCACAACTATACTTGAGAGTTTATGCAGGCCTTCATTTATGTGCTCAGCTATATGTGACGTGCTCCAAGTAGAGGTAGTGTACTCTTGCATCAGATACATTGACTATATGTTTCTTGTTACAAATTTCTATTTACAGGTGGAGGATCATAATCCAGGCGCATCTCCGTCCGCAACGGGGGAACGTTCCTCGACGAACACACCAGTTCATGTTCATGGGAATGAAAATTCAAAGGGTGCTCAAGGTTGGTATGCCCGACTGTCAGAAGAAGGGCGTTATCTTGTCTGGTCGTGAAGTTGTTCATTCTCACTTCAACATACAACTAACCTCTGATAAAAAAACTTCTGGAAGAGGTACAATTCTTGCTGATCACATTGTATGTTGCTATGTTTTGATTCTTCCTGGTTTATCATGAGCTTGGACATTGATAATCTGAATTGAGCCATGCGTTTTCACCTCCTAAAGCTGATATGTATCTGAATTCTTTGTTGCATGTTTCAGGGTCAGGGTTGAGATGAGGCATGTATTTGAGTTTTCAAGCTATATGGCAAGGCGTGTTTCTATCCAGAGTTGTTATGTTTAGTTAATGGAATAGAGATATACTAGGTATTTCAGAAGGAAATATGCATACAATGCTAAATGTAACTATTTTATGTCTCACTATAAGACAGTGTCAGCTGCATATACATTTTGCAGTATTACAGAGTTCTATAATGGGGTCTCTTGTATGCTCAGTCTTCCTTGAATTTCTTCTACCATAATAGTCTACTGAACAATAAAGCACAATAGCTGCTACATCATGCTGTGTATATTAACATGTTGCTATATACTCTATGTTGGTGTCATTTTGACATTCTGTATTTTGTTTTGCTATGGTAGTATTTGACTCCTTTTTTGTGTCATACAGAACACCCAAAATGAGATAAAGCTAAAGGCAGAGACCTAATTTAATGAGTTGGGAGGCATGTGCAAGAGGGAGGGGTGAGATTAGGGCTCATGGGCTATTCAAATAATCACAAGGACGTGTTTTGGGTGCGATTTGGGGGCTTTACCTTTCACATACTTAGGAATACCAATCCACCATCGTAAGCTGACAAACAGAGAATGGAAGTGCATCGATGACCGATTTGAAAAGAAACTGAGTTGCTGGAAGGACAAGCTCATGTCATACGGAGGCCGACTAATTCTGATAAATTCGGTTCTCACGAGTATGCCTATGTTTCTTTTGTCGTTCTTCGAAAGTCCCAGTTGGAGTTAGGAAAAGACTGGACTTCTATCGATCACGATTCTTTTGGCAGGGTGATGAACTAAAAAGAAAATACCGTCTAGCCAAATGGGATATCATCTGTAGACCGAAAGACCAAGGGGGTCTTGGTATTGAAAATCTTGAAGTTAAGAACAGATGTCTTCTCAGCAAGTGGCTGTGGAAGTTATCAAGTGGGACTGATGCCACTTGGGCGCAAATCCTCCGAAGCAAGTATCTTCAAACCAAAACTTTGTCTCAGGTGACAGTAAGGCCGACTGACTCACCCTTTTGGAAAGGGCTTATGAAAGTTAAACTATCCCTGTTTAATAGGACAAAGTTTATTATTGGTAACGGTGCTAGTACGCGATTCTGGGAGGATACTTGGCTCGGAGAGACACCCTTGGCCATTCAATACCCGTCTTTGTATCGTATTGTTCAACGACGTGAGGTGTTTGTTGCAACGGTACTTCAATCTATCCCCCTTAATATTCAGTTCAGAAGGGCGCTAGTGGGCAGTCGTTGGGAAGAATGGCTCCGTCTAGTAAGCAGACTGATGGAGGTTCAGCTTTCTCAACAACCCGATGAACTACGCTGGAAGCTTACTACGTCTGGAGTATTTACAGTTAAATCAATGTATGTTGATGTTATCAATTCAAGCTCGATTCCTAGTTCCAAACATGTTTGGGCTGTCAAAGTTCCTTTGAAAATCAAAGTGTTTATGTGGTTTGTCCATAAACAAGTTATTTTAACCAAGGACAACTTGACAAAGCGTAATTGAACAGGACCTACTAGGTGTAGTTTCTGTGATCGGGATGAGACGATCAAACACCTTTTTCTTGATTGTCCGCTAGCCAAAGTTTTATGGCGGACGGTCCATATTGCTTTTAATATTACTCCACCGAGTTATGTCAACACGTTATTTGGAATGTGGCTTAACAGGGTAGAGCCCGAGTTAGTGAGACATATTCGCGTAGGAGTTTGCGCCTTGTTGTGGGCACTCTGGAATTGCATAAATGATTTGGTTTTTAACAGGACAACACGCATTCATTTTTTGCAGGTTATTTTCTGAGCCACGGCGTTGATCCGTTCTTGGTCGCTACTCACTCCGACGGAGGCCAAGGAGCGTTTGGTTACTGGATCTATCCGCTGGGAGATGGTAGCTCGGGATATCTTCAACCGGTTTGGATGGCGGTCATGTAATAGGATGGGCAATTAGTTTACCTATCTCTCTTTTGCCAGCCGGTTGTGGCGTCCTTTATTTGGCTAGTTTGTCTTCTAACCCTTTTGGCTCTGTGTGAGCTCTTTTTTTATTTTCTTTTGGAGTTTTTAAGACCTTGTTGGAACCTATTTATTTGTTTAATGAGATGGCCGTATGCATCGTTCTGATGCAAAGGCCGGGGAGTCCCCCCTTTCGAAAAAAAACAAGGACGTGTTTTCTTGAATTTTCAGTAAATAAAAATCCACAACCTCTCAATGTTATTCTTTTACTTGAGTTACCTAGTAAAGCATTCTGTTGAGACCTTTTGAGAAGTTGAGCTGAGTAAGGGTGGTAATTCTGTGTGCTAGGTGGGGTAGAAGTTGAGATCCTCGGAGTCGATATACTGACCATTTCTGAGTTTATAGTGCAAATGTGCAATACATTAAAACTCTCAATACAAGAAACCAAAAACTTGGTTGGAACTTGATATTCCCTTTTCAGTTGTTGACCATTGTTTTTCCCCAATTTTTTTGCCCCCATGCTATGCTTTAAGCGATTGAAACACGTGCCTTGGTCTCATTGATGTCATTATATGTCTTGTGAGTCAATTCCTTGTCGATGGCCAAGTTTGGTCCTTAATATCTATGCATGTAGCAGGTTGTTGCTTTTTATATTTATGAGCGGATTAATTATGTGCTTTGGCATTTGTATAGTTTTAGAAAATGTAGTGCATTTCAATTCCGTTCAGGCTTATCCCTTTGATATTATTTTGCTGCTGGTCACGCTCCTAATGACATTAGTCAATACATGTATCCACAGTTTTCTTGTGTTATGATTTATCTTTCCTACAACCAACACATTTATTCTCTTGGCCGACTTGTTGTTTGCATGCCTGACAGACATGCATCCATGGTGAATTGGTGATCTTAAGCCTGTCGAAGAACATGACAAAAGACATCCATGAATGATGGTGAACTTCCCTTTGTTTCTCCATTGCAACCCTGGAAGGTCGAGTGTTTTGGTTTTATAGCTAATACTATGTGTTTAGGAATTGACAAGTCAAAATGGGTAAGCATATCGTAGTATAATTATACTAAACAACAAATCTATAGATTAATTACATCTATTATTTCTATAAAGCAACTTGCAGTCCACCTTGCACATGTACCAAAAAAGAGTGGTTCCTGAGAGCATGACAACTTAAGCATTGTTTTCTTAGATTCTAACCTTTGAGCAGTGGTACTTTTAAAAACACGGCATAGTGATGAAAATGTCTTTCTTAGAAAATGAATTTATAATGCAAAGTTACGTTCTAATTTGCTCTAGCAGTGGAATTAATGAAGATGGGTTAAGAGTTGTGCCTTTTTAATTAGCATGCATTTATATATCAGGCTAGCTTTGAACTAAAATTTTGCCCTCTTGTTCAATGACTATCTATGAACTACATTGGTCTTCCATATGTTGGTCTTCCTGAATTACATTGATCTTCCATATGTTGGTTGTGCACACATGACACACAAGAGTCCTTTTCTACTTTATTTCCTTGGTTCACTGAGAATGGAAATATCACCTGAAACTTTTATGCATGTGCATCTTCGATAACCAGTTCTTCCTTGCAACTCACTTTTGATAAACAAATTGGCACATCTCAGATTGACATTTTATCTTGACATTTTTTTAGTTATCATTCAGTTGTTTTGTCACCAGTTACACAACAGAAAATCCTATAGAACTGGAATAAATTGTTCAGCTTCTGTTGTGCTAAAGACACAACATCTTCTTTTTGGCAATCAGTCAATTAGTCAAAATCAGGAAGTCTTCGTCCTGTGTGACACTACGACTAAGTATGATTATACTAGCAATGTAAAAAAGAAAATAATGATATGCTCAACTGAATTTTCTCTGATGTAAGGTGGTGTTGGACTCAAAAATGAGAGTGCAAAACCCCAGCAAGGCCCCCACATGGATCTGAAAACAGGTACGAAATAGACAAGCCACTGAACCTTCCTCCTGGTTTAGTGCGGCCAAACTTCGCCTTAGGCTTCTACGCGACACCAGCAAGCCGGGAAGTGCTGTAACAGTGGCAGCGCTCTCCCAGGCACTTGGGCTGCCCAGAACTCCTCCCCGTGGTCAGGCCATTCCCCTCAAAGTACAATCATCGCTGGCATGGGCCCTCCAGTGCCATGGTCTACACTGATCGCTAGAAAGCACCACATGCAGAAGCTGCAGGTGCGACGACGTTCACCCGTGTTACTGCAAGATTTGCGATTGTTGGAGGCTTCACAAGTTGCAGAGCTGGCACTGCCAAGGGAACAAGTGCTCCCACTGCCAAGGGTACAAGTGATCCCAGCAAGTACCCCCAAACAATCGGCGTCAAAGAGGCAAGTTCCGATACTGCTGCCAATGCCTGCAATCTTTGTAGACGTGTGAGCTCTCTCTCACTGCTATGTAATTTTGAAATAGTAATGTTTATTTAGACTCTATAAGCCATATAATGAGATGGATGTTTGGTTGAAGGAATTGAAATTGGTAACCACCTACAATAATTGATGACAAATATGTTCGCTGGAGTTCTAGTCGTACCATTTTTTTTTGTATTACAACATTCTTAAACATCTTTATTGCCTCTCTTATGTTAATACATAAATATTTTTGTTTGTTTTGTTGATATATATTTTTCATAGGAAACATGATGATTTTCCAATCAATAATACAGGCATTTGCACGTGCACGATTACTAGTAAAAAAAAAGTGTATCACGGTTCCAAAAGGTATCCTCAAATTTTAAAAACTTTCTGAATTTTTAAATGTACTCGTGCATTTTTACAAAATATTCTTAAATTTTAAAATATTTGAACTACTTTTTAAAATAAAGAAAATATGTATAAATAGGTAAAAACATGAGGAAAACCGACGGAAGAAAAGAAATAGAAAGAAAAACACCCAACATAATAGGCAATAAATACAATAAAAAAACACTACCAAACAGTAGGTAAACTCATTTTTGGAGAAATCGCTCTTGTTCTTGGCCTCCTATCGGGCCTGACAAGGCTATTTTGCACTGTGCAATTCACCGATAATTCAAAGCATCAAGTAGGAAGGTTTGGTGCTAATCCTAGACTAGATAGTATGAAGGTGCAACCAACAACCCAGGAGCATAAGTTACAGGAACAATTAAGTTGGAGATTTGAATATGCCTTTTCTTCTACTCTAAATGGGCAAGTGCACTGCTTTCAAATGACTCAGTGTTGTCTTCTATGCATGATTTTTTCACACTTTCAACAAAGCTGGCATGTTACCATTAGACCTATAGCCATTCCATCATGCAGCTCTGGCACAAATTGTCGAAGTCGAAGAAAATGGGGTTCATGTGTGGTACCTTCAGAAACACTTCCATTTGATGCCAAAATTTCTTCAAAAACAAAACACGCCCACCGGAGATCAGACATGAAGGAGAAGTCACAACAACTAGAAGGTAACTCACAGAAATCAGATGAATACTGAGAAGCGATTGAACTAGCAAGCATAGAAAAGACAACACCCACTAAACCATGCTAAAAAAATTTAAATAATACATTTTAAAAAAAATTACAGAAATAATACGTAGAAAAAAGAATTTACAAGAATAATACACCGTCGGCCCACTGCAGGCCGACTGAGCCCAGTCGGCCCACAGCAGGCCGATCGGCTATCAGGAGGCCGACTGCAGGCCGGGCAGCCACGCGGCGGCCTGTGGTTGGTCGTGCCACGTCGCGAGGGGGGAGGCAGCGGCCTGTCGGCGTGGTGTGCCCCTGTCGGCGTCCTGCCCGCCGATCGGCCACCTGGTGGCCGACAGGGTGCGGCCGACCTGACGCGCGCTGGCCAGCCCGCCCTTATCCTCTCCTTCTCTCTTTCATGCATTATTTCTTCTCCCTGCCCGCCCATATCCTCTCCTTCCTCCATTATTCTTCTCTCGTGGCTCTTTCTGCTGTGTTCTTCCTCCTCCTCTCTCTACAGAAAAATGGCACACATTTGTACACCTAAATAAGCTACATTTTCGCGATTTTGGCACCGTGAATGGGTTCAACTCATTTAGGGCAGCGAAAAGAGGTGTCGATCTACTGACGGGGTAGCTCGTGGTGGTCGTGGTGAGCATTTTGGTGGAGGTGGTGGTGGTGAAGTTGGGGCAGTGTTCGTCGTTGGGGCAGTTGGGGTGGTGAGGTGGTGGTGGTGGTGGAGGTGGTGGTGGTGTTCGTCGTTCGTCGTTCGTCGTTCGTCGTTCTTCGTTCGTGGTTCTTCGTTCTTCGTTCGCACGCACGCTTCAAGGGTATATTTCAGCCCTCATTTTATTTTTCGTAGGTGCTCTGGGATTATAAGTAAATATTGTTATTTGCCGCGGTAGTATACGTAAATATTTGTGTGCGATTATTGTTTTTTGGCCCGGTAGTATACGGAAATATTGTTATTTGCCCCGGTAGTATACGTAAATATTATTCGTTCGCACGCACGCTTCGTTCTATGTGAAAATAAATTTATGTGCGATTATTCGTAATATAGATGTAGGTGTGTGAATTGTATTAGTTGTTAGTGGGATAATAAGTTGTTGCTTAATACTTGACACGTACACAGGTGCGGGATAAGAAGTTGGAAACATGAATAAAAAGTTGGAAAGAAGAGACAAGTTTTTTTTTTGAAGAGTTGGGGTCGGCATGTGCATAGCAAAACAAATAATATTACATGTTAAAAAACGATGTTAAAAATAGAGTTGGAAACATAATAAAAATTTAAAAAACGATGTTAAAAAGAAGAGTTTGAAGAGTTGGGGTCGGCATGTGCATAGCAAAATGAATAATATTACATGTTAAAAAACGATGTTAAAAAACGAATAAGAAGTTTTTTTTTTGAAGAGTTGGAAACATAATAAAAATTTAATAAGCAAGCAAAAAATAGGAAAAGTAGAACTACATGTTAAAAAACGTTTCAGTCCTTACCCGATGCGAATATGAAGCGGATTACCCGCTAACCTTTATTATGCGTATTTTCTAAAGTTTAACCCATAACAAGCAATGCCACGCTGTTTTTTTTTAAACGGCCACGCTGTAGTTTATCAATAAAACTTCTTAGCAAGGAAGAATTTTACATGATCGTAGAAATAAGACGCATGCCTTTTTCTAAATTATTTTAACATAGATTAAAATAAAAAATACATCAACATGGCCATATAATTCAAATAAACTGAATTATCATATTTGTCGGTTATATTATTATTATTATTCGAGGCCTATTTATTATTAGTAAACATGGGCCTATTTATTATATTATTTACTATGGTCCTGGTAATATATATATAGACATGTCTAATACTTGTATTTCGATGTTGAAAAAAAATAGGTGAGTCGAGATGTCCGATGTAGTGAAGTTGAGATTTTACTATGGTCCTGGTACTGTCCAAACAAATGAGTTGGGAGCAGATCTGAGTGAATTTACTCACATAGAGGTTGCAATCAGCGCACCACAAACATGGTCTGTTAGTCAGTTGAAAGAATGGATTGCGGCAAGTTTAGGTCTTGATACTGAAACAAACACCGTCGGTGTTCATGCATTGTGGACACGGTCAAGTTCAAAAATTTACTTTTATTTGAGGCCAATAGAGGGAGACTCCGATTGGGTGCGGTGGTTACAAGGTTGTGAACGAAGGGGATGCAATCATGTTGCTTTAGTGCTTCCCGTCGTGAAGGAGGTCACTGCACATGAAGGGGAGGGTGGCTACGAAGGACAGAGCAGTCATGTAGAAGGAGGAAATGCTTATGGTTACGACCAAGGACAGAGCAGTCAGGTAGAAGGAGGAAATGCTTATGGTTATGAACCAGGGCAGAGTAGTCAGGTAGAAGGAGGAAATGCCGATGGTGATTACAATGGCGAGGTGGACGCTGACGAGGTAGATGGGCACATGCAGAACCAGATGGAAGAAGAAGACACCGATGTTGAAAGGGGTCATGCCGATGATTCTGACGAGTCAGATGAAGAAGAAAATGCAGAGGAGGTCCCGAATCCTGCATGGTGGAATCATGACTTATCATCTGCAATGACCGTGAATGATGGACATGATTCAGCCTGGCAATATCACCAGAACAATATTGCGACGGGTGCTATGTATCCGAACAAGCAAGCCCTGAAGGATGCAATAATTAATTGGGCAATGTCCACGCAAAGGGTTTTCAAAGCTGAGGTGTCCAGTCAGAAATTCCTCACAATGGTATGCAAGAATGCAGATTGTCCCGCAAGGGTGCACGGCTTTCTCCCTAAGTATGGCACAAGTTGGGTGATAAGTGACTTAGTTAATCACACTTGTCTTATTCCCTGCATCCCTCAAGATCATGCCAACCTTTCATCCACGCTTATTGCTCGACTGTTTTACGATGAGATAGTGCAAGGCAAAGCTATGGAAGTGAAGGCAGTGCAGACAAAAGTGTTCGCCAGGTTGAAGTACAGAATTTCTTATGGCAAGGCTTGGAGGGCTAAGCATGCAGCGCTTGAGAGGAGATTTGGTTCTTATTTTGATGCATATGACTCTGTTGTCCACCTCCTCCACACCCTGCAGCAGCGGAATCCAGGCACCTATATCGATATCCAAGACATGTTCATGCCAGAGTTCCCAACTGTGAGGGTTTTGCATCGTCTCTTCTTCTCTTTCGGTGTATGCATCGAAGCTTTCAGGCATTGCCGACCGGTGATATGTGTTGACGGTACTTTTCTCACAGGCAAGTACAAGGGTCAGATACTGACAGCCATAGGTCAAGACGGCCAAAATCAAGTCGTCCCACTGGCATTTGCTTTTGTGGAGAGTGAGAACATTGAAAGTTGGACATGGTTCTTCAGGCAGTTGAAAATATCAGTTGTCAAGGAGAAGCCGAATGTGTGCATCCTTCATGACAGGCATGCAGGTATACTCAATGCGATAAGGACACTGACAAACCCAGGCCCTGAGGAACAAGTTCCATGGCAGGACTTGCAGAGCCGTTGGTGCATGCGCCATCTCGGGGCTAATTTCTTCTCGCAGTTTAGAAATAAGAACCTGATGAATCTGTTCAAAAAACTCTGCAAGCAGAACCAGTTATGGAAGTACAATTTGATACGCGACAGACTTAATGTGTGCACGCAGAGACACGTGAGGGACAGGAAAGCTGCAAGAGATGCAGCGGTGAGGGCACATGTTGAAGCAGTAGCTGCACAGTTGGCAACAGGAACAGCGGCCGTGGAGGAGGAGGCTGTTGGGCTATGTGACCTGCCAGGCTTTGACCCACCTGGTACAAGGAGAAGGCTCGGGAGGTCGATTAAAACCTTCGAGCAGTGGATAGAGCATGAGCCTCTGGAGAGGTGGTCTTTGCTACAGGACACACATGGAGCAAGGTACGGTGTCATGACAACGAACCTCGCGGAAACATACAACTTTGTCCTCAGAGGAAACCGGGCATTGCCACTTACAGCCATTGTTGAGGGTATTTTCTATGGCACCGTCAAGTATTTCAGAGACAGACGTCAAATAGCAGAGCAGCATATCTTGAACAACCCAAATACACGGTACTGTGAAAGAGTCACGAAGTACATGGACAACAAGATGCAAAAAGCTAGGTCACACACTGTAGTCGCCATCGGTAATCAAGAAAGAAGGTTTGAAGTCCGCTTAGCCAACAACAAATTCGGATGTGCAAATGAGTTGATGACGCATGAGGTGAAAATTGGCAATGAAGCCTGGCCAACGTGTGAGTGCACATGCAATAAACCGAAATTGCTTCACCTACCTTGCTCACATGTACTTGCTGCTTGCGGGCAGCTTGGAATGGACGCAATATCGTTTGTGTCTCCATATTTTCTGAAAGAAGCTGTCCTCAATACCTGGACAGGTGAGCTGATGGGTTTTCGAGCAATGGGTAATTTCAACAGCGTCAACCCCGCCGATAGGCGTTACATTCCAAACCCAGAGCATATGCGTACAAGTAGAGGCAGACGGCAGTGTCAGCGCATCCGAAATGATATGGATGAATCTGAAGCAGGAGGTCCGACTAGGCAATGCATTCTATGCAATGAATTTGGCCATAGGGACACTAATTGTCCCACTTTCGTCACTGGGCGTGGACGAGGCAACCGGGGAAGAAGAGGAGGTAGAGGTAGTAGAGGAGTAAGGGCGAGAGGAAGAAGCTAAGCTAGCACTAGTTTGTTCTGAATTTATATTAAGTGTGTTGTGGCACTATGTTCTGAAATTTGTATTAAGTGTGGCACTATGTTCTGAAATTTGTATTAAGTGTGGCACTATGTTCTGAATTTTTATTAAGTGTGACACTATGTTCTGAATTTTTATTAAGAGTGCCACTATGTTATGAATTTTAATTAAGTGTGCCACTATGTTATGAATTTTAATTAAGTGTGCCACTTTGTTCTGAATTTTAATTAAGTGTGCCACTTTGTTCTGAATTTTGTAAGTGCAGGAATGTCGGGATTGTGGTTGCTGAATGGGGACATTGATAAGGGTCATCGTGGTGCGATATGGTATGAGCGCAAGCTTGAGCCTCTCGTCACTCGCACTCCTAAGGAAAACTGGAAGATACACTCAGGATGGCTTCAGCGGTACGTGCTTTATAAATTTTCACACTGACATGCATATTAATGGTTGAAATGGGAGACAGTAACTGAAAAGTTCTCTGATGAAGGTTGAAATGGGCCGGCCTTTTACCTTTCGCGCGTCTGGTTGAGTATCCCGGGTGAGAAACGCGTCGCCATCGATGGGTCTTTGCTGAGCTGCTTAGTGGACCGTTGGAGGCCAGAGACCCACACGTTTCACTTCAGATGGGGAGAGATGGCTCCTACTCTGGAGGATGTGTCACTTTTGCTCGGTCTACCGTTGGCAGGTCATGCCGTAGGACCGTTGGACGCACCGGCTGGTTGGGAGCGAGCTCTCACAAAACGTTTTCACGGTGTTTTTCCGGATGCTCCCGATCCGGTATGGGAGCATCACGGACCTAAGTATGAGTGGTTGCTAAATTTCCGGGTAATTTCCCCTACCTATTCTCTTCAAGTTATCGCGCATAAAGTTGTACAGAAAATAATTGCGGCTTACTAAAACTTTCTCTTCGCTTAATGCAGATCCAGAACTTCCGGGCGCCCTTGACTGCGGAACAGATCACTCGGAGCCTCGAGGCCTACTTACTGTGGCTTTTCGGCAAGGTGATGTTCACGGAGAACCATGTCACCACTATCAGCGCCCTCTACATCCCTATGGCACTCGAGATAGCGAGCGCTCAGACGGCGGATCAGATCAGACAGAGGAGTTGGGGTTCGGCGGTGTTAGCGGCTACATACCGAGGTATGTGCAACGGTTGCCAGCTTACATCGAGAAAGCCAGCCCTTCTTGGATGCCCTCTATTCCTACAGCTGTGGTCGTGGGAGAGGTTCTCTATAGGGCGACCAGATGTACGGGTTCATGAGCCTATAGACGCCATGTTTGATGTTGAGGGCATCGACATGCCTACTTTCGGTCTGTGTTGGACTCGTCGCAAGGTATGCACCGTGTTGTAGTTTAATGCAACTTTTTCTGCACAAGAGATCGATCGATGCGAGCGGCTACTAACTTTTATTCTCTGTAGAGACACTTTGCTAGTGATCAGACCAGGAAGGCGTACACAGCATTGAACGAGCAGTTCGATGCGTACACCGGGGTAATCTGGCAGCCCTACACGGAAGCAGCCATACAAGCGAGATACCCTGCTGGTATGTCTGTGCTATGCACAAGGGACCGAGATTACTGGATGACAAAATCGAAGATCATCTTCGATGTCTTCGTCGAGGAGATGGCACAACAGAGGGTTATGAGGCAATTTGGTCTTCTGCAGTTGGAGCTACCTCCCCCTATAGAGAACCCGGTGCCAGCACACATCCACAGGTATTAACCAGTTTTTCAATGTTGCATTTTCTTTCATAGTACTCCATTCGAAGCTTTAGGTAATTGTTGAACACACACCACAATTTTAGGACGACAAGGAAGGGCATGAACAGGACAACTGCTGAATGGCTAGCTAGACTAGAGCCGTATGTTATAGAATGGGAGACAGCAAACACAAATCTATGGCACGAGAATCACAATTTCGATCTCGATGAATTCAATCTCTATTTGCGGCGCTACATGACCGGAACACGGTTACGCATTGTTGAGTACTCCCACCCAGAGGAGTTACCGGATCCTACTCCGTCGGATATGTACATGATACTTCGGGCTCTAGGCAGTACGCGGTAAGATATTTTTTCTTTACGTAATGTTGTCACATACTTCGACGTGCAAGAGACAGACATTATTAATCGTCATGGAAATTTGCAGGCTACCTTGACACGCGAACTGTACGACGACGTGACCACCTTCGGACGATCACTATCGTCTGGACCTCTTCTTCAACATCGTCCAGTGGTACAGCCCTTCTTGGAAAGAATTCAGAATAAGATACGGACTGTGTACGAGGCTATCACGTGCACCCGGAGAACCGATGTTGTTCAGCACGAGCAGGAGCAGCCGCGTCACTCCATGCAACGACATCAACCACGTCCACGCCTAGCACAGCAGCCGACAACGAGGCCACCCCGTCCTGACCAACCTGGCAGTTCTACGTGGCACCCGCAGCACTATGGTCCCACGTCGAGCTTCGTGTTTTCTCCACAGCCACAGCAGCACGGTCCCTCGTCCAGTTTCGTGTTTCAGCCAGAGCAGACGTCACACCCAGCAGGTATGTGTCTTCATATTTATTGTTTTCAATATTAATTGACGCGACCTCATTCTTCATGATGAACCGTTCCATCGCGTAGGGGCCTATGGATATCAGGCATCTATGTCGGCATCACATGATACGTGGGGGAGTGATCAACATCCCGAGGACAACATACAGGCTCAGATGTCGCAGCACACCCAGTGGATGAACATGTTTTCGACTCCTCCACCAGGCCCCACACAGGATACACAGCATGACCAGGGAGAGTCTGAGATTCCTCCTCGTCACGTTAGGGCACCCGACAGGTTGGGATGGTCCCCGATTCCAGATCCGCCTCCCCGCCAGGCCAGACGTCGTCACTGACGCTTCTATGTATCTGTATCAGTAGAGACATTACCATCTATTTCTGTGTAAGACTTATGTCTATTCTATGTATGAGACAAATGACTATGTACTTATGTACGAGACATATGCCTACTCTATTTTAGTACTCTGTTATCGGAACTACAAGATCGTATGTAGATAGAACATAATATTCATACAACGAGACATTGCAAGCAAATAGATAGAACTACATCTAAATTAAATGGTACGTAACTTAACTCACAACATACAGCATAAAAACTAGATGAAGTCATCATCGTCATATGTTCGCGCCAACTTTTTCCCGCCATATGTTCGCGCCAACTTTTTCCCGCCACCCGTTTCCCGCCACCCGTTTCCCGCCACCCGTTTCCCTCCACCCTTTTCCCGCCACCCGTTTCCCGCCACCCGTTTCCCGCCAACCCTTTCCCGCCATATCGCAGCCGTTCTTTCCCGCCATTTTCTCCTCTCTACCTATAAAACCCCCTTCAGACGGAGCTGCATAAGCATTGCAGTGCGCTGGTGGTAAATTGGAGCACTGTGGTGGAGGTGAAGCTGTTGTTCGTCGTTCTTCGTTCGAGCCGGAGCACCGGCAGTTTGGTGGCCGCCGTTCGTCCTTCATCCTTCACACGCACGCTTCAAGGGTATATTTAAGCCCACATTTTATTTTTCGTACGTGCTCCGGTCGTTTTTGTTAATATATTTAGATGTCAACTAATTAATCTGTCAATATTTGTAGTTGCTACGGCAAATATTCGTAATATAATTGTAGGAGGGTGAATTGTATTAGTTGCTCCGTTAATATTCTGTAATATATAGCTTCGTAATATATAGACATGTCTAATATTTGTTAGTGGGGATATTAAGGGGTAGGGTAGGTACTCAATGCGATTTGTGTGTTGCAGATGGCTGAGAGTACTCAGTGGGTGCTTAGCCCTATTGTTCATGTCCAAGGCTTGTCTCCAAGTGTTGTGCAAGTTAGTGAAGTGGACCTCACTTTTGATTGGTTGAAGACTAAATTCATGTTGAAGCAAGGGTTGAAGGAAGACGATTTTGTGTACTACGTCAGCAGGAAGCATTCAGATGGCCCTGGGGAAAGAAAATTGATTGACATAACTGATGATGGCAAGATTCAAGAAATGCTGAGCGAATGGGAATGGAAAAGGGTTGTTCAGTTGCATTGCTACAGGAAACCGAGTTATATGTGATGCATTTGTCATTCGAGATCCGCCTCCCCGGCAGGCCAGACGTCGTCATTGCCGCTCCTATGTATCAGTAGAGACATTACCATCTATTTCTGTGTGAGAACTTATGTCTATTCTATGTATGAGACAAATGACTATGTACTTATGTACGAGACATATGCCTACTCTACAAGATCATATTTAGATAGAACATAATATTCATACAACAAGACATTACAAACAACTAGATAGAACTACATCCAAATTAAATGGCACGTAACTGAACTCACAACATACAACATAAAAACTACATGAAGTCATCATCGTCATCCTCGATCGATGCAGAACTCTTGCCCTTCGACGATGAAGAACTCTTGCCCTTCGACGATGCAGAAACCTTGCCCTTCGATGATGAAGAACTCTTGCCCTTCGACGATGCAGAAACCTTGCCCTTCGATGATGAAGAACTCTTGCCCTTCGACGATGCAGAACCCGAAAGCGGCGGCATGAAGATATCATCTTCGTCCTCGCTCTCCTCAGTCCATAAACATGGATTATTTGCTGCAATCCTTCTGAAAGTTTCACTCTTCGGCACCACTACCTTCTTCCACCTGTCATGCAACCTAAGAAGTTCTTTACGTACCTCCTCATAGGTCCTTTCAGGCCACCCAGAACTACGTAATTGGTGAGCCAACTCATTCATTATGGTGTCACTACCGGTGAGTTCGTCCCATGGAACTATCCTATTATCCATCCTGAAATCGGTAGCTAGCCTCAGAAGAGTCCTGCTCATCCCAGGGTGAAAACTACGATCGAAAGGATAATGGGACATCTCAACTACACTACACTGCAATGCTTATCCAGCTCCGTCTGAAGGGGGTTTTATAGATAGAGACGAGAAAATGGCGGGAAAGAACGACTGCGGTATGGCGGGAAAGGTTGGCGGGAAATGGGAGGAGGGAAACGGGTGGCGGGAAATTGTTTGGCGGGAAATGGGTGGCGGGAAATGGGTGGCGGGAAAAGCGCAGTTTGGAAATGTCGATAACTTTCAAAACAAATGTTCATCACAATGGAAAAAGGTTCCCGCCTTTCAAAAAATGCATGCAATTTTTTAGAAAAATATGATAAGAAATGGTTCGTGCCACTAAATGAATGTACTACGTCACCTTTGCTGGAAATATTCTCGTGTTTCCAAAAAATATCCATGACATTCTACAAAATGGTACTCCCTTCATCTCATAATATAAGATCATATTACAATCAATATACTCACATATCACGTGGGTTAACAAATGTTTAGATGGATCATGACATTTTAAGAAAATATTCGCGTGTTTCTAAAAAAAGTTTATGAAAATTTCAGAAAAGCATTTTAAAAAATGTTGTGTGGTTTAAAAAAATGGTATTTCCATTAAAAATGTATTTGAAGAAATGTTACCATGTATTCATAACGTGTTAAAATATATACTTTTAAAAAATATTCGCGTGTATTATTAAAAATAGGCATGCACCAGTCGGCCCACAGCAGGCCGACTGAGCATAGTCGGCCCACTACAGGCCTATCGGTGTACTGCAAGCCGACTGGACCCTGTCGGCCAACTGCAGGCCGACTGGGCTTGAATCTGCTGGCCGACAGCCCAATCGGCCAGCAGCAAACTGATGGGCCTCCAGTCGGCCTGCTGTGGGCCGACTGGGCTCTGTCGGCCTGCAGTGGGCCGACGGTGTATTATTCTTGTAAATTCTTTTTTCTACGTATTATTTCTGTAAAAAAATTTTAAAAATGTATTATTTAAAAAAAATTAGCCTAAACCATGTAAGCAATAATTATGATCACAATAATGAACTAGCAAGCATCAGACAATTTGTGTGCTAGTGATAACAATGAAGATAAGGAGGTAGCTAGCATCCCAGAGAAAGTTTACCACTTGACACTTTCGGTGACAATAATAATGACGGTGGGAAGTTGCAATATGCGCGTGACTCGGCAGGAATGAGCCGTGAAACACATACCCTCTCAAGCTGGAAAGTTTTGACATCCAGCGTGAAACAACCTAGCTCGAGCAATGAGTTTCCGCACTGATACAGGAGCAAGTGCCTCCCTATTGAACCCATGAACGAGGAGCCAGAAGCTATTGAGATTGTCTTCTCCGTCTGCCACTG
Organism: Aegilops tauschii subsp. strangulata; assembly: GCF_002575655.3. NCBI lineage: Eukaryota > Viridiplantae > Streptophyta > Magnoliopsida > Poales > Poaceae > Aegilops > Aegilops tauschii. The sequence goes on along the minus strand of NC_053036.3, from coordinate 629,453,102 downwards.
GGTGGAACTCCCACCATTGTCTCGTCCAATGGTATATCTCAGGAGAACTGTGTCAAGTCCATGATGGCTGACTTTGTCATGTGCAGGCACAAACATCCCAATCATGCCTTCCCCTGCCTCCACAATGCCCATATAACTGTGGAAACCACTAACTCTGGGTGGGCGGTCAGCCATGGTGAACTCCATTCTTCGGGTGTCAAGCACAGCGAATTTTCCACTCCAACCTGCAAACCAGTAAAAGCAACCATATGCATATTGCCGCCACGAAGAAATACCCATCCATTCCGACGAGAAGTCAGGTATAAAATTAATCCAACTCAGGGATGGAATGTCTCGCCACTGTCCGGTGCCGGAAAAGAAGACAAAGGCCACCAGCTTAGTTTGGTACTGCGCTAGGCAGATCACTCTGAACACCGTATCCTCGGCAGGAGGTGTCTCCTCGTCGTTGCCATCAGGGACTAGAAAGCTCTCGCCCCAGCGCTGTCCATATATCCGCAGTGGGTTCTCATCCGAAGCCGCTAGGTCATCGGGGATTGTGGGGAGCAGGAGGTACTCCCGGTGCAGGGGGTCGCACACCGCCATCTCCGCGAAGAGGGCGCCGGTGCGTCCCTTGCCGGCGCCATGCCGGCAGGGTCTGTCGAGGAGGACGCGGCCGTCGCGGACGTCCCGTACGGACCAGCTCCGCGCAGGGGAGGGGAGGAAGGCGAAGGAGAAGTCAGCGGTGCTGGCGACAGCGCGGGCCGCAGGCGCTGAGGGGTGAGGCGGTACGGCGGGGTGGAAGCCGTGCTGGTCGAGGAAGCCGAGGAGGGGCGGGGGGTGGAGTCTGCGGAAGCGTTGGAGGAAGCAGCCGTCGGCGACGAGGTGGCGGAAGGAGACGCAGACTGCCGAGGCGCGGATGAGGTCGGATGCGGCGGGGAGGCGGAGGAGGATTTCCACCAGGAGCTCGTCGGGGATCTCCGGCAAGGCCATCTTCCGGCCGCTCTCTGTCCCCTATGCTGGCAGCGGCGGCGGCTGTGTGCTGCGTAAGATGGCCGGAAGATGGTTCCACGGTGTAAATGGGCTGCAGAATACCCTACTTTAGGTTTTGAGTGTGGGCTGAAAAATATGCGTTGGAGTGGCGATGGCCGGTGTTTTGTTCAGGAAAGCCGGTGTTTTGTTCAGGAAAAAGATGGGCCGGTGTGAAGATGGGGTTATCTGACAAAAAAAAAGGATTCTCAAAAAAAAAGGAAAAAAGATGAGGCTAAGAGTTAGCGGCAACAAAAAAATAGTGCGTTACTCTGCGCTAGTTAGAGCCTCTCCAACAGTGGCTGCAAAAAACGCACGCGCGGTAAAATGAGATTTTAGCGCGGGATGGTTTCACGCGGGAAACGATTGCGTGCGCGGGGAAAAAGCGGGCGGTCGCGCGCTAGATTTGGTCCGCCGCTTCTGGCGCGCCTATAAAATGCAGTGTCCGCCACACACCGTTCCATCGCTATCCACATCGCCACGTGCCCTCTGCCGCTCTCTCCTCGCTCCCTCTACCGCTTTCTCGCCTCACCGCCGACGTGCCACCATGCCGTCGCGCCGCCGGGGAGCTTCGGGCTACCGCGGCGTCCGTGTGCGCCCGGCCGGCACCTACTCCGCCGAGATTCGGTCCGGCGACGTGTGCCTCGGCCTCGGCACCTTTGACAGCGCCCACGAGGGCGCCCGCGCGTATGACACTGCGGCGTGGCGCCTCCGGCGGTCCCGTTGGGACATGAACTTTCCGGACGTGGCGACGCGGGAGCGGGTGCAAAAGTTGGCGCTGCCCCGCGGCTTATCACCGACGAGGATTGCCGCGAGAACCGGAGGCGGGAGCGCCGTCTCAGCCTAGCCGAGATGGACGAGGAAGCCATGGGCTGTGGCGCCAACGCTTCCCGCAAGACGTCATCAACGAGCAACAGTTCTTCGCCGAGAGGAGGGCGGAGAGGTAGGAGAGGAGGACGGAGCGAGCCGCCTATCGCGAGGACAGGCGAACGCGGAAGGCAACCGCTGAATTCAACATCGCGCTAGGAGATGCGTCGTCTTGGGGCTCCAACGGCGAGCTGTTCCTTGACACCTACATTCAGACGTCGGAGGAGGACATCACTGAGGCGGAGTCCGAGTCGGAGGATGACGAGTAGTAGTAGTTTTTCGTTTTATCTATCTATCGTAGGAGGAGGCTATGAACTATCTACGCACTATCTATGTATCGTAGGAGGGGGCTATGAACTATCTATGCACTATCTATGTATCATAGGAGGAGGCTATGAACTATCTATCGTTTATCTATGTACTATCGGAGCCAAATGTGTATCGAATCGTAGTACAAAAAAGAAGAAATATAGCGCGTCTCCTGGCGCAGCTTGGGCGCGCTTTATTTTGTGGAGCCAGCGCCCGCCGCGCGCAAAAGCTGGCTCACCCGGCGCCATATACTGTTTTTTAGCATGCCGCGCGTTGCGCGTCTGTTGGAGATGCTCTTATAGCATTGCTATAGCGTATCCGGAAGGTGCATGCTATATTTGAGGAATTTTGCTAGCTACGATGCTAATCACGTTACAGTGCGCTATTTCAACGCTAAAATTTGTAGTGTATTATATCATTGTGGCATCATGAAAAAAAACCTGAAGGAGAGAAACAACAACCAAGCCCCAGCCGCCCAAAACTATCCCTTGGCCGCCACAGGCCCACAACCCACACCCCTGTCATTCTCAGTCTCAGATGGTCAGACCTAATGAACAACCGACCCTAATTCATTCACACTTCACATCTGAGCTATGAGACCACTCCCTACCCCTTCGCTTCAGACGATGACAGAGGGGTAGAGAGTAGCGTGGCCTAGTGAGCAGGGGTCCGGCTCGCCGCATGCCAGAGGTGGGGGACAAAGCTTGTCAGGGCAGGGCAAGGGGAGGGCCCACCAGATCCAGTGTGGGGCGGGATGCGCGGCGGCGGATCTCGCCGGCGCTAGTAAGGAGAAGAGCTGGAGGAAGGTGGCAGGGTAGGTAGGAGAGAGAGGGGGTGGGTGGCGTAGGAGAGAGATGTGGCGGGGCGGGGCGCGCCATGAGGTAGAGTACGCGGGGTGGCACTGGTCATGAGCGAGAGGAGGTGGTGCGCGGCGTAAGCGTGAGGCATTTTTTTAACAGTCAATGCAAACGGTGTTAACATGTGATGCCCCGTGGACCTGACCAGTGGGCTTGGTATGTCAAAGATTGGATTAAATCGCCCCAAACCAGTCGTTATTGTTTATTGGCAAAATTAGTAAGAAAATTGGTAGGTTTTTGGGACGCACAAAAAATGTGGTGGCAAATCTGAAAGTGAACTTCAAATGCGGTGTTTTTTTTAATTCACTTGTAAAAACTAGTCCCCGTCATCATCCTTGCTGTTAACTTCATTCTGCCATTGATTTTAGACGGGTTAGCATGGATGAAAGCTACACACACCACGGTTCATGGTGGCTGCAGGCTAGCTATCTTGCCACGTACGTAGTACTCCCTCCGTCTCAAAATTCTTGTTTTAAATTTGTCTAGATACGGATGTATATAAGGGAGTACTACGTATCTTGCCATTCTTATCGAGTCTCTTACGTAAGCCTAATATTTTTGTACTTCTTTTTTTGGAAAATCGTAAGCCTAGGTTGGAGTCTTTGTTTTTTCAAGTGAACGTCTGCTTGCCTGCACTGCATGCATGCGAGCTCGCGGTCATTGCTACTTACGTGTGCCAGTGACGGTCGGACAAGCAAACTAAAGAGAGATCGGAGATCTACTTCCCTCATATAACAAAGCTTAAATCCTTACCGTACGTAGTACGTATCATCGAGCGACCCACCGGCCGGCGGCAAAAGCAACTGCACCCAAACCCAGTCCAACACGAAAAGTTACTATAGGTTCTTGGCTTCTTGCCGTGTCGCGCACTCAATGGTACAGGAGTACTATCTAGACCCGATCGAGTCCTTTTTTATGCAGAACTTGTGCTTGCTTGCATGCGAGCTATGCTCGAGTCCTTTTTTAGGGGAACATATGCTTTGCTTACATGTGATGCGAGCTTCGCTGTTCCCCCATGACATTCATATCTACCCTTTCCAGGCGAGCCAAGCAAGCTCTAGGCTCTAGCTAGCAAACCGGTCGAGGAGAAGAGAAACCAGTCGACGGTTTCGCTAGCAAACCGATCGAAGAGAAACCACAGATCCACCACCCTACCACACCACGGACTAAAATGTCCTCTACCGGAGTAGAGCGGAGCGGCGCCGGAGCACCTAGAAACCGGAATGAGAAGCGGGAGCTCCATGGCTCGGGAGATGAGCTTGACGCTTTCTCGGAGGAGCTTCAACGGCGGCCAGAAGTAAGGATCAACGACATTGCGGTCGCCAAGGTGTACATCCTAATGGGCTTGAAAGGCGTGAGCGCCTTGGCGCTTTTGTGGGCCACCGTCGTCCTCCTCGGCGGCTTTGTCTCCGATCTGACCAAGACTGATTTTTGGTACCTCACCATCATCGGATTCGTGCAGGCTGCCGGGTTAGTGCTTGCATTCAACTCTCCCTTACTGTCGATGTTAAGCGTGGCATAAATTTCTTTCACGATTCCTGAAATAAGTCCCTTCAAAATAAAAAGGAAATTTCCTGAAATAAGTAGTGTACTAGTGTAAGTTATCTATCAGCGCACGCAATTTCCAAATATGTTCTATCGAAAAATTAAAAGGTGGTCATACTAGTGACTCTGGAGGCACACAAACCCTAGCCGCCGGTACCCGTCGCTCCTCCCTTCCTTCCCTCTATCGCCGCTGGAGAAAGCCGCGGGCTAAGCCCAAGCGGACGGCGACAGTGGGGGGGGGGGGGGGGGGGGGGGAATCACCTCCCTCTCATGGCGGTCGGGTGGCATGGGGAACCCAGACTCATGGGAGCGCGTCCCCGATCTGATCCACGATGGCATGGTGACTCCTGCCGATGGCGGTGTAGGTCGGCCATTTGGAAATGATAGGTGGGTGCCGCAGCGTGGATGTGGAGAAGTAGAGGGCTGGGTAGTGATGCACAGGGATGTCCGTGTGCGGGCCGGTCTCCATCCTGATTCGATCGGATGTGTGGTCGGGGGTCGGTGTGCTTCGTGCTCTCTGCTGGATGTGGACCATGACGTTCAGGTGATGGCCTTCCACGCGTGGGTGGTTGACCGGTGGCGCTACGGTCCACGTCTTTGTGGTGGTGACCCAGATCCAATCGGTTAGATGGTGGTGACTGCAGATTTTACTGCACCGACTTCCTATGGCTTCATGATAGTGGTGGTCATCGAAAGATCTTCAAGGAGGGTTCATCCGTCCTGACCCGGTGGTTGACTACGACGTGAGATAAAGATTATGGATGAGGACTTGATGTAGAGGGATGGTTGTGCTATCATGGCAGTCGCATCACATGTAGCTGTCAGGATTGCAGAAAGGTGGTGGCTACAAGACATGAGTGACTTCGCTGGTGGTGCTACTCGAGCACCCGGTCTTGAGCTCTGGGGCGAAAGCCTAGGCCAGACTCGAGTGGTTATACCTGGCAATGGCGATGTTTTTCTTACATCGTTAACTTGTTGAAGGCATTGCTTGAATATGCTCGGGTTGATTCTTCAAGGTGAAAACCTAGATTCTGGCCTTTTGGTTGGATCCGGTGACGGTGGAGCTTGAGTTTTGCTCCTTTCCTGAACGTGTTGCTGTTGAAGAACCTCATTCTACATGTGGTGTCATGATATGGTTGGTGCGGATATGATCATTTTATAGTTTGCCTATCGCGGATCTGATCGGGGTTTTTTCTTCTCGCGTACGCATGGTTTTAGTCCTATACGGCCTTGCTTGTTCCGGCATGTTTTCGAGCGCGTGTGTGACTTAGTGCTGGCTGCATGCAACCTAGCTATGTAGAGGCCGGCCGGGTGTGTGCTCATGTGTTATGTATCTTCTCAATCCTTAATTTTGAGCCAACAAAATTCACCCTTTGTCAGAAAAAAGGTTGACACGATAAAAAATATCGATTACTGATGTCCTGCAAGTGCACAGTTCTAGATGAAGCACACTTTTGTTGAAGTATTATTACTGTTTTTCTATGTCCTAACGAAGAGCGTAGGCGAGGGTTATTGTGGGTGTTTTGTTCACGCTCGACGTGTCCCTAGTCTCGAGTGAATTGGCTAGTATGGCATCTTCAAGACTTGAAGTGACAACTTTCGAAGAATAGTTGTGATGGAAACTATAGTTATGAAATAATAAGGAGATGTACGTAAACTACATGAAAGTGAATAACTGAAAGGAAGCGGTGTTTCCTGTAATGGAAATGTTAGGTGGGTAGAGGTTCAGTTCATGGTGAACAGAAAATGTCTTGTGCAATGGTAATGTGGTGTTACCTTCGTACTAAGTGCTCAGTAGGGGAGTCACTCTTTAGTAGCCAAACTCCATCTGCTAGGATTTTTTGACTCTACTGTCATGTCTTCCATTACCATCGTCAATGGTCGGCCCAACAATAAAGGTTGTTAGACCGAACCAATGTTTAGGGCATCGTGGCTTCTCATTATACTCGTATTCTCTTCGCTCCCTTATGATACCAACACTTCTCACCTGGAGGTCGCAGATTCGTAGGAAAATAAGTGCTTACACAAGTATGTCTCTAGATCATGTTGTTCGGGCCCTTAAATTGGACAACGAGCATTATGAACGCCATGAATAGTTTCTAATTGTGAGAGGCGTTGGGATTTCCCCCAAGAGAAAGGGTGAAGTAGTATAGTAGCAGAAAGTACTTCCCTCAGTAAAGAACCATGGTTTATCAAACCAATAGAAGATCCATGCAAACGATCTTTAGCAGTACGTACCTACGCACACAAGAGCAAATACTTGCATCCAATGCAGGCAAGAGGGTTGTCAACCCCCTTGTACTCGTTAATTGCAAGGATTAAATCTGATAGTAGGAGATATATAAATTGCAAAGCAAAATAAAAGTAAATAAATTGCAGCAAGATATTTATGGTTTTAGTAATATGATTTAAATAGACCCGGGGCCATAGCTTTCACTAGAGGCATCTCTCTGAAGAACATAGCAAACGATAGATACACAAATTACTGTTGGGTAGTTGATATAAAAGCGCATAGTTATTACGTTATTCATGGCATGATCAGTACAGAGGCATTACGTCCGTGACAAGTAAACTGAAACGATTCTGCATCTACTACTGTTACTCCACTTCGAGAGCGCTTCTACGCTTGCCTCTTTAGGTATTAAGTTCTTGACAAACAGAGTAATGCTTTGAGCATGATGACATAATATAGACAGAATAAAACCAAGTAATATGGTCAAACCCCGTCGTTTTACCCATAGTAGCAACAATACAATTATGTGCCTTGCTACCCCTTGCTGGAATTCTGTCTATTTTAGGCCTAGCCTAATAGCAGTTTCAGAAATTCCTAATAAATCCTAGAGGCCACGCAGCCCATTCGTGCAAGGCAAGAGGTGGAACTAAAGTTTAGTCCCACATTGCTAGTTTAGAGGGAGTTGGACCTCTTTATAAGTGAGGTTCTTTCCCCACATGTATGAGCATGAGAACAAGGGGGACATCCACGCGCGCTCCTCCTTCGCCGCGACGCGACGCGACGCGGGTTGCGGGAATGAGCCGAGCCGATGTCTAAATTTTTGCCACGCACGACGGGTATACGAACGGTCACACGGGAGCTGAAACGTTTTGCTGTAGTGGAGCCTGAATACGAACGGCGCACCTCTTCGCGTGCTGCCTATTCGTTTCGTCTCCCTCCGTTGCTTCACCTCCCGCCGCAGCCTGTTCGCGTCCTTCTCTTGTGCCTATATAAGAGAGGTCGCTCCTCTCCAGAGAGACACACCAGAACTCCTTCTTCCTCTCGCCACCGGCTCCTGAGCACTGCGCTGCTGGTACGATCTTCCCCATCCCGGCTTGCGGCGTGCACCGCAGGTCGGGACAGTAGGCCTCCGAAACCGCACCTTTTGAGTCCTGTACGGGAGAAGGGTGATAAGGTTTTTGGGGAGCGCTCTGCGCGACTACTGACTTCTTCGTCACGGACACCCCGGACTCCGACGACTTCTTCCCCAACGACGACTACTTCCCCGACGTTGACAACCTCCTCGATGACATGGAGGACACCGACCCCAAGTCCAGTGCCTCTGCTCCTGCTGTTGTCACGTACGTGTTTCTCCCCTTTCTATTGGAGGTTCTGCTACAGTTCCTTGTTCTAGTATTTGCTCTATGTTGGGGAACATAGCAGAAATTCAAAATTTTCCTACGTGTTACCAAGATCAATCTAGGAGATGCTAGCAACGAGAAGGGAGGAGTGCATCTACATACCCTTGTAGATCGCAAGCGGAAGCGTTCAAGAGAACGGGGTTGATGGAGTCGTACTCGTCGTGATCCAAATCACCGATGATCCTAGCGCCGAACGGACGGCACCTCCGCGTTCAACACACGTACGGAGCAGCGACGTCTCCTCCTTCTTGATCCAGCAAGGGGGGAGGAGAGGTTGATAGAGATCCAGCAGCACGACGGCATGGTGGTGGAAGTAGCGGGATCCCGGCAGGGCTTCGCCAAGCGCAAGCGGGGAGGAAGAGGTGTCACGGGAGGGAGAGGGAGGCGCCAGGGCTTAGATATTGCTGCCCTCCCTCCCCCCACTATATATAGGGCCAAGGGAGAGGGGGGCGCAGCCTTGGCCCTTCCTCCAAGGAAGGGTGCGGCCAGGGAGGAGTCCATCCTCCCCAAGGCACCTCGGAGGTGCCTTCCCCCTTTAGGACTCTCACTTTCCCTTATCTCTTGGCGCATGAGCCTCTTGGGGCTGGTGCCCTTGGCCCATATAGGCCAAGGCGCACACCCCTACAGCCCATGTGGCCCCCCGGGGCTGGTGGACCCCCTTGGTGGACCCCCGGACCCCTTTCAGCACTCCCGGTACAATACCGATAAAGTGCGAAACTTTTCCGGCGACCAAAATAAGACTTCCCATATATAAATCTTTACCTCCGGACCATTCCGGAACTCCTCGTGACGTCCGGATCTCATCCGGGACTCCGAACAACTTTCGGGTTACCGCATACTAATATCTCTATAACCCTAGCGTCACCGAACCTTAAGTGTGTAGACCCTACGGGTTCGGGAGACATGCAGACATGACCGAGACGACTCTCCGGTCAATAACCAACAGCGGGATCTGGATACCCATGTTGGCTCCCACATGCTCCTCGATGATCTCATCGGATGAACCACGATGTTGAGGATTCAATCAACCCCGTATACAATTCCCTTTGTCTACCGGTATGTTGCTTGCCCGAGATTCGATCGTCGGTATCCCGATACCTTGTTCAATCTCGTTACCAACAAGTCTCTTTACTCGTTCCGTAACACATCATCCCGTGATCAACTCCTTGGTCACATTGTGCACATTATGATGATGTCCTACCGAGTGGGCCCAGAGATACCTCTCCGTTTACACGGAGTGACAAATCCCAGTCTCGATTCGTGCCAACCCAACAGACACTTTCGGAGATACCTGTAGTGCACCTTTATGGCCACCCAGTTACGTTGTGACGTTTGGTACACCCAAAGCATTCCTACGGTATCCGGGAGTTGCACAATCTCATGGTCTAAGGAAATGATACTTGACATTAGAAAAGCTCTTAGCAAACGAACTACACGATCTTGTGCTAGGCTTAGGATTGGGTCTTGTCCATCACATCATTCTCCTAATGATGTGATCCCGTTATCAACGACATCCAATGTCCATGGTCAGGAAACCGTAACCATCTATTGATCAACGAGCTAGTCAACTAGAGGCTTACTAGGGACATGGTGTTGTCTATGTATCCACACATGTATCTGAGTTTCCTATCAATACAATTTTAGCATGAATAATAAACGATTATCATGAACAAGGAAATATAATAATAACCAATTTATTATTGCCTCTAGGGCATATTTCCAACAGTCTCCCACTTGCACTAGAGTCAATAATCTAGTTCACATCACCATGTGATTAACATTCACAGGTCACATCACCATGTGACTAACATCCAAAGAGTTTACTAGAGTCAACAATCTAGTTCACATCACTATGTGATTAACACTCAGTGAGTTCTGGTTTGATCATGTTATGCTTGTGAGAGACGTTGTAGTCAACGGGTCTGAACCTTTCAGATCCGTGTGTGCTTTACGAATATCTATGTCATCTTGTGGATGCTACCACACGCTACTTGGAGCCATTTCAAATAACTGCTCTACTATACGAATCCGGTTTACTACTCAGAGTCATCTGGATTAGTGTCAAAGTTGCATCGACGTAACCCTTTACGACGAACTCTTTTTCCCACCTCCATAATCGAGAAAATTCCTTAGTCCACTAGATACTAAGGACAAGTTCGACCGCTGTCATGTGATCCATTCCCGGATCACTATTGTACCCCTTGACTAACTCATGGTAAGGCACACTTCAGGTGCGGTACACAGCATAGCATATTGTAGAGCCTACGTCTAAAGCATAGGGGACAACCTTCGTCCTTTCTCTCTCTTCTGCTGTGGTCAGGTCTTGAGTCTTACTCAATACTCACACCTTGTAACACAGCCAAGAACTCCTTCTTTGCTGATCTATTTTGAACTCCTTCAAATATCTTGTCACGGTATGTATTCATTTGAAAGTACTATTAAGCGTTTTTGATCTATCCTTATAGATCTTGATGCTCAATGTTCAAGTAGCTTAATCCAGGTTTTCCATTAAAAACACTTTTCAAATAACCCTGTATGCTTTCCAGAAATTCTACATCATTTCTGATCAACAATATGTCAACAACATATACTCATCAGAAATTCTATAATGCTCCCACTCACTTCTTTGGAAACACAAGTTTCTCATGAACTTTGTATAAACCCAAAATCTTTGATCATCTCATCAAAGCGTTCATTCCAACTCCGAGATGCTTACTCCAATCCTTAGAAGGATTGCTGGAGCTTTGCATACTTGTTAGCATCTTTCAGGATTGACAAAACCTTCTGGTTGTATCACATACAACCTTTCCTCAAGAAAATCGTCGAGGAAACAATGTTTTGACATCCTATCTGCAAGATTTCATAAATAATGCAGTAACTGCTAATATAATTCCAACAGACTCTTAGCATCGCTACGAGTGAGAAAGTCTCATCGCAGTCAACTCCTTGAACTTGCCGGAAAACATCTTAACGACAAGTCGAGCTTTCTTAATGGTGACACTTACCATTATTGTTTGTCTTCCTTTTAAAATCCATCTGCACCCAACAGCCTTACGACCATCAAGTAGTTTTTCCAAAGTCTATACTTTGTTTTATACATGGATCCTCTCTAGGATTTTATGGCCTCGAGCCATTCGTCGGAATCCGAGCCCACCATCGCTTCTCCATAGCTCGTAGGTTCATTGTTGTCTAGCAACATGACTTCCAAGACAGGATTACGTACCACTCTGAAGTAGTACGCATCCTTGTCGACCTACGAGGTTTGGTAGTGACTTGATCCGAAGTTTCATGATCACTATCATAAGCTTCCACTTCAATTGGTGTAGGTGCCATAGGAACAACTTCCTGTGCCCTGCTACACACTAGTTGAAGTGACGGTTCAATAACCTCATCAAGTCTCCACCATCCTCCCACTCAATTCTTTCGAGAGAAACTTTTCCTCGAGAAAGGATCTGTTAACTTCCAGATCTGAAACAGGAGGTATACCCAACTGTTTTGGGTATTCTATGAAGATGCATTTATCCGCTTTGGGTTCGAGCTTATCAGCCTGAAACTTTTTCACATAAGCATCGCAGCCCCAAACTTTTAAGAAACGACAACTTAGGTTTCTCTAAACGGTGTCGTCTCAACGGAATTGCGTGGTGCCCCTTTTAAAGTTAATGCGGTTGTCTCTAATGCCTAACCCATAAATGATAGTGTAATTCGATAAGAGACATCATGGTATGCACCATATCCAATAGGGTGCAGTTATGATGTCCGGACACACCATCAAATTATAGATACGACGGAGACGTATCAGCATCCCCAAGCTTAATTCCTGCTCGTCCTCGAGTAGGTAAATGATAAAAAAGATAATTTTTGATGTGGAATGCTACCTAGCATAATCTTGATCATGTATCTAATCATGGCATGAATATTAAGACACGAGTGATTCAAAGCAATAGTCTATCTTTTGACATTAAGACAATAGTACTTCAAGCATACCAACCAAGCAATTATGTCTTATCGAAATAACATAGCCAAAGAAAGCTCATCCCTACAAAATCATATAGTCTGGCTATGCTCCATCTTCACCACACAAAGCATTCAAATCATGCACAACCCCGATGACAAGCCGAGCAATTGGTTCATACTTTTTAACGCGCTTCAGCCTTTTCAACCCTCACGCAATACATGAGTGCAAGCCATGGACAGAGCACTATAGGTGGAATAGCATATGATGATGGAGGTTGTGTGGAGAAGACAAAAAGGAGAAAGTCTCACATCGACGCGGCTAATCAACGGGCTATGGAGATGCCCATCAATTGATGTCAATGTGAGGAGTAGGGATTGCCATGCAACGGATGCACTAGAGCTATAAGTGTATGAAAGCTCAACTGGAAACTAAGTGGGTGTGCATCCAACCTGCTTGCTCATGAAGACCTCGGGCATTTGAGGAAGCCCATCATCGGAATATACAAGCCAAGTTCTATAATGAAAATTCCCACTAGTATATGAAAGTGATAACTCAAGAGACTCTCTATATGAAGAACATGGTGCTACTCTGAAGCACAAGTGTGGTAAAAGGATAGTAACATTGCCCCTTCTCTCTTTTTCTCTCATTTTTTTGTTTGTTTCTTCTTTTTTTGGTGGGCTTCTTTGGCCTCTTTTTTTTATTTGGGCTTCTTTGGCCTCTTTTATTTATTTTTAAATTCCGGAGTCTCATCCCGACTTGTGGGGGAATCATAGTCTCCATCATCCTTTCCTCACTGGGGCAATGCTCTAATAATGATGATCATCACACTTTTATTTACTTACAACTCAATATTACAACTCGATGGTAGAACAAAGATATGACTCTATATGAATGCCTCCGGCGATGTACCGGGATGTGCAATGATCTAGCGTAGCAATGACATCAAAAAACGGACAAGCCATGAAAACATCATGCTAGCTATCTTACGATTATGCAAAGCAATATGACAATAAATGCTCAAGTCATGTATATGATGATGATCGAAGTTGCATGGCAATATATCTCGGAAGTTGTATATGGTGGCTGTTTTGAGGAAGATATAATGAGGCTTATGTGTGATAGAGCGTAACATATCACGCGGTTTGGATGCACCGGCGAAGTTTGCACCAACTCTCAAGGTGAGAAAGGGCAATGCACGGTACCGAAGAGGCTAGCAATGATGGAAGGGTGAGAGTGCGTATAATCCATGGACTCACATTAGTCATAAAGAACTCATATACTTATTGCAAAAGTTTATTAGACCTCGAAGCAAAGTACTACTACGCATGCCCCTAGGGGGATAGATTGGTAGGAAAAGACCATCGCTCGTTCCCGACCGCCACTCATAAGGAAAGCAATCAAAGAACACCTCATGCTCCGACTTCGTTACATAACGGTTCACCATACGTGCATGCTACGGGACTTGCAAACCTCAACACAAGTATTTCTCAATTTCACAATTACTCAACTAGCACGGCTCTAATATCACAACCTTTATATCGCAAAACTATTGCAAGGAATCAAACATATCATATTCAGTGATCTACAAGTTTTATGTAGGATTTTATGACTAACCATGTGAATGACCAGTTCCTGTCATCTCTCTAAATAGATATAAGTGAAGCAAGAGAGTTTAATTCTTTCTACAAAAGATATGCCCACGTTCTAACAAGTATAAGTGAAGCAAAAGAGCATTCTACAAATGGTGGTTTTCTATGTGAAGAGAAACAGGCAATCCAAACTTCAAATGATATAAGTGAAGCACATGAAGCATTCTATAAAGCCATACTCAAAAAATATAAGTGAAGTGCATAGAGCATTCTATAAATAAACCAAGGACTATCTCATACCAGCATGGTGCATAAAAGAAAAGTAAAAACTAAATGCAAAAGACGCTCCAAGATTGCACATATCGCATGAACGAAACGAATCCGAAAACATACGATACTTGTTGAAGAAAGAGGGGATGCCTTCCGGGGCATCCCCAAGCTTAGACACTTGAGTCTCCTTGAATATTTACTTGGGGTGCCTTGGGCATACCCAAGCTTGAGCTCTTGCCTCTCTTCCTTCTTCTCACATCGAGACCTTCTCGATCATCGAACACTTCATCCACACAAAACTTCAACAGAAAACTCGGTAAGATCCGTTAGTATAATAAAGCAAATCACTACTCTAAGTACTTTTGCAAACCAATTCATATTTTTTTGCATTATAGCTACTGTAATATAACTTTTTCATGGCTTAATCCACTGATATAAATTTATAGTTTCATCAAAACAAGCAAACTATGCATCAAAAACAGAATCTGTCTAAAACAGAACAGTCTGTAATAATCTGAACATTCACCATACTTATGATACTTGAAAATTTCTTCCAAAATTAGAAAAAGTAAACTATTTGTATAGAAAGACAGTGCAAAAAGAATCAGAACCGTTTGACGTTCCAGTAAAAAATTAAAAATCACGCACTACAGCCAAAGTTTCTGTCCTGCACCGTACAAACCAACAAGCATTGTAAACATCCTAAAGGCAAACCTTGGCACATTATTTTTATAATACAATGGAATTGTACAAGGGGATAATTATTTTTGTTGAAAAGTTTCCGTAATCAAGATTCACAAAGCTTCCATGGGCATGAACAAAGTTCAAGGACGTCCCCCACTTTCACAATGCTCGTCTATCTCACTTTCACTTTTCTTTTTGAAAAAGTTTTGGGTTCCCCTCTTTATTTTATTTTTTTGTTTTTAAACTATATGAAAGCACTCAACAGAAATAATTGAATCTCTAAAACTTCTGGGTTGTCTCCCTGGCAGCGCTTTCTTTAAAGCCATTAAGCTAGGCATATAGTGCTCAAGTAATGGATCCACCCGGATCCCAAGGTATATCAAAGCCAATTTTAATTAACAATGATTTTGTATTTAGTAGTGAGCACAAAGTAACATATATCACGTAATGACGAAGTCTAACTCTCTTCCTATGCATCGGCATGTCATAAAAGAACAATTCATGCACACATAGTAAAGGCCAATGCATAGTATAAACAGTTTCTTGCAATTTTATCGTATTGGAAACATAGAGAGGTGGAGATATAGTTCCTCTCTCATAATAATTGCAAGTAGGAGCAGCAAGCACATGCATATTATATTCATCAAAACCATCATGTGCAACGGTAAAATGCAACCCATCAACATAATCCTTAATAAGAGCAAACTTCTCCGATATAGTGTAGTTGGGAGAATTTAAAAAGATAATAGGACTATCATGCGTGGGTGCAATAGCAACAATTTCATGTTTAACATAGGGAACTATAGCAAGTTCATCTCCATAAGCATAATTCATATTGGCATCTTGGCCACAAGCATAGCAAGCATCATAAAAAAGGGGTATTTCAAGAGAATCAACGGGATCATAACAATCATCATAACAATCATCCTTCGGTAAGCACGAAGGGAAATTAAACAATGTATGAGTTGAAGAGTTACTCTCATTAGAAGGTGGGCACGGGTAGCTAGTCCGTTCTTCCTCCTTTTGTTCTTCGCTCTCCTCATCATCTTTTTCATCCAATGAGCTCACAGTTTCATCAATTTCTTCTTCCATAGACTCCTGCAAAATATTAGTCTCTTCTTGGACAGCGGAGGAGTCCTCAATATATGCTTTAACATAGGTATTAGAAGCATAACTATCATAACAATATTCAAGTATGGCAAAAATTTCAGATTTGTAAAGAGTAGCATCATACTTTTCAATCAAAGAAGCAATTTCATAAGCACCCTTAAAAGCAACAAATTCTTCAATTTGTTGAATATCATAGTAATTATAAACACCCTTAGCATACGAAGATACGATTCCATTATCACTAAACTCACATTGGTAGGGAAGGTGTTTCTTAGGGTTTTCAGAACAACAAGTAAAATCATATATTTCACATAAATTCCAAGCATAGCATTGCAAACGATGAATTTGACCCAGTAAAAGTTTCCCTTTTTCAGATATGCGGTGTCGCACATGACAAGCATGCTCATCTAAAGATTTGCCCTCAACTAAGCTAGTTGGGGTTTCAGCCCGAGCACATAGGGATTGAAGATGATCCAAGTAAAAAGCTTCAGGAATGTGATAGATTTTGAGTGGTTCTTCAACCATTGGTTCAGTAGGTACAACTATTTTTTTTTGGTATTTTGCATTTCCTACCCATAACTAAAGATAGAAAACAACTAAGAACAGCAAATAAAAATTACTTAGTGATAAAGCAAACAAGCACAAACGAGAATATTCACCCCACGCTATGGCTCCCCGGCAACGGCGCCAGAAAAAGGTCTTGATAACCCACAAGCATAGGGGATCAATTGTAGCCTCTTTCGATAAGTAAGAGTGTCGAACCCAACGAGGAGCTAAAGGTAGAACAAATATTCCCTCAAGTTCTATCGACCACCGATACAACTCTATGCACGCTTGACATTCGCTTTACCTAGAACAAGTATGAAACTAGAAGTACTTTGTAGGTGTTTTTGGATAGGTTTGCAAGAAGATAAAGAGTGCGTAAATAAAAGGTAGGGGTTGTTTAGATAAAGACACAATAAAGTAAATATAGCGAGTGTGGAAAAGTGGTGGTAGGAGTTGCGAAATTGTCCCTAAGCAATTGACTACTTTACTAGACCGTTAGCAAGTTTTATGTGGGAGAGGCCACTGCTAGCATGTCATCCCTGACTTGGAATTCTATGCACTTATGGTTGGAACTATTAGCAAGCATCCGCAACTACTAACGTTCATTAAGGTAAAACCCAACCATAGCATTAAGATATATTGGTCCCCCTTCAATCCCGTATGCATCAATTTCTATGCTAGGTTGAAGCTTCTGTCACTCTTGCCCTCCAATACATAGTCCTATCAACATACAACTAACCCTATGGTGTGATCCACACGCACGCTCATATGATGGGCACCAAAGGACAGCAACATAACCACAAGCAAATTAAATCAATCATAGCAATTCATCAACCATCGATAGGACAACGAAAATCTACTCAGACATCATAGGATGGCAACACATCATTGGATAATAATATGAAGCATAAAGCACCATGTTCAAGTAGAGGGTACAGCGGGTTGCGGGAGAGTGGACCGCTATAGATAGAGGGGGGAAGGTGATGGAGATGTTGGTGAAGATGGCGGAGGTGTTGGTGAAGATCGCAGTGATGATGATGGTGGCCACGGCGGCGTTCCCGCGCCACCGGAAGAGAGGGGAAGAGGGGCCCCCTTCTTCTTCTTCTTCTTCTTCCTTAACCTCCTCCCAAGATGGGAGAAGGGCTTCCCCTCTGGTCCTTGGCCTCCATGGCATGGGAGGGGCGAGAGCCCCTCCGAGATTGGATATGTCTCTCTGTTTCTCTCTGTTTATGCGCTCTGGTATTCTGCCCTTTCACTGTTTCGTGTATATATGGAGATCTGTAACTCCGATTGGATCGAAACCTTCGCCCATATTTTTTTCTTCTGAAAAATAGCTTTCTTGCGGCCGAAGAAGAGCAGCAACCGCCTTACGGGTGGCCCACGAGGGTCAAGGGCGCGCCCCCTGCCTCGTGGCCACCTCGGGCACCGTTTCGCGTTGATTTTTCTTCCCATATTCCAAAAATATTCTCCGTCCGTTTTATCCCGTTTGGATTCCGTTTGATATGGGGTTTCTGCGAAACATAAAACATGCAACAAACAGGAACTGGCACTGGGCACTGGATCAATATGTTAATCCCAAAAATAGTATAAGAAGTTGCCAAAAGTATATGAAAGTTGAATAATATTGGCATGGAACAATCAAAAATTATAGATACGACGGAGACGTATCATAAAGCATCCTAAATGTATTTGCCCAATCACCATATAAATTTTTCATTGCCCTTTGTTTTGCCTTCCACACTGTGGTATATTTCAGTTTAATGGGGTACATCTTTTACAAGTCTACTTTGAGTTTCTTGGCAGTAGTGTTTGGTGTTTTGGCCAAAATTGGGGTGATCTTTTCTGCAACCCAAAGTTGTGATGTCATGGTTGATACTCTCTATGAACTTGCAATACAAGTATGTTGATTGGGGATTTGGTTAACCCTGACAGTACTATCATCAGGTTGCAGTCTAGCAGATATGTACCACTTGCAAGGCTTGACACTACCATCAAATCCTCTGCACCTCGCATAAAACTTCTTTCTATCAGTCCAAACAGTCTTGGCATCAAACTCATGTTTCACTGCATAAGTCTTGAAACACATCCTAAACTCCTTCATGCTTGGGAACAACTTGCCTACTTCAATGACAGGGTTTTCTTTGTCATACACATGCACCAGCTCATCATCATGTGCATTATCTACTTCATCTGCAGCTTGTTCCATCAACTGTCCATCTACATCTTCATCAGCATTAGCAGGCAAACTAGATTCGCCCCTCTCCTGCTTATCTCTGTCATCGACTGGAATGCCAAAAAGTTTGGCCATCTCAATGTCAGGCATTGGTGCAATGACCAAATCAGTAGGCTCATCTAATTCAACTACATTCCAATCAACAGTTGCTGCAGTTTCAGTTTCAGTTCCAGTCACCTGTCCCTCTTCGGCTATTACTGTAAGTTCAGTACACATGGGAATCAATGGCCTCTGTGTAGCCCAATCATCATCTACCATCTGCGCAGCCAAGTGTGATGACACATATCCAACCTTCGAAAAAATATTCAGATCAACGAGCTCAGCAAAAAAATTAGCCCGTTTGCTTGTCCAGTCGTTTTGACAATCGATTTCTTCAACAATCTGTTCACCATCTTCTATTCTCACATACTCTCCTTTCCAATCATCAAACCGCAACAGTGATACTTCTTGCTCTGGACCCCAAACAATATTCTCCCCAATTTTTTCCACCCATTTCTTCACTGCCTTCTCTCCCATGTTTTGTAGAACTTGTGGATCAATCTCTGTAAACTCAACCTCCCATTTAACAATTGTGTCTCTCTCAATGTTCTGTATGCTACCATCAACTAATTTTGACTTTGATGGAAAGAAATTGACCGTCAATTTGAATGTCCGAGCGGCAGCATCCCCTCTGTCAGTGGTGGACAGTGTGAGCCCGTGAGAAAGAGCAGACGAGGCCCTAATTGCATGCAAAATTGGATCGGAGAGAGGCGCATTACCTATTCGAAGTTGAATCTGGCAGCTCCATCTCAGTATGCCCATGGGCTCCCCTCACAACCTATCGATTCAACAAGCGAAAACAGAGGAAACGAGCTGAGATCTATGGGCCCGAGAGAGGAACGAGAGGGCGACTAGGGTTCGAATTCACTCACCATTTTCTGAGGACGAAGGCTCTGCCGCCGTTGAGAACGAGGGCTCCGCCGCCGCCATCGAGAACGCAAGATCCGCCGCCACCGGAGAAGAAGGGGGGGCAGAGTGGCGGGCCCGTCATGGTCTGGCGGCAGGGCACGGTCAGCTGTTTTGAGGATCAATTAAGTTGGACCCACATGTCCTAACATAAACGGGCTTGGTTGACGACCAATTTAACCCCATTTAACACCCCATGTGGCCCTGGGCTATTTACACACTCAAATGTGTCGCATCACAGCCATTCATTCCAACAACGTCGCACTCCTTCCAATTCACATCAAAGACGTCGCACAGGAGCTATTGGCCCCTCTGAATGACGTCTCCGTAGTAGCAGCTGCTGCCTCCTCGTCGCCGCCGGAAGGGGCGAGGAAGGAATCGGCGAAGCACGGCCCTTCAATCAGGAGTGCGGCCACAAGCAAAGGGACTAGGTCATCAGGGATCGGGGGAAGCAGGAGATACTGCCGGTGCAAGGGGTCGCACACCACCATCTTCTTGACGACGGCTCCGAGCCTCTCGGCGGCGTCGTGCCGGCGGGGTCTGTCGAGGAGGACGCGGCCGTCGCGGACTTCCCGTATGGACCAGTCCGACGCAGGGGCGGGGAGAAAGGCGAAGGAGAAGTCGGCGGCGCTGGCGACGGCGCTAGCCGCCGGCGCGGAGGGGTGAGGCGGGACGGCGGATTTGAAGCGGTGCCAGTGCCTTGGGTCGAGGAAGCCGAGGAGGGGCGGGGGGTGGATCTTGCGAAAGCGCCGGAGGAAGGAGCGGTCGGCGACGAGGAGGCAGCAGCATGGCGTGTGCCTGCATGAAGAAGGATACACCATTAAATGGAGCTATTGCTAATTTTCGGTTGTCTGACATTTTCATTTAATGTTGCAAACTACTAAGGCTGAACTTACTACTCTCTTTGATGGTGCACAATTATTAGTTTGTAGCAGCTAGGTTATATATGAAATGACCTTCAGATGAGAATGATTAATGTAAATTAAAAAGCTTAGTAATGTGACTGAGATTTAAGGAAGTTGCAGAAACCTATGAAGAGAGAACCCGATATCAAATCCAGCAATAGAGTACTCACAAAATTCAACCAAGTTCAGTAAAAAAAATGTTGTTGATGATACTAGCACTGGCAGAGCTTGAAGCTCAGTTCTGGGCGGGCTGGGCGGGCGAAAGAGAAGAAAATAACCAGTGGGCATGTGTTCTAAGGCCTCATGGATATATGTATTGTGTATAAATTTTCAAATGTTGGGCGGGCCACAGCATGGGATGGCCCCAACATAGCTCCGCCACTAGATACTAGTACAGTCAAGCTCAATCACGCTACAACCAGGGAAATTTCAATTTGTGCGTTTCCATGTTTCAAAGGAAGGGTGCAGTTGGCAAGGAAATTAAAGGGAGCATACACATAAAAGCGAGGACGATGATTAAAGGAGAAAAGAAACCAAAACAACATTTGCAAATAAAAAGCAGCAATGGCAATCGGGCAGAAGAGTCAAAGGTTCCATTGCAACAGCATGCTTATCAAAGACGATATCTTCATTGTATAATGATCAGCTTGGTTGTATAATGATCAGAGTTCAGTACCAAAGAGATATCAATTTGACAGACTAATGACAGCATGAACCACAAAAGTGCACCGCCAACAAGGAAAAATGTAAAAAGTTGGGTTTTGACAGACAGTGGCAGGCCCAGCAATGAAATGGAGGAGGTGCACTACAATTATTGTTTTCAACCTAATCCAAGTGCCATACAATATTTGGTAAAAGATAACATAAATATCTTGATTATGCTCTGTTGAGTCTGTTCGCAATGCTCACAAGAGCTCTCTGAAAGTCCAAATGCCTACATTCATCAGCCATGTCCATCACACATTTACAAATCACACTTGACAGGAGGGAGGAGGCTCACCTTGTGGGATGACGCTGGTGGCCAGCGCACCGGTGGCTTGGTGGCACACGGGTCGACGCCTCAGCGGTCGCTGGAGAAGACGGCGGGATCGCGGGAGCCGGAAGCCTCGGCGGTTGTTGGAGCGAAGGGCGACGGCGAGCCGGCGGCATCCTGGGAGTGGAGAGGCACCAGAGCGGGAAGCTGGGAGGAGACAACAAGTAGAGTTAGGTCTCTCTAGCTCACATGACGAAGGAAAGGGGATGACTGGAAGAGAGGTGGGCTGTTGGCCTAATTAGTCAGCTATTTTTGGGCCGAAATAGGCAAAATAGTATATGATAGAAATTGTTTTCTCAAAATTCTGGGTGGGCCACATGCATCCTACCCTCTAACAATTTGAGATTTCTAAGGAGATAAAAAGATATGCAGAAAATGATACCAAAATTCAGAACTGTACAAAGCAGTTCTATGAGACAAGTGCACTAATTGAGACAGCAATTTCAGTAGGTTGTATGGATTGACTTGATGACTTTGAATTTGAAAAGAGCTTCATTTATGAAGGACATGACGAAAGGAAATTGCCCAATGACAATGTTTTCAGATGTAATGGACCAAAATAGAACAATGCATGTTGCAGAAAGGGTTAAAGGCATGTCAAAGGTATTGAACAATCCGGTGCTTTTTTACGGTTTTATGATGCATCTAAAAAGTTACTCCTAGTGTACAAGATGGCATAAGATGGAAAATAAAACAGAAAAATAGCTTGATCAGCTTTGTCACAAGCACAAAAGGGAAGAACCACTGAACCTTGCAAATAATGATTACTAAGCACAATAATAAACTAGCAAGCATCAGACAATCTATGCGATAGTGATAACTATGAAAGGAAGAAGGTAACTAGCATGCAAATGAATGTTTACCACTTGACACTGTCGGCAACGATAATAACGATGGTGGAAAGTTGCAGTATGCTTCTGATGGGTGGGGACATGAACCACACACCCTCTCGAGCTGAAATGTGTCGACGTCCCGCGTGTAACAACCTTGCTTGACTGACGAGTTTCCGACATAATATAGGAGCAAGTGCCTACCCACCGCACCCTTGATCAAGGACCCAGATTCCAGCGAGAATGGCTCATTCTCCATCTGCCACCGGGTGGAACTCCCACCATTGTTTCGCCAGACGGTATAAATACGGCGATCTGTGTCAGGTTTAGGCACAAACATCACAGTCATGCCTTGGCCTGCCTCCACTATGGCCACATCATCGCCCGGTTGTCTGGCACAGGGTGGGTGGTCAACCATGGAGAACTCCAACGTCCGGATGTCAAGCACGAGCAATTTTTCACTGGTACCTGAAACCCAGTAGAAGCAACCATGTGCGTAATGGCGCGACACGAACCAAAACTTCCACGTCGATAACGCAAAGCCAGGTAACGAGTCGATGTGGATCAGGGATGTAATGGCTCGCCATTGCCCTGTGGAGGAAGAGAAACAGCGGCCATCGGCTTAGTTTTGAGCAGCATCATCCAGATCACTCTGAATGACGTCCCCTCAGTAGTAGCAGCTGCCTCCTCGTCGTCGCCGGGAGGGGCGAGGAAGGATTCGCCGAAGCACGGCCCTTCAGTCGCGAGCGCGACAACGATCGAAATGGCTAGGTCACCGGGGACCGGGGGGAGCAGGAGATACTGCCGGTGCAAGGGGTCGCACACCACCATCTCCTTGAAGACGGATCCGAGCTCGTCGTGACGGCTGGGTCTGTCAAGGAAGACGCGGCCGTCGCTGACTTCCCGCATGGACCAGTCCAAGGAAGACCCGGGGAGGAACTCGAAGTCGAAGTCGGCAGCTTTGGCGACGGCGCGGGCAGCCGGGCGGAGGGGTGAGGCGGTACCGCGCGGTGGAAGCCGCTGTAGTCGAGGAAGCCGAGGAGGGGCGCGGGGTGGAGATTGCAGAAGCGCCGGAGGAAGGCGCGGTTGGCGACGAGACGGCGGAAGGAGACGCAGGCGGCGGAGGCGCGGATAAGGTCCTCTGGGGTGGGAAGGCGGAGGAAGATATCCGCCAGGAGCTTGTCGGGGATCGCCGACAAGGCCATCTTCCGACCGCTCTCCGGCGTCGGTGCAGGCGGCGGCGGCAGCGGCGGTGTGGGAGTTCGCACGAGGTTGTGTGTGCGCGCTGCTGCGAGTGAGCCGACGACATAAAAATTGAGCCCTGCGAGATGTGTAGCCTGAACACACGGAGTGGGCCGTAGCTGGCCTCCTACATCGACACTCCGGACTGGCTGGCCTATATAATCCAGTACAAGCGATTTGCATTACATATGTTCGGTTTTCTCAAATTATCGGTTGCAGTAAAAAGGATATTAAGAACACTGAATTTTGAAAATACAATGAATTTTTAAAATGCTCACAAATTTTAAACAGTTTTCATGATAGAAAAATGTTCTCTAGGTTAGATATCTACTACCCCTAGAGTCCAACTAAGCATGTTAGCCGTCTAAAACGATCTAATGGCCTAAAATCTCTACTAACAAAAAATATCGGTAACGAAACCCGCTACCGCTTTGTCTCTCTCCAACTTCTCGCCATCCACACGCCCCCTTCTCGCCAACTGCTCGGCACCACCTGCCGCCAACCTCTCGGCCCCGCCACCGCCGCTCACGCCCCAACCGCCCCTTCACGCCGCCAACCGACGTGAGCAGACCGACGTTGGCGGACCAGACCGGGGGTTGGCGCCCACTGCTTTTCTGGGACTACGGCCAAACGCCGCCGTGAGCAGAGGCTGCACACGCCCCCGACACTGGTGGCCGAGCGACCGACGCCGGCGGTCGATCGGCAGCTCCGCAGGGGGGGCTTAGCAGCACGCCCCCGACGCCTCGGCCTGGGACTGCCGGTGTTGTGGTTCCTGGCTGCCCTGGGGTTGGGGTTGCTGACTGCCGACACCGACGCCGAGGCCTCCGGCCCAGATGTTGCTGCCTACTGGGCATGCAAACTGATGAATCCTCCCGTGAGCCACCATGCATCTTCAATTGTTAGATTAATACAATTCGCAAGCTTCCCTGTTATCTTCAAGAGGTCGAGTAGTGACTTCAAACACATTGTCTCTATATGAAGTATAAGATCGGCCATGAATTATTCTCTTATTACTGCGACAGGAAAGAAATTGGGGCAACTATGTGTCACCTTCCACATGCCCAAGAAAATATACACCTTCGTAGGCACGAATGTTATACAATTTACGCTGAGTAATAAAAAACATGGCCGAGTTTGATTGATTTCATCTATTTGTTACTTCACTTTTTGTTTTTATGTGTTAACTTTTAGTTTCAGTTGTGAGTTTTGAAGCACAACTATTCCAGATTGTTCTACTACTATTTGAACGTGCTATAATGGTGTTTCAGTTGCTTGACACTGACAATATTGTATTAATGAAAATAGATCTATTCAGTGAATTTTTGTGATTAATTTTTAAACCTGCATAATGGTATGCATAGACTATATATCTCTACAAATAGCATGGTGCTTTCTGCTTTATGGCTTCATCAGGAAGATAACTTGGATGATCATTTAGCAAAAACAAATCATGACTTCCTGCTTATTTCATACTTGAAGATAATTTGAGTGATCATGTAAGAGAAGATGCCTTCTTCTGCTTATGTTCCAAACATGAAAATAGGCGCAGCTATAATTGAGAGTTTATCCAGACCTTCATTTATCTGCTCAGCTATATGTGACATGTTCCAAATATACGGAGTGTACTCCTGCATCAGATCCATTAACTATATGTTTCTTGTTACAAATTTCTATTTACAGATGGACAATCATAATCCAGGCGCTTCTCTGTCGGGAACCGGGGAACGTTCCCCATTTACAGACCCGACGAACGCACCAGTTAATGTTCATGGGAATGAAAATCCCACGTGTCAAAATCTGCGAGAAAAAAAAATCAAAGGGTGCTCAAAGTTGGTATGCCCGACTGTCCGATGAGAAAAGAGCGGAATACCACCAGAAGCGACATACATTATACAAAGAAAAGAAGGCGGCAGCGAAGAAGACAGCTAACCACGAGCAAGTGTCGCAAGCACCTGCTTCTTCCTTGATGGGTGTGCAACGTACCCCTTTGAGCAACATAACCAACACACTCGATGATGGTTCGTTCGTTAACTTCGGGCCTACTGTATCAATGGTAATTATATCAACAGTAATGTCTTTCCTTTCATCTTGTGTCGTAGGTATATGTACGGCTGCAACCTCGGTGAGTACTAACCATCAGACCGAAGATATGAGTGTTCGATGCAAGAAGCGAACAGTGACAACGGTTCCTGACACGAAAGTAGGCACAACTATACTTGAGAGTTTATGCAGGCCTTCATTTATGTGCTCAGCTATATGTGACGTGCTCCAAGTAGAGGTAGTGTACTCTTGCATCAGATACATTGACTATATGTTTCTTGTTACAAATTTCTATTTACAGGTGGAGGATCATAATCCAGGCGCATCTCCGTCCGCAACGGGGGAACGTTCCTCGACGAACACACCAGTTCATGTTCATGGGAATGAAAATTCAAAGGGTGCTCAAGGTTGGTATGCCCGACTGTCAGAAGAAGGGCGTTATCTTGTCTGGTCGTGAAGTTGTTCATTCTCACTTCAACATACAACTAACCTCTGATAAAAAAACTTCTGGAAGAGGTACAATTCTTGCTGATCACATTGTATGTTGCTATGTTTTGATTCTTCCTGGTTTATCATGAGCTTGGACATTGATAATCTGAATTGAGCCATGCGTTTTCACCTCCTAAAGCTGATATGTATCTGAATTCTTTGTTGCATGTTTCAGGGTCAGGGTTGAGATGAGGCATGTATTTGAGTTTTCAAGCTATATGGCAAGGCGTGTTTCTATCCAGAGTTGTTATGTTTAGTTAATGGAATAGAGATATACTAGGTATTTCAGAAGGAAATATGCATACAATGCTAAATGTAACTATTTTATGTCTCACTATAAGACAGTGTCAGCTGCATATACATTTTGCAGTATTACAGAGTTCTATAATGGGGTCTCTTGTATGCTCAGTCTTCCTTGAATTTCTTCTACCATAATAGTCTACTGAACAATAAAGCACAATAGCTGCTACATCATGCTGTGTATATTAACATGTTGCTATATACTCTATGTTGGTGTCATTTTGACATTCTGTATTTTGTTTTGCTATGGTAGTATTTGACTCCTTTTTTGTGTCATACAGAACACCCAAAATGAGATAAAGCTAAAGGCAGAGACCTAATTTAATGAGTTGGGAGGCATGTGCAAGAGGGAGGGGTGAGATTAGGGCTCATGGGCTATTCAAATAATCACAAGGACGTGTTTTGGGTGCGATTTGGGGGCTTTACCTTTCACATACTTAGGAATACCAATCCACCATCGTAAGCTGACAAACAGAGAATGGAAGTGCATCGATGACCGATTTGAAAAGAAACTGAGTTGCTGGAAGGACAAGCTCATGTCATACGGAGGCCGACTAATTCTGATAAATTCGGTTCTCACGAGTATGCCTATGTTTCTTTTGTCGTTCTTCGAAAGTCCCAGTTGGAGTTAGGAAAAGACTGGACTTCTATCGATCACGATTCTTTTGGCAGGGTGATGAACTAAAAAGAAAATACCGTCTAGCCAAATGGGATATCATCTGTAGACCGAAAGACCAAGGGGGTCTTGGTATTGAAAATCTTGAAGTTAAGAACAGATGTCTTCTCAGCAAGTGGCTGTGGAAGTTATCAAGTGGGACTGATGCCACTTGGGCGCAAATCCTCCGAAGCAAGTATCTTCAAACCAAAACTTTGTCTCAGGTGACAGTAAGGCCGACTGACTCACCCTTTTGGAAAGGGCTTATGAAAGTTAAACTATCCCTGTTTAATAGGACAAAGTTTATTATTGGTAACGGTGCTAGTACGCGATTCTGGGAGGATACTTGGCTCGGAGAGACACCCTTGGCCATTCAATACCCGTCTTTGTATCGTATTGTTCAACGACGTGAGGTGTTTGTTGCAACGGTACTTCAATCTATCCCCCTTAATATTCAGTTCAGAAGGGCGCTAGTGGGCAGTCGTTGGGAAGAATGGCTCCGTCTAGTAAGCAGACTGATGGAGGTTCAGCTTTCTCAACAACCCGATGAACTACGCTGGAAGCTTACTACGTCTGGAGTATTTACAGTTAAATCAATGTATGTTGATGTTATCAATTCAAGCTCGATTCCTAGTTCCAAACATGTTTGGGCTGTCAAAGTTCCTTTGAAAATCAAAGTGTTTATGTGGTTTGTCCATAAACAAGTTATTTTAACCAAGGACAACTTGACAAAGCGTAATTGAACAGGACCTACTAGGTGTAGTTTCTGTGATCGGGATGAGACGATCAAACACCTTTTTCTTGATTGTCCGCTAGCCAAAGTTTTATGGCGGACGGTCCATATTGCTTTTAATATTACTCCACCGAGTTATGTCAACACGTTATTTGGAATGTGGCTTAACAGGGTAGAGCCCGAGTTAGTGAGACATATTCGCGTAGGAGTTTGCGCCTTGTTGTGGGCACTCTGGAATTGCATAAATGATTTGGTTTTTAACAGGACAACACGCATTCATTTTTTGCAGGTTATTTTCTGAGCCACGGCGTTGATCCGTTCTTGGTCGCTACTCACTCCGACGGAGGCCAAGGAGCGTTTGGTTACTGGATCTATCCGCTGGGAGATGGTAGCTCGGGATATCTTCAACCGGTTTGGATGGCGGTCATGTAATAGGATGGGCAATTAGTTTACCTATCTCTCTTTTGCCAGCCGGTTGTGGCGTCCTTTATTTGGCTAGTTTGTCTTCTAACCCTTTTGGCTCTGTGTGAGCTCTTTTTTTATTTTCTTTTGGAGTTTTTAAGACCTTGTTGGAACCTATTTATTTGTTTAATGAGATGGCCGTATGCATCGTTCTGATGCAAAGGCCGGGGAGTCCCCCCTTTCGAAAAAAAACAAGGACGTGTTTTCTTGAATTTTCAGTAAATAAAAATCCACAACCTCTCAATGTTATTCTTTTACTTGAGTTACCTAGTAAAGCATTCTGTTGAGACCTTTTGAGAAGTTGAGCTGAGTAAGGGTGGTAATTCTGTGTGCTAGGTGGGGTAGAAGTTGAGATCCTCGGAGTCGATATACTGACCATTTCTGAGTTTATAGTGCAAATGTGCAATACATTAAAACTCTCAATACAAGAAACCAAAAACTTGGTTGGAACTTGATATTCCCTTTTCAGTTGTTGACCATTGTTTTTCCCCAATTTTTTTGCCCCCATGCTATGCTTTAAGCGATTGAAACACGTGCCTTGGTCTCATTGATGTCATTATATGTCTTGTGAGTCAATTCCTTGTCGATGGCCAAGTTTGGTCCTTAATATCTATGCATGTAGCAGGTTGTTGCTTTTTATATTTATGAGCGGATTAATTATGTGCTTTGGCATTTGTATAGTTTTAGAAAATGTAGTGCATTTCAATTCCGTTCAGGCTTATCCCTTTGATATTATTTTGCTGCTGGTCACGCTCCTAATGACATTAGTCAATACATGTATCCACAGTTTTCTTGTGTTATGATTTATCTTTCCTACAACCAACACATTTATTCTCTTGGCCGACTTGTTGTTTGCATGCCTGACAGACATGCATCCATGGTGAATTGGTGATCTTAAGCCTGTCGAAGAACATGACAAAAGACATCCATGAATGATGGTGAACTTCCCTTTGTTTCTCCATTGCAACCCTGGAAGGTCGAGTGTTTTGGTTTTATAGCTAATACTATGTGTTTAGGAATTGATAAGTCAAAATGGGTAAGCATATCGTAGTATAATTATACTAAACAACAAATCTATAGATTAATTACATCTATTATTTCTATAAAGCAACTTGCAGTCCACCTTGCACATGTACCAAAAAAGAGTGGTTCCTGAGAGCATGACAACTTAAGCATTGTTTTCTTAGATTCTAACCTTTGAGCAGTGGTACTTTTAAAAACACGGCATAGTGATGAAAATGTCTTTCTTAGAAAATGAATTTATAATGCAAAGTTACGTTCTAATTTGCTCTAGCAGTGGAATTAATGAAGATGGGTTAAGAGTTGTGCCTTTTTAATTAGCATGCATTTATATATCAGGCTAGCTTTGAACTAAAATTTTGCCCTCTTGTTCAATGACTATCTATGAACTACATTGGTCTTCCATATGTTGGTCTTCCTGAATTACATTGATCTTCCATATGTTGGTTGTGCACACATGACACACAAGAGTCCTTTTCTACTTTATTTCCTTGGTTCACTGAGAATGGAAATATCACCTGAAACTTTTATGCATGTGCATCTTCGATAACCAGTTCTTCCTTGCAACTCACTTTTGATAAACAAATTGGCACATCTCAGATTGACATTTTATCTTGACATTTTTTTAGTTATCATTCAGTTGTTTTGTCACCAGTTACACAACAGAAAATCCTATAGAACTGGAATAAATTGTTCAGCTTCTGTTGTGCTAAAGACACAACATCTTCTTTTTGGCAATCAGTCAATTAGTCAAAATCAGGAAGTCTTCGTCCTGTGTGACACTACGACTAAGTATGATTATACTAGCAATGTAAAAAAGAAAATAATGATATGCTCAACTGAATTTTCTCTGATGTAAGGTGGTGTTGGACTCAAAAATGAGAGTGCAAAACCCCAGCAAGGCCCCCACATGGATCTGAAAACAGGTACGAAATAGACAAGCCACTGAACCTTCCTCCTGGTTTAGTGCGGCCAAACTTCGCCTTAGGCTTCTACGCGACACCAGCAAGCCGGGAAGTGCTGTAACAGTGGCAGCGCTCTCCCAGGCACTTGGGCTGCCCAGAACTCCTCCCCGCGGTCAGGCCATTCCCCTCAAAGTACAATCATCGCTGGCATGGGCCCTCCAGTGCCATGGTCTACACTGATCGCTAGAAAGCACCACATGCAGAAGCTGCAGGTGCGACGACGTTCACCCGTGTTACTGCAAGATTTGCGATTGTTGGAGGCTTCACAAGTTGCAGAGCTGGCACTGCCAAGGGAACAAGTGCTCCCACTGCCAAGGGTACAAGTGATCCCAGCAAGTACCCCCAAACAATCGGCGTCAAAGAGGCAAGTTCCGATACTGCTGCCAATGCCTGCAATCTTTGTAGACGTGTGAGCTCTCTCTCACTGCTATGTAATTTTGAAATAGTAATGTTTATTTAGACTCTATAAGCCATATAATGAGATGGATGTTTGGTTGAAGGAATTGAAATTGGTAACCACCTACAATAATTGATGACAAATATGTTCGCTGGAGTTCTAGTCGTACCATTTTTTTTTGTATTACAACATTCTTAAACATCTTTATTGCCTCTCTTATGTTAATACATAAATATTTTTGTTTGTTTTGTTGATATATATTTTTCATAGGAAACATGATGATTTTCCAATCAATAATACAGGCATTTGCACGTGCACGATTACTAGTAAAAAAAAAGTGTATCACGGTTCCAAAAGGTATCCTCAAATTTTAAAAACTTTCTGAATTTTTAAATGTACTCGTGCATTTTTACAAAATATTCTTAAATTTTAAAATATTTGAACTACTTTTTAAAATAAAGAAAATATGTATAAATAGGTAAAAACATGAGGAAAACCGACGGAAGAAAAGAAATAGAAAGAAAAACACCCAACATAATAGGCAATAAATACAATAAAAAAACACTACCAAACAGTAGGTAAACTCATTTTTGGAGAAATCGCTCTTGTTCTTGGCCTCCTATCGGGCCTGACAAGGCTATTTTGCACTGTGCAATTCACCGATAATTCAAAGCATCAAGTAGGAAGGTTTGGTGCTAATCCTAGACTAGATAGTATGAAGGTGCAACCAACAACCCAGGAGCATAAGTTACAGGAACAATTAAGTTGGAGATTTGAATATGCCTTTTCTTCTACTCTAAATGGGCAAGTGCACTGCTTTCAAATGACTCAGTGTTGTCTTCTATGCATGATTTTTTCACACTTTCAACAAAGCTGGCATGTTACCATTAGACCTATAGCCATTCCATCATGCAGCTCTGGCACAAATTGTCGAAGTCGAAGAAAATGGGGTTCATGTGTGGTACCTTCAGAAACACTTCCATTTGATGCCAAAATTTCTTCAAAAACAAAACACGCCCACCGGAGATCAGACATGAAGGAGAAGTCACAACAACTAGAAGGTAACTCACAGAAATCAGATGAATACTGAGAAGCGATTGAACTAGCAAGCATAGAAAAGACAACACCCACTAAACCATGCTAAAAAAATTTAAATAATACATTTTAAAAAAAATTACAGAAATAATACGTAGAAAAAAGAATTTACAAGAATAATACACCGTCGGCCCACTGCAGGCCGACTGAGCCCAGTCGGCCCACAGCAGGCCGATCGGCTATCAGGAGGCCGACTGCAGGCCGGGCAGCCACGCGGCGGCCTGTGGTTGGTCGTGCCACGTCGCGAGGGGGGAGGCAGCGGCCTGTCGGCGTGGTGTGCCCCTGTCGGCGTCCTGCCCGCCGATCGGCCACCTAGTGGCCGACAGGGTGCGGCCGACCTGACGCGCGCTGGCCAGCCCGCCCTTATCCTCTCCTTCTCTCTTTCATGCATTATTTCTTCTCCCTGCCCGCCCATATCCTCTCCTTCCTCCATTATTCTTCTCTCGTGGCTCTTTCTGCTGTGTTCTTCCTCCTCCTCTCTCTACAGAAAAATGGCACACATTTGTACACCTAAATAAGCTACATTTTCGCGATTTTGGCACCGTGAATGGGTTCAACTCATTTAGGGCAGCGAAAAGAGGTGTCGATCTACTGACGGGGTAGCTCGTGGTGGTCGTGGTGAGCATTTTGGTGGAGGTGGTGGTGGTGAAGTTGGGGCAGTGTTCGTCGTTGGGGCAGTTGGGGTGGTGAGGTGGTGGTGGTGGTGGAGGTGGTGGTGGTGTTCGTCGTTCGTCGTTCGTCGTTCGTCGTTCGTCGTTCGTCGTTCTTCGTTCGTGGTTCTTCGTTCTTCGTTCGCACGCACGCTTCAAGGGTATATTTCAGCCCTCATTTTATTTTTCGTAGGTGCTCTGGGATTATAAGTAAATATTGTTATTTGCCGCGGTAGTATACGTAAATATTTGTGTGCGATTATTGTTTTTTGGCCCGGTAGTATACGGAAATATTGTTATTTGCCCCGGTAGTATACGTAAATATTATTCGTTCGCACGCACGCTTCGTTCTATGTGAAAATAAATTTATGTGCGATTATTCGTAATATAGATGTAGGTGTGTGAATTGTATTAGTTGTTAGTGGGATAATAAGTTGTTGCTTAATACTTGACACGTACACAGGTGCGGGATAAGAAGTTGGAAACATGAATAAAAAGTTGGAAAGAAGAGACAAGTTTTTTTTTTGAAGAGTTGGGGTCGGCATGTGCATAGCAAAACAAATAATATTACATGTTAAAAAACGATGTTAAAAATAGAGTTGGAAACATAATAAAAATTTAAAAAACGATGTTAAAAAGAAGAGTTTGAAGAGTTGGGGTCGGCATGTGCATAGCAAAATGAATAATATTACATGTTAAAAAACGATGTTAAAAAACGAATAAGAAGTTTTTTTTTTTTGAAGAGTTGGAAACATAATAAAAATTTAATAAGCAAGCAAAAAATAGGAAAAGTAGAACTACATGTTAAAAAACGTTTCAGTCCTTACCCGATGCGAATATGAAGCGGATTACCCGCTAACCTTTATTATGCGTATTTTCTAAAGTTTAACCCATAACAAGCAATGCCACGCTGTTTTTTTTTAAACGGCCACGCTGTAGTTTATCAATAAAACTTCTTAGCAAGGAAGAATTTTACATGATCGTAGAAATAAGACGCATGCCTTTTTCTAAATTATTTTAACATAGATTAAAATAAAAAATACATCAACATGGCCATATAATTCAAATAAACTGAATTATCATATTTGTCGGTTATATTATTATTATTATTCGAGGCCTATTTATTATTAGTAAACATGGGCCTATTTATTATATTATTTACTATGGTCCTGGTAATATATATATAGACATGTCTAATACTTGTATTTCGATGTTGAAAAAAAATAGGTGAGTCGAGATGTCCGATGTAGTGAAGTTGAGATTTTACTATGGTCCTGGTACTGTCCAAACAAATGAGTTGGGAGCAGATCTGAGTGAATTTACTCACATAGAGGTTGCAATCAGCGCACCACAAACATGGTCTGTTAGTCAGTTGAAAGAATGGATTGCGGCAAGTTTAGGTCTTGATACTGAAACAAACACCGTCGGTGTTCATGCATTGTGGACACGGTCAAGTTCAAAAATTTACTTTTATTTGAGGCCAATAGAGGGAGACTCCGATTGGGTGCGGTGGTTACAAGGTTGTGAACGAAGGGGATGCAATCATGTTGCTTTAGTGCTTCCCGTCGTGAAGGAGGTCACTGCACATGAAGGGGAGGGTGGCTACGAAGGACAGAGCAGTCATGTAGAAGGAGGAAATGCTTATGGTTACGACCAAGGACAGAGCAGTCAGGTAGAAGGAGGAAATGCTTATGGTTATGAACCAGGGCAGAGTAGTCAGGTAGAAGGAGGAAATGCCGATGGTGATTACAATGGCGAGGTGGACGCTGACGAGGTAGATGGGCACATGCAGAACCAGATGGAAGAAGAAGACACCGATGTTGAAAGGGGTCATGCCGATGATTCTGACGAGTCAGATGAAGAAGAAAATGCAGAGGAGGTCCCGAATCCTGCATGGTGGAATCATGACTTATCATCTGCAATGACCGTGAATGATGGACATGATTCAGCCTGGCAATATCACCAGAACAATATTGCGACGGGTGCTATGTATCCGAACAAGCAAGCCCTGAAGGATGCAATAATTAATTGGGCAATGTCCACGCAAAGGGTTTTCAAAGCTGAGGTGTCCAGTCAGAAATTCCTCACAATGGTATGCAAGAATGCAGATTGTCCCGCAAGGGTGCACGGCTTTCTCCCTAAGTATGGCACAAGTTGGGTGATAAGTGACTTAGTTAATCACACTTGTCTTATTCCCTGCATCCCTCAAGATCATGCCAACCTTTCATCCACGCTTATTGCTCGACTGTTTTACGATGAGATAGTGCAAGGCAAAGCTATGGAAGTGAAGGCAGTGCAGACAAAAGTGTTCGCCAGGTTGAAGTACAGAATTTCTTATGGCAAGGCTTGGAGGGCTAAGCATGCAGCGCTTGAGAGGAGATTTGGTTCTTATTTTGATGCATATGACTCTGTTGTCCACCTCCTCCACACCCTGCAGCAGCGGAATCCAGGCACCTATATCGATATCCAAGACATGTTCATGCCAGAGTTCCCAACTGTGAGGGTTTTGCATCGTCTCTTCTTCTCTTTCGGTGTATGCATCGAAGCTTTCAGGCATTGCCGACCGGTGATATGTGTTGACGGTACTTTTCTCACAGGCAAGTACAAGGGTCAGATACTGACAGCCATAGGTCAAGACGGCCAAAATCAAGTCGTCCCACTGGCATTTGCTTTTGTGGAGAGTGAGAACATTGAAAGTTGGACATGGTTCTTCAGGCAGTTGAAAATATCAGTTGTCAAGGAGAAGCCGAATGTGTGCATCCTTCATGACAGGCATGCAGGTATACTCAGTGCGATAAGGACACTGACAAACCCAGGCCCTGAGGAACAAGTTCCATGGCAGGACTTGCAGAGCCGTTGGTGCATGCGCCATCTCGGGGCTAATTTCTTCTCGCAGTTTAGAAATAAGAACCTGATGAATCTGTTCAAAAAACTCTGCAAGCAGAACCAGTTATGGAAGTACAATTTGATACGCGACAGACTTAATGTGTGCACGCAGAGACACGTGAGGGACAGGAAAGCTGCAAGAGATGCAGCGGTGAGGGCACATGTTGAAGCAGTAGCTGCACAGTTGGCAACAGGAACAGCGGCCGTGGAGGAGGAGGCTGTTGGGCTATGTGACCTGCCAGGCTTTGACCCACCTGGTACAAGGAGAAGGCTCGGGAGGTCGATTAAAACCTTCGAGCAGTGGATAGAGCATGAGCCTCTGGAGAGGTGGTCTTTGCTACAGGACACACATGGAGCAAGGTACGGTGTCATGACAACGAACCTCGCGGAAACATACAACTTTGTCCTCAGAGGAAACCGGGCATTGCCACTTACAGCCATCGTTGAGGGTATTTTCTATGGCACCGTCAAGTATTTCAGAGACAGACGTCAAATAGCAGAGCAGCATATCTTGAACAACCCAAATACACGGTACTGTGAAAGAGTCACGAAGTACATGGACAACAAGATGCAAAAAGCTAGGTCACACACTGTAGTCGCCATCGGTAATCAAGAAAGAAGGTTTGAAGTCCGCTTAGCCAACAACAAATTCGGATGTGCAAATGAGTTGATGACGCATGAGGTGAAAATTGGCAATGAAGCCTGGCCAACGTGTGAGTGCACATGCAATAAACCGAAATTGCTTCACCTACCTTGCTCACATGTACTTGCTGCTTGCGGGCAGCTTGGAATGGACGCAATATCGTTTGTGTCTCCATATTTTCTGAAAGAAGCTGTCCTCAATACCTGGACAGGTGAGCTGATGGGTTTTCGAGCAATGGGTAATTTCAACAGCGTCAACCCCGCCGATAGGCGTTACATTCCAAACCCAGAGCATATGCGTACAAGTAGAGGCAGACGGCAGTGTCAGCGCATCCGAAATGATATGGATGAATCTGAAGCAGGAGGTCCGACTAGGCAATGCATTCTATGCAATGAATTTGGCCATAGGGACACTAATTGTCCCACTTTCGTCACTGGGCGTGGACGAGGCAACCGGGGAAGAAGAGGAGGTAGAGGTAGTAGAGGAGTAAGGGCGAGAGGAAGAAGCTAAGCTAGCACTAGTTTGTTCTGAATTTATATTAAGTGTGTTGTGGCACTATGTTCTGAAATTTGTATTAAGTGTGGCACTATGTTCTGAAATTTGTATTAAGTGTGGCACTATGTTCTGAATTTTTATTAAGTGTGACACTATGTTCTGAATTTTTATTAAGAGTGCCACTATGTTATGAATTTTAATTAAGTGTGCCACTATGTTATGAATTTTAATTAAGTGTGCCACTTTGTTCTGAATTTTAATTAAGTGTGCCACTTTGTTCTGAATTTTGTAAGTGCAGGAATGTCGGGATTGTGGTTGCTGAATGGGGACATTGATAAGGGTCATCGTGGTGCGATATGGTATGAGCGCAAGCTTGAGCCTCTCGTCACTCGCACTCCTAAGGAAAACTGGAAGATACACTCAGGATGGCTTCAGCGGTACGTGCTTTATAAATTTTCACACTGACATGCATATTAATGGTTGAAATGGGAGACAGTAACTGAAAAGTTCTCTGATGAAGGTTGAAATGGGCCGGCCTTTTACCTTTCGCGCGTCTGGTTGAGTATCCCGGGTGAGAAACGCGTCGCCATCGATGGGTCTTTGCTGAGCTGCTTAGTGGACCGTTGGAGGCCAGAGACCCACACGTTTCACTTCAGATGGGGAGAGATGGCTCCTACTCTGGAGGATGTGTCACTTTTGCTCGGTCTACCGTTGGCAGGTCATGCCGTAGGACCGTTGGACGCACCGGCTGGTTGGGAGCGAGCTCTCACAAAACGTTTTCACGGTGTTTTTCCGGATGCTCCCGATCCGGTATGGGAGCATCACGGACCTAAGTATGAGTGGTTGCTAAATTTCCGGGTAATTTCCCCTACCTATTCTCTTCAAGTTATCGCGCATAAAGTTGTACAGAAAATAATTGCGGCTTACTAAAACTTTCTCTTCGCTTAATGCAGATCCAGAACTTCCGGGCGCCCTTGACTGCGGAACAGATCACTCGGAGCCTCGAGGCCTACTTACTGTGGCTTTTCGGCAAGGTGATGTTCACGGAGAACCATGTCACCACTATCAGCGCCCTCTACATCCCTATGGCACTCGAGATAGCGAGCGCTCAGACGGCGGATCAGATCAGACAGAGGAGTTGGGGTTCGGCGGTGTTAGCGGCTACATACCGAGGTATGTGCAACGGTTGCCAGCTTACATCGAGAAAGCCAGCCCTTCTTGGATGCCCTCTATTCCTACAGCTGTGGTCGTGGGAGAGGTTCTCTATAGGGCGACCAGATGTACGGGTTCATGAGCCTATAGACGCCATGTTTGATGTTGAGGGCATCGACATGCCTACTTTCGGTCTGTGTTGGACTCGTCGCAAGGTATGCACCGTGTTGTAGTTTAATGCAACTTTTTCTGCACAAGAGATCGATCGATGCGAGCGGCTACTAACTTTTATTCTCTGTAGAGACACTTTGCTAGTGATCAGACCAGGAAGGCGTACACAGCATTGAACGAGCAGTTCGATGCGTACACCGGGGTAATCTGGCAGCCCTACACGGAAGCAGCCATACAAGCGAGATACCCTGCTGGTATGTCTGTGCTATGCACAAGGGACCGAGATTACTGGATGACAAAATCGAAGATCATCTTCGATGTCTTCGTCGAGGAGATGGCACAACAGAGGGTTATGAGGCAATTTGGTCTTCTGCAGTTGGAGCTACCTCCCCCTATAGAGAACCCGGTGCCAGCACACATCCACAGGTATTAACCAGTTTTTCAATGTTGCATTTTCTTTCATAGTACTCCATTCGAAGCTTTAGGTAATTGTTGAACACACACCACAATTTTAGGACGACAAGGAAGGGCATGAACAGGACAACTGCTGAATGGCTAGCTAGACTAGAGCCGTATGTTATAGAATGGGAGACAGCAAACACAAATCTATGGCACGAGAATCACAATTTCGATCTCGATGAATTCAATCTCTATTTGCGGCGCTACATGACCGGAACACGGTTACGCATTGTTGAGTACTCCCACCCAGAGGAGTTACCGGATCCTACTCCGTCGGATATGTACATGATACTTCGGGCTCTAGGCAGTACGCGGTAAGATATTTTTTCTTTACGTAATGTTGTCACATACTTCGACGTGCAAGAGACAGACATTATTAATCGTCATGGAAATTTGCAGGCTACCTTGACACGCGAACTGTACGACGACGTGACCACCTTCGGACGATCACTATCGTCTGGACCTCTTCTTCAACATCGTCCAGTGGTACAGCCCTTCTTGGAAAGAATTCAGAATAAGATACGGACTGTGTACGAGGCTATCACGTGCACCCGGAGAACCGATGTTGTTCAGCACGAGCAGGAGCAGCCGCGTCACTCCATGCAACGACATCAACCACGTCCACGCCTAGCACAGCAGCCGACAACGAGGCCACCCCGTCCTGACCAACCTGGCAGTTCTACGTGGCACCCGCAGCACTATGGTCCCACGTCGAGCTTCGTGTTTTCTCCACAGCCACAGCAGCACGGTCCCTCGTCCAGTTTCGTGTTTCAGCCAGAGCAGACGTCACACCCAGCAGGTATGTGTCTTCATATTTATTGTTTTCAATATTAATTGACGCGACCTCATTCTTCATGATGAACCGTTCCATCGCGTAGGGGCCTATGGATATCAGGCATCTATGTCGGCATCACATGATACGTGGGGGAGTGATCAACATCCCGAGGACAACATACAGGCTCAGATGTCGCAGCACACCCAGTGGATGAACATGTTTTCGACTCCTCCACCAGGCCCCACACAGGATACACAGCATGACCAGGGAGAGTCTGAGATTCCTCCTCGTCACGTTAGGGCACCCGACAGGTTGGGATGGTCCCCGATTCCAGATCCGCCTCCCCGCCAGGCCAGACGTCGTCACTGACGCTTCTATGTATCTGTATCAGTAGAGACATTACCATCTATTTCTGTGTAAGACTTATGTCTATTCTATGTATGAGACAAATGACTATGTACTTATGTACGAGACATATGCCTACTCTATTTTAGTACTCTGTTATCGGAACTACAAGATCGTATGTAGATAGAACATAATATTCATACAACGAGACATTGCAAGCAAATAGATAGAACTACATCTAAATTAAATGGTACGTAACTTAACTCACAACATACAGCATAAAAACTAGATGAAGTCATCATCGTCATATGTTCGCGCCAACTTTTTCCCGCCATATGTTCGCGCCAACTTTTTCCCGCCACCCGTTTCCCGCCACCCGTTTCCCGCCACCCGTTTCCCTCCACCCTTTTCCCGCCACCCGTTTCCCGCCACCCGTTTCCCGCCAACCCTTTCCCGCCATATCGCAGCCGTTCTTTCCCGCCATTTTCTCCTCTCTACCTATAAAACCCCCTTCAGACGGAGCTGCATAAGCATTGCAGTGCGCTGGTGGTAAATTGGAGCACTGTGGTGGAGGTGAAGCTGTTGTTCGTCGTTCTTCGTTCGAGCCGGAGCACCGGCAGTTTGGTGGCCGCCGTTCGTCCTTCATCCTTCACACGCACGCTTCAAGGGTATATTTAAGCCCACATTTTATTTTTCGTACGTGCTCCGGTCGTTTTTGTTAATATATTTAGATGTCAACTAATTAATCTGTCAATATTTGTAGTTGCTACGGCAAATATTCGTAATATAATTGTAGGAGGGTGAATTGTATTAGTTGCTCCGTTAATATTCTGTAATATATAGCTTCGTAATATATAGACATGTCTAATATTTGTTAGTGGGGATATTAAGGGGTAGGGTAGGTACTCAATGCGATTTGTGTGTTGCAGATGGCTGAGAGTACTCAGTGGGTGCTTAGCCCTATTGTTCATGTCCAAGGCTTGTCTCCAAGTGTTGTGCAAGTTAGTGAAGTGGACCTCACTTTTGATTGGTTGAAGACTAAATTCATGTTGAAGCAAGGGTTGAAGGAAGACGATTTTGTGTACTACGTCAGCAGGAAGCATTCAGATGGCCCTGGGGAAAGAAAATTGATTGACATAACTGATGATGGCAAGATTCAAGAAATGCTGAGCGAATGGGAATGGAAAAGGGTTGTTCAGTTGCATTGCTACAGGAAACCGAGTTATATGTGATGCATTTGTCATTCGAGATCCGCCTCCCCGGCAGGCCAGACGTCGTCATTGCCGCTCCTATGTATCAGTAGAGACATTACCATCTATTTCTGTGTGAGAACTTATGTCTATTCTATGTATGAGACAAATGACTATGTACTTATGTACGAGACATATGCCTACTCTACAAGATCATATTTAGATAGAACATAATATTCATACAACAAGACATTACAAACAACTAGATAGAACTACATCCAAATTAAATGGCACGTAACTGAACTCACAACATACAACATAAAAACTACATGAAGTCATCATCGTCATCCTCGATCGATGCAGAACTCTTGCCCTTCGACGATGAAGAACTCTTGCCCTTCGACGATGCAGAAACCTTGCCCTTCGATGATGAAGAACTCTTGCCCTTCGACGATGCAGAAACCTTGCCCTTCGATGATGAAGAACTCTTGCCCTTCGACGATGCAGAACCCGAAAGCGGCGGCATGAAGATATCATCTTCGTCCTCGCTCTCCTCAGTCCATAAACATGGATTATTTGCTGCAATCCTTCTGAAAGTTTCACTCTTCGGCACCACTACCTTCTTCCACCTGTCATGCAACCTAAGAAGTTCTTTACGTACCTCCTCATAGGTCCTTTCAGGCCACCCAGAACTACGTAATTGGTGAGCCAACTCATTCATTATGGTGTCACTACCGGTGAGTTCGTCCCATGGAACTATCCTATTATCCATCCTGAAATCGGTAGCTAGCCTCAGAAGAGTCCTGCTCATCCCAGGGTGAAAACTACGATCGAAAGGATAATGGGACATCTCAACTACACTACACTGCAATGCTTATCCAGCTCCGTCTGAAGGGGGTTTTATAGATAGAGACGAGAAAATGGCGGGAAAGAACGACTGCGGTATGGCGGGAAAGGTTGGCGGGAAATGGGAGGAGGGAAACGGGTGGCGGGAAATTGTTTGGCGGGAAATGGGTGGCGGGAAATGGGTGGCGGGAAAAGCGCAGTTTGGAAATGTCGATAACTTTCAAAACAAATGTTCATCACAATGGAAAAAGGTTCCCGCCTTTCAAAAAATGCATGCAATTTTTTAGAAAAATATGATAAGAAATGGTTCGTGCCACTAAATGAATGTACTACGTCACCTTTGCTGGAAATATTCTCGTGTTTCCAAAAAATATCCATGACATTCTACAAAATGGTACTCCCTTCATCTCATAATATAAGATCATATTACAATCAATATACTCACATATCACGTGGGTTAACAAATGTTTAGATGGATCATGACATTTTAAGAAAATATTCGCGTGTTTCTAAAAAAAGTTTATGAAAATTTCAGAAAAGCATTTTAAAAAATGTTGTGTGGTTTAAAAAAATGGTATTTCCATTAAAAATGTATTTGAAGAAATGTTACCATGTATTCATAACGTGTTAAAATATATACTTTTAAAAAATATTCGCGTGTATTATTAAAAATAGGCATGCACCAGTCGGCCCACAGCAGGCCGACTGAGCATAGTCGGCCCACTACAGGCCTATCGGTGTACTGCAAGCCGACTGGACCCTGTCGGCCAACTGCAGGCCGACTGGGCTTGAATCTGCTGGCCGACAGCCCAATCGGCCAGCAGCAAACTGATGGGCCTCCAGTCGGCCTGCTGTGGGCCGACTGGGCTCTGTCGGCCTGCAGTGGGCCGACGGTGTATTATTCTTGTAAATTCTTTTTTC
Source organism: Aegilops tauschii subsp. strangulata (assembly GCF_002575655.3). Classification (NCBI taxonomy): domain Eukaryota; kingdom Viridiplantae; phylum Streptophyta; class Magnoliopsida; order Poales; family Poaceae; genus Aegilops; species Aegilops tauschii. The sequence continues at coordinate 629,410,855 of NC_053036.3, read as the reverse complement.
TACGTATTATTTCTGTAAAAAAATTTTAAAAATGTATTATTTAAAAAAAATTAGCCTAAACCATGTAAGCAATAATTATGATCACAATAATGAACTAGCAAGCATCAGACAATTTGTGTGCTAGTGATAACAATGAAGATAAGGAGGTAGCTAGCATCCCAGAGAAAGTTTACCACTTGACACTTTCGGTGACAATAATAATGACGGTGGGAAGTTGCAATATGCGCGTGACTCGGCAGGAATGAGCCGTGAAACACATACCCTCTCAAGCTGGAAAGTTTTGACATCCAGCGTGAAACAACCTAGCTCGAGCAATGAGTTTCCGCACTGATACAGGAGCAAGTGCCTCCCTATTGAACCCATGAACGAGGAGCCAGAAGCTATTGAGATTGTCTTCTCCGTCTGCCACTGGGTGGAACTCCCACCATTGTCTCGTCCAATGGTATATCTCAGGAGAACTGTGTCAAGTCCATGATGGCTGACTTTGTCATGTGCAGGCACAAACATCCCAATCATGCCTTCCCCTGCCTCCACAATGCCCATATAACTGTGGAAACCACTAACTCTGGGTGGGCGGTCAGCCATGGTGAACTCCATTCTTCGGGTGTCAAGCACAGCGAATTTTCCACTCCAACCTGCAAACCAGTAAAAGCAACCATATGCATATTGCCGCCACGAAGAAATACCCATCCATTCCGACGAGAAGTCAGGTATAAAATTAATCCAACTCAGGGATGGAATGTCTCGCCACTGTCCGGTGCCGGAAAAGAAGACAAAGGCCACCAGCTTAGTTTGGTACTGCGCTAGGCAGATCACTCTGAACACCGTATCCTCGGCAGGAGGTGTCTCCTCGTCGTTGCCATCAGGGACTAGAAAGCTCTCGCCCCAGCGCTGTCCATATATCCGCAGTGGGTTCTCATCCGAAGCCGCTAGGTCATCGGGGATTGTGGGGAGCAGGAGGTACTCCCGGTGCAGGGGGTCGCACACCGCCATCTCCGCGAAGAGGGCGCCGGTGCGTCCCTTGCCGGCGCCATGCCGGCAGGGTCTGTCGAGGAGGACGCGGCCGTCGCGGACGTCCCGTACGGACCAGCTCCGCGCAGGGGAGGGGAGGAAGGCGAAGGAGAAGTCAGCGGTGCTGGCGACAGCGCGGGCCGCAGGCGCTGAGGGGTGAGGCGGTACGGCGGGGTGGAAGCCGTGCTGGTCGAGGAAGCCGAGGAGGGGCGGGGGGTGGAGTCTGCGGAAGCGTTGGAGGAAGCAGCCGTCGGCGACGAGGTGGCGGAAGGAGACGCAGACTGCCGAGGCGCGGATGAGGTCGGATGCGGCGGGGAGGCGGAGGAGGATTTCCACCAGGAGCTCGTCGGGGATCTCCGGCAAGGCCATCTTCCGGCCGCTCTCTGTCCCCTATGCTGGCAGCGGCGGCGGCTGTGTGCTGCGTAAGATGGCCGGAAGATGGTTCCACGGTGTAAATGGGCTGCAGAATACCCTACTTTAGGTTTTGAGTGTGGGCTGAAAAATATGCGTTGGAGTGGCGATGGCCGGTGTTTTGTTCAGGAAAGCCGGTGTTTTGTTCAGGAAAAAGATGGGCCGGTGTGAAGATGGGGTTATCTGACAAAAAAAAAGGATTCTCAAAAAAAAAGGAAAAAAGATGAGGCTAAGAGTTAGCGGCAACAAAAAAATAGTGCGTTACTCTGCGCTAGTTAGAGCCTCTCCAACAGTGGCTGCAAAAAACGCACGCGCGGTAAAATGAGATTTTAGCGCGGGATGGTTTCACGCGGGAAACGATTGCGTGCGCGGGGAAAAAGCGGGCGGTCGCGCGCTAGATTTGGTCCGCCGCTTCTGGCGCGCCTATAAAATGCAGTGTCCGCCACACACCGTTCCATCGCTATCCACATCGCCACGTGCCCTCTGCCGCTCTCTCCTCGCTCCCTCTACCGCTTTCTCGCCTCACCGCCGACGTGCCACCATGCCGTCGCGCCGCCGGGGAGCTTCGGGCTACCGCGGCGTCCGTGTGCGCCCGGCCGGCACCTACTCCGCCGAGATTCGGTCCGGCGACGTGTGCCTCGGCCTCGGCACCTTTGACAGCGCCCACGAGGGCGCCCGCGCGTATGACACTGCGGCGTGGCGCCTCCGGCGGTCCCGTTGGGACATGAACTTTCCGGACGTGGCGACGCGGGAGCGGGTGCAAAAGTTGGCGCTGCCCCGCGGCTTATCACCGACGAGGATTGCCGCGAGAACCGGAGGCGGGAGCGCCGTCTCAGCCTAGCCGAGATGGACGAGGAAGCCATGGGCTGTGGCGCCAACGCTTCCCGCAAGACGTCATCAACGAGCAACAGTTCTTCGCCGAGAGGAGGGCGGAGAGGTAGGAGAGGAGGACGGAGCGAGCCGCCTATCGCGAGGACAGGCGAACGCGGAAGGCAACCGCTGAATTCAACATCGCGCTAGGAGATGCGTCGTCTTGGGGCTCCAACGGCGAGCTGTTCCTTGACACCTACATTCAGACGTCGGAGGAGGACATCACTGAGGCGGAGTCCGAGTCGGAGGATGACGAGTAGTAGTAGTTTTTCGTTTTATCTATCTATCGTAGGAGGAGGCTATGAACTATCTACGCACTATCTATGTATCGTAGGAGGGGGCTATGAACTATCTATGCACTATCTATGTATCATAGGAGGAGGCTATGAACTATCTATCGTTTATCTATGTACTATCGGAGCCAAATGTGTATCGAATCGTAGTACAAAAAAGAAGAAATATAGCGCGTCTCCTGGCGCAGCTTGGGCGCGCTTTATTTTGTGGAGCCAGCGCCCGCCGCGCGCAAAAGCTGGCTCACCCGGCGCCATATACTGTTTTTTAGCATGCCGCGCGTTGCGCGTCTGTTGGAGATGCTCTTATAGCATTGCTATAGCGTATCCGGAAGGTGCATGCTATATTTGAGGAATTTTGCTAGCTACGACGCTAATCACGTTACAGTGCGCTATTTCAACGCTAAAATTTGTAGTGTATTATATCATTGTGGCATCATGAAAAAAAACCTGAAGGAGAGAAACAACAACCAAGCCCCAGCCGCCCAAAACTATCCCTTGGCCGCCACAGGCCCACAACCCACACCCCTGTCATTCTCAGTCTCAGATGGTCAGACCTAATGAACAACCGACCCTAATTCATTCACACTTCACATCTGAGCTATGAGACCACTCCCTACCCCTTCGCTTCAGACGATGACAGAGGGGTAGAGAGTAGCGTGGCCTAGTGAGCAGGGGTCCGGCTCGCCGCATGCCAGAGGTGGGGGACAAAGCTTGTCAGGGCAGGGCAAGGGGAGGGCCCACCAGATCCAGTGTGGGGCGGGATGCGCGGCGGCGGATCTCGCCGGCGCTAGTAAGGAGAAGAGCTGGAGGAAGGTGGCAGGGTAGGTAGGAGAGAGAGGGGGTGGGTGGCGTAGGAGAGAGATGTGGCGGGGCGGGGCGCGCCATGAGGTAGAGTACGCGGGGTGGCACTGGTCATGAGCGAGAGGAGGTGGTGCGCGGCGTAAGCGTGAGGCATTTTTTTAACAGTCAATGCAAACGGTGTTAACATGTGATGCCCCGTGGACCTGACCAGTGGGCTTGGTATGTCAAAGATTGGATTAAATCGCCCCAAACCAGTCGTTATTGTTTATTGGCAAAATTAGTAAGAAAATTGGTAGGTTTTTGGGACGCACAAAAAATGTGGTGGCAAATCTGAAAGTGAACTTCAAATGCGGTGTTTTTTTTAATTCACTTGTAAAAACTAGTCCCCGTCATCATCCTTGCTGTTAACTTCATTCTGCCATTGATTTTAGACGGGTTAGCATGGATGAAAGCTACACACACCACGGTTCATGGTGGCTGCAGGCTAGCTATCTTGCCACGTACGTAGTACTCCCTCCGTCTCAAAATTCTTGTTTTAAATTTGTCTAGATACGGATGTATATAAGGGAGTACTACGTATCTTGCCATTCTTATCGAGTCTCTTACGTAAGCCTAATATTTTTGTACTTCTTTTTTTGGAAAATCGTAAGCCTAGGTTGGAGTCTTTGTTTTTTCAAGTGAACGTCTGCTTGCCTGCACTGCATGCATGCGAGCTCGCGGTCATTGCTACTTACGTGTGCCAGTGACGGTCGGACAAGCAAACTAAAGAGAGATCGGAGATCTACTTCCCTCATATAACAAAGCTTAAATCCTTACCGTACGTAGTACGTATCATCGAGCGACCCACCGGCCGGCGGCAAAAGCAACTGCACCCAAACCCAGTCCAACACGAAAAGTTACTATAGGTTCTTGGCTTCTTGCCGTGTCGCGCACTCAATGGTACAGGAGTACTATCTAGACCCGATCGAGTCCTTTTTTATGCAGAACTTGTGCTTGCTTGCATGCGAGCTATGCTCGAGTCCTTTTTTAGGGGAACATATGCTTTGCTTACATGTGATGCGAGCTTCGCTGTTCCCCCATGACATTCATATCTACCCTTTCCAGGCGAGCCAAGCAAGCTCTAGGCTCTAGCTAGCAAACCGGTCGAGGAGAAGAGAAACCAGTCGACGGTTTCGCTAGCAAACCGATCGAAGAGAAACCACAGATCCACCACCCTACCACACCACGGACTAAAATGTCCTCTACCGGAGTAGAGCGGAGCGGCGCCGGAGCACCTAGAAACCGGAATGAGAAGCGGGAGCTCCATGGCTCGGGAGATGAGCTTGACGCTTTCTCGGAGGAGCTTCAACGGCGGCCAGAAGTAAGGATCAACGACATTGCGGTCGCCAAGGTGTACATCCTAATGGGCTTGAAAGGCGTGAGCGCCTTGGCGCTTTTGTGGGCCACCGTCGTCCTCCTCGGCGGCTTTGTCTCCGATCTGACCAAGACTGATTTTTGGTACCTCACCATCATCGGATTCGTGCAGGCTGCCGGGTTAGTGCTTGCATTCAACTCTCCCTTACTGTCGATGTTAAGCGTGGCATAAATTTCTTTCACGATTCCTGAAATAAGTCCCTTCAAAATAAAAAGGAAATTTCCTGAAATAAGTAGTGTACTAGTGTAAGTTATCTATCAGCGCACGCAATTTCCAAATATGTTCTATCGAAAAATTAAAAGGTGGTCATACTAGTGACTCTGGAGGCACACAAACCCTAGCCGCCGGTACCCGTCGCTCCTCCCTTCCTTCCCTCTATCGCCGCTGGAGAAAGCCGCGGGCTAAGCCCAAGCGGACGGCGACAGTGGGGGGGGGGGGGGGGGAATCACCTCCCTCTCATGGCGGTCGGGTGGCATGGGGAACCCAGACTCATGGGAGCGCGTCCCCGATCTGATCCACGATGGCATGGTGACTCCTGCCGATGGCGGTGTAGGTCGGCCATTTGGAAATGATAGGTGGGTGCCGCAGCGTGGATGTGGAGAAGTAGAGGGCTGGGTAGTGATGCACAGGGATGTCCGTGTGCGGGCCGGTCTCCATCCTGATTCGATCGGATGTGTGGTCGGGGGTCGGTGTGCTTCGTGCTCTCTGCTGGATGTGGACCATGACGTTCAGGTGATGGCCTTCCACGCGTGGGTGGTTGACCGGTGGCGCTACGGTCCACGTCTTTGTGGTGGTGACCCAGATCCAATCGGTTAGATGGTGGTGACTGCAGATTTTACTGCACCGACTTCCTATGGCTTCATGATAGTGGTGGTCATCGAAAGATCTTCAAGGAGGGTTCATCCGTCCTGACCCGGTGGTTGACTACGACGTGAGATAAAGATTATGGATGAGGACTTGATGTAGAGGGATGGTTGTGCTATCATGGCAGTCGCATCACATGTAGCTGTCAGGATTGCGGAAAGGTGGTGGCTACAAGACATGAGTGACTTCGCTGGTGGTGCTACTCGAGCACCCGGTCTTGAGCTCTGGGGCGAAAGCCTAGGCCAGACTCGAGTGGTTATACCTGGCAATGGCGATGTTTTTCTTACATCGTTAACTTGTTGAAGGCATTGCTTGAATATGCTCGGGTTGATTCTTCAAGGTGAAAACCTAGATTCTGGCCTTTTGGTTGGATCCGGTGACGGTGGAGCTTGAGTTTTGCTCCTTTCCTGAACGTGTTGCTGTTGAAGAACCTCATTCTACATGTGGTGTCATGATATGGTTGGTGCGGATATGATCATTTTATAGTTTGCCTATCGCGGATCTGATCGGGGTTTTTTCTTCTCGCGTACGCATGGTTTTAGTCCTATACGGCCTTGCTTGTTCCGGCATGTTTTCGAGCGCGTGTGTGACTTAGTGCTGGCTGCATGCAACCTAGCTATGTAGAGGCCGGCCGGGTGTGTGCTCATGTGTTATGTATCTTCTCAATCCTTAATTTTGAGCCAACAAAATTCACCCTTTGTCAGAAAAAAGGTTGACACGATAAAAAATATCGATTACTGATGTCCTGCAAGTGCACAGTTCTAGATGAAGCACACTTTTGTTGAAGTATTATTACTGTTTTTCTATGTCCTAACGAAGAGCGTAGGCGAGGGTTATTGTGGGTGTTTTGTTCACGCTCGACGTGTCCCTAGTCTCGAGTGAATTGGCTAGTATGGCATCTTCAAGACTTGAAGTGACAACTTTCGAAGAATAGTTGTGATGGAAACTATAGTTATGAAATAATAAGGAGATGTACGTAAACTACATGAAAGTGAATAACTGAAAGGAAGCGGTGTTTCCTGTAATGGAAATGTTAGGTGGGTAGAGGTTCAGTTCATGGTGAACAGAAAATGTCTTGTGCAATGGTAATGTGGTGTTACCTTCGTACTAAGTGCTCAGTAGGGGAGTCACTCTTTAGTAGCCAAACTCCATCTGCTAGGATTTTTTGACTCTACTGTCATGTCTTCCATTACCATCGTCAATGGTCGGCCCAACAATAAAGGTTGTTAGACCGAACCAATGTTTAGGGCATCGTGGCTTCTCATTATACTCGTATTCTCTTCGCTCCCTTATGATACCAACACTTCTCACCTGGAGGTCGCAGATTCGTAGGAAAATAAGTGCTTACACAAGTATGTCTCTAGATCATGTTGTTCGGGCCCTTAAATTGGACAACGAGCATTATGAACGCCATGAATAGTTTCTAATTGTGAGAGGCGTTGGGATTTCCCCCAAGAGAAAGGGTGAAGTAGTATAGTAGCAGAAAGTACTTCCCTCAGTAAAGAACCATGGTTTATCAAACCAATAGAAGATCCATGCAAACGATCTTTAGCAGTACGTACCTACGCACACAAGAGCAAATACTTGCATCCAATGCAGGCAAGAGGGTTGTCAACCCCCTTGTACTCGTTAATTGCAAGGATTAAATCTGATAGTAGGAGATATATAAATTGCAAAGCAAAATAAAAGTAAATAAATTGCAGCAAGATATTTATGGTTTTAGTAATATGATTTAAATAGACCCGGGGCCATAGCTTTCACTAGAGGCATCTCTCTGAAGAACATAGCAAACGATAGATACACAAATTACTGTTGGGTAGTTGATATAAAAGCGCATAGTTATTACGTTATTCATGGCATGATCAGTACAGAGGCATTACGTCCGTGACAAGTAAACTGAAACGATTCTGCATCTACTACTGTTACTCCACTTCGAGAGCGCTTCTACGCTTGCCTCTTTAGGTATTAAGTTCTTGACAAACAGAGTAATGCTTTGAGCATGATGACATAATATAGACAGAATAAAACCAAGTAATATGGTCAAACCCCGTCGTTTTACCCATAGTAGCAACAATACAATTATGTGCCTTGCTACCCCTTGCTGGAATTCTGTCTATTTTAGGCCTAGCCTAATAGCAGTTTCAGAAATTCCTAATAAATCCTAGAGGCCACGCAGCCCATTCGTGCAAGGCAAGAGGTGGAACTAAAGTTTAGTCCCACATTGCTAGTTTAGAGGGAGTTGGACCTCTTTATAAGTGAGGTTCTTTCCCCACATGTATGAGCATGAGAACAAGGGGGACATCCACGCGCGCTCCTCCTTCGCCGCGACGCGACGCGACGCGGGTTGCGGGAATGAGCCGAGCCGATGTCTAAATTTTTGCCACGCACGACGGGTATACGAACGGTCACACGGGAGCTGAAACGTTTTGCTGTAGTGGAGCCTGAATACGAACGGCGCACCTCTTCGCGTGCTGCCTATTCGTTTCGTCTCCCTCCGTTGCTTCACCTCCCGCCGCAGCCTGTTCGCGTCCTTCTCTTGTGCCTATATAAGAGAGGTCGCTCCTCTCCAGAGAGACACACCAGAACTCCTTCTTCCTCTCGCCACCGGCTCCTGAGCACTGCGCTGCTGGTACGATCTTCCCCATCCCGGCTTGCGGCGTGCACCGCAGGTCGGGACAGTAGGCCTCCGAAACCGCACCTTTTGAGTCCTGTACGGGAGAAGGGTGATAAGGTTTTTGGGGAGCGCTCTGCGCGACTACTGACTTCTTCGTCACGGACACCCCGGACTCCGACGACTTCTTCCCCAACGACGACTACTTCCCCGACGTTGACAACCTCCTCGATGACATGGAGGACACCGACCCCAAGTCCAGTGCCTCTGCTCCTGCTGTTGTCACGTACGTGTTTCTCCCCTTTCTATTGGAGGTTCTGCTACAGTTCCTTGTTCTAGTATTTGCTCTATGTTGGGGAACATAGCAGAAATTCAAAATTTTCCTACGTGTTACCAAGATCAATCTAGGAGATGCTAGCAACGAGAAGGGAGGAGTGCATCTACATACCCTTGTAGATCGCAAGCGGAAGCGTTCAAGAGAACGGGGTTGATGGAGTCGTACTCGTCGTGATCCAAATCACCGATGATCCTAGCGCCGAACGGACGGCACCTCCGCGTTCAACACACGTACGGAGCAGCGACGTCTCCTCCTTCTTGATCCAGCAAGGGGGGAGGAGAGGTTGATAGAGATCCAGCAGCACGACGGCATGGTGGTGGAAGTAGCGGGATCCCGGCAGGGCTTCGCCAAGCGCAAGCGGGGAGGAAGAGGTGTCACGGGAGGGAGAGGGAGGCGCCAGGGCTTAGATATTGCTGCCCTCCCTCCCCCCACTATATATAGGGCCAAGGGAGAGGGGGGCGCAGCCTTGGCCCTTCCTCCAAGGAAGGGTGCGGCCAGGGAGGAGTCCATCCTCCCCAAGGCACCTCGGAGGTGCCTTCCCCCTTTAGGACTCTCACTTTCCCTTATCTCTTGGCGCATGAGCCTCTTGGGGCTGGTGCCCTTGGCCCATATAGGCCAAGGCGCACACCCCTACAGCCCATGTGGCCCCCCGGGGCTGGTGGACCCCCTTGGTGGACCCCCGGACCCCTTTCAGCACTCCCGGTACAATACCGATAAAGTGCGAAACTTTTCCGGCGACCAAAATAAGACTTCCCATATATAAATCTTTACCTCCGGACCATTCCGGAACTCCTCGTGACGTCCGGATCTCATCCGGGACTCCGAACAACTTTCGGGTTACCGCATACTAATATCTCTATAACCCTAGCGTCACCGAACCTTAAGTGTGTAGACCCTACGGGTTCGGGAGACATGCAGACATGACCGAGACGACTCTCCGGTCAATAACCAACAGCGGGATCTGGATACCCATGTTGGCTCCCACATGCTCCTCGATGATCTCATCGGATGAACCACGATGTTGAGGATTCAATCAACCCCGTATACAATTCCCTTTGTCTACCGGTATGTTGCTTGCCCGAGATTCGATCGTCGGTATCCCGATACCTTGTTCAATCTCGTTACCAACAAGTCTCTTTACTCGTTCCGTAACACATCATCCCGTGATCAACTCCTTGGTCACATTGTGCACATTATGATGATGTCCTACCGAGTGGGCCCAGAGATACCTCTCCGTTTACACGGAGTGACAAATCCCAGTCTCGATTCGTGCCAACCCAACAGACACTTTCGGAGATACCTGTAGTGCACCTTTATGGCCACCCAGTTACGTTGTGACGTTTGGTACACCCAAAGCATTCCTACGGTATCCGGGAGTTGCACAATCTCATGGTCTAAGGAAATGATACTTGACATTAGAAAAGCTCTTAGCAAACGAACTACACGATCTTGTGCTAGGCTTAGGATTGGGTCTTGTCCATCACATCATTCTCCTAATGATGTGATCCCGTTATCAACGACATCCAATGTCCATGGTCAGGAAACCGTAACCATCTATTGATCAACGAGCTAGTCAACTAGAGGCTTACTAGGGACATGGTGTTGTCTATGTATCCACACATGTATCTGAGTTTCCTATCAATACAATTTTAGCATGAATAATAAACGATTATCATGAACAAGGAAATATAATAATAACCAATTTATTATTGCCTCTAGGGCATATTTCCAACAGTCTCCCACTTGCACTAGAGTCAATAATCTAGTTCACATCACCATGTGATTAACATTCACAGGTCACATCACCATGTGACTAACATCCAAAGAGTTTACTAGAGTCAACAATCTAGTTCACATCACTATGTGATTAACACTCAGTGAGTTCTGGTTTGATCATGTTATGCTTGTGAGAGACGTTGTAGTCAACGGGTCTGAACCTTTCAGATCCGTGTGTGCTTTACGAATATCTATGTCATCTTGTGGATGCTACCACACGCTACTTGGAGCCATTTCAAATAACTGCTCTACTATACGAATCCGGTTTACTACTCAGAGTCATCTGGATTAGTGTCAAAGTTGCATCGACGTAACCCTTTACGACGAACTCTTTTTCCCACCTCCATAATCGAGAAAATTCCTTAGTCCACTAGATACTAAGGACAAGTTCGACCGCTGTCATGTGATCCATTCCCGGATCACTATTGTACCCCTTGACTAACTCATGGTAAGGCACACTTCAGGTGCGGTACACAGCATAGCATATTGTAGAGCCTACGTCTAAAGCATAGGGGACAACCTTCGTCCTTTCTCTCTCTTCTGCTGTGGTCAGGTCTTGAGTCTTACTCAATACTCACACCTTGTAACACAGCCAAGAACTCCTTCTTTGCTGATCTATTTTGAACTCCTTCAAATATCTTGTCACGGTATGTATTCATTTGAAAGTACTATTAAGCGTTTTTGATCTATCCTTATAGATCTTGATGCTCAATGTTCAAGTAGCTTAATCCAGGTTTTCCATTAAAAACACTTTTCAAATAACCCTGTATGCTTTCCAGAAATTCTACATCATTTCTGATCAACAATATGTCAACAACATATACTCATCAGAAATTCTATAATGCTCCCACTCACTTCTTTGGAAACACAAGTTTCTCATGAACTTTGTATAAACCCAAAATCTTTGATCATCTCATCAAAGCGTTCATTCCAACTCCGAGATGCTTACTCCAATCCTTAGAAGGATTGCTGGAGCTTTGCATACTTGTTAGCATCTTTCAGGATTGACAAAACCTTCTGGTTGTATCACATACAACCTTTCCTCAAGAAAATCGTCGAGGAAACAATGTTTTGACATCCTATCTGCAAGATTTCATAAATAATGCAGTAACTGCTAATATAATTCCAACAGACTCTTAGCATCGCTACGAGTGAGAAAGTCTCATCGCAGTCAACTCCTTGAACTTGCCGGAAAACATCTTAACGACAAGTCGAGCTTTCTTAATGGTGACACTTACCATTATTGTTTGTCTTCCTTTTAAAATCCATCTGCACCCAACAGCCTTACGACCATCAAGTAGTTTTTCCAAAGTCTATACTTTGTTTTATACATGGATCCTCTCTAGGATTTTATGGCCTCGAGCCATTCGTCGGAATCCGAGCCCACCATCGCTTCTCCATAGCTCGTAGGTTCATTGTTGTCTAGCAACATGACTTCCAAGACAGGATTACGTACCACTCTGAAGTAGTACGCATCCTTGTCGACCTACGAGGTTTGGTAGTGACTTGATCCGAAGTTTCATGATCACTATCATAAGCTTCCACTTCAATTGGTGTAGGTGCCATAGGAACAACTTCCTGTGCCCTGCTACACACTAGTTGAAGTGACGGTTCAATAACCTCATCAAGTCTCCACCATCCTCCCACTCAATTCTTTCGAGAGAAACTTTTCCTCGAGAAAGGATCTGTTAACTTCCAGATCTGAAACAGGAGGTATACCCAACTGTTTTGGGTATTCTATGAAGATGCATTTATCCGCTTTGGGTTCGAGCTTATCAGCCTGAAACTTTTTCACATAAGCATCGCAGCCCCAAACTTTTAAGAAACGACAACTTAGGTTTCTCTAAACGGTGTCGTCTCAACGGAATTGCGTGGTGCCCCTTTTAAAGTTAATGCGGTTGTCTCTAATGCCTAACCCATAAATGATAGTGTAATTCGATAAGAGACATCATGGTATGCACCATATCCAATAGGGTGCAGTTATGATGTCCGGACACACCATCAAATTATAGATACGACGGAGACGTATCAGCATCCCCAAGCTTAATTCCTGCTCGTCCTCGAGTAGGTAAATGATAAAAAAGATAATTTTTGATGTGGAATGCTACCTAGCATAATCTTGATCATGTATCTAATCATGGCATGAATATTAAGACACGAGTGATTCAAAGCAATAGTCTATCTTTTGACATTAAGACAATAGTACTTCAAGCATACCAACCAAGCAATTATGTCTTATCGAAATAACATAGCCAAAGAAAGCTCATCCCTACAAAATCATATAGTCTGGCTATGCTCCATCTTCACCACACAAAGCATTCAAATCATGCACAACCCCGATGACAAGCCGAGCAATTGGTTCATACTTTTTAACGCGCTTCAGCCTTTTCAACCCTCACGCAATACATGAGTGCAAGCCATGGACAGAGCACTATAGGTGGAATAGCATATGATGATGGAGGTTGTGTGGAGAAGACAAAAAGGAGAAAGTCTCACATCGACGCGGCTAATCAACGGGCTATGGAGATGCCCATCAATTGATGTCAATGTGAGGAGTAGGGATTGCCATGCAACGGATGCACTAGAGCTATAAGTGTATGAAAGCTCAACTGGAAACTAAGTGGGTGTGCATCCAACCTGCTTGCTCATGAAGACCTCGGGCATTTGAGGAAGCCCATCATCGGAATATACAAGCCAAGTTCTATAATGAAAATTCCCACTAGTATATGAAAGTGATAACTCAAGAGACTCTCTATATGAAGAACATGGTGCTACTCTGAAGCACAAGTGTGGTAAAAGGATAGTAACATTGCCCCTTCTCTCTTTTTCTCTCATTTTTTTGTTTGTTTCTTCTTTTTTTGGTGGGCTTCTTTGGCCTCTTTTTTTTATTTGGGCTTCTTTGGCCTCTTTTATTTATTTTTAAATTCCGGAGTCTCATCCCGACTTGTGGGGGAATCATAGTCTCCATCATCCTTTCCTCACTGGGGCAATGCTCTAATAATGATGATCATCACACTTTTATTTACTTACAACTCAATATTACAACTCGATGGTAGAACAAAGATATGACTCTATATGAATGCCTCCGGCGATGTACCGGGATGTGCAATGATCTAGCGTAGCAATGACATCAAAAAACGGACAAGCCATGAAAACATCATGCTAGCTATCTTACGATTATGCAAAGCAATATGACAATAAATGCTCAAGTCATGTATATGATGATGATCGAAGTTGCATGGCAATATATCTCGGAAGTTGTATATGGTGGCTGTTTTGAGGAAGATATAATGAGGCTTATGTGTGATAGAGCGTAACATATCACGCGGTTTGGATGCACCGGCGAAGTTTGCACCAACTCTCAAGGTGAGAAAGGGCAATGCACGGTACCGAAGAGGCTAGCAATGATGGAAGGGTGAGAGTGCGTATAATCCATGGACTCACATTAGTCATAAAGAACTCATATACTTATTGCAAAAGTTTATTAGACCTCGAAGCAAAGTACTACTACGCATGCCCCTAGGGGGATAGATTGGTAGGAAAAGACCATCGCTCGTTCCCGACCGCCACTCATAAGGAAAGCAATCAAAGAACACCTCATGCTCCGACTTCGTTACATAACGGTTCACCATACGTGCATGCTACGGGACTTGCAAACCTCAACACAAGTATTTCTCAATTTCACAATTACTCAACTAGCACGGCTCTAATATCACAACCTTTATATCGCAAAACTATTGCAAGGAATCAAACATATCATATTCAGTGATCTACAAGTTTTATGTAGGATTTTATGACTAACCATGTGAATGACCAGTTCCTGTCATCTCTCTAAATAGATATAAGTGAAGCAAGAGAGTTTAATTCTTTCTACAAAAGATATGCCCACGTTCTAACAAGTATAAGTGAAGCAAAAGAGCATTCTACAAATGGTGGTTTTCTATGTGAAGAGAAACAGGCAATCCAAACTTCAAATGATATAAGTGAAGCACATGAAGCATTCTATAAAGCCATACTCAAAAAATATAAGTGAAGTGCATAGAGCATTCTATAAATAAACCAAGGACTATCTCATACCAGCATGGTGCATAAAAGAAAAGTAAAAACTAAATGCAAAAGACGCTCCAAGATTGCACATATCGCATGAACGAAACGAATCCGAAAACATACGATACTTGTTGAAGAAAGAGGGGATGCCTTCCGGGGCATCCCCAAGCTTAGACACTTGAGTCTCCTTGAATATTTACTTGGGGTGCCTTGGGCATACCCAAGCTTGAGCTCTTGCCTCTCTTCCTTCTTCTCACATCGAGACCTTCTCGATCATCGAACACTTCATCCACACAAAACTTCAACAGAAAACTCGGTAAGATCCGTTAGTATAATAAAGCAAATCACTACTCTAAGTACTTTTGCAAACCAATTCATATTTTTTTGCATTATAGCTACTGTAATATAACTTTTTCATGGCTTAATCCACTGATATAAATTTATAGTTTCATCAAAACAAGCAAACTATGCATCAAAAACAGAATCTGTCTAAAACAGAACAGTCTGTAATAATCTGAACATTCACCATACTTATGATACTTGAAAATTTCTTCCAAAATTAGAAAAAGTAAACTATTTGTATAGAAAGACAGTGCAAAAAGAATCAGAACCGTTTGACGTTCCAGTAAAAAATTAAAAATCACGCACTACAGCCAAAGTTTCTGTCCTGCACCGTACAAACCAACAAGCATTGTAAACATCCTAAAGGCAAACCTTGGCACATTATTTTTATAATACAATGGAATTGTACAAGGGGATAATTATTTTTGTTGAAAAGTTTCCGTAATCAAGATTCACAAAGCTTCCATGGGCATGAACAAAGTTCAAGGACGTCCCCCACTTTCACAATGCTCGTCTATCTCACTTTCACTTTTCTTTTTGAAAAAGTTTTGGGTTCCCCTCTTTATTTTATTTTTTTGTTTTTAAACTATATGAAAGCACTCAACAGAAATAATTGAATCTCTAAAACTTCTGGGTTGTCTCCCTGGCAGCGCTTTCTTTAAAGCCATTAAGCTAGGCATATAGTGCTCAAGTAATGGATCCACCCGGATCCCAAGGTATATCAAAGCCAATTTTAATTAACAATGATTTTGTATTTAGTAGTGAGCACAAAGTAACATATATCACGTAATGACGAAGTCTAACTCTCTTCCTATGCATCGGCATGTCATAAAAGAACAATTCATGCACACATAGTAAAGGCCAATGCATAGTATAAACAGTTTCTTGCAATTTTATCGTATTGGAAACATAGAGAGGTGGAGATATAGTTCCTCTCTCATAATAATTGCAAGTAGGAGCAGCAAGCACATGCATATTATATTCATCAAAACCATCATGTGCAACGGTAAAATGCAACCCATCAACATAATCCTTAATAAGAGCAAACTTCTCCGATATAGTGTAGTTGGGAGAATTTAAAAAGATAATAGGACTATCATGCGTGGGTGCAATAGCAACAATTTCATGTTTAACATAGGGAACTATAGCAAGTTCATCTCCATAAGCATAATTCATATTGGCATCTTGGCCACAAGCATAGCAAGCATCATAAAAAAGGGGTATTTCAAGAGAATCAACGGGATCATAACAATCATCATAACAATCATCCTTCGGTAAGCACGAAGGGAAATTAAACAATGTATGAGTTGAAGAGTTACTCTCATTAGAAGGTGGGCACGGGTAGCTAGTCCGTTCTTCCTCCTTTTGTTCTTCGCTCTCCTCATCATCTTTTTCATCCAATGAGCTCACAGTTTCATCAATTTCTTCTTCCATAGACTCCTGCAAAATATTAGTCTCTTCTTGGACAGCGGAGGAGTCCTCAATATATGCTTTAACATAGGTATTAGAAGCATAACTATCATAACAATATTCAAGTATGGCAAAAATTTCAGATTTGTAAAGAGTAGCATCATACTTTTCAATCAAAGAAGCAATTTCATAAGCACCCTTAAAAGCAACAAATTCTTCAATTTGTTGAATATCATAGTAATTATAAACACCCTTAGCATACGAAGATACGATTCCATTATCACTAAACTCACATTGGTAGGGAAGGTGTTTCTTAGGGTTTTCAGAACAACAAGTAAAATCATATATTTCACATAAATTCCAAGCATAGCATTGCAAACGATGAATTTGACCCAGTAAAAGTTTCCCTTTTTCAGATATGCGGTGTCGCACATGACAAGCATGCTCATCTAAAGATTTGCCCTCAACTAAGCTAGTTGGGGTTTCAGCCCGAGCACATAGGGATTGAAGATGATCCAAGTAAAAAGCTTCAGGAATGTGATAGATTTTGAGTGGTTCTTCAACCATTGGTTCAGTAGGTACAACTATTTTTTTTGGTATTTTGCATTTCCTACCCATAACTAAAGATAGAAAACAACTAAGAACAGCAAATAAAAATTACTTAGTGATAAAGCAAACAAGCACAAACGAGAATATTCACCCCACGCTATGGCTCCCCGGCAACGGCGCCAGAAAAAGGTCTTGATAACCCACAAGCATAGGGGATCAATTGTAGCCTCTTTCGATAAGTAAGAGTGTCGAACCCAACGAGGAGCTAAAGGTAGAACAAATATTCCCTCAAGTTCTATCGACCACCGATACAACTCTATGCACGCTTGACATTCGCTTTACCTAGAACAAGTATGAAACTAGAAGTACTTTGTAGGTGTTTTTGGATAGGTTTGCAAGAAGATAAAGAGTGCGTAAATAAAAGGTAGGGGTTGTTTAGATAAAGACACAATAAAGTAAATATAGCGAGTGTGGAAAAGTGGTGGTAGGAGTTGCGAAATTGTCCCTAAGCAATTGACTACTTTACTAGACCGTTAGCAAGTTTTATGTGGGAGAGGCCACTGCTAGCATGTCATCCCTGACTTGGAATTCTATGCACTTATGGTTGGAACTATTAGCAAGCATCCGCAACTACTAACGTTCATTAAGGTAAAACCCAACCATAGCATTAAGATATATTGGTCCCCCTTCAATCCCGTATGCATCAATTTCTATGCTAGGTTGAAGCTTCTGTCACTCTTGCCCTCCAATACATAGTCCTATCAACATACAACTAACCCTATGGTGTGATCCACACGCACGCTCATATGATGGGCACCAAAGGACAGCAACATAACCACAAGCAAATTAAATCAATCATAGCAATTCATCAACCATCGATAGGACAACGAAAATCTACTCAGACATCATAGGATGGCAACACATCATTGGATAATAATATGAAGCATAAAGCACCATGTTCAAGTAGAGGGTACAGCGGGTTGCGGGAGAGTGGACCGCTATAGATAGAGGGGGGAAGGTGATGGAGATGTTGGTGAAGATGGCGGAGGTGTTGGTGAAGATCGCAGTGATGATGATGGTGGCCACGGCGGCGTTCCCGCGCCACCGGAAGAGAGGGGAAGAGGGGCCCCCTTCTTCTTCTTCTTCTTCTTCCTTAACCTCCTCCCTAGATGGGAGAAGGGCTTCCCCTCTGGTCCTTGGCCTCCATGGCATGGGAGGGGCGAGAGCCCCTCCGAGATTGGATATGTCTCTCTGTTTCTCTCTGTTTATGCGCTCTGGTATTCTGCCCTTTCACTGTTTCGTGTATATATGGAGATCTGTAACTCCGATTGGATCGAAACCTTCGCCCATATTTTTTTCTTCTGAAAAATAGCTTTCTTGCGGCCGAAGAAGAGCAGCAACCGCCTTACGGGTGGCCCACGAGGGTCAAGGGCGCGCCCCCTGCCTCGTGGCCACCTCGGGCACCGTTTCGCGTTGATTTTTCTTCCCATATTCCAAAAATATTCTCCGTCCGTTTTATCCCGTTTGGATTCCGTTTGATATGGGGTTTCTGCGAAACATAAAACATGCAACAAACAGGAACTGGCACTGGGCACTGGATCAATATGTTAATCCCAAAAATAGTATAAGAAGTTGCCAAAAGTATATGAAAGTTGAATAATATTGGCATGGAACAATCAAAAATTATAGATACGACGGAGACGTATCATAAAGCATCCTAAATGTATTTGCCCAATCACCATATAAATTTTTCATTGCCCTTTGTTTTGCCTTCCACACTGTGGTATATTTCAGTTTAATGGGGTACATCTTTTACAAGTCTACTTTGAGTTTCTTGGCAGTAGTGTTTGGTGTTTTGGCCAAAATTGGGGTGATCTTTTCTGCAACCCAAAGTTGTGATGTCATGGTTGATACTCTCTATGAACTTGCAATACAAGTATGTTGATTGGGGATTTGGTTAACCCTGACAGTACTATCATCAGGTTGCAGTCTAGCAGATATGTACCACTTGCAAGGCTTGACACTACCATCAAATCCTCTGCACCTCGCATAAAACTTCTTTCTATCAGTCCAAACAGTCTTGGCATCAAACTCATGTTTCACTGCATAAGTCTTGAAACACATCCTAAACTCCTTCATGCTTGGGAACAACTTGCCTACTTCAATGACAGGGTTTTCTTTGTCATACACATGCACCAGCTCATCATCATGTGCATTATCTACTTCATCTGCAGCTTGTTCCATCAACTGTCCATCTACATCTTCATCAGCATTAGCAGGCAAACTAGATTCGCCCCTCTCCTGCTTATCTCTGTCATCGACTGGAATGCCAAAAAGTTTGGCCATCTCAATGTCAGGCATTGGTGCAATGACCAAATCAGTAGGCTCATCTAATTCAACTACATTCCAATCAACAGTTGCTGCAGTTTCAGTTTCAGTTCCAGTCACCTGTCCCTCTTCGGCTATTACTGTAAGTTCAGTACACATGGGAATCAATGGCCTCTGTGTAGCCCAATCATCATCTACCATCTGCGCAGCCAAGTGTGATGACACATATCCAACCTTCGAAAAAATATTCAGATCAACGAGCTCAGCAAAAAAATTAGCCCGTTTGCTTGTCCAGTCGTTTTGACAATCGATTTCTTCAACAATCTGTTCACCATCTTCTATTCTCACATACTCTCCTTTCCAATCATCAAACCGCAACAGTGATACTTCTTGCTCTGGACCCCAAACAATATTCTCCCCAATTTTTTCCACCCATTTCTTCACTGCCTTCTCTCCCATGTTTTGTAGAACTTGTGGATCAATCTCTGTAAACTCAACCTCCCATTTAACAATTGTGTCTCTCTCAATGTTCTGTATGCTACCATCAACTAATTTTGACTTTGATGGAAAGAAATTGACCGTCAATTTGAATGTCCGAGCGGCAGCATCCCCTCTGTCAGTGGTGGACAGTGTGAGCCCGTGAGAAAGAGCAGACGAGGCCCTAATTGCATGCAAAATTGGATCGGAGAGAGGCGCATTACCTATTCGAAGTTGAATCTGGCAGCTCCATCTCAGTATGCCCATGGGCTCCCCTCACAACCTATCGATTCAACAAGCGAAAACAGAGGAAACGAGCTGAGATCTATGGGCCCGAGAGAGGAACGAGAGGGCGACTAGGGTTCGAATTCACTCACCATTTTCTGAGGACGAAGGCTCTGCCGCCGTTGAGAACGAGGGCTCCGCCGCCGCCATCGAGAACGCAAGATCCGCCGCCACCGGAGAAGAAGGGGGGGCAGAGTGGCGGGCCCGTCATGGTCTGGCGGCAGGGCACGGTCAGCTGTTTTGAGGATCAATTAAGTTGGACCCACATGTCCTAACATAAACGGGCTTGGTTGACGACCAATTTAACCCCATTTAACACCCCATGTGGCCCTGGGCTATTTACACACTCAAATGTGTCGCATCACAGCCATTCATTCCAACAACGTCGCACTCCTTCCAATTCACATCAAAGACGTCGCACAGGAGCTATTGGCCCCTCTGAATGACGTCTCCGTAGTAGCAGCTGCTGCCTCCTCGTCGCCGCCGGAAGGGGCGAGGAAGGAATCGGCGAAGCACGGCCCTTCAATCAGGAGTGCGGCCACAAGCAAAGGGACTAGGTCATCAGGGATCGGGGGAAGCAGGAGATACTGCCGGTGCAAGGGGTCGCACACCACCATCTTCTTGACGACGGCTCCGAGCCTCTCGGCGGCGTCGTGCCGGCGGGGTCTGTCGAGGAGGACGCGGCCGTCGCGGACTTCCCGTATGGACCAGTCCGACGCAGGGGTGGGGAGAAAGGCGAAGGAGAAGTCGGCGGCGCTGGCGACGGCGCTAGCCGCCGGCGCGGAGGGGTGAGGCGGGACGGCGGATTTGAAGCGGTGCCAGTGCCTTGGGTCGAGGAAGCCGAGGAGGGGCGGGGGGTGGATCTTGCGAAAGCGCCGGAGGAAGGAGCGGTCGGCGACGAGGAGGCAGCAGCATGGCGTGTGCCTGCATGAAGAAGGATACACCATTAAATGGAGCTATTGCTAATTTTCGGTTGTCTGACATTTTCATTTAATGTTGCAAACTACTAAGGCTGAACTTACTACTCTCTTTGATGGTGCACAATTATTAGTTTGTAGCAGCTAGGTTATATATGAAATGACCTTCAGATGAGAATGATTAATGTAAATTAAAAAGCTTAGTAATGTGACTGAGATTTAAGGAAGTTGCAGAAACCTATGAAGAGAGAACCCGATATCAAATCCAGCAATAGAGTACTCACAAAATTCAACCAAGTTCAGTAAAAAAAATGTTGTTGATGATACTAGCACTGGCAGAGCTTGAAGCTCAGTTCTGGGCGGGCTGGGCGGGCGAAAGAGAAGAAAATAACCAGTGGGCATGTGTTCTAAGGCCTCATGGATATATGTATTGTGTATAAATTTTCAAATGTTGGGCGGGCCACAGCATGGGATGGCCCCAACATAGCTCCGCCACTAGATACTAGTACAGTCAAGCTCAATCACGCTACAACCAGGGAAATTTCAATTTGTGCGTTTCCATGTTTCAAAGGAAGGGTGCAGTTGGCAAGGAAATTAAAGGGAGCATACACATAAAAGCGAGGACGATGATTAAAGGAGAAAAGAAACCAAAACAACATTTGCAAATAAAAAGCAGCAATGGCAATCGGGCAGAAGAGTCAAAGGTTCCATTGCAACAGCATGCTTATCAAAGACGATATCTTCATTGTATAATGATCAGCTTGGTTGTATAATGATCAGAGTTCAGTACCAAAGAGATATCAATTTGACAGACTAATGACAGCATGAACCACAAAAGTGCACCGCCAACAAGGAAAAATGTAAAAAGTTGGGTTTTGACAGACAGTGGCAGGCCCAGCAATGAAATGGAGGAGGTGCACTACAATTATTGTTTTCAACCTAATCCAAGTGCCATACAATATTTGGTAAAAGATAACATAAATATCTTGATTATGCTCTGTTGAGTCTGTTCGCAATGCTCACAAGAGCTCTCTGAAAGTCCAAATGCCTACATTCATCAGCCATGTCCATCACACATTTACAAATCACACTTGACAGGAGGGAGGAGGCTCACCTTGTGGGATGACGCTGGTGGCCAGCGCACCGGTGGCTTGGTGGCACACGGGTCGACGCCTCAGCGGTCGCTGGAGAAGACGGCGGGATCGCGGGAGCCGGAAGCCTCGGCGGTTGTTGGAGCGAAGGGCGACGGCGAGCCGGCGGCATCCTGGGAGTGGAGAGGCACCAGAGCGGGAAGCTGGGAGGAGACAACAAGTAGAGTTAGGTCTCTCTAGCTCACATGACGAAGGAAAGGGGATGACTGGAAGAGAGGTGGGCTGTTGGCCTAATTAGTCAGCTATTTTTGGGCCGAAATAGGCAAAATAGTATATGATAGAAATTGTTTTCTCAAAATTCTGGGTGGGCCACATGCATCCTACCCTCTAACAATTTGAGATTTCTAAGGAGATAAAAAGATATGCAGAAAATGATACCAAAATTCAGAACTGTACAAAGCAGTTCTATGAGACAAGTGCACTAATTGAGACAGCAATTTCAGTAGGTTGTATGGATTGACTTGATGACTTTGAATTTGAAAAGAGCTTCATTTATGAAGGACATGACGAAAGGAAATTGCCCAATGACAATGTTTTCAGATGTAATGGACCAAAATAGAACAATGCATGTTGCAGAAAGGGTTAAAGGCATGTCAAAGGTATTGAACAATCCGGTGCTTTTTTACGGTTTTATGATGCATCTAAAAAGTTACTCCTAGTGTACAAGATGGCATAAGATGGAAAATAAAACAGAAAAATAGCTTGATCAGCTTTGTCACAAGCACAAAAGGGAAGAACCACTGAACCTTGCAAATAATGATTACTAAGCACAATAATAAACTAGCAAGCATCAGACAATCTATGCGATAGTGATAACTATGAAAGGAAGAAGGTAACTAGCATGCAAATGAATGTTTACCACTTGACACTGTCGGCAACGATAATAACGATGGTGGAAAGTTGCAGTATGCTTCTGATGGGTGGGGACATGAACCACACACCCTCTCGAGCTGAAATGTGTCGACGTCCCGCGTGTAACAACCTTGCTTGACTGACGAGTTTCCGACATAATATAGGAGCAAGTGCCTACCCACCGCACCCTTGATCAAGGACCCAGATTCCAGCGAGAATGGCTCATTCTCCATCTGCCACCGGGTGGAACTCCCACCATTGTTTCGCCAGACGGTATAAATACGGCGATCTGTGTCAGGTTTAGGCACAAACATCACAGTCATGCCTTGGCCTGCCTCCACTATGGCCACATCATCGCCCGGTTGTCTGGCACAGGGTGGGTGGTCAACCATGGAGAACTCCAACGTCCGGATGTCAAGCACGAGCAATTTTTCACTGGTACCTGAAACCCAGTAGAAGCAACCATGTGCGTAATGGCGCGACACGAACCAAAACTTCCACGTCGATAACGCAAAGCCAGGTAACGAGTCGATGTGGATCAGGGATGTAATGGCTCGCCATTGCCCTGTGGAGGAAGAGAAACAGCGGCCATCGGCTTAGTTTTGAGCAGCATCATCCAGATCACTCTGAATGACGTCCCCTCAGTAGTAGCAGCTGCCTCCTCGTCGTCGCCGGGAGGGGCGAGGAAGGATTCGCCGAAGCACGGCCCTTCAGTCGCGAGCGCGACAACGATCGAAATGGCTAGGTCACCGGGGACCGGGGGGAGCAGGAGATACTGCCGGTGCAAGGGGTCGCACACCACCATCTCCTTGAAGACGGATCCGAGCTCGTCGTGACGGC
Source organism: Aegilops tauschii subsp. strangulata (assembly GCF_002575655.3). NCBI lineage: Eukaryota > Viridiplantae > Streptophyta > Magnoliopsida > Poales > Poaceae > Aegilops > Aegilops tauschii. Next base: position 629,387,269 of record NC_053036.3, on the reverse strand, counting down.
TGGGTCTGTCAAGGAAGACGCGGCCGTCGCTGACTTCCCGCATGGACCAGTCCAAGGAAGACCCGGGGAGGAACTCGAAGTCGAAGTCGGCAGCTTTGGCGACGGCGCGGGCAGCCGGGCGGAGGGGTGAGGCGGTACCGCGCGGTGGAAGCCGCTGTAGTCGAGGAAGCCGAGGAGGGGCGCGGGGTGGAGATTGCAGAAGCGCCGGAGGAAGGCGCGGTTGGCGACGAGACGGCGGAAGGAGACGCAGGCGGCGGAGGCGCGGATAAGGTCCTCTGGGGTGGGAAGGCGGAGGAAGATATCCGCCAGGAGCTTGTCGGGGATCGCCGACAAGGCCATCTTCCGACCGCTCTCCGGCGTCGGTGCAGGCGGCGGCGGCAGCGGCGGTGTGGGAGTTCGCACGAGGTTGTGTGTGCGCGCTGCTGCGAGTGAGCCGACGACATAAAAATTGAGCCCTGCGAGATGTGTAGCCTGAACACACGGAGTGGGCCGTAGCTGGCCTCCTACATCGACACTCCGGACTGGCTGGCCTATATAATCCAGTACAAGCGATTTGCATTACATATGTTCGGTTTTCTCAAATTATCGGTTGCAGTAAAAAGGATATTAAGAACACTGAATTTTGAAAATACAATGAATTTTTAAAATGCTCACAAATTTTAAACAGTTTTCATGATAGAAAAATGTTCTCTAGGTTAGATATCTACTACCCCTAGAGTCCAACTAAGCATGTTAGCCGTCTAAAACGATCTAATGGCCTAAAATCTCTACTAACAAAAAATATCGGTAACGAAACCCGCTACCGCTTTGTCTCTCTCCAACTTCTCGCCATCCACACGCCCCCTTCTCGCCAACTGCTCGGCACCACCTGCCGCCAACCTCTCGGCCCCGCCACCGCCGCTCACGCCCCAACCGCCCCTTCACGCCGCCAACCGACGTGAGCAGACCGACGTTGGCGGACCAGACCGGGGGTTGGCGCCCACTGCTTTTCTGGGACTACGGCCAAACGCCGCCGTGAGCAGAGGCTGCACACGCCCCCGACACTGGTGGCCGAGCGACCGACGCCGGCGGTCGATCGGCAGCTCCGCAGGGGGGGCTTAGCAGCACGCCCCCGACGCCTCGGCCTGGGACTGCCGGTGTTGTGGTTCCTGGCTGCCCTGGGGTTGGGGTTGCTGACTGCCGACACCGACGCCGAGGCCTCCGGCCCAGATGTTGCTGCCTACTGGGCATGCAAACTGATGAATCCTCCCGTGAGCCACCATGCATCTTCAATTGTTAGATTAATACAATTCGCAAGCTTCCCTGTTATCTTCAAGAGGTCGAGTAGTGACTTCAAACACATTGTCTCTATATGAAGTATAAGATCGGCCATGAATTATTCTCTTATTACTGCGACAGGAAAGAAATTGGGGCAACTATGTGTCACCTTCCACATGCCCAAGAAAATATACACCTTCGTAGGCACGAATGTTATACAATTTACGCTGAGTAATAAAAAACATGGCCGAGTTTGATTGATTTCATCTATTTGTTACTTCACTTTTTGTTTTTATGTGTTAACTTTTAGTTTCAGTTGTGAGTTTTGAAGCACAACTATTCCAGATTGTTCTACTACTATTTGAACGTGCTATAATGGTGTTTCAGTTGCTTGACACTGACAATATTGTATTAATGAAAATAGATCTATTCAGTGAATTTTTGTGATTAATTTTTAAACCTGCATAATGGTATGCATAGACTATATATCTCTACAAATAGCATGGTGCTTTCTGCTTTATGGCTTCATCAGGAAGATAACTTGGATGATCATTTAGCAAAAACAAATCATGACTTCCTGCTTATTTCATACTTGAAGATAATTTGAGTGATCATGTAAGAGAAGATGCCTTCTTCTGCTTATGTTCCAAACATGAAAATAGGCGCAGCTATAATTGAGAGTTTATCCAGACCTTCATTTATGTGCTCAGCTATATGTGACATGTTCCAAATATACGGAGTGTACTCCTGCATCAGATCCATTAACTATATGTTTCTTGTTACAAATTTCTATTTACAGATGGACAATCATAATCCAGGCGCTTCTCTGTCGGGAACCGGGGAACGTTCCCCATTTACAGACCCGACGAACGCACCAGTTAATGTTCATGGGAATGAAAATCCCACGTGTCAAAATCTGCGAGAAAAAAAAATCAAAGGGTGCTCAAAGTTGGTATGCCCGACTGTCCGATGAGAAAAGAGCGGAATACCACCAGAAGCGACATACATTATACAAAGAAAAGAAGGCGGCAGCGAAGAAGACAGCTAACCACGAGCAAGTGTCGCAAGCACCTGCTTCTTCCTTGATGGGTGTGCAACGTACCCCTTTGAGCAACATAACCAACACACTCGATGATGGTTCGTTCGTTAACTTCGGGCCTACTGTATCAATGGTAATTATATCAACAGTAATGTCTTTCCTTTCATCTTGTGTCGTAGGTATATGTACGGCTGCAACCTCGGTGAGTACTAACCATCAGACCGAAGATATGAGTGTTCGATGCAAGAAGCGAACAGTGACAACGGTTCCTGACACGAAAGTAGGCACAACTATACTTGAGAGTTTATGCAGGCCTTCATTTATGTGCTCAGCTATATGTGACGTGCTCCAAGTAGAGGTAGTGTACTCTTGCATCAGATACATTGACTATATGTTTCTTGTTACAAATTTCTATTTACAGGTGGAGGATCATAATCCAGGCGCATCTCCGTCCGCAACGGGGGAACGTTCCTCGACGAACACACCAGTTCATGTTCATGGGAATGAAAATTCAAAGGGTGCTCAAGGTTGGTATGCCCGACTGTCAGAAGAAGGGCGTTATCTTGTCTGGTCGTGAAGTTGTTCATTCTCACTTCAACATACAACTAACCTCTGATAAAAAAACTTCTGGAAGAGGTACAATTCTTGCTGATCACATTGTATGTTGCTATGTTTTGATTCTTCCTGGTTTATCATGAGCTTGGACATTGATAATCTGAATTGAGCCATGCGTTTTCACCTCCTAAAGCTGATATGTATCTGAATTCTTTGTTGCATGTTTCAGGGTCAGGGTTGAGATGAGGCATGTATTTGAGTTTTCAAGCTATATGGCAAGGCGTGTTTCTATCCAGAGTTGTTATGTTTAGTTAATGGAATAGAGATATACTAGGTATTTCAGAAGGAAATATGCATACAATGCTAAATGTAACTATTTTATGTCTCACTATAAGACAGTGTCAGCTGCATATACATTTTGCAGTATTACAGAGTTCTATAATGGGGTCTCTTGTATGCTCAGTCTTCCTTGAATTTCTTCTACCATAATAGTCTACTGAACAATAAAGCACAATAGCTGCTACATCATGCTGTGTATATTAACATGTTGCTATATACTCTATGTTGGTGTCATTTTGACATTCTGTATTTTGTTTTGCTATGGTAGTATTTGACTCCTTTTTTGTGTCATACAGAACACCCAAAATGAGATAAAGCTAAAGGCAGAGACCTAATTTAATGAGTTGGGAGGCATGTGCAAGAGGGAGGGGTGAGATTAGGGCTCATGGGCTATTCAAATAATCACAAGGACGTGTTTTGGGTGCGATTTGGGGGCTTTACCTTTCACATACTTAGGAATACCAATCCACCATCGTAAGCTGACAAACAGAGAATGGAAGTGCATCGATGACCGATTTGAAAAGAAACTGAGTTGCTGGAAGGACAAGCTCATGTCATACGGAGGCCGACTAATTCTGATAAATTCGGTTCTCACGAGTATGCCTATGTTTCTTTTGTCGTTCTTCGAAAGTCCCAGTTGGAGTTAGGAAAAGACTGGACTTCTATCGATCACGATTCTTTTGGCAGGGTGATGAACTAAAAAGAAAATACCGTCTAGCCAAATGGGATATCATCTGTAGACCGAAAGACCAAGGGGGTCTTGGTATTGAAAATCTTGAAGTTAAGAACAGATGTCTTCTCAGCAAGTGGCTGTGGAAGTTATCAAGTGGGACTGATGCCACTTGGGCGCAAATCCTCCGAAGCAAGTATCTTCAAACCAAAACTTTGTCTCAGGTGACAGTAAGGCCGACTGACTCACCCTTTTGGAAAGGGCTTATGAAAGTTAAACTATCCCTGTTTAATAGGACAAAGTTTATTATTGGTAACGGTGCTAGTACGCGATTCTGGGAGGATACTTGGCTCGGAGAGACACCCTTGGCCATTCAATACCCGTCTTTGTATCGTATTGTTCAACGACGTGAGGTGTTTGTTGCAACGGTACTTCAATCTATCCCCCTTAATATTCAGTTCAGAAGGGCGCTAGTGGGCAGTCGTTGGGAAGAATGGCTCCGTCTAGTAAGCAGACTGATGGAGGTTCAGCTTTCTCAACAACCCGATGAACTACGCTGGAAGCTTACTACGTCTGGAGTATTTACAGTTAAATCAATGTATGTTGATGTTATCAATTCAAGCTCGATTCCTAGTTCCAAACATGTTTGGGCTGTCAAAGTTCCTTTGAAAATCAAAGTGTTTATGTGGTTTGTCCATAAACAAGTTATTTTAACCAAGGACAACTTGACAAAGCGTAATTGAACAGGACCTACTAGGTGTAGTTTCTGTGATCGGGATGAGACGATCAAACACCTTTTTCTTGATTGTCCGCTAGCCAAAGTTTTATGGCGGACGGTCCATATTGCTTTTAATATTACTCCACCGAGTTATGTCAACACGTTATTTGGAATGTGGCTTAACAGGGTAGAGCCCGAGTTAGTGAGACATATTCGCGTAGGAGTTTGCGCCTTGTTGTGGGCACTCTGGAATTGCATAAATGATTTGGTTTTTAACAGGACAACACGCATTCATTTTTTGCAGGTTATTTTCTGAGCCACGGCGTTGATCCGTTCTTGGTCGCTACTCACTCCGACGGAGGCCAAGGAGCGTTTGGTTACTGGATCTATCCGCTGGGAGATGGTAGCTCGGGATATCTTCAACCGGTTTGGATGGCGGTCATGTAATAGGATGGGCAATTAGTTTACCTATCTCTCTTTTGCCAGCCGGTTGTGGCGTCCTTTATTTGGCTAGTTTGTCTTCTAACCCTTTTGGCTCTGTGTGAGCTCTTTTTTTATTTTCTTTTGGAGTTTTTAAGACCTTGTTGGAACCTATTTATTTGTTTAATGAGATGGCCGTATGCATCGTTCTGATGCAAAGGCCGGGGAGTCCCCCCTTTCGAAAAAAAACAAGGACGTGTTTTCTTGAATTTTCAGTAAATAAAAATCCACAACCTCTCAATGTTATTCTTTTACTTGAGTTACCTAGTAAAGCATTCTGTTGAGACCTTTTGAGAAGTTGAGCTGAGTAAGGGTGGTAATTCTGTGTGCTAGGTGGGGTAGAAGTTGAGATCCTCGGAGTCGATATACTGACCATTTCTGAGTTTATAGTGCAAATGTGCAATACATTAAAACTCTCAATACAAGAAACCAAAAACTTGGTTGGAACTTGATATTCCCTTTTCAGTTGTTGACCATTGTTTTTCCCCAATTTTTTTGCCCCCATGCTATGCTTTAAGCGATTGAAACACGTGCCTTGGTCTCATTGATGTCATTATATGTCTTGTGAGTCAATTCCTTGTCGATGGCCAAGTTTGGTCCTTAATATCTATGCATGTAGCAGGTTGTTGCTTTTTATATTTATGAGCGGATTAATTATGTGCTTTGGCATTTGTATAGTTTTAGAAAATGTAGTGCATTTCAATTCCGTTCAGGCTTATCCCTTTGATATTATTTTGCTGCTGGTCACGCTCCTAATGACATTAGTCAATACATGTATCCACAGTTTTCTTGTGTTATGATTTATCTTTCCTACAACCAACACATTTATTCTCTTGGCCGACTTGTTGTTTGCATGCCTGACAGACATGCATCCATGGTGAATTGGTGATCTTAAGCCTGTCGAAGAACATGACAAAAGACATCCATGAATGATGGTGAACTTCCCTTTGTTTCTCCATTGCAACCCTGGAAGGTCGAGTGTTTTGGTTTTATAGCTAATACTATGTGTTTAGGAATTGATAAGTCAAAATGGGTAAGCATATCGTAGTATAATTATACTAAACAACAAATCTATAGATTAATTACATCTATTATTTCTATAAAGCAACTTGCAGTCCACCTTGCACATGTACCAAAAAAGAGTGGTTCCTGAGAGCATGACAACTTAAGCATTGTTTTCTTAGATTCTAACCTTTGAGCAGTGGTACTTTTAAAAACACGGCATAGTGATGAAAATGTCTTTCTTAGAAAATGAATTTATAATGCAAAGTTACGTTCTAATTTGCTCTAGCAGTGGAATTAATGAAGATGGGTTAAGAGTTGTGCCTTTTTAATTAGCATGCATTTATATATCAGGCTAGCTTTGAACTAAAATTTTGCCCTCTTGTTCAATGACTATCTATGAACTACATTGGTCTTCCATATGTTGGTCTTCCTGAATTACATTGATCTTCCATATGTTGGTTGTGCACACATGACACACAAGAGTCCTTTTCTACTTTATTTCCTTGGTTCACTGAGAATGGAAATATCACCTGAAACTTTTATGCATGTGCATCTTCGATAACCAGTTCTTCCTTGCAACTCACTTTTGATAAACAAATTGGCACATCTCAGATTGACATTTTATCTTGACATTTTTTTAGTTATCATTCAGTTGTTTTGTCACCAGTTACACAACAGAAAATCCTATAGAACTGGAATAAATTGTTCAGCTTCTGTTGTGCTAAAGACACAACATCTTCTTTTTGGCAATCAGTCAATTAGTCAAAATCAGGAAGTCTTCGTCCTGTGTGACACTACGACTAAGTATGATTATACTAGCAATGTAAAAAAGAAAATAATGATATGCTCAACTGAATTTTCTCTGATGTAAGGTGGTGTTGGACTCAAAAATGAGAGTGCAAAACCCCAGCAAGGCCCCCACATGGATCTGAAAACAGGTACGAAATAGACAAGCCACTGAACCTTCCTCCTGGTTTAGTGCGGCCAAACTTCGCCTTAGGCTTCTACGCGACACCAGCAAGCCGGGAAGTGCTGTAACAGTGGCAGCGCTCTCCCAGGCACTTGGGCTGCCCAGAACTCCTCCCCGCGGTCAGGCCATTCCCCTCAAAGTACAATCATCGCTGGCATGGGCCCTCCAGTGCCATGGTCTACACTGATCGCTAGAAAGCACCACATGCAGAAGCTGCAGGTGCGACGACGTTCACCCGTGTTACTGCAAGATTTGCGATTGTTGGAGGCTTCACAAGTTGCAGAGCTGGCACTGCCAAGGGAACAAGTGCTCCCACTGCCAAGGGTACAAGTGATCCCAGCAAGTACCCCCAAACAATCGGCGTCAAAGAGGCAAGTTCCGATACTGCTGCCAATGCCTGCAATCTTTGTAGACGTGTGAGCTCTCTCTCACTGCTATGTAATTTTGAAATAGTAATGTTTATTTAGACTCTATAAGCCATATAATGAGATGGATGTTTGGTTGAAGGAATTGAAATTGGTAACCACCTACAATAATTGATGACAAATATGTTCGCTGGAGTTCTAGTCGTACCATTTTTTTTTGTATTACAACATTCTTAAACATCTTTATTGCCTCTCTTATGTTAATACATAAATATTTTTGTTTGTTTTGTTGATATATATTTTTCATAGGAAACATGATGATTTTCCAATCAATAATACAGGCATTTGCACGTGCACGATTACTAGTAAAAAAAAAGTGTATCACGGTTCCAAAAGGTATCCTCAAATTTTAAAAACTTTCTGAATTTTTAAATGTACTCGTGCATTTTTACAAAATATTCTTAAATTTTAAAATATTTGAACTACTTTTTAAAATAAAGAAAATATGTATAAATAGGTAAAAACATGAGGAAAACCGACGGAAGAAAAGAAATAGAAAGAAAAACACCCAACATAATAGGCAATAAATACAATAAAAAAACACTACCAAACAGTAGGTAAACTCATTTTTGGAGAAATCGCTCTTGTTCTTGGCCTCCTATCGGGCCTGACAAGGCTATTTTGCACTGTGCAATTCACCGATAATTCAAAGCATCAAGTAGGAAGGTTTGGTGCTAATCCTAGACTAGATAGTATGAAGGTGCAACCAACAACCCAGGAGCATAAGTTACAGGAACAATTAAGTTGGAGATTTGAATATGCCTTTTCTTCTACTCTAAATGGGCAAGTGCACTGCTTTCAAATGACTCAGTGTTGTCTTCTATGCATGATTTTTTCACACTTTCAACAAAGCTGGCATGTTACCATTAGACCTATAGCCATTCCATCATGCAGCTCTGGCACAAATTGTCGAAGTCGAAGAAAATGGGGTTCATGTGTGGTACCTTCAGAAACACTTCCATTTGATGCCAAAATTTCTTCAAAAACAAAACACGCCCACCGGAGATCAGACATGAAGGAGAAGTCACAACAACTAGAAGGTAACTCACAGAAATCAGATGAATACTGAGAAGCGATTGAACTAGCAAGCATAGAAAAGACAACACCCACTAAACCATGCTAAAAAAATTTAAATAATACATTTTAAAAAAAATTACAGAAATAATACGTAGAAAAAAGAATTTACAAGAATAATACACCGTCGGCCCACTGCAGGCCGACTGAGCCCAGTCGGCCCACAGCAGGCCGATCGGCTATCAGGAGGCCGACTGCAGGCCGGGCAGCCACGCGGCGGCCTGTGGTTGGTCGTGCCACGTCGCGAGGGGGGAGGCAGCGGCCTGTCGGCGTGGTGTGCCCCTGTCGGCGTCCTGCCCGCCGATCGGCCACCTGGTGGCCGACAGGGTGCGGCCGACCTGACGCGCGCTGGCCAGCCCGCCCTTATCCTCTCCTTCTCTCTTTCATGCATTATTTCTTCTCCCTGCCCGCCCATATCCTCTCCTTCCTCCATTATTCTTCTCTCGTGGCTCTTTCTGCTGTGTTCTTCCTCCTCCTCTCTCTACAGAAAAATGGCACACATTTGTACACCTAAATAAGCTACATTTTCGCGATTTTGGCACCGTGAATGGGTTCAACTCATTTAGGGCAGCGAAAAGAGGTGTCGATCTACTGACGGGGTAGCTCGTGGTGGTCGTGGTGAGCATTTTGGTGGAGGTGGTGGTGGTGAAGTTGGGGCAGTGTTCGTCGTTGGGGCAGTTGGGGTGGTGAGGTGGTGGTGGTGGTGGAGGTGGTGGTGGTGTTCGTCGTTCGTCGTTCGTCGTTCGTCGTTCGTCGTTCTTCGTTCGTGGTTCTTCGTTCTTCGTTCGCACGCACGCTTCAAGGGTATATTTCAGCCCTCATTTTATTTTTCGTAGGTGCTCTGGGATTATAAGTAAATATTGTTATTTGCCGCGGTAGTATACGTAAATATTTGTGTGCGATTATTGTTTTTTGGCCCGGTAGTATACGGAAATATTGTTATTTGCCCCGGTAGTATACGTAAATATTATTCGTTCGCACGCACGCTTCGTTCTATGTGAAAATAAATTTATGTGCGATTATTCGTAATATAGATGTAGGTGTGTGAATTGTATTAGTTGTTAGTGGGATAATAAGTTGTTGCTTAATACTTGACACGTACACAGGTGCGGGATAAGAAGTTGGAAACATGAATAAAAAGTTGGAAAGAAGAGACAAGTTTTTTTTTTGAAGAGTTGGGGTCGGCATGTGCATAGCAAAACAAATAATATTACATGTTAAAAAACGATGTTAAAAATAGAGTTGGAAACATAATAAAAATTTAAAAAACGATGTTAAAAAGAAGAGTTTGAAGAGTTGGGGTCGGCATGTGCATAGCAAAATGAATAATATTACATGTTAAAAAACGATGTTAAAAAACGATGTTAAAAAACGAATAAGAAGTTTTTTTTTTTTGAAGAGTTGGAAACATAATAAAAATTTAATAAGCAAGCAAAAAATAGGAAAAGTAGAACTACATGTTAAAAAACGTTTCAGTCCTTACCCGATGCGAATATGAAGCGGATTACCCGCTAACCTTTATTATGCGTATTTTCTAAAGTTTAACCCATAACAAGCAATGCCACGCTGTTTTTTTTTAAACGGCCACGCTGTAGTTTATCAATAAAACTTCTTAGCAAGGAAGAATTTTACATGATCGTAGAAATAAGACGCATGCCTTTTTCTAAATTATTTTAACATAGATTAAAATAAAAAATACATCAACATGGCCATATAATTCAAATAAACTGAATTATCATATTTATCGGTTATATTATTATTATTATTCGAGGCCTATTTATTATTAGTAAACATGGGCCTATTTATTATATTATTTACTATGGTCCTGGTAATATATATATAGACATGTCTAATACTTGTATTTCGATGTTGAAAAAAAATAGGTGAGTCGAGATGTCCGATGTAGTGAAGTTGAGATTTTACTATGGTCCTGGTACTGTCCAAACAAATGAGTTGGGAGCAGATCTGAGTGAATTTACTCACATAGAGGTTGCAATCAGCGCACCACAAACATGGTCTGTTAGTCAGTTGAAAGAATGGATTGCGGCAAGTTTAGGTCTTGATACTGAAACAAACACTGTCGGTGTTCATGCATTGTGGACACGGTCAAGTTCAAAAATTTACTTTTATTTGAGGCCAATAGAGGGAGACTCCGATTGGGTGCGGTGGTTACAAGGTTGTGAACGAAGGGGATGCAATCATGTTGCTTTAGTGCTTCCCGTCGTGAAGGAGGTCACTGCACATGAAGGGGAGGGTGGCTACGAAGGACAGAGCAGTCATGTAGAAGGAGGAAATGCTTATGGTTACGACCAAGGACAGAGCAGTCAGGTAGAAGGAGGAAATGCTTATGGTTATGAACCAGGGCAGAGTAGTCAGGTAGAAGGAGGAAATGCCGATGGTGATTACAATGGCGAGGTGGACGCTGACGAGGTAGATGGGCACATGCAGAACCAGATGGAAGAAGAAGACACCGATGTTGAAAGGGGTCATGCCGATGATTCTGACGAGTCAGATGAAGAAGAAAATGCAGAGGAGGTCCCGAATCCTGCATGGTGGAATCATGACTTATCATCTGCAATGACCGTGAATGATGGACATGATTCAGCCTGGCAATATCACCAGAACAATATTGCGACGGGTGCTATGTATCCGAACAAGCAAGCCCTGAAGGATGCAATAATTAATTGGGCAATGTCCACGCAAAGGGTTTTCAAAGCTGAGGTGTCCAGTCAGAAATTCCTCACAATGGTATGCAAGAATGCAGATTGTCCCGCAAGGGTGCACGGCTTTCTCCCTAAGTATGGCACAAGTTGGGTGATAAGTGACTTAGTTAATCACACTTGTCTTATTCCCTGCATCCCTCAAGATCATGCCAACCTTTCATCCACGCTTATTGCTCGACTGTTTTACGATGAGATAGTGCAAGGCAAAGCTATGGAAGTGAAGGCAGTGCAGACAAAAGTGTTCGCCAGGTTGAAGTACAGAATTTCTTATGGCAAGGCTTGGAGGGCTAAGCATGCAGCGCTTGAGAGGAGATTTGGTTCTTATTTTGATGCATATGACTCTGTTGTCCACCTCCTCCACACCCTGCAGCAGCGGAATCCAGGCACCTATATCGATATCCAAGACATGTTCATGCCAGAGTTCCCAACTGTGAGGGTTTTGCATCGTCTCTTCTTCTCTTTCGGTGTATGCATCGAAGCTTTCAGGCATTGCCGACCGGTGATATGTGTTGACGGTACTTTTCTCACAGGCAAGTACAAGGGTCAGATACTGACAGCCATAGGTCAAGACGGCCAAAATCAAGTCGTCCCACTGGCATTTGCTTTTGTGGAGAGTGAGAACATTGAAAGTTGGACATGGTTCTTCAGGCAGTTGAAAATATCAGTTGTCAAGGAGAAGCCGAATGTGTGCATCCTTCATGACAGGCATGCAGGTATACTCAGTGCGATAAGGACACTGACAAACCCAGGCCCTGAGGAACAAGTTCCATGGCAGGACTTGCAGAGCCGTTGGTGCATGCGCCATCTCGGGGCTAATTTCTTCTCGCAGTTTAGAAATAAGAACCTGATGAATCTGTTCAAAAAACTCTGCAAGCAGAACCAGTTATGGAAGTACAATTTGATACGCGACAGACTTAATGTGTGCACGCAGAGACACGTGAGGGACAGGAAAGCTGCAAGAGATGCAGCGGTGAGGGCACATGTTGAAGCAGTAGCTGCACAGTTGGCAACAGGAACAGCGGCCGTGGAGGAGGAGGCTGTTGGGCTATGTGACCTGCCAGGCTTTGACCCACCTGGTACAAGGAGAAGGCTCGGGAGGTCGATTAAAACCTTCGAGCAGTGGATAGAGCATGAGCCTCTGGAGAGGTGGTCTTTGCTACAGGACACACATGGAGCAAGGTACGGTGTCATGACAACGAACCTCGCGGAAACATACAACTTTGTCCTCAGAGGAAACCGGGCATTGCCACTTACAGCCATCGTTGAGGGTATTTTCTATGGCACCGTCAAGTATTTCAGAGACAGACGTCAAATAGCAGAGCAGCATATCTTGAACAACCCAAATACACGGTACTGTGAAAGAGTCACGAAGTACATGGACAACAAGATGCAAAAAGCTAGGTCACACACTGTAGTCGCCATCGGTAATCAAGAAAGAAGGTTTGAAGTCCGCTTAGCCAACAACAAATTCGGATGTGCAAATGAGTTGATGACGCATGAGGTGAAAATTGGCAATGAAGCCTGGCCAACGTGTGAGTGCACATGCAATAAACCGAAATTGCTTCACCTACCTTGCTCACATGTACTTGCTGCTTGCGGGCAGCTTGGAATGGACGCAATATCGTTTGTGTCTCCATATTTTCTGAAAGAAGCTGTCCTCAATACCTGGACAGGTGAGCTGATGGGTTTTCGAGCAATGGGTAATTTCAACAGCGTCAACCCCGCCGATAGGCGTTACATTCCAAACCCAGAGCATATGCGTACAAGTAGAGGCAGACGGCAGTGTCAGCGCATCCGAAATGATATGGATGAATCTGAAGCAGGAGGTCCGACTAGGCAATGCATTCTATGCAATGAATTTGGCCATAGGGACACTAATTGTCCCACTTTCGTCACTGGGCGTGGACGAGGCAACCGGGGAAGAAGAGGAGGTAGAGGTAGTAGAGGAGTAAGGGCGAGAGGAAGAAGCTAAGCTAGCACTAGTTTGTTCTGAATTTATATTAAGTGTGTTGTGGCACTATGTTCTGAAATTTGTATTAAGTGTGGCACTATGTTCTGAAATTTGTATTAAGTGTGGCACTATGTTCTGAATTTTTATTAAGTGTGACACTATGTTCTGAATTTTTATTAAGAGTGCCACTATGTTATGAATTTTAATTAAGTGTGCCACTATGTTATGAATTTTAATTAAGTGTGCCACTTTGTTCTGAATTTTAATTAAGTGTGCCACTTTGTTCTGAATTTTGTAAGTGCAGGAATGTCGGGATTGTGGTTGCTGAATGGGGACATTGATAAGGGTCATCGTGGTGCGATATGGTATGAGCGCAAGCTTGAGCCTCTCGTCACTCGCACTCCTAAGGAAAACTGGAAGATACACTCAGGATGGCTTCAGCGGTACGTGCTTTATAAATTTTCACACTGACATGCATATTAATGGTTGAAATGGGAGACAGTAACTGAAAAGTTCTCTGATGAAGGTTGAAATGGGCCGGCCTTTTACCTTTCGCGCGTCTGGTTGAGTATCCCGGGTGAGAAACGCGTCGCCATCGATGGGTCTTTGCTGAGCTGCTTAGTGGACCGTTGGAGGCCAGAGACCCACACGTTTCACTTCAGATGGGGAGAGATGGCTCCTACTCTGGAGGATGTGTCACTTTTGCTCGGTCTACCGTTGGCAGGTCATGCCGTAGGACCGTTGGACGCACCGGCTGGTTGGGAGCGAGCTCTCACAAAACGTTTTCACGGTGTTTTTCCGGATGCTCCCGATCCGGTATGGGAGCATCACGGACCTAAGTATGAGTGGTTGCTAAATTTCCGGGTAATTTCCCCTACCTATTCTCTTCAAGTTATCGCGCATAAAGTTGTACAGAAAATAATTGCGGCTTACTAAAACTTTCTCTTCGCTTAATGCAGATCCAGAACTTCCGGGCGCCCTTGACTGCGGAACAGATCACTCGGAGCCTCGAGGCCTACTTACTGTGGCTTTTCGGCAAGGTGATGTTCACGGAGAACCATGTCACCACTATCAGCGCCCTCTACATCCCTATGGCACTCGAGATAGCGAGCGCTCAGACGGCGGATCAGATCAGACAGAGGAGTTGGGGTTCGGCGGTGTTAGCGGCTACATACCGAGGTATGTGCAACGGTTGCCAGCTTACATCGAGAAAGCCAGCCCTTCTTGGATGCCCTCTATTCCTACAGCTGTGGTCGTGGGAGAGGTTCTCTATAGGGCGACCAGATGTACGGGTTCATGAGCCTATAGACGCCATGTTTGATGTTGAGGGCATCGACATGCCTACTTTCGGTCTGTGTTGGACTCGTCGCAAGGTATGCACCGTGTTGTAGTTTAATGCAACTTTTTCTGCACAAGAGATCGATCGATGCGAGCGGCTACTAACTTTTATTCTCTGTAGAGACACTTTGCTAGTGATCAGACCAGGAAGGCGTACACAGCATTGAACGAGCAGTTCGATGCGTACACCGGGGTAATCTGGCAGCCCTACACGGAAGCAGCCATACAAGCGAGATACCCTGCTGGTATGTCTGTGCTATGCACAAGGGACCGAGATTACTGGATGACAAAATCGAAGATCATCTTCGATGTCTTCGTCGAGGAGATGGCACAACAGAGGGTTATGAGGCAATTTGGTCTTCTGCAGTTGGAGCTACCTCCCCCTATAGAGAACCCGGTGCCAGCACACATCCACAGGTATTAACCAGTTTTTCAATGTTGCATTTTCTTTCATAGTACTCCATTCGAAGCTTTAGGTAATTGTTGAACACACACCACAATTTTAGGACGACAAGGAAGGGCATGAACAGGACAACTGCTGAATGGCTAGCTAGACTAGAGCCGTATGTTATAGAATGGGAGACAGCAAACACAAATCTATGGCACGAGAATCACAATTTCGATCTCGATGAATTCAATCTCTATTTGCGGCGCTACATGACCGGAACACGGTTACGCATTGTTGAGTACTCCCACCCAGAGGAGTTACCGGATCCTACTCCGTCGGATATGTACATGATACTTCGGGCTCTAGGCAGTACGCGGTAAGATATTTTTTCTTTACGTAATGTTGTCACATACTTCGACGTGCAAGAGACAGACATTATTAATCGTCATGGAAATTTGCAGGCTACCTTGACACGCGAACTGTACGACGACGTGACCACCTTCGGACGATCACTATCGTCTGGACCTCTTCTTCAACATCGTCCAGTGGTACAGCCCTTCTTGGAAAGAATTCAGAATAAGATACGGACTGTGTACGAGGCTATCACGTGCACCCGGAGAACCGATGTTGTTCAGCACGAGCAGGAGCAGCCGCGTCACTCCATGCAACGACATCAACCACGTCCACGCCTAGCACAGCAGCCGACAACGAGGCCACCCCGTCCTGACCAACCTGGCAGTTCTACGTGGCACCCGCAGCACTATGGTCCCACGTCGAGCTTCGTGTTTTCTCCACAGCCACAGCAGCACGGTCCCTCGTCCAGTTTCGTGTTTCAGCCAGAGCAGACGTCACACCCAGCAGGTATGTGTCTTCATATTTATTGTTTTCAATATTAATTGACGCGACCTCATTCTTCATGATGAACCGTTCCATCGCGTAGGGGCCTATGGATATCAGGCATCTATGTCGGCATCACATGATACGTGGGGGAGTGATCAACATCCCGAGGACAACATACAGGCTCAGATGTCGCAGCACACCCAGTGGATGAACATGTTTTCGACTCCTCCACCAGGCCCCACACAGGATACACAGCATGACCAGGGAGAGTCTGAGATTCCTCCTCGTCACGTTAGGGCACCCGACAGGTTGGGATGGTCCCCGATTCCAGATCCGCCTCCCCGCCAGGCCAGACGTCGTCACTGACGCTTCTATGTATCTGTATCAGTAGAGACATTACCATCTATTTCTGTGTAAGACTTATGTCTATTCTATGTATGAGACAAATGACTATGTACTTATGTACGAGACATATGCCTACTCTATTTTAGTACTCTGTTATCGGAACTACAAGATCGTATGTAGATAGAACATAATATTCATACAACGAGACATTGCAAGCAAATAGATAGAACTACATCTAAATTAAATGGTACGTAACTTAACTCACAACATACAGCATAAAAACTAGATGAAGTCATCATCGTCATATGTTCGCGCCAACTTTTTCCCGCCATATGTTCGCGCCAACTTTTTCCCGCCACCCGTTTCCCGCCACCCGTTTCCCGCCACCCGTTTCCCTCCACCCTTTTCCCGCCACCCGTTTCCCGCCACCCGTTTCCCGCCAACCCTTTCCCGCCATATCGCAGCCGTTCTTTCCCGCCATTTTCTCCTCTCTACCTATAAAACCCCCTTCAGACGGAGCTGCATAAGCATTGCAGTGCGCTGGTGGTAAATTGGAGCACTGTGGTGGAGGTGAAGCTGTTGTTCGTCGTTCTTCGTTCGAGCCGGAGCACCGGCAGTTTGGTGGCCGCCGTTCGTCCTTCATCCTTCACACGCACGCTTCAAGGGTATATTTAAGCCCACATTTTATTTTTCGTACGTGCTCCGGTCGTTTTTGTTAATATATTTAGATGTCAACTAATTAATCTGTCAATATTTGTAGTTGCTACGGCAAATATTCGTAATATAATTGTAGGAGGGTGAATTGTATTAGTTGCTCCGTTAATATTCTGTAATATATAGCTTCGTAATATATAGACATGTCTAATATTTGTTAGTGGGGATATTAAGGGGTAGGGTAGGTACTCAATGCGATTTGTGTGTTGCAGATGGCTGAGAGTACTCAGTGGGTGCTTAGCCCTATTGTTCATGTCCAAGGCTTGTCTCCAAGTGTTGTGCAAGTTAGTGAAGTGGACCTCACTTTTGATTGGTTGAAGACTAAATTCATGTTGAAGCAAGGGTTGAAGGAAGACGATTTTGTGTACTACGTCAGCAGGAAGCATTCAGATGGCCCTGGGGAAAGAAAATTGATTGACATAACTGATGATGGCAAGATTCAAGAAATGCTGAGCGAATGGGAATGGAAAAGGGTTGTTCAGTTGCATTGCTACAGGAAACCGAGTTATATGTGATGCATTTGTCATTCGAGATCCGCCTCCCCGGCAGGCCAGACGTCGTCATTGCCGCTCCTATGTATCAGTAGAGACATTACCATCTATTTCTGTGTGAGAACTTATGTCTATTCTATGTATGAGACAAATGACTATGTACTTATGTACGAGACATATGCCTACTCTACAAGATCATATTTAGATAGAACATAATATTCATACAACAAGACATTACAAACAACTAGATAGAACTACATCCAAATTAAATGGCACGTAACTGAACTCACAACATACAACATAAAAACTACATGAAGTCATCATCGTCATCCTCGATCGATGCAGAACTCTTGCCCTTCGACGATGAAGAACTCTTGCCCTTCGACGATGCAGAAACCTTGCCCTTCGATGATGAAGAACTCTTGCCCTTCGACGATGCAGAAACCTTGCCCTTCGATGATGAAGAACTCTTGCCCTTCGACGATGCAGAACCCGAAAGCGGCGGCATGAAGATATCATCTTCGTCCTCGCTCTCCTCAGTCCATAAACATGGATTATTTGCTGCAATCCTTCTGAAAGTTTCACTCTTCGGCACCACTACCTTCTTCCACCTGTCATGCAACCTAAGAAGTTCTTTACGTACCTCCTCATAGGTCCTTTCAGGCCACCCAGAACTACGTAATTGGTGAGCCAACTCATTCATTATGGTGTCACTACCGGTGAGTTCGTCCCATGGAACTATCCTATTATCCATCCTGAAATCGGTAGCTAGCCTCAGAAGAGTCCTGCTCATCCCAGGGTGAAAACTACGATCGAAAGGATAATGGGACATCTCAACTACACTACACTGCAATGCTTATCCAGCTCCGTCTGAAGGGGGTTTTATAGATAGAGACGAGAAAATGGCGGGAAAGAACGACTGCGGTATGGCGGGAAAGGTTGGCGGGAAATGGGAGGAGGGAAACGGGTGGCGGGAAATTGTTTGGCGGGAAATGGGTGGCGGGAAATGGGTGGCGGGAAAAGCGCAGTTTGGAAATGTCGATAACTTTCAAAACAAATGTTCATCACAATGGAAAAAGGTTCCCGCCTTTCAAAAAATGCATGCAATTTTTTAGAAAAATATGATAAGAAATGGTTCGTGCCACTAAATGAATGTACTACGTCACCTTTGCTGGAAATATTCTCGTGTTTCCAAAAAATATCCATGACATTCTACAAAATGGTACTCCCTTCATCTCATAATATAAGATCATATTACAATCAATATACTCACATATCACGTGGGTTAACAAATGTTTAGATGGATCATGACATTTTAAGAAAATATTCGCGTGTTTCTAAAAAAAGTTTATGAAAATTTCAGAAAAGCATTTTAAAAAATGTTGTGTGGTTTAAAAAAATGGTATTTCCATTAAAAATGTATTTGAAGAAATGTTACCATGTATTCATAACGTGTTAAAATATATACTTTTAAAAAATATTCGCGTGTATTATTAAAAATAGGCATGCACCAGTCGGCCCACAGCAGGCCGACTGAGCATAGTCGGCCCACTACAGGCCTATCGGTGTACTGCAAGCCGACTGGACCCTGTCGGCCAACTGCAGGCCGACTGGGCTTGAATCTGCTGGCCGACAGCCCAATCGGCCAGCAGCAAACTGATGGGCCTCCAGTCGGCCTGCTGTGGGCCGACTGGGCTCTGTCGGCCTGCAGTGGGCCGACGGTGTATTATTCTTGTAAATTCTTTTTTCTACGTATTATTTCTGTAAAAAAATTTTAAAAATGTATTATTTAAAAAAAATTAGCCTAAACCATGTAAGCAATAATTATGATCACAATAATGAACTAGCAAGCATCAGACAATTTGTGTGCTAGTGATAACAATGAAGATAAGGAGGTAGCTAGCATCCCAGAGAAAGTTTACCACTTGACACTTTCGGTGACAATAATAATGACGGTGGGAAGTTGCAATATGCGCGTGACTCGGCAGGAATGAGCCGTGAAACACATACCCTCTCAAGCTGGAAAGTTTTGACATCCAGCGTGAAACAACCTAGCTCGAGCAATGAGTTTCCGCACTGATACAGGAGCAAGTGCCTCCCTATTGAACCCATGAACGAGGAGCCAGAAGCTATTGAGATTGTCTTCTCCGTCTGCCACTGGGTGGAACTCCCACCATTGTCTCGTCCAATGGTATATCTCAGGAGAACTGTGTCAAGTCCATGATGGCTGACTTTGTCATGTGCAGGCACAAACATCCCAATCATGCCTTCCCCTGCCTCCACAATGCCCATATAACTGTGGAAACCACTAACTCTGGGTGGGCGGTCAGCCATGGTGAACTCCATTCTTCGGGTGTCAAGCACAGCGAATTTTCCACTCCAACCTGCAAACCAGTAAAAGCAACCATATGCATATTGCCGCCACGAAGAAATACCCATCCATTCCGACGAGAAGTCAGGTATAAAATTAATCCAACTCAGGGATGGAATGTCTCGCCACTGTCCGGTGCCGGAAAAGAAGACAAAGGCCACCAGCTTAGTTTGGTACTGCGCTAGGCAGATCACTCTGAACACCGTATCCTCGGCAGGAGGTGTCTCCTCGTCGTTGCCATCAGGGACTAGAAAGCTCTCGCCCCAGCGCTGTCCATATATCCGCAGTGGGTTCTCATCCGAAGCCGCTAGGTCATCGGGGATTGTGGGGAGCAGGAGGTACTCCCGGTGCAGGGGGTCGCACACCGCCATCTCCGCGAAGAGGGCGCCGGTGCGTCCCTTGCCGGCGCCATGCCGGCAGGGTCTGTCGAGGAGGACGCGGCCGTCGCGGACGTCCCGTACGGACCAGCTCCGCGCAGGGGAGGGGAGGAAGGCGAAGGAGAAGTCAGCGGTGCTGGCGACAGCGCGGGCCGCAGGCGCTGAGGGGTGAGGCGGTACGGCGGGGTGGAAGCCGTGCTGGTCGAGGAAGCCGAGGAGGGGCGGGGGGTGGAGTCTGCGGAAGCGTTGGAGGAAGCAGCCGTCGGCGACGAGGTGGCGGAAGGAGACGCAGACTGCCGAGGCGCGGATGAGGTCGGATGCGGCGGGGAGGCGGAGGAGGATTTCCACCAGGAGCTCGTCGGGGATCTCCGGCAAGGCCATCTTCCGGCCGCTCTCTGTCCCCTATGCTGGCAGCGGCGGCGGCTGTGTGCTGCGTAAGATGGCCGGAAGATGGTTCCACGGTGTAAATGGGCTGCAGAATACCCTACTTTAGGTTTTGAGTGTGGGCTGAAAAATATGCGTTGGAGTGGCGATGGCCGGTGTTTTGTTCAGGAAAGCCGGTGTTTTGTTCAGGAAAAAGATGGGCCGGTGTGAAGATGGGGTTATCTGACAAAAAAAAAGGATTCTCAAAAAAAAAGGAAAAAAGATGAGGCTAAGAGTTAGCGGCAACAAAAAAATAGTGCGTTACTCTGCGCTAGTTAGAGCCTCTCCAACAGTGGCTGCAAAAAACGCACGCGCGGTAAAATGAGATTTTAGCGCGGGATGGTTTCACGCGGGAAACGATTGCGTGCGCGGGGAAAAAGCGGGCGGTCGCGCGCTAGATTTGGTCCGCCGCTTCTGGCGCGCCTATAAAATGCAGTGTCCGCCACACACCGTTCCATCGCTATCCACATCGCCACGTGCCCTCTGCCGCTCTCTCCTCGCTCCCTCTACCGCTTTCTCGCCTCACCGCCGACGTGCCACCATGCCGTCGCGCCGCCGGGGAGCTTCGGGCTACCGCGGCGTCCGTGTGCGCCCGGCCGGCACCTACTCCGCCGAGATTCGGTCCGGCGACGTGTGCCTCGGCCTCGGCACCTTTGACAGCGCCCACGAGGGCGCCCGCGCGTATGACACTGCGGCGTGGCGCCTCCGGCGGTCCCGTTGGGACATGAACTTTCCGGACGTGGCGACGCGGGAGCGGGTGCAAAAGTTGGCGCTGCCCCGCGGCTTATCACCGACGAGGATTGCCGCGAGAACCGGAGGCGGGAGCGCCGTCTCAGCCTAGCCGAGATGGACGAGGAAGCCATGGGCTGTGGCGCCAACGCTTCCCGCAAGACGTCATCAACGAGCAACAGTTCTTCGCCGAGAGGAGGGCGGAGAGGTAGGAGAGGAGGACGGAGCGAGCCGCCTATCGCGAGGACAGGCGAACGCGGAAGGCAACCGCTGAATTCAACATCGCGCTAGGAGATGCGTCGTCTTGGGGCTCCAACGGCGAGCTGTTCCTTGACACCTACATTCAGACGTCGGAGGAGGACATCACTGAGGCGGAGTCCGAGTCGGAGGATGACGAGTAGTAGTAGTTTTTCGTTTTATCTATCTATCGTAGGAGGAGGCTATGAACTATCTACGCACTATCTATGTATCGTAGGAGGGGGCTATGAACTATCTATGCACTATCTATGTATCATAGGAGGAGGCTATGAACTATCTATCGTTTATCTATGTACTATCGGAGCCAAATGTGTATCGAATCGTAGTACAAAAAAGAAGAAATATAGCGCGTCTCCTGGCGCAGCTTGGGCGCGCTTTATTTTGTGGAGCCAGCGCCCGCCGCGCGCAAAAGCTGGCTCACCCGGCGCCATATACTGTTTTTTAGCATGCCGCGCGTTGCGCGTCTGTTGGAGATGCTCTTATAGCATTGCTATAGCGTATCCGGAAGGTGCATGCTATATTTGAGGAATTTTGCTAGCTACGACGCTAATCACGTTACAGTGCGCTATTTCAACGCTAAAATTTGTAGTGTATTATATCATTGTGGCATCATGAAAAAAAACCTGAAGGAGAGAAACAACAACCAAGCCCCAGCCGCCCAAAACTATCCCTTGGCCGCCACAGGCCCACAACCCACACCCCTGTCATTCTCAGTCTCAGATGGTCAGACCTAATGAACAACCGACCCTAATTCATTCACACTTCACATCTGAGCTATGAGACCACTCCCTACCCCTTCGCTTCAGACGATGACAGAGGGGTAGAGAGTAGCGTGGCCTAGTGAGCAGGGGTCCGGCTCGCCGCATGCCAGAGGTGGGGGACAAAGCTTGTCAGGGCAGGGCAAGGGGAGGGCCCACCAGATCCAGTGTGGGGCGGGATGCGCGGCGGCGGATCTCGCCGGCGCTAGTAAGGAGAAGAGCTGGAGGAAGGTGGCAGGGTAGGTAGGAGAGAGAGGGGGTGGGTGGCGTAGGAGAGAGATGTGGCGGGGCGGGGCGCGCCATGAGGTAGAGTACGCGGGGTGGCACTGGTCATGAGCGAGAGGAGGTGGTGCGCGGCGTAAGCGTGAGGCATTTTTTTAACAGTCAATGCAAACGGTGTTAACATGTGATGCCCCGTGGACCTGACCAGTGGGCTTGGTATGTCAAAGATTGGATTAAATCGCCCCAAACCAGTCGTTATTGTTTATTGGCAAAATTAGTAAGAAAATTGGTAGGTTTTTGGGACGCACAAAAAATGTGGTGGCAAATCTGAAAGTGAACTTCAAATGCGGTGTTTTTTTTAATTCACTTGTAAAAACTAGTCCCCGTCATCATCCTTGCTGTTAACTTCATTCTGCCATTGATTTTAGACGGGTTAGCATGGATGAAAGCTACACACACCACGGTTCATGGTGGCTGCAGGCTAGCTATCTTGCCACGTACGTAGTACTCCCTCCGTCTCAAAATTCTTGTTTTAAATTTGTCTAGATACGGATGTATATAAGGGAGTACTACGTATCTTGCCATTCTTATCGAGTCTCTTACGTAAGCCTAATATTTTTGTACTTCTTTTTTTGGAAAATCGTAAGCCTAGGTTGGAGTCTTTGTTTTTTCAAGTGAACGTCTGCTTGCCTGCACTGCATGCATGCGAGCTCGCGGTCATTGCTACTTACGTGTGCCAGTGACGGTCGGACAAGCAAACTAAAGAGAGATCGGAGATCTACTTCCCTCATATAACAAAGCTTAAATCCTTACCGTACGTAGTACGTATCATCGAGCGACCCACCGGCCGGCGGCAAAAGCAACTGCACCCAAACCCAGTCCAACACGAAAAGTTACTATAGGTTCTTGGCTTCTTGCCGTGTCGCGCACTCAATGGTACAGGAGTACTATCTAGACCCGATCGAGTCCTTTTTTATGCAGAACTTGTGCTTGCTTGCATGCGAGCTATGCTCGAGTCCTTTTTTAGGGGAACATATGCTTTGCTTACATGTGATGCGAGCTTCGCTGTTCCCCCATGACATTCATATCTACCCTTTCCAGGCGAGCCAAGCAAGCTCTAGGCTCTAGCTAGCAAACCGGTCGAGGAGAAGAGAAACCAGTCGACGGTTTCGCTAGCAAACCGATCGAAGAGAAACCACAGATCCACCACCCTACCACACCACGGACTAAAATGTCCTCTACCGGAGTAGAGCGGAGCGGCGCCGGAGCACCTAGAAACCGGAATGAGAAGCGGGAGCTCCATGGCTCGGGAGATGAGCTTGACGCTTTCTCGGAGGAGCTTCAACGGCGGCCAGAAGTAAGGATCAACGACATTGCGGTCGCCAAGGTGTACATCCTAATGGGCTTGAAAGGCGTGAGCGCCTTGGCGCTTTTGTGGGCCACCGTCGTCCTCCTCGGCGGCTTTGTCTCCGATCTGACCAAGACTGATTTTTGGTACCTCACCATCATCGGATTCGTGCAGGCTGCCGGGTTAGTGCTTGCATTCAACTCTCCCTTACTGTCGATGTTAAGCGTGGCATAAATTTCTTTCACGATTCCTGAAATAAGTCCCTTCAAAATAAAAAGGAAATTTCCTGAAATAAGTAGTGTACTAGTGTAAGTTATCTATCAGCGCACGCAATTTCCAAATATGTTCTATCGAAAAATTAAAAGGTGGTCATACTAGTGACTCTGGAGGCACACAAACCCTAGCCGCCGGTACCCGTCGCTCCTCCCTTCCTTCCCTCTATCGCCGCTGGAGAAAGCCGCGGGCTAAGCCCAAGCGGACGGCGACAGTGGGGGGGGGGGGGGGGGGGGAATCACCTCCCTCTCATGGCGGTCGGGTGGCATGGGGAACCCAGACTCATGGGAGCGCGTCCCCGATCTGATCCACGATGGCATGGTGACTCCTGCCGATGGCGGTGTAGGTCGGCCATTTGGAAATGATAGGTGGGTGCCGCAGCGTGGATGTGGAGAAGTAGAGGGCTGGGTAGTGATGCACAGGGATGTCCGTGTGCGGGCCGGTCTCCATCCTGATTCGATCGGATGTGTGGTCGGGGGTCGGTGTGCTTCGTGCTCTCTGCTGGATGTGGACCATGACGTTCAGGTGATGGCCTTCCACGCGTGGGTGGTTGACCGGTGGCGCTACGGTCCACGTCTTTGTGGTGGTGACCCAGATCCAATCGGTTAGATGGTGGTGACTGCAGATTTTACTGCACCGACTTCCTATGGCTTCATGATAGTGGTGGTCATCGAAAGATCTTCAGGGAGGGTTCATCCGTCCTGACCCGGTGGTTGACTACGACGTGAGATAAAGATTATGGATGAGGACTTGATGTAGAGGGATGGTTGTGCTATCATGGCAGTCGCATCACATGTAGCTGTCAGGATTGCGGAAAGGTGGTGGCTACAAGACATGAGTGACTTCGCTGGTGGTGCTACTCGAGCACCCGGTCTTGAGCTCTGGGGCGAAAGCCTAGGCCAGACTCGAGTGGTTATACCTGGCAATGGCGATGTTTTTCTTACATCGTTAACTTGTTGAAGGCATTGCTTGAATATGCTCGGGTTGATTCTTCAAGGTGAAAACCTAGATTCTGGCCTTTTGGTTGGATCCGGTGACGGTGGAGCTTGAGTTTTGCTCCTTTCCTGAACGTGTTGCTGTTGAAGAACCTCATTCTACATGTGGTGTCATGATATGGTTGGTGCGGATATGATCATTTTATAGTTTGCCTATCGCGGATCTGATCGGGGTTTTTTCTTCTCGCGTACGCATGGTTTTAGTCCTATACGGCCTTGCTTGTTCCGGCATGTTTTCGAGCGCGTGTGTGACTTAGTGCTGGCTGCATGCAACCTAGCTATGTAGAGGCCGGCCGGGTGTGTGCTCATGTGTTATGTATCTTCTCAATCCTTAATTTTGAGCCAACAAAATTCACCCTTTGTCAGAAAAAAGGTTGACACGATAAAAAATATCGATTACTGATGTCCTGCAAGTGCACAGTTCTAGATGAAGCACACTTTTGTTGAAGTATTATTACTGTTTTTCTATGTCCTAACGAAGAGCGTAGGCGAGGGTTATTGTGGGTGTTTTGTTCACGCTCGACGTGTCCCTAGTCTCGAGTGAATTGGCTAGTATGGCATCTTCAAGACTTGAAGTGACAACTTTCGAAGAATAGTTGTGATGGAAACTATAGTTATGAAATAATAAGGAGATGTACGTAAACTACATGAAAGTGAATAACTGAAAGGAAGCGGTGTTTCCTGTAATGGAAATGTTAGGTGGGTAGAGGTTCAGTTCATGGTGAACAGAAAATGTCTTGTGCAATGGTAATGTGGTGTTACCTTCGTACTAAGTGCTCAGTAGGGGAGTCACTCTTTAGTAGCCAAACTCCATCTGCTAGGATTTTTTGACTCTACTGTCATGTCTTCCATTACCATCGTCAATGGTCGGCCCAACAATAAAGGTTGTTAGACCGAACCAATGTTTAGGGCATCGTGGCTTCTCATTATACTCGTATTCTCTTCGCTCCCTTATGATACCAACACTTCTCACCTGGAGGTCGCAGATTCGTAGGAAAATAAGTGCTTACACAAGTATGTCTCTAGATCATGTTGTTCGGGCCCTTAAATTGGACAACGAGCATTATGAACGCCATGAATAGTTTCTAATTGTGAGAGGCGTTGGGATTTCCCCCAAGAGAAAGGGTGAAGTAGTATAGTAGCAGAAAGTACTTCCCTCAGTAAAGAACCATGGTTTATCAAACCAATAGAAGATCCATGCAAACGATCTTTAGCAGTACGTACCTACGCACACAAGAGCAAATACTTGCATCCAATGCAGGCAAGAGGGTTGTCAACCCCCTTGTACTCGTTAATTGCAAGGATTAAATCTGATAGTAGGAGATATATAAATTGCAAAGCAAAATAAAAGTAAATAAATTGCAGCAAGATATTTATGGTTTTAGTAATATGATTTAAATAGACCCGGGGCCATAGCTTTCACTAGAGGCATCTCTCTGAAGAACATAGCAAACGATAGATACACAAATTACTGTTGGGTAGTTGATATAAAAGCGCATAGTTATTACGTTATTCATGGCATGATCAGTACAGAGGCATTACGTCCGTGACAAGTAAACTGAAACGATTCTGCATCTACTACTGTTACTCCACTTCGAGAGCGCTTCTACGCTTGCCTCTTTAGGTATTAAGTTCTTGACAAACAGAGTAATGCTTTGAGCATGATGACATAATATAGACAGAATAAAACCAAGTAATATGGTCAAACCCCGTCGTTTTACCCATAGTAGCAACAATACAATTATGTGCCTTGCTACCCCTTGCTGGAATTCTGTCTATTTTAGGCCTAGCCTAATAGCAGTTTCAGAAATTCCTAATAAATCCTAGAGGCCACGCAGCCCATTCGTGCAAGGCAAGAGGTGGAACTAAAGTTTAGTCCCACATTGCTAGTTTAGAGGGAGTTGGACCTCTTTATAAGTGAGGTTCTTTCCCCACATGTATGAGCATGAGAACAAGGGGGACATCCACGCGCGCTCCTCCTTCGCCGCGACGCGACGCGACGCGGGTTGCGGGAATGAGCCGAGCCGATGTCTAAATTTTTGCCACGCACGACGGGTATACGAACGGTCACACGGGAGCTGAAACGTTTTGCTGTAGTGGAGCCTGAATACGAACGGCGCACCTCTTCGCGTGCTGCCTATTCGTTTCGTCTCCCTCCGTTGCTTCACCTCCCGCCGCAGCCTGTTCGCGTCCTTCTATTGTGCCTATATAAGAGAGGTCGCTCCTCTCCAGAGAGACACACCAGAACTCCTTCTTCCTCTCGCCACCGGCTCCTGAGCACTGCGCTGCTGGTACGATCTTCCCCATCCCGGCTTGCGGCGTGCACCGCAGGTCGGGACAGTAGGCCTCCGAAACCGCACCTTTTGAGTCCTGTACGGGAGAAGGGTGATAAGGTTTTTGGGGAGCGCTCTGCGCGACTACTGACTTCTTCGTCACGGACACCCCGGACTCCGACGACTTCTTCCCCAACGACGACTACTTCCCCGACGTTGACAACCTCCTCGATGACATGGAGGACACCGACCCCAAGTCCAGTGCCTCTGCTCCTGCTGTTGTCACGTACGTGTTTCTCCCCTTTCTATTGGAGGTTCTGCTACAGTTCCTTGTTCTAGTATTTGCTCTATGTTGGGGAACATAACAGAAATTCAAAATTTTCCTACGTGTTACCAAGATCAATCTAGGAGATGCTAGCAACGAGAAGGGAGGAGTGCATCTACATACCCTTGTAGATCGCAAGCGGAAGCGTTCAAGAGAACGGGGTTGATGGAGTCGTACTCGTCGTGATCCAAATCACCGATGATCCTAGCGCCGAACGGACGGCACCTCCGCGTTCAACACACGTACGGAGCAGCGACGTCTCCTCCTTCTTGATCCAGCAAGGGGGGAGGAGAGGTTGATAGAGATCCAGCAGCACGACGGCATGGTGGTGGAAGTAGCGGGATCCCGGCAGGGCTTCGCCAAGCGCAAGCGGGGAGGAAGAGGTGTCACGGGAGGGAGAGGGAGGCGCCAGGGCTTAGATATTGCTGCCCTCCCTCCCCCCACTATATATAGGGCCAAGGGAGAGGGGGGCGCAGCCTTGGCCCTTCCTCCAAGGAAGGGTGCGGCCAGGGAGGAGTCCATCCTCCCCAAGGCACCTCGGAGGTGCCTTCCCCCTTTAGGACTCTCACTTTCCCTTATCTCTTGGCGCATGAGCCTCTTGGGGCTGGTGCCCTTGGCCCATATAGGCCAAGGCGCACACCCCTACAGCCCATGTGGCCCCCCGGGGCTGGTGGACCCCCTTGGTGGACCCCCGGACCCCTTTCAGCACTCCCGGTACAATACCGATAAAGTGCGAAACTTTTCCGGCGACCAAAATAAGACTTCCCATATATAAATCTTTACCTCCGGACCATTCCGGAACTCCTCGTGACGTCCGGATCTCATCCGGGACTCCGAACAACTTTCGGGTTACCGCATACTAATATCTCTATAACCCTAGCGTCACCGAACCTTAAGTGTGTAGACCCTACGGGTTCGGGAGACATGCAGACATGACCGAGACGACTCTCCGGTCAATAACCAACAGCGGGATCTGGATACCCATGTTGGCTCCCACATGCTCCTCGATGATCTCATCGGATGAACCACGATGTTGAGGATTCAATCAACCCCGTATACAATTCCCTTTGTCTACCGGTATGTTGCTTGCCCGAGATTCGATCGTCGGTATCCCGATACCTTGTTCAATCTCGTTACCAACAAGTCTCTTTACTCGTTCCGTAACACATCATCCCGTGATCAACTCCTTGGTCACATTGTGCACATTATGATGATGTCCTACCGAGTGGGCCCAGAGATACCTCTCCGTTTACACGGAGTGACAAATCCCAGTCTCGATTCGTGCCAACCCAACAGACACTTTCGGAGATACCTGTAGTGCACCTTTATGGCCACCCAGTTACGTTGTGACGTTTGGTACACCCAAAGCATTCCTACGGTATCCGGGAGTTGCACAATCTCATGGTCTAAGGAAATGATACTTGACATTAGAAAAGCTCTTAGCAAACGAACTACACGATCTTGTGCTAGGCTTAGGATTGGGTCTTGTCCATCACATCATTCTCCTAATGATGTGATCCCGTTATCAACGACATCCAATGTCCATGGTCAGGAAACCGTAACCATCTATTGATCAACGAGCTAGTCAACTAGAGGCTTACTAGGGACATGGTGTTGTCTATGTATCCACACATGTATCTGAGTTTCCTATCAATACAATTTTAGCATGAATAATAAACGATTATCATGAACAAGGAAATATAATAATAACCAATTTATTATTGCCTCTAGGGCATATTTCCAACAGTCTCCCACTTGCACTAGAGTCAATAATCTAGTTCACATCACCATGTGATTAACATTCACAGGTCACATCACCATGTGACTAACATCCAAAGAGTTTACTAGAGTCAACAATCTAGTTCACATCACTATGTGATTAACACTCAGTGAGTTCTGGTTTGATCATGTTATGCTTGTGAGAGACGTTGTAGTCAACGGGTCTGAACCTTTCAGATCCGTGTGTGCTTTACGAATATCTATGTCATCTTGTGGATGCTACCACACGCTACTTGGAGCCATTTCAAATAACTGCTCTACTATACGAATCCGGTTTACTACTCAGAGTCATCTGGATTAGTGTCAAAGTTGCATCGACGTAACCCTTTACGACGAACTCTTTTTCCCACCTCCATAATCGAGAAAATTCCTTAGTCCACTAGATACTAAGGACAAGTTCGACCGCTGTCATGTGATCCATTCCCGGATCACTATTGTACCCCTTGACTAACTCATGGTAAGGCACACTTCAGGTGCGGTACACAGCATAGCATATTGTAGAGCCTACGTCTAAAGCATAGGGGACAACCTTCGTCCTTTCTCTCTCTTCTGCTGTGGTCAGGTCTTGAGTCTTACTCAATACTCACACCTTGTAACACAGCCAAGAACTCCTTCTTTGCTGATCTATTTTGAACTCCTTCAAATATCTTGTCACGGTATGTATTCATTTGAAAGTACTATTAAGCGTTTTTGATCTATCCTTATAGATCTTGATGCTCAATGTTCAAGTAGCTTAATCCAGGTTTTCCATTAAAAACACTTTTCAAATAACCCTGTATGCTTTCCAGAAATTCTACATCATTTCTGATCAACAATATGTCAACAACATATACTCATCAGAAATTCTATAATGCTCCCACTCACTTCTTTGGAAACACAAGTTTCTCATGAACTTTGTATAAACCCAAAATCTTTGATCATCTCATCAAAGCGTTCATTCCAACTCCGAGATGCTTACTCCAATCCTTAGAAGGATTGCTGGAGCTTTGCATACTTGTTAGCATCTTTCAGGATTGACAAAACCTTCTGGTTGTATCACATACAACCTTTCCTCAAGAAAATCGTCGAGGAAACAATGTTTTGACATCCTATCTGCAAGATTTCATAAATAATGCAGTAACTGCTAATATAATTCCAACAGACTCTTAGCATCGCTACGAGTGAGAAAGTCTCATCGCAGTCAACTCCTTGAACTTGCCGGAAAACATCTTAACGACAAGTCGAGCTTTCTTAATGGTGACACTTACCATTATTGTTTGTCTTCCTTTTAAAATCCATCTGCACCCAACAGCCTTACGACCATCAAGTAGTTTTTCCAAAGTCTATACTTTGTTTTATACATGGATCCTCTCTAGGATTTTATGGCCTCGAGCCATTCGTCGGAATCCGAGCCCACCATCGCTTCTCCATAGCTCGTAGGTTCATTGTTGTCTAGCAACATGACTTCCAAGACAGGATTACGTACCACTCTGAAGTAGTACGCATCCTTGTCGACCTACGAGGTTTGGTAGTGACTTGATCCGAAGTTTCATGATCACTATCATAAGCTTCCACTTCAATTGGTGTAGGTGCCATAGGAACAACTTCCTGTGCCCTGCTACACACTAGTTGAAGTGACGGTTCAATAACCTCATCAAGTCTCCACCATCCTCCCACTCAATTCTTTCGAGAGAAACTTTTCCTCGAGAAAGGATCTGTTAACTTCCAGATCTGAAACAGGAGGTATACCCAACTGTTTTGGGTATTCTATGAAGATGCATTTATCCGCTTTGGGTTCGAGCTTATCAGCCTGAAACTTTTTCACATAAGCATCGCAGCCCCAAACTTTTAAGAAACGACAACTTAGGTTTCTCTAAACGGTGTCGTCTCAACGGAATTGCGTGGTGCCCCTTTTAAAGTTAATGCGGTTGTCTCTAATGCCTAACCCATAAATGATAGTGTAATTCGATAAGAGACATCATGGTATGCACCATATCCAATAGGGTGCAGTTATGATGTCCGGACACACCATCAAATTATAGATACGACGGAGACGTATCAGCATCCCCAAGCTTAATTCCTGCTCGTCCTCGAGTAGGTAAATGATAAAAAAGATAATTTTTGATGTGGAATGCTACCTAGCATAATCTTGATCATGTATCTAATCATGGCATGAATATTAAGACACGAGTGATTCAAAGCAATAGTCTATCTTTTGACATTAAGACAATAGTACTTCAAGCATACCAACCAAGCAATTATGTCTTATCGAAATAACATAGCCAAAGAAAGCTCATCCCTACAAAATCATATAGTCTGGCTATGCTCCATCTTCACCACACAAAGCATTCAAATCATGCACAACCCCGATGACAAGCCGAGCAATTGGTTCATACTTTTTAACGCGCTTCAGCCTTTTCAACCCTCACGCAATACATGAGTGCAAGCCATGGACAGAGCACTATAGGTGGAATAGCATATGATGATGGAGGTTGTGTGGAGAAGACAAAAAGGAGAAAGTCTCACATCGACGCGGCTAATCAACGGGCTATGGAGATGCCCATCAATTGATGTCAATGTGAGGAGTAGGGATTGCCATGCAACGGATGCACTAGAGCTATAAGTGTATGAAAGCTCAACTGGAAACTAAGTGGGTGTGCATCCAACCTGCTTGCTCATGAAGACCTCGGGCATTTGAGGAAGCCCATCATCGGAATATACAAGCCAAGTTCTATAATGAAAATTCCCACTAGTATATGAAAGTGATAACTCAAGAGACTCTCTATATGAAGAACATGGTGCTACTCTGAAGCACAAGTGTGGTAAAAGGATAGTAACATTGCCCCTTCTCTCTTTTTCTCTCATTTTTTTGTTTGTTTCTTCTTTTTTTGGTGGGCTTCTTTGGCCTCTTTTTTTTATTTGGGCTTCTTTGGCCTCTTTTATTTATTTTTAAATTCCGGAGTCTCATCCCGACTTGTGGGGGAATCATAGTCTCCATCATCCTTTCCTCACTGGGGCAATGCTCTAATAATGATGATCATCACACTTTTATTTACTTACAACTCAATATTACAACTCGATGGTAGAACAAAGATATGACTCTATATGAATGCCTCCGGCGATGTACCGGGATGTGCAATGATCTAGCGTAGCAATGACATCAAAAAACGGACAAGCCATGAAAACATCATGCTAGCTATCTTACGATTATGCAAAGCAATATGACAATAAATGCTCAAGTCATGTATATGATGATGATCGAAGTTGCATGGCAATATATCTCGGAAGTTGTATATGGTGGCTGTTTTGAGGAAGATATAATGAGGCTTATGTGTGATAGAGCGTAACATATCACGCGGTTTGGATGCACCGGCGAAGTTTGCACCAACTCTCAAGGTGAGAAAGGGCAATGCACGGTACCGAAGAGGCTAGCAATGATGGAAGGGTGAGAGTGCGTATAATCCATGGACTCACATTAGTCATAAAGAACTCATATACTTATTGCAAAAGTTTATTAGACCTCGAAGCAAAGTACTACTACGCATGCCCCTAGGGGGATAGATTGGTAGGAAAAGACCATCGCTCGTTCCCGACCGCCACTCATAAGGAAAGCAATCAAAGAACACCTCATGCTCCGACTTCGTTACATAACGGTTCACCATACGTGCATGCTACGGGACTTGCAAACCTCAACACAAGTATTTCTCAATTTCACAATTACTCAACTAGCACGGCTCTAATATCACAACCTTTATATCGCAAAACTATTGCAAGGAATCAAACATATCATATTCAGTGATCTACAAGTTTTATGTAGGATTTTATGACTAACCATGTGAATGACCAGTTCCTGTCATCTCTCTAAATAGATATAAGTGAAGCAAGAGAGTTTAATTCTTTCTACAAAAGATATGCCCACGTTCTAACAAGTATAAGTGAAGCAAAAGAGCATTCTACAAATGGTGGTTTTCTATGTGAAGAGAAACAGGCAATCCAAACTTCAAATGATATAAGTGAAGCACATGAAGCATTCTATAAAGCCATACTCAAAAAATATAAGTGAAGTGCATAGAGCATTCTATAAATAAACCAAGGACTATCTCATACCAGCATGGTGCATAAAAGAAAAGTAAAAACTAAATGCAAAAGACGCTCCAAGATTGCACATATCGCATGAACGAAACGAATCCGAAAACATACGATACTTGTTGAAGAAAGAGGGGATGCCTTCCGGGGCATCCCCAAGCTTAGACACTTGAGTCTCCTTGAATATTTACTTGGGGTGCCTTGGGCATACCCAAGCTTGAGCTCTTGCCTCTCTTCCTTCTTCTCACATCGAGACCTTCTCGATCATCGAACACTTCATCCACACAAAACTTCAACAGAAAACTCGGTAAGATCCGTTAGTATAATAAAGCAAATCACTACTCTAAGTACTTTTGCAAACCAATTCATATTTTTTTGCATTATAGCTACTGTAATATAACTTTTTCATGGCTTAATCCACTGATATAAATTTATAGTTTCATCAAAACAAGCAAACTATGCATCAAAAACAGAATCTGTCTAAAACAGAACAGTCTGTAATAATCTGAACATTCACCATACTTATGATACTTGAAAATTTCTTCCAAAATTAGAAAAAGTAAACTATTTGTATAGAAAGACAGTGCAAAAAGAATCAGAACCGTTTGACGTTCCAGTAAAAAATTAAAAATCACGCACTACAGCCAAAGTTTCTGTCCTGCACCGTACAAACCAACAAGCATTGTAAACATCCTAAAGGCAAACCTTGGCACATTATTTTTATAATACAATGGAATTGTACAAGGGGATAATTATTTTTGTTGAAAAGTTTCCGTAATCAAGATTCACAAAGCTTCCATGGGCATGAACAAAGTTCAAGGACGTCCCCCACTTTCACAATGCTCGTCTATCTCACTTTCACTTTTCTTTTTGAAAAAGTTTTGGGTTCCCCTCTTTATTTTATTTTTTTGTTTTTAAACTATATGAAAGCACTCAACAGAAATAATTGAATCTCTAAAACTTCTGGGTTGTCTCCCTGGCAGCGCTTTCTTTAAAGCCATTAAGCTAGGCATATAGTGCTCAAGTAATGGATCCACCCGGATCCCAAGGTATATCAAAGCCAATTTTAATTAACAATGATTTTGTATTTAGTAGTGAGCACAAAGTAACATATATCACGTAATGACGAAGTCTAACTCTCTTCCTATGCATCGGCATGTCATAAAAGAACAATTCATGCACACATAGTAAAGGCCAATGCATAGTATAAACAGTTTCTTGCAATTTTATCGTATTGGAAACATAGAGAGGTGGAGATATAGTTCCTCTCTCATAATAATTGCAAGTAGGAGCAGCAAGCACATGCATATTATATTCATCAAAACCATCATGTGCAACGGTAAAATGCAACCCATCAACATAATCCTTAATAAGAGCAAACTTCTCCGATATAGTGTAGTTGGGAGAATTTAAAAAGATAATAGGACTATCATGCGTGGGTGCAATAGCAACAATTTCATGTTTAACATAGGGAACTATAGCAAGTTCATCTCCATAAGCATAATTCATATTGGCATCTTGGCCACAAGCATAGCAAGCATCATAAAAAAGGGGTATTTCAAGAGAATCAACGGGATCATAACAATCATCATAACAATCATCCTTCGGTAAGCACGAAGGGAAATTAAACAATGTATGAGTTGAAGAGTTACTCTCATTAGAAGGTGGGCACGGGTAGCTAGTCCGTTCTTCCTCCTTTTGTTCTTCGCTCTCCTCATCATCTTTTTCATCCAATGAGCTCACAGTTTCATCAATTTCTTCTTCCATAGACTCCTGCAAAATATTAGTCTCTTCTTGGACAGCGGAGGAGTCCTCAATATATGCTTTAACATAGGTATTAGAAGCATAACTATCATAACAATATTCAAGTATGGCAAAAATTTCAGATTTGTAAAGAGTAGCATCATACTTTTCAATCAAAGAAGCAATTTCATAAGCACCCTTAAAAGCAACAAATTCTTCAATTTGTTGAATATCATAGTAATTATAAACACCCTTAGCATACGAAGATACGATTCCATTATCACTAAACTCACATTGGTAGGGAAGGTGTTTCTTAGGGTTTTCAGAACAACAAGTAAAATCATATATTTCACATAAATTCCAAGCATAGCATTGCAAACGATGAATTTGACCCAGTAAAAGTTTCCCTTTTTCAGATATGCGGTGTCGCACATGACAAGCATGCTCATCTAAAGATTTGCCCTCAACTAAGCTAGTTGGGGTTTCAGCCCGAGCACATAGGGATTGAAGATGATCCAAGTAAAAAGCTTCAGGAATGTGATAGATTTTGAGTGGTTCTTCAACCATTGGTTCAGTAGGTACAACTATTTTTTTTTGGTATTTTGCATTTCCTACCCATAACTAAAGATAGAAAACAACTAAGAACAGCAAATAAAAATTACTTAGTGATAAAGCAAACAAGCACAAACGAGAATATTCACCCCACGCTATGGCTCCCCGGCAACGGCGCCAGAAAAAGGTCTTGATAACCCACAAGCATAGGGGATCAATTGTAGCCTCTTTCGATAAGTAAGAGTGTCGAACCCAACGAGGAGCTAAAGGTAGAACAAATATTCCCTCAAGTTCTATCGACCACCGATACAACTCTATGCACGCTTGACATTCGCTTTACCTAGAACAAGTATGAAACTAGAAGTACTTTGTAGGTGTTTTTGGATAGGTTTGCAAGAAGATAAAGAGTGCGTAAATAAAAGGTAGGGGTTGTTTAGATAAAGACACAATAAAGTAAATATAGCGAGTGTGGAAAAGTGGTGGTAGGAGTTGCGAAATTGTCCCTAAGCAATTGACTACTTTACTAGACCGTTAGCAAGTTTTATGTGGGAGAGGCCACTGCTAGCATGTCATCCCTGACTTGGAATTCTATGCACTTATGGTTGGAACTATTAGCAAGCATCCGCAACTACTAACGTTCATTAAGGTAAAACCCAACCATAGCATTAAGATATATTGGTCCCCCTTCAATCCCGTATGCATCAATTTCTATGCTAGGTTGAAGCTTCTGTCACTCTTGCCCTCCAATACATAGTCCTATCAACATACAACTAACCCTATGGTGTGATCCACACGCACGCTCATATGATGGGCACCAAAGGACAGCAACATAACCACAAGCAAATTAAATCAATCATAGCAATTCATCAACCATCGATAGGACAACGAAAATCTACTCAGACATCATAGGATGGCAACACATCATTGGATAATAATATGAAGCATAAAGCACCATGTTCAAGTAGAGGGTACAGCGGGTTGCGGGAGAGTGGACCGCTATAGATAGAGGGGGGAAGGTGATGGAGATGTTGGTGAAGATGGCGGAGGTGTTGGTGAAGATCGCGGTGATGATGATGGTGGCCACGGCGGCGTTCCCGCGCCACCGGAAGAGAGGGGAAGAGGGGCCCCCTTCTTCTTCTTCTTCTTCTTCCTTAACCTCCTCCCTAGATGGGAGAAGGGCTTCCCCTCTGGTCCTTGGCCTCCATGGCATGGGAGGGGCGAGAGCCCCTCCGAGATTGGATATGTCTCTCTGTTTCTCTCTGTTTATGCGCTCTGGTATTCTGCCCTTTCACTGTTTCGTGTATATATGGAGATCTGTAACTCCGATTGGATCGAAACCTTCGCCCATATTTTTTTCTTCTGAAAAATAGCTTTCTTGCGGCCGAAGAAGAGCAGCAACCGCCTTACGGGTGGCCCACGAGGGTCAAGGGCGCGCCCCCTGCCTCGTGGCCACCTCGGGCACCGTTTCGCGTTGATTTTTCTTCCCATATTCCAAAAATATTCTCCGTCCGTTTTATCCCGTTTGGATTCCGTTTGATATGGGGTTTCTGCGAAACATAAAACATGCAACAAACAGGAACTGGCACTGGGCACTGGATCAATATGTTAATCCCAAAAATAGTATAAGAAGTTGCCAAAAGTATATGAAAGTTGAATAATATTGGCATGGAACAATCAAAAATTATAGATACGACGGAGACGTATCATAAAGCATCCTAAATGTATTTGCCCAATCACCATATAAATTTTTCATTGCCCTTTGTTTTGCCTTCCACACTGTGGTATATTTCAGTTTAATGGGGTACATCTTTTACAAGTCTACTTTGAGTTTCTTGGCAGTAGTGTTTGGTGTTTTGGCCAAAATTGGGGTGATCTTTTCTGCAACCCAAAGTTGTGATGTCATGGTTGATACTCTCTATGAACTTGCAATACAAGTATGTTGATTGGGATTTGGTTAACCCTGACAGTACTATCATCAGGTTGCAGTCTAGCAGATATGTACCACTTGCAAGGCTTGACACTACCATCAAATCCTCTGCACCTCGCATAAAACTTCTTTCTATCAGTCCAAACAGTCTTGGCATCAAACTCATGTTTCACTGCATAAGTCTTGAAACACATCCTAAACTCCTTCATGCTTGGGAACAACTTGCCTACTTCAATGACAGGGTTTTCTTTGTCATACACATGCACCAGCTCATCATCATGTGCATTATCTACTTCATCTGCAGCTTGTTCCATCAACTGTCCATCTACATCTTCATCAGCATTAGCAGGCAAACTAGATTCGCCCCTCTCCTGCTTATCTCTGTCATCGACTGGAATGCCAAAAAGTTTGGCCATCTCAATGTCAGGCATTGGTGCAATGACCAAATCAGTAGGCTCATCTAATTCAACTACATTCCAATCAACAGTTGCTGCAGTTTCAGTTTCAGTTCCAGTCACCTGTCCCTCTTCGGCTATTACTGTAAGTTCAGTACACATGGGAATCAATGGCCTCTGTGTAGCCCAATCATCATCTACCATCTGCGCAGCCAAGTGTGATGACACATATCCAACCTTCGAAAAAATATTCAGATCAACGAGCTCAGCAAAAAAATTAGCCCGTTTGCTTGTCCAGTCGTTTTGACAATCGATTTCTTCAACAATCTGTTCACCATCTTCTATTCTCACATACTCTCCTTTCCAATCATCAAACCGCAACAGTGATACTTCTTGCTCTGGACCCCAAACAATATTCTCCCCAATTTTTTCCACCCATTTCTTCACTGCCTTCTCTCCCATGTTTTGTAGAACTTGTGGATCAATCTCTGTAAACTCAACCTCCCATTTAACAATTGTGTCTCTCTCAATGTTCTGTATGCTACCATCAACTAATTTTGACTTTGATGGAAAGAAATTGACCGTCAATTTGAATGTCCGAGCGGCAGCATCCCCTCTGTCAGTGGTGGACAGTGTGAGCCCGTGAGAAAGAGCAGACGAGGCCCTAATTGCATGCAAAATTGGATCGGAGAGAGGCGCATTACCTATTCGAAGTTGAATCTGGCAGCTCCATCTCAGTATGCCCATGGGCTCCCCTCACAACCTATCGATTCAACAAGCGAAAACAGAGGAAACGAGCTGAGATCTATGGGCCCGAGAGAGGAACGAGAGGGCGACTAGG
This sequence comes from Aegilops tauschii subsp. strangulata, assembly GCF_002575655.3. Classification (NCBI taxonomy): domain Eukaryota; kingdom Viridiplantae; phylum Streptophyta; class Magnoliopsida; order Poales; family Poaceae; genus Aegilops; species Aegilops tauschii. The sequence continues at coordinate 629,348,293 of NC_053036.3, read as the reverse complement.
GTTCGAATTCACTCACCATTTTCTGAGGACGAAGGCTCTGCCGCCGTTGAGAACGAGGGCTCCGCCGCCGCCATCGAGAACGCAAGATCCGCCGCCACCGGAGAAGAAGGGGGGGCAGAGTGGCGGGCCCGTCATGGTCTGGCGGCAGGGCACGGTCAGCTGTTTTGAGGATCAATTAAGTTGGACCCACATGTCCTAACATAAACGGGCTTGGTTGACGACCAATTTAACCCCATTTAACACCCCATGTGGCCCTGGGCTATTTACACACTCAAATGTGTCGCATCACAGCCATTCATTCCAACAACGTCGCACTCCTTCCAATTCACATCAAAGACGTCGCACAGGAGCTATTGGCCCCTCTGAATGACGTCTCCGTAGTAGCAGCTGCTGCCTCCTCGTCGCCGCCGGAAGGGGCGAGGAAGGAATCGGCGAAGCACGGCCCTTCAATCAGGAGTGCGGCCACAAGCAAAGGGACTAGGTCATCAGGGATCGGGGGAAGCAGGAGATACTGCCGGTGCAAGGGGTCGCACACCACCATCTTCTTGACGACGGCTCCGAGCCTCTCGGCGGCGTCGTGCCGGCGGGGTCTGTCGAGGAGGACGCGGCCGTCGCGGACTTCCCGTATGGACCAGTCCGACGCAGGGGCGGGGAGAAAGGCGAAGGAGAAGTCGGCGGCGCTGGCGACGGCGCTAGCCGCCGGCGCGGAGGGGTGAGGCGGGACGGCGGATTTGAAGCGGTGCCAGTGCCTTGGGTCGAGGAAGCCGAGGAGGGGCGGGGGGTGGATCTTGCGAAAGCGCCGGAGGAAGGAGCGGTCGGCGACGAGGCGGCGGAAGGAGACGCAGACGGCGGAGGCGCGGATGAGATCGGCTGCGGTGGGAAGGCGGAGGAGGATCTCCACGAGGAGCTCGTCGGGGATCGCCGGCAAGGCCATCTTCCCGCAGCGGCGGCGGCGGCGGATGTGAATGCTGAAAGTGTTGGGAAAACAAGCGACGTTATCTGCCTCAAAACACGCGATTTTCTTTACATACGTTCGGATTTCTGCCGGTTTTCTCACAAATATATCAGTTGCAGTAAAAAAAAGGTTTTTGAAAGCCATAATTGAATTCTAAGAAAAATGTTCACAAAATTTTAAGCAATGCTCTTCAATATAAACAATTTTCTATAATTCAAAAAATGTCCATGTCAGGAAAATGTTCTCAAATTTAGAAATAGTTCATAGAATTAAGAATTCTTTATGTTTCCTTTTTTAATTTTAAAAATGGTTTCCAATTAAAAAATCATAATTTTTAAATGTTTTTGAAATTTAAAATATCCTCATGAACATTAAAATTGTGCTTGTATTTAAAACTAATGTGAACTATAGTTTTCAAAATAAAGGAAAACTGAAAAAAAAACGAAACTAAAAATGGAAAGGAAAAAACGACAAGGAAAATCAATGGAATAAAAGAAACAGAAAGAAGTACACCCATTTTAATAGAAATAACCAAAAAATAGTAAAAAAACATACTACCGAACAGTTTTTTAGGCTAACACATGCTCCATTTTATTGCTCAATAATGTTTAGTGGAATACAATTGATATCTAGGGGTTGCAGAAGCCAAAGATGGTGACATGCAGAAAGACATAGCATGTGCTTAGCGAGGCTATGAGCGTCAGTATTCGGCCCTTCCTTTGAAAAGAGAAGAGCAATCCTCAAACTATGAAGACATGATCTTGATTCCCCGCATGATATGGCCATGCTTCCCACCATTTCCTTCCTTCAAGTTTACAAATCACTTCTTTGCTATCCGAGCCAACGACGATGCGTGTTTGCAACAGGTCCATCGCCAAAGCCATAGCTTCACGACATGCTAATGCCTTCAGGGTGGTCGAGTCAGTGACTCCTGCAAAAACAAGAGCCGAAGCTCCCAAGTACAACCCTCCACTGTTCCTGCAAATTGCACTAATGGAATCGGCATTTGAAGGTTTTTGAAACAGCACCATCCAGCTTCAGTTTCGCAAATTGCACTAATCAAGTCATGAATTTAGAAAAAAAAAAGATTTATAAAATGTGCACAAATTTAAAAATGTCATTGAATTTAAAAAATGTTCACAAATTAAAAAATGTTCATGAATTTTAACAAGAGTTCATTAACGTTTTGTTGGGGCCTTGAGGTGTGGGTTCAAGTCCCCAGGGTCCTTCTAGTCTTCAATATGCCGCAACTATTTCTTGTTGATTTTTTCGGGACTTTTCTAGGTATTTCCTGAAAGATACAGAAACAACATAAAACTGAAACTGATATTGCGCACTCGATTAATACACTAGTCCAATAAATATTATGTCGAAAGTTCATCAGAAGTACAACACACCTCAAACACAATAAAAACTACATCGAAACCTCTAGAACACCAATGACCACTATTGCTGCCAAAACGAGCCGCCGAAGTTACACTGTCGCCGCTCCCGTATCTGAGCCTGCTCGACTTGGCCGATGATAACGAGAAAGTCTTCATGCACGCGTCCCTAAAGGACCAACGCCCTAAAGCCGTAGTCGTCGCCGTTGAACCCTTAAATAGATGAATCAACCGACATCTAACCTCAACGTCGCACAGGACGAGAAACCCGTAACCTCGCGACCCCAAAGGAGACGGCAGAAATCTACACTGGAGCTTCATCGACTACGTCCAGATGGACAAACTAGAGAAGGATCGGAGACCGAAGGACAAAATTCAAAGAAAAAGCGTAGCCATCCGTCTGAGCGTCACACCTGCGAAGACTACAAAATTACTAACTTAAACTACTAGCCAGAGCAAAAGCGCCAGGATTTCATTCATCATCTCTCTACCTTCATTGTGTCCATAGGGAAAGCCCTGAGCCTCTGGACACCGTTGTTCAATCTAGCCTTCGGTGCGTAAGTCTCAAGAAATCTTCGCCTTTCTTTTGGATACAACCCTTGTCTACAAGCCGAGCCTTGTACTTTTCAATAATAGCATTGGACCTAAGATTTTTTTTTGAACACACATTTAGGACATGTACAATGGTGCTATCTTAGAAGTGCCACGTATGATAAATGATGAGGTGGAGGACAAAGAACTCATAAGAAAAGACTTGTCTTCTCTTATTTAAGAGAAGACAAGAGATGATCTCTTAGCACAATATGTCCCACCACGTTTTTTGAAATAGCTAGTTATTGAAGATAAGGGTAAGAGATGACCCATTGTAGACATGTTTTTTTGTCATCTCTAAATTACATGCAACACTTAAGATAAGACTATCTTATCAATCATTGTACATGCCCTTATATCCTACAGGTTTACATCCATAAAGACGATGAGTAATCTCCCATGTCCTATTAGTCATGATGAAATCCATCTCACTACATATAGCTTCCTTTTAGTAGTCAACATCAGGAGATGCATAAACTTCTAAAATGAAAGCGAGAGTATTATCTATGAGGTACACAATAAAATCTCCACCAAAATACTTTACGGTCATTTGTTCGTTGCTCTTTCTTGGAGCTTCATTGTCATTATCCTCAATGATCTCATCAATGGAACAGAGGGTTCATAAGGTGTGGATGATCTCTGACTAGATGAGTTAGACATATCTCTCGTAGAAAACATATTCTCAAAGAAAGTCGCATCATTCGACTCTATAATCGTACCAACATTCGTGTCACATATCTCAGATTTCACCATGTACAAGCTGGATATGTGAACCAATTCTCCGTTATGTGCACATCTATTCAAGTTGAACCTACATATATGCGCCATTTCTTTTTTCTTTTTGGTTTAGCTCTGTTCGACGCCGCAAAAAGAAGTGACTAACCCAAATTAGAAATCCGGTGTCACAATTTGTAACGGAGCCGGCAAAGTGGCCTTGATTTGATGGATCAATGGCTGATGGCTAATGTTTAGGAGGGTTGTACCGAAACAAAAGTGGTAGCGTGCTAGGGGTAACTTAGGCTACCAAATAGCGTTAGCGTCCATTTTTTTTTAAGAAAAAAAAGATAGCGTTAGCGCCCCGCGTCAGACCCAAGAATTTCTGTCCAAAACGAAAATCAGAGCGCGGGCCGGCCGAGGACTGCTCCTCTCGAGCCAACCCTATCCCCACCTCTCGAGGCAGAACGCTGGCGGCGGCCGGCCAACGAGCAACCATGGCACTGGCCTCGACCTGCGACTCCGGCGACTGACCTCCCTGGCCACTTCCTTCCGGCCACGGCGGCATCCACCAGGCGAGGCAGCTCCCGGCCAGTTCGTTGCGGCTGCTCCCTCCTAGCAACTTCCTCCGGGCCGCCAGTCCACACTGCCGCCGGCGACGAAGGCATCCACCAGGCGACCAGGACCTAGCACATCCCGTCGGGAGGCAAGCTCCTCTACCCTCTGTTCATCTCTTCTTGTGAATGCTCTCTAGATCCATATAGGAATAAATGTTTGCTTGTATTGCTCAAATGATATTGCTACAGAACAATGGTGAACGCCCCTGATTCTTATGATTCGCAAGAATAAAAATGCTCTAGAACAATGGTGACTTCCTTAGTTCCATCTCTTGTGAATGCTACAGAACAACTAGTTCTTCTGTACAACAACTAGGATAACTCTGCCGGTACAACCGTAACAGTTCTGATTATCACCTTGGCGCTTTTTTTTTGAAATGAAAAAACACCAACCATTGTGTGAGGCCTTAAATTAATCAGCACATGATCCTGAATCCGGTTTGCAATCAGGTCTGAATCGTTAGGCATGAGAAATCACACCTCTTTTGCAATTGGCTGATGCTAGTCCTATTTAGAAGCAGGCCCACTGATTATACAAATTCAGTTTACTTAATCTGCCTAAACAATAAATAAATTCAGTATATGTTAAATTGTTGCCTGATTGTATGTTTGTTTCCATTTTTGTATTGATTTATGTTGAAACGCTAAATGGGGCTTAGCACGCTATAGCTGCGTTTCATAGCTTTTGGCCGAGCCACCGCTAAGAGGCGTAGGGTGCTATTTAAAACTTTTGTTTTTACAGATATTTTACTAGGAACATTGCTGTTACAGTCTTATTATATGGTTGTTGTTTGTAGTTTTCATCTGCTGTTCACACATGCACGAGCATGGAAATTAATATCATAGAATAAGAAACAATCATGTAGTAGCATCCTTGCTCCGGTACTAAAAATCTGGAACAGCCAATACATACAGAAGAAATGAAAGAAGAAGAAAAAAATGTACTGGAAATTGCCTTTGGAACTTGGCTTCCATGGAGGCCTCTAAATTCAATTTTCAAAGTTCAACAAAATTCATATTTTTACATTTAAAAAAATTCTAAAAAAATACAGATAAACATGAAGGCATAACACACATGTGTGTAAATTTTCAGGGCAAAATACATTGAAATGAGGGCTATGCAAAAAAGACAAATCTGAGGCTTTTTAACACATGATATTGTTCATCCTCCCAATCCATGAATTTGTCTTTTTTTTGTACAGGTCGCATTTCAACGTATTTCATCATGAAATTTTACACACATACAAATAAGATTCTTGTTTACTTGCACAAATTTATTCATATTTTTTTGAAACCAAAAAGTTTGAATTTTGAAAAATAAAATTGAAAAAAGGGCCTCCGTGGAGACCGAGAGCCAAACGTCCATTCTAAAAAATTGTACTCCCTTTATATCATAATATAAGACAGCCTTTTGACATTATGACAGTGTAAAAAAACATTTTATATTATGTTACAGAGGTAGTAGGAGAAAGCACCCTCAGACTACAAGTCGCACTTGTAAATAAAAATTATTTGCTCCGGCCGGGTTCCGCTTCATGCAAAAGCACCAAATGCTGATGAGTCAGAACAAGGGCCGGCAACACTTCTCACTTACAATATCTACTTTCTTTTATTCGTTCATGTAAAAGCATCTATAATCGGATTTGGCAAATCCGATCCCTCAAAAGCCTGTGGACGTGCCCAGGCGTGTCCATGGACAGTGACCGGTCAGTCCTCAATTTTCTCCTCTCACAATTGGACATCTCAATTAGCAATATATCAAATTTATACAAAGTCATGCAACTACGTAAACGATGCAACCCACATCATGTGGCTCAGGACATGCCATCGGACTACCAAAATTTGCCATGTTCTCCCTACATACTAGCTATGGAGAAGATCATCCAAGGCCGTCCATCTCGCGGAATTAGCGGTCGAAAGCAGTATGGATCAAGCCGGATCTGCTCTTCGCCGGAGCTGTCTGACCCATCGCTCTACTCCTTCTCCTCCTTGGGGGGCAGTCTGGCCATGGCACAGATAGCCCGTTTCTGCTCTAGGGCGATGGCGCGCGTGTTCCTTCGCTGCCGCTTTAAGATGCTGGCGTGGATGGCTTCCTCCTCTGGGCAGCGCACGCCGCCACCTCCGCCATGTTAGTAGCAAGGCGGGCCTCGACCACCCTCATCCTCTCCTTCCCACAGTGGGCACACTCGTCCCGGTAGCACTCACACTCCGACGGACCGGTGATGGGAAAAGGAGATTGGAAGGCTCCCGAGAGGACCGCGATGATCCAGCCCCGGAGGATCCGAGCGCCCAATGTGCCGACACTATGGACTCGCGCCGGAAAAATCTCGCCATTTGTTGGCCGCAGTCCTCCCGTAAGCGGCGGAGTGCAATGCGGATATATGGCTATTGCCTCCAACCTGCACGGAACAACACCCCTAGTCGACGGGTTTGGACTGGTCGTGGTCAGATCCGTTGCCCGCCATGACGAGTGAATAGCAAAAAACTACCACATTACGGGTCATCCTTCCAAAAAACTACCGCTTTTTTAATCTTTTCAAAAAGTTACCACAAAATTGTTCTGTTGTTACAAAAAACTATCATGTCGCACTGATGACTACTTTGATTAACTTTAAACGTTATTATGACAACTCGGGTCCACTCGTCTGGTTGACCGTTTGATTTGACCGTTAGTTTGATAATTGACAGGTGGGGCCTAAGTATTTTTTTAGCAAACAGGTCCCTGAAACAAAATATAAAAGCAATCGGGTCCCTGTTTTTTTAAAAGCAGTCCCGTCCTCCCGGGGAGCTCGTCGCCGGAGCCGGCCAGCACCATGCCGGCGAGCTCGTCAGGGCCGTCGAACTCTGGCCCTGGCCGGCGGGAAGCAACAGCCGCGGCGGGCTGGAACCGCCCGAGCTCCCTGGCTGCTCCCCGCCCGAGCTCCCTGGCTGCTCCCCACCCGTGCTCGAGCTCGCGGCCAGCGGCGGGGCGGCTGCTCATGGCCAGCGGTGGGCGGACCTAAGCAGGCGGCGGCGCGTCCATGGCGTGGTGGTGGTCGGCCCTGGCGGCGGAGGTCGTGGCTGCGCCGACCGTGGTGGTGGCCGGCCCGGAGGCGCTCCCCATGGCGTGGTGGTGGCCGGACCAGGCGGCAGCGGCGGCCGTGGCTCCGCCGGTCGTGGTGGTGCCCGGCCCGGAGGCGCTCCCCATGGCGTGGTGGTGGCCGGACCAGGCGGCAGCGGCGGCCGTGGCTCCGCCGGCTGTGGCGCTCGGGATTTTGAGAGATAAGGGAGAGAGAGGGGGGAGAAGAGAGATAAGGGAGAGAGAGCACTTACATGTGGGACCCAGCTGTAAGTTAACGGTCAAACAAACAGTCAACAAACGGTCTGTTTAGTAGCGGGCCCGACCTGTCATAAACGGGATTAATTCCAAGTCAGATGGACATTTGGGTTTTTTGGAACAGCAGAACAATTTTGTGGTAGCTTTTTGAAAAAATTAAAAAAGCGGTAGTTTTTTCGAACGATGACCCATAGTGGTAGTTTTTTGCTATTCACTCCGTCATGACCGGGAAGGCCGGAGATCGCCGAACGGGAGCTGGGGGGGGGGGGGGGGGAGTGCAGTGGAGTGGCTAGGGTTTGGTTCGGGGAACGGATGAGGATGAATATATGTGGGGTCCGGTGGACCAGCATGGGCCGGATACAACGCGTGGACGTGCCTGGACACATCCGGGTCCCCCATATCCGCCCTATATTTGGGCTTGATATGAGGGGTGCCGATCAGGCCAGTATGAGGCGTCTGTCTGGGTCGGCTTTTTTTACCATGTAGTGACGGTGCTGTTCGCCCAGGTGTATGAGAGGGTTTGAGGTCTCCGGCTGTAGATGCTCTACGAAGATAAATAGAATCAGTCCTGTATTGACTTGTTGACGCGTTTTCTTGACCACTAACATGACACACGTACGTGTCATCTTATCGCTGGTCTCAACGGTCCACATACGTTCCCACGCCGTGCTACTACAGTTCAAGCTCCTGGACTCAATTCACTCCCATCATGCATATAGATAGACCAGACCAGAAGAGAAGAAAGACAGGAGAAGAGGAGTTTAGAAGAGGAAAACGGGGAAGTGAGCGACGATGATGGTCCTTCCTCCCCGGCGACGGCAGGAGCTGAATCTTGCAGTAAGTCTGCCGTTGCCAGGTCTGTTGCGCTGCATCCTTGTATTGGTCATAGCCGTGCGCCCTTCTACCGCATCAATTTTTTCGGACTGTGGGCCCTCCCCTTCCTCCCCTGTGAAGGACGGCGACGTCTGCATCTTCCAGCTTGAGCTGCCCATTATTGGAGTTCTGCAGAGCTCCTGGGACGCAGGCGTCATAGACGGCGCCCTCCACCTCACCACCGACGACGTCTACCAGCCGCCCGTTTATTACCCGCCCGACCCCAAGAGGCGGGCCGGATGTGCCATCCTCCTGGAGGAAGTCATTCTGTGGCAGCCGGTCCGTAAACCATCCGACATCAACTTTAAGTGGCAATGGCCATGGAGGTACGACGAGCCAAAGCTTGAGGCGTCCTTCAACGCCACATTCACCATGAGCGCCAACACATCACGCCGCGGCGACGGCGGCCTTATGTTCGGGATACTGCCTTCCCCTCTGGATGGCTTCCACAGAGCCACCTACGCATCCTTGGCCAGGTCCCGGACCACATTCCCCGACGGCCGCCGCGTCGCCATCGAGGTCAGTCAAGCAGAGTACTACTATTCTCAAGGTACTACCAGCATGTACGTTTCCATCGAGCCGGAGCCGAACACGACGTCCATGGCGATCTACACCGTCTGGATCGATTACAACGCCACCGCTCACAACCTATCGGTGTATGTGGTCGAGGGCGGCAAGCCCAAACCTGGGGAACCCACGCTTCACATGCCGCTCAACGTCACCGACGTCGTTAGGTCGCCCCAAGGCGCTTCGGGTTACTTCGGTTTATTCGCCTCAAAGAGCAGATTCTTGCCCACTTGTCAGGCGGTGGTCTATAGCTGGAACATCACCATGGAGAAGCTCCCGCCGGAACCCATGCTCCCGGAACCCGTGCCTGAACCCATGCCCCGTGAACCGAACCATGGTCGTGAGCTGCAAAGAGAATTCTTCGCCATACTGCTGACGGTGGTGCTTCCTATAGCCGTTATCACGGCCGTCGTTTTCATGGCGGCCTGCTACTTCTCGTCGAGGTACAGGGCTCTCAGGACGAGGCTCAAGCTCTCAGAGGTGCTGAGACAGCTCCCCGGGGTGCCCAGGGAGTTCAAGCACGCCACCATCCGGAAGGCGACCCACAACTTCCATGAGATGATGAAGTTGGGGAGAGGCGGCTTCGGCGCCGTGTACAAGGGAACGCTCCGGTCAGGGAAGCGCGGCGAGGGGCGCGTCGACGTGGCTGTGAAGAAGTTCACACGGAAAGACGACCGTGGCTACGAGGACTTCCTCGCCGAGGTCGACATCATCCACCGCCTCCGCCACAAGAACATTGTCCCTCTTCTTGGTATGTCATTACTTGGTCCATGCATGTTCTTATTAGACACCACCAATGTTGACTCTGACTAGTATGTGTTTGGAAGTTTGAACCGTCTTTACAAACTTAGGCCTCCTCCTCCTCCTCCTCCTTTGCTTCATAAGATAGAAATATGGTCGAATAGAAATGCTATAGCAGGTGAGATGACATGTATCTCAAATCATAAAAATATGTATAAGAAAAGAGAAGTCATTTAGTTCATTCTGTATATGATAAGGGTTTCCCATTTAGTCCAAGCTTCTTTTCAAATATGAAGGATAGGAATCATTCATGTATAGTACTCCCTCCTCCATATTAATAGTGGCTGATTTAATATAGTTTTATACTAAATCAGCAATAGTTAATATGCATCGGAAAGTTTTTTTTCAAGAGTATGCTAAAGACGTACCATATCTTTATAGAAGGGAGCAAATAGATTACAAGAGTCCAATGTTCGATGCAAACATCAAATACGGATACACCCACACCACACAAAGAAAACAAAGTCTAACTCCTCACAAAACGATCTAATCCTCCAACACCTACACCCGCACGCTCCAATCTTTTATTTCATCAAGAATTTGCACGGTAAGACCAACAGGCGACTTGAACTGCTCTGGCTGCATCGAAGAGAGTAATAAGATATTATTCCTGTAAACTAAAGGTTTCGAAAGAAAAAAATTCTTACAGAAATCCTAGCTTATAGAATTCCTACAAAATTCATGTAAACCAAATAAGGCCTTAACAATCTCTATTCCTTGGTTGATGATGGTAGCAGACGGAAGCCCAACTGCCCAAGATCACTCCATATATGAATTTTTTTTATTCCCCATTTTTTAATTTGGTGGCAAACTGCTAGTCTTAGAACCTTTTTGGTTGTAAGATGACTATGTACGTGAACATAGATTTCAGCAAAAAAGAGTAATGTGCCTTTTGACGGCAAACTTGGCGTCCATCTATTTTTGGTTGCAGATTTAGATTCCATTTGAACTTCAATCGCGAGTAGGTTTAAATCTATTTAATTTGATTGGTACATAGAAGTTACTTCCTCCTTTCTAAATATATGATGTTTTACAGTTTGGCACTGGCTCTAGCAAACTTTGCTGAGCATTACATTTGATGCATATATACACAGAAATTGTGAAACGATGCCATGAAAATATCATTCACTTCCAATTAATAATTTATTAATTGATCTTATAAATCAAAACAATTTATTTTGGTTAAGAGCCAATGTCAAAAAGTATTACTATGTGTAGTTTTGGCCATCATCTACTTTGAAACTTCATACAACTTCTGTATATTTTACTAATATTATATTTGTACAACCATACTATACGCGCCTTAATGCACTAATGTAGTGATCTAAACGCTCTTATATTAGTTTACAGAGAGAGTAAAAATTAGTGGTCCAGATTAGCAACCTGAATATTTGAGAAGGTTAAAAACGTCAAGTAAAATGGAACAAAGATAGTATAATCTTATTTAATTTGAACTGTGGTATATATGATGAAAATAGCATAACCAGATTTCTTGTCCATGATATTTTTATGTTATACTAATACTTTTGAGTAAATGACGGTCTTACCCCTAAAGATAAGTGTTGTGGCACTAGTTACTCTATTTACCAAAATTGTCATATTTTATCCCTTAACTTCGTATATTAGTGACACTGCTTGCTCCACTTTTTTTTGTCACAAAACCCCCAACTTCACATCTGTGACCATACTTGTAGTATTTATTTAAGTAGTCAGCTATAAATCTGACGTTATATTTTTCTATCATGGATCGAACATTTTTTATGAGAATTTATATTTATCGAGGATGGCAAGTTTAGTTGGCAAGCATGACAAATCCCTTTCGGTTCACTGTTTTCCCAGAAAATTGCCATGCTTACAAACTAAATATGCCATCCTCGCACCAACATAAATTGCCATTAAAAACGTTTGATTTGTCATGCTTAAAAATTGACTTAGATTTCAGCTAGCATTACCTTTTTTTTATCTTGTATATAGGAGTACTATATATGACGTAACAATTTTCAGGTTGGTCTTACGAGAATGGAGAGCTGCTACTGATCTACGAGTACATGCCCAATGGCAGCGTAGACAAGCACCTGTTCCACGAAAAGCAACAGCACCGTGGCCACCAACAGCCAGTTCTGCCCTGGGAGAGACGCTACGACATTGTGAAGGACGTCGCCGCCGGTCTGCACTACGTCCACCACGAGTACGAGCGCACGGTGCTCCACCGCGACATCAAGGCAAGCAACATCATGCTCGACTCGGCCTTCCGCGGCCGCCTCGGCGACTTCGGCCTCGCGCGGGTCGTCGCCTTCGACAAGAACTCCTTCACCGACATCGGCGTCGCGGGCACCTGGGGCTTCATCGCGCCGGAGTACCCCGTCAGCCACAAGGCCACCCGGCAGACCGACGTCTACGCGTTCGGGGTGCTGGTCCTCGAGGTCGTCACCGGCAGGAGGTCGCTCGGCAAAGCGGACGACGAGTTCCCAATGCTGGTCGACTGGGTCTGGTGGCTCCATCAAGAGGGGAGGCTGCTCGAAGCCGTTGACGCCGAGCTCCGCGGGTCGGGGATGGAGTTCGCCGCCGACGACGCCGCCCGGCTGCTGCTCCTCGGTCTGTCCTGCAGCAACCCGAACCCATCGGACCGGCCGACCCTGGCCAACGTGCTGCAGGTTGTCGCCAAGACGGCACCGCTGCCGGACGTGCCGCTGGTGAAGCCCGCGTTTGTGTGGCCGCCGGAGGGGGCGTTACTGGACGACGACGTGGATGATGGGTTTGCGGGGACGAGCCGTGATGATTCTCGTTACTGGGAGGAGGAGGAGACCATGCCGAGCTTCATGTCGTCGGAGATCACCAAGCGCAGGGCTCGGAATGTAGATCAGCACAAAGACGCGGGGGAGATAGAGAGTTATGTGTAATCCAATCTGTAGACGATAGGCATCTATTGTTATGTGTAATCCATTGTTACTGGTTTTCTATTTCGGAAACAAACTAATTTCTTTTTTCTTTTTTCTTTTTTTTTGAGATCCATGGCAAACCGAATTACACCATGGTTGGGACGACCTCGTTCGTCAAAACATCTCTACAATCAGCCGGGACATCAGCTATGAGCAGGAAATCTCCAGTTCTTCGCGCACTAGAAGCCAGCTCATGGGCCAACTTGTTCAGCCCCCTGTTAACAATACTGAACTCCATACTTGCGAAGCTTGATGCAATGGTCTTCGCGTCGGCTATAGATGCGAAGCAGGCTGATCTACATGTCTCTTCCACCTGTAGGGCTCGCCCGATTCCCGCACAATCAGTTTCTAGGATCAAAGTACCCTGATGGTATTTGGCAAATTCAGTTAATCCCATCACCACCGCTGCTGCTTCAGCTTCTTCTACTGAGCTGCACTGGCCCAAACGCCGGCCTACTGATAGGAAGACATGGCCTCTATGATCTCTAGCTACCGCCCCCCCCCCCCCCCCCCCCACGTGTCCCCTGATTCCACTAGAAAAGCGGCGTCCACATTCAGCTTAACTTTGCCGGCTGGGGGAGCCATCCAATACTTGGGATTTGCACTTGTTGGCAAGCATGCTCTCGTAGGGAGCAGAGACTGTTTATTCTTTTCTCCCATCTCAGCAGTTTCGCTTGCCGCCATTAGGAACTCCTCATGTAGTCTGAGTAGGTATTGGGCAGATCCTGAGACAGTATCTTTCCCATCCCCATGTATGGCATTGTTCCTTAAACTCCAGGCTTGCCACAGAATTAACATTACTTTGGTTCTGACCTCCTCAGGTTGGGCGATCAGCAGCAGTTGCAGCCAGTCTACCCCTGTATTTTTGAACTCAGATTCTCTAGGGATTTCCCAAAAGGCTCTCATAGAGTGGCGTAAAGCCACACTTCTGGCGCATGCGACAATGGCATGGTGCTCATCTTCCTCATCCCTTCCGCATATTTCACATACACTGTCATCCACAATAGTCCTTCTGAAGGCATTGTGTTTGGTGGCCAGGGAGTTTGTGGCCACTCTCCAACCGAAGATTTTCACCTTCTCCGGGATCTTTGCTTTCCAGATGGCATCCCATATGCTGCGGTCACCCGGGTCCCTTGAGGAGCTCGTAGCTTTTTCAGTACCTTTTCCCTTAAGCGAATATGCAAGTTTGTAAGCACTCCTGACAGTGAATGCGCCCGTTTTTTCATAGTGCCAAGCGATACAATCGCCGACTCCCACCCGCGGAATTTTTAATTTGCAAATCTCATCCGCATCGAAGGAATGGAAAATTTGCTTCACTAGATCAACCTTCCACTCTTTTGTCTGGGGGTCGATCAACCGGTTAACCCACCTGAGTCTGGACCTCTTTATAAATGATGCCACCTTCAGCCCCTCTTTCCTTGGGATCCATTGATCTCTTATGATTTGAATGTTCCTTCCATCCCCGATTCGCCAGATGAGGCCCTTTTTCAAGAGTTCCAGGCCAAACTCTATTCCCCTCCACGTGGGTGATGCATCCGACGAGAAGACGGTGTCAAGAAGGTTACCATTGGGATAATATTTGGATTTTAGCACTCTAGCACAGAGACTCTCTGGCTTGTGTAGCAGCCTCCATCCTTGTCTGGCAAGTAGGGCCTGATTAAACATATGCATATCCCGGAAGCCGATCCCCCCATCACATTTTGGCTTCGTCATGTTCTCCCATGACATCCAGTGGACCTTACGTCTATCATCTTTGTCTCCCCACCAAAAGTCTCTAATTACCTTCTCGTAATTGTCGCAGAAGCTCTGATTGAGTTTAAAGACCCCCATTACATGTGTGGGGAGGAATTGCGCCACCGCTTTCACGTTTACCTCTTTGGCCGCTTGGGACATAAACCTCTCATTCCAATTGCTGCATCTCTTCCTAAATCTCTCCATGATCGGCTGAAAATTGCCGTCCTTCATTTTTCCTCTGGCGTTGGAAGGCCCAAGTATTTACTCTCAAACAAGGATGATTCCACTCCCTGGATTTCTTTGATCTCCTCTCTTTCCTGGTCAATGCTCGCCTCACTAAATAATAGTGAGCATTTGTTATGACTTAGGAGTTGACCCGTAGCCTTTTGTAAGGCATTTAGTACCTCTTTCACTTTGGTGGCCTGGGCTGTTGTAGCCTTAAAGAAGAGGAGGCTATCATCCGCAAATAGCAGGTTTGATATCCCCAGGCATCCACGACTAATTTTGATTGGTGTGATCCCTCCGTTTCTCACCTCTCTGTCAAGCAAGGTAGCAAGGCTGTCAGCCACAAAGAGAAATAAGTATGGGCTGAGGGGATCACCTTGTCTGAGCCCTCTAGAGGGGGAGAAGGTTTCCAGGAGATCTTCATTACATCTGACAGAAAACCTCACTGTCCTTACACACGTCATCACCCACTTTGTAAACCTCTCATCAAAACCCAGTTTCTGTAGCACCTTCTCAAGGAAATTCCAGTCAACACGGTCATACGCTTTTGCAAGATCCAGCTTGTACGCGCAATATGTGTCCCTCTGGTTCTTACTGTGTTGGATCTTATGGAAACATTCAAATGCAATTAACGAGTTGTCGTGATTAGTCTGCCTGGTACGAAAGCACTTTGTGTTTCAGAGATAAGGTCGTCAAGGAAAGGCCGCAACCTATTAACCAGAACCTTGGATATGGCTTTGTAAATGACGTTGCACAAACTGATAGGGCGGAAGTCTTTGATGCTTTGAGGATCATTGTTTTGGTACTAGTACTATAGTAGTGTCATTTATTCCTTCCGGCATCACACCATCAGTGAAAAAATTCTGTACTCCTCTGATCACATCTCCCTTCAAAGCAGCCCAATTCCTCTGAAAAAACCTCGCCGGAAAACCGTCAGGTCCGGGAGCCTTGAGCGGACCAATCTGAAATAGTGCATCGCCAATTTCAGAGTCCGAGACAGGTTTAGTTAATGCTTCGTTCATATGGTCCTCCACTCTCCGTGGTATGAGATCAATAACCATCCGTGGTATGAAACAAACTAATTTCGGACCTCACCGAAATAAATTTCACATATTTCGGAAATTATTTTGGATTTTGAGATTTCAAATGTTACTTAATTTTAATGAATTTTAGCATGATTTAAATTTATTTTGAAATCAGCTGGAACCTGCATCGAAATTTTGGGGTTAGAAATATTTCGGACAACACAGAAATATGCGAAATTTCGAAATTTTCACTGAAATTTTGGTGAACTTTTAACCCTACTTACATTTCCATTAGCCAGTAGACTGAAAATAAAATTTGCGCCAGACAACTGACCAGAAAACTATTTCAGTCGATTTGCAGTGGTGCGCACTAATCATGTAGCGATGCAGTCGTGCGGATGCAGCTGAAAACATTTATGGGCTGCCATTTCCCTGCCTTGGCAAGGCCGCAATCTGCTGCTGGCTGTGTTTCTCGACGCAAGGCGTGCCCAGGCTATGTGAGTTTATGGTGTAAATGTTTCTAGAATATCGTAGTTTTTTTAATTATAATGGTATAAATTGTTGTGAGTTGTTAACTCAATAACTAAAAGAAGAAAAAGGGTCAGTTGCCTAAACTTATGGTCATGTTTACCAAGCTCGGCACTCATTTAGGGACAAGTGAGGTCTAAGCTTGGGGGGTGATTTTGCATCACTATTTCTTGCTATAAATTTCTCTGTACTATCGATATTTTGCACATTATAACTCAATTCTAATGCCCTTTCTTCTCATTGCATATTTACCGGAGGAGGGGAATTAACAGAAAATTGTAGAATAGGAGCAAATTAACGACTAGTCACTAGTAGAAAAAGGGCCTTTAGTCCTGGTTCTGGAACCGGGACTAAAGGGTCATTACTAAAGCCTCCCCTTTAGTCCCGGTTCTTACACGAACCGGGACTAAAGGCCCTCGACGTGGCCGCTGCCTGGAGGTCCACCTTTAGTCCCGGTTGGTAACACCAGCCAGTACTAAAGGAAATTTTATGATTTTTTTTTTTGAAATTTTTTTTATTTGCAAATTTCTGAATTATTTTAACCTCTAATCTCTAATCACCCTCCTCGTTTCCAAGTCTGCACTTGTTGTTTTCCTGACAATAGTAAGATGTCAATCCTATTAACCCTCGGGAATTTAGCTTGAGCATGAAGTCACACATTTCACTGTTTGAGTTTGAAACTATTGTTCTAAAAAATAATTATTTAGTAACACTAATATTTCTTGAATAAGTAGTTTGACCATAGTTTGACCACAGTTTGACCATAGTTTGACCAGATTTGACCAAAATTCAAAAAAAACTGAAATAATTATTTAGTAACACTAATATTTCTTGAATAATTAGTTTGACCATTGTTTGACCACAGTTTGACCAGATTTGACCAAAATTCAAAAAAACTGAAATAATTATTTAGTAACACTAATATTCTTGAATAATTATTTAGTAACACTAATACTTCTTGAATAAGTAGTTTGACCATAGTTTGACCAGATTTCACAAAAATTCAAAAAAAAGAAATTTGAGCATAACTTTTTTTCCTTTTAGAATTTGAGGATTCTAAAAATTTGCAAACAGGCCGTAGGCAGTAAAAATCGGATGCGGATTTTCGTGCTGAACATTTTGATATATTATACGTTTTTTTTCTGACATCGTATGCAAAAGTTATAGCCGTTTTACATTTTCCCTACACTTTTTGCAAAACATGTCCAAATTTAAGTTTTTAAATTTTCCTAACTAGTACATGTAGTAACATAACTACATCTGGAAGGATTTTAATTTTTGAAGTTTTTATCATTTTCTTTTGCTTTTTCCAAAACGGAAAAGGCGATCCACGCGCGGGGGGGGGGGGGGGGGGGGGGGGGGGAGAGTTTGAAAATGGGACCTTTAGAACCGGTTCGTGCCATGAACCGGTACTAATGCCTCAAACCCCATTAGTACCGGTTGGTGGCTCGAACCGGGACTAAAGTCCTTTAGTCCCGGTTCGAGCCACCAACCGGTACTAATGGGCATCGCACCCTTTAGTCCCGGTTCGTGGCACCAACCGGGACTAAAGGTCCCATTTGAACCGGGACTAATGCCTGTACGGTGCCCTAGCCGCTCGAACCGGGACTAATGTGAGCATTAGTCCCGGTTCGTAATGCAACAGGGATTAATGCTCTTTTCTGGCCGAACCAAAGCCCTGTTTTCTACTAGTGAGTGAAGAAAGGCATTTCCCGGGGTCCAATAAATTGAGAGAAAAATACAGAAAAAATACCACGGAGCCAGAACATGGGGTCGGGGGCCCCTGTGAGGCCTACACGGCCACCCCTAGCTACGTGGGGAGGGCGCATGGGGCCCATGGGCACCGCATCCCGGCGCCCTTTGGCTTATATTTGTTATTCCTCCCGAAACACTGGTGGGAATTTTACTAGATTTTTTCGCCGTCATCTGCAAGGCGTAGCGGAGGCGGAGCACTTTTCTGCTCCTGGTAGGCATATTCTTTGGGATCCTTTCCCTCTGGAAGGGGGTATTCGAAGCCATCAACATCACCGACACTTCTATCATCATGAGGATCATCATCAACACCATCATCAGCAGCAACACCATCACCCGTCATCCATCTCCAACCCTAGCTGTCATCTATGGTCACTTATAAGTCAGTTCCATGTATGTATAAAATTGGCGTAAAATTTGTTGTATGGTAAGAATCTGTGTATGGAGGGGAAATTAGTGATGCACTTCAGATGTTGATGTTTTCATTTGTGATAAACGACGTGATGAAAACAAAGCACCACAAAACATCTCTTTCTTTGAAACAATTTGCATTTGTGATGCTTTGTTTGAGGATTCATGTAGAAGTTTGGGTGGCAGGTCAAACTGGATCGTTGCTTACATGGCTAGCCCGACCGCAAATTATTCTAAGTTAGGTAGAAAACTTACATATATGTTAATGTTTAGAACTTTAGTTTATTTTCTACCTGTTTCTCAGTGTGCCGAGTTTACTCCTGCTTGCATCTAAAAAAGAGTTTAATTATGTTTAACCATTTTTTTGCTATGAGTAATTTTTGAATTTTATTCCTTTCTAGCCAATGTCGAGTAATTGACAAAAAACTACCACATTTCACGTATCCGTCCCACAGAACTACCACATTTTGAAAACTGACCAAGAACTCCAGATTAGTGCTAATTTCGTGACAAAAAACTACCACTTCTGGAAAATGGCCGGTTTAGGCGACTTAAACGTGTTTATGACAGGCGGGGCCCACTCGTGTTTTTTTGCAGAAAAGCCCCTTGCACTACTATTAATAACGCACATGCCCTTTGCGGAAAACTAGAAATCTTGCCGCGCGGGCGAGATTCGAATCGGCGACCTGCCGCGTTACAGACGCACCTCCCAGCCACTACACCAGTCTCATTCTGTTGTTAAAAGAGGATACTAAAGCCTTGTATTCTTTCGCCTTTAAACAAATAAAATGGAACCAAAAATGATGCGGCCGCCCCGATTCGAACCTGAGCCCGAGCCGGACTGAGAGCGCGCTCTATCCACTACAACACAGAGATACTCGCATCTAGGTAGGGCATGCATGTTTTATATATGTCTGCATTAAACGGGCTGCAGGACCATTTGCATAGCCAGGTTTTTTTAGAAGAATGCAAATACTAATTAATTAAATAGGTGCACGCGTCTACAGCCACCGGCTCAAAATTGTTGTACATTTTAGATAAAATATCTTCACATTATTACATTACTAAACGTGCGGCAGGGCCGTTTTGCAAAAAAAAATCCGAAGATCTGAAAAAGGATAAAAGAAATCTGAAACAAAAAACACATAAATAATTTGAATTTATATATTTTTATAAAAAAGGTCATCCTATATTTAGAAAATCCTCAATGTATATACCAAAATTGTTCATCGTACATTAAACAATATATTTCATTGTGTATTTATACAACAATGCTCAGTGTGTATTTACCAAAAAATGTTGCACACTAAACCTATATAAAAAGCAATTGAAAAAAAATGAAAACCCGAAGAATAATGAAGATCTGAAAAAGGATAAAAGAAATCCAAAACAGAAATATAGAGTTTATATATTTTAGAAAGTTAATTATATATTTAAAAAATGTTCAATGTATTTAATAAGATTGTTCATCATATATTATACAATAATGTTAATTGTGATCCTAAAAAATGTACATTGTGTATTTATACAATAATGTTCAGTGTATGTTTGCAAAAAATATTGCATATTAAACCTGTAATATATACAAAAGAAACGTAAAAAAATGAAAACATGAAAACCCGAGTAATAATGAAGATCTATAAAAAGATAAAAGAAATCAAAAAAAAATACTTACAAAATAAGGGGAAAGGTCAGGATGTGTCCGAACTAGATATGCCTCGAGCTTGACTCGATCATGTGAGTGGCTTGTTGGTTAGGGTGCGCGCGCGGTAAGAATTTCGGGCAGGATCGCATCCTGATGCAGCATCATTTTTTCGTTTTATTTTATTTGTTCAAAGATATGACAATATAAGTATAGTATCGTACTCTGAACAAGCCACAGAGGCTGGTGTAGTGGTCGGTTGTGCGTGCGTGATGCGGCAGGTAGCCGGTTTGAATCCCGCCCACGTGGCATTATTTTTAGTTTTCCGCAATGGGCATGTGCGTGATTAATAGTAGTGCAAGGGGCTTTTCTGCAAAAAACACGAGTGGGCCCTGCCTGTCATAAACACGTTTAAATCGTCTAAATCGGCCATTTTCCAGAAGTGGTAGTTTTTTGTCACGAAATTAGCACTAATCTGGAGTTTTTTTGTTTTCCGCAATGGGCATGTGCGTGATTAGTAGTAGTGCAAGGGGCTTTTCTGCAAAAAACACGAGTGGGCCCCGCCTGTCATAAACACGTTTAAATCGTCTAAATCGGCCATTTTCCAGAAGTGGTAGTTTTTTGTCACGAAATTAGCACTAATCTGGAGTTTTTGGTCAGTTTTCAAAATATGGTAGTTCTGTGGGACGGATACGTGAAATGTGGTAGTTTTTTGTCAATTACTCGCCAATGTCTGAGGCCACATAACAAGAAGCATAATTGTTCCACTACATATATCATGTTGATTAGGTTCGGGGATTATGACTCTGCTAGGGAACTGCACCACACTATGTTTTGGGTATATAGTGTTAGGATTGAAGTGTTAAATACGTATATACCAGCCAAAATTTTGCACGTTTAAGGAATAACTCGGAGTACCAACTTGTATAGGGGTGCTAAATTTTGTTTGCCACTTATCCTATAGTTTGTGGATGTCAAGTTTGCCGGTTGAGTATTCTGGATCTATTTTTCCTTTTTGGGCAGTACTCTGCGCCGGTCGACCAGCCCAAATTCTGCCAGTCACAGCGCGAGCGTTGGATCAAGTCCCAATCAACGGACAGGATGCTAGCTCAATCATCGTTCTTTCCCATTTCTCCTGCAAAATATGTGACCACGCGTGAGGGAAAAAACAAGCAACACGCCGCCAGCGCGGAGACACGACTCCTCGTAGCTCCATCGTCGCGAGCTCGAAGCAACACTACACTACACAAAATATGTTGCAGCTCCGCCGGTCCTTGCCAAAAACAAATCCGTCCACAGCGCTGTAGGCCTTTGCAGCTCGACGTGCCTCCACAGCATCGCCGGGGGTGGGGTTCCAACAACGCCACCGGCCACCGTCAGCGCGCCGCACGCCCGTCGCAGCACCCCGTCGTCGCCGCTCACCGTTCTTCAGTTGAAGCTTTTTCAAGAGCCGGTTGTAGCTTTCTCACCATAGGTTGCAGCTTTTTGCGGCTGAACGGAGGCCAACCTCCAGCTACCCCGTCTCCGTTGAAGCTTTTTCATAAGTCTCAGTCGTCGGTCGTAGCAGTTTAAAGTGATGGTTGCAGCTCCTTCGCACGCCAGTTGAAGCCCCTAATTTCTCTGGTTCCAGCAAAAAAAGAACCGGTTGTAGCATTTTGCGTTCATGGTTGTAGCTCCGCTGCGCAACGGTTTCAACACCTGCTTTCTTTGGTTCCAGAAAAAATGGCGCCGGTTGTAGCAATTGGCGCCACCAGTGGCAGCTCTACCAAGTGCCTGTTGTAGCTCCGCTGTAGCCGGTTGTAGCATTTCCATGCAGCACGTCGGCACCTTGCATCTTCGCCGGAATACGACGGCCGTAGTTGAAGCATGTGGCCGCAGCGTCCCGCCACCACCGTTCCCAGCGTCCCTACATAGCCGTTGTAGCATGAGGCAAGCATGAAGCGTCGTGTACATCCCCGGCGCAGTTGCAGCTACGATTGTGCCGGAGGTGAGGGAGACCGGAGAGGAAGAAGGTGTTGGTTGTGCGCCTTGCAGGTTCGCTGGGATATGGCGGCCGGCCGTAGTTGCAACACGGAGCCGCTGGGAAGAGAAGAATGAGAGAAAGAGAGAAGGAATGGAGGAGAAAGCAGTGCGTAGGGATAGGGAAGACAGGGATAAAGAAATAGGACAGTTTGTGGGCCACTGGGAGGTGACATGGCGCAAAGTGGAACGCTGATCACACGCGACCGGCTCGAGCATTCCGCCGGCTTCCTTTTTCCTTACAATGGAGAAGTGAAGTGCACCGTGAATCGTAAATATATTTCTGATGAAATGCAAGCTAAATGGTCGGAGCTCATTGTAGGAGCCTAGACTTCACGACACGACCTAAATACATTTTCTTTTCTCGTAATTTTAAACTGCCTTGCTTGTTGCAACTTGCAATTCTTGAAAATATACACACCATGCATTTTCAAAAGAAGAAGAAAATACATAACATAAATGTGGCAACCCAATCAAACAGGTTTAAGCAATTTATAGGGTCATGGCATTATAGCATCAACACCAAAACATAACATAGATAGAACTTAAAATAACAAGTTCAATGAGCAGAGTGCCTGCCACGTTGGCCAGAGCTGGTTCTCCAAGAAAGAATATAAACACTTCATATTCGTTCATACCCGCCGAAAAGGAACAACGGAAACCTGAATAGTCGTCATGACCAAACATCCACCCGCAGAGAGGGAGAGACCGCTCCGGTCCAGAGCTCAGATCAAATCGGCGACGTTCATCGGCATCTCATCGATCTGCGTGCTGTAGTACTGCTCAATGTCCCTCAGGATGCGGATGTCGTCCTTGCGCACAAAGTTGATCGCCACACCCTGCACATGATTTTTTTTCATATATGTCAAGCAACAAGAGTATTAATTGTGCAAATATTTTGGACGCAGAGAGCAAACATTTGTTTCAGATGAGTGAGTCACATGCTACATATTGACTTTTCATAGAGTTTAAACAAAAACAATCTTAGGCAGTCCCATAAGGCTTTGTTCGGTTACACCACCTCACAGGGGGATTGGGGTGGATTGGAGGAGGTTTTGACTTGTGGAGGGTGCAATCCCTGCCAATCCCTGCCAAACCCCTCCATTTTCCCTGTCAACCGAACAGGCCCTAAGAGGGGTGACTCACGTTTCGCAGGAGGGGTGGGTGTGTAACTTTACCTTGCGCCCAAAACGCCCAGAGCGACCGATGCGATGGATGTAAAGCTCACGATTATTCGGGAGATCATAATTAATGACAAGAGAGACCTGAACAAAGGCAAATACATCCAGTCAGTAACCAAAATAAGAATCATGCAACAGCACATAGTTAAAAAAGGCGCGCCCAAGCGAGCGCTTAAGTGCGCCTAGGCTCTAGGCGTTGGCGAAACGCCTAGCGTATAACTGCGCATAATTGCGCATAAGCATGCGCTTTGGTCAGTAAAGAGCAAGGCGGTGGCAAAACGCGCCATTAACGCCTAGCGCTTTTTTGAACTATGCAACAGCATGCTTAAGGGTACCAAGACTTGCCTGCTGAACATCCAGCCCTCGAGCCCAAACATCTGTTGTGATCAGAACACGGGTCGTGCCACTCCTGAACTCACTCATAATCGCATCCCTTTCCTTTTGAGGCATGTCACCATGCATAGCTGATACTGTAAAGTTGTTGGTGCGCATCCTTTCAGTAAGCCAATCCACCTGGCCAAAAGGGAACAACTATCGTTTAGCATATCGCGTGCTGTGAACCGTCAATTATGTCAACTGGACATGGTTAACAAATCTGGACAAGATTTTACACTTTTGAGTCAAAGAAGCATATCGCTACATTTTAATAGTGTAACCAACAGCAATCAACTGAGCTACACATTACCTTTCTCTTAGTATTGCAGAAAATGACAGCCTGGGTGATGGTCAGTGTATCATAAAGATCGCACAGCGTATCAAACTTCCACTCTTCCTTCTCAACAGCAACAAAGAATTGTTTCATGCCCTACAAACATGAAATGGAAAATGTAAGTGCTAAATAAGACAAAATACACTAAAGCAAAACAAGTGGTGACATTTACCTCTAGGGTCAACTCATCACGCTTTACAAGGATCCTGACTGGATCAGTCATGAACTTGCTAGTTATCTCCAAGATGTCATGGGGCAGAGTTGCAGAGATCAAGACAACCAGCAGATGGTTCAAAAATACACAATTAGAAAAGTATGAGATCTCTGCCAGGGAGATGTCTTTATTTCTAGCTATGAGGCTTAGTGCTCATGTTAAGTTTTAACTCTAAAATGCCCGCTTTTCCCATTAACAGTTCCCTGCTTAGAGAATGTTACAAATGCTCAACCAATAACATGCTGAAAAAAAATGAAGAATAACAGAAAGGAACAATAAACTGAGGAGCACACAAATCTGTCCCTATAGTTAAAAACAAACCATTCATGGCTAGCTACTGGCAGATGATTATAGTAAAAGGTGCAAGACATGGGTATTGCACAAGGAAAAGGTCAGGTCAGAAAGGTGGAAGAGATAAACATACAAGCAGGTGACAACTTGAAATCTGCAGTAAAAAGCATCAGCACAATGACAAGACAGACTGATAAACTACACAAAAGAGCAGTTTGAGAAAGGTTTAATTTCAATGACTGACCTGAAGTTCTGGGGGGAGGTATCTGTAGACATCATAGATCTGATCCTTAAAACCTCTGGTCAACATCTCATCGGCTTCATCCTAATATGAAAGAATGTTACTACTTGTAGAACTTGGAGAAAAAAAAATGCAGTATGGCAACGGCAAACTAACCAGGACTAGGAGCTTGATGGCTCTTGTGCGCAAGGTCCTTCTCTTGATCATATCACATACTCTGCCTGGGGTTCCTGAAACAACATGCACTCCAGCCTCAAGCTTCCTAATATCCTCACCGATACTTTTGCCACCGACACAGGCATGCACAGAGACACTCATGTAGTTCCCAACAGCTTGCATCACCCTCTCTGTTTGTGTGGCCAGTTCCCTAGTTGGTGACAGTATCAATGCTTGCACCCTGCAGAACCAAAATTGTAGCCAATATTAAGTTGAGCTTTCACTTCCTTAGCAGGCGTTATATATACATTACCAAAGCTAGTGCCCTACAGAGGTAAACAATGGTGAATCGCACAGTAACACACTGGTAAATGCATAAGAAAATAAATATGTGGCGGCGCTAGCACAGATGGGGAACCACAATGTTCGCCCATATAACAAGGAAAGCCCAGAGCTATGCCAAGAGATATGCGCATCCTTAAGAAAAGCGACATCAGGAAAGCAAATCAAAGGAATTGATCGCGGAGGAGACAAACAAATTTAAGCTATTGCATCAGACAAAACAACCACAAGTTAGGAGAGTTACCTGAAAGAAAACATCCACCTGGAGTTAGCCTCCCTTCAACTTCCTGAAAAACAAACCATTCCTCTGCATCTTCTTTCATGTTGAAAGAATCACTGATGGTAGGAAATGTTAAAGTTACAGAGTAATAAACAAGCAATTACATTTCTAAAGAATAAGAAATTCCTACAAGCATATGTTGGAAGGCATATACACAGGACACTATGTCGTTTAACAGTAGCAGGCTCTGGTGCACTTTTACATCAAATTACTACAAAAAAATGATGAAAATGTAGGAATTTTCAGCAGTTCTACAGTGACAAAAAAAATGAATTTTCAGTCAGTTAGAACACAACTGACTGATGCAACCTGAAATTGACCCAAATACAGGAGCATTTGCACTTTTAACCTAGGAAGAACAAATACACAATCTAACTGCAGCGGGTCTTACAGTGAGGAAGAAGGCCAAAAAAAAGAACAAAGAGAAATTACAAATGGAGCACTCAGTTTTAATGAAACTACAGTAAAATCAACTAAAATAGCAGTTACCCAAACTGCAGGTACAACATCAATTTGGCATTTAAAGAACAGTAATGGGATGTCTGAAATTATGAAGTTAGAAAGAACTAAAAATACAATAAAGCTAGGTTGTAATAACAATAAAATCCAAGTAAAACCACAGTGTAAGAACTGCAGCTTTTAAAATTACATTTTAACAGAATAAAAATACAATAAAGCTAGGTTGTAATAACAGACCAGTGTGATAACAGAGCTGGTAGTCTTTGAATTACAATTTAGCATAACTAAAAATACAAAAAAAAACTACTCCACATTACTGTGATAACCAAAGGGTAAACCAGGGTGTAAGAACATTACCGTGAGCTTTGGTCTTAGAAAAATACATTCTAACAAGAACGTTACTGTGAGCTTTGATCTTAGAAAAAATACATTTTAACAAGAATTCTAAGTTGTAATAACAATACTATCCAGGTGTAAAGTAAAGTGTAAGAACAGTACCGGGAGATTTGAATATTACAGTTTAACAGAACTAAAAATAAAGAAACTATGATATAATAACAGTTATAAAGAAACTCTAATATAATACAGTATAATAACAGTTTATTAGTATGCAGATGTTTTAACAGATTCCACCCACAAATCTATTGCAAAATCACACATGCCACCACAAAATCCAGAACACGACAGGAACGGATCTAGGCTAACGAGACAGGTGCAGCATAGGGCGACGGCAATCCAAGACGAAAGTTCGAGGATCCAGCGAGAGCGACGGTGGCAGAGGTGGGGAGGGGGATGGGCATGTGCTTACTCGTGGATGTTGGTGTCGATGACCTGGCAGACGGAGAGGGAGACCATGGAGGTCTTGCCGGTGCCGGACTGGGCCTGGGCGATGACGTCGCGGCCGGCGATGATGGGGACGACGGCGCGCTGTTGGATGGCAGAGGGCTTCTCGAAGCCGTAGCCGTAGATGCCGCGGAGCAGGTCCTCGCGGATGCCCATCGCGTCGAAGCTTCCCACGACATCCACCCCCGCCGAGGTCTCGAAGGTCAGCTTGTCGTCGTCCATCGGCCCGCGCCTGGAGGAGCCCGCCGCCGCCATTGGAGAAACCCTAGCCTGTGGGGGGTGAGACGTGGGGAGCGGAGGAGGAGGAGGAGGAGGATGGCTCTTTTGCAAACGGGTACCTGGCGGCTCCGGCTTTTCCGGTTTTATAGCCTGGAGCCCTGGACTGTGAATCTGTGATGCGATCGCGATGTCGGTTTGAATGGAGAGAAGAGTTTCATCTGATTTCGGGGTGTTTTGTGTGAAAATGGCGTCACGGGCCGTGTGCAGTCCGGTCATGGGCCGTTATCGAGCTTCATTTCCACTCTATGAGCTGGACAATAAATTCGGCCTCGAGTCAAAAGAAAATCTGCCTGATTTTTTTTCTCTACTCGTAAAGTGAGAGTTGGTACGTGTTCGGTTCCTACTCCCTCTGTCCGGTGAAGAGTGTACGTTTGGCTTTAAAATTTATTCATAAAAGAGAGTACTTCTATCTTCACAATGCACTTTAAAGTAGAAAAATAATGATTTTCTCTCATCACACGGTAATCAAGATCAATAACAGATGGTCACCTTAATTTCTACATGCACTTAGCTCATTGGATGATGAAAGAGGAGATAGATGATGGCTTGCATCTTCTTAATACATTACTTCACTTCATAATTTGTCCTAAAATTTCTATATATACACTTTTCACAAGATGAAGGAAGTACTCCCCAATCGACCCCCCTCCCACAGATCCCCTTGGTCACCGATTTTTTTCATTCGCTCCAATCCCCCTCCAGCTAGCAGTAGAAAAAAACATCTACCCACGTCCATTCGAAAAAAACCCGCCGGCCACGTCCTGATTTTCCTCACCAACCAACCATCCACACCTCGTGCGCACAAAAAACCTACAAAACTGCGAGCGCACCCTTCTACCCATCGTCATTCCTTCCCCTCATGTGACCATCCACACATGCACAATCTAGGGCGAAGAAAAATGCCTACATCACCGCCTGCGACCCCGTCCCCCGCCGCCCTCAGCTTGCTCCCCGCCCCCTAATGCCCTGAGCTGTGTCGTGAGCACGCCCTCGTACCACGTTGCTTTGTCAAGTGCGGTGCCTGACTCTCTTCCGCCTTCAAGATCCACCAAACACACCTCCCAACCTATGGCGTACCTAGATGGCCACTGCTGACTCCTCCCTCTCCCTCGATCCCGCTCGCAGCAAGTCAGCTGAGGCGGTGAACCCCACGCCGGTCCTCCTCCAAGCTTTTCCCCGGCCGTAAATCCTAAGGCGACTACAAATCGAGGGGTCCCTGTGAAATGAATCTCCATCGGCGAATAGGAGTCGCCTTCGACATAGGCTGGTGTCGGCAGTGCGCTCTATCGCATGAGTTCTGCTTCCTCTCGACCTCACACGCGCACCCCGACAACATCCGGAGGCTTTCTCTATACGTGGCCATGCCATGGATCTATAGGCCGAGCCCGCCCACCATAATCGCCCCAAGTACCTCAGGTAGTTGGTGGAGCCCCTGTTCTAGGTGCACCGCGCCATGGACCAGTACGAGTTCTATCACACCCTCATCCACATTGGTGAGGAGTATGAGCTCAGGAGGCATCTCAAGGCAAGGGCAGGGACTTCAACACCTACCATGTCATACCCAGCCAGGTAAGGAAACTTGTTTCATGTCGCGAAAAAAGAAGAATGTGACACTTGCTTCAATTCTTGGAATGGGTGGAAATGATATCTCTAGGGGTGCGTTATATTTTTGGGCCCCAAGAGTGAGATCAACAGGTTGAAGCTACTAGGTATTTAGGTGTGGAGATCTGTTGCAATATTATCTTTGCAACACATCTACAACGATCACACACTTTGACACTGCATGCCTGCCAGTTTTGTTTTGAAATCAGCTTTTTGTTGGGGAGTGCGCCTGCCAGCTAGTAGAATAAAGTCATACTGTTTTTTTTTTGAGGCAGAATGAAGTCATACTGTTTTGTTTTTTCAAGGCACCACGCGGCACACAGGCCCATACTGTTGGTCAAGGCTCAACTTATAAATAAATTTCTCGGCCCATAGCCACTCCAACACATTTTTCAGCCAACACGCAGATTGCTCATTCTACAGCCCATTTAGGCCGTCGCCTACCACCAGTCTCGTGCTAACTCCCACACAGCAGCACCGCCGCCGCCACCACCGACGCCGAAGAACGGCCGGAGAATGGCCTTGCCGGCGATCCCCAGTGAGCTCCTAGCGGATATCTTCCTCCGCCATCCCACCCCAGAGGATCTCATCCGCGCCTCCGCCGCCTGCGTCTCCTTCCGCCGCCTCGTCGCCGACCGCGCCTTCCTCCGGCGCTTCCGCAAGCTCCACCCTCCGCCCCTCCTCGGCTTCGTCGACTACAGAGGCTTCCACCCCGCCGAACCGCCTCACCCCTCCGCGCCGGCGGCCAGCGCGGTCGCCAGCGCCGCGGACTTCGACTTCAAGTCCCCCCCCCCGATGGCGATACGGACTTGGACTGGACCGTGCGGGAAGTCCGCGACGGCCGCGTCCTCCTCGACAGACCCGGCCGTTACGAGCCCCTCTTCAAGGAGACGGTGGTGTGCGACCCCCTGCACCGGCAGTACCTCCTGCTTCCCCCGATCCCCGGTGACGTAGCCGCTTCGGTTGCGGTCCAACTTCTGATAGAAAGGGGGGGCTTTGCCGATTGCTTCCTCGTCCCTTCCGGCGACGAAGAAGAGGCAGACGCAACGGAGGAGACGTCGTTCAGAGTGATCTGGCTGGTGGTGCTTGAAAATAGACCGGTCGCCCTTGTCTTCTCTTCCCGCACAGGGCAATGGCGAGCCATTACACCCCTGATTTGGAGCTTGCCTGGCTTACAGTTATCGACATGGAAGTTTTGGTTCGTGTTGCGCCATTACGCACATGGCTGCTTCTACTGGATTTCAGATTCGATTGAAAAATTGCTCGTGCTTGACATCCGGCGGATGGAGTTCTCCATGGTTGATCACCCACCCTGTGCCAGACATTTGGGCGATGATGTGGCCATCGCGGAGGCAGGCCAAGGCAGGACTCTGATGTTTGTGCCTAAACCGGACACAGAACGCCTTATTTATACCGTTTGGTGGCGAAACAATGGTGGGAATTCCACCCAGTGGCAGATGGAGAAGACAATCTCGCTGGATTCTGACTGCTTAATCGAGGGTGCAGTCGGGAGGCACCTGCTCCTGTATTATATTGGAGTCTCGTCGGCGAAGCAAGGTTGTTACACGCAGGACGTCGACACATTGCAGCTTGAGAGGGTGTGCTATTCATGTCCAAAACAGTCACAAGTATATTGGAACTTCCCACCATCGTTATGATCATCACCGACAGTGTCAAGTGGTAAAACCTTCTGTTGCATTCTAGTTACCTCCTTTCTTTTATAGTTATAACTATCACATAGCTTTTCTGATACTTGCTAGCTCATTAATGCGATCAGTAAGTATTTGTTACATAGTTTAGGTCGCTGCTTTTTTTGTCTGCTTATGGCAAAGCTGGTCAAGCTAATTTGTTTGTCTTTTCTGTGCCATCTTAAGGTAATTTGAGAATTGAAAGGGAGGATCTAACACACCATAAGTAGCATTTTAGGGGTATTGCGAAACCGTGAAAAACACTGGATCACAAGTCACAACAATTGATTCAGTTTTTATGGTTAAGAAAATGGAGATTGGATACAAGTTTAAATCAGGACATTACTAGCAGTTCATCTTTGTAGTGTTCTGTTTTAGACACATTTATTCCAGTCAAGCAGGAATTATGCTATCTGGAAGTCTTATGTGGTCACCGTTACAGTTGTAAATATATCTTTATTGATTTCATATACTAATAAATTATCTTAAGATATAAGTGGCAAAAATGACTTTTTAGTATCTGATGTGAAAATTTATACATTTTTTAAATGAATATATGATATTAAAGTTTTAAATGAAATGTAGAATCACAAGATATTTTGAATGACGAACCAAATGATATTATTTGCATTTGTCTGATCACGATGATCCTTGTTGCACCTCACAATACATCATTTTTAGCAAGAATTTTGCTGACACTTAATAGAGATTGGTAGTACTTCCATGGGATGCTAATGATGGGCATATTGATTTGTGTTGTAGTTTGTGTCGTGGCTGGAATCGAGCAATTTTGTTGCCATGCCATTAACCCTTTTTTGCACTGAGCCATGGATTATGAGTCCCAAGGACTAGTCAAGACTAGCCTATGAGTCTCAACTCCAGGGCCGACTACACTTTAGTGTCGACTAGTCTATGAGTCGCAACTTCAGTGTCGACTAGTGTCGATTAGTTACGCTTAGTCTATGAGTCTCAACCTCGGAACGACTCGTCGACTCATAAACCTTGCCACTAGCTTTTGGTCCATCAGATTTGGGAACCTTGTTAGTAGGCCACAATAGTCGTCTGCTTAGCCCCTATCTTATCCTTTCACCATGTCTTCCTAACACATATTTCAGGCCCCGAAACAGTATTGTGCATATCCGGCCATCCATTGAAGTTTTAAGGGCTCGAGTCCTTAAGTGCTTTTGTTCCATCAGATTTGGGAACTTTGTCAGTAGGCCACAATATATAGTCGTCTGTTTAGAGAAAGGATTTGTAGCACCTGGGTGCTCCACACCCCTATATGAACATTATGTTCAAAAAAATACGGGGAAATTTAAAAAAAATCTGGGGTTTTGGGATATGAAACATGGGTGTCCATCTACTTTCGTGTGAAATTTTATGAAAAATACTGGGAACATATTCATGGCAAAAAAACAAAAAATTCCTATGTATAGAAAAAAAACTGTTTCGATGTATTTTAGTTCAGACTGTAGTTTCTTCGCCACGGACACATTTCCTGGTATTTTTCTACGAAACTTCATACGGGAGTAGATTTGGTACCCAAGTTTAAGATCCCAAGATTTCAGATTTTTTTGAATTTTCCTGGTATTTTTTGAATTTAATTTTCGTATGGGGGGGGGGGGGGGGGGTGGACCACCCAGGTGCTCTTGTGTATTTCCCTCTGTATAGTCCCTGTCCCTGTCTTATCCTCTCTGTGCCATGCCTTTAACCCTTGTTATGATCTGCATTGTACTCCTTTGGTCCATCACATGTGAAAACCCCTTCACTCGGCCCCGCTGCACTTTTCTGCTTATCCCCGCCACAATCCTTGCATCCTGTCCTGCATAAGTGAAGCCCTTTCCAAAGCTGTCAAGTCAATCCATCCAACCTGTGGCCATCAAGTCAATCCCTCCAATCTATGGAACTTTGCTTTCTGGATTAATGCACTTACCTCAGAGAATTACTCGCTACGGATCCGAATTTTGGCATTCTTTTCCGTGCAACATTTTTTTTGTTTCTTTAGAATACCAAGTTGTTTTCAGTTCACACCTATGTCTAGTTCCTATTCTCCTCCGCATGGCATCTATCTTGAGTTGCACCTCTGCAAGTTGGGGCACTCTATTTCACCTATAGCAAGTTACTAAATTTTCACCCATGAAAACAAATTCACCTATAGTGATTTACAGCAGTACTTTCTTCGGGCATGCCTGTCAAAGCTCGAACTTTGTTTGCCTGCATGCAGACGCAACCTTTTACATTTCTTCCTGTTTGCAGTGCACTTTTGTGCTTCATGTTGTCATTAGTCTATTGAACTGATTCCTCTTTGGTACTGAACTCCGATCATTTTACAACTAAGCCTTTGTTTAGTCTACTGGTGCAGTTGAACCTGCAACCTAGGAGCCTCTGGCAGATTGCTGTTGGTGCTTTCTATGTGCAAATGCTATTTTTCCCCCTTTAATCACATTCGTCTCCTTTATGTCCGTGCTTCCTTCTCATCCTTGCCCTTCCTTTGAAGCAGGGCAACACACATACTATAGAGCACGGCACTGTTGCCCTGGTTGCTGCATGACGGAGCTTTAACTTTACAAGTATCACTAACAGAAAAATTGTTTGCAGAACTTTGCTGAATTTTTTCAGTATTTAATTGCTGGTTTTGATCTTGGGTTATCTATTCATAAGTTGCCTGCATTTTTTTTTTGGTAAAATAAATCTCAATTGCATTACAAAGCTTTGCAATAAGTATCCAACCATTCTCATCCCAAAGTCACTTAGTCTTCAATGTAACAGTGTGTAATCTTATGCATGCAGTCCCACAGCACGCTGACCACCCAGGAGTGGATGACGCTGTGTCGGCACTAGAACCACGAGAATCTGACCCTGCAGGCGTGGAAGGACATACTGGTCAAGAACTGACGGACGTCGCCGGGTTACCGCCGTGCAAGCGTGGTCGTCGCAGCGGCCGCTCGGGCTCCAGAACCCGCGGAGGCGGGTTGTGGTGGACGGGGAGAAGGAGGCTGAGGCTTGACCCGTGGTGGACGAGGGCCTGGGGGCGGATGAGGGGCCAGATCAAGGTGTTGTCCAGGACGGCTGCAGCCAAGTCTTTGGGCGGCAGTTAGCTAGATGGCCGCTGTGGCCAAGTCCATTTTATAAAGTTTATACTGTCGTCTACTGCGTGTTGGTCTTTTTGGTTTGCCGCCTGGTTTCAGAACACAAAATGGTACCATTGTTTCTTGTTTGTCAACACGCAAACGCCCGTTTTAGGTATGATGAACTGCGGTTTCACAGCATCCTATGCTAGCTGAGCTGGGCTCAAGACTGCAGCTTTCCGACTGATATGAAGAACTAGTATCTCCAACTTGATTGTTCCAGTAACTTGTGCTCCTGGGTGGGTGTTGCAACTTCATGGTGTCTAGAATTAGCACCAAACCTGGATGAAGTTCCAATTGTCACTTGTCAGTGGACACCTGTTATAATGGTGGTTTATGGATCTTGAATTCTTGCAATCTTGGCCCATCTTTATATGCTATAAGTTGGACGGTTTAATTTGGTTGCCTTGTGTTTTCACCAATT
This sequence comes from Aegilops tauschii subsp. strangulata, assembly GCF_002575655.3. NCBI lineage: Eukaryota > Viridiplantae > Streptophyta > Magnoliopsida > Poales > Poaceae > Aegilops > Aegilops tauschii. The sequence goes on along the minus strand of NC_053036.3, from coordinate 629,314,365 downwards.
CCTGTTTACTATGCAGACTGCCGCTTTATAATATTTGATTTGATCGATCTCTTGAATTTGTCTTTTTATGGCCTGCTGATGGCTTGTTGGAGGCCGTCACTTAACTTGGTGTTGATCCGTTGGTTCATGTATGTAATCAACCATATCCTGTCCTGTCAGCACGTTCAATAGATCTGCATTGCTGCTGATGTATAAGTGCTGCACGCCATTGAAGAAGCCTATTCAGGTTTGCAGTTTTAACCTTTTCTTCTGGCTGCATTATCATGTCACTCTCCCGGCAAATCGTGCCGGTTCAGCTATCGATCTAGTAGTCTTCTCCGTAAGTATGTATGTATGTACTATGTAAATAGGTGGGTTTTTTTCATGCTCGACAAGATATATTTAACCAGTTATTGCTTACTATCGTTGATGGATGGAGTGATACAACTCGGTATTTTTTGACCTATTTTGTTTGTGGAATCAGTTATAGGTAAACTGGGAGCACCTTCTACCTTTTAGCCTCAGGTGTGGTGGTTTCATTGACGGCACGGTAGCGCATCCAAGACAACAACACAACAGTCAGTTGCGAGAACCAGAAAGCTATGGCTAAGCACGTCCAAGGGGCTGCAATGTTTTCTTTTCAGAATGACCACATTATCTTTTGTCCAGGGCCGTGGTGATAGCATATAGCATGATGATCATCGTGCTTTGTTTAGAGAGTCTTGTTTACAGGGAAATGAAGCCTTGAGTGCGTGAAATGAATTTGGTTCAATGTTGTGTACCATAAAAAGGTTAACGATGTAACTGTTTGTGAGGAAATGAAGCAGCGCTCGGTGTCTGCCTGTCTGGTATGAAACTATTTGGTGCTATGTTGTCACAAAAATGTTAGGTACGGAGTGTGACCTCAGAATGAACAAAAGAGAACAATTTAGACTTACTTGCAATATTATCTTTACAACACATCTATACAATGATCACACACTTTCACACAACATGCTTGCAAACCCTCGAACACGCCGCGCCTGCCAGTTTTCTTTTTTCTTTTTTTGATATCAGCTTCTTTTCTGGAGGGTTGCCAGCTAGTTTTTTTTCGCACACAGGCCCATCTATCTTTTTTTAGTGACACAGGTCCACAGTCACTCCAACACATTTCTCGGCCCATAGAACACATTTTCAGCCCACACGCAGATTGTCCATTCTACTGCCCATTTAGTCCGTCGGCTCACTTTCACAGTACACAGTCTCGTGCCCACTGCCACACAGCAGCGCCGCCGCCGCCGCCAGCACAGGCGCCGGAGAACGACCGGGAAATGGCCTTGCCGGCGATCCCTAACGAGATCCTGGCGGATATCTTCCTCCGCCTTCCCACCCCCAGAGGATCTCATCCGCGCCTCCGCCGCCTGCGTCTCCTTCCGCCGCCTCGTCGCCGACCACGCCTTCCTCCGGCGCTTCCGCAAGCTCCACCCTCCGCCCTCCTCGGCTTCGTCGACTACAGAGGCTTCCACCCCGCCGAACCGCCTCACCCCTCCGCGCCGGCGGCCAGCGCGGTCGCCAGCGCCGCGGACTTCGACTTCAAGTTCCCCCCCGATGGCGATACGGACTTGGACTGGACCGTGCGGGAAGTCCGCGACGGTCGCGTCCTCCTCGACAGACCCCGCCGCCACGACGAGCTCGAACCGCTCTTCAAGGAGATGGTGGTGTGCGACCCCCTGCACCGGCAGTACCTCCTGCTTCCCCCAATCCCCAGTGACCTAGCCGCTCCAGTGGTGAGCCAACTCCTGATAGAAAGGTCGTGCTTGGCCCAGTGCTTCCTCGCCCCTCCCAGCGACGACCAAATGGCAACCGCGACGGAGGAGACGTCATTCAGAGTGATCTGGCTGGTGGTGCTCCAGACCAGACCGGTGGCCCTCGTATTCTCCTCCGGCACAGGGCAATGGCAAGCCCCGAGTCGGAGCGAGTCGTTACCTGGCTTTTTGTTATCGACATGGAAGGTTTGGTTTGTGTCGCGCCATTATGCACATGGTTGCTTCGACTGGGTTTCAGGTTCATGTGAAAAACTGCTCGTGCTTGACATCCAGAGGATGGAGTTCTCCATGGCTGACCACCCACCCTGTGTCAGATTCCGGGGCGACGATGTGGCAATCGCGGAGGCAGGCCAAGGCATGACTGTGATGTTTGTGCCTAAACCGGACACAGATCGCCGTATTTATACTGTTTGGCGGCGAAGCAATGGTGGGAGTTCCGCCAAGTGGCAGATGGAGAATGAGACATTCTCGCTGGATTCTGGCTCCTTGATCAAGGGTGCGGTGGGGAGGCACTTGCTCCTATATTATGTTGGAAGCGTGTCGGTCAAGCCAGGTTGTTACATCCGGGATGTCGACACTTTGCAGCTTGAGAGGGTGTGTGATTGATATCCCCATCCGTCAGAAGTATATTGCAACTTCCCACCATCGTTATTATCATCACCGATGGTGTCAAGTGGTAAACCTTCTGTTGCATGCTAGTTACCTCCTTTCATTTATAGTTATAACTAGCAGATTGCTTGTCTGATACTTGCTAGCTCATTATTGTGATCAGTAAGTATTTCTTACATAGTTTAGTGGTTGCTGCTTTTTTTTTGTGCTTGTGGCAAAGCTGATCAGGCTAATTTGTTTGTCTTTCCTATGTGCCATCTTGAGGTAATTAGAGAAGTGAAAGGGAGGATCTAACACACTATAAGTAGAATTTTAGGGGTATTGCGAAATCGTAAAAAACACTGGCTCATAAGTCACAGAAATTGATTCAGCTTTTATGGCGAAGATAATGGAGATTGAATACAAGTTTAAATCAGGACATTGCTGCCAGTTCATCTTTGTAGCGTTCTTTCTTAGACACATTTATTCCAGTCAAGCAGGACTTGTGTTATCTGGAAGTCTTATGTGGTCACCGTTACAGTTGTAAATTTATCTTTATTGATTCCATATAAAAATTATCTTAAGATATAAGATGCAAAAATGTCTTATTGGTTTCCGATGTGAAAATTTATTCATTCTTTTTAATAAATATACGACACTAAAGTTTTAAATTAAATGCAGAATCACAAGCTATTTAGAATGACAAACCAAATGATATTATTTGCATTTGTCTGATCACGATAATCCTTGTTGCACCTCACAATGCATCTTTTTTAGCAAGAATTTTGCTGACACTTAATAGAGATTGGTAGTACTTTCATGGGATGCTAATGATGGGTATAATGATTGTGTTGTAGTTTGCGTTGTGGCTGGAATTGAGCAATTTTTAGCTATACACATCCGGCCATCCATTGGAGATTTAAGGGCTCGAGTCCTTAAGTGCTTTTGGTCCATCAGATTTGGGAACCTTGTCAGTAGGCCACAATATATAGTGTCTGTTTAGTCCCTGTCTTATCCTTTTGCCGTGTCTTCCTAAAACATATGTCAGGCCCCAAAACGGTATCATGCACATCTGGCCATCCACTGGAGTACTAACAAGGGTGTAATTATGGACAGATGGATTGTGTAATGCTTCGTGTCATGTACCGATGTACAGGTGGAGCAATATATGTGCCATGCCTTTAACCCTTGTTGTGATCTGCATTGTACTCTTTTGGTCTATCACATCTGAAAACCCTTCACTCGGCCACAATCCTTGCATCTTGTCCTGCATAAGTGAAGCCCTTTCCAAAGCCATCAAGTCAATCCATCCAATCTACAGAACTTTGATGTCTGGATTAATGCACTTACCTCAGAGAATTACTCGCTACGGATCCGAATTTTGGCATCCTTTTCTGCGCAACATTTTTTTTTTGTTTCTTTAGAATACCAAATTGTTATCAGTTCACACCTATGTCTATCACTTATTCTCCTCCACATGACGTCTATCTTGAGTTGCAGCTCTGAAAGTTGGGCCACTCTATTTCACCTATAGCAAGTTACTAAATTTTCACCCATGAAAACAAATTCACCTATAATGATTAATAGCACTCCAATCAATTTACAACTAAGCCTTTGTTTAGTCTACTGGTGCAGTTGAGCTTACAACCTAGGAGTCTCTGGCAGATCGCTGTTGGTGCTTTCTATGTGCAAATGCTATTTTTTTCTTTAATCATCTTCCTCTCCTTTATGTCTGTGATTCCTTCCCATCCATGCCCTTTTATCGAAGCAGGGCCACACACATACTATAGAGCACGGCACTGTTGCTCTGGTTGCTCCATCATGCATTTTTTGCTCAATTTTGTTTCTCGGCAGTCTGCATGACCGAGCTTAACTTTGCAAGTATAGCTAACAACAAAATTGTTTGCAGAACTTTGCTGAATTTTCTGAGTACTTAATTGCTGGATTTGATATTGGGTTATCTACTCATAAGTTGCCTGCATTTTTGTTTTGGTAAATCTCAATCGCATCACAAAGCTTTTAAACATTCGATGACGAGAAGGCTTGGACCTTGGAGTAGCGTAGTTTTTTTTAAAGTTTTGATACCTTTTGGAACTTGCTTTAGCTGGATATCAGGCTGTGCTGGATGCTTCTTTCGTTTTGTTGCAAATTGCAGGGCCCCTGCGTCGTTACCCTCGCTTTGCAGATGAGAAGTTTATTGTTGCCTGGTCCATGTTGCTGGGTGTTTTGACGCCAGGGCCTTGAATGTTTAAAGACTCTGTTTTATCAGTTTCCTTTCATTTAATGAAATGAAATCGGGGGCATGCCCCTCGTTTCGAACCATTCTCATTGCAAAGTCACTCAGTCTTCAATAGTTCAATGTAATAGTGTAATCTTGTGCATGCAGTCCCACGCCACGCTGACCACCCAGGAGTGGATGACGTTGTGTCGGCACCAGAACCACGAGAAGCTGACCCTGGAGGCGTGGAAGGACCTATTGGTCAAGAACTGATGGACCTCGCCGGGGGACCACCGTGCAAGCGCCGTCGTCGCTGTGGCCGCTCGGGCTCCAGAACCCGCGGAGGCAGGTCGCGGTGGACGGGGAGAAGGAGGCTGAGGCTTGACCCGTGGTGGATGAGGGCCTGGGGGCGGATGAGGGGCCAAATCAAGGTGTTGTCCAAGATGGCTGCGACCAAGTCCTTGGGCGCCAGGGGCTTGCCTTGACCAGGATGTGCTAGTAGCTAGCTGATGGGGACATGGAATGACTCGATCCTTTTTGTAAGGTTTATACTATTGGTCTGCTGCGTGTTGATCCTTTTTGGTTCGAAAACACAAAATGGTACCACTGTCAACACGCAGACGGCATCAAGCCGCGGTCTTCTAGAGCCAGTGTAGATCGACTGCTGCACGGTTATGTCGCTGTGAGGATGGTGCTGTATCATCATTTTCAATCGCTTCTCAGTATTGGTCTATCTGATTTCTTCGAGTTACCTTCTAGGGATCTGATTTCTAGTTAAGAAATCAAGCCCCAGTCTTCTAGAGCTGCAAATGGCATTGATCTGATTTCTTTGAGTTACCTTCTGGGGATCTAGAGATTTTTTCCATCCAAGCATGAACGCACTACTTGAACTTGATTCTTGTTCGTCCACTTCTTCGGTCCCTGTGTGTTGTTGTAGCAGGCAGGGGGCTAAATACCTGGCATCCTGGTTGATCTAGCTAGCATGTGAATGATCCTCTTTCATACAATTTATAATTGTTGAAATTTGTCTTTAGTAGGTTCAGGTTGAGATGAGCATTTGAGTGAAATTTGCTGGAGATGAGTGATCCATATGCATATGGATTTGCATTTCTCAGTAGCAGCTAGCTTGTCGATGGCAAAGTTTCTGTTTAATACTCTATGCAGTAGGTCAATCTGACGACTTGCTGTCGCTTCATTTCTATTCGATCGATCTCTTGTAGTACCATTTATTTATATTTTCTATCGTCTGCCGGCTTGTTGGAGGCCCCCAATTAACTTGGTGTTTTTTCTGCTGGTTCATGTAATCAACCATATTTGTCTCAAAAAATAATAATATAATCAACCATATCCTGGCAGCGCTTGGCGTGGAATAGATCTGCATTGCATTGCTGCTTATGTAAGTGCTTATTATTAGGTTTATTATTACTCTATTGTACATTGTCTTTTGTCGTGTGCATTCTGATGTCACTGTCCCGTTAAATCGTGCTGATCCGGCCATCTTGTAGTCTTCTCAAGCCTGTGTATCTTGTGATGAATACATTACGGTTGCAGATCCAAGGACGATAGGAAGGCAAGGCAAGCAGATACTGAACTCAACCCATCAACACTCAGCAGCATCGAGCAAGGCCGAGCAGAGGTGTTTTTAAAATTCGCGAATATTTTAAAAATTTGTGAACATTCTTAAAAAATGTTTGGCATTTTTAAATGGTTGAAAATGTTTATAAATTCAAGTAATTTTTGAAGTTCAAGAACATTTTCTAAATTCATAATTTTTTATAAATTTGCAAACAATTTGAAAATTATTTGGAACTCACCAACGTTTTCAATTCAAGATTTTCTCAAAAATTATTGATTTTTTAAATTTAAATTTTATTATTTTGCAAAGTATTTTTGAAAAAATTGCTAACATTTTTTTACGTAATAACATTTTAAATTTCCTCTGTGTTTTTTGTCTATTTTGCTTTCGCTCTGTTTTTCTCCTTCTATTCTCTGGATGGACCGAGCCCAACTAGGCTGACCAGCCAGCTAGCCCAAGCGAGCATCACACTCGTCTTTTTTCTCTTCGTACACGTTTGGTCGTCCTTGCACGCCTAGCATGTGGGGCACGAGTCTCAGTTTCCTACTTGATGCTTTAAATTGTCGGTAATTTGCATAGTGCAAAAATAGCTTGGTCATCCCCAATAGGAGGCAAGGAACAGGAGCGATTTCTCCAAATTGATTTTTCCAACTGTTTGGTAGCGGTTTTTACTGTATTTTTTGTTATTTGTTTTGAGTGTTTTTCTTTTTGTTTCTTGTCTTCCACCGGTTTTCCTCATGTTTTTTCTTTATTTATTCATTTCCCTATTTGTATTATTTTTTCTTTATTTGGAAAATTAGCTTACATTCTTTTAAAATTAAAGAATATTTTCTAAAAATGCACTAATATATTTGAAATTCAGGAATATTTATCAAATTTGAGGACAACTTTTGAAAACATGATACTTTTAGTTCTTTTGCAAACTATTTCTAAACTAGAGAACATTTTTATGACATGAAGATTTTCCAAAATTATTGAACATTGTTTAAAAATTTGTGAACATATTTTTATAATTCATTTTCTTTAAAAAACTATAGTTTTCTTAAATTCCTTTTTCTTGGATGTTCAAATCATTTTTTACTGCAACCGATTAGTTTGAGAAAATCGCTTGTAGGCCAGGCATCGTTTTGACGCATAGCACTTTCAGCCCAACGTAGCCCATTTTTATGTCGTCAGCTCATTTCGCACTCCACAGCAGTGCGCGCGCACACACACAGCCTAGTGCGAACTCCCACTGCCGCCGCCGCTGCCCGCACCGACGCCGGAAGATGGCCTTGCCGGCCATCCTCGACAAGCTCCTGGTGGAAATCCTCCTTCGCCTTCCCACCCCAGAGGATCTCGTCCGCGCCTCCGCCGCCTGCGTCTCCTTGCGCCGCCTCGTCGCCGACCGCGCCTTCCTCCGGCGCTTCCGCAAGCTCCACCCCACGCCCCTCCTCGGCTTCCTCGACTACAATGGATTCCACCCCGCCGTACCGCCTCACCCCTCCGCACCGGCGGCCAACGCCGTCGCCAGCGCCGCCGACTTCGACTTCACCTTCCTCCCCGCCCCGTACTGGGGCTGGACCGTGCGGGAAGTCCGCGACGGCCGCGTCCTCCTCGACAGAGCCTGCCGTCACGACGAGCTCGGACCCCTCTTCAAGGAGATGGTGGTGTGCGACCCCCTGCACCGGCGGTACCTCCTGCTCCCCCCCAATCCCCGATGACCTAGCCGCTCCGGTTGTGTGCCAAATCCTGATAGAAAGGGATTGCTTCGCCGACTGCTTCCTCGTCCCTTCCGGCGACGAAGCTATGGAGGAGACTTCATTCAGAGTTTTCTGGCTGGTGCTGCTCCAAACTAAACGGGTGGTCCTTGTCTTCTCTTCCGACACCGGGCAATGGCGAGCCATTACATCCCTGACTTGCAGCTTACCTGGCTTTGTCTTATCTACATTTACGATTTTGTTCGTCTCGCGCCATTACGCCCATGGCCGCTTCTACTGGATTTCAGGTTTGAGTGAAAAGTTGCTCGTGCTTGACATCCGGAGGATGGAGTTCTCCATGCCTGACCACCCACCATGTGTCAGAGTTTTGAGGGGTGATGTAGCCATCGTGGAGGCAGGCCAAGGCGTGACTGTGATGTTTGTGCCTAAACCTGACACATCTCGGCGTATTTATACTGTTTGGCGAAACAATGATTGGAGTTCCACCCAGTGGCAGATGGAGACTGAGGCATTTTCGCTGGATTCCGGGTAGGGGTGGAAACGGATCGGATGCGGATAGGATAGTGCTCTTACCACTTCCGTTTTCATATTTTCAAAACGAATATGAATGCGAATACGGATGTTATCGGATACGGATGTGGCTCGGATGTTATTCGAATACGGATACGTATCGGATGTTTTCTTGATTCGGAGCGGATACGAATAATAGTAACATATTGCTTAAGCATATCAGTCAATAGCTATGTGACATGAAATAATCAACTTGTGACATACAATAAGTCAATGATAAATAGTTTTATAAATAAATACTATTGTAATGCATAATAGTTTCTAAGTTTAATCATGCAAAGAGTAAAATTTGACCACTTATTTGGCATTTATGTTGGGTAATTGGAATACTGGGTAACAATTTTGAAAATTACCTCCCATAATATTATTCAGATACGGATATATCCACTTCCATATCCATATTTGTGTCAAAATCTCATGCCATATTTTATTTTTTATCTGTTAAATAAATTCGGATATGGATAATTTCCATTTCCATTTTGGTTTGGATGCGGATGTTTCGGATACGAATAGGCATTTTCTCGAATACGAATATCGGATATTTGGGATTATCCGCTACCACTTTCCACCCCTAATTCCGGGTCCTTTATGATAGGTGCAGTGGAGGCACTTGCTCCTACATTATGGCATGATCTCATCGGTCAAGACAGGCTGTTACACGCGGGATGTCAACACACTCCAGCTTGAGAGGGTGTGTGATTCATATCCCCACCAGTCAGAAGCATATTGCAACTTCCCACCATCGTTATTATCGTCACCGACAGTGTCAAGTGGTAAACTTTATGTTGCATGATAGTTACCTCCTTTCATTTACAATTATAACTATCACATAGCTTGTCTGATACTTTCTAGTTCGTTAATGTGATCATTAATTATTAGTTACATAGTTTAGTGGTTGTTGATTTTTTTGTGCTTGTGGTATAGCTGGTCAAGCTAATTAATTTGTTTGCCTTCTCTATTTGGCATCCTAAGGTAATTAGACAGGTGAACGGGAGGATCTAACACACAATAAGTAGCATTTTAGGGGTATTGAAAAATCGTAAAAAACACTGGATCACAACAATTGTTTCAATTTTTATGTCCAAGATAATGGAGAACGAATAGAAGTTTAAATCAGGACGTTGCTACCAGTTCATCTTTGTGTTGTTTTATCTTAGAAACATTTATTCCAGTCAAGCAGGACCTATGCTATCTTGAAGTCTTATTTGGTCACCGTTACACCTATAAATCAATTTCATGTAAAAAATTATCTTAAGACAGTAAGAGGCAAAAATTTCTTATTTGGTCTACGATGTGAAAGTTAATTCATTGTTTTATTAAATACTCCATATGATGCTAAAGCTTTAAATGAAATATAGTATTACAAGATATTTTGCATGATGAATCAAATTATTTGCATTTGTTTGGTCACGACAATCTTTATTGTACCTCACAATGCAAATTTGCAGACATTGACTGAATAGAGATTGGTATTACTTTCATGGGATGCTAATGATGGGCATGTTGATTATGTTGTAGTTTGCGTCGTGGTTGGAGTTGAGATTTTTTTTGCCATGCCGTTAACCTTTTTTTGCACTGAACATTGTGCACTACCTTTTGGTCCATCAGATTTGGGAACCTTGTCAATAGGCCATAATAGTCGTTTGCTTAATCCCTGTCTTATCCTTTCGTCGTATCTTCCTAAAACATATGTCAGGCCCCGAAACGATATCATGAACATCTGGCCATCCACTGGAGATCTAAGGGCTCGAGTCATTAAGTGAACTCGTCCTTGACTTCCACTTATTGCTTCGCGTCATCTCTCTTCATCTGGAGTGCTTGGAGACAATCCAACACCTACAGTTCAAACTACCAGATGAGCACTATTTACTGACCAACAAAACCTGTTTTAGACAGAATCCTCTCTTACTTTTACCAAAGTGACTATAATAGTGGATCTTATATGATTATATTAGCGAGAATTATAAATATTTTTCATGAAAAATCTATTAATATTACTTCTTTCAACCATATATTTTTAATGAAGACTTTTCCAGAGAAACTAAATAAAGGTTGCTAATACTATCATGGGATGGTACTTATGGACAGATGGATGGATTGTGTAGTACTTTGTGTTATGTACAGTACAGATGGAACAATATCTTCTGCCATGCCTTTAACCCTTGTTGTGCTATTCATTGTGTGCTTTTGGTCCATTACAACTGAAAACCCCTTCACTTGGCCACACTGCACTTTTCTGCTCTATCCCTGCTACAATCCTGTCATCCTGTCCTGCATAAGTGAAGCCCTTTCCAAAGCCATCAAGTCAATCCATCCAACCTGCGACCATCAAGTCAACCCATCCAATCTGCGGAACTTTGCTGTCTGAATTAATGCACTTATCTCAGAGAATTACTCGCTATGGATCTGAATTTTGGCTTTTTTTTCTGCACACCATTTTGTTTCTTTTGAATACCAAATTGTTTCCAGTTCACACCTATATCTATGTCATGTTCTCCTTCACATGACATTTATCTCCTATAGTAAGTTACTAAATTTCCACCCACGAAAACAGATTCACCTATAGTGATTTACGGCATTACTTTCTTCTGCCATGCCTGTCAAAATTCCAGCTTTGTTTGGCTACATGTAGACACAACCTTTTACTTTTCTCCATGTCAGCAGTGCACTTTTGTGATTCATGTTTCATTAGTCTATCAAATCGACTCCTCTTTGGTACTGAACTCCAATAATTTTACAACTAAGCCTTCGTTTAGTCTACTGGTGCAATTCAACCTACAACCTAGGAGCCTCTGGCAGATCGCTGTTGGTGCTTTCTACTCCCTCTGTTCCTAAATATAAGTCTTTGTAGAGATTTTAGTATGGACTACATACGGAGCAAAATGAGTGAATCTACAGTTCTACACTCTAAACTACGTCTATATACATCCGTATGTAGTTCATATTGAAATCTCTAAAAAGACTTATATTTAGGAACGAAGGGAGTATGTGCCAATGCTATTTATTTTCTTTAATCACCTTCCTCTCCTTTATGTCTGTGCTTCCGTCTCATCCATGCCCTTCCTTTGAAGCAAGGCAACACACATACTATAGAGCACTACACAGTTGCCCTGGTTGCTGCATGACCAAGCTTAACTTTACAACTATGATTAACAAAAAAGTTGTTTGCAGAACTTTGCTGAATTTTGTGAGTACTTAATTGCTGAATTTGACCTTGGGTTGTCTATTCATAAGTTGCCTGCATTTTTTGTAAATCTCAATCACATTACAAAGCTTTTCAATCAACACATCCAACCATTCTCATCCCAAAGTCACTTAGTCTTTAATGTAACAGTGTAATCTTGTGCATGCAGTCCCACGCCACGCTGGCCACCCAGGAGTGGATGACGCTGCGCCGGCACTAGAACCACGAGAATCTGACCCTGGAGGCGTGGAAGGACCTACTGGTCAAGAACTGACGGACCTCACCGGGGGACCGCCGTGCAAGCGCCATCGTCGCTGCGGCCGCTCGGGCTCCAGAACCCGTGGAGGTGGGTCGCAGTGGACGGCGAGAAGGAGGCTGAGGTTTGACCCGTGGTGGACGAGGGCCTGGGGGTGGATGAGGGGCCAGATCAAGGTGTTGTCCAGGATGGCTGCGGCGAAGTCCTTGGGCGGCTAGCTGATGGGGGCACAGAGCGAGTCGATTCTTTCTGTAAAGTCTATACTATTGGTCTGCCGCGTGTTGACCCTTTTTGGTTTCAGAACACAAAATGGTACCTTTGTCAACACGCAAACGGCTTGTTCTAGTTAAGAAATCAAGCCACAGTCTTCTAGAGCTGCAAATGGCATTGATCTGATTTCTTTGAGTTACCTTCTGGGGATCTAGAGAATTTTTTTCCATCCAATCATAACGCACTACTTGCACTTGATTCTTGTTGTTGATCCACTTCTTCGGTCCCTATGTGTTGCTGCAACAGGCAGGGGCTAAATAGCTGGTATCCTGGTTGATCGAGCTAGCATGTGGATCAGCACCAACAAAGTGAATGATCCCTCTTTCATACAATTTCTAATTTCTGAATCTTGGCTTGAGTAGGTAGAGATGAGCATTTTGGGTGAAATTTGCTGGAGATGAGTGATCCGTGCATGTGGAGTTGCATTTCTCTGTAGCACCTTGTTGATGGCAAGTTTTCTTGATGGGGAAAAATGGATGAGAGACCAGTTCAACTTCTCGGACCTCAGAGTGCGCCTCGTTGTTGTGACTTCTCCTTTATGTCTGACCTCCGGTGGGCGCGTTTCTTTTTTGAAGACCTTTTGGCATCAAATGGAACCATTGGAAGTGTTTCTGAAGGTACCACACATGAACCCCATTTTCTTCGACTTCGACAATTTGTGCCAGAGCTGCATGATGGAATGGCTATAGGTCTAATGGTAACATGCCAGCTTAGTTGAAAGTGTGAAAAAAAAATCATGTATAGAAGACAACACTGAGTCATTTGAAAGCAGTGCACTTGCCCATTTAGAGTAGAAGAAAGCATATTCAATCTCCAATTTAATTGTTCGTGTAACTCATGCTCCTGGGTGTGTTGGTTGCACCTTCATAGTATCTAGTCTAGGATTAGCACCAAACCTGGATGAAGTTTCAATTGCCATTCGACACCTGTTATGATCTGTTTCTGGATCTTGAATTCATGCAAATTTGACCCATTCACTAGTAGAAAACAGGGCTTTCGTTCGGGTCAGATAAGCCCATTACCGGGACTAATGTGAGCATTGGTCCCGGTTCGTGCGGCTAAAGGCATTAGTCCTGGTTTGAGACACGAACCGGGACTAAAGGGCATTGCACCTTTAGTCCCGGTTCGTGTCTCAAACCGGGACTAAAGGTCCCATTTTCAAACTCTACCCCCCTGGATCGCCTTTCCAGTTTTGTAAAAAGCAAAAAAAAAAATGATAAAAACTTCAAAAATTAAAATCCTTCGAGATGTAGTTATGTTACTACATCTACTAGTTAGGAAAATTTAAAACTTAAATTTGGACATGTTGCAAAAAGTGTAGGGAAAATGTAAAACGGCTATAACTTTTGCATACGATGTCAGGAAAAAACGTATAATATATCAAAATGTTCAACACGAAAATCCGCTTCCGATTTTGACAGCCTACGGCTTGTTTGCAAATTTTTAGAATCCTCAAATTCCAAAAGGAAAAAAAGATATGCTCAAATTTCAGTTTTTTTGAATTTTGGTTAAATCTGGTCAAACTATGGTCAAACTACTTATTCAAGAAGTATTAGTGTTACTACATAATTATTCAAGAATATTAGTGTTACTAAATAATTATTTTAATTTTTTTGAATTTTGGTCAAATCTGGTCAAACTATGGTCAAACTACTTACTCAAGAAATATTAGTGTTACTAAATAATTATTGTTTTTTAGAATAATAGTTTCAAACTCAAACAGTGAAACGTGTGACTTCATGCTCAAGCTAAACTCCTGAGGGTTAATAGGATTGACATCTTACTATTGTCAGGAAAACAACAAGTGCAGACTTGGAAATCAAAGAGAATAGAACCCGGAAGTAAAGCGTGCTCAGGCTGGAGTAGTGGCCTTTAGTCCCGGTTCGTATAAGAACCGGGACTAGGGGGGGGGCCTTAGTAACGACCCTTTAGTCCCGGTTCCCTTATGAAGCGGGACTAATGGCCCTTTTTCTACTAGTGATTCCTGTCTGATACGCAGTAGGTCAACCTGAAGATCTGTTGTTTCTTTATAATATTGAATCAATATCTTGTAGGAGTAGTATTTTTTTATGGTCTGATAGCTTGTTGGAGGCCGTCATTTAACTTGGTATCTTATCTTTCTTTTTTTTGAGGGTCAACTTGGTGTTTATCTGTCGGTTTGTTCATCCAATCAACCATATCCTGTCAGCATTCAGCACTTGGCGTTCAATAGATCTGCGTTGCTGCTGATGCAGTTATATCTGCTGCACGCCAGTGAAGAAGCCTATTCAGGTTCGCTGTTTTGGCCTTTCCTTCTGGCTGCATTCTCATGTCACTGTCCCGGCAAATCGTGCTGATTCATTCAGCAATCTTGTAGTCTTGTCCTAGTGTGTGCGTGCCTTGTGATGAATAATACATTACGGTTGCAGATCCAAGAAGGATAGGAAGGCAAGGCAAGCAGATACTGAACTCAACACATCAACAACACGGAGAACGGCCGAGCAGAGATGCTTCCTTCGTCGACTGGTCCTGCTGCTGCCGCGGCCTACACACAGCCGCAGCTGCGGCAGATGAGAGCGCAGTGCATCGTCTTCCTTGCCTTCAAGTACGTTTTTCTTGGGTAGCAAGCAAGAACCGGCCGGCCGGGCATAATTCCCTTGTTTCTTTCATCTTGACATGTGTGTGTGTTAGGAATCAGATGGAGCCCAGGAAGCGGCACCTCGAGATCGCGCTCGGTGAGGATGACATCGACGGAGCCGGCTGGCACGGCGAGACGACGACGAGCGAGCCTTCTCAAGCATCGTCGTCCTCTGCCGCACCGTTGCCGCTGCCACACCTCCTGCCCGTCTCCTCGCTGCGGCTGTCTCCGCCGGTGACGGAGCAGGAGCAGGAGAATCTCCACCGCAACGACGACCCTGAAGCAGAACATGAGTAATTGTTTTTTTTTTTGGTGAACATGAGTAATTGATGGTTGTATCCTCTTCTCCCCACCCCAGGACTGGGCCATCGACCAAAAATGAATGAGAGGCTCCTTTTGGATACAAAGTGTTGTGCTCACACATACCTACAACAACTTTGGTTAGCTTTCTACTCCCTCCGTTCGGATTTACTTGTCACAAAAATGGATGTATTTAGACGTATTTTAGTTTTGGATACATCCATTTCCGAGACAAGTAATTCCGAACGGAGGGAGTAGCTCATTAGTTTTGTGTTTTGTCGCATCTTTGTAGTTCTTTGTGCGTTGTGTATATCTAGCAAGGAGATGTAAACAAACGACATATCTGTTAAAATCTTTATGTACAAGATATAGATTAGCTAAGCCGAATTGTGTACATCATCATGCATATTTTTCCGAACTGAACTACTGAAGTACTCTTCCAAATGGTTGGTTGGTTCAACGCACAAGAAAAATACTCTGCAGAATAGTCTATTACTTGTATATTGTGATGATATTTCATGCCTATATTTTCTAATACTACGGTTTTTCGATACTATGGCTAAGAGTAAGGACAATGACGGCAGCCAGCTTAAAGAAAAATCCACACGACCTTTATAAGCTCATATAGTTACACGGCGAGTGAAGTTAAGAGTATAGCGGAAAAAAAAGAGAGTAAGGAGAATGACAGGGACTAGTTTCAACAAAAATCCATATGAGCTTATGTTGTTACACGGCGAATGAAGGTAAGAGTAAGGACCATGACGGGGACTAGTTTTCAATGACACCATTTCCTTAGACGCATATAAACGCCAATCAAAAGACATGTGAGGTTGTTTATATGGACATTCTATAAAGGTCGCAATGGCACACAAAAAGTTATCGTTTCTCTATGGGTTTAGAAGAGCTTTGCCACACCTACATAAAATTCTTACATAACTTTACGAACGTGCTGACTTGGCCTGATTTGATTTGAAGAAAAAAAAAGTTTTTTTAGGGTCAGCGGGTAGGTAACGTTTTTTGTTTTTGAGGGCTATAGGGGTCAGGGTAGGTTACGTAGGTTTTTTTTTCCTTTTGAGTAAAACGTAGGTCTATTTTCGGGTTAAGAATTTGCGTTCTGTGAAGACGACAGCTTAAGTTTTCGGCCCGCAACACCAACACTTTCAGCCCACAGCACAATTTATCCCCACTTTATATAGGCCGAAGTTGTATTCTGCAGCCCATTTAGGCCGTCGGCCCACCTACGCAGTACTCCAGACTCCAGTACACACTGCATCGTGCGGACTCCTACAGAGCAGCACACAGCACCACACACACAGCCGCCGCCGCCGGAGAGCTGCCGGAAGATGGCCTTGCCGACGATCCCCGACGAGCTCCTGGCGGAAATCCTCCTCCGCCTTCCCACCCCAGAGGACCTCATCCGCGCCTCCGCCGCCTCGTCGTCAACCGCGCCTTCCTCCGGCGCTTCCGCAAGCTCCACCCTCCGCCCCTCCTCGGCTTCGTCAACTACAAAGGCTTCCGCCCCGCCTTACGGCCTCACCCCTCCGCGCCGGCGCCCGCGCCGCCGACTTCGACTTCGCCTTCCTCCCCGCACCTGCCTTCGACTGGTCCGTGCGGGAAGTCTGCGACGGCCGCATCCTCCTCGACAGACCCAACCGTCACAACGAGCTCGGATCCGTCTTCAAGGAGATGGTGGTGTGCGACCCCTTGCACAGGCAGTATCTCCTGCTCCCCCCGCTCCCCGGCGACCTAGCCATTTCGATTGTTGTGGCACTCGCGATTGAAGGGCCGTGCTTCGGCGAATCCTTCCTCGCCCCTCCCGGCGACGACGAGGAGGCGGCTGCTACTACTGAGGGGACGTCATTCAGAGTGATCTGGATGACGCTGCTCCAAACTAAGCCGATGGCCGCTGTCTTCTCCTCCGGCACAGGGCAATGGCAAGCCCTGAGTCGGAGCGAGCCGTTACCTGGATTTTTGTTATCGACGTGGAAGTTTTGGTTCGTGTCGCGCCATTACGCACATGGTTGCTTCTACTGGGTTTCAGGTACCAGTGAAAAATTGCTCGTGCTTGACATCCGGATGATGGAGTTCTCCATGGTTGACCACCCACCCTGTGCCAGATATTCGGGCGATGATGTGGCCATCGTGGAGGCAGGCCAAGGCATAACTCTGATGTTTGTGCCTAAACCGGACACATCTCGCCTAATTTATACCGTTTGGCGGAACAATGGTGGGAGTTCCACTCGGTGGCAAATGGAGAATGAGCCATTCTTGCTGGATTCTGGGTCCGTGATCAAGGGTGCGGTGGGTAGGCACTTGCTCCTATATTATGTTGGAAGCTCGTCCGTTGAGCGAGGTTGTTACACGCGGGACGTCGACACATTCCAGCTTGAGAGGGTGTGTGGTTCATATCCTGACCCGTTAGAAGCATATTGCAACTTCCCACCATCGTTATTATCGTCGCCGACAGTGTCAAGTGGTAAACTTTCTGTTGTATGCTAGTTACCTTCTTCCTTTCATAATTATCACTATCGCATAGATTGTCTGATGCTTGCTACTCCGTCCGTCCCATAATATAAGATTGTTTTTCAAGCTATGTTAGCTTGAGAAACGATCTTATATTGTGGGACAGAGGAAGTAGTTTCTTATTGTGCTCAGTAATCATTACTTGCAAGGTTAAGTGGTTTTTGGCTATTTGTGCTTGTGGCAAAGCTGATCAAGCTAATTGTTATGTTTGTCTGTTCTATTTGCCAGCTTATGCCATCTTGTACACTAGGAGTAACCTTTTAGATGCATCATAAAACCGTAGAAAAACACCGGATGGTGCAATACCTTTGCCATGCCTTTAACCGTTTCTGCAACATGCATTGTTTTCTGTTGGTCCATTACATCTAAAAACCTTGTCACTGGGCAATTTCCTTTCATCCTATCCTGCATAAATGAAGCTCTTCCAAAGTCATCAAGTCAATCCATACAACCTGCTGAAATTTGCTGTCTGAATTAGTGCCCTTGTCTCAGAGAACTACTTGCTACAATTCTAAAATTTGGTATAAATTTTCTGCACATCTTTTTATCTCCTTAGAAATCTCAAATTGTTAGAGGGTAGGACGTGGCCCACCCAGATTTGAGAAAACAATTTCTATCATATACTATTTTGCCTATTTCAGCCCAAAAATAGCTGACTAATTATGCCAACAACCCACCTCCCTTCCGGTCACCCCCTTCTCTTAGACATGTGAGCTAGAGAGACCTAACTCTATTTGTCGGCTCCTCCCAGGTTCCCGCTCTGGCGCTGCAACACTCCCAGGATGCCGCCGGCTCGTCGTCTCCCTCCGCTCCAGCAACCGCCGAGGCTTCCGGCTCCCGCGAACCCGCCCTCTTCTCCAGCGACCGCTGAGGCGTCGACCGGTGCGCCACCAAGCTGCCGGTGCGCTGGCTACCAGCGCCATCCCACAAGGTGAGCGTCCTCCCTCCTGTCCAGTGTGATTTCTAAATATGTGATGGACATGGCTCATGAATGTAGGCATTTGGACTTTTGGAGAGCTGCTGAGAGTATTGCGAACAGAGCATAATCCAGATATTTATGTTATATTTTACCAATATTGTATGACACTTGGATTAGGTTTAAAATAATAATTGTAGTGCACACCCTCCATTTCATTGCTTAGTTTACCACTGCCTATCAAAACCCAACTTTGTTTGCCTGCATGTAGATGTAACCTTTTACATTTTCCCCTGTTGTCGGTGCACTTTTGTGGTTCTTGCTGTCATTAGTCTGTCAAATTGACACCTCTTTGGTATTGAATCGTTGTACAACCAAGACACCGTCTTTGATGCGTATTGTTGCAATGGAATCTATGACTCTTCTGCCCGATTGCCATGGCTGATTTTTATGTGCAAATGTTTTTTTTCTCCTTTAATCATTGTCCTCACCTTTATGTATATGATCCCTTTAATTTTCTTCCTTTGAAGCATGGAAACGTACAAATTGAAATTTTCCTGGTTGTAGCATGATTGAGCTTGACTGTACTAGTATCATCAACAATTTTTTTTACTGAACTTGGTTGAATTTTGTGAGTACTCGATTGCTGGATTTGACATCGGGTTCTCTCTACATAAGTTGGCTGCTGCAACTTTCTTAAATCTCAGTGACATCACTAAAGCTTTTCAATTAAAATTCACCATCTCATCTGAAGGTCACTTCCCTATAACCTACCTACAGACTATTAATAGTGCACCATCAAAGAGAGTAAGCTATCTAAACACAAAATTCTATGGACCTAGTTTATTAATTTTCTAACCCAATCAAAGTTCTCTGTAAACATGTTTTTCACAAAATGGATAGCGAAACCGGTTTTCCTAGAACTCAGCTAAAACTCGTTTTCTATAATCTCATCACTAATCCTGAATATCCAAACAACCACTAAATCTCAGTCACATTACTAAGCTTTTCAGTTAAAATTCACCATTCTCATCTGAAGGTCATCTCATATATAACCTAGCTACATCCTAATAATTGTGCACCATCAAAGAGAGTAAGTTCAGCCTTAGTAGTGTGCAACATTAAGTGAAAATGCCAGACAACAAAAAATATGGTGTATCTTTCTGCATGTAGGGACACACCATGCTGATGCCCAGGGAGCGGGGGAGCCTGAACTACGAGAATCTGACCCTGGAGGCGTGCTAGGACCTGTTATAGCAGCAGCCGCACAAGCTCCAAACCCCTTGTTGGTCGTCGAAGGTCAGACAATTCTCATCTGAAGGTCACTTCATATATAAGCTAGCTACAGACTAATAGTTGCACACCATAAAAGAGAGCAAGCTCAACCTTATTAGTGTCAACATCAAGTGAAATTGTCAGACAACCAAAAAAACAGATAATGGTGTAGCATGATTTTCTTCTTTAATCATCGTCCTCTCCCTTTAATTTTCTCCTTTAATCATCGTCCTCTCCCTTTACTTTTCTTCTTTTCAAGCATGGAAGGGCACAAATTGAAATTTCCCTGGTTGTAGCATGATTGAGCTTGACTGTACTAGTATCATCAACATTTTTTTTACTGAACTTGGTTGAATCTTGTGAGTACTCGATTGCTGGATTTGACATCGGGTTCTCTCTACCTAAGTTGCCTGCTGCAACTTTCTTAAATCTCAGTGACATCACTAAGTTTTTCAATATTCACCATCTCATCTGAAGGTCACTTCACTATAATCTACCTACAGACTATTAATGGTGCACCATCAAAGAGAGTAAGTTCAGCCTTAGTAATGTGCAATATTAAGTGAAAATGTCAGACAACCAAAAATTAGCAATAGCTCCATTTGATGGTGTATCCTTCTGCATGTAGGGACACACCATGCTGATATCCAGGGAGCAGGGGAGCCTGAAGTATGAGAAGCTGACCCTGGAGGCGTGCGAGGACCTGTTGTCGTAGCAGCCGCCCAAGCTTTGATCCCCTTGTTTGTCGTCAAAGGTCAGACAACCATTCTCATCTGAATGTCACTTCATATATAACCTAGCTATAGACTAATAGTTGTGCACCATAAAAGAGAATAACTTCAGCCTTAGTAGTGTGCAAACATTAAGTAAAAATGTCAGATAACCGAAAATTAGCAAAGAGCTCCATCTAATGGTGTATCCTTGTGCATGCAGGCACACGCCATGCTGACGCCCAGGGAGCAGGGGATGATGTGCTGGCGCTTGAACTACAGGAAGCTGACCCTGGAGGCATGCAAGGACCTGTTGTCGCAGCAGCAGCCCAAGCTCTGAACCGCTTGTTCGTCGTCGAAGGTCAGACAACCATTCTCATCTGAAGTCCACTCCATATATAACCTTAGCTACAGACTAATAGTTGTGCATCGTAAAGGGGGTAGGCTCAATCTTACTGCTTTAGTAGTGTGCAACTGTAAGTGAAAGTGTCAGACAACCAAAAGTTAGCAATAGCTCCATTTAATGATGTATCCTTCTGCATGTAGGGACACGCTATGCTGATGTCCAGGGAGCAGGGGAGCCTGAAGTACGAGAGGCTGACCCTGGAGGCTTGCAAGGACCTGTGGTCGCAGCAGCTGCCCGAGCTCTGAACCCCTTGTTTGTCATCGAAGGCAAGACAACCATTCTCATCTGAAGTTCACTTCACATATAACCTAGCTACAGATTAACAAGTGAGATTGTCTTCAGACAACTGAAAATAACAATAGCTTCATTCAATGGTGCATCCTTGTGCATGCAGGCACACGCCATGCTGACGTCCATGGAGTGGCAGGTGATGTGCTGGTGCGTGAAGTACGAGAAGCTGACCCTAGAGGTGTGCAAGGACCCGTTGTGGCAGCGGCCGCCCAAGCTTCAAACTCCTTGTTCATTGTGGAAGGTCAGACGACCATTCTCATGTGAAGGTCACTTCATATATAACCTAGCTACAAACTAATAGTTGCACACACTAGTAGAAAACAGGGCTTTGGTCACAGGGCAATATTAATATTAGTCCCGGTTTAGTCACGAACCGGGACTAATGTGAGCATTGGTCCCGGTTCGTGCGGCTAAGGCATTAGTCCCGGTTCACCTGAGCCCTTTAGTCCCGGTTTGAGACACGAACCGGGACTAAAGGGTGCGATGCCCTTTAGTCCCGGTTCGTGTCTCAAACCGGGACTAAAGGACTCATTTTCAAACTCTACCCCCCCCCTTGGATCGCCTTTTCGGTTTTGTAAAAAGCAAAAGAAAATGATAAAAACTTCAAAAATTAAAATCCTTCCAGATGTAGTTATGTTACTACATGTACTAGTTAGGAAAATTTAAAAACTTAAATTTGGACATGTTTTGCAAAAAGTGTAGGGAAAATGTAAAACGGCTATAACTTTTGCATACGATGTCAGGAAAAAACGTATAATATATCAAAATGTTCAGCACGAAAATCTGCATCCGATTTTGACTGCCTACGGCCTGTTTGCAAATTTTTAGAATCCTCAAATTCTAAAAGGAAAAAAAGTTATGCTCAAATTTCTGTTTTTTTATTTTTGTTAAATCTGGTCAAACTATGGTCAAACTACTTATTCAAGAAGTATTAGTGTTACTAAATAATTATTCAAGAATATTAGTGTTACTAAATAATTATTCAAGAATATTAGTGTTACTAAATAATTATTCAAGAATATTAGTGTTACTAAATAATTATTTCAGTTTTTTTGAATTTTGGTCAAATCTGGTCAAACTGTGGTCAAACAATGGTCAAACTAATTATTCAAGAAATATTAGTGTTACTAAATAATTATTTAAGTTTTTTTGAATTTTGGTCAAATCTGGTCAAACTGTGGTCAAACTATGGTCAAACTACATATTCAAGAAATATTAGTGTTACTAAATAATTATTGTTTTTTAAAACAATAGTTTTAAACTCAAACAGTGAAATGTGTGACTTCATGCTCAAGCTAAATTCCTGAGGGTTAATAGGATTGACATCTTATTATTGTCAGGAAAACAACAAGTGCAGACTTGGAAACGAGGGATAATAGAACCCGGAAGTTAAGCGTGCTCTGGCTGGAGTAGCGAGATGATGGGTGACCGTCCGGGAAGTTAGATGATTTGGAATGATGAGGGGTGATTAGAGATTAGAGGTTAAATTGAGCAGTGATGAGGGGTGGTGATTAGAGATTAGAGGTTAAAATAATTCAGAAATTTGAAAAAAAAAATTCAAAAAAAATTTGAAAAAAAAATCATAAAATTTCTTGGACAAAAGGCCCTTTTTCTACTAGTGACACCATAAAGAGAGCAAGCTCAGCCTTAGTGGTGTGCAACATCAAGTGAAATTGTTAAGACCACCGAAAATTAGCAATAGCTCCATTTATGATGTGCTGGCGCCAGAACTACGAGAAGCTGACCCTGGAGGCATGGAAGGACCCGATGTGGCAGCGTCCACCCAAGCTCCTGACCCCTTGTTCGTTATCGAAGGTCATACAACCATTCAAGGTCACTTCATATATAACCTAGCTACAGACTAATAGTCACACACCATAAAAGAGAATAAGCTCAGCCTTAGTGCTGTACAATATCAAGTGAATTTGTCAGACCCCGAAAATTAGCAATAGCTCCATTTAATGGTATATCCTTATGCGAGGCACACGATTATTAGCAATAATCACATGAAAGCAATATACGGCACACGATTTCCATACCCCCATTACAAATCCTGATGCACCTTTTGGGCCAACCGTTAAGTGGTGCGAGACAAATGAAAACTAGCAATAGCTCCATTTTAATGGCGTGTCTTTTTCTCAAAAATAAATAAAAAAATAATAGGGTGTCTTTGTGGAATGCAGGCACACCCCATGCTGATGTTGCCCAGCGAGCGGGGATCGATGTGCTGGTGCCTGAACTACGAGAAGCTGACCCTGAAGGCGTGCAAGGACCTCTTGTCGCAGCGGCCTCCCAAGCTCCAGACCCCTTGTTGGTCGTCGAGAACGATGACGATGCTGAGGCGGGTCACGGTGGTGCGAGGAGGAGGCGTTGAGGTTGGGGCTGGGGCTGGGGCTGAACCTGCGGAGGTTGCAGAGCCGGGTAGGCGAGGTGGAGAGGGCGGCGTGCGAGGAGGCGAGGGGCCAGAGTATGTGGTGGTAGGAGGTTAGCTAGATGGAGTGAGCAAGAGTGACTCCATCCTTTTTGTAAAGCTTACTTGTTTGATCTTGTGCCGTGCTGGTCTCTGCTTGTTGTGCAACTGTCGCTTGCTCATTGTTGTTTTTGTTGTGGTGTCAACTCAGTCAGCCGTTTGTTTCGAGAGGATGGATGTTCACTCATAATTTTAGGTGTTGAGCCGCGTTACTAACAGGCTATGGTGGATGTGCTTCTTTCTTTCTTTCTGAATTATTATCTGCTCTATTTATAAGCTGAGCAATTCTCTCTACCTTTAACTGAACATACAGACAAGAGAGCTAGACTGAACTTGATCTTCAGAAGTAACCGACGACAGTAACATGAAATTCATCTTCATAGACTTCATCCTCATTTGAACTCATGCTCGGGCATGCTCACCGTAGCCACGCCTGCTCCTCTGTTCCATTTCCAATATTAATATGATTTTGTTATACTGTGTACGCCCTCCATCCCAAAATAAGTGTCCTTGATTTAATATAACTTTGTATTAAAGTTGTACTAAAAGCTTGTACTCCCTCCGTAAAGTAATATAAAAGCGTTTAGATCAGTGATCTAAATGCTTTTATATTAGTTTACAGAGAGAATACTAAATTAGCGATACTGATACTTATTTCAAGACGGATGGAGTAGTATATTAGGTTGTGTGTCGCTGTCTAATTTGCTTGTGCAAGTGATATGAGATGATTTACAGTTATGCTAAGGGTATCTCCATCGTGGACTCTCAAACTGCCCACAACCATCCGGATTGAGCGGTTAGGAATTTGCCATCCAACGCGGTACTCCATCGGCCCATGGATCGGTCCGGTTGTCCATTTTTTCACAAACCGGACGCAAATAGGGGGGCTTTGCGGGTGTCTTGACCACTGCCTCGCACGTGTCCGACACGCTGGTCACACCCAAACACCCTTTTCCTCTCACACGTGAACGCACCTTGCTTCTCCCGCGCCACATCATGTCGGCCCAAAGGTACGTGACCATTCACTGGAGCGGAGCGGGTGGACGTCGTGTCCTGGTCTCTGCGCCTGTTCAATGCCGGAGAGACTTTATCGGATGAGAAGACATTGCTTTCTTCACATTCAAACTAGCTGCCCGCTCGTCTACCAGCCGACATTAAACAAGCGCATCGGCAGATAAACCCACTCTGGCTCCCACATTCACATAGCCTGCCGCATGGCCTGGCTGGCGTCCGCTATTTATTGGCAGGGTCAAGCATGATCTTCACCCCCACCCCCTCGATCCTCCTATTTGCACCATGTCCGCTATAACAGTGAGCTCCAAAGCATTGTGGCTGGCATAACAGCCGACTGGTAGGCCAGCCGTGCGAGCCGGACATAGGCTAGCTTACCAGTGAGCTCGTTGAAGGCCAGCGACGACGACGAGACGATGGACCAGGTGTCGGACGATGAGCCGACACCATCGCCTGGACCGGTCCATGTCACCTTCACCTTGGAGCAGGCGCGGGCGCACTTCAACACCATGCGGAAGAGTAGCCGCCGCCACGGTGTCGGCATTCCGGCAGGCGCAGGAGGACCAACGCTACAACCTCCGGCACCTCGACGAGCACCGGCTTTGGGACAAATCACCGGCGAGCAGGCCAACGGTAATGCCATCGTGGGCATGGTGTCGGACGATCCGGGCTTCTTGGATGACCAAAGGGCGCTGTACTAGTCCATTCGTAGTGCCTGCGGCATCCACCGCGACCGATGGCGGTTGTGCGTCCTACGGGGCGAAGAGAGATGCCCTGTTCACAGGGATTGATGGCGGGAGCGTTGCCCATGGCACCGTCGATCGCTGCGCTGCAACAAGCCTTTGAATAAGGCCACCGACTGTAGGCAGCGCCACTCCCCCGCCTCCGGGCCACATGCGGCTGCTGATGCCTCCGTCGTCTTCTCTTTGCCAGATCATCAGGGGAGAGGACGGTTATCTGGAAGAATGTCCTAGGGGCGGGTACACCGATGTAGAGGCGGAGGAGGCATGGGGGCGGCGCATAAAGACCTGGGTGGGGCGATTTGTTTCCTGGGTAGGGGGGAAACCGGTTAAAATCAGGGAACGAAAGGTGTTTTTTTTTTTCTGGCAGGACAAAAATCGTTGACGAGGAGGGGTCGTTCGATCGATGGGAGGGCTACTAAAGGAAATGAAGACTACGGTACCACGTGACAAATGTGGTAAGCAATCCAAACAATTAAAAAAAGCGAAACAGCTACAAAACCCCCTTTAGGGCAACTCTAACCGATCTCTTAAAAATAGAGGAGTAAAACGGCAGAGTAAACCTTAGTGATGTAAATTTACTTCACTAATTTTTGGCCGTTCCTAGCCGATCCCTTAAACTTAGTGGAGTAAAAATAATAATTTGCGTCACCTATTCGGCCACCGAAACACATTTTCTTACTTTTTTATTTCATTCGACGACAATGGAGTATATAATTCACCAATTCTTTGCCACGAGAGCAAGACCAAAGAAAACAAGAACCACAATTAGACATTTTAGAAGATATCCAATTTTCTTAACTGCTTCCACTAGTTGGCTTAATATCTTCTCTATGTCTTCATTGTTGATCAATGGAACCTTGAGCTTCGACACTTCTTTCTTCTTTGATGGCCTGCTGGTGTTGGAGCCACAACACAGCCGCTACATCCGATCTCACATGCGCACGATCCTTGATTTCAGTGACTCCAACTTCATGGTGTGGCAGACCCACCATGACCTAGTACGTGTCCGACTAGGTTTGCTAGTGCGACGACGTGCATGTAGTACGTGTCCGACTAGGTTTGCTAGTGCTAACTCTAGGCTGATATATAGATGCATACATATAGCTAGGTACAGGCCGGAACCAACGCGTACGTACGTTGTGGTAAAAAGATGGAGACGGCGCCGGGTGTTGTGGGGCTGTGCGACGACGTCCTGGTGGAGATCCTTGTCCGTCTCCCGTCCAAGTCGGTGCTCCGCTGCCGCGCCGTGTGCAAGAGATGGCGCCGCATCACCACCGACGGCTCCTTCCTGGCCGCCCACGCTGCCCACGCGGCCAGCTGCACGCGCGAGATGATCATCCGCCCCGGGCACGTGTATGACCCTAGCTCCTTATTGGCCGTGGAAACCATCCGTCTATCTCTTGATCCCAGGCCTAGGCCGATCCGCTTTCTTTGCAACCGAACCCATCTAATGTGGTGCCGAGTATTGTATTCTCTGGACGGCCTGCTGGTGTTGCAGCCACAACCCAGCCGCTACATTATCTGCAACCCGATGACCAGACAGTCAGCCAGCTTGCCGCCGTTGGCTCCACAGCCGTGCTTCACCGCCTGTGCCTGCGGCTTTTACTTGCACGGCTCCTCCAACGAGTATCGCCTCTTGTGCCATTGCTTGCAAGGAGAAGCCAGGGAGCACTCCTACTACATCCTCTCCACTGCCAGCACCTTGCCTCGACGACTGGGCCGCGCACCAACTCCAGCAGACCTACCCACCAGCTGGGTCCGGTATGAAGTTCCTGTGGCTCACTGCGGCATCCTCCATTGGTTCTCTCTGCACCCGGAAGCTACCCGCACCGGCAAGATGCTGGTGTTCCATACGGTTTCCGAGACGTTCCGCCTCATGTTGCGGCCGCCGGAGCGACCCGGCGATGCTACCACAAGCTGGAGCTTGTTCGAGCTAGACGGCGAGCTCTGCATCGCGGCTATGCAAAGCGAGACATCGCTGGACATCTGGGTGTTGCAGGACTACAAGGCGGAGAGCTGGATGCTGCGCCATCGGGTCACAATGTTGGGTGGCAGCAACGCTGTGACGATGACAATGGTAGTCTCCGTTGGAAGCGGCGCCATCCTCATTGGAAGTCGCTATTGCGATGTGGCCAGATTGTACAATCTCAAAGACAAGAAGACGCACAAGGATGTAATATTCGGCCCCTCATTACCCACCTTCTTGCTATTCAGTGAGAGCCTCGTGTCGCATGCCTTCTTCGATTCGCCTCCGCACCCTGGCTTTGAATCCATAAGCTTCTCTCCTCGCAGAGGAGGTAGCTAGCTAGCCACCTGTTTGGGATAAATGGATAATACATAAGTCTTGAGTTTAAATTTGTACTCAGCCCTACAATATAAGAGCGTTTTTAACACTATACTATACTTATGTGTTTACACATGCAAGTGCTAGATAAGTGTTACTTAGCTGGATATCATCGTCCTCCTAACCATCTAACCATAGGTTGGTTTGCTAGTTTGCTCGCTGTCGAGTAGTAGTACTAGTTGGTTGGCTTGCATGCCACCGAGTGTATCCCTTCGGAAAAAAAAAACGGTGGACACCGGTTGCAAACTCCATCTCCTGCATGCCCTCTCCCAGATGCTCACACGTCTCTCACCTTTCCATCTGACGATATCTGCTTGTGAACTCTGTTTGTAGTTTCTTTCGGTTCGGAAACGAAAGCTCGGCTCCCTAACAAGACGAGACAAGGCCCGCACAGCTCGGCTCCCTAATAATACATAAGTCTTTAAATTTGTACTCAGCCCTACAATATAAGAGCGTTTTTAACACTATACTGTCCCGCCCCCTCATGCGCCATGATGGAGGACAGGACACGCTCGATGATCCTGAGCGACCCCGTATAAAGCAGGTGGATTCGTCAAACAATGCATGGCCTCACTGCTCGTCCCCTCCTTCTCCGCCTCAGGCACGATACTTGCATTGGGCTTGGAACTGAGCCGATCAGGAGACTCTTTGTGCAGTCGACACGGTAAATAAATTTGACCTAAAACCGAGTCGATAACATTATTGTTTATTTCTGACTCAATTTTCTTTGATCCTTGTGACTAGTCTTTTTGTGAGTCGGCATACCATTAGCTTTTGATCTTGCCAACCAGACAGTCAGGTTATGACCTGTTTGGAGACGAAGAGTGGGCGTTAGGTACCGAGCATATTTAGTTAGGCATTTCCCAAAAAAGAAAGAAAGCCGAGTGAAAAACCTACCTACTGGTGGTGCACCATATGGTGGAGCTTAAGAAAAAAGCCCGGATCTTCCTCGGCTTGTTGGCTCGCACCAGAGAGCGCTTTCATTAGGGGACACACTTTGCATGATAATTTCATGCTTATTCAAGGCTCATCGCTCCATGCCTTAGGAGATCCATCATGTTTGATCAAACTTGATATCTCGAAGGCATTCAATATGGTGGACCGGACGCTTCTTCTCAAAAGTGTTGAGTAAGTTTTTTTTTTAAAACGGAGGCAAAAGTTTTGCCTCATCGATTAATTAAGAAGAAGAGAATTGCCCAGTTAATTTGTGGAAAACCGGGCGAAAACCAATACAAACGGGGCACATACTAACTACTCACATGGCAAGAAACCCCACAACCGCACAGGTGACCCTGCCAGTCTCTTTGAATACACAACATCCACAGAACCCGACATTGCTACTACACCAAGAGACCGCCGACAAGAACACCTGGACACAAGGCATCTGACACCTCTCAAGGACGGGCCGAGAGATCGAAGGTTATCCATCAAGCAGTCAGAGACTCCTTGCATGTGGCGCCACTCTTTCCTTTGCCCACCTTCTTTTGTTTGCCCCTTATTGGCGTCCCAGTCAAGAGGCAAGCAATCGACCTACCCAGACCAGGTCTAGCAGTCTCCACACTGACGAGCAAGTCACAAAGTTCCTTCGCGAAGAGAGCATTTGGGTTTGGAGTAGGTGGCAACACACTTGGCTCAGTAGTCGTGTCACTCACAGGCATCACCTGCTCGATTGGTCGTAGACGAGGGAAGGGAGCAACATCTGAAACACCACGCTCCATGACACCGAGAGGTAGGCTGCCTGACGCCTGACACCCAATGGACTTAGGCGAGTGAGAGACAACAACATCCAAATCACCACACTCCTCGGCATCAAGTATTTGGCTAGACTCCCGAGGTGATGCAAGCAATAAATCCGCAATCGAGATCGCCGGGGGGGGGGGGGGGGGGGCACCTTCAGTTGTTCGACGGACAGAGGCAAAACCGGAGCACCACACTGGACTCGAAGCTCAGGCATAATCTGCAGCACCGGAGTAACAGCCACACCAGTGTCCGGTCCTTCAAAAGCTGGCAACGGAAGTGTTGAGTAAGTTTGGTGTTGGACGGAAGTGGATCACTTAGGTCTGCGGTTTGTTGTCCACGGCAACAACCCAGGTCTTAGTGAATGGATCGACAGGCATTACGTTGTTCAACGGCAGAGGTTTAAGACAAGGCAACTTCCTATCGCGGCTCTTGTTTGTCTTGGTGATGGAATCGCTACACCACATTTTCAAGCTAGCCATGCCACAAGAGTTGCTGACTCCTTTGGCTAACTACTATAGTTTCCAAAATATGCGACAAGGTCTTGACGTTTTGGACAGAGACACAGTCTCCAAAATATGACTAATAACTACAGTTTTATATTGAAGTATAAATATATAACCAACCATTATATGATATTAAGAAAGTACTCACTCCGTTCCAAAATAAGTGTTGTCATGGGAGTGAGTATTTTTCAGGGCAAACATCTATATATGTGCCTTCCGCTTCGGTACACCCCACCCCCCTAAACACATCAAGGGCTGAGATTAGCCCATACCCCTACGTGAGGAGGGGCACGATGGTCATATTTTAACCCCCCCCCCCACCCCCGCCTGTCCACGCCGATACCCCCCGTAAACGGCTGGTGCGCCACGCCGAGCCGTCACGCAACACGTGAACGCCGCGTGGTGGGGTGGGGCCACCACGACGTCAACGACGTGCATGGAGGCCGGACCGCGGCATAATTGCGGACGACGACGTGCATGGGCGCCAGATCAAGGGAGAAGTCGGGCAAAACGACGGACGCGGTGAGACGCGTCGTGGGGGACCTGGGGACGGCGACAACCGTTTGCATCCGGCGTCGGGGTCGTACTCCAGGGCGGACAAGGGCGGCAGCGATCGGCCGGCGGGGGCAACGCTGGATCGGGCCGCGTGATCGCCGAACGAACTGCCAGGGCGTGGGTGCACGACTGTGTTTTTTTTTTTGCAACATGCGGCCGTATCAGCTCGGGCCGTCGGCTTGACTCGGGCTGTACGCGCCGGCAGACGTCGCCCGGGCGTGGGATACGTTATGGACCGTATGCCCAAAATGCCCTTAGACGTTAAGGGAGGGGGGGGGGGGGGGCGAAGCAGGTCTCATGTATGTGATCTTCATACTTTCCAAACGAATATTTCAAAAACTTTGACTATATGTAACCTTATCGAAAATGACAAGAATTTCAAAACCGATGGGAGTATATGCTAAGGCCTTGCATGAAACTTTCAATAATTGAACAAACGTGTCTTATAAGCTACTTCCTCTTTCTCAAAATAAGTGTCTCAAGTTTAGTATAACTTTGTACTAGCTTTAGTATAAAGTTGAGATATTTATTTTAGAACGGAGGGAGTATGTCAGCGGTGAGGGGAAAATGATGCAACCTGAAACTGTATTCGGTAGCTGAGCAGTTCAGCACGACGCATTGCTATACTAACCAAAATGGATGTTGAACTGCGCAAGCTCAGTCCTCAGACACTTAAAATCAACTGGAACATGCTTGAAATATAACATGTAAATATGTAAAAAGGGACAGATCTGACAGGATTATTATGTAGATAAAAATGTTGAATCCGAAGAGATACATGAAGTAAGAGCAAATCTTATATGCAGACTAAAAAGAAACGGAGGGAGTAAGAGCATCTACAGTCGGGCGCCCCAACCCGCCACATACGTCCGGATGGGCCGTCCGGTCACTGACAGGTCATGATTTTTTGACCCAGACGGATGGCTCAAACGCACTGGTTGACCGGCACCCCTTATATCCAGCCCAAATATGAGGCGGATATGGGACGTCCGAGCGCGTCCGGGCACACCTGCCACATAGGACTGACGAAGGGGTCCCACGCAGACTCGCTTGAAAGCCCGGCGGTCTGACGGACACCTCCTCCGTCGCCGCGGTGTGAACGCCATGTGGCGCCGCTCCGGCTCGCCGCCCGAGAGTAAATCGGCCTACACTAGTAGAAAACGAAGCTTTATCACCGGTTCGTAAGGGCCTTTAGTGCCGGTTCTGCAACCGGCACTAAAGAGTGGTGACTAAAGGCCCCCCCTTTAGTACCGGTTCGGCACGAACCGCCACTAAAGGCCCACCACGTGGTGCGAGCTCGCGCCATGGTATGGGGGACCTTTAGTACCGGTTGGTGTTTTTCTAAAAATTTTGGAAAAAAAATTTAAACTTTTTTTCGATTTTCAGTTTTCTGAATTATTTGATGATTTAGTCTGTAATCACCCCTCTTAACTACTCAAGTGTGGATCACTCATTCCAAATCGTCTAACTTCCCGGCCGGTCACCCATCCTCTCACTCCCCCAGCCCAAGCACGCTTAACTTCAGAGTTCTATTCCCTCTACTTTCCAATTATGCATTTGTTGTTTTCCTGACAAATGTAAGCTGTCAATCCTATTAACCCTCAACAGTTTAGCTTGAGCATTAGGTCACACGTTTCACCGTTTGACTTTGAAACTATTATTCTAAAAAAACAGTAATTATTTAGTAACACTAATATTTCTTGAATAAGTTTGACCATAGTTTGACCACAGTTTGACCAGATTTGACCAAAATTCAAATAATTGAAATAATTATTTAGTAACACTAATATCCTTGAATAATTATGTAGTAACATTAATACTTCTTGAATAAGTAGTTTGACCAGATTTAACCAAAAAACTGAAATTTGAGCATATCTTTTTTTCCTTTTGGAATTTGAGGATTCTAAAAAATTGCAAATAGGCCGTAGGCCGTCAAAATCGGAATAATATTTTCGTGCTGAATTTTTTGATATATTATACTTTTTTTCTGACATCGTATGCAAAAGTTATAGCCGTTTTACATTTTCCCTACACTTTTTACAAAACATGTCCAAATTGAAGTTTTCAAATTTTCGTAATTTGTAGATGTAGTAATATAACTACCTCTCAAAGAATTTTATTTTTTGAAGTTTTTATCATTTTCTTTTGATTTTTTCAAAACTGAAATGGCGATACACGGAGAGGGGGGGGGGGGGGGGGGTAGAGTTTGAAAATTGCCCTATAGTCCCGGTTTGTGTCTCCAACCGGGACTATAGGTCAGACCCCTTTAGTCCCGGTTCATGGCACGAACCGGTACTAAAGGGCTAACCTTTAGTACCGGTTCGTGCCACGAACCGGTACTAAAGGTGATCGTGGGGCCCTGGCCTGGCGCCAGCCTGCCACCACCCCTTTAGTACCGGTTCGTGGCACGAACCGGTACTAAAGGTTCAACACGAACCGGCATTAATGTATAGCCGTTCGAACCGGCACTAATAGTACCATTAGTACCGGGCTAAAATCAAACCGGGACTAATGTGTCTCACATTAGGTCCTTTTTCTACTAGTGCTATTTAACCCGGCCGGAGTCCTGCAACCCTAGTCCATCCACCTCCCCCCTCTCCGGGCCGCCAGTCCGAGCCCATCCACCTCCCCCCTCTCCCGGTTCGGTGCTCTGCCCATGCTCCGGCGCTCCGCCATGGTCCGGAGAAAGATCAGCTACTACGCAATGCTCACGCCGGAGGCCCGGGTGGAAGCCAACCGGGCGTTTCTCCAACAGGAGCAGGCGGCGTCCGGCGCGCTCTTCGTCGAACTCGACGCGGAGATAGAGGCGGAGGAGGCCGGAGCGGAGCAGCCGGAGGAGCCAGAGTTGCAATTGCCGCCAATGCTTTCGGAGCCGGGCACGGAGATCGTCGATATCTTGGACGATGAGTAGTTAGGTTATCAGTACGTAGGTTTATTTCATTTGCATATCTTTGTACGGATTTAAGAATCTAGTATGATATGTCCGGATATAACTAGTGAAATTTGAGACGCGTCCGATCACTGCCTGCATTCACATATGTTTGAGGGGTCATATTTAACATACTACTCCCTCCGTTCCTAAATATTTGTCTTTCTAGAGATTTCAAATGGTCACCACATACGGATGTATATAGACATATTTTAGAGTGTAGATTCACTCATTTTGCTCCGTATGTAGTCACCATTTAAAACCTCTAGAAAGACAACTATTTAGGAACGGAGGGAGTACATGCTATAAGAAAGAGATACACGGAAGAAGAGAATGTACGGCTAGTCAATCGATGCCAAGGACTAAAATACTTGTCGCGGACGCATTTTTGCAAAAAAAAAAAAAAAAAAAAAAATCACTCTCGAACCCGCAGTAGCAGTACACTGCCTCCTCCGAGTCTCCGACAGAAGCTGCAGTCCACCGCCGCAGCCTGCAGCTGCCCTGCTCCCCCGTCGCCGTAGCTCCTTTGCTACCCCGCCGCCTCAGCTCCCCTGCTCACGCAGCTCCCGCTCGCTTGCCTGCCCCTCCCCTCTGCTCCGGCATCGGCGAGGCAGGCCGGACGCGCCGGATCCAGATCACCACCAACCGGAGATGACCTCCAGAGCCCGCAGCTCTTCTCCGGCCCAGTCACCTCCGCCAAGTCGGGAACAATTACTGGCAGGGACGCGGACCCGCCACAGCGGCTCCTCCGGTCGAACTGTTTGGAGTGCCTAAGCCTGAGCAGCTCGACGGCATGGAAGGGCCCCGACGGGCTAGGACGACGAGTTCTTATTTTCCCGGGGACGCCAGCAGCTGCATCAGTGCCATCAGGTCGGGGATGCTGCTGGTGCCCACGACACAAGCAAGCTAAATTCTTCCCCTCGCGAGCTCGACGGAGGTGGCGGCGGTTATTCAAATTACTCCTGTCAATTCCAAGATGTTTAGTGCTGTCAATTCCTTACTGCAAGTATCTTTATGGTGGCAGCATGCTCCTTTCTTCTCCTTCATGGAGCAAATGAACTGTATGCGATGCCTGATTGGCAGATTCTGATCAGAAGAAAGCAACATCAAGATGCCACTGTTCCCACTAGAGAGCTAGTTACTGAAATCATACACCATTGCACATCCATCCTCCGAAACATAAATATCTCTGCTCTGCATTGACTACAATATGTTCCACAACTCTACCACATGACAAAGTGCAAATTTTCTTTTGATTAGTACTACTTTGTAAATTCCCACTAGAGAGCTAGTTACTGTATTTCTCCCCTGTCAATTCCTTACTGATTTTTTATTTTGCGAAAAATCCTTATTGAAATTGTGAACTTTGTTAATGAATTTTAATGTAATTTAGTTAATGTCATGGAATAAATTGTAAGCTTGTCATGGTTGCATAGCACTGTTTGGCTGCCTGCATCCGCATATTAGCCCTCTGAACTCTGAAGTGTTGCATAGATATATCCAATGTGGCAGGGGGAGGAGGAAAAGATTATGCGTGACAAGATGTTTGGATTGAGGAGGTCAGGGTTTTGATCATCACTGAGTTAAACAATTCTCAGGAGTACTCGCTACTTAAGTTGTCAAAATACGCCCAAATTCAGACAATCAGAATTTAGTGGACATGAAGGGTGTAGTGACCATGAACATACAGGTATCCACTACTGTAATCTAAATGGGGAGTAATTCAGATAATCTGGATTTTTGTTTGTAATCTGTAATCTAAATGTAGTGCTTGGAGTAATCCAGATTCAGATTATCACTACTGTGCCTTCCTTCCTTCCTTCCCTCCTCCTTTTAGATTATCACTACTGTATAATCTGACTGTGATCTGACAGTAATGATTCAAATGTTTACAGTAATCTGACTGTAAATATGGCATACAGGTATTCATCACCGTGAACATACAGTAATGATTCAAATCTGACAACAATAATTGTTCATGTGTGTATGCATTGTAACTAGAGTAATATTTTACAATAGAGTTTACAGCTTGACTCTCGGTCTCAGGGGAGGGCACATAATTCTTCATGTGCGAGCGCCCATTCTAAGAGAACCGAAATTCATGTGAACTGTAAGGTTGGAAGCACCGCTGCAGGGTGATGATGGCCCTCCGCCCTGGGTCTTGCTCCGGAGACCCGTGCTCGATCAGGCGCCAGTTGGGGAAGAAGCAATTCCAAAGTCCGAAGAAGCAATGCTCCTCCAGGGGAAGGCACCTCGTCAGAAGACTAATCAAGTATAGAAAGCACATTCTGGTTGACGACAGCCAAATCACGTTGGGGTTCTGGAGAGATCTCATGTTGGTAAGCAGCCCTGCTAACATTGTTGCTGTAACTCCGACTCTCCCTTGCTCATCTTCTGCACCTTGCTGTGCTTCCACATGGAAGGTCCAAACTCGTCCATAGGCCAAGCGACCGTTGTTGTCAGAGATACCAATGGCTAGGTCTGCCTTGCACCGGGATGCCTCCGTGCGTACTTCGGCATAGGACATGATATGATTGATGGTTGAATTAGTGAACTCAACCTCAACTGTCAACAGGCCCTGCACGTCTAGGGAGCCGGTGATGATCCTAATCTCCGTGTCGAAATTGGACGCCCAAACATCTACCTGGTCTGCATCTGCATTCGCACCACTTGTACCAGGCAAGGGATTTTCCACCCCGTAGATGGTGTTTTTGTAACATCGCAGCTCGGATGAGGCTGCTCGATCGCTCAGCATCAAGTGACGGAAACAGCCAAGAGTAAGGTGGGCGTCAGATCCTGATCCGTGCTCTTGTCCGCTTCTCTTCACCCCCAAACTCGCAGCGAGACCTTTCAGACTGCCACTCCCAGGCACGCTTCGGCTGGGCTTCTGGCAGCGAACTCCAAGACTGAGAAGAAGTTTTAGATCGTAACTGCTTCGGAAATACCTCTTAGCCAATCGGACGAACTCTGCTCGGGAATGTGCCAGAACGGAGCTATCTTGGAGTGCCCTGATTAGGTACCCAAAATCTGAATACCCTTGGAAAGTTATCCAAGTAATGTTCCTGTTTTCCAATATGCCCAGGGTTCTGATGCCGTTGATGAAATCCTTGATGTTGATACCCCTGCTCGCATGATCGTCAAGGTTTAACTTCGCCGTATCTCTTAAAAACCTTACGTTCTTGCTGGTAGAGCTCCTTGCCGTGTACTGAAAGAGCATGTTGAACTGAAACACCCGGAACGAGTTTGGATCGAGCCCGGAACTGGACTTGGCGAGTGCAAACCCCACTTGAACCAGATCGCCTTCGTCGACGATTCTTCGGGTCTGCTCATAGTGACCGTCGGGAGACTGGGGCGGTCCCCAAGGATCGACTACGTCGTCCTTCATGCAAAATTCCGTATCGACCGCGACGTACCATTTGCACTTTTCGTCTCCCAGCAACTTCTTCATCTGTGCATACCCTGTATCTGCGGTGTCTGCCCAAATATCCAGGAAACCTTCCGGCTGCTGCTGCACTTGCGGAGCTGAAGCTGCAGCTACGAGCAGGTGCTGCACTTGTGGAGCTGGAGAAGGTGCGGACTCTGTATGTGTATGGCTCTCTGCGTCCAACAAAAACCAAGCAATGTCAGATCAAAAACCAAACAAGAGCCGAGCTTATTTCAGTCAGCAAGCAGTCTAATTCAGTTTCGGTGGAAATCAGAAATTCAGCTCATACTCTATCTACAAACTTAACAGTAGGGAAGAAGAAAGAACAACCAGAAATTCAGAAACTTAAAGCAAGCAGTCTAATTCAGTTTCGGGGGAAATCAGAAATTCAGCTCATCCTCTATCTACAAACTTAACAGTAGGGAAGAATAAAGAACAATCAGAAATTCAGAAACTAAAACCACGCAATGTCAGATGAGATCAAACACCAAACAAGAAGAGCCTTATTTCAGTCAGCAAGCAAGCAGGTTAATTCGATATTGGCTATTTCAGTCAGCAAGCAGATAAAAAACCAAAGAAGAGCCGAGCTTATTTCAGTCAGCAAGCAGTCTAATTCAGTTTCGGTGGAAATCAGAAATTCAGCTCATACTCTATCTACAAACTTAACAGTAGGGAAGAAGAAAGAACAACCAGAAATTCAGAAACTTAAAGCAAGCAATGTCAGGTCAAACACGAAACAAGGGTCTTATTTCAGCCAGCAGTCAGGTTAATTCAGTTGCGCATCTTCTATCTACAAACTCAACAGCAGGGAAGAAGAAGAAGAAGAAGCAGAAATTCAGAATTCAGAATCTAAAACCGCGCAGACAGCTACGAATTCAACACACGCGACGCCTCTTGGTGGCCCTAAGCGTGCACGGCGAGCTCCGCGGCCCCATGCGTGCACGGAGAGCTCCACGGCTCTGGCTTTCCGGAAACAGAGTTGTGAAGAAACGCTAATTCGACAGGGATCGCCCGGAACTCCCGCACGGGTATGCGGCGGAGAGCCCCGAGACGGCGAGCATAAACTTTGCCTACGCGTTCCACGACGCCGCTGATCACAGCTCCCAAGAAACCAAAGCTACCAAGAAACCAAGAAAGCCCCCAAGAAAGCCCCCAAGAAAGCAAGAAAGTCCCAAGAAGTAATCGGAAACTCACGTTGAATTAGAGGAGATTCGGAGTCGGAGATCACGGTCGTAGCGGCGCCCGCGTCGTGCTCCTTGGCCGTGCTCTCCACCGGCGGGGACGACGGCTCGGAGGTCGTCTCCTCCTCGCACATCTTGAGGAGACCCGCGGGGGGGCGCTCCGGTCACAGTTTCAGAACTCACGCCAAAAGATTCTAGTTAAATTGCGACGGGACGGGAGGAAATTTAATTTGGGGGGCAAATTCGGCTGCCGGCGAGGTCCCGTCGATGAAGAAGATGACGCCCCTTTTTATGAAGAGGGGGAGAGCCGAGCGGGACGATTTCGTATTTGGAAATGGGCAGATGTGCGGGGAGGGCGAGATGGGCCGGCCCATGCACGCGGGAGGCCACAGCCTCTTTTTTTTTGTTTTGTTTTTGTACTTTCGTTTGTACTTTAAAATATCCTAAATACATATATTACAAAAATACTCTACAAAACACATTTGAAAAATGTTGAGAAAATGTTTGAAAAAATGCTAATGAAGCAATCAGAAAATGTAGAACGCGTATAGAAAAATTGTTGATCATGTATTAAAAATTGTTGAACAACTATTTGAAAAATGTTAATTAAGCATTTGCAAAATGTTGAACATGTAAAGGAATTTTTTTGAACATGTATTCCAAGAATTATGAATTTTTTTATCATGTATGTAAAAATGTTAATCAAGTATTTGAAAAAAAATTGAATAGTATTTGAAAAAGTTAATTAAGGATTTGGAAAATATTAAATGTGTATTATAAATTTGACCATGTATTTAAAAATGATGATTTTTTGATCATGTATATAAAAATGTTAATCAAGCATTTGAAAAAAAATATTGAACAAGTGTTTGAATAACGTTAATTGATACGCTTCTATTCACCTCACCGATCTTTCTGCGCGCATCCATCGCCTTTATGGCCGTCGGATGTTTCTTTCATTGGATGGCTCAGAAGTATCCTTTTTCCACAGTCTAGCTTTGCAAAATCAGACCATTGTTGCAATTTTCTCCCCCGCAACAACTAGCTTGTTGCAAGATCTGGATCCCCACAGGCCACAGCCTCCAGACACGTGCATCACCAGCCATGCCGTGGACGAGCATGCTATCCTCCTTCACCGGCCGTCCCCTCTTTCCTCCTTTTTCTCCTTCGTCAAGGGGCCCGGCCCACTCTCCCGCTCCATCTCCTCAGTCATTGGTCGCTTCTCCACGGCCTCCCGAAGACCTCTTTCGAGCCGCCTCCTGTCGAAGCTCCAGCGAGATCGACGCCGCATTTCCTCGGTAGCCTCCGTCCCTCGGTCATCCCTGACACTGGACGGCGTGGAGTGGGCTTTGCAATTGATTTTTGTCTTCTACAACGTGTTTTTGCAACAAGACTCTTGTTGCAAAAAGTCTCTTGTTGCAATAAGTTAAGAGGGAAAATAGTTGAAAAACTTTCTCCAATATGGCCTTTTTTGTGTGAATAATTTCTGCAACTAGGCCTCTGTTGCAGAAAATACGGCAGCAACACATTTGTTGCAAAGATGATGGATCACATGGGTAGATCACACGGCCACCCACAACTTCATCCAATTACAAGGAGGCAACCGATCTTGTAATTTTATCCGCCGGCGGACGCGCAGCAGCGTGGCCCTAATGTCAATCAAGCATTTGGAAAATTTTAAATGTGTATAAAAAACATTGACCATGTATTGAAAAATGTTAATCTTTTCTTTGATTTTTTTAATCAAGCATTCATACTTTTGATTGCACAACAGATCGAGGTTCCATTCTTCACATTACCATGTGCTGGCTAAGATTGAAGTAGACTTAGGGGTTTGGGGAGCGACATAGGTAGAGAGACCACCTGATCGAATTCATACTTAGGGTCCACTACTTTTGTTTTAAACTTGATTATGAGAAAGCCTATGACAGAGTTAGTTCGGGCTTCCTTGTGATAATGCCACACTCTAGAAGCTTTGGTAGAAAATGGATCAAATGGATTGAAATGGTGTTGTTCCAAAGCTCTTTTTTGCGTCCGACATAATGATACTAATGGTCCTTATTTCTTAGTGGTAAAGGTTTGAAACGGAGTGATCCTCTTCCCCCCATCTTATTTAATTTGGTTGTTGATGGTTTTTCTAGGTTGTTGGAAAAAAGCTTCCTCCCATGGTTTGATTTGATGC
This sequence comes from Aegilops tauschii subsp. strangulata, assembly GCF_002575655.3. Taxonomy (NCBI): domain Eukaryota; kingdom Viridiplantae; phylum Streptophyta; class Magnoliopsida; order Poales; family Poaceae; genus Aegilops; species Aegilops tauschii. The sequence goes on along the minus strand of NC_053036.3, from coordinate 629,274,099 downwards.
TTCTCCACCATGTTATTCCTGGTGGCATCATTAGTCTTCAATATGTTGATAATAACATCATCCTTTTAGATATATCTCTCGATTATGCAAGAAATTTTAAATGAGTTTATCTTGTTTTGATGCCCTTCAGGGGTTAAAGATCAATTCCCATGAAATCAAACTTTTTTCCTGGATGTGGATGAAGATGAGATCAGAGAGTTGTGCAGGTTTTCTAATAAAATTGGTTTCTTTCCTCTTAAGTATTTGAGAGTTCCTTTGCACTATACTAAATTGAGGAGAGAGGGTATTCAACCGGTTATTGATGGGGTCATTGTAGGATCACTAGAGGGGTGAATATGCGATTTTAAGAATTCTTCAACATAAATCTATTCTTTTGAAGAAGGAAAATAAAATAATTGCTCTAATTAAGGTAGAAACCAGGCAGTGAGAAACTACAACCATAAACGACCTAGAGAGATAAATAGGCAAAAGAATAGAGATAAATCTATCGGGGCGGAAGATAGAGGAACTTCTACGGAGAGGTGAAACTAAATGGATGAACATGCAAGCGTACCAGAGATAAATCTAAGACAATCATGGCAAACAACACAGAGGCAAATACAGTGCAGTTTCAGAGAACTGACCAGAGAGAAATATGTAGAGGGAGAAGTTATTCAACAAGAGGCAAATGAATGAATGTAAATCGAGTAAGAGATGAAACTAGTGGTGCTCAATGGTGACAAGGGATTTGTTCGACCAGTTAACAGTTCTAGCAAAGTGATACGTCTGGTTGAAGGGAATTATGATTGAACACCGGAGAAAATCTCTCTTAGTCCTATTCTCCTTGACCTAATGGCCCTCAGGCTTCGATCAATTTACTCTTGGTAGATTCTTGAAGGCAATCTCCAAGCCTTCACATACTATTCTTGGCGATACAGACTGACTGTTGGATGCTCTAGGCTGACACATATGCATCAAGCACTACTGCAGGATGATGTCTACAACGCAACCTTCTTCTTGTAGACATTGTTGGGCCTCCAAGTGCAGAGGTTTGTAGGACAGTAGCCAATTTCCCTCAAGTGGATGACCTAAGGTTTATCAATCCGTGGGAGGCGTAGGATGAAGATGGTCTCTCTCAAACAACCCTGCAACCAAATAACAAAGAGTCTCTTGTGGCTCCAACACACCCAATACAATGGTAGATTGTATAGGTGCACTAGTTCGGCGAAGAGACGGTGATACAAGTGCAATATGGATGGTAGATATAGGTTTTTGTAATCTGAAAATATAAAAACAGCAAGGTAACTAATGATAAAAGTGAGCACAAACGGTATTGTAATGCTAGGAAACAAGGCCTAGGGTTCATACTTTCACTAGTGCAAGTTCTCTCAACAATAATAACATAATTGGATCATATAACTATCCCTCAACATGCAACAAAGAGTCACTCCAAAGTCACTAATAGCGGAGAACAAACGAAGAGATTATTGTAGGGTACGAAACCACCTCAAAGTTATTCTTTCTGATCGATCTATTCAAGAGTCCGTAGTAAAATAACACGAAGCTATTCTTGCCGTTCGATCTATCATAGAGTTCGTACTAGAATAACACCTTAAGACACAAATCAACCAAAACTCTAATGTCACCTAGATACTCCAATGTCACCTCAAGTATTCGTGGGTATGATTATACGATATGCATCAAACAATCTCAGATTCATCTATTCGACCAACACATAGAACTTGAAAGAGTGCCCCAAAGTTTCTACCAGAGAGTCTAGACGAAAACGTGTGCCAACTCCTATGCATAAGTTCACAAGGTCACTGAACCCGCAAGTTGATCACCAAAACATACATCAAGTAGATCACGTGAATGTCCCATTGTCACCACAGATAAGCACATGCAAGACATACATCAAGTGTTCTCAAATCCTTAAAGACTCAATCCGATAAGATAACTTCAAAGGGAAAACTCAATCCATTACAAGAGAGTAAAGGGGGAGAAACATCATAAGATCCAACTATAATAGCAAAGCTCGCGATACATCAAGATCGTGCCAAACCAAGAACACGAGAGAGAGAGAGAGAGAGAGATCAAACACATAGCTACTGGTACATACCCTCAGCCCCGAGGGTGAACTACTCCCTCCTCGTCATGGAGAGTGCCGGGATGATGAAGATGGCCATCGGTGAGGGATCCCCCCTCCGGCAGGGTGCCGGAACAGGGTCCCCATTGGTTTTTGGTGGCTACAGAGGCTTGCGGTGGCGGAACTCCCGATCTAGGTTTCTTTCCGGAAGTTTGGGTATATATAAGAGGTATTGGCATCGGGAACAAGTCAGGGGGGTCTCCGGGATGTCCACGAGGCAGGGGGGCACGCCCAAGGGGGTGGGCGCCCCCCCACTCTCGTGGGCAGCCCGGGACTCTTCTGGTCCATTTCCGATGCTCCGTGGGCTTCTTCTGGTCCAAAAACAATCTCCGTCAAATTTCAGGTCAATTGGACTTCGTTTGGTTTTCCTTTTCTGCGATACTCAAAAACAAGGAAAAACAGAAACTGGCACTGGGCTCTGGGTTAATAGGTTAGTCCCAAAAATCATATAAAATAGCATATAAATGCATATAAAACATCCTAGATGGATAATATAATAGCATGGAACAATAAAAAATTATAGATACGTTGAAGACGTATCAAGCATCCCCAAGCTTAATTCCTGCCCGTCCTCGAGTAGGGAAATGATAAAAACAGAATCTTTGATGTGGAATGCTACCTAACATAATCATCAATGTAATCTTCTTTATTGTGGCAAGAATATTCAGATCCATAAGATTCAAGACAAAAGTTTAATATTGACATAAAAATAATAATACTTCAAGCATACTAACAAAGCAATTATGTCTTATCAAAATAACATAGCCAAAGAAAGCTTATCCCTACAAAATCATATAGTTTGGCCATGCTTCATTTTTGTCACACAAAATGCTCCCATCATGCACAACCCCGATGACAAGCCGAGCAATTGGTTCATACTTTTTAACGCGCTTCAGCCTTGTCAACCCTCACGCAATACATGAGCGCAAGCCATGGACATAGCACTATGGGTGGAATAGAGTATGATGATAGGGATTATGTGAGATGACAAAAAGGAGAAAGTCTCACATTGACGCAGCTAATCAACGGGTTATGGAGATGCCCATCAATTGATGTCAATGCAAGGAGTAGGGATTGAAATGCAACGGATGCACTAGAGCTATAAATATATGAAAGCTCAACAAAAGAAACTAAGTGGGTGTGCATCCAACTTGCTTGCTCACGAAGACCTAGAGCATTTTGAGAAAGCCCATCATTGGAATATACAAGCCAAGTTCTATAATGAAAAATTCCCACTAGTATATGAAAGTGACACAATAAGAGACTCTCTATCATGAAGATCATGGTGCTACTTTGAAGCACAAGTGTGGAAAAAGGATAGTAACATTTTCCCTTCTCTCTTTTTCTCTCATTTTTTTATTTGGGCCTTCTCTTTTTTTGGGCTCTTTTTCTTTTCCTTTTTTTCTTTCGTCTGGAGTCTCATCCCGACTTGTGGGGGAATCAAAGTCTCCATCATCCTTTCCTCACATGGGACAATGCTCTAATAATGATGATCATCACACTTTTATTTACTTACAACTCAAGAATTACAACTCGATACTTAGAACAAAATATGACTCTATGTGAATGCCTCCGGTGGTGTACCGGGATATGCAATGAGTAAAGAGTGACATGTATGAAAAATTAAGCATGGTGGCTTTGCACAAATACGATGTCAACTACATGATCATGCAAGGCAATATGACAATGATGATGCGTGTCATAATAAACGGAACGGTGGAAAGTTGCATGGCAATATATCTCAAAATGGCTATGGAAATGCCATAATAGGTAGGTATGGTGACTGTTTTGAGGAAGATATAAGGAGGCTTATGTGTGATAGAGCGTATCATATCACGGGGTTTGGATGCACCGATGAAGTTTGCACCAACTCTCAAGGTGAGAAAGGGCAATGCATGGTACTATAGAGGCTAGCAAATTGCGAAAAGGTAAGAGTGCGTATAATCCATGGACTCACATTAGTCATAAAGAACTCATATACTTATTGCAAAGGTTTATTAGCCCTCGAAGAAAAGTACTACTACGCATGCTCCTAGGGGGATAGATTGGTAGGAAAAGACCATCGCTCATCCCCGACCGCCACTCATAAGGAAAGCAATCAAAGAACACCCCATGCTTCAAATTTGTCACACAACGGTTACCATACGTGCATGCTACGGGACTTGCAAACCTCAACACAAGTATTTCTCAAATTCACAATTACTCAACTAGCATGACTCTAATATCATCATCTTCATATCTCAAAACAATATTCAAGCATCAAACTTCTCATAGTATTCAATGCTCTATATGAAAGTTTTTACTATATCCCTCTTGGATGCCCATCATATTAGGACTAAATTCATAACCAAAGCAAATTACCATGCTGTTTAGGACTCTCAAAATAATATAAGTGAAGCACGAGAGTTCATCTATTTCTACAAAATGAAACCACCACCGTGCTCTAAAAAGATATAAGTGAAGCACTAGAGCAAATGACAAACTACTCCGAAAGATATAAGTGAAGATAAATGAGTAGTCGAATAATTATGTAACAATGTGAAGACTCTCTAACATTTAAGAATTTCAGATCTTGGTATTTTATTCAAAAAGCAAGCAAAACAAAATAAAATGACATTGCAAGGATAACACATATCATGTGAAGAAGCAAAAACTTAGGATCAACCAAGACTAACCGATAGTTGTTGAAGAAGAAAGGTGGGATGCCAACCGGGGCATCCCCAAGCTTAGATGCTTGAGACTTCTTGAAATAGTAATTAGGGATGCCTTGGGCATCCCCAAGCTTGAGCATTTGTGTCTCCTTAATTCCTTTTATATCGCGGTTTCCCTAAATCTTAAAAGCTTCATCCACACAAAACTCAACAAGAACTTGTGAGATAGGTTAGTATAAATCCATGCAAAACCTTATCATTCTCTACTATAGCAAATCACTAAAATTATTATTTAACATTGAATACTAAATGCCTCTGAATATTTAAAAGTCCTATCCTCAAATAGAATCATTAAACAAGCAGTCATATGCAAACAATGCAAACATAACAACAATATGTCTAAATAGAACAGTCTGTAAAGAATGCAAGAAAATTCATACTTCCCTAATTCCAAAAATTCTGTAAAACTACCACACTGTAGATAATTTGTTGTTTCTCATTGTGTAAAAATTTCAAGATTTTATCATGTTCTGACTATTCACAAATATTCAAAACATAACAGCAAACTCTCTGTTTTCAAACAGCAACATATAGACTTGAAAAATAAGCATGGTAAAGGCTATACTTGACATTTTTATTGAACTAAAGGCTGCAAAACATTACTCTAAATGGCATCAAGCAAATCAAACTAAAATAAAATGATGCTCCAAGCAAAACTCATATCATGTGGTGAATAAAAATATAGCTCCAAGTAAAGTTACCGATGAATGAAGACGAAAGAGGGAATGCCATCCGGGGCATCCCCAAGCTTAGGCTTTTGGTTGTCCTTGAATTTTACCTTGGGGTGCCTTGGGCATCCTCAAGCTTAGGCTCTTGCCACTCATTATTCCATAGTCCATCGAATCTTTACCCAAAACTTGAAAACTTCACAACACAAAACTTAACAGAAAACTCGTAAGCTCCGTTAGTATAAGAAAATAAATCACCACTTATGTACTGTTGTGAACTCATTCTAAATTAATATTGGTGTAATATCTACTGTATTCCAACTTTTCTATGGTTCATACCCTCCGATACTACTCATAAATTCATCAAAATAAGCAAACAACACAATGAAAACAGAATCTGTCAAAAACAGAACAGTCTGTAGTAATCTGTATCAAACGCATACTTATGGAACTCAGAAAATTCTGTTAAAATAGGAAATCCTAGATAATTTATTTATTGATCTACTGCAATTGGAATCAGTATTTTATCACGTTCTGGTGATTTTAAATAATTGTTTTCGCGAGCAGAAAGTTTATGACTTTTTCAGCAAGATCAAATAATTACTATCCAAGAAGACCCTATAGGTTTTACTTGGCACAAACACTAATTAAAACATAAAACCACATCTAACCAGAGGCTAGATGAATTATTTAATAATAAACAGGATCAAAAAGCAAAGAACAAAATTAAAATTGGGTTGCCTCCCAACAAGCGCTAACGTTTAACACCCCTAGCTAGGCATGATGATTTCAATGATGCTCACATAAAAGATAAGAATTGAAACATAAAGAGAGCATCATGAAGAATATGACTAGCCCATTTAAGTCTAACCCACTTCCTATGCATAGGGAGTTTTTGAGCAAACAACTTATGGGAACAATAATCAACTAGCATAGGAAGGCAAAACAAGCATAACTTCAAGAATTTCAACACATAGAGAGGAAACTTGATATTATTGCAATTCCTACAAGCATATATTCCTCCCTCATAGTAATTTTCAGTAGCATCATGAATGAATTCAGCAATATAACCATCACATAAAGCATTATTTGCATGATCCACAAGCATAGAAATTTTATTACTCTCCACATAAGCAAATTTTTTCTCATGAATGGTAGTGGGAGCAAACTCAACAAAATAACTATCATGTGAAGCATAATCCAATTGAAAATTAAAATCATGATGACAAGTTTCATGATTATCTTTATTCTTTATAGCATACGTGTCATCACAATAATCATCATAAATAGGAGGCACGCTTTCATCATAATAAATTTGCTCATCAAAACTTGGGGGACTAAACATATCATCTTCATCAAACATAGCATCCCCAAGATTGTGGCTTTGCATATCATAGCATCATGGGTATTCAAAGAATTCGTACTAACAACATTGCGATCATGCTCATCATTCACATATTGTATGCCAAGCATTCTATGTAATTCTTCTTCTAGTACTTGAGCACAATTTTCCTTCCCATCATTTTCACGAAAGACATTAAAAAGATGAAGCATATGAGGCAACCTTAATTCCATTTTTTAGTTTTCTTTTATAGACTAAACTAGTGATAAAACAAGAAACAAAAAGATTCGATTGCAAGATCTAAAGATAAACCTTCAAGCACTAACCTCCACGGCAACGGCGCCAGAAATTGCTTGATGTCTACTACGCAACCTTCTTCTTGTAGACGTTGTTGGGCCTCCAAGTGCAGAGGTTTGTAGGACAGTAGCAAATTTCCTCAAGTGGATGACCTAAGGTTTATCAATCCCTGGGAGGCGTAGGATGAAGATAGTCTCTCTCAAACAACCCTGCAACCAAATAACAAAGAGTCTCTTGTGTCCCCAACACACCCAATACAATGGTAGATTGTATAGGTGCACTAGTTCGGCGAAGAGACGGTGATACAAGTGCAATATGGATGGTAGATATAGGTTTTTGTAATATGAAAATATAAAAACAGCAAGGTAACTAATGATAAAAGTGAGCACAAACGGTATTGCAATGCTAGGAAAAAAGGCCTAGGGTTCATACTTTCACTAGTGCAAGTTCTCTCAACAATAATAACATAATTGGATCATATAACTATCCCTCAACATGCAACAAAGAGTCACTCCAAAGTCACTAATAGCGGAGAACAAACGAAGAGATTATTGTAGGGTACGAAACCACCTCAAAGTTATTCTTTCTGATCGATCTATTCAAGAGTCCGTAGTAAAATAACACGAAGCTATTCTTGCCGTTCGATCTATCATAGAGTTCGTACTAGAATAACACCTTAAGACACAAATCAACCAAAACTCTAATGTCACCTAGATACTCCAATGTCACCTCAAGTATTCGTGGGTATGATTATATGATATGCATCAAATAATCTCAGATTCATCTATTCGACCAACACATAGAACTTGAAAGAGTGCCCCAAAGTTTCTACCAGAGAGTCTAGACGAAAACGTGTGCCAACCCCTATGCATAAGTTCACAAGGTCACTGAACCCGCAAGTTGATCACCAAAACATACATCAAGTAGATCACGTGAATGTCCCATTGTCACCACAGATAAGCACATGCAAGACATACATCAAGTGTTCTCAAATCCTTAAAGACTCAATCCGATAAGATAACTTCAAAGGGAAAACTCAATCCATTACAAGAGAGTAGAGGGGGAGAAACATCATAAGATCCAACTATAATAGCAAAGCTCGCGATACATCAAGATCATGCGAAATCAAGAACACGAGAGAGAGAGAGATCAAATACATAGCTACTGGTACATACCCTCCGCCCCGAGGGTGAACTACTCCCTCCTCGTCATGGAGAGTGCCGGGATGATGAAGATGGCCACCGGTGAGGGATCCCCCCTCCGGCAGGGTGCCGAAACAGGGTCCCAATTGGTTTTTGGTGGCTACAGACGCTTGCGGCGGCGGAACTCCCGATATAGGTTTCTTTCTGGAAGTTTGGGTATATATAAGAGGTATTGGCGTCGGGAACAAGTCAGGGGGGGGGGTCTCCGGGCTGTCCACGAGGCAGGGGGCGTGCCCAGGGGGTGGGCGCACCCCCACCCTCGTGGGCAGTCCGGGACTCTTCTGGTCCATCTCCGATGCTCCGTGGGCTTCTTCTGGTCCAAAAACAATCTCCGTCAAATTTCAGGTCAATTGGACTCCGTTTGGTTTTCCTTTTCTGCGATACTCAAAAACAAGGAAAAAACAGAAACTGGCACTCGGCTCAATCATATAAAATAGCATATAAATGCATATAAAACATCCTAGATGGATAAATTAATAGCATGGAACAATCAAAAATTATAGATACGTTGGAGATGTATCACAGGATGCTGCTAACGCAACACTACAATCAGAGACCCTTCGAGAAACTGTGTGCAATGCAATAATCGCAGACGGTGTTGTACGAAAACTATCAGAAATGCATAAAATGTTTGCGATGACGTATGCATCAAACATGGTTCAGGTTTTAGTTGCGTGTGCGATGAAGGGCATACGGTTCTGTTTAATTAATTGTATGCGATGAGGAGGAACAAAAGAAACGGGCAGCCAGATGAAGGAGTGTGCGAGACACAGCATACGGTTCACTCGGATGAACTGTTTGTGATTAGGCAACAAAAAAGAAACGGGAAGCCAGATGAAGGTGTGTGCGTTATACATCATACAATTCACTCGGATGAACTGTTTGTGATTAGGCAACACAAATGAAACGGTCAGCCAGATCAAGGTGTGTGCGATATACGCATGCGGTTCACTCGGCCCTTGTCGTTAGTGTGTGACCTTTGTGGCAACCGTTCGCTTCCCCAGGCGCCTCTTCGTGTACCGTGGCAACCGTCCACCGCCTCTTCGCCTTTCCCTCTCGATTTGGAACTGCTGTCACACGCTCTTCCTCCCTCCATTTGCCTTCACCCTTCCTTCTGCCATTGTTCGATCATCTTCTCCATGGGGGGAACGGGCCGGAAATGACCCCGTTATTCTTTCCCCGATCTAAAAGATGACGTGGTGGAGGAACTCATTGATCGGTGCGACATCATCACCTCGACTAGCATGGCAGGTTCGTTCAAGACCATTCTTCACTCAACTAATAACATCATTACAAGGAACCCAAGGGTCCAGGAGCGGTTTGATCTCCCCTATCTTCTTCGCCGTGACCCTGCTGACTGGCACGGGGATGAGCGAAGCCTCGCCTTGTGCAAGTTGATGCCGCTTGATAATGATACGTATGATGTTAAGATGCCATCGCTTGAGGGCAAGGCTTGGGCAGGCGCACATGGAGATTGGGTTGTTTATATTGGGTACAACTGCGAGTGGGGACTTGTGAATGTGTACACTCGTCACCGAGTTCCACTTCCTAAAATCTCAGACGACTGCCCAGAGGTTGAGTACACCGGTATTCTACGTGAGTTCAAATATGATCATGGTGACTGTCGTCTACGGAAGATAGCAATTTGTCGAGTTCCCAACCGCTCTTGGGATTACACGAACTATGAAGTTGTTGCTATCTTCGACAAGATTGTTGCCGTACTTACTTCCACGCATCGATGGATGTTGCTCAAAAATCAATTTCTGTACACGGATGAGTACTGTGATGCAATTCAATACGAGGGTCTTGTGTTTGCTGCCACCACTCGTGGCACTGTTTTTTGCACGGAATCCTGATGCTTTCGGTACGTTTGTCTTCCACCGTAATTATAATTGTTTCATCCACATGCATGCGGGTTAGCTAGTTTCCCTTCACTAATTAACCTTCTTGTGTTTCCAAGGTCCTGTGAACATTCCACCACCTATACTTGAAAATTCTTATAACCAAGGGGGAGATGACGATGCTGATGATCACGAGCATGAGGACGAGCAGGACCCATATACTCAGTGGCGCATGGCAACTTATTCCGATGGATCACCTCTTCTTGTCTGTATACAGGGCACTGCTGATGTTACTAAGGAAGCAGGTGTTGTCTCGCATGGTCACATTCTTCGGACCTATTCCAAGATCCGTTGCAGGGTATTTGGGATGGATACTAGTGTACTAGCGCCAACACCTTCTCCCTGGTTCAGTATTGAAAGTCTTGGAGAAAACTCGCTCTTCCTTGGACAAAACTATCCAAGGATGGTGGAAGGTGCTACCTCTTGAGCACTGCGTTGGTTTTTCCCTTGAAGAGGAAAGGGTGATGGAGTAAATAGCGTAAGTATTTCCCTCAGTTTTTGAGAACCAAGGTATCAATCCAGTAGGAGACCACGCTCAAGTCCCTCGCACCTACACAAACAAATAAGAACCTCGCAACCAACGCAATAAAGGGGTTGTCAATCCCTTCACGGTCACTTATGAGAGTGAGATTTGATAAGATAATATTTTTGGTATTTTTATGATAAAGAGAAATAAAGATGCAAAGTAAAATAAAAGGCAATAGAAATAGCTAAGTGTTGGAAGATTAATATGATGGAAAATAGATCCGGGGCCATAGGTTTCACTAGTGGCTTCTCTCAAGAGCATAAGTATTACGGTGGGTGAAAAAATTCCTGTCGAGCAATTGATAGAATTGAGCATAGTTATGAGAATATCTAGGTATGATCATGTATATAGGCATCACGTCCGCGACAAGTAGACCTACTCCTGCCTGCGTCTACTACTATTACTCCACACATCGACCGCTATCCAGCATGCATCTAGATTATTAAGTTCATAAGAACAGAGTAACGCTTTAAGCAAGATGACATGATGTAGATGGATAAACTCACGCAATATGATATAAACCCCATCTTGTTATCCTCGATGGCAAAAATACAATATGTGTCGTTTCCCTTTCTGTCACTGGGATCGAGCACCGCAAGATTGAACCCAAAGCTAAGCACTTCTCCCATTGCAAGAAAGATCCATCTAGTAGGCCAAACCAAACTGATAATTCGAAGAGACTTGCAAAGATAACCAATCATACATAAAAGAATTCAGAGAAGATTCAAATATTGTTCATAGATAAACTTGATCATAAACCCACAATTCATCGGTCCCGACAAACACACCGCAAAAGAAGATTACATCGAATAGATCTCCACGAGAATCGTGGAGAACTTTGTATTGAGATCCAAAGAGAGAGATGAAGCCATCTAGCTAATAACTATGGACCCGAAGGCCTAAGGTAAACTACTCACACATCATCGAAGAGGCTATGGTGTTGATGTAGAAGCCCTCTGTGATCAATGCCCCCTCCGGCAGGACGCCAGAAAAGGCTCAAAGATGGGATCTCACGGGTATAGAAGGTTGCAGCGGTGGAATTAGGTTTTCGTGGATGCTTCTGTTGGTTTGGGGGTACGTAGGTATATATAGGAGGAAGAAGTACGTCGGTGGAGCAACATGGGCCCCACGAGGGTGGAGGGCGCGCCCAGGGGGGGTAGGCGCGCCCCCTGCCTCGTGCTCTCCTGGTTGATTTCTTGACGTGGACTCCAAGTCCTCTGGATCACGTTTGTTCCGAAAATCACGTTCCAGAAGGTTTCATTCCGTTTGGACTCCATTTGATATTCTTTTTCTATGAAACACTGAAATAGGCAAAAATCAACAATTTGGGCTGGGCCTCCGGTTAATAGGTTAGTCCCAAAAAATAATATAAAAGTGTGTAATAAAGCCCATTAAAAATCCAAAACAGAATATAATATAGCATGGAACAATCAAAAATTATAGATACGTTGGAGACGTATCAAGCATCCCCAAGCTTAATTCCTGCTCGTCCTCGAGTAGGTAAATGATAAAAACAGAATTTTTGATGTGGAATGCTACTTGGCATAATTTTCAATGTAATTCTCTTAATTGTGGTATGAATGTTCAGATCCGAAAGATTCCAGACAAAAGTTTAATATTGACATAAAATAATAATACTTCAAGCATACTAACTAAGCAATTATGTCTTCTCAAAATAACATGGCCAAAGAAAGTTATCCCTACAAAATCATATAGTCTGGCTATGCTCTATCTTCATCACACAAAATATTTAAATCACGCACAACCCCGATGACAAGCCAAGCAATTGTTTCATACTTTTGGTGTTCTCAAACTTTTTCAATATTCACACAATACATGAGCGTGAGCCATGGACATAACACTATATGTGGAATAGAATGGTGGTTGTGGAGAAGACAAAAAGGGAGAAGATAGTCACACATCAACTAGGCGTATCAATGGGCTATGGAGATGCCCATCAATAGATATCAATGTGAGTGAGTAGGGATTGCCATGCAACGGATGCACTAGAGCTATAAGTATATGAAAGCTCAACATAAGAAACTAAGTGGGTGTGCATCCAACTCGCTTGCTCACGAAGACCTAGGGCATTTTGAGGAAGCCCATCATTGGAATATACAAGCCAAGTTCTATAATGAAAATTTCCCACTAGTATATGAAAGTGACAACAAAAGAGACTCTCTATCATGAAGATCATGGTGCTACTTTGAAGCACAAGTGTGGTAAAAATGATAGTAGCATTGTCCCTTCTCTCTTTTTCTCTCATTTTTTTATATATGGCCTTTCTCTTCTTTTTTTATTTAGTCCAGAGTCTCATCCCGACTTGTGGGGGAATCATAGTCTCCATCATCCTTTCCTCACTTGGGACAATGCTCTAATAATGATGATCATCACACTTTTATTTTCTTACAACTCAAGAATTACAACTCAATACTTAGAACAACAATATGACTCTATGTGAATGCCTCTGGCGGAATACCGGGATATGCAATGAATCAAGAGTGACATGTATGGAAGAATTATGAACGGTGGCTTTGCCACAAATACGATGTCAACTACATGATCATGCAAAGCAATATGACAATGATGGAGCATGTCATAATAAACGGAACGGTGGTAAGTTGCATGGCAATATATCTCGGAATGGCTATGGAAATGCCATGATAGGTAGGTATGGTGGCTGTTTTGAGGAAGGTATATGGTGGGTTTATGATACCGGCGAAAGGTGCGCGGTATTAGAGAGGCTAGCAATGGTGGAAGGATGAGAGTGCGTATAATCCATGGATTCAACATTAGTCATAAAGAACTCATATACTTGTTGCAAAAATCTATTAGTTATCGAAACAAAGTATTACGCCCATGCTCCTAGGGGGGTAGATTGGTAGGAAAAGACCATCGCTCGTCCCCGACCGCCACTCATAAGGAAGACAATCAATAAATAAATCATGCTACGACTTCATCACATAACGGTTCACCATACGTGCATGCTACGGGAATCACAAACTTTAACACAAGTATTTCTCAAATTCACAACTACTCAGCTAGCATGACTCTAATATTACCATCTTCATATCTCAAAACAATTATCAAGCATCAAACTTCTCATAGTATTCAACACACTCATAAGATTTTTTTTACTAATCTTGAATGCCTATCATAATTAAAGCAAATTACCATGCTGTTTTGTAGGACTCTCAAAATAATCTAAGTGAAGCATGAGAGAACAATAGTTTCTATAAAATAAATCCACCACCGTGCTCTAAAAGATATAAGTGAAGCACTAGAGCAAAAACTATATAGCTCAAAAGATATAAGTGAAGCACATAGAGTATTCTAACAATTTCTGAATCAAGTGTGTCTCTCTCAAAAGGTGCGTACAAAAAGGATGATTGTGGCAAACTAACAAATAAAGACTCAAATAATACAAGACGCTCTGAGGGAGTCCTGGATTAGGGGGTATCCGGACAGCCGGACTATATACTTTGGCCGGACTGATGAACCATGAAGATACAAGACTCAAGACTTCATCCCGTGTCCGGATGGGACTCTCCTTTGCGTGGAAGACAAGATGGGCGATCCGGATAGCAGATCTCCTTCTTTGTAACCGACTCTGTGTAAACCCTAGCCCCCTCCGGTGTCTATATAAACCGGAGGGTTTGGTCCGTATAGGGACATTCATAATCATCATAGGCTAGCTCCTAGGGTTTAGCCTCTACGATCTCGTGGTAGATCAACTCTTGTAATACTCATATATCATCAAGATCAATCAAGCAGGAAGTAGGGTTTTACCTCCATCGAGAGGGCCCGAACCTGGGTAAAACATCGTGTCCCTTGTCTCCTGTTACCATTAGCCTTAGACGCACAGATCAGGACCCCCTACCCGAGATCCGCCGGTTTTTACACCGACATTGGTGCTTTCATTGAGAGTTCCTCTATGTCATCGCTGCAAGGCTCGATGGCTCCTTCGATCATCAACAACAACGCGGTCCAGGGTGAGACTTTTCTCCCCGGACAAATCTTCGTGTTCGGCGGCTTCGCACCGCGGGCCAACTCGATTGGCCATCTTGAGCAGATCGACAGCTACGCCCCTGACCATTAGGTCAGATTCGGAAACTTGAATCACACGGCTGATATCCGCAGAGACTTGATCTTCAACGGATTCGGGCCTTCGCCAGGAGCGCCGAACAGTCGCGATGAGCACGGTTCAGACCTGCTGTCGGACAACACTCAGGGTATCGCACCTGCAGAAGCCCCGTACCTAAATCCGGGGCAGATTGCGTCGTCCGAGGACGGGTGGATGGACCCCGCCCCGGAGGCCGCACGCTCATCGGCGGTAGAGCCGAACACAGATTTCACCCCCAAGGAAGCCTGTGACTCCGGACCCCTGGACTTGTGTCCGGCTGTAGGTCCCAGACCGCGCGCCACCGAGCCCGCCGATTCCGGCTGGGCCCCGGTAATGAAGTTTACCGCTGTGGATATCTTCCAGCACTCGCCCTTTGGCGACATGCTGAACTCATTAAAGTCCCTCTCTTTGTCAGGAGACTCTCGGCCGAACTATGTCCGACTCGAGTGGGAAGCAGGTGACGAGGGAATTCGTTGCCCACCCACCACCCACTTCATTGCCACGGTCGACGATTTGACCGACGTGCTTGACTTCGACTCTGAAGACATCGACGGCCTGGACGACGATGCAAGAGATGACCAGGAACCACCGCCCACGGGGCGCTGGACAACCACCTATATGATATATACATGGTGGACACTCCGAAAGAAATCAATGGCGATGAGGCGATGGAGGATAACCCCTCAGGGAAGAAAGCAAAGCATGGGCGTCATCGATGCTGCTCCAAGCCCCGCCATAGCAATACCGGCACAGGAGACGAAAGCAATCCGGATGATGCCGACGAAGAATACAACCCCGATGAGCCTGCCTTTGAGCAGGCCGAACATGAAGACAGGCAGGACAACCCAGATGAACAGGCGACGGACGGGTATCCGGAGGAGGACAACTGCATGCCCCTCTCCGAAGATGAGATCAGCCTCGGCAACGACGAATTCGGCATGCCCGAGGATCCCGCGGGACAAGTTCACTTTAAGCGACAGCTAATGGCCACGGCGAAAAACCTGCAAAAGAAGCAACAGCAGCTAAAAGCTGACCAAGAATTGCTCACAGACAGATGGACCAAGGTCCGGGCAATTAAGGAATACAGACTCAACCGCCCCGCCAAAAGGTACACAAAGTACAATTTGCTACATCAACCCAAGAAGGAGGACCTAAAGCCCACACCCCGATGCCAATATACCACGATCCAGGGCAATACGCAGGAAACACGAGGCAGCATCCATAGACCTCGACGAAACAGACATAAGCATCACAAAAATAATGACGATAATCAAGACAAGGGAGTTGGTGCCGAATTCCGCGACCCACAGTCCAGTCAGAGGAAGCAGAACAGCTCAGGCCCATCTGGCCCAAGCAGCATACTCGACCAACCATGTCAAGTTCACGGTACCCCTAGAATGGTGGCCAAGCATACCAATAGAGAATGCCGGATCCTCAAAGTGAAACGGCCGGTCGGGCACCGGAAACAATGAAAGGAAGATCCCCCACAGTACAAAAATACGGCCGACCACCTTCGATCACATCGACCGCCCGAGCAACACCAACCATGGCAATTTAATTGCACTTACTATCAAATAGTTTGTGGGTTCCATCCCACATGAGCCCATACAGGCACAAACAGCAACCCAAACTCGCTGCGCCAGGACAAAATAGGTATTGACTGCTGGAGGATCAAACCCATCAACAACATCTTCTAAAAGATGCCGTCCTAGGTGTAGAGGCCAGGTCCCACAGGCCCATCACTCCGGAGGTTGTCTTCGGGTCACCGAACGAATACCATGCCAAAGAGTAAGCCTTTGGCACTATCCCCCTATACAGTAACTACCATATACTATCGGGACGAACCGTGTTGGCTAGACTCCGCGCGGTATAACATCAGGCCAAATCCACGTGGCATGATCACAATTATGGGCAAGGCCGCACTCCACCCTAAGAGTGGAAACCACACGCCGCTAATATAGCGAGTTGTGCCCGTTTACCGAACTTCGGTGCGGCTGCCAAACTACCTGGACACCAATTGAGGAGTCCAAGCTATTTTACGGCATCATAACCTGGCTCGACCAGGCAACCGCGGTTTTCACCACCGCATGGCATGCAGCCTCCTCTAATCATTTGTCTTTACAAACTGACTTTTGCGCAGATCAGGGCGGGCAACGCGGAATCAGCTCGGACACCCAAGGAGATAGTCCGGATACACTCCGGATCCATACATAACCTACTCCAGTCCGGCCACGACAAATCAGGGCGGGCAATGTGGAATCAGCTCGGACACCCAAGGAGATAGTCCGGATACACTCCGGATCCATACATAACCTACTCCAGTCCGGCCACGACAGGTTCCGCCAACACACCTCTCTTTATAAACATAAACCGTACTCATATGCATAGACATGTCACTCTACTATGATACGTAGATTTAAAACAACACTTACCGGTCGTCGTTCCTCATTGACGTCTTTCTCATCATAAACGACACCCGTACATAGGGTTGCGCCCCACTATGCCAGGGGCTTCATAATACTCTTAATATGGTAACAAAGTCCGGCCACCTTTCCGGTCGCTCAGCACCCCGAACTTATAGCACTATATGCATCAGCTCCGAATCATGTCTTGGGTTTGCCCGGCTCCCATGTTTTGGTACCTTACTTTCCGCTCCATCGGCTAAGGTAGCGCTGGGAGAACTACTGCGATTGTGTCCCGGTTCTTCCGGACGAGCACCTCAGTAGAGAAAGCCGAAAACTAACTGTCATGATACGGCGAGAGCTGGTCAGCTGTTCGAGAGGTTGTAAAATCTTTAAAGATTTATTCCACACAATGCCATAATAAATGCAGAGTGCGACGGATCGGTTTTCTGATCAGGCGCCGTTAGAGCCCCTCGTGCGGTCTTCCGAATACCAGGGGCTGCGCCTACCATACTCGAAATTCATATGGCTAAGTGAGAGTGATAAAGCCCTATAGTCCGATTGCCTGGTTCGTGGTGATGAGCACCTCCTTAAAGGACCCAACAATGGGGTAAAGAGTGTTCAGGTATGTCCCGAACACCCCGGTATTTTTTACGTGGGGGCAGAAGCCGACGACTGGCCAACTCTCAAGTTATATATACATTAAACAACCGCACAGGAAGAAAAATCGTTTATATAACAGGCAATAAAAAATAATAGTGCCATTATCCCGCATTACAAAAAGAGCGGCATGACTGCCTTCAGGGAAATATAGTGTCTTTGGTACACTGTTCCGCCACAAGGCGAGCTCCTTTCAGGACACCCTCATAATACAACTCGGGCTTGCGATGCTCCTTACCCTCCGGGGGTCCCTCAGTCATTAACTTTTTAGCATCAAGCTTCCCCCAATGCACCTTCACACGGGCAAAGGCCATGCGGGCACCTTCTATACAGACCGACCGCTTGATGAGTTCGAGCCGAGGGCAAGCACCAACAATCCGCTTCACGAGTCCGAAGTAACTGCTTGGAATCGGCTCAGCAGGCCACAGCCGGACAACTAAGTCCTTCATGGCTAGTTCGGCCGCCTGGTGCAGTTTGACAAACTGCTTCACCTGATCGATAAAGGGCACCTGATAATTCGGCGCCAAATACTGTGACCAGAAATGCTTCTCCGCAGACTTCTTCTCCTCAGTCCGGTATAATTGGGCAGCGTCAGATATACTGCGCGGCAGGTCCGCAAGTGCCCCTAAAAAGACAAGAATTCGGTTTGTTGCTTAGAGCTCCTCATATTACTATGCCAACAATGCTTTGAGTACCAAAAGCCTTACCAGCTGCAATCCTCCATGCCTCCTGAATGTCCTTCAGAGCACCTCGGGCTTCTTCCCGAGCATCATTTGCGGCTTGGAGAGCTTGGGCGAGTTCGGACTCTTTTTCCGCTAGAATCTGCTCTAAGGTCTCGCTTTTCTTCACGGCGTCCTGGAGATCACGCTCAGCTTCAACGACCCTGGCCTCGTGCTTCTCGCGAAGAGCCTGCTCTGCGGCGGCCTTCTTGTTGGCTTCGGCCACGGCCTTCTTCAATGCCTCAATTTCGGCACTAGCTCCTAAAAGAACACAATACATATATTTTTCATCAGACAATTTGGTGTAATGCACTCGAGAACGAAAGGAGGAGCTACCATCACCGACGGTCGCAAATGTCAGAGAGAATCAGTGAGGGAGAGTTCCACCATATATATATGAGAGGACGAAGAATCCCGACTGTTGTCGTGGGGGTCGCTTCTCCTTTGTTCCCGTGTGCTAGCTAGACATTTTGGTGTAATGCACACGGGGACAAAGGGAGGAGCGACCATCACCAACGGTCGAATGTATACACCACGTGAGCTGAGAGTTTTCAAGAAAAGACTCGACAAACCGATAGTCAACCCGTGATGAATAATAATGATCTAACTTAGGTTTTTTAGTACATATATTTAATTGTAGATGTTTAATATTTGAATTATGAACATAGGAAATGTCGTACTCGGACGACAAAAGTCTCCCGGGGGAGTGCGCCTGGTGCCACGACGACCGAGGTCAGTGCGACAGGCCTCACCTGGACGAAGATCGGCGCTTTAGTATTAAGCTAGAGGAGACGTTCGATGTTGAAACGGTACGCAATGACGACAAGTGTTATTTTTTCGTAATTAAGCACGACTTCAACTATTTCAACGTGTACTTTTCATCTTTTACAATTCGGCTAGCTTATCCCATGCCATGCAAGATGCTACGTCTTGGAGAGGATGGGTTTTGAAGACCATGAAAGTATGGAAACAAAGAAAATTCACCTAAGGACCCATCATGATATAGATTTTGAAGTAAAGCTATATAATTCTGAGAGCGTAACCCATTTTGGTTGCAAAAATTGGGAAGCATTTTGCAAGATGTATGGTTTTGATGAGGGTATGCTTGTCACCATGGATCTTGGTGATCCTGACATCGAGCAAGACAATATTAGCTAATTTATATTGTTCATTTCAAAATAGTTGACAGCTTATTTTCATTGACAGCTTATTTTCAAACAATGTGCGGAACATGGTAGACAGAACCTACTACACCGATGGCTCTAAGTTAACTTATAAGGAGAAAACTCATCTGGTCGGATTTTGTACTGATATTGAGAATTACAATATCTACAATCAAACTCCTCAACATTATGGTCCTCAATACGTGCCACTAGTGCACGTGTTGAACTACGGTAACTACTATGGAGATACCCTGGTAAGATTTCTTACTATTACGACATCCGTGCATATTTTGCATAGTTCTAAAACTAGTACATTATCATTGCTAACTATGAAGTTATTACTATGTTTTTCAACAGATAATCCCAGAGGATTGTGTGCCTCATTTGATGTATCAGAATGGTAGGCTTGATGTTTTGAATATACAACCAGGTCATCCTACGAATCTCAACTGTCCATACCGGATTTCTAAAAGAAGTGGAGACATGCAAATCAAAGAATGGAAAAAATGTATGGACAGTCGCAAGGAGCTTCTTGGAAGCAAAAGGAAGCGAGGCGCAAGAATTGGAGACAGGATGATCTCCATTCTCCATAATGGAGAGTCAGGGTCTATATTGTTTTATGCTATTTTACCTTAAAGAGGGTATTTCGGTCCTACCTAATACTGATGATCATGTGCTAAGAAAAGTAGGGTTGGTTCGATGACTGTGAGGATGACGATCGTATGACTTGTTATTAATAACGAGTAGAAGTTGTATGATGATGATTAGTAGGACTTGTTATTATATATGATGATGCATGATGCGCGCATGAAGAGTTATTATATATTAGCGGGTGAAATGAACATGGATTGGATTGAAGTGAAGGCAACATGCATGTGGTGCGTGTCGAAAGTAGTACAATCCAAACTTGATCAAGTCCGGATTAGTATTACTTTAGACATTCACCACATGTTGCCTTCACTTCAATCTAAGCCATGTTTAGGCATAGCAGTACGTGGCGTTGGTAAACCAAGCACGGAGATATAAGAGAGGACACTTCTCTCTAATAGCTACCTAATAACAACCTAAATTAACCCCCCAAAACCCCCAAACCCCCCCTTAAAAAAAACAAAAACCTCAGCTCCTGCCAGGTGCTGACGCGTGGATGCCTATTGGTCCCGGTTGGTGGCACCAACCGGGACCAAAGGCCCTCCTGCCCGGGCTCTCCGCACCGGCCACGTGGACGGCCTTTAGTCCCGGTTCGTGTAAGAACTGGGACTAAAGGGCTAGGCATTAGTAATGAACCTTTAGTCCTGGTTCCAGAACCGGGACTAAAGGCCCTTATGAACCGGGGTAAAAGCCCCTTTTCCTACTAGTGACTACTCATTAGTGCCAAACTTAGGACAAGGTTTCGACATACCTTGCCTGTCCTCCAACTGCTTCTTCACGCGGACAAGTTCTTCTTCGGCCCATTCCAGACTTTGCTTTAGTCCGGACACCTCTACATGATGAGAAGCGGTCGTCGCTGCAGACGTCT
Organism: Aegilops tauschii subsp. strangulata; assembly: GCF_002575655.3. Lineage (NCBI taxonomy): Eukaryota > Viridiplantae > Streptophyta > Magnoliopsida > Poales > Poaceae > Aegilops > Aegilops tauschii. Next base: position 629,252,744 of record NC_053036.3, on the reverse strand, counting down.
ATTTTCAAACAAATGGATATTTATCATTTACTGAGTCTCCTGCGAAGCGGAAATTTGATCCCCTGCCCCGGCTTTTTCTTTCACCGGACAGTGCATCAGGGGCTACTACTCATACTATGACAATCTTTACAGGTTTCTAAAAACATACCTCAAGGCCTTTTATAATGCTAAGGCAGGATTCATTCAGACCGCTCTCTGCGAACTGAATCTTTTCAATCACCGCACACATAAGGGCGCGGTGCTCATCGACGATAGACGCATTCTTCAGTGCTGTCAATAGGCCGCCCGGCAACTCTGCTTGGACAGAGGTGGCTGGCGGATCGGGCAGGCCCCCCATCAAAGGTGGCTGCTCTCCCGATCCTGGAGCCTTCAAGGTCTCCAGGACCGTGTCCGGCTGCGGGCTGGATCTACGATCGCCCTCGCCGTTGACAAGCATAGGAACCGCTGCTCCCGTGTATCCGGCCCCAGAGATATGCTCTCCATGGTCCAGGTCCCGCTGAGACGACACCTCGGTGTCGCGCCTAGGCTCCGGGGAAGAGGCCTCTGGAGGCGTCTCGCTCTCCAGAGCGTCTGAGCTCAGCGAATCCTCCGATGTAGGCTGGCCGGAGCGGGACCTCGCCGGGCTGCACAAAGTATGGCGACAGTTAAACTACTACATCATAATGACCTTGGGCACGTGGGCGTGTTCGGATCTCGTGTACTCATGACTTTACCAGGGGCTGGGCCCTGGGATCCCCCTCCGGCCTGCTATGGGCAGCCGTGGTGGACGCCTCCGGGAGGGAACTTTTTCTCCTCTTTGGCAATTCGGCCTCCAGGGATGAGGAAGCCGTCCTTTTCTTCCCTTCCCCCATGGAGGACTCGTCTTCTTCCTCCTCCTCTTCGTCTTCGGAGGAGGGATCATCGCTGGAGTCTTCGGATTTTGCGTCCGAAGCGTCGCGGTGACAGAGGCCACTCCGGGTCTTCTTGACTTTCTTGGAGGCCTCTTTCTTCGGTGCCTCGTAAGGCGCTGGGACCAGCATCTTCGTCAGAAGAAGTCCTACTAGTTCCTCCGGCAGCGGGGCCGGAAAGTGTATCCGCCCCGCCTTCTTAGTCCATTCCTGGGATTATCGAAGAAATCATGATAAAAGCGTCTCCCTCGGGATGTGCCAGCAGAATATGGATAAACAAAACATAGCTATAACTTACCGGACTTGCAGAGCGGGATAATTGATACCCGCGGTGCTTGGCAGAGTCCGGCCACAATTTGCCAGATTTGAAGAGCACCTTCCAGATGTCATTGTGGGAGGAACCGTAGAGCTCCCGTAGGGTCTGGTGCTCGGCTGGGTCGTATTCCCACAAATTGCAAGCTCGGCGCTGGCAAGGGAGAACTAGGCGAACTAACATCACCTGGACTACATCGACAAGTTTGATATCCTTATCGACCATGCTCTGGACGCGCGTTTGGAGCATTGACAGCTCGTTGGAAGAGGACCAGTTCAGGCCCTTCTTGGGCTAGGACGTGAGCCGCAGAGGGGCTCCGGATCTGAACTCAGGAGCATCGGCCCACTTTTTACCGCGCGGCTCGGTGATATAGAACCACTGCTGCTGCCACTCCTTGACGGAATCATTGAAGGCACCCGTCGGCCATGTGACCTTGGGCATCTTGCTCACCATGGCACCGCCGCACTTGGCGTGCTCGCCATTCACCACCTTAGGCTTCACGTTGAAGATCTTCAGCCACAAGCCGAAGTGGGGCGAAATACGGAGAAAAGCCTCACACATGACGATAAACGTCGAGATGTTAAGAAAAGAATTGGGGGACATATCATGAAAATCGATCCCGTAATAATACATGATGCCACGAACAAATGGGTGAAGGGGAAACCCGAGCCCGCGGACAAAATGAGGAAGAAACACGACCCTCTCGTGGGGCTCCGAAGTGGGGACGATCTGTCCCGCCGGTGGAAGACGGTGGCCGATTTTCTGGGCCAGGTACCCGGCCTCTCGGAGCTTTTTGGTATCCCTCTCCCGGCCGGTAGAGGCCATCCATTTGCCTCCTGCTCCGGATTCGGACATCTTCGGAGAACCTCTCTTCGATGGAGAAGAAGAGTGCTTGGGCGCTAGGGCTCGAGCAAAGGGGAATGGACTAGCGGAAGGGAAGGCGTGGGTAGAGAGGAAGAGCCCTTATCTCTTTATAGAGACGGTGAAAGCTTTTGCGCCTCCCCGCTTGCCTGTTGAAACCCGCTCGTTCCCCACTCGCCGCGATTAGCGGTGCGGTTGGGCTACCCGTGCCCGCATTAATGAAAACCCCGCAATAAGGGGAACACGATCTCTGCTTCGACGAGGCCACCTCGCAAATATGTGCGGTGATTGGCAGTAGAGAGACGACTCAATAATGATTCAAACGTGGAACTATGTCATGTTATGCAGAGATTTCAGCAGATTATGTTTGTGGGATAATGGTCTCTCCATGATGGCATGTGAAGATCAACCTGCAGATCCGGACACGATTTAAGTGTTTGGTAATTACTTTGGAGTATTCGGAGATGGAACCGGCCTTGCAATGCCGAAGACAAACTACGCACCGGACTCGTTGTGACGCCCGGATAATGATACTACAGTAATCCCACGCTAATCATGCCATGTCACCTCGGTTACTGTTGCTAACCTCGCAATGATTCGAAACCGTTCTAAATTTAAATTCTAAATATGGCAAACAAACAAATGTCTTCAAACATTGAAACAAAAATGTTCGGGCAGTGCCAAATAATGCATAGTTAATTATGGTGAAGTAAACACATTTTTAGAAAATGCCTAAATATTTTAAAATGATGTAAAACAGAAAAGAAAATAAATAAAAAGAAAAGAAAGCTAACAAAAAAAAGGAAAAGGAGCCCCCCGACCCCGCTGGGCCGTGGCCCAACTTGGCCGAACGGCCTCGGCCCACCAGGCCACCACCTAGGCCGGCCCACCCCGCCGCCATAACCTTCCCCCACTCCCCCAGTACTCCACCGACACCCCCACTCCCCCACGAAAATATCTCCTCCCCCCTCTCCCCCGATTGGATCGGGATCGAGAGGAGGAGGCCACCGACGCCATCGCCCGTCGCCGCCAGGAGACCACGCCGCCTCGCCGTTGGACGTCGCCACGCCGGAGCTCCTCCGCCGGCCTGCTTCCTCCTCCCCACCGGCCTGCTCCCACGTCGCCCATCGTCCCCATCTTCCACCTCGCGCCCCGCTGCCACTCCCCTACCGGCAATGTGAGCCCCGCCGCCGCGCTCGTCTCCACGCGAGCACCTCCCGCTCCTCCTCTCCCCTCTGCTCCCGTCACCGAATCCGACCGTGCCTTCGTCCGCGCCGTGGCCCTGGTGCCGTCCCCGATGGCCACCGGCCCCGCGCTGCTTCGCCCCCGCCGGCGCCCTCTGCGGCTGCCGCTGCCGCCCCACGACCGCCACGCTCGTCTACGCCCTTGGCCTCACTGCCGCGCACCCGTGCCGGCCACGCCCGAGGCGCTCGAGCCTACGGCCGCGCCCGCCGGACGGCGCCCACAGCCGCCCCATTCCTGCGCCCCACCCCTTGCGCCGGCGACGCCGCCATACCCACCGCCAACTCCGGCGCTGCGGCCGCCGTGCCTTGCTCCTGCCCCTTGCCCCGCCCTGTTGCGGTGGCCTTACCCCGCCGCGCGCCGGCGGCCTCGCCACGCCCGTGGCTGGCGCGCCCCCCCTCTGCCTGTCGATCTGGGCGCTCGCCCAGTCGGGCGCCGACGCCCACGCCCGCGTCCGCTAACCGATCCACCCCGTTAGGCCCCTATGCCACTGACCAGAGGGGCCCAGCCCCCTGAACGATTAAAAAAAATGAATGAACAAGAAAATAAAAATATTAATAAAACTAAAAATTAATTAATTAGTGAACTAATTAAGTTAATTAACCCTATTTAATTAATCTTATTAACTTGTTAGTTTAATTAAGCAGTAATTAATTTAGCTAAACCCTAATTAACCTAAACAGTGTGTGACAGGTGGGTCCCACTGGACCCACACGTCAGTTGACCAGTCAACACCTCTGTTGACTGCTGACGTCATGCTGACGTGATGATGATGTCAGCAAACACTGTTCTGGATAATGTTGAATTAAAATATTTAAATTAATCCTAAAATGATTTAAATCTTTTAAAATTAATATAAAATAATCCGCAACTCGGATGAAAATACTTTCTATATGAAAGTTGCTCAGAACGATGAGACGAATCCGGATACGCATCCCGTTCGTCCGCCACACCTCCCTAACCTATCGAACACGCAACTTTCCCCCTCCAGTTCATCTGTCCGAAAACGCGAAACATCGGGAATACTTTCCTGGACGTTTTCCCCCTTCGCCGGTATCACCTACTACCGCGATTGGCCCCCCTAACAACGCTCATTGTCTTGTCATGCATCGTCATGCATATGTTTGCATTATATTTATTGTTTCTTCCCCCTCTTCTCTCGCTAGACTTCGATACCGACGCTGCTGCTGCCCAGTTCGACTACGGAGTTGACGACCCCTCCTACTTGCCAGAGCAACCAGGCAAGCCCCCCCTTGATCACCAGATATCGCCTATTCTTCTCTATACTGCTTGCATTAGAGTAGTGTAGCATGTTACTGCTTTCCGTTAATCCTATCCTGATGCATAGCCTGTCCTTGCTACTACTGTTGTTACCTTTACCTGCAATCCTACATGCTCAGTATAGGATGCTAGTTTTCCATCAGTGGCCCTACATTCTTGTCCGTCTGCTGTGCTATACTATCGGGCCGTGATCACTTGGGAGGTGATCACGGGTATATACTTATATACTCTATACATGACACCTGTGGTGACTACAGTCGGGTCGGCTCGTAGGAGTACCCGCAAGTGGATCTTTGTGGCGGAGCGACAGGGCAGGTTGAGACCACCTAGGTGAGAGGTGGGCCTGGCCCTGGACGTCGTCCGCGGTTACTTCAAAATAACACGCTTAACGAGTTCTTGGTATTTGATCTGAGTCTGGCCATTTGGTCTATACGCACTAACCAACTACGCGGGAACAGTTATGGGCACTCGACGTCGTGGTATCAGCCGAAGCCTTCGTGACGTCAGCAACTGAGTGGCGCGCGCCGGATTGGACTGGAACGCCACTAGGCTAGGTCTGCTTCCGGCCGCGTACGCAACGTGCAGGTGTGCAATGGGCGATGGGCCCAGACCCCTGCGCGCATAGGATTTAGACCGGCGTGCTGACCTCTCTGTTGTGCCTAGGTGGGGCTGCAACGTGTTGATCTTACGAGGCCGGGCATGACCCAGAAAAGTGTGTCCGGCCAAATGGGATCGAGCGTGTTGGGTTATGTGGTGCACCCCTGCAGGGAAGTTTATCTATTCGAATAGCCGTGTCCCTCCGTAAAAGGACGACCCAGAGTTGTACCTTGACCTTATGGCAACTAGAACTGGATACTTAATAAAACACACCCTTCCAAGTGCCAGATATAACCCGGTGATCGCTCTCTAACAGGGCGACGAGGAGGGGATCGCCGGGTAGGATTATGCTATGCGATGCTACTTGGTGAACTTACCATCTACTCTCTTCTACATGCTGCAAGATGGAGGTGGCCTGAAGCGTAGTCTTCGACAGGATTAGCTATCCCCCCTTATTCTCGCATTCTGCAGTTCAGTCCACCGATATGGCCCTTTACACATATACCCATGCATATGTAGTGTAGATCCTTGCTTGCGAGTACTTTGGATGAGTACTCACGGTTGCTTTTCTCCCTCTTTTCCCACTTCCCTTTCTACCTGGTTGTCACAACCAGATGCTGGAGTCCAGGAGCCAGACGCCACCGTCGACGACGACTCCTACTACACTGGAGGTGCCTACTACTACGTGCAACCCGCTGACGACGACCAGGAGTAGTTAGGAGGATCCCAGGCAGGAGGCCTGCGCCTCTTTCGATTTGTATCCCAGTTTGTGCTAGCCTTCTTAAGGCATACTTGTTTAACTTATGTCTATACTCAGATATTGTTGCTTCCGCTGACTCGTCTATGATCGAGCACTTGTATTCGAGCCCTCGAGGCCCCTGGCTTGTATTATGATGCTTGTATGACTTATTTATGTTTTAGAGTTGTGTTGTGATATCTTCCCGTGAGTCCCTGATCTTGATCGTACACGTTTGCGTGCATGATTAGTGTACGATTGAATCAGGGGCGCCACACTCGTCGTCATTGAAGCCTGGTTCAGGGGCTACCGAGGGAGTCCTCGATTAGGGGGTATCCGGACAGCCGGACTATATACTTTGGCCGGACTGATGAACCATGAAGATACAAGACTCAAGACTTCGTCCTGTGTCCAGATGGGAGACAAGCTGGGCGATCCGGATAGCAGATCTCCTTCTTTGTAACCGACTCTGTGTAAACCCTAGCCCCCTCCGGTGTCTATATAAACCGGAGGGTTTGGTCCGTATAGGGACATTCATAATCATCATAGGCTAGCTCCTAGGGTTTAGCCTCTACGATCTCGTGGTAGATCAACTCTTGTAATACTCATATATCATCAAGATCAATCAAGCAGGAAGTAGGGTTTTACCTCCATCGAGAGGGCCCGAACCTGGGTAAAACATCGTGTCCCTTGTGTCCTGTTACCATTAGCCTTAGACGCACAGATCGGGACCCCCTACCCGAGATCCGCCGGTTTTGACACCGACACGCTCCAAGCAAAACACATATCATGTGGTGAATAGAAATATAGCTCCAAGTAAATTTACCGATGGATGAGGATGAAAGAGGGGATGCCTTCCGGGGCATCCCCAAGCTTTGGCTTTTAGGTGTCCTTAGATTATCTTGGGGTGCCATGGGCATCCCCAATCTTAGGCTCTTGCCACTCCTTGTTCCATACTCCATCAAATCTTTATCCAAAACTTGTAAACTTCACAACACAAAACTTACCAGAAAATCTCGTGAGCTCCGTTAGCAAAAGAAAACAAAACACCACTTCAAGGTACTGTAATGAACTCATTATTTATTTATATTGGTGTTAAAACTACTGTATTCCAACTTCTCTACGGTTTATAAAATACTTTACTAGCCATAGATTCATCAAAATAAGCAAACAACACACGAAAAACAGAATCTGTCAAAAATAGAACAGTCTGTAGTAATCTGTAACTAACGCAAACTTCTGGAACACAAAAAATTCAAAAAAAATTGGACGACCTAGACAATTTGTTTATTGATCTTCTGCAATTGGAATCAATATTTTATCACGTTCTGGTAATTTTTAACAATTGTTTTCGTGAACAGAAAGTTTCTTAAATTTTCAGCAAGATCAAATAACTATCATCCAAGAAGATCCTATAGGTTTAACTTGGCACAAACACTAATTAAAACATAAAAACAAATCTAACCAGAGGCTAGATCAAATATTTATTCCTAAACAGAAGCAAAAAGCAAAAAACTAAAAAATAAAATTGGGTTGCCTCCCAACAAGCGCTATCGTTTAACGCCCCTAGCTAGGCATAAAAACAAGGATAGATCTAGGTATTGCATCTTTGGCACTCAATTCATAAGTGGCTCTCATAATAGATTCATAAGGTAATTTAATTTTCTTTCTAGGGAAGTGTTCCATGCCTTTCCTTAACGGAAATTGGAATCTATTATTCTCTTCCTTCATATCAATAATTGCACCAATTGTTCTAAGGAAAGGTCTACCAAGAATAATAGGACATGAAGGATTGCAATCTATATCAAGAAAGATAAAATATACTGGCACATAATTTCTATTTGCAACAATAAGAACATCATTAATTCTTCCCATAGGTTTTTTAATAGTGGAATCCGCAAGGTGTAAGTTTAAAGAGCAATCATCAAATTCGCGGAAACCTAACAAATCACACAAAGTTTTTGGAATCGTGGAAACACTAGCACCCAAATCACACAAAGCATAGCATTCATGATCTTTAATTTTAATTTTAATAGTAGGTTCCCACTCATCATAAAGTTTTCTTGGGATAGAAACTTCCAACTCAAGTTTTTCTTCATAAGATTGCATTAAAGCATCAACGATATGTTTGGTAAAAGCTTTATGTTGACTATAAGCATGAGGAGAATTTAGCACGGATTGCAACAAGGAAATACAATCTATCAAAGAGCAATTATCATAATTAAATTCTTTGAAATCCAACATATAGTGGGTTCATTGCTATCTAAAGTTTCAACTTCTTCAATCCCACTTTTATCAATTTTTGCGTCAAGATCTAAAAACTCCGAATTTTTGGAACACCTTCTAGGTAAAGGTGGATCATATTCAGTCCCATCATTATCAAGATTCATATTGCAAAACAAATATTTAATAGGGGACACATCAATAACTTTTAGATCTTCATATTTATTCTCATAAAAACTAGAAGAACACGTTTTCACAAAGCAATCTTTCTTAGCACGCATCCTAGCGGTTCTTTCTTTGCACTCATCAATGGAAATTCTCATGGCTTTGAGAGACTCATTGATATCATGCTTAGGTGGAATAGATCTAAGTTTCAAAGAATCAACATCAAGAGAAATTCTATCAACGTTCCTAGCCAATTCATCAACTTTAAGCAATTTTTCTTCAAGCAAAGCATTGAAATTCTTTTGTGAATTCATAAACTCCTTAACACTAGTCTCAAATTTAGAGGGAATCTTATTAAAATTCCCATAAGAGTTGTTGTAGGAATTACCATAATTATTAGAGGAATTACTAGGATACGGCCTAGGATTAAAGTTTCCTCTATACGCGTTGTTACCAAAATTATTCCTACCAACAAAATTCACATCCATAGATTCATTATTATTTTCAATCAAAGTAGACAAAGGCATATCATTAGGATCAGAAAAAACACTCTTAGTAGCAAACAATTTCATAAGTTCATCCATCTTTCCACTCAAAACATAAATTTCTTCTATCGCATGCACTTTTTTATTAGTGGATCTTTCGGGGTGCCATTGAGAATAATTAACCATAATATTATCTAGGATTTTAGTAGCTTCTCCTACAGTGATTTCCATAAAAGTGCACCCCCGCGGCCGAATCTAAAAGATTTCTAGAAGCAAAATTCAATCCGGCATAAATTTTTTGTATAATCATCCATAAGTTCAAACCATGAGTAGGGAAATTACGTATCATTAATTTCATTCTCTCCCAAGACTGTGCAACATGTTCATGATCAAGTTGCTTAAAATTCATAATATCGTTTCTAAGAGAGATGATCTTAGCGGGAGGAAAATACTTAGAGATAAAAGCATCTTTGCACTTATTCCATGAGTCAATACTATTTTTAGGCAAAGACGAAAACCAAGCTTTAGCATGATCTCTAAGCGAAAAAGGAAATAGTTTCAATTTAACAATATCGTTGTCCACATCTTTCTTCTTTTGCATATCACACAAATCAACGAAGCTATTCAGATGGGTAGCGGCATCTTCACTAGGAAGGCCGGCGAATTGATCTTTCATGACAAGATTCAACAAAGCAGCATTAATTTCACAAGATTTAGTATCGTTAAGAGGAGCAATCGGAGTGCTAAGAAAATCATTGTTGTTGGTATTGGTAAAGTCACACAATTTAGTATTGTCTTGAGCCATAGTGACAAGCAAGCAATCCAACACACGAGCAAACAAGAAGCGAGCGAAAAAGAGGCGAACGGAAAAGAGAGGGCGAATAAAACGACAAGGGTGAAGTGGGGGAGAGGAAAACGAGAGGCAAATGGCAAATAATGTAATGCGAGGGATAAGAGTTTGTGATGGGTACTTGGTATGTTGACTTTTGCGTAGACTCCCCGGCAACGGCGCCAGAAATCCTTCTTGCTACCTCTTGAGCACTGCGTTGGTTTTTCCCTTGAAGATGAAAGGGTGATGCAGTAAAGTAGCGTAAGTATTTCCCTCAGTTTTTGAGAACCAAGGTATCAATCTAGTAGGAGACCACGCTCAAGTCCCTCACACCTACACAAACAAATAAGAACCTCGCAACCAACGCAATAAAGGGGTTGTCAATCCCTTCACGATCACTTACGAGAGTGAGATCTGATAGATATGATAAGATAGTATTTTTGGTATTTTTATGATAAAGAGAAATAAAGATGCAAAGTAAAATAAAAGGAAATAGAAATAACTAAGTGTTGGAAGAGTAATATGATGGAAAATAGACCCGGGGGCCATAGGTTTCACTAGTGGCTTCTCTCAAGAGCATAAGTATTACGGTGGGTGAACAAATTACTGTCGAGCAATTGATAGAATTGAGCATGTTATGAGAATATCTAGGTATGATCATGTATATAGGCATCACGTCCGCGACAAGTAGACCGACTCCTGCCTGCATCTACTACTATTACTCCACACATTGACCGCTATCCAGCATGCATCTAGAGTATTAAGTTCATAAGAACAGAGTAACGCTTTAAGCAAGATGACATGATGTAGAGGGATAAACCCATACAATATGATATAAACCCCATCTTGTTATCCTCGATGGCAACAATACAATACGTGTCATTTCCCTTTTTGTCATTGGGATCGAGCACCGCAAGATTGAACCCAAAGCTAAGCACTTCTCCCATTGCAAGAAAGATCAATCTAGTAGGCCAAACCAAACTAATAATTCGAAGAGACTTGCAAAGATCACCAATCATACATAAAAGAATTCAGAGAAGATTCAAATATTGTTCATAGATAAACTTGATCATAAACCCACAATTCATCGGCCCCGACAAACACACCGCAAAAGAAGATTACATCGAATAGATCTCCACGAGAATCGTGGAGAACTTTGTATTGATATCCAAAGAGAGAGAAGAAGCCATCTAGCTAATAACTATGAACCCAAAGGTCTGAGGTAAACTACTCACACATCATCGGACAGGCTATGGTATTGATGTAGAAGCCCTCCGTGATCAATGCCCCCTCCGACAGGACGCCGGAAAAGGCCCCAAGATGGGATCTCACAGGTACAGAAGGTTGCGGCGGTGGAATTAGGTTTTTGTGGATGCTTCTGTTGGTCTGGGGGTACGTAGGTATATATAGGAGGAAGAAGTACGTCGGTGGAGCAACATGGGCCCCACGAGGGTGGAGGGCGCGCCCAGGGGGGTAGGCGCGCCCCCTGCCTCGTGCTCTCCTGGTTGATTTCTTGACGTGGACTCCAAGTCCTCTGGATCACGTTTGTTCCGAAAATCACGTTCCCGAAGGTTTCATTCTGTTTGGACTCCGTTCTATATGCTTTTTCTGCGAAACACTGAAATGGGCAAGAAAACAGCAATTTGGGCTGGGCCTCCGGTTAATAGGTTAGTCCCAAAAAATAATATAAAAGTGTATAATAAAGCCCATTAAACATCCAAAACAGAATATAATATAGCATGGAACAATAAAAAATTATAGATACGTTGGAGACGTATCAGAAGGCGATCCAGCTGCTGTTGACACAACGGTACTACCATTTATGAGAAGCATCTGTATCTATACCTCCGACATTGCTATGCTTCCCTACCGTCCCAATATGGGTCCTGACATAGGACACTTCAGCCTGGATGATCAGTCCTGCGTTTGTCTCGAGATTGACAGTAGCTGGCCCTTCCCAGAGCATCACTTCTAGTTCAAAGCAAGTGTTTCCAACGGCGACGAGTGGTTGACCTGAAGTTCATTTCATCGCTTTGTTATTTGTTGTGTGAGAAAAACTTTACTATAATGTTTTGTTGGAAATGATCTATAATCCAATGTGTATCCTCGTTGTCGTTGTGAGCTGATGACTTGTTGTATGTAATCAATGGTACATTTGCATATGCGTCCATCAACTCACGCCTGCTAGTGGTGTCCATATGAACAGTGCTAGTGATTTTAGTTGCAAAAATTAGATAGTGCTAGTGATTTGTAGCTGCATATTTTGACAAATTGCAGTGTTACAAGGTTGACAAATGGCAATGTTACTAGATAAACAAATGTCAATCTTTCCAGTTTGAGAAATGGCAACATACCCAAAATGACATATATGCAAATCTTACCCAATTGTTTGTACGTGGTTGCACACGGGTCATGCAAAACAACCGTTTGCGTTGAAGGGATGCAAAAATCCTGCTCGGCACATTTTCCCTTGGCTTCCTGGGGAAGCTGTCGGTTTGCATACGGGTGTTCTAACTAAAACGTTTGCGATGAGTGTTTTATATTTAAAAACCATTGACGTTTCTTTAAAAAAATCGTTTGATAAGTCTGTACAGTAAGAGAGAAAAACGCAAGATCGTTCAAACCATATCTTTCATTCATTCACACTACAAATTTATACTCATATGATCGAGAATCGAGAAACAGTATTAAACCCCAAAAAAACTATTTTCGGCTGCGGCGGAGGCGGCGTGCCGCGCCGTCGTTGTAGTTGTCGTCCTCCGGGACGCCTTTGTTGAAGTCTTCAAGGCAGCACAAAATGTTCTTGACTTGTAAATCAAACATCATGTCGTCACGCGATCGACGGGCGGGGCACTAGAGGACGACAACTGGCACCGCGGAGAGGTAGCGGTAGACGGCAGCGTCCCATGCCGCTGAGGGGGCGGGGGGGGGGGGGGGGGCGCACGGGCACGGGCACGGGCGCGGCGGGTGCAGCCAAACGCACAGGGACCGCACCGTGGTGGGTGGAGGGGCGCGCAGGGGTGCGGCGGGTGCAGCCAAACGTACGGGGGACGGCGCCACGGTGGGTGGAGGGGCGCGCACGGGCACGGGCACGGGCGTTGGCATGTACACAAGCTCGCCCGGGTCCGCGAAGACCTCACTGACGCCCGCGGCTTCCAGATCTGCGATAGTGCTCGGCAACCAGCCCGTCAATGCTATGGGGATGGTCGCTGGTGCGGGCGCAGGGATGGGAGCTGAGACGGGAGCGGGGGCAGCAACCGCCGTCGCCAGCTCGTTCTGGGCCATGTCCATGAGGCCCCATTCCTCCTTATTTTCTATCTCCTCCGGCTCGGAGTCGACTTCACCAAACTTGAAGACTAGCGGCAGATGATCATTCTGCGCCATGGCATCGTAGGTCTGCGGGGGGGGGGGGGGGGGAGGGGAATGGGAGGCGAACAGTAAGGCCGCCCGTATTAAAGAGAGGCTCGGGCGCCATTAATGGAGAGGAAGGCGGGCGGCCATGGAAGTCAAAGGGCTCGCTTCCCAGTGAGCCTGCGCAGCATACAGCTCGCACGCTTCCTGGTGAGCCTGCACATTGGAGGACAGCTTGCACGCCTCTCGGTTAGCCTGCGCACCGGACTGCACTCGCATGCCTCTTGTTCAGTCAAGGTCAAGCAGCTGTTCCCACGGCACCTCCTACAGCCATTAAAACCAAGACACGCGGCGTCACGTGAATGGTTAACAGAACGCACACGTTTTGAATTACACGAACATTTGAGATATTAAAGTGTTAGCTATTTTTTCAAAATGCCTTTGTTGGCTGTCATTATTCAAGTGCGCCTTCTCTCAAAATGGACACGAAAAATACCACATCATGTCGGGTGCCATTCCATGATAGCATGCCAAGTTTCATGAATTTCAGACGAGTTTTGGATTTACTAGAATTTAAAAATGAGGCATCTCAATGTTTTGCCGGCAATCAACGATGCCCTGGTGTTTGAAATTCATTCCCATTTCTTGCATGGGACCTATGCATGCACCCAAGGACACCGATTTGATTTTTCAACCAATTTATATGCACTGGAGCATGTGCATGTAGTTCAAATTTGAATTATGCACATAAGTGCATTGAAAACTCAGTTAATGCATAAAAATGTCCAAATGAACCCCGGAAAATCCCAAAAATCGACACAACACTCCTGTTGTTTTATTTTGACACGAGAATTTTTTTGAAAGCAATAAGAGGCAATGGGTATCGTTTCGTCCCCAAAGGTGGGACGTTCCCTACCGAAACCATCATGCTTGTTGTGAGAAGCACTGGTTTGTGAGAAGCATATACCCGAACCTGCCCCAAATGGGACAAATTTTTTAACACGACATGTTGATGCCGCTCCATGATAGCATGCCAAGTTTCATGAATTTCAGACGAGTTTTGGATTTACTAGAATTTAAAAACGAGGCATCTCAATGTTTTGCCGGCAATCAACGGTGCCCTGATGTTTGAAATTCATTCCCATTTCTTGCATGGGACCTAGAAATTCACCCAAGGACACATATTAGATTTTTCAACCAACCTTTAGTGCATTGGAGAATGTGCTTGTAGTTCAAATTTGAATTATGCACATAAATGCATTGAAAACTTAGTTAATGCATAAAAATGTCCAAACGAACCCCGAAAAATCCCAAAAAATTGACACAACACTCCTGTTGTTCTATGTTGACACGAGAATTTTTTTGAAAGCAATAAGAGGCAATGGATATCGTTTCGTCCCCAAAGGTGGGACGTTCCCTACCAAAACCATCATGCTTGTTGTGAGAAGCTCTGGTGTGTGAGAAGCATATACCCGAACCTGCCCCAAATGGGACAATTTTTTTAACATGACATGTTGATGCAGCTCCATGATAGCATGCCAAGTTTCATGAATTTCAGACGAGTTTTGGATTTAGTAGAATTTAAAAACCAGGTGTAAGTGCATCTAGTGCCACCCCTAGTTGGTTTTGGAGTATTGACGACAAACCTTGTTGAGGGACTAATGTGTTTGTGAGAATTGCAGGATAACACATGTAGTAGTCCCTCATTGATTCGGTTTACCTACCAGAGATGACCCCTAAAAATGTGTGAAGACATTGAAGACAATGGTGGTATGTGAAGATATTCACAACGAAGATTATGACTCAAGAAGACATTCATGTGAAGACTATGGAGTGCGAAGACATAGCTATTTTGTAGTTTCCTTTTCTTCTTTGTTGAGTCATAGGAACCACCGTACTGTTAAGTGGGGTCCAAGTGAACAAAGTCAGAGTGACTGAAGTGATGCTCAACCAAATCCTATGTATTCGAGCGAAGACAATGAGAGCAAATCTTATCCAGAGCTAGATGAGTCAGCTTTACTTGTAGCCCAAGTCAAGGTGCCGCATGTGTTTGAAATCTGAGCATTGGACACGTGTCAGTTCCTTAGTGACCCAGGGTCATTTCGAACAAATCAGGTCGGGCTGCCTAGTGGCTATAAATAGCCCACCCCATACACCATAAATTGGTGGCTGATCAGAGTTAGTGCACGGCTTTTGTCGTTTGAGAGCAACCCACCTCCGAAGCATTTGAGAGAGAGATCCTTGCGAGGACAAAGCCCAAAACACCCAGAGCCAAAGAGTGTTAAGCATCACTGAAGTCTTTCTATCCGCGTGACCTGAAGACTTGTTACACTTGAGGACTGTGAATCCTCCAGCCGGTTAGGCGTCGAGCATCCAAGAGTCATTGTGGATTGCCGGTGAACGAAGTCTGTGAAGGTTCAGAAGTCTACCTTGAAGACTTACCAGAGTGATTGGGCGAGGACTAAGTGTCCTTAGCTCAAGGGGAATAAGGTGAAGACGCGGTCTTCTGAGTTGAATCTCAGCCTCCCCAACCAGACGTACATTTGTCACAACAACTGGAACTGGTCCAACAAATCCCTGTCCTTGTCAGGACCCCGATTCCAAGTCACATCGATCTAGCCGGTAACACCTCATATCACTTTGCGGCCTCACGCACGGTATTCCCACGGGTGTCGCCTTACCATGGCCCGGGACCATTTGCGCCTTTGGCTCACGTATATGATAGTGTCGCTAGCATCCATATGACAGAGAACCCGGGCCGACATGACTAGTCGTTAACCCAAAGTGGCACTAACTTACAGGGACATGCATACATGAATCAACATCGAGCATGTCGGTCAGCAGCGTGCGAATTCGGGCTGTAGCACTGGGCTAACAGGACTCCGGTGAACCAGGCTGTAGCAGGCTAGGCAGGACTCCGGATGTCACCGCGTGACATTTCCCCAAGGGACAGACACAGGAACAAAGTGAATCACATGCCGGCCAGTCAAGTGTTCTGGAGCAGTAGTGCTGGGCTAGCAGGACTCCGGTGAACCGGGCTGTAGCGGACTACTATGGCTCATGGAAGCACAAGACTACAATTCCCCATAAGAAAGGCTACCAAGGATAAACAACTAGGTTGTCGGATCCCACACATACCAAGCATTTCAATCATACACACAATATGCTCGATATGTGTAAATACAACATGGCATCACAACAAAACTCTATGACTCAAAGTATTTATTCATTAGGATCCGAGGAGCGAGATATTACAAACATGGGTCTCATGACCCAACATTCAGAGCATACAAGTCAAAGCACATGCAGAAGCTTAACAATTCTGAGTACAGACATCTACAAATGAAAAAGGCTGAGAAGCCTCACAATCTACCAGATCCTGCCGAGGGCACAAGATCGCAGCTGAGGTATCAAGCTAAACGTCGAAGTCCACACGGAACTACTAGCGAGACTGACGTCTCTCTGCAAAACATAAAATAGGCAAACGTGAGTACAAATGTACGTACCCAGCAAGACTTACATCAGAACTAGCTACATATGCATCAATATCAACAAAGGGGGTGGTGGAGTTTGACTGCAGCAAGCCAGCTTTGACTCAGTGGCTATCCTAAACTATGACTGCAAGTAACTCTTTTGAGGTTGCGCACACGAGTCCTCATATTCACCACATCAATACACCACTATGGATCCGCTCCCGTCTCCCTACGAGGAGGCCATCCATAGCACTCACGCTTATCTTGCGAGTTTTAGAGTATCCACTTTCACTTGTCTATGAACTGTACAGGCAACCCAGAAGTCCTTTACCGCGGACACGACTATTTGAATAGACGATGTTAACCCTGCAGGGGTGTACTTCTTCACACACGCTCTCGCCACTTAACGCCATGTACACGTCATGTATCTCGGCAAACTTCAAGCGGAAGCCTGGCGAGGGTGTCGGCCACGGCCTACCTAAACACTCAAGTCTCTAGTCCAGGTTTATCGCCTATTCAGGTTCCATCCGCAAGGAGTCCGGCCGAAGTTTCCACATACGGCCCCGAACGATGTGAGCAGGGTTCTCGAGACACCAAACGGGCGCCCGGTACACCGTGCCACGTGCCTACCGCATCACAGCCCACCCCGCGGGTTAGCGCTGCGCACGGCCTCCAGCATACTACAAACACCAGAAACTACTTGCAACTCCTGGACAGAGGACAAGGGTGGTTAAGAAGCCGAGAGAGTCAATTAAGGATCGCAATGTGTGGTAGTAGCTGTCCATGGATCACAAACACAGAACTCAGTTCCTGAGGACGGTTTCAATGAGACAACCCACCATGTACTCCTACATGGCCTCTCACCGCTACCTTTACCAAATCGTGTTCACACACTTAGCTCTCAACAGTAAGACATGTTCACACACCTCTAATTCATCCCCGATGAATCAGACCTGACTCAACTCTAAGCAGTAGCAGGCATGACAAGCAGGTATGAATGAGTAGGCACATCAGGGGCTCAAACAACTCCTACTCATGCTAGTGGGTTTCATCTATTTACTGTGGCAATGACAGGTCATGCAGAGGAAAGGGTTCAGCTACCGCAGCATGTAACAATTGAGTCGTTGTTGTCCTAATGCAGTAAAAGAGAGCAGAAGCGAGAGAGTGGCATTTTATCGGAATGAACAAGGGGGTTTTGCTTGCCTGATGGAGTGGCAGTAGGATACTGCCCTTCAGTCGGATATTCATGGGTACCCTCGGAGGCAGAACCTACCACGAAAGACACATCGGAACACAATCAACACATGACGATATGCAACAATATGATGCATCCTATGACATGGCAATATGAATGTGTTTTGGGCTAATGCAAGCTAGAACAGATTGAAATGAGTCCATTTGAACCAAAGATTCAAATGCAAACCCATTTTATGAAGTCATAAAGGTGCATTAACTTGTTTCACTTGAACAGCAAGGTTAACGTGTTCTGACATGCATGAAACCATTACAAATGAAAATATTGGATTTTTCTGATCAAATTTCATATATAAATCTTTGCATTTGGAGTTACACATTAATTTCTATGAATTTTTGAAGTTTATAACATTTTCTAGAATTTCCTGTATTTGAATAAATCCAGTAAATGATTTATTGCGTCAGGGTGACGTCAGCAGTCAACGGGGACGGTCCAGGTCAAACCTGACCAGTGGGTCCCGCGTGTCAATGGCTAACTAAACTAACCTAGTTTAATTAGCACTAACCTAGGTTAAACTAATTAAGTTTAAACCTAAACTAGATTAATTAGCTGGACAGGGCCCGCATGTCATAGACCCAGGGGAGGTCAAATCCCCTAGTCAACCGGGGCTAAACCACCGGCGGTCAAAGCGGTCAACCCGCCGGCATTTAGCCGACGGCGACCAACCAGAGCGGCGGCGGCTCGCCGGAGTGGCGCTAGGGGCAGCAGTTGGGCGCGCTGAGGGCACTAGCAGGGAGGCCGTGCTCCCGCGCATCCAGAAGAGGCAGCAGCAGGTCGTGGGGGAGCCTAGAGTCGACGACTGCGAGCACTTGGGCGGCGGCCGGAGCTCGGCTGTGCACGGGGGCGCGGCTGTAGTGGGCAAACACGCGAACTAAAGCGCGGGCAAGGCACTACGCAGTGCGGCGGGCGTGTTTGGCAAATTGGCGCGACCAAATGGTCGCCGGTGCAACGCCGGTGACGAGCTCTTGCGGCAGAGCATCTCGGCTCCGGTGGAGGAGGCGGTTAGGGGCGCAAACAAAGCAAAGAAGAGGGGGAGGCGGCGTAGAAGCTCACGGCGGTTGCGACGACCGTCGAAGCAGTCTCGGGGGAGGTCAGAGCTGAGCAGGGCGGCGAGGTCGATCTCGGCGGACCGAGGTTGAAGAAGACGGCGTGGTCGGCGTTTGAGGGCGTCCGGCAGGGCGTGGCTCGGTGAGGGGGTCGAGTACGACGCCGCGGAGCTCGTGGACCAGTCGGGGAAGCAAGGGAGGGCCGGCGGTCGCGGCAACGACGAGCAGCGGTGATGGCTGCGCTCGGGCATGAGAGGGAGAGAGAGCAGAGGAGGGAGAGAAGCTCGGGGAGAGAGTGAGAGGGGTCCAGGGGGGTGCGTGGCTGCACCAGGGAGGGCCAGGGCGAAGCGGCAAGCAGGAGGTGGCCGGGGCCGCGTGCGCGCGTGCGGGGCACACGCCCTCCTGCCTACTGGCAGGAGGTGGAAGACGACAGGGAGGAGCCCCTGGTGGGCTGGGCCGGCCAGCTGCAGTACTGGGCCGGTTGGTGGGCGCCAGGTAAGTTTGGCCAGGTAAGTCCTTTCCCTTCTATTTCTGTTTTGTTTTATTTCTACAAGTTTGTGGCATTTCAAAAAATACGTAGGCACTTTCAAAAATCACCAAACTGCTTATGCCCACTGTTTAGGATATAAACAACATGGAACATTTCAATTTAGGATTATTTGGACATTTAAAATAATTAGTAGCATTTAAATGCCCAAATGCAAATAGCATAAGATTTAATCCAGTGACCATAAGATGACCTAGAAAATTGTGAACCAATTTTGTCAGAGGTTCGAACCCAGGACAAAAATGATGAACATTTTAGAAGGGCATTTCAGGTTCATTGAAAAAGATTTTAGTAAACCCTAGTTGTTTTCAGGGGGTGTTGGGGGTTCTGTCATCCCCATTTCAACTTTCTGTGAAAAGTAAACATGATGCAACACCAGATGCTAGCACTAGGCATTACTAGAACTAGGGATATGACAACTCACCCCCACTAAACAAGAGTCTCGTCCCGAGATTCAAGAGGTGAGGTAAGAAGACAGAGGGGATACAAGCTAACATGATCTTCATGATCCATTGCTTCAGATCGATCTTGGCGTCCTTCCTTTCGAGATCTTCATCCAACACGATGACGATGGACAGCAACTCTATAGGAATCGATCTTCTCGAAGATCGGGCAACTCAAGATCAACTCTTGGGGTGAGATGTAAAACATATCCTGAGCTGAGACACGAAATATACATTCAGGGGGATGTGGTGTAACAGATGACGAAGGTCCACCAGGTAGGCAACAAATCGACGCTCGATCATGACGTAGCGAGGAGTTAACTGCCATGATTCCACAACGGGGTACCTTGGGATAGGTGACTCGTAGAATTATCCCCTCAAGTGGGAAAAGAATTACTTTCGATGCACGAATCATTGAAACTCTCTATACCAGCCTAAGACAAATCACAATCGATCGGTTGAAAGAGTTCGAAGGGATGGCATACTCATACTAGAATGGATGATGTGGACTACCTTGTTGAAGACAACGCAATGGATGATTTTCGCTTATCACCGGAAATGGATGGGACCCATGGTAAGTCCACGTTGAAGATGATCCTGGACAACAACTGCAGAGAAGGACAACCCATGGAAATTGGCACGACGGGGTGCAAGCTGGGAACAAAATGCAAATGTTGGGGATTTTCCAACCATCATATCTGCCTGAGATTCAGATCTGGTTGGTAATAGGATACGTCAGACTCGGCATGTCTAAAAAGAAAGTTTGCAACACAAACCAACGAGATGACGTTGCGAGATTCTCGGGAAATGAACTACGATAGCAAGCTCCAAAACATGAGCTGGTTCTGCTACAAACCTGTGAACACGCTGTCCAAAACAAGCATGACCACGTAGTAGTCTTATAATAAAACACTACCGAGTTCAGGTGGGGAACCATCATCGAGGATATCGAAGTCCTTGTATATGCCCCGAGTCTTAAGAAGGAGCTTCTTTTCCTTGAACAAATCAATCAGTGGCTTGGTGTGCTAGGGAATACATATGGAGTGGAGGTAATTAATCTACCAAACCATAGAATACATTCGCACATGCATAACTGACTTGGGATGGTACTAGAGGAAACAAAAACAATCTTTCTCGAACTCACGGCGGCAACTTGCACCAAATGCACATGAATTCGAGGAAGTCACTTCTTCCATCCAAGCATAAGCTTCATGAACGGAACACGAAGACATTGCTTACAAAGTTTCCAACACTAGGTTGATGTTCAACGTGAATCATGGGGGAGACAAAAATGCTGCTGATGGGCTCAACAGCAACTCATCGGAATTTCCATATCACTGGACTTCCACCATCATGTGAACACGGTGATAGTATTGGTCAGACCAAAAGATGTAATGGTGTATGCTCGAGGGATCAACCACGAGTAAGAAAACATTACGAACATCGTTGGTTCTGATTTGACTTGACGATAGCCCACACTCAAATCAAAAATTGGATAAGATAATAGCACTGACAACTGATCACGAGGATCAATCAGTGAAGATATCATCTTTCTTCAATACACACACACACAAAGATATCCCTTCAGAAAGAACCAAATTCGGCAAAGCTTTTTATCTTCCAACTCTCCAAGTTGTTGTTTAGCTTAACCAACTAGGTCAGCGGTATCCAACACAGATTTTTGGAGAAGGGGTGGTTTAGAGGAAAACCAACTTGATCATGAACTCAACATAGCCGTCAGGTGACAACCTGTTAACACTTCCGAGAAGATATTCGGAAAATCACGAACCACCGATATGTTACTAAGCTCGAGAACAATCTTGCTTTTCAAGGCAAGACGATGTGATCAAAAGAGCAAAGGTTTGACAAAATCCTAACTCATCGATCGAATAGTGCACCAACCAAAATGGACTAGGTAGCACAATCAGTCCTAGGATGGTGATTCAATAACCAACACGCTAAGGATGAGAATATTGTCCAATAACTACCAAGCAACGAACTTGCTAGGAGTAGTGATTTCACGCATCACAGTTCAATTGTTGGCATTCTGGTTACAATAACACGGAACCGAGGAATGAAGCAATGATGGCGAGAAGTATCACTGCGTCAAGAATTCAAAAGATATGGTGCAATTCTCATGACAATCTTGACATAAAGGGGGTAATACTCCAGGGTAGAACAGAGCAAAAGCTGGATTGACATTTGATCTGCAGAACACAACTACTTTGACCCATTCCTGGATATGGATGAGGTACTGGAGTTTGTTTCTCCTAGTCATTCTGAAATAGAATGGCTTAACGGACCACAAGAATAATAAGCATCGATAACACAGATGCACAATTACTCCTGACTATCAATTGATAGACGATGGTCGGAATACAAATGAAGAGGGACAACTCAAGAGGACATATATCTTTCTAAGTTGTGGATGCATAGATTAATATGTCGAACCAAGTTCAACAGGTTTCTTCCAAATAACCCATGCAGAAAGGTAGAACTGGCAGAATCACAATTATGAATGGAGAACTCCTCAAGAGTACTCTGAATGTGATATTTTGGTTCAAAGGACTTCTGCCTTAATGGTTCATGGAATTTGGGAGAAGGAAATACCATGGACCTCGAGGACTGTCGCAAGGTTACTAATATCCTAAAGGAACGAGCAACACTATCTACACGAATTAAGTAGAGTGAGTCTTGGGTTCAAGAACCCAGAAATAGAATGCCTACTAACTAAATGGCATCACGGGATGCTTTCGAGAATAATGGCCAGAATCATCACACTGGGAATACAAAGTATTGCTAGATTACTAGGTGACTCCCTAAGACACCTAGGGTCATAATAATAGCTCCAACATATATGTCGAGGCAATAGAGTACCTCAACTCACCGATTAGTGTGGTTGAACTGGCCCAAAGGGACATCGGGAACGGAAAGAAGGGATTTACAAATGCATCAGACTATTTAGAAACCTGGGATGACTCGGGCAGCATAACGGCTGTAAATGCTCGAGAAGATTTGAGACATCCAGCAAAATGGTGGCATAATCACTCAGAAGCACAATATCAAGGTTCCGAGACCAACTATGAACACACGGAAGTAGTAGAAACTGAACTGAGGCTTAAATCCATCAATCCTACAAGTCTACGGATTAGTAACACGTGATCCTGATAGAAAGATGAGAAGCCTAGTTCTTAATCCCCGTAGAAGAGAAGAGGGTGACTCAGATTAGAAGGGCATAAGGTAAAAGAGTAAAAAGAGCCTTACGTTCCCTTCCACAATCAATTCCCTTATATAACTAAAGCATTTCCAGACTCAACTTCGACCAGTTTGGCTTGGTAATCCTACAGGCCGTCAGGCTCTGATACCAAAGCTGTCAGGACCCCGATTCCAAGTCACATCGATCTAGCCGGTAACACCTCATATCACTTTGCGGCCTCACTCATGGTATTACCATGGGTGTCGCCTTACCATGGCCCGGGACCGTTTGCGCCTTTTGGCTCACGTATATGATAGTGTCGCTAGCATCCATATGACAGAGAACCCGAGCCGACATGACTAGTCGTGAACCCAAAGTGGCACTAACTTACGGGGACAGGCATACATGAATCAACATCGAGCATGTCGGTCAGCACCGTGCGAATACAGGCTGTAGCACTGGGCTAACAGGACTCCGCTGAACCGGGCTGTAGCAGGCTAGGCAGGACTCCGGATGTCACCGCGTGACATTTCCCCGAAGGGATAGACACAGGAACGAAGTGAATCACATGCCGGCCAGTCAAGTGTTGCGGAGCAGTAGTGCTGGGCTAGTAGGACTCCGGTGAACCGGGCTGTAGCGGACTACTATGGCTCATGGAAGCACAAGACTACATTTCCCCATAAGAGAGGCTACCAAGGATAAACAACTAGGTTGTCAGATCCCACACATACCAAGCATTTCAATCATACACACAATATGCTCGATATGTGTAAATACAACATGGCATCACAACAAAACTCTACGACTCAAAGTATTTATTCATTAGGCTCCGAGGAGCGAGATATTACAAACATGGGTCTCATGACCCCACATTCAGAGCATACAAGTCAAAGCACATGCGGAAGCTTAACATGTCTGAGTACAGACATCTACAAATGAAAAAGGCTGAGAAGCCTCACTATCTACCAGATCCTGCCGAGGGCACAAGATCGTAGCTGAGGTATCAACCTAAACGTCGAAGTCCACACGGAACTACTAGCGAGATTGACGTCTCTCTACAAAACATGTCGTGGAATTGTCACGGCAGATGTCCTTAGTGTGAGGACTTAGTCGTGAGGCCAGCGCATCTATGTAGTAGCTTGAGAGGGGTTGGTTGGGATGAGAGACGCAGGGCGGATCAACGCACAAGACAAGGGTTTAGACAGCTTCGGCCCCCGGGAAACATCATCCGGTAACAACCCTACATGCTGTTTGAGGCTAGGTCTCATTATGATCATGAGAGAGTCGTCGGCTCGGCCGGCTCTTTGTGTCTAGCCCTAAAAATTGTTTCTTGTCCCTTGTTCCTCTTTGGGGTGCCCTACCCCTCCTTATATAAGTTGGAGAGGCGGCTTTACATGTAGAGTCCTAGTAGGATCAGAACTAACTTATTCTCTATTACAAGTCGGATACAAGTACGGATCTTGCTTCCTCGTAAAGGAAATATTCCTCATGCCTTCCGTCTTAAGCCGGCCCATAATAACACGTCCTGGCCTACTGGGCCTTGGGCCCTTGTCATCCGTCTGACCCGCCATCGGGGCCATCATTAAGTCGCCAGGCTCATGAGTTGCCAATCTTCCGGCGGGTTACGATGAGGCGTCAAGTCCGGCCGGGTCATACTCCCGGCCGGGTCATACCGCGGGGTATATCCCTGACAAAACATAAAATAGGCAAACATGAGTACAAATGTACCCAGCAAGACTTACATCAGAACTAGCTACATATGCATCAGTATCAACAAAGGGGGTGGTGGAGTTTGACTGCAGCAAGCCAGCTTTGACTCAGTGGCTATCCTAAACTATGACTGCAAGTAACTCTTTTGAGGTGGCGCACACGAGTCCACATATTCACCATATCAATACACCACTATGGATCCGCTCCCGTCTCCCTACGAGGAGGCCATCCATTGCACCCACGCTTATCTTGCGAGTTTTAGAGTATCCACTTTCACTTGTCTATGAACTGTACAGGCAACCCAGAAGTCCTTTACCGCGGACACGGCTATTCGAATAGATGATGTTAACCCTGCAGGGGTGTACTTCTTCACACACGCTCTCGCCACTTACCGCCATGTACACATCATGTATCTCGGCAACCTTCAAGCGGAAGCCTGGCGAGGGTGTCAGCCACGGCCTACCTAAACACTCAAGTGTCTAGTCCAGGTTTATCGCCTATTCAGGTTCCATCCGCAGGGAGTCCGGCCGAAGTTTCCGCATACGGCCCCAAACGATGTGAGCAGGGTTCCCGAGACACCAAACAGGCGCCCGGTACACCGTGCCACGTGCCTACCGCATCATAGCCCACCCCGCGGGTCAGCGCTGCGCACGGCCTCCAGCATACTACAAACACCAGAAACTACTTGCAACTCCTGGACAGAGGACAAGGGTGGTTAAGAAGCCGAGAGAGTCAATTAAGGATCCCAATGTGTGGTAGTAGCTGTTCATGGATCACAAACACAGAACTCAGTTCCTGAGGACGGTTTCAATGAGACAACCCACCATGTATGCAACGCCCCGGATTCGATGCGCCAGGTGTCTTCCAGTTATTCGCTGTCATTGCCATGACATTTTCTTGCGTGTTGCATTTTGACATGTCATCATCTGCATTTCATCTGCATGTTTTTCAAAACTTGCATCCGTCCGAGTCCTCCCGGTTCTCTCCGTTGTCCGTTCGGAGCCCAGGCACACTCACACGCACCCGTCGCCCCTCTCGGACCTTGTTTCGTGAGCGGGAGAAAAACGTTCTCGGAATGGGCCGTGATTTGCCGAGTGGCCTTGGTATAGCACCGACAGACCGCCCGTCAAATTTCGTTCTATTTGGAGGTCGTTTGATGCCCCAACGGTTAACCGCGTACCCCGAAAGCCCCTTTTGGCTTGCAGCCCAACACCCCTCCAAATCAGCCCACTAACCCAGCAAAACCCCCTCCATACTCTCCGCCGTTCGATCACGATCGTGTGGGCGAAAACCGCACCTCATTTGGACACTCCTAACTCCCTCTACCTATAAATATGTGCCCCTCCCTGAAATTTCGCGCAGATCAAACCCTAGTCTACTTCCTCTCCGCCCGCCAGACAAAAACCCCACCGACGGACATGTCCGCCGCCGCCGTCCGCCCTCTCCCACGCCGCCACGTGTCCATCCCGGCCGTCCCCGCCGCCGAGGCCCGGAGAGCCCGGATCGGGCCCTCCCGGCCCATCTCCCCGCGCCGCCGCTCGGATCTGCCCCGAGCCGCGCGCCGCCCCACCGCCGCCGGCGCGCTCTGCCCGCCAGACCCCGCCGCCCGCGCCGGCGCGCCTCGCCGCCCCGTCGCCGCACCTGATCGCCGCCGCCACCATCCGCCTCGGGCGCCGCGCGCCTCCGTTGCCAGCCGGCGCCGCCCGCAGCCGGCCCCGCCCCGGCGCCCCTCCGCCGCCTCCGCCGCTCGCCGAATGCCGCCGCCCTCGCCGGATTCCTCGCCGGCCGGATCTGGTCAGGTGGACCAGATCCACCAGTTCGGCGAACCGAACGCCGGCCCCTTCCCCGGTTCCCTCCATCCCGGGTCCTCCCCGTCCACGTTTTCGCGAGGTGAAAATCTGCTAAGTCCCCAGGAGTACATAATATATGTGCATCTTCATGACGTCATATCTCTTTGCATACTACTCAGTTTTGCGTGCATAATATATCAAAATGTTCACCATGAGATGCTCTTAATTTTGTTCCATTGGGACATATTTGTTTGAGCTCATCTTGGTTCCCTAATCATTGTTACAATAGTGCTATATGATGTTATCTGCTGCCTGTTATCAGAACTTGGTGTTTTGTCATTTTTGTTGCATTTGATGTGTGCATCTTATGGGCATGAGCTCTACATATGTTTTGATATATGCCATGCCATCTTTACATGGGTGCTTGCCATGTATTTTTGTGATCTATGCGATGACTAGCACAAGCATGCAAAGTAGCCTCCGTGATGTTGCTGTTTTCTGTGACTTAGTGATTTTTGCCAAGCCTGAGCCTGTTATATTATGTTGCCGTGTAAACTTGCTGTTACCATGAGTTCTATACATAATCTGGAGATGTTCACTAAGGATGTTTTAGTAAAAATGTTATGCTCTATCCATCCATGTCCTTTTTTGAATTTATAGCCTACTGTAACTTGTTGTAATCTTGCTCCAAAGTTGCTAAATAGTGTTGCTGTCAGCCTGTTAACATTATGTTCAGTTTTGCCATGGGTTTTGCTAGTGATCCATGTACCCTATGGACTTGATCTTGCCGTGATTAGCTTCATATTTATGCCATGTTGCTGTTGGTTGACTTGTCATTCCATGTAATGCTCTGTGGTGAGTGGTTCAAGCTCACCAACATGCCTACTTATCGTTGTTTCTGCCATGCTCTGTTTTTCTTCTAAGTCTGAAACTGTTAACAACACTTGCTATGTTTACATGGGTGCCATCATATCTTCTGTGCCTTTTTGGCTCATGGTCTGTAAGGGACTTTTGTTATATGCTTTGAGTGGAATCATTCCATGTCTTCATTTGCCATGATATGTTCTTGTAGCATGTGGTTTGCGTGCTCTAAACATTGCAACCTGATGTTATTTCTGCCATGTCCAGTAATTCTGCCAAGTCTGTGAATCGGTTATTATTTGCAATATTTCCATGTCCTTTTGAGCATGATCTGGTGGTTTATAGAGATAGCTCAGTGTACATGTTTTGTAACGCTTTACCGGTATATCATGTCCATGCCTTTTGCTATCCTGTTAGGGTGCTGTAGCATGTTGTTTTGATGCTTGCAAGATGCCTAGTTGCTGTTTAGGACAGATTGTTGCTATATCTTGTTTGGAGTGTATGTGTTGCACCGTTGCTCCGTTTTGAGCATGCTCTATATGAAAATTTCTTAGTTTTGCATGTAGTTTCATATTATCATGTTGCATCCTTGTTTTGAGGTGTTTGCTTGATGTTTGAATGCATTTTACATCAATGCCATGTTTAACTTGTTTTGCTCATATCTTCTAGGCCGTAGCTCCGAATCTAATGAACTTTATATGTAACTTGACTAGAATTTCATGTAGATCATCTTGGTGCATCTTAACTTGCTGTTTAACAACTTGAACATAAGGTATATTCAGATCTGGACCAATTTCGAAATTTGCGTATGAGGACTTACCGGATTTGTTATATGTTGTTTCCGACCTCATTTAAACTTGCTTTGATGTGTTGCTCTTGTATGCATCATCTCTTGCCATGAGTAGCTTCATCTAGCCTTGTCATGCATCATGTTTGGTTATGCATCATGTCATGTTCATGTGTGGTGTGTTTACCATGTTGTGTGCTTCTTCTCAATAGTTCCCGTTTCGTTGCAATCGTGAGGATTCGTTCGACTACGCTTGGTTCGTCTTCGTGGCTTCATCTTCTTCATGGACTCATTCTTCTTCCTAGTGGGATTTCAGGCAAGATGACCGTCACCTTGGATCTCATTACTATCATTGCTATGCTAGTTGCCTCGTTCTACCGCTATGCCGCGTTACCTACCACTTGCTTATCAAGCCTCCCAAATTTCCATGAACCTCTAACCTTTTCACCCTTCCTAGCAAACCGTTGCTTGGCTATGTTACCGCTTTGCTCAGCCCCTCTTATAGCATTGCTAGTTGCAGGTGAAGATGAAGTTTGTTCCATGTTGGAACATGGATATCATGAACTTTGTTGGGATATCACAATATCTCTTATTTAATTAATGCATCTATATACTTGGTAAAGGGTGGAAGGCTCGGCCTTATGCCTGGTGTTTTGTTCCACTCTTGCCGCCCTAGTTT
This sequence comes from Aegilops tauschii subsp. strangulata, assembly GCF_002575655.3. Taxonomy (NCBI): domain Eukaryota; kingdom Viridiplantae; phylum Streptophyta; class Magnoliopsida; order Poales; family Poaceae; genus Aegilops; species Aegilops tauschii. The sequence goes on along the minus strand of NC_053036.3, from coordinate 629,223,987 downwards.
CCGTCATATCGGTTTTATGTTCCCGGATTTCGCGTTCCTTAGATGGTTGGGTGATTTATGGGACCCCCTTGACAGTTCGCTTTGAATAAAACTCCTCCAGCAAGGCCCAACCTTGGTTTTACATTTGCATCACCTAGCCTTTTTCCCTTGGGAGTCGCGCATCCCGAGGGTCATCTTATTTTAACCCCCCGGGCCAGTGCTTGTCTAAGCGTTGGTCCAAACTAGAGCACCGTGCAGGACCATCCCTTGGCAACTTGGGTTACGTCGGTACCTGTACGCTTCGCTTATCCGGTGTGTCCTGAGAACGAGATACGTGCGACTCCTATCGGGATTGTCGACACATCGGGCGGCTTTGCTGGTCTTGTTTTACCATTGTCGAAATGTCTTGTAACCGGGATTCCGAGTCTGATCGGGTCTTCCCGGGAGAAGGAATATCCTTCGTTGACCGTGAGAGCTTATAGTGGGCTAAGTTGGGACACCCCTGCAGGGTATTATCTTTCGAAAGCCGTGCCCGCGGTTATGTGGCAGATGGGAATTTGTTAATGTCCGGTTGTAGAGAACTTGACACTTGACTTAATTAAAATGCATCAACCGCGTGTGTAGCCGTGATGGTCTCTTTTCGGAGGAGTCCGGGAAGTGAACACGGCTTCTGGGTTATGTTTGACGTAAGTAGGAGTTCAGGATCACTTCTTGATCATTACTAGTTGACGACCGTTCCTTTGCTTCTATTCCCGCTCTTATTTGCGTAAGTTAGCCACCATATATTGCTTAGTCGCTGCTGCAACCTCACCACTTTACCCCTTCCTTACCCATTAAGCTTTGCTAGTCTTGATACCCATGGTAATGGGATTGCTGAGTCTTCATGGCTCACAGATTACTACAACAACAGTTGCAGGTACAGGTTTTGCGATGATCATGACGCGAGAGCAATGTTACTTGTTTTGGAGTTCTTCTTCTGCTTCTTCTTCGATCAGGGGATAGATTCCAGGTGGGCAGCCTGGGCTAGTAGGGTGGATGTCGTTTGAACTTTTGTTTGTGTTTCATCCGTAGCCGGATGTTGATCTTATGTATGATGTACTGATGTATTCATGCGGCATTGTATGCCTCTTGTATGTATCCCCATCTATTATGTAATGTTGATGTAATGATATCCACCTTGCAAAAGCGTTCCAATATGCGGGTCTATCCTTGGTGGGACCTTCGAGTTCCTCTCGGATAGGGTCGCATATTGGGCGTGACAATGTACTCCTACATGGCTTCTCACCGCTACCTTTACCAAATCGTGTTCACACACTTAGCTCTCAACACTAAGACATGTTCACACACCTCCAATTCATCCCCGATGAATCAGACCTGACTCAACTCTAAGCAGTAGCAGGCATGACAAACAAGTATGAATGAGTAGGCACATCAGGGGCTCAAACAACTCCTACTCATGCTAGTGGGTTTCATCTATTTACTGTGGCAATGATAGGTCATGCAGAGGAAAGGGTTCAGCTACCGCATCATGTAACAATTGAGTCGTTGTTGTCCTAATGCAGTAAAAGAGAGCAGAAGCGAGAGAGTGGGATTGTATCAGAATGAACAAGGGGGTTTTGCTTGCCTGATGGAGTGGTAGTAGGATACTGCCCTTCAGTCGGATATTCGTGGGTATCCTCGGAGGCAGAACCTACCACGAAAGACATATCGGAACACAATCAACACATGACGATATGCAACAATATGATGCATGCTATGACATGGCAATATGAATGTGTTTTGGGCTAATGCAAGCTAGAACAGATTGAAATGAGTCCATTTGAACCAAAGATTCAAATGCAAACCCATTTTATGAAGTCATAAAGGTGCATTAACTTGTTTCACTTGAACAGCAAGGTTAACGTGTTCTGCATGCATGAAACCATTACAGATGGAAAGATTGGATTTTTCTGATCAAATTTCATATATAAATCTTTGCATTTGGAGTTACACATTAATTTCTATGAATTTTTGAAGTTTATAACATTTTCTGGAATTTCCTGTATAAGAATAAATCCAGTAAATGATTTATTGCATCAGCATTGCGTCAGGGTGACGTCAGCAGTCAACAGGAACGGTCCAGGTCAAACCTGACCAGTGGGTCCCGCGTGTCAGTGGCTAACTAAACTAACCTAGTTTAATTAGCACTAACCTAGGTTAAACTAATTAAGTTTAAACCTAACTAGATTAATTAGTCGGGTAGGGCCCGCATGTCATAGACCCAGGGGAGGTCAAATCCCCTGGTCAACCGGGGCTAAACCACCGGCGGTCAAAGCGGTCAACCCGCCGGCATTTAGCCGACGGCGATCAACCAGAGCGGCGGCGGCTCGCCGGAGTGGCGCTAGGGGCAGCAGTTGGGCGCGCTGAGGGCACTAGCAGGGAGCCCGTGCTCCCGTGCATCCAGAAGAGGCAGCAGCAGGTCGTGGGGAGCCTGGAGTCGACGACGGCGAGCACTTGGGCGGCGGCCGGAGCTCGGTTGTGCACGGGGGCGCGGCTGCAGCGGGCAAACGCGTGAACTAAAGCACGGGCAAGGCACTACGCGGGTGCGGCGGGCGTGTTTGGCACATTGGTGCGACCAAATGGTCGCCGGTGCAACGCTGGCGATGAGCTCTTGCGGCGGAGCATCTCGGCTCCGGTGGAGGAGGCGGTTAGGGGGCGCAAACAAAGTAAAGAAGAGGGGGAGGCGGCATAGCCGCGGTTGCGAGGGCCGTAGAAGCAATCTCGGGGGAGGTCGGAGCTGAGCAGGGCGGCGAGGTAGATCTCGGCGGACCGAGGTTGAAGAAGACGGCGTGGTCGGCGTTCAAGGGCGTCCGGCGGGGCGTGGCTCGGTGAGGGGGGTCGAGGACGACGTCGCGGAGCTCGTGGACCAGTCGGGGAAGCGAGGGTGGGCCGGTGGTCACGGAAACGACGAGCGGCGGCGACGGCTGCACTCGGGCATGAGAGGGAGAGAGAGCAGAGGAGGGAGAGAAGCTCGGGGAGAGAGAGAGAGGGGTCCAGGGGGTGCGTGGCTGCACCAGGGAGGGCCAGGGCGAAGCGGCAAGCAGGAGGTGGCCGGGGCCGCTTGCACGCGTGCGGGGCACACGCCCTCCTGCCTACTGGCAGGAGGTGGAAGACGACAGGGAGGAGCCCCTGGTGGGCTGGGCCGGCCAGCTGCAGTACTGGGCCGGTTGGTGGGCGCCAGGTAAGTTTGGCCAGGTAAGTCCTTTCCCTTTTATTTCCGTTTTGTTTTATTTCTACAAGTTTGTGGCATTTCTAAAAATACCTAGGCACTTTCAAAAATCACCAAACTGCTTATGCCCACTGTTTAGGATATAAACAACATGGAACATTTCAATTTAGGATTATTTGGACATTTAAAATAATTAGTAGCATTTAAATGCCCAAATGCAAATAGCATATGTTTTAATCCAGTGACCTTAAGATGACCTAGAAAATTGTGAACCAATTTTGTCAGAGGTTCTAACCCAGGACAAAAATAATGAACATTTTAGAAGGGCATTTCAGGTTCATTGAAAAAGATGTTAGTAAACCCTAGTTGTTTTCAGGGGGGTGTTGGGGGTTCTGTCATCCCCATTTCAACTTTCTGTGAAAATTAAACATGATGCAACACCAGATGCTAGCACTAGGCATTAGTAGAACTAGGGATATGATAGTTGTTGGGGATATAACTATTTGTGTAAGCCGCCCAGGAGGGGCCGGGTTACACGAAGAAGATTCATCATATGAAGCCCAAGATCAAACATGAAGGTGGCGGTTCAGTAAAGGGTCTAAAGCCCACAGGCGACTTAAGGCCCGTAGTGATAAACTGCCATAATGGCATGACTTGTATCATAAGGCATAATTAACTAGTCACCGTGCCGGACACTGTTATGAGCCGGCCGGGACTCTATAGGCCGTAGGGCGTCAACCCATGTATATAAGGGGACGACCCGCTGGCGGCTTAGGAAAAGAAACAACTCCTCGAGAGCCGGGCATAGCGTATCTCGCTCCCTAGTCATCGAAACCCTAGCAATATCATCCCAACTAGACGTAGGCCTTACCTTCACCGTAAGGGGCCGAACTAGTATAAACTCTCTCGTGTCCCTTGTTCCGATTAACCCCTTTAAGCTTCCTAGTTGCGATGGCTCCACAACTAAGTCCTTGCAAGAGGACATCTGCCGTGACAATTCCACGACAGTTGGCGCCCAACGTGGGGCCAGCGCACGGTGGATTTGAGTTCTTGAAGGGCAGCTTCGAAGGGCTCAAGGGATACGCTGTAGGCCGGATGACCAAGAGTCGTCGCGGCAAGCTCAACATCGACGACGCAGGCTGGGGCCCCGATGCCGGCTCAATTGAGTACGGGTACCGGGTACCCTTCGGTGGAATCCACGTCTTCATCGGCAAGATCGGCGAGCCGGGCCCTGAGCCAGACATCTGCACCGACCTCATCGAAACGGCTCAGCGTGCGAGACCCGCCCAGGCTCCGCCGGCTGTGAAGCGTGCCTTCGTGGGATGCATCCACGGAGGACTCTCTAGAGGGTCCACCTCTGATGGTGAGGCGGCCATCTGCTCTGACGACAAGTCGTCCACAGGTGAGACGGATTCGTTATACTAGCTGCAGGATGGCGGGCTTGCCGGCTGTTCCGATGGTAGCAGTGTTCCAGATTGTCTTGAGCCGCCGAGCTGGGTCGGGATCTTCATGGCCGGCACCCAACCCGTCCAAGACTCTACAATTGCGGCAGGCATAACTTCCAGGTCAGCGGCAGCCGGGGCAGGAGGCCCTGTGCGTTCGCCGGCTCAGGTGTTAATGGATCTCACCGACAAGCTGACCACCCTGTTAACCGCCGTGGTCAACCCGGCGGATCAAGCTGATCATGACGCGGAAGTGGCACAGTTAAAGTTGGATATGGCGCAAGCTAAGGAAGACCTGGCGGCAGAAGATGTCAGGATAACAACAGAGCGGGTGGCTCTGGATGCTCAGGCTCAGCAGATCCAGGCGCACGCTTTCCGGCTTACGCAAGACCAGAACGCAGCTAATGAGGTCATGAGGAGGAGGCATCAAAAGACCCAGTCTCAACTTCCCCCGGTTTATGACCCTCGGAACCTTTTTAACACGCCAGGAGCAGGACCTAGTAACCCGCCGTGGCTCATCCCGCAGACAGGCAACCCACCATGGCTCCCTCCACACACAGGGCCAGACCATGTTGTGACACCCGGGGACGGGGCACCGTTTCAGTCACCGGTGATGGGACCTCCTCGTGTAAACATGTCGCCGCCTCAGTACGTGCCAACCCCTCCGGGTCATTACTCCAACCCGTTGGAAAACATGAGAGCGGCGGCCACCCGATTGGCGGCTCTCCCAATTGAGGGCGACTCTTCGGCTGCAGTTGAAACCCGCCGAGTCAGGGAACTTCTTCAAATGGCTTTAGTACAGCAGGAGGCGTACTCATACAGCCGAGACATGATTCACTCGACCCCTCGTCCAAGCCGGAGCCCGAATTACAACAGGCACATGGATTCAGCGGCCGGATCAAGCAATGTCAGACGCCGAGACCCGCCAGGTGGCGGTAACCCGCCACGTCATGGGGCCGCTAACTTGGTAGAGCAAGAGAGACTACGGCAAGAGGCGGAACGAGCAGCTGAGCAAGCGGCTCGGGTGACGGCTTATCAGCCATATCCGGTTTACCAGGCAACTTCTGCTGAGGCAGGTATAGCCACCCGGACCGTAGGAGTCCCATGTCTAGTACCGGCTCTACGTAACGAGCGGTTGCCCAAAGATTTTAAAGGACCAAGGAAGGTGCCGAATTATACAGCCGACTTACAGCCTGGGGCGTGGATTGAGAGTTATGAGATGGCTATGGAGCTGTTGGAGGTTTCCGACGCAGCAATGGCTAAGTACTTCACCATGATGTTGGATGGAACCGCCCGCACCTGGTTGAAAGGCCTGCCACCTAATTCAATCAGTTCATGGGCAGAGTTAAAGGCCCGGTTCATCAAGAACTTCAAGGACACGTGCAAGCAGCCCATGTCGATCGTGGACTTAATGAATTGTCGACAAGAAGAGGGTGAGTCTACAACCCATTGGGTACGCCGGGTTAAGGACATAATACATTCATCTGATAAGATGGATGCCGGCTCTGCAATCTTAATGTTGGAGAAGAATTGCCGTTTCTTACCTTTGAAACAAAAACTGGGGCAGCTCAAACGTGATTGCAATGACATGGGCACGCTGATGGCGGCTCTGGTCAAGTATGCTGATTCTGATAGTACCAAGGATCCCGAGTCTGATGAAGAGAAGACAGGGAAGGGAAAGAAGAACGGCAATGGAAAGCGTCAACAACATAACCCGATGAATCAAGGAGGCAATAAGCGTAAGGCCGAGGGTAACCCGGAGTTTGTGGCCAGCGCCAATGCACAGGGTAACAATCAGAGACGCAAGGGAAAACCGCCCCCTCGATCTGGCGGGTCAGGCCCGTCTCTTGAGCAGTTGCTCAATGAGCCCTGCCCAAGACATGGCACCCGGGAGAGGCCAGCCACTCATTTATGGAAGGATTGCGCGATCATGAAGGCTTTCAAGAATTCCAACATGTTCAATAGTAATCACGGGTCAGGTGGCGGCTCAGGCGCCGGCGGCTTTCACGGCCCGGGAGGTGGTTCAAATTCCGGCTTTCAGGGGAATCAAGGCGGCTATAATCAGCAGCAATCTGGTCAAGGAGGACAACAGCAGCAGTCGGGTTATCAAAGTAACCCAAAGCAACTGAATAGTGGACAGTATCATGTGTTCACCACTAGCTTATGAAAACGTGACCAGAAGCTTCACAAGAGGGCGGTGAATTCTGTTGAACCGGCAGTCCCCCGTTATTTGAGATGGTCAGAACAGCCAATTGTTTGGAGTAGGGAGGATCACCCTCCCCGGGTTGACAATCCGGGTCAGTCAGCTTTGGTGGTGGCACCTCAGGTTGGTGGGTATAAATTTACAGAAGTGCTCATGGACGGAGGCAGCAGCATCAACATCCTCTATTACGAGACCTTTCGACGCATGGGTTTAACTGACAAAAATTTAAAGGCGTCCAGCACCATTTTCCATGGAGTGGTGCCTGGCAAGTCGGCGTACCCGGTCGGTAAGATTGAGTTGGAGGTGGCCTTTGGAGATGACTACGATTCTAGGTCCAAGAAACTAACCTTTGAGGTGGTCAAAATTAAAAGTCCATATCATGCTCTGTTTGGGCGGCCGGCTTATGCCAAGTTCATGGCTCGGCCGTGTTATGTTTATTTGCAGCTTAAGATGCCGGGTCACAAGGGCACCATCACTGTGCACGGGAGCCGAAAGACAGCCCTGGAATGTGAGGAAAGTGATGTGGCTTATGCCGAGTTTGTTTGTGCAGCAGAGGAGCTGAAGTTTTATCAAGATAATGTTGACCCGGCGGATATGACCTCTCTGAAGAAGCCAACCACAGAACATGACCTGGTGATGAAGTTTAAATCAGCTGCTGAAACCAAGCTTGTTGATTTCACTCCAGGCGATTCGTCTAAGCAGTTTAGTATCAGTGCCAATTTGGATCCTAAATAGGAAAGCGCGCTCATCGAGTTCATCCGTGAGAACCGGGACATCTTTGCATGGAAGCCTTCTGACATGCCGGGTGTACCGAGAGAACTCGCTGAGCATACCCTTAATATTGATCCAAAGTATAAGCCGGTCAGACAGTTTCTTCGACGATTCAACGAGGGGAGACGGAAAGCTATTGGTGAGGAGGTGGCCCGGCTCTTGGCGGCCGGGTTTATTGTTGAAGTTTTTCACCCTGAGTGGTTGGCAAACCCGGTGCTTGTGCTTAAGAAGAACGGCACCTGGCAGATGTGTGTGGATTACACGGACTTAAATAAAGCTTGTCTGGCTGATCCCTTTGCTCTCCCCCGTATTGATCAAATCATTGATGCTACGGCGGATTGTGAGCGTTTGAGATTTTTGGATGCTTACTCTGCATATCATCAGATCAAGATGGCAGTTAAGGACCAGGAGAAGACGGCTTTCATCACTCCGTTTGGAGCCTTCTGCTATGTATCTATGCCATTTGGGCTCAAGAGTGCCCAGGTGACTTATCAGCGGTGTGTACAGAACTGTCTCCACGATCAGATTAGACGCAATGTTCATGCTTATGTGGATGATATAGTGGTTAAATCTAGAGAGAAGGAAACCTTGATAGCTGACCTAAAGGAGACATTTGACAATCTCCGGGTTTACAAGATGATGCTTAACCCGGCCAAGTGTGTGTTTGGCGTGCCAGCAGGTAAGCTTTTGGGTTTTCTGGTTTCTAACAGAGGTATTGAAGCTAATCCGGAGAAGATCACGGCGATTACCTCTTTGGCTAAGCCGGCGTGCATCAATGATGTTCAGCGATTGGCGGGTCGTGTTGCTGCCTTAAGCCGTTTCATAAGCCGGTTAGGGGAGAAGGCCTTGCCATTGTACCAGATGATGAAGAAAACAGACACTTTTGTCTGGAGCGAAGCTGCTGATGCTGCCTTTGAAAATTTAAAGAGACAACTATCTGAGCCGCCGGTCCTTGCGGCTCCTATTGATAAAGAACCCTTGCTGTTATATGTGGCCGCTAACTCACGTGCTGTCAGTGTTGCAATCGTGGTGGAGCGCAAGGAGGCCGGCAAGGAGCATCCGGTTCAGTGGCCGGTTTACTACATCAGTGAGGTGCTCATCGAGTCTAAGCAAAGGTACCCACATTGGCAGAAGCTTGTTTATGGGGTATTCATGGCAAGCCGGAAGCTAAAGCAATACTTCCAAGGTCATCCTATCACAGTGGTAAGTTCTGCCCCCTTGGGAGACATCATCCAGAATAGGGAAGCCACAGGACGAGTCGCCAAGTGGGCCATCGAGCTTGGGCCTCATGGCTTAAGGTACATGCCGCGTACTGCTATTAAGTCTCAAGCCCTCGTGGATTTTATCAACGACTGGACAGAGTTGCAGACACCTGAGGAGAAGCCGGATAACACGTATTGGACTATCCACTTTGATGGGTCCAGACAGCTGGAAGGCTCGGGGGCTGGAGTCGTTTTAACTTCCCCTTGAGTTGACAAATTTATTTATGTGCTCCGGCTCATGTTTCCTTGTACTAACAATGCAGCTGAGTATGAAGCCTTACTCCATGGTCTTCGGATGGCCAAAGAGATGAATTTGAGCCGGGTAAGGTGCTTGGGCGACTCAGACCTTGTGGCTCAATAGGTGTCAGGCAAGTGGGACTCCAAGGATCCCCTCATGGTGGCTTACCGTCGCGAAGTTGATGCCGTGGCTGGATATTTCAAGGGTTATCAAGTGGAGCACGTTGATCGGAGGAAGAATGAGGCGGCTGATGCTTTAAGCCGGCTGGGGTCTCAGCGTAAGCCGGTGCCACCTAATACCTTTTTGGACGTCTTGCATAATCCTTCTGTTAAGTTACCTACAAAGGAAGATTTAGCTATTCCAGACCCGGAGGCACAGTTGGTGGCGGCTCTTCACATCATCCTGGATTGGACAGTGCCATATTTGGCTTATATGACCCGGGGAGAGTTGCCTGAAAACGAGACCTTGGCGAGACAGATCATCCGGCGGTCTAAGTCTATGACAATTGTTCATGGCGAGTTACATCATCGCAGTGTCACTGGGGTGTTTCAACGTTGCATGTCACCCGCGGAGGGTCAGGAGATACTTCGTGAGATTCATGAAGGGGATTGCGACCATCATGCCGGCTCAAAGTCTCTTGTGGCCAAGGCTTTCCGTCACGGTTTCTATTGGCTGACGGCTCATGCTGATGCGGAGGAACTGGTCAGTAAATGTGACGGCTGTCAAAAATTCTCACGACGAGCTCATGTGCCGACTCAAGAGTTGAGGATGATTCCAATCACTTGGTCGTTTGCAGTCTGGGGGCTTGATATGGTCGGGCCTTTCAAAAGGTCCAAGGACAAAAAGACGCACCTTCTGGTGGCGGTTGATAAGTTTACAAAGTGGGTTGAGGCAGAGCCGGTCAGTAAGTGTGATGCAGCCACGACGGTTCAGTTCATGAAGAAGGTGATCTTCCGTTTTGGTTTTCCACACAGCATCATAACTGATAATGGCACTAATCTCTCCAAAGGTGCCATGGAAGAGTTTTGTCAACGAGAACATATCCGGCTTGATGTTTCAGCAGTTGCTCACCCTCAATCCAATGGTCAAGCAGAAAGAGCCAATCAGGAGATCTTGAAAGGTATAAAACCCCGGCTCTTGGTCCCCTTACAGCGGACGCCGGGTTGTTGGGTGGAGGAATTACCTTCTGTGATTTGGAGCATCAACACTACACCTAACAGATCTACGGGTTATACACCTTTCTTCATGGTGTACGGAGCAGAGGCGGTCCTGCCAAGTGACATCCGTCATGACTCACCCCGAGTGGCGGCTTACGTTGAGACTGACAATGAACGAGCTCGTCAGGATGCACTTGACTTGTTGGATGAAGAGCGAGACTTGGCAATAGCCCGCTCTGCGATTTACCAGCAAGACCTGCGCTGCTACCACAGCCGCCGGGTTAGGTCCAGAACTTTTCAGGAAGGCGACTTAGTGCTCCGGCTCATCCAGGATCAATCTGATATGCACAAGCTATCCCTCCCTTGGGAAGGACCCTTTGTGGTCAGCAAGAATCTGAATAACGGGTCATACTACCTTATCGATGTTCGAGAGCACAAAGACTCATGTAAGTCGGAGGAGGAGACCCGCCGGCCGTGGAATATCGCTCATCTTCGGCCTTACTACACTTGAGCCACCGGCTCTCAGGATGTACATATTTTGAAGATGTATATATTATAAATAAAGCAGGACCTCTGTCCTTTTTTCCATCCTCAAAAGTTTACATGTCTTCCTTATCATGTTGTTGAAACAACCAACAGGGAGCGGATCATATCTGAATCCGGCTTTTCCTTTGGTCCGGCTTATGATCATATCTGAATCTAGCCATGATCACTTGGGGGCTTCCTGTTCAAACATAGGTCGTATTCGAACCAAAGAGAACATAGCTGTCGATACCCGCTTGATCGGCATACTGCCAAACCCACTAGGGGGCTTCTTGATCATATTTGAATCATAGCTTAACCCCTTTGGGTCTGACATGGATCGTATTCGAATCAGCGTCATTAAACAACTCTTATGGTCACTTGGGGGCTTCCTGTTCAAACATAGGTCGTATTCGAACCAAAGAGAACATAGCTGTCGATACCCACTTGATCGGCATCGCCAAAGCCACTGGGGGCTATATGATCGTATCCGAATCTTAGCTTAAACCCCTTTGGAACGGTTTTCTGATCGTATTCAAATCAGAGGCCTTTAAAAAGTTGTCTATTTTTCATCACCCTTTGCAATCCCAAGTGTTTGATTATTGTAAGATCTTTTTTGAAAGCTCTTTTGGGGTGATCTGTATTCCACCAGTTTAATATTGGTCAAGTTAAACTGTTGGTGCATAAACCATCATTATATACGCCAGGTTTCAGGAATAATAAGGATTATCATCATTGTCCGGGTTACATAAGGCGGCAAGGTAATCAAATGATCAAAGGTATGCTGTTACGATTGTATCTCAAGGGTATGATCAAAAACCGGCTTTTATGGTTTTTTGATTCATAAGTACAGGTTATCAAAACATTATGTGACCCCTATGCGGTAAGTCGCCAAGGGACTTGTGTTTGTTCTATACGCAGGGCGATGCAAGCAATTTCTTTTAAATATAAAGGAAGCAGAAGACTAATATAAGCCGGAAGCATATAATGACGGCAGCTTAAGGAAGGGCTGAGTACCGCAAACATGCACGAAGGCATGGAAAAAATCAAGTGTTTTCTACCCTATTACAAGACTCTCTGAGTCTGAATAATGAAGCATTGTTTTTCCACAAGCATAAACATACGACGCCTGATGGTTTAGTCCGTTGGTTGACCTGACGCGTCCGGGTTATCCTTTTCCGCTCCTCCGTCGGCTGCCCTGTCCTGGAAGGTTGATGATGTCCTGTCAATGCCACTCAAAGCTTCAAACTCAGCTTCATCATCTATTAACCCGGCGGGGTCGACCTCAGGGGCAAAAGTATGCTTACGAGTTAGAGGGATCAGGCTGACGTCATCGTAGTGAGGCGTTGGGAGTCTCTGGTTCTCGCTGTCATAACCCGGCTGATATTTGGTAAGGTCCGTGTCATTCCCAATAAGTGTGGCCACAGGGCGTACCTCCTTCACGCAGGCGGCGAAGTCCTTTTCATCAAACACGGTACCATCCTCCTTTAAACTTGGGTATCCAAGAGCGATGTCAGCCGGATCTAGTTCTGGTATAAAGGCTTTGGCCCGGCTCAATGCAGCTATGGCTCCGGCTCTTGCAGACGCCCGTCTTAGCTCTTGGATCCATTGAGGTAGCACGGCAAGCCGCCTTAACATATCAGCCAGGAGATGGGGAACGTCATTTGACAATGCTACAACGGCCAAAGCACGTTGTGACCCGGTGTAAAGTTGCTCCACTAGAGTATAAACCGCCTTCAACTTGATCAGCATGTTCTGATTAAGGTTGGAGCTCCTGGGTCCTGCGTTAACATGTATCAGGTGAGCCGGAGGTAACAATTGCAATAGTCATCGTAAGAAGGTTTGCAGTATTCAATGTCTGTACAAATAGCTTACCGAAGATTGCTGAGACCATTTGGGATATTTGGCGTTTTAAGCTGGATAGCTCGGCTGTGGTTTCTGCAAGTGACGCCTCTGCTTTCTCGGCCCGAGTGACCAAAGAGGCCTTTTCATCAGCCCAGGTTTTCTTGTCTGTTTCGAAGCTTTTCTTGAGCTTTGCTTGTTCAGAAGGCTGAACTCAAACTTGGAATTGGCCTTTTGGATTTCAATTTCTTGAAAGGCCAGGCGGTTCTTCAGGTCAGCAATCTCTGATTCAAATTGGCTTCTGGAGGCCTGCATCAATGCCGGGTTATAATCAGAATTATTATCAGATGAAAGTTAAGTCCCAAGCACTTTGCAAGCAAAGATACTTGACACTTGGGGGCTAATGTATACTGAAGAACTCTAAATTATTATTCTGTTTCATGAAAGTTAAGTCCCAAGCACTTTGCAAGCAAATATACTTGGCACTTGGGGGCTAATGCGTATTGCAAAGGTATTATACTACATTGGGTTAAATATCTTCTTCTATAGTCGGCTTTTGAGATAAGCCGGATGATTATTAGGCAATGATGAGCAGATTCTAAGTCTACAGCATATTTTCTTCTAAGTAGTAGACTTGGGGGCTGGTACAGTAAGAAGGAATAAGGAATATCAGCAAGAGTTATACCTCAGATTTTTGGTATATTTGCTTCACCATATCAACTTCCAGGTCACGGCTACTGTGCACTTGATTTACATAGCCAGAAACAATGTCTCCAATGCTGAGATGAGTATAATCAGTGACGTCCAGTTTGGCTTTTTGGCGCTCCGAAAGTTCTTCCTTGGCAGAGCATTTAGCAAGGATGGTGGGTCTTCCCGGTTCAACAAACTGAGTCTTAAGAAACTCGACTTCTGGGTCATCTGTTTTTTCTGGGTTAGGAACCTCCGGGTTGTCAGAACTGTTAAGAGTCTGTTCGGCAGGAGGATCAGAGATTGGTGCTGGAATGTCATGGGCCGGTTCAGGTGGCGGCTCATGTGTGGAGGACTCAGGAACGGTTGTTCCGAGCTCCGGGTCAGTTGCGACTGGTTCTTGGGCCGGCTTATTTTTCTTCGCCCTTTTGCTGGGCTTCACTTGTACGCTGTGTCCAAAACAGAAAGGTTAAGTACAAAGACATGAGTAAGATAAGCATGAAGATGAATAAATTAATATTACCCTGGAGCAGTCTTGAAAGCCGGCATGTTGGATTGCATGGATTCGCCGGAGGAAGGTGAAGTGTCCTGATAGTTTGAGTCAGATGAATTGAGGGGTTGACGAATGAAACCCGCCAAAGGGAAAAAGGAACGTAATTCGGAGATAACCTCATCCCGGCGCTTCCTTGTTATATCAGGTAAGTCGGAGGAGAGTTCCGCGTCTTTGCTGGTCCGGGTCTGCCTCCGGCTCTCATGACTCTGTCGCTTCAAAAGAAATTGAGGATCTTGGTAAGCTAAAGGATGTGAAAATCTTATTTTCCGGGTCACTCTTCGGACTTTCTGCTTTGGCAAGGGCTCGGAGTAGGAGGAAATTATAGTTACCTCGCCTTCAACTGCTTGGCTATTTCCCGTGTCCTCGTGAAGGAAATTTATGTCAATAAGATGATGGTAAGAGAATCAGTGGGGAGTTAAGGATAACCTCTTCTTCATCATCAGAGGTGTCATCCAATTTGAGCAAATCTGAAGCACTTGGCTTTCTCTTCCTCTGGGTTCCTGCTTTGGTGTTTCTCCTTTCGGCTCTCTTGGCCGCTCTGGCCTGTTTAGCAGCCTCACGATCATATTTGTCTTTCCAGAATTTGTCATTGGCCTGCAAATAATGAGAAAAGGTTGTTAGTAAAGGCAAAGCATTCCACAAAAAGAGTAAGTTTTAGATTGGCAACTTACTGCAGGAGCCGGATTACTCTTGCAGAATGGAAGTAAGCCGAAGGAGTTGCTGACCACAGAGCCCTCTTTTAAAAGAGATTGGATTGTGGCTTCAACCATGTCATCAGGTAAATCATCAGGACACTGGCGCAGCGGGTCATCCTTTTCACCTGTGTAAGTGCACATTAAGCCCGGGCGGCGGCTTAACGGAATCACCCGCCAAGAGACCCAGACCCGGACCAAATCAATGCCATCTAAGCCGTTCCCCAAGAGAGCTTTGATCTTCGTTATGGTGGGAGCGAGCTGTAGGCGTTCAACAGCAGTTAACTTGTCTGGCAGTGGATGGTTGGATTCAAGGCGCAGAGCGCGAAAGCCGGGCAGCGGGTTCTCATCAGCCGGAGAAGCATACTGGCAATAGAACCAAGTTTGTTTCCAATCCTTAGGGTGGCTTGGCAGTTCAGCATATGAGAAAAGGCAGTCCCTCCGTCGCTGAATGGAGATGCCACCAAGTTCCAGGCTGGGCCCGTTGGCACGTTCATTTTGGTGGTTTAAATAAAACAATTCTCTGAATAGAAGCAAGTTGGGCTCTTCTCCAAGGTACACCTCGCAGAAGACTTGGAAGTTGCAAATATTTGACACGGAATTGGGCCTGATGTCTTGAGGTCTGAGATCAAAAAATTGCAGAACATCCCTGAAGAATTTTGAACCAGGTGGAGCAAATCCCCAGCTCATATGATCAGTAAAAATAATCACTTCCCCCTCCTTGGGGTGAGGTTTCTCCTCTAATGGGTCAGGAGCACGATAAGACATGATCTCTTTCTTCTCAGGTAGATGACCGGTCTTCACGAATTCAGACAAAGTGCTTTCTGTAACAGTGGACTTGACCCAGTTACAAGTCACTGGAGCTTTGGGAGCCTTGGGTGCCATTATGCAAGTGGAAGCCTATGACAAAATACGAATTTCCGGGTCAAACGTTAACCCGGGAGAAAATATTTTTAAGTCTATTCAAGATGGCGGCTTAAGATGGGGCCTAATGACATATGGCTAATTGTGTAGTGATATTTAAGCCGCTACAGGTATCAGAAGCAATCCGGATATTTTAAACCGCTAGGAGCAAGCAAGGCTGACGATCAGTGTTGTCTTCTTAAACCGGATTAAACGGATCTAACAGATGCAGTTTTTTGGCTAAGTATGGAACAAACAGGTTTCACAAGTTGCAGCCATTATTTTGGATCAAACGGTTGTTCTGAAAAGAAAAAAATCTAGACCTAGAATGCGAACAGATAAGTTCATAAGCTCGAATGAAGCCTCTGTACAAAGGAAAGGGATTTATTTGCATTCGAAATGGGTGCGAAACATCTACCGCGGCAGTTTTATACTATTTTAAAGATCAGAAAAGGGCGTCGGAGGTGAAATCTGTCAAGGGTTCATGACGGACGGCGACGAACACCGGCGAACTCGAAAGGCTTTAATGCGGATCTGAGATGCAGAAAGGAAGACACTTACAGATGCGGAGTTGCTGCGGAGGTTTGTCGCGTTTATCTGGTCAAGTCAGGTTGATGCAGCGGGCAAGGTCGACGGTGCTCTGCTGCGGCGGCGGCGGCAGAGCTTGAACAGCAGCAGGGTCACGAGAGGAAGAAGACGGCCGAAGGGGAAGAATGGAGAAAGACCTAGGGGTCGTGCTTATTTATAAAGAAGGGCTGACCGAGAAAGCGCGAGAAACGAGGAGGCCAGGCATTATTATCCAACGATGCGGACGCCTCGATTTTCGGAATGATCAGCAAAGATAAAGATCTGTTAAAGATATGACAGAGTAAAATATGAATTAAATTGAAGATGATGTCATGACGGGTGGTCACGGATTCAGAAGATGATGTCACGACGGGTTATAACCTTTGCACAGACAGAAGACAGAAGGCCTTTTTTCTATAAGGTATTTTAAGATTGACATGAACCAGTTCAAATCAATCTGGGGCCTAATGTTCGGGATATAACTATTTGTGTAAGCCGCCTAGGAGGGGCCGGGTTACACGAAGAAGATTCATCATATGAAGCCCAAGATCAAACATGAAGGTGGCGGTTCAGTAAAGGGTCTAAAGCCCACAGGCGACTTAAGGCCCGTAGTGATAAACCGCCGTAATGGCATGACTTGTATCATAAGGCATAATTAACTAGTCACCGAGCCGGATACTGTTATGAGCTGGCCGGGACTCTGTAGGCTGCAGGGCGTCAACCCATGTATATAAGGGGACGATCCGCTGGCGGCTTAGGAAAAGAAACAACTCCTCGAGAGCCGGGCATAACGTATCTCGCTCCCTGGTCATCGAAACCCTAGGAATATCATCCCAACTAGACGTAGGCCTTACCTTCACCGTAAGGGGCCGAACTAGTATAAACTCTCTCGTGTCCCTTGTTCCGATTAACCCCTTTAAGCTTCCTAGTTGCGATGGCTCCACAACTAAGTCCTTGCAAGAGGACATCTGCCGTGACAATTCCACGACAACAGTCCTCACCAAGCAACTGGTTTTATCTCCTTCCTCCTTTTACTTTCAGTTTGTCTTCATGAAGTCATTGCCTGCTTGCTTTATCTGATTGACTTCACTGTGTGATGACTATTGTTGATTGGCTTCATACCATCTTCCATCTCGATCTGTACTACCTAGCTGTTAATAGTCTTCATGCTTTCACTTCATTACTTACTTGACTATGGCCTGTCTAGTGTAGTCTACGTTCTGCTGCATATCAATAGGTTCAATTGTTGTGTTTGTCTTCAAAGCCTCCGTGTTTCGAAGACTTTCATAAAAATCACCTATTCACCCCCCTCTAGTCGATAACTAGAACTTTCAATTGATATTAGAGCAAGGTACTCCCTTGTTCTGTGTGATTCGGTTTAACCACCTGGAGTTTCAGCTATGTCGACTGCAGGGATAATCAAAGTCTCCGCTGCGTGCCCTCTCTTCGATGGCACTGATTAGCCCTACTGGTAGAATAAGATGCGCATGCATCTTGAAGCCATTGATGTCGACCTATGGTATGTCATCAAGAACGGCGTTCCCAAGACTGGTGAAGGTGTCACCCTGCTGATGTCAAGAAGTTTGTTCAACTGGATTCTACTGCCAAGAACATCATCTGTGGTCATCTGACCAAAGGACAGTATGGCCGTATGAGTGCCCTGGAAACGTCGAAGCTAGTCTGGGACTGGCTCTCCAAGGTCAACGAAGGCATCTAAACCCAGAGAGACTCAAGGATCAGTGTTCTTCACAACCTCTTCTACCGCTTCAAGAGAAACGACAATGAGAATGTCCAGCTCACATTTGATCGCCTCACTGATATCACAAATGAGCTTCATGCACTCGGCGCCACTGAGATCACCAAGCATGAAATCGTCAAGACACTCCTCAGATCACTTGACAGCTCGTTTGACACCCTAGCCCTGATGATTCAAGAATGCCCTGACTTCAAGACACTCGATCCGTCTGACATACTTGAGAGGCTCAACACACATGCGTTTCAGCTATCTGAGAAAAGAGACATCTATGGTCCTAACTATGGCCGAACTCACGCTTTGAAGGCAAAGGCTGTTTCCTCATCTGAAGAAGAATCTGACTGCAGTTCTGGGGATCCTGAAGACATTGGAAAGGAGCTTGCTATGCTTGTGAAGAAGTTCCAGAAATTCACCAAGAAGAAAGGCTTCAGAAAGTCTTCAAGATCCATCTCGAGAAATGATGAAGCTTCTACTCTTGACCACAAGAAGAGAACATGCCACAAGTGCAAGAAACCTGGTCATTACATCTCTGAGTGTCCTCAGTGGGACAATGAGAACAACAACAAGAAGAAGAGCAAGGAATATGATTCTGATGACAAGAAGAAGAAGAAATCCTCAAAGTATTCTTCCAAGTCTTCGTCCAAATCTTCATCACACACGAAGAGCTCATCTGGCAAGGCTCGTGCTTTTGTTGGTAAGGAGATGGATTCAGAGGAGGAGTCTGCTTCTGAGGAGGCAGAGGTGGTGTCTGAGGAGGAGTCCAACTCTGGCGTTGCAAGTCTGGCTCTAGCCACAGCCTACGTTGCCAAGTCCATCTTCAACACTGAAGACAATGGCTCCGTCACCAACGCTGATGCTAATGACAAGGACGACTTCGCTCCCACCTACTGCTTCATGGCACATGGTGCCAAGGTAAACTCACAGGATGCTTACTTTCAAACATCAAGTGAAGATGACTCTGATTGTGAATTGATAACCCACAAGTATAGGGGATCAATTGTAGCCTCTTTCTATAAGTAAGAGCGTCGAACCCAACGAGGAGCTAAAGGTAGAAAAAATATTCCCTCAAGTTCTATCGACCACCGACACAACTCTACGCACGCTTGATGTTCGCTTTACCTAGAACAAGTATGAAACTGGAAGTACTTTGTAGGTCTTTTTGGATAGGTTTTCAAGATAATAAAGAGCGCGTAAATAAAAACTAGGGGCTGTTTAGATAAAGACACAATAAAGTAAATATAGAGAGTGTGGAAAAGTGGTGGTAGGAGTTGTGAAATTACCCCTTAAGCAATTGACTACTTTACTAGACCGATATCAAGTTTTATGTGGGAGAGGCCACTGCTAGCATGTCATCCCCGACTTGGAATTCTATGCACTTATGATTGGAACTATTAGCAAGCGTCCGCAACTACTAACGTTCATTAAGGTAAAACCCAACCATAGAATTAAGATATGTTGGTCCCCCTTCAATCCCGTATGCATCAATTTCTATGCTAGGTTGAAGCTTCTGTCACTCTTGCCCTCCAATACATAGTCCTATCAACATACAACTAACCCTATGGTGTGATCCACGCACGCGCTCATATGATGGGCACCAAAGGACATCAACATAACCACACGCAAATTAAATCAATCATAGCAATTCATCAACCACCGATAGGACAACGAAAATCTACTCAGACATCATAGGATGGCAACACATCATTGGATAATAATATGAAGCATAAAGCACCATGTTCAAGTAGAGGGTACAACGGGTTGCAGGAGAGTGGACCGCTGTAGATAGAGGGGGGAAGGTGATGGAGATGTTGGTGAATATGGCGGAGGTGTTGGTGAAGATCGCGGTGATGATGATGGTGGCCACGGCAGCGTTCGGGCGCCACCGGAAGAGAGCGGGAGAGGGGCCCCTTCTTCTTCTTCTTCCTTGACCTCCTCCCTAGATGGGAGAAGGGTTTCCCCTCTGGTCCTTGGCCTCCATGGCATGGGAGGGGCGAGAGCCCCTCCGAGTTTGGATCTGTTTCTCTGTCTCTCTCTGTTTCTGCGTTCTGGTATTCTTCCCTTTCACCGTTTCTTATATATCCGGAGATCCGTAACTCCGATTGGACTGAAACCTTCCCCGAGATTTTTTTTCCAAAAATTAGCTTTCTTGCGGCAAAAGAATAGCAGCAGCCGCCTTACGGGTGGCCCACGAGGGGGCAGGCGCGCCCCCTGCCTCGTGGCCACCTCGGGCACTGATACGTCTCCATCGTATCTATAATTTATAAAATATTCATGCTATTATATTATCCATCTTGGATGTTTTATGGGCTTTGCTATTCACTTTTATATTATTTTTGGGACTAACCTATTGACCCAGAGCCCAGTGCCAGTTCCTGTTTTTTCCCTTGTTTCAGTGTTTCGAAGAAAAAGAATATCAAACGGAGTCGAAACGGAATGAAACCTTCTGGAGAAGTTATTTTTCGAAAGAAAGCAACCTGGGAGACTTGGAGTCCACATCAAAAAAGCAACGAGGAAGGCACGAGGCAGGGGGCGCGCCCACCCCCCTGGGCGCACCCTCCACCCTCGTGGGCCCCTCGTGGCTCCCCTGACGTATTTCTTCCGCCTATATATATCCATATACCCTAAAACCTTCGGGCAACAGAATAGATCGGGAGTTCCGCCGCCTCAAGCCTCTGTAGCCACCAAAAACCAATCGAGACCCTGTTCCGGCTCCCTGCCAGAGGGGGGATCCCTCACCGGTGGCCATCTTCATCATCCCGGCGCTCTCCATGACGAGGAGGGAATAGTTCACCCTCGGGGCTGAGGGTATGTACCAGTAGCTATGTGTTTGATCTCTCTCTCTCTCGTGTTCTTGAGGTGATACGATCTTGATGTATTGCGAGCTTTGCTATTATGGTTGGATCTTATGATGTTTCCCCCCTCTACTCTCTTGTAATGGATTGAGTTTTCCCTTTGAAGTTATCTTATCAGATTGATTCTTTAATGATTTGAGAACACTTGATGTATGTCTTTGTGACGCCCGGATAATTAGGCTACAGTAATCCCACGTTAATGATGCCACATCACCACGGTTACTGTTGTTAATCTCGTGTTAGTTCAAAATCGATTCGAAATTCAAACTTAAAATAAAGTCAAACGGTAAAGATTTTCAAATATTAAAACTAAAATGTTGGGGTGTTGCCAAATAATGCATAGGTAATTATTGTGGAGAAACCACACTTTTATAAAATGTTTACAGGCTCTAAAGTAATTAAAACAGCAGCTATGACAATTAATTAAATGCCTTTTAAAAATAATAATAATGCAAACTATTTTAATTAGGTGTCAAACTTTTTGGGGCAGTAGAATAAATTATAACATTAATTTAGGAGTTGTATTTATATTTTATAAAACAGAAATTAAAGGAATAAAATAGAAAAGAAAATAGATAAAGAAAAGAAAACAGGAAACAAAGCTAAAAAAAGAGAAACTAAACCCCCCCACTGGGCTCCGGCCCAGCAGACCATGGGCCCAACTGGGCCAACCCTCCAGGCCCAGCCGGGCCTCCTTATCCCCCCACTCCATGAAACCCTAGCCACGAACCCGCACGACCCCCACCCCTCCTCGTTCCCCACTCCCCCTCCCTCACCCGATCCCGTCTGGATCGAGATCGAGGCAGCGAGCCCCGACCCCCTCGTCGTCGCCCCTCGCCACCTCATCTGCGCCCGCCTCTCTGTCTCCTCCTGCACGGCGCGCCCCGACCCTGCGCCTGCCCCTGACGCAGTCGCCTCGCCGCTCGCCATTGTTGGACCTCGCCCGAAGCTACCTCGACTCCGCCTCCCCGACGCCGCGACGCTGACGCCCCGTCCTCGTCCTCCTCCCCGCCGGCCTCCTGAACCCTCGCCGCCCCTGCACCTCCCCGAGTCACCCCGACCTCCCCTTTGAGCTCCCGCGGATGCTCCCCCTCTCCCTTCCCTCGATTTCTGCCGTAGGCCGTCGTCCACGCCGCCCATTCTTCTGACCGAAGCCGCAGTCGCCGTGCGCCCTCATCACGGTCGCCGCGGCGGTTGACGCACCCCCATGCGCCTGTGGTCCCGCTTGTCGTGCACCGGCTGTGCCCGGGCTGCACCCCGTGCGTGCGCCCGCCCCTGCCGGCGATGCTGCCCGCTGCCGGCCGCGCCTGGGGCCTTGCCCTGCTGCTCCTCGCCACCTACTACAGCCCGCGGCCCTCCTCCACGCCGCGCCTCCCGCACTTGCCCTGGCCGGCGCCTCGCCGCGCCTCGGCGGCCTTCGTCCGCGCACCTGGGTTCGTCCCTTCGGGCGTCCGCACCCAGCGCCCGCCCCGCTAAGGCCTCTGTGCCACTGCCAAACGGACCCCACCCCAGAACGTAAAAAAAAGAGGATAAAAAAGAGTTAGAAATAAATAAATAAATAAAAATATGAATTAATGAATGAATGAATTAATTAATTAGGTTTAATTAAACTAATTAAAATCTATTAGCCTAATAACCTAGTTAGACTAAATTAATTAGTTAGTTGGTGTAACAGTCAATGACAGGGGGCCCCACCCCCTGTTGACCAGTCAAACGTTGACTGGTCAACAGGGACCCCCTGGTCCACCTGTCAGCCTCTGGTACACTTCTATGTACGCAGAGCTAGGTGCACCTAGCATTTAGCTATTTAATTTCAAATAAATAATAACTCCAGAATTTTATTAAAACTTTGGAAAATAATATAAAATAAACCGTAGCTCGGATGGAAAAACTTTGTACATGAAAGTTGCTCAGAACGACGAGACGAATCGGAATACGCAGCCCGTTCGTCCGCCACTCATCCCTAGCATAGCGAACACGCAACTTTCCCCCTCCGGTTCATCTGTTCGGAAACGCGAAACACCGGGGATACTTTCCCGGATGTTCCCCCCCTTCGCCAGTATCACCTCCTACTGCGTTAGGTCACCCCTAGCACCGCGTATCACGATGTTATGCTTTGTCTTGCTATGATTGCTCTGTTATTTATTATGTTCCCCCTCCGTTACTTCTTTCCGGTAGACCCCGAGACTGTCGGCGACCCCCAGTTCGACTGCGGTGTTGACGACCCTTCCTTCTTGCCAGAGCAACCAGGCAAGCCCCCCTTGATCACCAGATATCGCCTATTCTTCTCTATACTGCTTGCATTAGAGTAGTGTAGCATGTTATTGCTTTCGGTTAATCCTATTCTGCTGCATAGCCTGTCATTGTTGCTACAGTTGTTACCCTTACCTGCAATCCTAGATGTTTAGTATAGGGTGCTAGTGTTCCATCAGTGGTCCTACACTCTTGTCCGTCTGCCATGCTATACTACTGGGCCATGATCACTTCGGGAGGTGATCACGGGCATATGCTATATACTTTATACTGTAATTTTACTTATGATACTGTTCGGAGATGGGGGCTGAAGGCGCAGGTGGCTCCATCCCGGTAGAGGTGGGCCTGGGTTCCCGAGGGCCCCTCGACTGTTACTTTGGCGGAGCGACAGGGCAGGTTGAGACCACCTAGGAGAGAGGTGGGCCTGGCCCTGGTCGGCGTCCGCGGTTACTTCATAATAACACGCTTAACGAGATCTTGGTATTTGATCTGAGTTGGGTCGTTGACCTTATACGCACTAACCGCGACGTGGGACAAGATATGGGCAACCGGCGTCGTGGTATCAGCCGAAGCTCTTTTTGACGTCAGTGACTGAGCGGCTCGCGCCGGATTGGACTGGAACGCCTGCTCTTGTATTAGGGAGGCTAGGTCTGCTTCCAGCCGCCCTCGCAACATGCAGGTGTGCAATGGGCGATGGGCCCAGACCCTTGCGCCATAGGATTTAGACCGGCGTGTTGACCTCTCTGTTGAGGCTAGGTAGGGCTGCGACGTGTTGATCTTCCGAGGCCGGGCATGACCCAGGAAAGTGTGTCCGACCAAATGGGATCGAGCGTGTCGGGTTATGTGGTGCACCCCTGCAGGGAAGTTTATCTATTCGAATAGCTGTGATCTTCGGTAATAGGACGACTTGGAGTTGTACCTTGACCTTATGACAACTAGAACCGGATACTTAATAAAACACACCCTTCCAAGTGCCAGATACAACCCGATGATCGCTCTCTCACAGGTCGACGAGGAGAGGATCGTCGGGTAGGATTATGCTATGCGATGCTACTTGGAGGACTTCAATCTACTCTCTTCTTCATGCTGCAAGACGGAGGCTGCCAGAAGCGTAGTCTTTGATAGGACTAGCTATCCCCTTCTTATTCTGGCATTCTGCAGTTCAGTCCACCGATATTGCCTCTTTACACATATACCCATGCATATGTAGTGTAGCTCCTTGCTTGCGAGTACTTTGGATGAGTACTCACGGTTGCTTTTCTCCCTCTTTCCCCCCTTCCCATTCTACCTCGTTGTCGCAACCAGATGCTGAAGCCCAGGAGCCAGACGCCACCGTCGACGACGACTCCTACTACACCGGAGGTGCCTACTACTACGTGCAGGCCGTTGACGACGACCAGGAGTAGTTTAGGAGGATCCCAGGTAGGAGGCCTGCGCCTCTTTCTATCTGTATCCTAGTTTGTGCTAGCCTTCTTAAGGCAAACTTGTTTAGCTTATGTCTGTACTCAGATATTGTTGCTTCCGCTGACTCGTCTATGATCGAGCACTTGTATTCGAGCTCTCGAGGCCCTTGGCTTGTATTATGATGCTTGTATGACTTATTTTATTTTTGGAGTTGTGTTGTGATATCTTCCCGTGAGTCCCTGATCTTGATCGTACACGTTTGCGTGTATGATTAGTGTAAGATTGAATCGGGGGCGTCACACTCTTGCGTGGGATAACCGTGGTGACAATGGGTTATTCTATTGATTCACTTGATGTATGTTTTGGTGATCAACTTGCGGGTTCCGCCCATGAACCTGTGCATAGGGGTTGGCACACGTTTTCGTCTTGACTCTCCGGTAGAAACTTTGGGGCACTGTTTGTAGTTCTTTGTGTTGGTTGAATAGATGAATCCGAGATTGTGTGATGCATATCATATATTCATACCCACGGATACTTGAGGTGACATTGGAGTATCTAGGTGACATTAGGGTTTTGGTTGATTTGTGTCTTAAGGTGTTATTTTACTACGAACTCTAGGGCTGTTTGTGACACTTATAGGAATAGCCCAATGGGTTGATCGGAAAGAATAACTTTGAGGTGGTTTCGTACCCTACTATAATCTCTTCGTTTGTACTCCGCTATTAGTGACTTTGGAGTGACTCTTTGTTGCATGTTTAGGGATAGTTATATGATCCAGTTATTTTATTATTGTTGAGAGAACTTGCACTTGTGAAAGTATGAACCCTAGGCCTTGTTTCCTAGCATTGCAATACCGTTTACGCTCACTTTTATCACTTTCTACCTTGCTGTTTTTATATTTTCAGATGACAAAAACCTATATCTACCATCCATATTGCACTTGTATCACCATCTCTTCGCCGAACTAGTGCACCTATACAATTTACCATTGTATAGGGTGTGTTGGGGACACAAGAGACTCTTTGTTATTTGGTTGCAGGGTTGCTTGAGAGAGACCATCTTCATCCTACGCCTCCCACGGATTGATAAACCTTAGGTCATCCACTTGAGGGAAATTTGCTACTGTCCTACAAACCTCTGCACTTGGAGGCCCAACAACGTCTACAAGAAGAAGGTTGCGTAGTAGACATCAGGCACCGCCTCGCATTGATTCTTCTTCCCAGATTCTCCAAATATTCGAAAAATATTCTCCGTCCATTTTTATCCCGTTTGGATTCCGTTTGATATGGGGTTTCTGCGAAACATAAAACATGCAACAAACAGGAACTGGCACTGGGCACTGGATCAATATGTTAGTCCCAAAAATAGTATAAAAAGTTGCCAAAAGTATATGAAAGTTGTAGAATATTGGCATGGAACAATCAAAAATTATAGATACGACGGAGACGTATCATGAAATCAAACCTAGCTACAAAACACTTGCTAAAATTGCAACTGAACAACATAAAGCTATGGAACATATTCAAAAATTGCTAGACAAAAGCGATGACCTGTTGGACGCGGAAATGACCCGATCTCAGTCCTTAATTGAAGACATAAAAAATCTTCATGTTAAGTACGAGGAACTTGAAAGTCATCATGAAACGCTCTCAACAACTCATTAAAAGCTTTCCTATGATTATCTTCAAAGGAAGCAAGAACTTGAGAAATTAAGAGCGGCTCATGAAGATCTTCAAAAAGAGAACGGGACACTTCACGCTCTACAGATCAGTCCCGCTCAGGAAGGTATCGGAGTCTAAAATGCCTTGAGCATGATAACGCTACTTCTGTTGTTGAATGTTCTACTGCTGCTACTATTGCAATATCTTCAACTGCTGATGTGGTAACTAATCCCTCTGTTGAGGATACCACTACTATTGCTGATGAAAATGCTAGGTTGAAGACATTGCTTGAGACAGGAATGTGCAAAAGTCTCAAAGGGCATCAAACACTATGTGATGTACTCAAAAAGCACATTCTGAATCGAAACCCTAGGAAAGAGGGTGTTGGGTTTGAGAGGAAAATGAATGTTGATGGTTCTTACTGGAAGCCTGAGCAGTACCCCAAAACCACATGCGTTGCTGCAAAGGGACCTTCAGTTGATCCATCCACCTTATCAGGCTTCATTGTGCTAACCCGATTATCATTGATGAATCCTTTGATGCAAACTATAAATTGTTTAAGAATCAGAATGGTGAAGTGTTTGCCAGGTATATTGGTACTAACTCCAGGAATGGGCCACCTATGAAGAAGATCTGGGTACCCAAAAGCTGCCTTGAGAGTCTTCCTGTGAATGTCATCATGACATCTCCTGGGAAGAAGACAAACCCCAGACCAAAAGCTTCATATGGTCCAAAGGCTTCATACAGACAGAGGACTCACCAGAGTCACCCTAACGCCAATGTTTTGCAGGGAAATCATACTCAGACTAATGAATATGAGCGTGTTTCATCAAACCGCTATGTTCATAAGACTAAGAACTATTCTTCTTATTCATATGAGTATTATACAACTCCTGCAAGGCTATTTGCTAGGGCTCCAAAGCCGAAGTTCTCAGATGCTGCACTTAGACTCATTGCTTCGAAGCCACCCCTGAAAATGTGGGTGGTTAAGAAAACTTAACTCTCTTTTGGAGGGAAAGGTCTCCAGCCGGAAATCAAGGGCGTATGATGCTTATGCTGGGGACCTAAAACATCTTGTAGGGTGCAAGATAAAATGCCCAAATGGTCTTACTATGTATTTTGTTCCTGAATCGGTTGCCAATCATCCTATCAGCCCTAACATGGATCTGAGCTTTGATAATCCGCTTGTTCGTCAAATGTTTATGCTTCACAATACCCTTGGTGAAGCCTATCCCCCTAACTGTACTGTAGGGTATGACACCACATGCTTCAGAATAGATTATGGACAATGGATGCACTAATCATATGACTGGTGATCGAAGTCTTCTCATGGACTCAACACTGCGTCCATCTGACAAGATTCACATCACGTTTGCTGACACTGGTAAAAGCAAGGTATTGGGTCTAGGTAGAGTTGCAATCTCAAAGGATCAGCACATGGATAAAGTGATGCTTGTTGAATCCCTTGGTTTCAACTTAATGTCTGTTTTGATGCTTTGTGATTTGAACATGATTGTGATATTTGGAAAATATCATTGCCTAGTTCTAATGGAATCTGACAAGTCTCTAGTCTTTGAAGGGTATCGGAAAGATGATCTGTATATGGTAGATTTCTCAGCAGGACCACAATTGGCCGTATGTCTTCTAGCAAAAGATTCAGAGTGCTGGCTCTGGCATCGGAGGCTAGGGCATGCTGGCATGAGGAACTTGTACACTCTCACGAAGAAGAAACACGTTGTAGGCATCGAGGGCGTAAAGTTCAAGAAGGATCATCTATGTGGTGCCTGCGAAGCTGGAAAGATGACTAGGGCCAAGCATCCCTCGAAGACGATCATGACGACATCCTCAACCCTTCGAGCTGCTTCACATGCACTTATTTGGCCCTACTCACTACTCTACTCTTACTACCACTGCTTGCCTCTATGGCTTCGTCATTGTTGATGATTATTCAAGATATACATGGGTGCATATAATCCTCTACAAGAATGAACTGCAGGATTTCTTCAGACGATTTCCCAATCATGCTATGACGAACTATGGCGTCAAGATCAAGCACATCAGAAGTGACAACGACACATACTTCAAGAACACCGGCCTCGAGACTTATCTTGATACATTGGGCATCACTCATGAGTTCTCAGCTCCATACACACCTCAGCAGAATGGCATCGTGGAGCGCAAGAACAAAATTCTCATCGAGATGGCTCGAACGATGCTTGATGAGTACAAGACTCCAAGGAAGTTCTAGCCTGAAGCTATTGATACAGCATGCCACATCATCAACCGTGTTTATCTACATAAGCTTCTGAAGAAAACATCCTATGAGCTCCTAACTGGTAAGAAGCCAAACGTCAGCTACTTCAGAGTATTTGGTGCTAGGTGCTGGATGAAGGATCCACATCACACTTCAAAATTTGCACCGAAAGCACACGAATGTTTTATGCTTGGTTACAGAAAGGACTCGCACTCCTACAGAGTCTTCAACCTCTTTCACTATAAAGTGGTTGAAACTGTGGATGTGCGGTTCGATGAAACTAACGGCTCGTAAAGAGAGCACCTGCCAAATGTGCTAGATGAAGTCCCTCCCAGTGAATCAATCAAGCTTATGGGTACTGGAGAGATCATATCTTCTAAGGCACAGGCTGAAGAGGAACTTATCATTTTAGCGCCTAATCAACCTAAAGACAATGCTCAGCCTGAAGCCAATGCTCAAAATGAAGACAATGATCAGCAAGAGCAAAATCTTCGTCCATGTCATCCTCGTGTTGCAAATGAAGTACAGATTGAGAAGATAATTGATAGCATCAATGCACCTGGTCCTCTCACTCGTTCAAGAGCAACACAACTAGCAAATTTCTGTGGGCACTTTGCATTTGTCTCAATATCTGAACCCAAGAAAGTTGCTGAAGCCTTCATGGAACCTGAATGGATTCAAGCTATGCAAGAAGAGCTTCAATAGTTCGAGCTGAACAATGTGTGGGAATTAGTCAAGCGTTCTGAACCTCGCAAGCAGAATATCATCGGCACCAAATGGATCTATCGCAACAAACAAGATGAGCATGGTCAAGTTGTCAGAAACAAGGCTCTTCTCGTTGCTCAAGGATACACTCAAGTTGAAGGGATTGACTTCGATGAAACATTTGCTCCAGTGGCTAGGCTCGAAGCCATTCGCATACTACTAGCCTATTCCAACCATCACAACATCCTCTTGTACCAAATGGATGTGAAGAGTGCCTTTCTCAATGGCAAGATTGAAGAAGAAGTGTATGTTGCATAACCACCTGGCTCTCAAGATCCAAAACATCCTGATATGGTATACAAGCTCAACAAGGCACTGTATGGCCTCAAACAAGCCCCTCGTGCATGGTATGACACACTAAAAGACTTCCTGAAGAGCAAAGGCTTCAAACCTGGTTCCCTGGATCCCACTCTCTTCACGAAGACATATGATGGTGAACTGTTTGTGTGCCAGATCTATGTGGATGACATTATCTTCGGCTGCACTAACACGAAATACAGTGATTAGTTTGGGCACATGATGCAAGATCAATATCAGATGTCCATGATGGGTGAGCTGAAGTTCTTCCTAGGTCTTCAAATTCATCAGCAAAGCAATGGCATCTTCATATCTCAAGAGAAATACCTCAAAGACTGCCTGAAGAAGTTTGGAATGCAAGATTGCAAGGGTTACACGACGCCAATGCCAACCAAAAGTCATCTGGGTCCTGACGCCAATGGTAAAGAGTTCGATCAAAAGGTATACCGCTCCATGATTGGTTTCTTTACTTTATTTATGTGCATCTAGGCCAGATATAATGCTTAGTGTTTGCATGTGTGCCCGATTCCAAGCGGCACCAAAGGAATCGCATCACTTAGCTGTGAAGCGAATTCTTCGATATTTGGCTTACACCCCAACACTAGGATTATGGTATCCAAAGGGCTTAGAGTTTGATCTAGTTGGATTCTCAGATGCTGATTATGCTGGTGACAAGGTTGATCGCAAGTCCACTTCTGGCACATGTCACTTTCTGGGACGATCACTTGTCTGTTGGTCTTCAAAGAAGCAGAACTGTGTGTCTCTCTCCACTGCTGAATCTGAATACATTGCTGCTGGACCTTGCTGCGCTCAGCTTCTATGGATGAAGCAAACTCTCAAGGACTATGGCATCCATCTGAAGCAAGTGCCACTCTACTGCGATAATGAAAGCGCCATCAAGATTGCCAACAACCCAGTTCAGCACTCGAAGACAAAGCACATTGAAATTCGTCATCAGTTTCTTAGAGATCATGTCATGAAGGAAGATATTGATATCGTTCACGTCAACACTGAAGAGAAATTGGCAGATATCTTCACAAAGCCCTTGGATGAGAAAAGGTTTTGCAAGTTGCGGTGTGAGCTAAATATCTTAGAATCCTCAAATGTCCTGTAATTGGACACACATCCTAACACTTATGCATGTTGATGACTTAGATATGCAACACACGAAGTAACATATATCTTCAATCAATCAAGACATACACTCTAAGTGTGAATACATTAACACGGAATTTGACTTCGGAGCGCCACGATAATTGTGCGCCGTGTCTGGGTCTAATACTTCCTATACGGTGGGTAACGCCACCACCAAACCCTTGTTTGAAGTGTTTCGTCTGACGTGTCATTTGCAAAGTCTTCGCATTTGACTTGTCTTCAACATTGATTTGACTTCATGTTTATCTTCACAATGTTGATTTGGTCTTATTCGTATATATATTCATACATTTGTGTTCGTCCTCTGCAACATTCACTTATAGCTATGTCTTCATGCTTGAATCTTTTGATCTAAGTGAATGTGATCGGACCCTAACCTCTTATATGCTTCTACCTCAAATTCTATCTATCCAAATCATATGCATTCTATTGAAACTGTCGAATGTCTTCTATGCATCGTTGTCAGCAGAAGATACAAAGACAAAAGTTGAATCTATTTTAAATGCTATATCCTTATTTCCTGAAACCCGGAGAAGCTGGAACGACCACCCGACAGTCCAGGCGTGCGTGGGAACATGGAACAACTTCCAATGAGTTACATGCTTGCCATGTGTCCCTCAGATGTGAACCACCAGGGGCACCTGTGTAATTGCGTTGTGCTGTCCCTTTCCTTATAAATACACATCACATCGCGGTCAAAATCCTTCTCCCACCTCTCCACCTCGCACAAACCCTAGCGCCACCGCTATCTCTCGACGACGCCGGCGACAAAGCGCTTAGCTGCCGCGACCTCTCCGACGCCGTCCTCATGCCGGCCGCGGACCTCGTCTCCTCCGCCGCCGCCGTAGGTGTCTTCCGTCGCCAAGTTAGGGCACGGGAGATTGAACTGCTCGGCCTCCCGCTCCACTCCGTCTAGCAGTTCTTTGTGTGGTAATTAAAACTTACTTTTTACTGCCTTTTTGATCCGATAGATCCATCCCCCTCCACCAAAAATTGTTTCTAAGCCTACAAAATTGGATCTATCCTGTTCTGCATCTCATATCCTGCCTAGTATATTCACTTATGCTTCACATCTAGTTAGATTCCTCACTTGTACCTATTCTTTGATTCGTACAAATCTGGAACCAACTCTCAACAAATAAGTGAATGTCTTCGCGCTATGAGCTCAATGTCTTCAAACTGATTTATCTTCAAAATCTTGTGAGAATGCATATGACCTCTTCCCCTTCCCTCGCACCTCTAATGCTGTCACAGGTACATGTCCGTGGGAGAATCCCTTGGTTCTCATAGTTTGCATTCATTTGCAGAATTCTTACAGCATCACATCAATTCTCCTGAGGCCAGTTCCTATTTAACCAACAAAAGGAAGCCATTCACTGTTCTGAAGCCTCTCAGTCTGAATATTATGGCAACGGAAAAATCTGCAAGGAAGAGCGGCAGACGGCGCTGTGCGAATACATCCAAAGATTTGCCACCTGATCTATATGAAATGTACAAGACAGATCATGAAGAAACCTATGGCGAACTCAAGACTCGAATCCAATGGATTCGAATATATTGGGCAGAGGAATGGTTCAAGTACAGATTTGTCACTGCCGAGTATGCTAAGAAAAATGCCATCTAGCGACCTTGGGGAGATATCTTATACAAAAATCTTCAACCCAAGTCCAAGTCCGAAGCCATTGCTCAAGGCTTCTATCCTTGCATGGTCCGAGGACCACAGCCCCAGAATGCTGACCCATCCTCTCTGCTATGGTGTCACGATGACAATTTGTTCAAGCGCAACTATAAGTTTGCCAAGGATTCTGCTGTGAAGAACAAGAAGAATCTTGGATGTAATTTCAACCCAGGTCCTTCTGCTCCTAGGGCTGATGGCACACGTGATGCCAATCCCAATGTCATCGGGCCCTTCGACAACTTTGATGGTTTCCTCTCCTACATCGCTGCTCAGAGGGCCACAGTGGATCAATCTGTGGACGATGCTGATACTGATGAAGCGCCTGCTCCACCTAAGCCACAGAAGCAGAAGAAAACAAAGGCTTCAAAGCCCTCTTCTGCACCTAATGCTTCGCGTCTGAAGCCATTGGCCACTGCACCTCCTGAAGCCAGTGTGCAATCATAAGATCTTTCTCGTGTCTCCAGGAAGACAGAGAGGTCCAAGAAGAAGATGCCCATCAAGAGTTCTGGGCATGCACTAACCCCCGCTGCCGTTCTGAGGAACGAAGATGAAACCATTGATCTGTCAAGTGATGACGATCTTGGTGATGATGCTCTTGAGCTGCTGATAAAGAGCAAGCAAGAGGCGGAGATCTTCAACGATCTGCCCCTCTTTGATGTGGACATCTTGAATAACTTCATTGATGAGTGGTTTGACAACCCGAGCCTCAGCATTGATGATCTTCAGCTTCCAATTGGCATCAGTGTCTCTTTCCACAGTGCCATTGCTAATGAGCTGGCTCTGGCTCAAAAGATCGTCGAACTGAAGAACAAGATTGACCATGAGAAAGCTCAATTCAAGAGGAACATGGCCAAGCTCAGTGTGGCTGATGTTCAAAGCTTCAAGCAGATGCTGCATGACCTCAAAGAGCAGTTTCACAAGAAACGTGAAGAAGAAAAATGATCAAGAGAGCGGATGAAACTCTCCGCAAGCAAATGCGTTCAAGTTAATAATGAGGCTGAAAAGCGCAAGGCACTTGGGCGTCCTGGCATCGACCACAAGATGGCTGCAAAGAAGAAGCCAACTGTGGGCCAAGCTGAAGCATCAGGGCGGGAAGCACCTCGCATTGACTTCCCTGCCAGCATGACAGGCTCGAAGCCTAAGGTCCACACAGCTGCTTCGGAACTGAAGAAGACAAGGGCCGCTGAGGCAGAAGCCAGAAAGTGCAAGACCAAGAATGCCACTGACGATGCTCCACAGACCAAGAAGAGGAAGACGAAGTCTTCGAAGAAAGATCGGGCTGCTCCCTCAGAGCCCCTTGTTGTCGAGCCCATCTCAGTTGCTCGTCCTGCATCCGCAAACCAAGAGCACCAGCTAGTACTTCATGAGCCTGCTTCCATAGAGGCTCCTGAAGCTGAAGACATTCCAGCTGTTGACCCCATCACAGCTGAAGACATTGGTCCCCAAGACAATGTAGATGATGATGAAGTCCTTCCTCAGATCGAGCACCAATCAGTATCATCCCCTTTTCTCACGAACAGCGAGCTCATCAGCATTGGTCGTCCCTTGACGCCAATCGCTCAGGATGCATCGTGGGCTGATCACCCCCAACAAGACACACCAAGTCAAGAATCACACAGTACTCCCCCACCTCAAGTCACCACTCCGGTGCTTGACGATGATGATTACATGGTGCAGACCACTCCATCAGCACAAGCGTCGCCCGCATTTCGCGGGCTTCACAAAGGCCCTAGGCCACAGGTCGCCATGTCGACCGTTCCAGAAGGAGAAGTGCAACACAACTCAGTAGCACGTCAACTGTTTCCTGAAGCCACTCCAACTGTGAACGTCTCTGAGTCTGAAGCAAAAGTTGCTGAAGACATTCTGGCTGCATCAGTCGAAGAACACCAAGAACCCCATCAAGAAGAAGAGCGAGTTGCCACACCCCTACCAACCAAGAAGTTTTTCTCGAGGAGAACGAGTATGTGCCCGACCCTCCAGCTACTCAAGTGGAGGTTGAAAACACTGAGGCGGCCACCAAGAACACTACTGAAGCCAATGACGTTGTCATGGCTGAAGCTAATGTGGCGCCTGAAGTGACTACGGTGCCTGAAGCTAATGTTGCACCTCAAGCCAATGTGTAGTTTGAAGCCCATGTCAATGCCAATGCTCCTGTACCGCCTCCAAGGCCTCACACCATTGAGCAAGCATTTGATCGCGGCCAGCTTGTCACTATTCGATGGCCAATTCTGGTTCCTCCGCCTGCTCCTGGACCACAGTTTGACTACCATGTGGAGCACAGGCCTCAGGTGCAGAAGCCAAAGCCCATGGTGCCAAGGTTTCCAGGTACTGTGACTTCGCCAGGATCGTTCAATGTGAATAGCTTCAAAGCACACAACACCTTCTTTGATAGTGCCAAGAACCCATATTCAAGGCCAAGAATTTCATCTGATTGGTTCTGGAGCTATCAGCAGCGCAGTTATTACTCTTGTGTCTTATACAATCAAGGGCGCATTTTCCCCCATATGCGTCTAGACTGCGAAGCCATTGCTGACCTGCCCTGCTTGGAAGAAGCCCTAGACTGCTTCAGAGATGTTGGCCTTCCGCAGTTTGTGACTGACAAAGAAAATTGGAATGAGGAGCTTCTGTTACAATTCTATGCCACTCTTCACATTCGCGGCTAGAACAGGGATCCGAAGACTTGGATCCTTGAGTGGATGACAGGCAATGTACACCATGAAGCCAAAGCCCAAGATATAATTGAGCTTACTGCCCTGCCCACTCCAGGTGAACTCTATGAACCTGGTTGTTAGCTTCACCGCAATGCTTTGGAGAGCATATTTCAGAAGCCTGAGCCGAATATGAGCCAAATGCTGAGCATGATGAAGCCACTGCCACAAGATGCTAAATATCCAAACGAATTCTTTGTTGAAGACCTAGAGTATCTGCCCCGTACCATCTATCATATTATAAGGCGAACACTATGGCCCGTCAAAGGACATTCTCCTGCAGCAAAGCTTGAAGGTGCAATGAAGACATTGGTTTTCTATATCCTCAATGGCATCAGCTTCAATGCTCAGGATTTCTTCATCAGGCAACTTGCTGCATCTGGCTCCGATCTATTTGGTCTGTAGTTTTATGCTCCATGGGTAATGCGCCTCATCAAGCTTCACTCTTCTGTCAACTATCAGCCCTCTGCGCGCAACCATCTTATCTTGTTGCCATAGGTTGATATGTCTGTTGAAGCTATTTACCCTGAGCCTGCCAAGGAGCCAATTTATCTTCACAATGTTGACCGCCAAAGTTTCACACAACCAATTGAGGGTGTTCTTGCTGCAACTCGTGTTTATCCTCTGGCTGGCACTACATGTGCACCTCATCATGCAATGACTGAAGCCACTGAAAGCACTATTGCTCAAAGGCCTCAGAAGCGATCTCGCATTCTCAATGACCTGGAGCTTCTCGTGGCATTACATCAAAAACAGGATAAGCATCATGACTGGCTGAAGCGTCAGATGCAGAGCCTCTTGGTGGATGTCAATCGCAATCGCAATCTAGCCACCAAGAATGCATTTGTCACACATGAAACCTGTCGGCGGTCGTGGAAGAGTCTGACACTGCTAAGCTCTGAAGATGATCTTCAACAGGATGGCTTCACAGAGCGGTTCAAATTTGATTCCACTCCTCTCAGGAACGCTGTCTTCCATCGGAATCCCTCTCTCGAAGACTTTGAGTACTCCTCCTCGGCGGACACTGTCAATGCCAGAGTCGTCGATGACGAAGATGATGCTACTTCACCTACTACAACTTCGTCGCGTATCGACACTGCACCAAGTTCTTCTACACCACCGGACTCCAACGTCGACCCTGCACCTTCACCTACTCCTCATGGGAACGAGTAGAGGCTCTATGTCTTCAAACCTTTTTGGTCCTTACTGACAAAAGGGGGAGAAG
The DNA here is from genome assembly GCF_002575655.3 of Aegilops tauschii subsp. strangulata. Taxonomy (NCBI): domain Eukaryota; kingdom Viridiplantae; phylum Streptophyta; class Magnoliopsida; order Poales; family Poaceae; genus Aegilops; species Aegilops tauschii. Next base: position 629,187,956 of record NC_053036.3, on the reverse strand, counting down.
CATATGAGTTGATAGTCTTCAAGAGGGTCCTTATGGGTGGTTTCTTTATATTTTGCCAAGTGGTTACAACTCTTGTTTTGATACTTTTGGTTCTTTGGGTTGTAACACTTAAACTTGATGGTCGTCTGCTACTTTTTCTGCTACTCTGTGATGCGATGATAAATTCCACATGAAGTGATTCTGCAAACGTCCATTTTTCATTATGCATGTCATTATCTTCGTTATATCTTTTCATGCATGATGAATTATCTTCTTAATTTGAAGAGCATCTCCACAAGTACAACCTGCCATGTGCATTTGCATTCAAAAGCAAAATACTTATATGCACATCTTCAGGGGGATCCTTTTGCTACTTATGAAGACAATACCTTAACCCTTACAATTTCACATACTTTTATCCCCATTGAAAACTTCAACCAGTTTGTCATCAATCACCAAAAAGGGGGACATTGTAAGTGCATCTAGTGCCACCCCTAGTTGGTTTTGAAGTATTGACGACAAACCTGGTTGTGGGACTAATGTGTTTGTGAGAATTGCAGGATAACACAGGTAGTAGTCCCTCATTGATTCGGTTTAGCTACCGAAGATGACCCCTAAAAATGTGTGAAGACATTGAAGACAATGGTGGTATGTGAAGATATTCACAACGAACATTATGACTCAAGAAGACATTCACGTGAAGAATATGGAGTGCAAAGACATAGGTGTTTCGTAGTTTCCTTTTCTTCTTTGTTGAGTCATAGGAACCACCGTACTGTTAAGTGGGGTCCAAGTGAACAGAGTCAGAGTGACTGAAGTGATGCTCAACCAAATCCTATGTCTTCGAGCGAAGACAATGAGAGCAAATCTTATCCAGAGTTGGATGAGTCAGCTTTACTTGTAGCCCAAGTCAAGCTGTCGCATGTGTTTGAAATCTGACCGTTGGACACGTGTCAGTTCCTTAGTGACCTAGGGTCATTTCAGACAAATCAGGTCGGGTTGCCTAGTGGCTATAAATAGCCCACCCCCTACACCATAAATTGGTGGCTGCTCAGAGTTAGTGCACGACTTTTGTCATTTGAGAGCAACCCACCTCTGAAGCATTTGAGAGAGAGATCCTTGCGAGGACAAAGCCCAAAACACCCAGAGCCAAAGAGTGTTAGGCATCACTGAAGTCTTTCTGTCCGCGTGACCTGAAGACTTGTTACACTTCAGGACTGTGAATCCTCCAGCCGGTTAGGCGTCGCGTTCTGAGCATCCAAGAGTCATTGTGGATTGCCGGTGAACGAAGTCTGTGAAGGTTTGGAAGTCTACCTTGAAGACTTACCAGAGTGATTGGGCGAGGACTAAGTGTCCTTAGCTCAAGGGGAATAAGGTGAAGACGCGGTCTTCTGAGTTGAATCTCAGCCTCCCCAACCAGGCGTAGAGTTGTCACAGCAACTGGAACTGGTCCAACAAATCCCTGTCCTCACCAAGCAACTGGTTTTATCTCCTTCCTCCTTTTACTTTCAGTTTGTCTTCGTGAAGTCATTGCCTGCTTGCTTTATCTGATTGACTTCACTGTGTGACGACTATTGTTGATTGGCTTCATACCATCTTCCATCCTGATCTGTACTACCTAGCTGTTAATTGTCTTCGTGCTTTCACTTCATTGCTTACTTGACTATGGCCTGTCTAGTGTAGTCTACCTTCTGCTGCATATCAATAGGTTCAATTGTTGTGTTTGTCTTCAAAGCCTCCGTGTTTTGAAGACTTTCATAAAAATCGCCTATTCACCCCCCTCTAGTCGATAACTAGAACTTTCACCAGGCATCTCAACGTTTTGCCGGCAATCAACAGTGCCCTGGTGTTTGAATTTCATTCCCATCTCTTGCATGGGACCTAGAAATTCACCCAAGGACACATATTAGATTTTTCAACCAACCTTTAGTGCATTGGAGCATGTGCTTGTAGTTCAAAATTGAATTATGCACATAAAATGCCTAGAAAACCCAGTTAATGCATAAAAATGTCCAAACGAACCCCAAAAGATCACAAAAATTGACACAACACTCCTGTTGTTCTATGTTGACACTAGAAATTTTTTGAAAGCAATAAGAGGTAATGGACATCGTTTCATCCCCAAAGGTGGGACGTTCCCTATCGAAACCATCATGGTTGTTGTGAGAAGCTCTGGTTTGTGAGAAGCTTATACCTGAACCTGCGCCAAATGGGACAAATTTTTTACCATGGCATGCTGATGCCGCTCCATGATAGCATGCCAAGTTTCATGAATTTCATACGAGTTTTGGATTTACTAGAATTTAAAAACCAGGCATCTCAACGTTTTGCCGGCAATCAACAGTGCCCTGGTGTTTTAATTTCATTCCCATCTCTTGCATGGGACCTAGAAATTCACCCAAGGACACACATGTGATTTTTCAACCAACTTTAGTGCATTGGAGCATGTGCTTGTAGTTCAAATTTGAATTATGCACATAAAATGCCTAGAAAACCCAGTTAATGTATGAAAAAGGCCAAATGAACCCCGAAAAATTCCAAGACTGAACACAACACTCATGTTGTTCTATGTTGACACTAGAATTTTTTTGAAATCAATAAGAGGCAACGGATATCGTCTCGTCCCCAAAGGTGGTACGTTCCCTATCGAAACCATCATGCTTGTTGTGAGAAGCTCTGGTTTGTGAGAAGCTTATACCCAAACCTGCCCCAAAGGGGACAAAATTTTCACCATGGCATGTTGATGCTGCTCCATGATAGCATGCCAAGTTTCATGAATTCAGACGAGTTTTGGATTTACTAGAATTTAAAAACCAGGTATCTCAATGTTTTGCCAGCAATCAACAGTGCCCTGGTGTTTTCTATTCATTCCCATCTCTTGCATGGAACCTAGAAATTCACCCAAGGACACACATGTGATTTTCAACCAACTTTAGTGCATTGGAGCATGTGGTTGTTGTTCAAATTTGAATTATGCACATAAAATGCCTAGAAAACCCAGTTAATGTATAAAAAGGCCAAATGAACCCCGAAAAATTCATTCCCATTTCTTCCATGAGACCTAAGCATGCACTGAAGGACACATATTTGTTTTTTCAACCAATTTCTATGCACCGGAGCATGTGCATGTAGTTTAATTTTGAATTGTGCACCTGAAATGGCTAGAAACTAGTTTAATGAATGAATTGTCCAAACAAACCCTGAATAATTCCAATTCTTTTACGACACACATACAGTTGCATATTCACTGCAGATAAAAGGTCTAGCAATTCAAACATCGTCCATTGCCGGTATGACCCCATTTTGTAGTTCAAATCAAGTAGATCCCACACAGTTTATTCTCACCAACCATGTGAGATGTACTACAAAATATCTTGGAGCACCGTCGGTGTATAGTACGCCTATGGCTTACGCGAGAAGGTGCGTCGGCTACAGTCCACAGCCGGCGTGTCAAGCACACTAGCTCGCTCCCCCAAAACTCCCGCCTGCATCCCTCGCAATCTCGAAAATATCTACCGCCTGGAAGGTTTTAATGTTTGATAGCACACGATTAGTATGTGCGGACCATGTGCGATGTCTGTTACTCCCGCTCTGCTTCAGTCCCTTGATTCAAATGTTCAGTAGCCCTGGCATTTTACTCCCGCCTCTGCATCCCTCGCGATCTCAAAAATACCTGCTCGCCCTTGATCCAAATTTTCAGTAGCCCCGCCTTGTTACTCCCGCCTAGTAAAATTTTCAGTTGCCGCAGTATTTCCTCAAACACATCCTCCGCTCACACAGACATACACAACCCTCGAAACCATTGGTAGGTCGTCGCCATCACCCGCACCTCCATCCTCAACCTCTGCCTGTGTGCCGAGGAGCTCGAGTAGCCAATGGACAAAAAGAGGTTTATCACGACCTTTTCGCCCGATGCCGGCGAGGTGGCCGGCGAGGTGTCCCCGTCGTCCTCCGCGGGCCCTATCCACCGTCGCCAGTCCCTCGATCCGCCCGCCGCCGCGCCCCTACGCTGGTTCGAGGACTTCCCTGTCCTCCCCCGGACCCGGCAGCCGACGAAGTCCTACCTAGGGGTCCGGCAGCGGCGGTGGGGGACGTGGGTCACCGAGATTATAGACCGAGAGACCCACACCCGCCGGTTGCTCGGTAGCTTCCACACGGCTGAGCTCGCGGCCATGGAGTACGACCGCTGGCAGGTCCGCTACCATGGCATGGTGGATAGGCTCAATTTCCCCTTCGGCACACGTCCGATCCACCTCGTTCCGCCGAAGCCAGGGGTGGTGAGCTCGGCTATGGCGCGGGAGGACCGCGAGGTGTGGGAGCATCTTGAGGCCTAGGCCGCCGACGAGGCCTACATGCAAGAGCTCCGCCGGCAGCACCCGGAGCTCGTGGAGGCAGAGCGGGCGATCTTTGCTGGCGCGGAGGGCGGCGAGGTTATCGCACTCTCCTCCGATGACAAGGTCGAAGGCGGCGAGGATGGCGGCACAGAGGGCGGCGAGGTTATCGTGCTCTGCTCTGATGACGAGGTCGCATCGAGGTGGGTGTCGGTGTCAAAACCGGCGGATCTCGGGTAGGGGTCCCAATCTGTGCGTCTTAGGCTAATGGTAACAGGAGGCAAGGAACACGATGTTTACCCAGGTTCGGGCCCTCTCGATGGAGGTAAAACCCTCCTTCCTGCTTGATTGATATTGATGATATGAGTAGTACAAGAGTTGATCTACCACGAGATCGTAGAGGCTAAACCCTAGAAGCTAGCCTATGATGATTATGATTGTGATCGTCCCTCTAAGGACCAACCTCTCCAGTTTATATAGACACCAGAGAGGGCTAGGGTTTACATGGAGTCGGTTACAAGGAAGGAAATATAATATCTGGATTGCCAAGCTTGGCTTCCACGCAAAGGAGAGTCCCATCCGGACACGGGACAGAGTCTTGATTCTTGTATCTTCACGCTCCAATAGTCCGGACAAAGTATATAGTCTGGCTGTCCGGATACCCCCTAATCCTGGACTCCCTCAGTAGCCCTTGAACCAGGCTTCAATGACGATGAGTCCGGCGCGCAGTCTTGTCTTCGGCATTGCAAGGCGAGTTCCATCTCCGAATACTCCAAAGTAATTTCCGAACACTCATACTGTGTCCGGATCTGCAAGATGATCTTCACATACCACCTCTTGGTAGCTTAGCATAAATCTGATCCGCTGGCGATCTCTGTGTGTCATGCCCTTGCATCGTGGCCCGGCCCAACACGAACCGGCCTTTCTTAGCCCACCTAGAGACACGTTGCGAGGCGGTTTTACTGACACGACCTGCCAAGGCAGAGATCGTGTTCCCCTTATTACGGGATCTTCCATCAATACGGGCGTGCGCAACTCCACGACGACTGTTGGCATGACTCCACGTTTTTAGACAAGTCCCAAGCGGTCACGCTGAGGACTCTTGATATTCACCCCCTTTATAAAGGGGCCGAGGCCTATACCTCTCTTCCACCACCCTTGCGCTCTTTCGCATCTCGAGTTCTAACACCCGAGACCCAAACTCAAACACCCCAGATCTTCCAATATGTCTGGATCCAACCCTCAAGGCCGGTGGGTGACCTCCTCGGTTAAAGAGAAGGACATTGCCAGGCTTAGGGAGGTTGGATATCTGACTGCCGACATCCAGCATAGGCTTCCTGCTCCAGAGCAGGTCATCCCTACTCCCGAGCCTAATGAGAGCGTCGTATTTGTTTCTCACTTCCTCCGCAGCTTGGGCTTCACCCTTGATCCCTTTTTGAGGGGGCTCATGTTTTATTACGGGTTAGATTTTCACGATCTAGCTCCGGACGCTATCCTCCATATCTCGTCATTCATCATTGTGTGCGAGGCTTTTCTCCACGTCACTCCACACTTCGGCTTATGGCTCAAGACCTTCAATGTGAAGCCGAAGATGATTGAGGGGCGACATGCAGAGTGCGGAGGTGCCATAATAAGCAGGAAGGCTGATGCCCCATGGCCAGAGGGTTCTTTCCCAGAGGTATCCAATTTATGGCAGCGGAGGTGGTTCTACGTCATGGCTCCCAGAGGCACAAAGTGGGTGGCTGCCCCGACTTCCGTTCGGGCCCTCCGTCGCAACTCGCATCATGGACCAATGTAGGATGGGATTGGGGGTCCGCTAGTGATGTACCAACACTGCAGAGCCGTATTCGGGAGCTTCTTGAGAGGGGCATTAACCTTGTCAGCGTAATTCAGGTAATGCTAATCCGACGGATATTGCCGTGCAAACGCCGGCCTCTTCGGATGTGGGAGTTCAATCTAGAGGGTCCGCGGACTATTCTGCACTTCTTCGGCCTGACGCTCGAAGGGATGTGTAAAATATTCTTCGGACCACAAGTAAAGTGTCCAGAGACCACCGAGGATGCGGGCCTAAGCTGCAATCGCTCAGATACCCAAGTAAGTAACCCCGAAACCGGACACTTCGTTTATATTTATCATAATCATTATTCTGAAAATCCTCCGTGGCCAGGAATGGCTCAGCAAGGCGGAGAGAATCAGGTGTCCGACGCCACTTCCTGAAGGCTCGCCAAGTCCCTCCATAGCCAAGATGCTGGGTCTTGTGCTAAGCAGAATGCCCTCAGGGAAAGACGAAGGGAAAAACAGAGAAGCAGAACTTCACATGTTGCGCATCCAAACCGGGGGAATTGCTACCTCCCCAAAGAAGGATAGCCGGGAAGAGAAATCTAAAGCCTCCTCCCCTCGCGGGAAGAAGAGGGCCGCCTCCGAAGACTTGGAGACGGAGGTGCCCAAACAGGGGAAGAAAGCTTCCCCAGGGGGCCCTGCCCTGAAGGGCGTCCTCACCGCGTCATGCCCGCCAACAGGCCAGCCCTCAGCCGAGCTGTAAGTTAATCGTAAATACGAAGGCACTGCTTTTCTCCGAGAATAATAACCAGGATCCATTCTTTGTAGTCCGGCTAGCAGTTCTTCTCGATAGAGTTCGTCTTCGGGAGATCTCGTTCCGGAGATGATGGAGAGTGAGACCCCACCAACCTCTCCGCCTCGTGAGGCGGGCGACCCCGAGGTGTCATCACGGAGGAGTCCGGATCTGCCGAAGCCAGAAGCTAATCCTTTGGCCGCCCTGAGCCCGGAGCATGCGGCTCCCACGGGGGGCGATGAGAAGGGTCCGGCACGGTTCGGTGTCCGGACGGACGCATTGACAGGCCTTCTGGAGTGAGGTGCTCTCTCGGAGGAGCACCATTCATTAATGAGCATGGTGCTCCACTACAGGAAACAGCTACTTTGCCGTCTGCCACGGCGGACGGCAAAGGCTGGAAAGGCGGACGGCAAAGACCTTTGCCGTCAGCCGCGGACGGCAAAAGGCTCCGGCAAAGAAGGCTACGGTAAACAGCTGCTTTGCCGTCTGCTTCCTGGCGGCGGACGGCAAAGAGGGCGGACGGCAATAATTGCGCTGTCAGTCCGTTAAGTGGCTAACGGCAGACCTTTGCCGTCCGCCGCAGACGGCAAATTTTCTCGGATCTTTGCCGTCCGCCGTATGATGTCATCTACACGTCACTAGATGGCAGGTTCTTTGCCGTCTGCCACGGATGGCAAAGTGCAGGTTCTTTGCCGTCTGCCACTGATGGCAAAGCGCAGGTTCTTTGCCGTCTGCCACGGATGGCAAAGTCTTTGCCGTCTGCCACTGTAGGCAAACTGACCAAATGGGTCAGCTCCTAGGAAGCACAGTTGGCTGCCACATGGCTTCTTTGCCGTCCGCGGCAGACGGCAAAGAGCCCGTTGCCGTCGGTGGCAGACGGCAAAGAGCCTGCATATTGGCTCTTTTTTCTGTTTTTTATTAAATCCAACAATTTTCATCACAAATATATATGACATGTATAGATATATTTGACAGGCATTCATATCACAAAATTCCATCCATAAACAAACTTCCTTCATACATAAACAAAGTTCCTTCATACATAAACAAAGTTCCTTCATACATAAACAAAGTTTCATTCATATCACAAAGAGCCTTCATACATAAACAAAGTTTCATCCATACATAAACAGAAAGACTAGAACAAGAAGAGTAGCTTCCATGAAGTGAATGAAATCTGCAAAATGGCAAAATAAGAAAGTTAGAAATAGGTGACTAGAACAAGAAGAGTAGAACAAGAAGAAGACTAGAAGAAGAAGAGTAGAACAAGAAGAAGACTAGAACAAGAAGAGTATGTCATTTATGAGCTAACTTACGTGAAATGGATCATATATGAGCTAACTAAGTTGAAATGGGTCGTTTATGAGCTAGCTAAGGTGAAATGGATCGTTTTTGAGGTAACTAAGGTGAAATGGATCGTTTTTTAGCTCACTTAGGTCAAATGGATCGTTTTTGAGCTAACTTAGTTGAAATGGATCGTTTTTGAGCTAACTTTGTTGAAATGGATCATTTTTGAGCTAATTTAGTTGAAATGGATCGTTTTTGAGCTAACTTAGGTGAAATGGATCATTTATGAGCTAATTTAGTTGAAATGGATCTTTTTGAGCTAACTTAGGTGAAATGGATCATTTAAGAGCTAATTTAGGTGAAATGGATCATTTTCTAGCTCACTTAGGTCAAATGGATCGTTTATGAGCTAAATTAGTTGAAATGGATCGTTTATGAGATAACCTAGGTAAGATGGGTCATTTTGGAGTTAACCTAGGTGAAATGGGCCATTTTAAAGCTAACGTAGGTAAAATGGATCATTTAGGAGCTAATCTAGGTAAAATGGGTCATTTTTGAGCTAACTTGGATGAACTGCATCATTTATAAGCTAACCTAGGTAAAATGGGTCATTTTGGAGGAAAAAAAGCTAACTCTAGGTCATTATGGTAAGCATATTGGAGGAAATAAAGCTAAGTCTAGGTCTTTATGCATTTGTTAAGCAAAACACTAGAGAAACTTACCGTGATCAGGGAGGTGTAGGAGCGGGGTGGCTAGTGCCGCTACCTGGAGAAGGATCGTGCGATGCGTTTCTGGAGTTAAGCTGCACCAAAGATCATTTCCAATGTCTCGTTAGCATTACGACACTCAAATGTTAAGACTACCAAGTAATGTCCATTCAAACTAAACTCACCGTGCTCCCAGGAGCAATCACTGGCATCGGCGGAGCGGGCTGACCGGACTTCTCGCACACAGACTGCACATTTGGTTTTCAGAACAGAGTCATACTAGTTAGTAATGAGACTCAAATGTTAAGACTAGCAAGTAATCTGCAGAAGAAACTTACCACAAGGAGCTCGTACACGGCCCTTGCCTGCATGTCATTCCGTGCCCTCTCCTCCTCCATCATCTTTCTCGTCCTCTCCTCCATCTCCCGCTGCCTCTCCGCCGCCTCCGCCAGAAGTTTCTCCGTTCTATCTCTCTCAGTCTGTATAGCAGCCTGCAACACCACTCACATGACCATTTGTAATCATTTATGGAAGCGCACACAATGTAATGGAGAAAGATAACTGAGTACGTATCACTAACCTTGATGGCGAGTTGCACTGGCCGTTCACGAGGCCTTATCTCAGGAGCGGAGCTCGACTGGCGCGCCTTGATCTCCGGGAGAGTGCTAGGACAACGGATAAGTCCATCTCCAATGGCTATGGAGCCATGGGACCTCCCGCCACCAGATATCATCACCAGCTCTGGATCAATGGGACCCTGGCTCGGGTTAAAGTCCTCCCCTTTCCTCGCCTTCCCCTCATCTCTATATCTCACGAGCTTGTTGTGGGAGGAGATGTTGGTGAAGTTGTTTGCATCATCGAGGTCAGACTGAGAGAAAGCCTTGACTTTCTTGAAAGAGCCAGTGTGGGCCATGGCATACAGGTCGTACACCTCTGGCACCTTATCCGCCTTATTATAGCGTGCCTGAAAAAGAGAAACAATGAAAATTAGTAATTAAAGGGCTCAAGCTAGCATGATGAATGAATTGCATGAATCATGAAGCAAACCACATACCCAGTTGCGCCCGAACTGATATAAGTTGGAGCTGCCTTGATGGTGTGGCACACCTTCCATTTGGGCACATTTGTCCTTGGCCTGGTTGTGGAGGGCTAGCCATTCTTGTGAGCACCACTCATCGACCAACACCTCCCCACAATCCATCCAATCCGCACACCATCTCGGAGGCGCCTAAGTTAGCAAATAGAAACTTGAGCGCTACGGCTAAGAATTACTAAATGAAGGAACTTAAGTAGAAGGCCTTAAGAATTACCTTCATGTACTGCTCCTTACTCAGGAACTTATCGCGGCACGCCGGCTTGGTCTTCTTGATACCACGCAAGGCGTAGTAGTCTCGAACAGCCTGCACCCGAGCCTCGTGCCGTAAGTTCTGGAGTAGGCGCTTGCAGACGTTCTGGATAACATTTGCGCTGTCCTCCTCGTATCCCTCCTCACACCTATAGAATGTCTGCAATCAAATGAGACAATATTGATTAGTACAATTAATAACTAGCTAGTTGAAGATTTTAAAATGTGTAAAGGAGAAATTACCCAGAACGTCCTGATCACCATGTCTGCCCTCGTGTTGCACACGACACCGTCGATAATGACATCCGGCGGGGCCGGGGCAGCCACGTAGTGCTCCCAGCTCAACCCAAGCTCTGGAAGCCGACCCTCACCAGGCAACGTGACAAACCCCGGGAAGTTTTGCCGGCAAAGAACTCCAGGGACGGAGTTGGGCCGGCGGACACTATGATGGTGGTCCCAACCCCTGCAGCATGACAAGGCCAACGCATTAGTTATTTGAAGAAACGTGAATGCAGAAGGTACAGAAATATTAAATGCACTTACGTACCTCTCCCCATCAGGGAAGATCAACCACCTCTGCTCGTGGGTCGCCGGCACGGACGGGAGCCGTGTAGCACCACGCTGGTAGACGGTGCCACCCTCCTCCTCAAGATCAGTCGGCTCCCCGCCATCATCAGCATGGCCACTCGGCTCCTCGGGCTGATCCGGCCAGGTACCCCATCCGGACGTGTGCTCCTCCGGGGTCTCATGGGCCGAACTCTCGTGGGCCGAAGGCCAGTCGATCCGAGGCTCGTGGGCCCAAGACCCGTTGACCGGAGGCTCGTGGACCGGAGTCCGTGTAGCCTCCTCCTCGGACGAGTCCACCCTAGCAGTCTGTGACACCCAAGTTTTTATTTGGATTTTTCAAAAAGATTTTATTTGACTTGAAGGGAGTGATTTAAAAAATTTCTTCAAGAGAACTCTCACTCTCAAATATTTTCTTTATGGCAAAAATTTTATTTGGATTCACCCAAGATCTGCCTTTGACCTTGGAGGTTCTTGCTTTTCTTTTGGACTCAAGACAAAATGGTTTTCATTTGGGAAAATAACCTTTGAAAATCCTTTTTGAGAATGCACTATGGCTTTTGGAAAGTCCTTTGCCACTTTCAACTATTCCTTCTTGCCATGGCATAAGTGCAAATCCTCTCTCCTAACCCTTCCCTCACCTTTGGATCATGATTTGCATCAAATCCAGCAAGTTGAACCTCCTCATGTGATCTTTTCCATTCAAATTCTATTCAAATAAATTTCTGTCTTCTCTTATAGCACTTGGAGATTTACAAAGGAACTCCTTTTTCTGTTTTGATTTTTACCACCAAACCTTTTTCCCCTCCTAGTCCTTTGAACCCTCAACCTGGAACCATGAAGATCCACTGGTCTCCAGTTCAAAATTTTCAAACTACATCAGCTGCAAGTTTGGACCAGATTTGCCAAATTTGGTGAAATTCATTCAAAATCTTCTCCAAAAATTCCAAGTAAATTCAGGCAGCCCCTGGGTGCTTTGAGTGATCATCTCACCAAGTTGCAGCTCCAGAAAAATTTATCTCTTTACCAAAACCTACTATCGAACACCTGCAATGCTTGGTCACTTTCAAGATTCAGTAAGTTCAGAGTTTAGTCAAGTGGCTGCTGTCGTTTTCTTCAGAAACGGGCGTCGATCTCGCCAGTACCCTCGCGTCGCCTTGCTCCTCATCCTCGCCCTCTCGTTCCTGCACCGCACGAGTGCCTGGCATCTTGCGGGCGTCGGCGACGAGCAGCAGAAGGTGCGCCGCCCCGTGACCGACGCCGGCGGCGGCTTTGCGGACACCAGCGGGAGACACGGCGCCGCCGACTCCACCCAGCGCCGCCCAAACCACCGGAGCCCGCCGCGTGGCAGTCCACTCCCCCGAATGCGCTGCCGCTCTCGTCGTGAACCCCAGGGCGCGGAGCACGCTCTCTGCCGCCGTTGAGCCCGTGCGGTCACCTCACCGTGGGCAGACGCCATTACGCCAGGGCCAGCTCCGTTTAGCTGCAAAACGAGTCCCGTAACATCCACTGATACTGCTCGACCGCTCAAACCCTCTGCCAACCCACTGCTCCGCCGTAATCGCTCGCCGGAGATTCTCCGTTCACGGCCACCCCGTCGATCTGCCTATAAATAGGGGCCCCGAGCTTCAACTCGAGCACCCACCAGCCCTACACTTCCCCTAGAGCACGCCCAGCAACTGGAAGAGCCGCGAGGGGGTCTCCTTCCTCGACTCCGGCCGCCGCGATCCGCCACGGGATCCAGCCCGATTCGCCCCCGTGTGTGCTCCACAGCCCCCATTCTCTTGCCAGTAGCTTCTCCTTGCATCACCCGTTCTGACCCGCGCCTCAATTCGTACTTTGCAGCCCTCCACCGGAGTTCCCCAACCTCACCCGAACCGCCGTCCGCCGGAGATAGTGTCGCCGTCGACGTGGTGCTCCCCGTTGGACGAGTCCACCACCCACCGACGCGGAAGAAGACACTGAAGCTCTTGGTACCCTCCGTTTCTCCTAACTCGCCGTGGTTCGACGCCGGCGTCCACCGCCGTCTTCGGGCGCCGGCGAGCTTTCAAACCTGACATGCGGGCCCCGCGTGTCAGCCTCTGTTTTATTTCCCCGAACCGTTTTCTGTTGGCGCCTTCGGGCAAAATACGTTTTCTCCTTGCGCTTGCGCATTCCCAGCCGAAGCGTTTTCTGTTTTCTCAGTTAAAACCCTGGAACTTTTCTGTTTCATTACAGAAAGGTCCCTGGACAGAAACCTTTATAACTTTTTAATGAAAAGGTATTTTTGAGTGATTCTTTTTCTGTCAATCTCCAAATTTTGTCTAGTTTTTTATGGGATTTATTTGAAAAATATTTGGCAAAGTTTCTGTGCATGTGTTGGTTTTCACGTTAGTACCCCGTTTCGTGATTGCTGTAGGTTCCGGGAGAGGGGACGGAGCCGCGAACTTCGCCGAGCTAGACTCCGACTTCTCCGAACCAGGCAAGCATGTTTGAAGATTTGATATGGCAGATGTTTTGCATGTTCATGTGAAAGTTTGTGCGTGGCATGTGAGTGTCGATAAATACCTCGTTGCTTGTAAGGCAACGACCCGGTTGTTCCGAAGTTGCGATGACCTCTGATGAGAGGTGGCCTAATCATGTGGTGACATGAAGGGCAGCAAGGTGGCACTGTTGTAGCATGCCAGCCTTGCGTCATCCGACTCTCTTCGACGTTAACGTGGTTGGAGCCACGTTATCGATCTTTTCCCGCATGTTCCAAAATAGCGATGACCTCTGATGAGAGGTGGCCTAATCATGTGGTGACATGAAGGGCAGCAAGGTGGTACTGTTGTAGCATGCCAGCCTTGTGTCATCCGACTTTTCCGACGTTAACATGGTTGGAGCCGTGTTATCGTCCCTTCCCCTTTCCGTGCTACCACATGTCTCATTGCCAGGATACGGTTTAGTAAGTTGGTAACCTCTTTCCGTGTACACACCAAACAGAGAGGCCGGGATGATGGTACCTTGGCCCAGGATTAAAGCCAGTCATTCGGTCAGGGGGCATGGGTGTTTCCGGTTGGGACCGAGAGGGGGGGCACCCCCTTATAGCGCGCGTATAGAAATTTGATCCCATGCTACGCGAGGTTGTAGCCTCCCCGACTCAGGGTTTTTCCTGAATGTTGCCGAGGGTGATCCCTGGCTTCGGATGGTTAAATTGGGTGTGTACTGGTTAGACGTGTTCCTTCCAGAACACCGTAGACGGAACTAGTCCTCGTGACTACTGAAATCCGTTGGCTGTGGTTAAGTACAAACTCTGCAGAGTCAAATTCTTTCCAAATCATCGTATCCATGATCAGTAATGTAGACTTTACATCCAAATCTATCCGTGTGAAAATCTTGCCCCCGGTGAACAAGCTCAAGCGGTAAAATCTCAGTTTTATTGTTATTCCAGTTGATGGACTAACTTTATTTTGTGTCTCATGCTTGTGATAATTTATGTCTCCGAGCTATTGTATTAATGAGTTGTGACATAAGCCCTTTATGTGACGTCGCGCAGACGTCCGACTGTGGCGTGTACTCGTTTCTCACTTTCGATATAAGCCCTTTATGTGATGTCGCTCAGACGTCCGACTGCGGCATACACTGTCTTTACTTTCTGTTATAAGCCCTTTATGTGGTGTCGCCCCGACGCCCGACTGTGGCATTATTATTCTGCATTTTTCCGCTCGAGGAGTCTTTCAGACACTCGTTTGGCACCTGTATTTTTATTCCGCATTTTTCCTCTCGAGGAGTCTTTCAGACACTCGTTTGGCACCTGTAATTTTGTTCCGCATTTTCTTCTCGAGGAGTCTTTCAGACACTCGTTTGGCACCTGTATTTTTATTCCGCATTTTCCTCTCGAGGAGTCTTTCAGACACTCGTTTGGCACCTGTATTATTATTCCGCATTTTCCGCTCGAGGAGTCTTTCAGACACTCGTTTGGCACCCGCATTACTATTCTGCAGTTTCCGCTCGAGGCGTCATTCAGACCCTCGCTTGGCACCCAGTATTTATTATCTCTATGTCTGATCGCTCTGGTTAACTTATTCATGTGCTTCATGTTTGCATTTGTTATACCTTATGTCCGAACTGTCTTGCGAGTACTTTCATAGTACTCACCTGGCTTGTTGATTTGGCCAGATGTTGACGAAGGCGATCTCTTGGATGAAGAGTTTGATAGCGCGTCCGACGCCTAGAGGAGTCCCAGTCAGTCCTGCGCGATCCCGGATATTGGTCACTTGTATCGTTTACGCTTCCGCCACCCGCAATAAGTCTTCTCGAGCCTCACTCCGACGCTCAAAGAGTTGTAGTATTCCGGAATCATGTCACTCGCTTCGCGATGATATTTCCACCACCGTTTTTATCGTGAGTTAGTAGTTTGCCACCCTATCCGCCGTATTGTTTTATCGGCGTGCATGTAATAGATTGTTGGGCAGTCTCTGCTCAACCTTGTATTATATTTAGTACTCCTGGTATTTTTCTTCTGTGACCAAGATATTGTCTATCAGTGAGAAGGAAATTCTTCCTCGTTGGTCCGTAACAGGGATTGGTTTCTCAATAATTATTTTATTGAAAAACCGGTCGTGACACAGCCACGTGCTCGGGTGAAACAGCTGGGGGTGGCGGCGAGGAAGGCGTCGTAGCAGTCACCCTACCTCCTCTCCCGCGACCACGTGCCCCACCTCCTCTCTTCCTACCCCGTCCCCTGCTGGGCACCGCGGTCGACGAAGAAGGGCCCGGCGGTGTGGACATACTGTCCAGCAACGCTCGGCGGAGAGGTACGTCTGGAATCGAAGACCTCAAACCACGCGCCGACGAAGAAGGGGCCTTGGCGCGCTCCCGACCAGCGCCCACCATCTTTCAACACCTGCCATGACAAACAGTAAACGAAATTAGTACAACATAAAAAAAAGACCGACATGAATAATAATATGTGTATCACTTAAGTGTATCATCATCAAGTACAACATTAAAAAATTTAATACCTGACACTACTAATAATCTCGATCAGTATCATCAATAAATGCATAATCATCATCATCATCACTATAATCAGTGACGGGCTCATAGGGTTCAGTGGCATCAACATGTGCAAGGCCACCTTGACGTAATCGGTCAAGCAATGACAGGTCATCCGCAGCAGTAACCTCTTCTTGTTCCGGCTCTTCTTGTTCCTCCTCTGGGGTGATGTCGGATTCACTGTCGCTGTCTACTTCAATGTTTTGGGGTGAAGTATTGCGGTTCTTGAAATGCTTTTTGGAAAGACGTGTCTCTTGGAAGAATTCTCCTTCATATGTGTCTGGGTTAATGTGAGGTTCATAATCCTCTTCCTTTGGGGGAGATAGTCTAGCACGTGGCGGCACTTCATAAAGGACATCCCAACCTTTCAGATTTTGATTAGTTTGGCAGGCCCACGGTAGATAGAATACTTGGGTCGCCTGTTGAGCCGTAATATAGACATCGGGAACATCTAAATGGGTGCTTTGGTTGATTTCAACTAGCCCTATATGTTCATGAGTCCTTCTAGTCTCCTTCGGCTGAAACCAATGACATTTGAAGACTACGACATTCGGTGGGTTTTCACCATAGAATAGAAGTTCATAAATTGCTTCAACTCTCCCATAATACTCGGTACCTCCTTCGCCGATAGCAGATACACAACAATTTGTAGACTTTCGGTCGGCCATAGATAGCTCTTTGCCATAGGTACGAAAGCGATACCCGTTGATGTCGTATTTGTCAAATGAACGGACCTTATAGTCAAAACCATTAGAGACTTGTCTCAATTCGGCGTCCATAGACTTTGAATTAGCCTACAAGTTTAATATGAAAGGATTGTTGCATTGCGCACAAATTAGCGAATGAAACCGGGATAGCCGCCTACAAATTAGCCTACAAGTCTAATAGAAATTACTGTTTGTTTGAACCAAGAGATGAAACCGGGATAGCCGCCTCCTTGCTTTGCGAGAAGCTCATACTCTTCGACAGAATCCTTTTGGATCACCGCTCCATATGAGAATAAGGCGACGTATCGACTGTATGAAATATCCAGGAATAAGAGCGGTTCAAAGGAAATAGAAGTTGCGAAACTATGTACCGAGAACTTACTCGATGTACGGCCGCACTTCTATCAGGTTGTTGAAGATATACAACGAAATGGTCCGCCATTGTTCGTTATCCAAAGATACTGGATTTGAAACACTGGCTTGTGCGAGATTCCCTTTGAATAGGCAGATCCCATAAGCATGTTTTGTGAGTCCAGGCGTGCTTAGAATTATACCCCTTGAAGTACCCTGGACGCTCTGGATCTGGCTCGAGAGCGTTTAACTGATCCAGGGTCTTTTGGCCTGTCAATGCATGTGGTGCAGAGTTTTTGACAACTCTACCTCTGATGAAGTTCTTCTTGTCTTTCCTGAACTTATGGTGAGGATTCAGGAACTGTCTATGCATGTCGAAGCAAGAAAACTTGCGACCGGCCTGAAGCCAACGAAACTCAAGAGCTCCCTTGCATGTGGGGCACGGGAACCTTCCATGCACACACCAGCCAACGAATAGCGCATACGCCGGCAAGTCATGCGTCGAGTACATGTACCAGACACGCATTATGAAGTTACGTTTGCTATAGGCATGGTATGTCTTGAACCCATTATCCCAGGCTTCTTGCAATTCGTCCTTAAGCGGTTGCATGTACACATTCATATTTTTCCCCGGATAGTTGGGCCCTGGAATTATCAACGTCAGGAAAATGTTCTTTCTTTGCATAATCTGTCCGGGGGGGAGATTGAGTGGAAAGACAAATATGGGCCAACAACTGTATTGGGCTGCCGTCATACCAAACACACTGAACCCATCCGTGCTGATGCCGACTCGAGGATGCCTCGGATCTGCCGCTTTGTCACCATGTAATTCATCAAACTTTTTCCACGCAACACCATCCGATGTGTGTACAATCATCAGATTCCCATCTGCATCTAGTTCGGTTCTTTTGCCCGTTTTGTGCCATGTCATCTGTCTGGCCGTCTCTTCGACCATGAAAAGACGTTGAAGTCTTGGTACGATTGGCATATACCGAAGAACACTAACGGGGATTTTGGTCTGTGTCTTCTCACCCATACCATTGTCTACCACAACATACTTGGAAGACTTGCAAATGGGACAATAGTTCAAGTCCGCATAGTCAAGCCTAAACAAGACACATCCTTTCTCACAGGCATGTATCTTATCATAGGGCATCTTCAGTGCACGGAGGATTTTGTCCGACTGGTACAGGTTTGCAGGCATTACATGGCCTTTGGGTAGAAAGCGTCCAAATACTATCATCATTGCATTGTAGCATTCTCTGCCCAAGTTGAACTGAGCCTTCAGAGCCATTACTTGTGAGATGGCATCCAACTGACAAAGCTCGGTGTGCTCATGGAGCGGACGTTTTGAAGACTCCAATATTTCATTGAAGGCCTTTGCAGATTCCTCCATCTCCTCGTCCGAATCCCAAGCATCATCAAAGTCTTGCACCATGTTTTCCATCCCGGTACCATGCTCGTCGGTGTGACGACGATCCACCTCAGCTCGGTCACGTTGGGCAGACTCACCATGAAATGTCCACACCGTATAATCGGGCGTAAAACCACTCTTCTGCAGGTGTTTGCCCATTTCAGCCTCTGTCCTCTTTTCCCAATTGCCGCACCGTAAACAGGGGCACCAGGTTTTCCTCTGGCCATTTGCAAATGCGGCTCGCACAAACCCCTTGGCTTTTGTGAACCATTCAGTGCTCCATTTGTTCTGACCAGTGTGACCGGTGTACATCCACGCACGATCACTCATCTTGACTTTCAGAGCTACTAGACACACAACAAATATATATATATATATAATTCACCATGTATGTATTCATCAGTTGATCTACTTTGTCAATTTTATTACGTCCATGCAACCTACACTCTAATAGGTAATGATAGGTCCTAATCCCACCCAAGTATGTTTAGATTGGGTTCATTTTCCCATGCTATGCCCCGGATCCTACGCAAAATTTCAGCAGCACCTCCCCGCTGTTCTCCTGATACACGTCTCTGCAATAAACAAAGAGGATGTGTACCCGGAGAACAACAGGGGAGGCACTGACGAAATTTATGCGTCAGATCCGGAGCAAAGCATATGGGAAAACGAACCCAATCTAAACATACTCGGGCTGTCCATGGATAGCGTTGGACAATTCAAAAGAATCAAGGTTATAAATATGCAAATGCATGCCTATTTATAACTATGACGCTTTCGAACGGGAGACACATATTGGTTACGCATACTGATGATTCAAGACACATATATATCTAGCTATCAAGTTTCATCGGAATAGATCAAATAATTAATGGGAGAGGAGGACATGTCATTTGTTCTCACCCACGAACGAAGGGGCAGAGCTCGTCAAACGCACGGCGAGGTCGTCGAACACCAAACCTCGCAGCGATGAAACAACTGCACATTGAAAACTACCCGATCAACACAATTATATATGATGTTTTTCATAACAAAATTGAAAGATATATGACCTAACTAATAATTTACAAATATATGACCCCGTCGGCTTTTGGAAGGCCAAAGAACACCTTTTCGGGAGGTGTCGGGGGTCGGGGTGTCGTGTCGGTCTCGGGGTGCCGTGTCGGGGTCGGGGTCTCGGGGTCGGGGTGTCAGGTCGGGGTGCCGGGTCGGGGTCGGGGTGCCGTGTCGGTGTCGGGGTCGGGGAGTCGGGTCAGGCTCGGGGTCGGGGTGTCGGGGTCGGGGTCGGGGTGCCGTGTCGGTGTCGGGGTGTCGGGTCAGGCTCGGGGTTGGGGTGTCGGGGTCGGGGTCGGGGTCGGGGTCGGGGTCTCGGGGTCGGCGTGTCGGGGTGTCGGGGGTGTGTTTCGGGGTCGGGGTGCCGTGTCGGGGTCGGGGTGCTGTTTCGGGGTCGGGGTGCTGTTTCGGGGTCGGGGGGTCGGGGTGTCGTGTCGGGGTCAGGGGGTTAGGGGGTTGGGGGGTCGGGGTGTCATGTCGGGGTCAGGGGGTTAGGGGGTCGGGTGTCGGGGTGGAGTCGGGGTCGGGTGTCGGGGTGTGGTGTCGGGGTTGGGGGGTCAGGGGGTCAGGGGGTCTTCTCATTCTTCTACTACTTCTACTTCTTCTCATTCTTCTACTTCTTCTCATCCCCCGTCTTCTTCTTCTTCTTCTTCTTCTTCTTCTTCTTCTTCTTCTTCTTCTTCTTTCTCCTCCTCCTCCTCCTCCTCCTCCTCCTCCTCTTCTTCTTCTTCTTCTTCTTCTTCTTCTTCTTTCTCCTCCTCCTCCTCCTCCTCCTCCTCCTCCTCCTCCTCCTCTTCTTCTTCTTCTTCTTCTTCTTCTTCTTTCTCCTCCTCCTCCTCCTCCTCTTCTTCTTCTTCTTCTTCTTCTTCTTCCCCCTTCTACTTAACCTAAACCTAAACTAAAAACCTAAACTAATTAAAACTAAACTATTTAAACTAATTAAACTAAATAACCTAAACTAATTAATTCTAAACTGAAAAAACTTAAACTAAAAAGCCTTATCTAAATAGAAAAGAAAAACAAAAAAACAGAAAAAAGGGAGGGGCTCACTGTGGGGGGGCGGCGACGGGTCGGGGAGGGGCCGGCGACGGGGGGCCGGGGCGGGCCGGTGGAGGAGGCGGGGCGGCGGGGGCCCGGCCGGCGGGGGGCCGGGGCGGCGGGGGGCTGGGGCGGGGCGGTGGAGGAGGCGGGGCGGCGGGGGTCCGGGCGGCGGGGGTCCGGGCGGCGGGGGGCCGGGGCGGCGGGGGGCCGGGGCGGCGGGGGGCCGGGCGGCGGGGGGCCGGGGCGGGGCGGTGGAGGAGGCGGCCTGGGGCGGCGGGGGGCCGGGGCGGCCGTGGGCCGGGGCGGCGGGTGGCCGGGGCGACGGGGCGGTGGGGCGGCAGGGAGCCGGGGCGGTGGGGCGACGGGGCTTCACATGGATAGTAGCCCCTGAGACTCTGGTTGCCCACCCTAGGCGGCAAACGGAGGGTCATATTGTGTAAATAATGATTGCGTTGTATACATGCGCAGGTGTCCAAGGTTCCGGCAGCCGACCGGTCCGTTGAAGTTGCCGAACTAAGGAGGCAGATTGGAGCTATTGATGCCGATATTACGCTGGTGAACGAGCGGCTTAACGAGTCACAAGGTATGTGCTCTGCTTCCCTTATTATGTTGTATAGGAAAAGTTGAGGGGAGCATAATATTAGTGCGGTATGCTTGGACTGCAGACGGAGCTGCTGCCATGGAAGCCCTGAGGGCGGAACTTGCCCTGGCCAAGGAACAAGCTTGGGCTAGCAATGCGGCTGCCCTAAAGGCGGCCGAAGAATTGAGAGCCGAATAGGCTGCTCATCGCCGAAGCGAAGACAAAATAGCCGAGATGGCTGTGGAGCTGAAAAATGCCGCCAACCGGTATGAACTCCTTGAGAAGGAGAATTAGGTGAACTTGTCTGACCTGAAGAAAGCACTTGATGCGGCCAAGGAGACGCGGTCTGAAAGCAGGGATGCGCGGGAGGAGCTTCGACAGGCCGGAGAAATCGCGGCCGGAAACCCCTACTTGTTGCGGATGAAGTTTTTAGATCCGAAGTATGCTCCCCTGGATCGACGCTGGAGTCCTGTAGACGCGTATGCGGACTTGGCGAAGAGTGCGGCTGATGCGGCCAAATTTTTTGAGGATCAAGGTGATAAAGAAGTGGAGAAGCTAGTCTGGTCGCAATTCAATGCTCCCGAGCGCCCATTGCCGTTGAGTGAGAAGATGGTTGCTGTGGCTGAGATTCATAGGCTGTCCGGTCTTGCAATGCGGTTTGTAATAGACCATCTTTGGCCGAAGGAGCCTAAGCCGGACAGTTATTTTGGTTTAGTGCAACAATTCCTTGGTGCCGTATCACGGATCGATGCCATGAAGAGGTCGGCGTGTATAGAGGGTGCACGGATGGCTCTTGCCCGCGTTAAAGCATATTGGACAGATATGGAGACCACCATCGTTGCGACCCAGAATCCGGCGGGAGGCCAGGATCTGGCCGAGAACTACTTGGAGCAGGTAACAGAAGGTACTCGTTTAGTAGAGGCTTAGTGCTCGAAGGATATCATGTTCGAATGACAAATCGTCTTTATTGTAAAAACAATGTCATTTTGATTACGAGGCTATATTTATATTTTTTGCCCGAAAGTATTATTGTGCCTCCTGTGCGGCCGTTTTTATGTATATGTGTAATCTGAAAGTTAGCAGTCGTTGGCTTCAGCCCCCACGCATACAATGCGGGGGTGTTCGCGAAAAATATGCGTAATCACACTTGATCCAATGTCTTGGTCCATTAAGGAGGTGATCGCATGTCGAACTAGGCAACCGGACTATATAGCTGTAACACTTTCACTTAGCCATAGGAGTTTGACGGCGGGGCTACTATATAGCCCCTGGTACCTTCGCGTGCATCCGAATACGGGCGCGTGTACATGACTGGAAAACGATCCTTCGTTAATGCGGCGGAATCCTAAAGTTACCGATAAGTCTTCGAGTGGTTGAACAGTCTCTCGCTTTATCATGACAGTCAGTTTTCGGCTTTCTCTACTGAGGTGCTCATCCGGAATAACCAAGGCACAATCGCAGTAGTTCTCCTTTGGCCGCCTTAGCCGATAAGAACGGAACGTAAGGCGGCAAACCCAGGAGCCGGGCAATCCCAACATTTGACCAAAGACATGATTCAGAGCTGATGCATATAAGGCCAAACTCGTGACGCCGAACACTCCCGAAGGTATTCGGGCTTTGTAACGTAGAGTGGGATGAAGAATGCCCCTTCATTATAAACCCTGTATTTCCAGGTACGTGCGTTAGTCTGCCGTCGCGAGATGCCAATAGCGGCAGTACCCTCTGTGGATATAGCACCCATGGGATTTGTAAACAACAAGAGACAATAAAAAGGTTTACACAGGGGCTTAATCTAAAGAGAAACCTTTGAGCGGGGCCCTGCTGCACGTCTGCGCCTCTGTCTCCGTTGTGCCGTGTCCTGGAAGGGTATCGCATGAACGGTGTCTGTAAAAAGAACAACTCATGTAGAACAGTATAACGTAAGCGTGCGATGGATAGTAAAGGTGTGAGACATTGGCCTGTTAATAAAGTTGAGCCAACGGTGGGGCTTTATTAAATATCTATAGCCCCTGGTGTCCTCTATGGGATTGCATGTATGTCACCCTAGCTATGGCTGCCGGACTCGTCTAACCGTGTCTGTGGTCTTACCGACTAGTCATGCTTTCTGGTATTGGAGGTCGCTTAGATTCCGGCTGCTAGAGCCGTCGCGTATTCCTCCGCGCGTAAATAGCATTCTGTGTTTCCGTTAACGGTGATGATGCCACGTGGACCGGGCATCTTGAGTGTAAGGTAAGCATAATGCGGTACTGCGTTGAAGCGGGTGAAGGCCGGTCTCCCAAGCAATGCATGATAGCCGCTTTGGAGGGGGGCAATGGTGAAGAGTAGTTCTTCGCTTCTGGAGTTGCCGGGGGAACCAAATGTTACCTCCAGTACGATGGAGCCCCTGCCACAGGCTTCAACGCCTGGTATCACCCCTTCAAAGGTGGTGTTACTTTGGCTAATTCTGGATGGGTCTATCCCCATCCTGCGTACAGTGTCTTGGTATATTAGATTAAGACTACTGCCGCCGTCCATGAGGACGCGAGTGAGGTGGTATCCGTCGATTATTGGGTCGAGCACCAAGGCAGCCGATCCTCCGTGCCGCATACTAGTCGGGTAGTCCCTGTGATCGAAGGTGATCGGGTAGGCCGACTAGTGGTTAAGTTTGGGGGCGACGGGCTCTACGGCGTATGCATCTCTGAGCGGGCGCTCGCTTCTTCTCATGAGTGTGTGAGTCGCGTGGATCATGTTTACTGTTTTTACCTCTGGTGGGAATTTTTTCTGTCCCCCAGTGTTCGGCTGGCGAGGTTCATCCTCGTCTTCACTTGATGTTTGCCTTCCCTTGTATTCGGCATTTAATTTGCCGGCCTGCTTGAAGACCCAGCATTCTCTATGAGTGTGGTTCGGAGGTTTGTCGGGAGTGCCATGAATTTGGCACAGTCTGTCCAGGACTCTGTTCAGACTGGAAGGTCCCTCTTTACTACCTTTAAATGGCTTCTTTTGCTGACCTGGTCGAGAGCCCCTGAATCCGGCGTTGACCGTTGTGTTGTCCTGGCTTTCTTCCTTGTTTTGACGTTTGTTTTTATTACGCCGCGGCTTCCCGTTGTCGTCCCTTATTTCGGATGTGCTTGGGTCGCTGGTGCCTTTACGGGCCAACCAGCTATCCTCACCCGCGCAAAAGCGGGTCATAAGGCTTGTTAAGGCTGCCATTGTCCTTGGCTTTTCTTGGCCGAGGTGTCTGGCGAGCCACTCGTCTCGGATGCTGTGTTTGAAGGCCGCTAAGGCTTCGGCATCCGGACAATCGACAATTTGATTTTTCTTAGTGAGGAATCTGTTCCAAAGCTTGCGGGCGGACTCTCCGGGTTGTTGGATTATGTGACTTAAATCGTCATCATCCGGAGGCCGGATATAAGTCCCTTGAAAATTGGCCCTGAAAGCGTCCTCGAGTTCCTCCCAACTTCCAATTGAATTTTCGGGGAGGCTTTTCAACCAGTGCCGAGCTGGCTCCTTCAACTTGAGGGGAAGGTATTTGATGGCGTGGAGGTCGTCCCCACGAGCCATGTGTATATGCAGGATAAAACCCTCGATCCAGACCCGTGGGTCTGTCGTTCCGTCGTATGCCTCTATGTTCACAGGATTAAAACCCTGTGGAAATTCATGATCCATCACTTCGTCAGTGAAGCAGAGGGGGTGTGCGGCGCCTCTATGCCGGGCTATGTGGCTACGCAGATCGAATTAGTCTGGCTGGCTGTGTTCGGCCCGGCCGGACTTGTTGGTAGTGTATCTGGCATGATGAGTATTGTCACGTGTCTGGGCGCGCCCCCGTGATCCGTAGATCGATCTTGGCTATCCTGCCTTGTTTTCCAATATATCTCGTAGGTCATGCCTGTTGCCCCAGTCCATAGTGTATTGGCGTGGGGGTGTGGGCTGGTATTCGGGCTGATACACCGTTTTATCCCGGCCGCGAGGTGGCCGGTCAGCCATGTGGCGCTCGAGTCCATGTTCCTCGGCTGCCAGGACTTCAGTCCATCTGTCTGTGAGCAGGTCTTGATCAGCTTGGAGCTACTGTTGCTTCTTTTTCAGGCTTCTTGCGGTGCCTATAAGCCGGTGCTTGAAGCGCTCCTGCTCTACGGGGTCCTCAGGCACGCCAAATTCGTCGTCGCCGAGGCTGATCTCATCCTCGGAGAGGGGCATGTAGTTGTCCTCCTCCGGATACCCGTCCGTCGCCTGTTCGTCTGGGCTGACCTGCCCGTCTTCCTGTTCGACCTGCTCAAGGGCAGGCTCATCAGGGTTGTATTCATCTTCGGCACCATCCGGATTGCTTTCGTCTCCTATGCCGGTATTGCTATGGCGGGGCTTGGAGCGGCGCCGACGGCGCCCATGCTTTGCTTTCTTCCCTGAGGGGTTGTCCTCCATTGCCTCATCTCCATTGGTTTCTTTCGGAGTGTCCACCATATATATATATATATATCATATGAGGAGGTGGCTGTCCACCGCCCCGTGAGTGGTGGTTCCTGTTCTTCCCCTGCATCGTCGTTCATACCGTCGATGTCTTCGGAGTCGAAGTCAAGCACGTCGGTTAAGTCATCGACCGTGGCGATGAAGTGGGTGGTGGGTGGGCAACGAATTCCTTCGTCGCCTGCTTCCCACTCGAGCCGGACATAGTTCGGCCAAGAGTCTCCTGACAAGGAGAGAGACTTTAATGAGTTCAGCACGTCGCCAAAGGGCGAGTGCTGGAAGATGTCCGCTGCGGTGAACTCCATTACAGGAGCCCAACCAGATTCGGCGGGCCCAAGAGCGCGCGGGCTGGAACCTACAGCCGGATACGAGTCCGGTGGTCCGGTGTCACAGGCTTCTTTGGGGGCGAGGCCTGTGTTCGGCTCTACCGCCGATGAGTGTGCGGCCTGCGGGGCGGGGTCCATCCACCCGTCCTTAGGCAACGCGGTCTGCTCCGGATTTAGGTCCGGGGCTACCACAGGGGCGACATCCCGAGCATTGTCCGACAGCAGGTCTAAGCCATGCTCATCATGACTGTCCGGCGCTCCTGGAACAGGCCCGAATCCGTTGAAGATCAAGTCTCCACGGATATCGGCCGTGTAGTTCAGGTTTCCGAACCTGACCTGGTGGCCAGGGGCGTAGCTGTCGATCTGCTCCAGTTGGCCAAGCGAATTGGCCCGCAGTGCGAAGCCGCCGAACATGAAGATCTGTCCGGGGAGAAAAGCCTCACCCTGGACCGTGTTGTTGACGATTGAAGGAGCCATCAAGCCTTGCAGCGACGACATAGAGGAACTCTCAATGAAAGCACCAATGTCGGTGTCAAAACCGGCGGATCTCGGGTAGGGGGTCGCGATCTGTGCGTCTTAGGCTAATGGTAACAGGAGGCAAGGAACACGATGTTTACCCAGGTTCGGGCCCTCTCGATGGAGGTAAAACCCTACTTCCTGCTTGATTGATATTGATGATATGAGTAGTACAAGAGTTGATCTACCACGAGATCGTAGAGGCTCAATCCTAGAAGCTAGCCTATGATGATTATGATTGTGATCGTCCCTCTAAGGACCAACCTCTCCGGTTTATATAGACACCGGAGAGGGCTAGGGTTTACATGGAGTCGGTTACAAGGAAGGAAATATAATATCCGGATCGCCAAGCTTGTCTTCCACGCAAAGGAGAGTCCCATCCGGACACAGGACGGAGTCTTGAGTCTTGTATCTTCATGCTCCAATAGTTTGGACAAAGTATATAGTCCGGCTGTCCGGATACCCCCTAATCCAGGACTCCCTCAGTGGGCCCCGAGGATGAGGAGATCGACATCGACGAGTGGAGGAGTGCCTTCCCCAACAACCCCGACGATGGTACTGGCCCGGACCCGGCTCGCGGCACACCGTACATGATGAGGAAGGATTGGCTCGACCTCTACTTCGACCAAAAGTAGTTTAGCTTAGTTTAAATTTATGTTTTATGTTCGGTTATGCAAAACTATCTATGTTTATGTTTGAATGCATACTACTTTCGGTTGAACCTGCTTTGAACTTGATCAAATTGAAGTTTACAACCTTAAGTTTAGGGGATCGACTAGAAAAGGCCAAAAATTGCTGGAGTATATATATATCCACTAAGGGTTTTAGTCCTTTAACTTTTTAAGGATCGCCTAGAGATGTCCTTATGACTTGTTTATTTCAGTTCTTCACAATGTGATGCTCTATATGTGCAACTATTTGCTGTGCAGTTCAATTTCATCAATAACAGTTTCAAAAATACCACTATGAATTACGATATTTGGTTGTTGTTAAGGATATTGCAGTTAACATGCCTTTTCCTTTTTCAATTGTTGTTTAGCAACATGCATTGTACTTAATGACTAAATATGCAATCCCAGGCTACATAGCAACAAGGAAGAGTGTTACCTTAATGTTCTGATGATTTCTAGATATACATGTAATAAAATCCTATATAATGGGATGGATGGAGTGTTCTACTACATCATTTTTCAATTGTTGTGTAGCTTCTAATATTAACTTGGTGCTTTTAGGTACATATATCATTGCGAAAGATTCACACTTCGACACTTTCTGCGTATGGGGCAATTAGATATTCATGAACCAGCATCAAGTGAGGAAACTGATAAAGATTATTACTAAAATGGGTCAAAAGATGTCAATCGAACTATTTGTTTACACTTTATGCAAGACAACAGTGAACTGCAAGATGGTAAGTAAGAACCACGTGGCCTTCTTTTTACTGCCCGTAATGAGTTGTGTTAGATGACAATATCTGAATCTTTTTTCTTTTGCAGTGGATCCTGAAGCAGTTTACTCAAGATTACCTCTCAAACTACATGATTGGCGGCCGGCCATCACAAGGGGTTGGACTAGAGCCATGCATGCCTTCTGCATCCAGGAGAGCACAATAGGGCCATTCCGCTTCACCTTGTTCAGCAACTCGAATGTCTGTCGCCTCTTTATTTACCATCTATAATAGTACAAGTATAGAACCCTGGTACATCATTCTTTATTTGGTGCTTCTATAATTCTTAAACATATGTACCTGTGAATCGAATAATGCATTGGTTGTTTGAACCTGATGGATATGAATAAAGATATAGCCTACTTTCAAGTTTAAATTAGGTACAATTTTAAATAGCAGCAATTAAATTAGGGCGAAATTACATTGTGCAGGTCATTACGGTACACACGGTTGGTAAAACACAAACGTTTGCGATATACACCATAATCCGAGATGGTTCACAGAGAGGAAACGTGTGCAAGCATGCACACAGTTGCCGTTCGCAAAGCGTGTGTGATGTCAGACACTATCACATACGGTGCGGGAAAACTAAATGTGTGTGATTTTCTACCTATCGTACACGGTTTATAATCATGAACTGTTTGTGATGTGCCAGGCATCGTAAATCTCCCATGCCTGGAATCTGCCTAGAATCTGCCTGGAAAGCTCCCGTGCCTATAATCTGCCTGGTTTTAGGCAGAACCACAAAACTGCGACTGCGATGGCAATGCGAGCACAAATGAGTAGCAAGGATGAAGCATTTGCGATACTCGAGATATCGGAAATGGTTATATAGGGACAACTGTATGCATTAAGGCTCCCTATCCCCGACGGTTTCTGGGTCGTGTGGGAAGGACCCCCCTATCGCCCACGCTCACTTGGCGACGGTTCCAAATGCCGTCGCGGAAAGGGGTTAAAAACCGTTTGTTTAGGACCGACGCGCACCAGTGAAGTGGATGCGCAATTCATAAGAGTAATAGGCACAAGCTTCGTTTCAATCTAGTTTTTCATGATGCTCAATAACTAAATAGATTTTAGGGTTTGGGGGTTTCTCTATAGGATTCTCTCAATTCTCTCGGTGGACTGGATTGCTCACCCAAACCCTTGTTAGATCAAATGGAGCAGCCAATTGTTGTAGGCTGGGGTGGGAAGACATTTATAGCTGGAGAAATCCGGAGGTGTGAAACGACCAATAGGGTCACTAGCCAACTAACGGCCAATTGGCACGTTGTTTAACGGTTGGATTTCAATTTTAGCTCATGACTTACTTGAGTAACAAGTCAAGTCAATTCTTTCTCTAAGTCCCGAAGAACATTGTCTCGAACTCAGAGGGCAATCATTTTGCATGAAGAGGTTTCTCTAGTCTTCACTCAAAGAAATAGGTTTATGTTTGAGCACACAAGAAAGACCTAAATCACAACTACACTTGGACCCTCCCCACACTTAATAGTATGGTTTGCCCCATAACTTAGTAGATAAAAATGAAACTAGAAAAACATCTATGCCTTTATGCTTGCTTCATTCTTCTCTCTGCAGCCAATTTCTCCTCCAACGGGCTTTCATCACAATGTTTAGGGGTTGTCGCCCACACTAATAGCGATCTTCCTTGAACTTCTCAATGACCTACTTCCTGTGTAGAGTCCTGACACATTAGTCCCTTATTTGTTTTGTCCAACAGTCACCAAAACACTCTAGGGGGGCACAAGATGCACATACAATTTCCCCCTTTTGGACAATTCTTGACAAAACCAGTAATATATTCATCAGAGGAAATATTAAAATGAAAAAAATAAAACATCCATAAACAAATTCAAAGATATAGAATAGGCTCCCCCCTGAAGACGTGCATATAATATATATTTACTTTGGACTGCAAATGCACGTGGCAGGATTGTTTTGCAGAGATTATTCTCTATATCTTAGAACTCAAAGGCATGTGTTGCATAAGATAAATAAGAGGAATAGTACAATGCATCGAACGGAGATCTCTGATTATCTATGCACATGCATATAAGACAGATAATAATGTATCACGGGGAAAAATAATAGCTTTTAGCACGCACATAGAATCACAAACTTCGTCAGTTTTGCAACATGTTATGATACAAATAAAGTTCAAGTATTGCAAACTCAGAGAAATAACTACCCTACAATAGACCCCCAAGCTATAACTCTTGGTCTTCTCCCCATTTTTCAACAAGTGACTAAAAAGGATTGAAGAACAGAATGCATTCTAATCGCTCGACGAAGAAGAATCAGAATGAAAGCCCACCGAGGAAGAATCCGCTTCGAAGCCTGATGAAGTTGCAACGGAATATTCGTCGATGTTGAAATGTTCTTCTTCAGGGTTGATTGTTGGATCCACGAGGCCATTATCATCATGAGTAACTTTAGGCTTGATGGCTCGCGAGGTGGCGGTGAAATCATTGATAATTATGTTGGCATCGATAATAATCAAGTCTATTGAGCTTGACTTCTCATGAAGAGGAGTGTGTCTGCGATAAAATGCATCATATTTAGTACATTTGATCATGCAAGGATAATTCTCTAGAATTCCCATCTTGGCAAGCTTCCTATTCTAGATTTTTTTTCTTAGAAGTGCATAAGAACGATGTTTATCATCTTGCAGATATTGGCACACTAGCTTCCCCATGTTGATGGCTTCATTGATCTCAAAAGTTGTTTCTTATCTTTTATATCTTGCTTGATGTGTCTCACAAGCATTTGTTGAGTGCAAACCGTTATTTCTCGGCCAAATGGCAGAATTGGGTTCTTTATCCGATGAATGATCGAAGGGTCAGTGCCACTGGAGAAATAATCCTGACTAGCACCAATACTAAACCTGCGATGAAATGGCAGCTTCCCAACTAGAGCATCCCTTAGAGGTTTTGTTTGTTTGTTCCCACAACTGATTCTCCTCGGTCACTGGGGTATAAGATATTCCTGAGTACTTTCAGCCTCGAATTCTATCTCGAACTCATTGTCAAGATACAATTGTATTCATGGAGTAAATGGTTCAGCAGCTGAGTCCACCAAGTTTTTTATGAACAAATCTTCCACATCGAAAGGTTTGCTATTTTACAAAGCTACTCGAGAATTCCTCACCACTCCTTCTATCTTTTCATGCGAGTGAGTTCCTCTATGGGAATATAGTGTATTGCTCAAAATCCTGTAGAAGGTTTTGTTGTTAAACCGAAGATCATGTACCTTTGGAGCTCACTAGGCAACATCTCCAACCATAGTTCCATCCATCGAAAGATGGAGTTCTTCATCAATGGTCTCAAGCTGATGGTGAAAACACATCCCAGTGCCATTGTTCTCGAATTGAGGAAAGTTGAACTTCCCGATGCAACTCTTTTAATCGGCGACCTTCTCACATCCATTCTAACATCCAGGTGGGGATATCCATCTAATCTCCCGTGATATATAAGGTTGCATAGAACCAAACGATTAGTTCTTGGTTGATGAAGTGATTGAAATTTACCACACTCATGAGCTTAAGTGCATCTAGAGTGTTCAACACATCCTGGAAGAAGCTCTCCGTTTGCATTATCAAAATGTTTAAAGTTTCATGCTCGAATATTCTGCCTCGGTAGCACAAAAGCTTGGCATTGAAAACATTCTAATCATTTGTACAGAAGTGATTATCATTGGAAGAGTGTTCTTCTTCACACTTGCCAAAGAATGCAAGTTTCTTCCTATTCTTTGACAGACTGAATGACATGAATTCTTTAATATTTAACTTAGGAAACTTCTCGGTTGGGTTCCATTGAAAAGACCCCTTAGCTCCTTCAATAGTTAGTTCTTTCTCCTCAAAAATCAGAGACAATCGTGAAGAATGATTTTGCTAGGATTCAAGAGCGGCTTCTTTCTCTACATTCATCTCACATGCTTCCGACGCAATAGCCTTTTCTTCATCTTTCTCTGGTTCAGCACTTGGTGCAACATCTTTCACAATTTCTTCTTAGCATCCTCCTTGACAAGATCAGAGCATTTTGTTGTTTCTGCACCAACAGACTGATGCTTGATATGTCTCCAACGTATCTATAATTTTTGATTGTTCCATGCTATATTATATTCTGTTTCGGACATTAATGGGCTTTATTATACACTTATATATTATTTTTTGGGACTAACCTATTAACTGGAGGCCCAGCCCAGAATTGCTGTTTTTTGCCTATTTCAGAGTTTCGCAGAAAAAGAATATCAAACGGAGTCCAAACGGATTGAAACCTTCGGGAATGTGATTTTCGGAACGAACCTTATCCAGTGGACTTGGACCCTACGTCAAGACATCAACCAGGAGGGCACGAGGTAGGAGGGCACGCCCTCCACCCTCGTGGGCCCCACGTTGCTCCACCGACGTACCTCTTCCTCCTATATATACCTACGTACCCCCAAACTACCAGATACGGAGCCAAAAACCTAATTCCACCGCCGCAACCTTCTGTCCCCGTGATATCCCATCTTGGGGCCTTTTCCGGAGCTCCGCCGGAGGGGGCATCGATCACGGAGGGCTTCTACATCAACACCATAGCTTCTCCGATGATGTGTGAGTAGTTTACCTCAGACCTTCGGGTCCATAGTTATTAGCTAGATGGCTTCTTCTCTCTTTTTGGATCTCAATACAATGTTCTCCCCCTCTCTTGTGGAGATCTATTCGATGTAATCTTCTTTTGCGGTTTGTTTGTTGAGACCGATGAATTGTGGGTTTATGATCAAGTTTACCTATGAACAATATTTGAATCTTCTCTGAATTCTTTTATGTACGATTGGTTATCTTTGCAAGTCTCTTCGAATTATCAGTTTGGTTTGGCCTACTAGATTGATCTTTCTTGCAATGGGAGAAGTGCTTAGCTTTGGGTTCAATCTTGCGGTGTCCTTTCCCAGTGACAGTAGGGGCAGCAAGGCACGTATTGCATTGTCGCCATCGAGGATAACAAGATGGGGTTTATATAATATTGCATGAGTTTATCCCTCTACATCATGTCATCTTACTTCAAGGGTTACTCTGTTCTTTTGAACTTAATACTCTAGATGCATGCTGGATAGCGGTCGATGTGTGGAGTAATAGTAGTAGATGCAGGCAGGAGTCGGTCTACTTGTCGCGGACGTGATGCCTATATACATGATCATACCTAGATATTCGCATAACTATGCTCAGTTCTATCAATTGCTCAACAATAATTTGTTTACCCACCGTAATACTTATGCTCATGAGGGAAGCCACTAGTGAAACCTATGGCCCCCGGATCTATTTTCCATCATATTAATCTCCCGTCACCATGCTATTTCTGGCGCCGTCTTTATTTTGCATCTTTATCATAAAAATACCAAAAATATTATCTTATCATATCTATCAGATCTCACTCTCGTAAGTGACCGTGAAGGGATTGACAACCCCTTTATTGCGTTGGTTGCGAGGATTTATTTGTTTGTGTAGGTGCGAGGGACTCGTGCGTGGCCTCCTACTGGATTGATACCTTGGTTCTCAAAAACTGAGGGAAATACTTACGCTACTTTGCTGCATCACCCTTTCCTCTTCAAGGGAAAACCAACGCAGTGCTCAAGAGGTAGGAAGAAGGATTTCTGGCGCCATTGCCGGGGAGTCTACGCAAAAGTCAACATACCAAGTACCCATCACAAACCCTTATCTCCCGCAGTACATTATTTGCCATTTGCCTCTCGTTTTCCTCTCCCCCACTTCACCCTTGCCGTTTTATTCGCCCTCTCTTTTCCATTCGCCTCTTTTTCGCTTGCTTCTTGTTTGCTTGTGTGTTGGATTGCTTGCTCGTCACGATGGCTCAAGATAATACTAAATTGTGTGACTTTACTAATACCAACAACAATGATTTCCTTAGCACTCTGATTGCTCCTCTGACCCTCTACTGAATCTTGTGAAATCAATACTGCTTTATTGAATCTTGTCATGAAAGATCAATTCGCCGGCCTTCCTAGTGAAGATGCCGCTACTCATCCAAATAGCTTCGTTGATTTGTGTGATATGCAAAAGAAGAAAGATGTGGACAATGATATTGTTAAATTGAAGCTATTTCCTTTTTCGCTTAGAGATCGTGCTAAAGCTTGGTTTTCGTCTTTGCCTAGAAATAGTATTGATTCTTGGAATAAGTGCAAAGATACTTTTATCTGTAAGTATTTTCCTCCCGCTAAAATCATCTCTCTTAGAAACAATATTATGAATTTTAAGCAACTTGATCATGAACATGTTGCACAAGCTTGGGAGAGGATGAAATTAATGATACGTAATTGCCCTACTCATGGTTTGAATTTGTGGATGATTATACAAATTTTTTATGCCGGATTGAATTTTTCTTCTAGAAATCTTTTAGATTCGGCCGCGGGAGGCACTTTTATGGAAATCACTTTAGGAGAAGCTACTAAAATCCTAGATAATATTATGGTTAATTATTCTCAATGGCACACCAAAAGATCTACTAATAAAAAGGTGCATGCGGTAGAAGAAATTAATGTTTTGAGTGGAAAGATGGATGAACTTATGAAAATATTTGCTAATAAAAGTGTTTCTTCTGATCCTAATGATATGCCTTTGTCCACTTTGATTGAGAATAATAATGAATCTATGGATGTGAATTTTGTTGGTAGGAAGAATTTTGGTAACAACGCGTATAGAGGAAACTTTAATCCTAGGCCGTATCCTAGTAATTCCTCTAATAATTATGGTAATTCCTACAACAACTCTTATGGAAATTTTAATAAGATACCTTCTGAATTTGAGACTAGTGTTAAGGAGTTTATGAATTCGCAAAAAAAATTAAATGCTTTGCTTGAAGAAAAATTGCTTAAAGTTGATGAATTGGCTAGGAACGTTGATAGAATTTCTCTTGATGTTGATTCTGTGAAACTTAGATCTATTCCACCCAAGCATGATATCAATGAGTCTCTCAAAGACATGAGAATTTCCATTGATGAGTGCAAAGAAAGAACCGCTAGGATGCGTGCTAAGAAAGATTGTTTTGTGAAAGCGTGTTCTTCTAGTTTCTATGAAGATAAAGATGAAGATCTAAAAGTTATTGATGTGTCCCCTATTAAATCTTTGTTTTGCAATATGAATCTTGATAATGATGGGACTGAATATGAACCACCTTTACCTAGAAGGCGTTCAAAAAATTCGGAGGTTTTAGATCTTGATGCAAAAATTGGTAAAAGTGGCATTGAAGAGATCAAAACTCTAGATATTAATGAACCCACTATTTTGGATTTCGAGGAATTTAATTATGATAATTGCTCTTTGATAGATTGTATTTCCTTGTTGCAATCCGTGCTAAATTCTCCACATGCTTATAGTCAACATAAAGCTTTTACTAAACATATCGTTGATGCTTTGATGCAATCTTATGAAGAAAAACTTGAGTTGGAAGTTTCTATCCGTAGAAAACTTTATGATGAGTGGGAACCTCCTATTAAAATTAAATATAAATATCATGAATGCTATGCCTTGTGTGATATGGGTGCTAGTGTTTCCACGATTCCAAAAACTTTGTGTGATTTGCTAGGTTTCCGTGATTTTGATGATTGCTCTTTAAACTTGCACCTTGCGGATTCCACCATTAAGAAACCTATGGGAAGAATTAATGATGTTCTTATTGTCACAAATAGGAATTATGTGCCCGTAGATTTTATTGTTCGTGATATAGAATGCAATCCTTCATGTCCTATTATTCTTGGTAGACCTTTCCTTAGAACGATTGGTGCAATTATTGATATGAAGGAAGGGAATATTAGATTCCAATTTCCGTTAAGGAAAGCCATGGAACACTTCCCTAGAAAGAAAATTAAACTACCATATGAATCTATCATGAGAGCCACTTATGAATTGCCTACCAAAGATGGCAATACCTAGATCTATTCTCGCTCTTGTGCCTAGCTAGGGGCGTTAAACGATAGCGCTTGTTGGGAGGCAATCCAATTTTATTTTTAGTTTTTTTCTTTTTGCTTTTGTTTAGGAATAATTATTTGATCTAGACTCTGGTTTGATGTGTTTTTATGTTTCAATTAGTGTTTGTGCCAAGTTAAACCTATAGGATCTTCTTGGATGATAGTTATTTGATCTTGCTGAAAATTCCAGAAACTTTCTGTTCACGAAAATAATTGTTAAAAATCACCAGAACGTGATATAATATTGATTCCAATTGATGGTGATCAATAAAAACATTTTATAGGTCGTCCTAGTATGTCTGATTTTTTGGAGTTCCAGAAGTTTGCGTTAGTTATAGATTACTACAGACTGTTCTGTTTTTGACAGATTCTGTTTTTCGTGTGTTGTTTGCTTATTTTGATGAATCTATGGCTAGTAAAATAGTTTATAAACCATAGAGAAGTTGGAATACAGTAGGTTTAACACCAATATAAATAAATAATGAGTTCATTACAGTACCTTGAAGTGGTGTTTTGTTTTCTTTCGCTAACGGAGCTCACGAGATTTTCTGCTGAGTTTTGTGTTGTGAAGTTTTCAAGTTTTGGGTGAAAGATTTGATGGATTATGGATAAAGGAGTGGCAAGAGCCTAAGCTTGGGGATTCCCATGGCACCCCAAGATAATCTAAGGACACCAAAAAGCCAAAGCTTGGGGATGCCCCGGAAGGCATCCCCTCTTTCGTCTACTTCCATCGGTAACTTTACTTGGAGCTATATTTTTATTCACCACATGATATGTGTTTTGCTTGGAGCGTCTTGTCTTATTTGAGTATTTATTTGTTAGTTTGCCACAATCATACGTGCTGTACACACCTTTTGAGAGAGACACATATGATTCGGAAATTGTTAGAATACTCTATGTGCTTCACTTATATCTTTTGAGTTATATAGTTTTTGCTCTAGTGCTTCACTTATATCTTTTAGAGCACAGTGGTGGATTTGTTTTATAGAAACTATTGTTCTCTCATGCTTCACTTAGATTATTTTGAGAGTCCTACAAAAAAGCATGGTAGTTTGCTTTCACTATGATAGGCATTCAAGATTAGTAAAAAAAATCTTATGAGTGTGTTGAATATTATGAGAAGTTTGATACTAGATAATTGTTTTGAGATATGGAGATGGTGATATTAGAGTCATGCTAGTTGAGTAGTTTTGAATTTGAGAAATACTTGTGTTAAAGTTTGTGATTCTCGTAGCATGCACGTATGGTGAACCGTTATGTGATGAAGTCGGAGCATGATTTATTTATTGATTGTCTTCCTTATGAGTGGCGGTCGAGGACGAGCGATGGTTTTTTCCTACCAATCGATCCCCCTAGGAGCATGCGCGTAATACTTTGCTTTGATAACTTGTAGATTTTTGCAATAAGTATATGAGTTCTTTATGACTAATGTTGAGTCCATGGATTATACGCACTTTTCTTCCTTCCACCATTGCTAGCCTCTCTAATACCGCGCACTTTTCACTGGTATCATACACCCACCATATACCTTCCTCAAAACAGCCACCATACCTACCTATCATGGCATTTCCATAGCCATTCCGAGATATATTGCCATGCAACTTACCACCGTTTCGTTTATTAAGACACGCTCCATCATTGTCATATTGCTTCGCATGATCATTTAGTTGACATTGTATTTGTGGCAAAGCCACCGTTCATAATTCTTTCATACATGTCACTCTTGATTCATTGCATATCCCGGTACACCGCCGGAGGCATTCACATAGAGTCATATTTTGTTCTAAGTATTGAGTTGTAATTGTTGAGTTGTAAGTAAATAAAAGTGTGATGATCATCATTTTTAGAGCATTGTCCCAAGTGAGGAAAGGATGATGGAGACTATGATTCCCCCACAAGTCGTGATGAGACTCTGGACTAAAAAAAGAGGCCATAAAAAGAGAAAAGGCCCAAATAAAAAAATGAGAGAAAAAGAGAGAAGGGAC
Organism: Aegilops tauschii subsp. strangulata; assembly: GCF_002575655.3. Classification (NCBI taxonomy): domain Eukaryota; kingdom Viridiplantae; phylum Streptophyta; class Magnoliopsida; order Poales; family Poaceae; genus Aegilops; species Aegilops tauschii. Next base: position 629,150,339 of record NC_053036.3, on the reverse strand, counting down.
AATGTTACTATCCTTTTACCACACTTGTGCTTCAAAGTAGCACCATGATCTTCATGATAGAGAATCTCCTATGATATCACTTTCATATACTAGTGGGAAATTTTCATTATAGAACTTGGCTTGTATATTCCAATGATGGGCTTACTCAAAATGCCCTAGGTCTTCGTGAGCAAGCGAGTTGGATGCACACCCACTTAGTTCCTTTTGTTGAGCTTTCATATACTTATAGCTCTAAGTGCATCCGTTGCATGGCAATCCCTACTCACTCACATTGATATCTATTAATGGGCATCTCCATAGCCTGTTGATACGCCTAGTTGATGTGAGACTATCTTCTCCCTCTTTTTGTCTTCTCCACAACCACCATTCTATTCCACATATAGTGCTATGTCCATGGCTCACGCTCATGTATTGCGTGAAGATTGAAAAAGTTTGAGAACATTAAAAGTATGAAACAATTGCTTCGCTTGTCATCTGGATTGTGCATGATTTAAATAATTTGTGTGGTGAAGATAGAGCATAGCCAGACTATGTGGTTTTGTAGGGATAACTTTCTTTGGCCACGTTATTTTGAGAAGACATGATTGCTTAGTTAGTATGCTTGAAGTATTATTATTTTTATGTCAATATTAAACTTTTTCTTGAATCTTTCAGATCTGAATATTCATACCACAATTAAGATAATTACATTGAAATTATGCCAAGTAGCATTCCACATCAAAAATTCTGTTTTTATAATTTACCTACTCGAGGATGAGCAGGAATTAAGCTTGGGGATGCTTGATACGTCTCCAACGTATCTATAATCTTTGATTGTTCCATGCTATATTATACTATTCTGTTTTGGACATTAATGGGCTTTATTATACACTTATATATTATTTTTGGGACTAACCTATTAACCGGAGGCCCGGCCCAGAATTGTTGTTTTTTTTGCCAATTTCAGAGTTTCACAGAAAAAGAATATCAAACGGAGTCCAAACGGAATGAAACCTTCGGGAACGTGATTTTCGGAACGAACATGATCCAGAGGACTTGGACGCTACGTCAAGACATTAACCAGGAGGGCACGAGGTAGGGGCGCGCCTACCCCCCTGGGCGCGCCCTCCACCCTCGTGGGCCCCACGTTGCTCCACCGACGTACTTCTTCCTCCTATATATACCTACGTACCCCCAAACTACCAGATACGGAGCCAAAAACCTAATTCCCCTGCCGCAACCTTCTGTCCCCGTGAGATCCCATCTTGGGGCCTTTTCCGGAGCCACCGGAGGGGGCATCGATCACGGAGGGCTTCTACATCAACACCATAGCCTCTCCGATGATGTGTGAGTAGTTTACCTCAGACCTTCGGGTCCATAGTTATTAGCTAGATGGCTTCTTCTCTCTTTTTGGATCTCAATACAATGTTCTCCCCCTCTCTTGTGGAGATCTATTCGATGTAATCTTCTTTTGCAGTGTGTTTGTTGAGACCGATGAATTGTGGGTTTATGATCAAGTTTACCTATGAACAATATTTGAATCTTCTCTGAATTCTTTTATGTATGATTGGTTATCTTTGCAAGTCTCTTCGAATTATTAGTTTGGTTTGGCCTACTTGATTGATCTTTCTTGCAATGGGAGAAGTGCTTAGCTTTGGGTTCAATCTTGCGGTGTCCTTTCCCAGTGACAGTAGGGGCAGCAAGGCATGTATTGTAGTGTTGCCATCGAGGATAACAAGATGGGGTTTATATCATATTGCATGAGTTTATCCCTCTACATCATGTCATCTTACTTAAAGTGTTACTCTGTTCTTTTGAAATTAATACTCTAGATGCATGCTGGATAGCGGTCGATGTGTGGAGTAATAGTAGTAGATGCAGGCAGGAGTCGGTCTACTTGTCGCGGACGTGATGCCTATATACATGATCATACCTAGATATTCTCATAACTATGCTCAATTCTATCAATTGCTCAACAGTAATTTGTTTACCCACCGTAATACTTATGCTCATGAGAGAAGCCACTACTGAAACCTATGGCCCCCGGGTCTATTTTCCATCATATTAATCTCCCGTCAACAAGCTATTTCTGGCGCCGTCTTTATTTTGCTTTCTTTATTTTGCATCTTTATCATAAAAATACCAAAAATATTATCTTATCATATCTATCAGATCTCACTCTCGTAAGTGACCGTGAAGGGATTTATTTGTTTGTGTAGGTGCGAGGGACTCGTGCGTGGCCTCCTACTGGATTGATACCTTGGTTCTCAAAAACTGAGGGAAATACTTATGCTACTTTGCTGCATCACCCTTTCCTCTTCAAGGGAAAACCAACGCAGTGCTCAAGAGGTAGCAATGCTCAGACGAGACAATCATCTATTTTTCATTTGTCATGGGAGCCTGCTGCTCTAGTGGAACAATGTCTTTGGGAACTTGTTGTTCCAACGATTTATCAGGAGTACTATGGCCCAGAGGAATTTGACTTGAGTCGACAACAATTAACTTTTTGGAGGAATTTGCTTCAGCAGAATTCCTCTTCTTCTTTGGCTGATTAGCAAGTTCTTCAGTCACTTTTCTTTTGGAGTTGATTGTTGCTATAAAAACCTTCTTGGCTTCCATATAGCAAATGATTTCGACATTACGCTCTTCAGTCAGCTTGAAAACTACTTAGGTCAATCTTGCTTGCCAAATGATTTTATTCTCTTTGATTCCATCAATCTTCTCAGAGCAAGCGATAACAAATGTCTTCGAGCTCCTGATATTTGACATCTGAATGCATGTTGTAAGCATTTTTATCAGATTCATATATCTTGTCTTGAGTCCTGTCAAGACACCTTCGAGACTCTTTATCTCATAAAGAAACTCGTCAATAGTTTTAAGGACTTTTGTTGGAATGTTCAGAGAAGAAACTTCAATATTGAACAGGTCTTTGGCCCTTGTCCTTATTTCTAACACTGATGGCAATCTTGCAAGTATTGAAGTCTGCATGCTTTTCTCTTTGGATTACAGGGCCTGCTTCAGTCATAGTCTCTTCCGGTAGAGTAGGTTCTTGCTTTCCAAGAGGAATATTGTACCTCATCGACAAAGGAACACCATCATCATCATTGGAGCCTGTACTCTTGATGACCCACTAGTATGGGGTATCAATCATACTAATTTTGATAAGTAAGAGTGTCGAACCCAACGAGGAGCAGAAGGAATTGATAGGCAGTTTTCAACAAGGATTTCACTGCAAGTACTGTAAGATACTTTTGATAGATAGTTTGATAGCAAGATAATTGGTAACAAGCTACAAAAGTAGCAAGGTGCAACAAGTGGCCCAATCCTTAATTGTGCTAAGGACAAGCCGGTTGTTGAGCGCCCTATGTACACGTACATATACATGTACTCTAATCTCCGTCCATCTCGTTAGCACGTGATGATCTCCCTGTACATCTATATATTGACACCGGATGCCGGAGAATATACATGGGCTACATTTTTTTGTCTATCCACATGGTATCAGCCTAACTCGATCTAACCTAGCGCCGCCGCCGCTACCTACCTTGCCGCACTGCTACTAATTCGAGCACGACCGCCCAACCTCCCACTTGCCTGTGCCAACTCGCTCACCCGCGTGAACACTCTAGCTCGTTCGTGCGCTTCCGCTCGCTGGCTCCTAATTCACTCGCCCGCTCACTGTTGCTCCTGATCACTAGCCACTGATGCCACTGACTCTCCTACCGACCGCACCAGCACCACCAGATCGTTCCACCACTTCCTCTCCCTACACTGAACCCTAGACGCCCCTCCTTCGCTTGCTCTCCCATGGATTTCTCTCCCAACTCCTCTCTCTCTCACACACACTCTCTCTCACTCTCTCTTAGGTGGCCATAGCAGCCCCTTTGCCTCCTCCCATTCCGAGAGTAGCAACCCCTTCTATGATCCCTCGGTTGCGGTCATCTGCGATGTTTTGATCTTGAAGTGCGTCCCATTAAGCTCTCCCACTCCGAGGCCAACTTCTACTCACGAAGACATCTTTGGTATTCTCTTTCGCGAGTATGATTTGCACGACCACATCAACGGACAGGCCGTTCTCTTGGCCCTGCTCACGATGATGAGTGGGTGGCCATCGATGCCACCAAAATCCAGTGTTTCTTACTCACGGTCTCCAAGGAGATTCCACATACCTCCTTCGTGAAGGAGACACCGTGCATAGCGTGTGGACCAAAATCACCAGCCCTTCACTGACATTAGGCTGCAGAGCATCATCTTTTTTTTAGCAAGAGTTTTTTTTGTTTACACTACAACAACTCCTCCACCGATGAGTTCTGCATGCATCTCAAAACTCTTGCTGATGAGTTGGGAGACATGGAGTTAATTTGAGGTCTCAGACAAGCTCCTCCTCTCCACACTAATGACCGGTCTCAACGAGGACTTTAGCAATGCCGACTCCAACCTCATGCTGTTAACCACGCCGTCCTTCGAGAAGGCTGGGGCATACCTTCTTCTTGAGGAGCGCCGGCTGAAGCAGTTGCGCTCTCACATGGTCCACACCACCTTCACCATCGGTATCTCCCATGGCACCCCTGCTCCACCACCCGCGGCACCGCAACCCTGGCCTCCAACGCCCAGGGATTTTTCCAGACATTGCAGACCTTAAGCACTATGATCCCCTTTTTCAGAAAGGTAAACACTATTACCATTGGTGTTATGACATGAAAGTATATATATATAGTACGTCATAGCAAGATTCATAAGTACTACATTAAGGATTCAAACATCTGAAACACGGAGTTATACGACTAGGCATGGTGGAGAGATCAACTCCTAATCTAATCCTCGTTGGTCTGCTTGGCGAGATCATCCTAGTCTATCGGGTCATCCTCGGCATTCTTCTGGTTACGTGCGGTGATCATCAACGCCTCGTTAATGGTGTATAAATGCGGATCCTCCCGAAGATACCGTTCCACCAAGGGATCAGTGCTCTGACGTTCACGGGCCCTTATGAGCGCCTCAGCCTTCAGGTGCTCCTGCTCCTCGCCCTTGGAGACTATCCTCATGTTAGGAGGCGCTATCTCACTCGCGCGCCAAGCATCCCGAGGAAAGTTGAGCTGGGCCCTTCAACCAATGTAATTGAGCGCGTTGGCATTGTAAGCACGCGCCGCTTCCTCGGCAAAGTCGAACGTGATGAGCCATTATTTCTTGCTAGTGACGGGGTTTTGGATTTGGGCGCCCCATTTCCCCAGGGCCTGGAAAACACCACGATAGCTGCCGTTGTCCGCCATTTCGGAAAAAATGACCTAAAACATGTAGATGAACAAATTTGGCGAAAGAACCAAAGAAATCTTCAACAACACAATCTGAATTAAAAATAAACAAAAAAATTGGCATGACCTCTGCATAAAAATGGACACATTAAGAGCTAGAAATTTGGCGAAACGGAAATAAACCAACGTTTCCCCAAAACTTTAGCGCTTACGGTATAAATCCCTGTAAAGAAATGAAGACATCTACTACAACACAATATCAATAAAAAATAAACAAGGAAATTTGGCATGACCTCTTCGTAAAAATGGACACAGTAAGTGCTAGAAATCAGGCGAACGGAAATGAATCAACGTTTCGTCAAAACTTTAGCACTTATAGCATGTATATCTGTAGTTAACTGAAGGCATCTATTGCATGATATTATTGAACTTGGTATGAACAGAAATAATGCAATGAATAATAGAATATATATATATGCAAGACTATATAATTGACCTATAATATGAACAATTTAGGTTTCCTCGTTGATGGTTACGTATGTGGCTGCTGCAACTATAATTGTTTTGTTGTGTGCCATCAAAACTATAGAACTAGAAACTCAACTGTAATTGAACTCTAGTATGAATAAATTGGACTCATTAATGATTATGAACATACAATAATATATATATATATGTATATATATATATTCACTATTCGTCACCCTGTGTTAGAAATAGTTATTCTTCACACCTTTTTTTTTACATCAACGCACTGTAATTTTACGTTTCATAAAGTTTGTCTTATTTCAGACGTAAAAAGAGGATGTAAGAAAATATACGTTCGCTTAAAAAATATTTTATGCTATGTAAAATTACAAACGTAAAAATATAGTGTAAAATATACATAAAACACATTTTTCTGGTCTTATGACGTATATTTTTTATTTTCCTATGCCAAATTTTACATACTGAATCAATATGAAGATAACTATTTTTATTTCAAATGTAAATTATTTATGAAACGACCATAAAATTACCGTGGGTCAAGAATAACTTATTCTGCCCCTGGGTGATCAATAGTATCACTACATACTTATATATATATATATATATATATATATATATATATATACACACACACACACATACATACATAAACACTATTCTGACCATGAGAATATTATTCTGATCACAACGTGAACTTCCTGAGTTACGCGCCTGAACTTCCGTCTGTAGGAACCCGACCTTCGTGCTATCTTCGCAACCGTGTCTCCCCGCGTGAATTATTCTGGTTAGTTGTGTTCTATATGATGTTAGTGTAATCTAGAAACGTTTTTAGCAACTAATTACCCGTTTTAAATAGGAATCTCGCTCGTTGGCGGATTTTGCTCTCGGGTCATGATGAAATTGCGTTTTTTTCAATTTTACTGCCTGAGTTGTTCGACCTGAACTTCTTTCAGTACTAGGTTGAACTTCCGCCAACTTTGCCCAAATGGGGCTTGCGATATACCGTTGCAAAGCTATGGACATCAGTATCATGACCCAAGTGAACTTTTGCAAAATGTAAGCGGTTTAAGAGCAGTTGCGAAAATCGTTTTTTCTTCACACAAGAAACGTGAATCGTATTTTCAATCGCATTTCTAAACCGTTTATCGAAATGAGGCAAATAATATGGCGTTGGAAAGCTGCTGTAAAACCGTTTCTTCCACATATTGAAAGTTTTCTCTGATTCCCTATGGTTAAAGAGTTTGGAAAATCGTAAAATTTCACAAACCTAACAGCCGAGTTCATATTTTCGACGTCATTTCTAAACGGCTAATCCAATTGAGGCAAATGATATGGCGTTGGAAAGCTTATGAAAATGCGCTACTTCTACTTGTTGTAAGTTTTCTTAATTTTGAACGGTTTCGAACTAATTTAGAAAACGGTACGAGTTCCACCGACTTCGTATTTTCCAGCTAATTTTTTACGTCCGAATGCAGCAAATGACATGGCGTTGGAAATCTTGAGGAAATGCGAAACTTTTTGGTATATATTATTTCCCCCAATTCATTATGATTTTATGTCAGTTTTGAAAATGGCTAAAAACGTATTTTCGCTGTATTGGGACAAATAATATACCGATGAAAAGCTACGGAAAATGCGAAACTTTTTCATGTTGATGGTTTTCTCTGATTCCTAACCGTTTTTAAGTAATTTCGAAAATGGCAGGATCATTCGTTCTACCTTTATCGCGAAACAGATTTTTCAAAAATGCACCGCGTGAAGAACTTGAACTTCTCGGCATGTTTACTTGAACTTCACTATGTTTTTCACGTGTTTTTTTTGCTCGTCGCTGTCCATCCACTCACCGGAAATGAGCAAGTGATACACCGGTCGAAAGTTGTCGTAAACATGCAACTTTTCCGTGTTGATCGTTTTTTCATACTCGCGACGATTTAAAAGATTTTCATCTGAAATTCATTCACTTTAGTAGTTGAACTTCCTGCTGTTTTCACGTCGAACTTCTGTGACGTATTTTCGTTTGTTATTTTCTCATCCATTCGTTAGTGTTACACAAATGATATTCCTTTTTTACAAACCACTCTCACAATAATTTTTTTAACTATCTCCGACGAAGGACTTGAACTTATAACAAAAAAATTAGCCTTTGCTTTTTTAATTCTTTTTTAATACAAATGCACATCGTGTAGTACGTGAACTTCTGGCAGTTATCAATCTGAACTTCTCTTGGTTACGTGAAAATGTCAGAGTTTTTTATGAATTTTTAATATGATTTTCTTAATCTTTTTTATGAATTTTTAAGCGCTCTATTTTTAAAATTTGAACTTCTTGTTTTTTATTTAATAACGAAGAAAATCTGAGTTTTTCTATAATTATCGATCTTCTCCATCTTTTTAATATTGACTTCCTAGTTTATTTCTAAATCCTTTTTTATGAAATTTTGAAGCGCTCTATTTTGAAAAGTTGAACTTCTTGTTTTTTATTTTTGAACTTCTTGTTTCCATTCTTTAATAACGAGGAAAATATGAGTTTTCTATAATCATCGAACTTCTCCATCTTTTTAATATGGACTTCCTGGTTTTTTCTTAATCTTTTTAATGACATTTTGAAGCGCTCTATTTTTTAAAAAATGTTAAACTTCTTATTATTTAATTTTTGAACTTCTTGTTTTCCATTCTTTAATAACGAGGGAAATATGAGTTCTCTATAATCATCGAACTTCTCCATCTTTCTAATTTGGACTTCCTCGTTTTATTTATTTTAGTAACGGAAAAAATCCTACTTCTTGATCGACATCGAGCCGCTTCGTTAAATTTGAACTTATAGGTTTATTTCAATAGAACTTGTTAATTATTTCAAATAGAACTTATTGGTCTTATTCTTTAGTAACCAGAAAAAATTGAGTTTTCAAATAAATATCAAACTGCCCTGCTTTTAAAAATTGAACTTCTTCATTTTATTATTTAGTAACAAGAAAAAACTGAGTTTTTAATATGCATTGGACTACTTCATTTTTTTAAATTGAACTTCTTGGTTTTTATCTTTAGTATTGGGGCAAAATGCACAAAATGACATTGTTTTTTGTTTTTGTTTTTTGAACTTCTAAATCCTAGGTTTTAATATACTTTGAACTTCTCAGTTATTTTAATTTGAACTTCACATATTTTATTTTTTTGAGTAAACAATTGTGTTCGATTTAAAAATAAACATCAAATTTGTCTTTTTTTCTACTTTTGAACTTCATGGTTTAATCTTTAGTATCGGGGAAAATCCTAGTTTTCTAAAAAACAAGGAAAATCTTTTTAAACTTTTTTAGTTGTTCCCTTATTTTAAATCAAATTTATTAGTTTTATTCTTTACTAACGAGAATGTGAGGCTTTTACAAACTTTGAACTTCTCTGTTATTTTAATTTGAACTTCCTTGTTTTTAAACTTTGAACTTATTAGTTTTATTCTTTAGTAACGAGGAAAATCGAGTTTTTTGAACTTCCTTGTTTTAAAATTTTGAACTTCTTGGTTTTATTTTTAATAATGTGAAAATCTGTTTTTTTAGAGACATCGAAGTTCACCATTTTTTAAACTTGATCTTATTAGTTTTATTGGTTAGTAAGGGGGGGAATTCTTTTTTAATATAAACAATGAAACTGCACCGTTATTTTAATTTGAACTTCTAGTTTTCATAGAATGGGGGAAATCTGTTTTTATAAAATCTTTTGAAATTCTCCTCTTTTTTAATTTGGACTTCTTAGATTTTTTTATAAACGGGGAAAATCCGTTATAAAGATTTTTGAAGTATTTTGTTTATTTGACTTCTTGCTCAAATTCTTTGACCTTCCAAATTTGACTTTTAGATATTAAAAACTTCATTTGTTAACGTCGGTATGCTTTGTTTTTAAATTTGAACTTCTTATAGAAGTTTGTTGTGACATTTTTATGCATTTTTTGCTTTCGTGTGAAATGGCCTCGTCGATCCTTTTTTTCATTTGATGATTTTTCTTCTATATGTACTACACGTGAACTTCGGAATTTCTGAAACATGAACTTCACGTGCTATTTTTTTGAAACTCCATAGTTTTTATTCTTTGAATTCCATGATTTTTTTTGTTTACATTTTTTGGTTTGAACTTTGATGTTCGTTACACCTGAACTTTTGAAATCACCCTTTTTATACACATTTTTCTCTTGAATCAAAGGTCTGCAAAAACAATAGGAAAATTGGGGTCAATTCTCATAAGCAAGTTTCCCATGGGCAGTAATACATGAACTTCTCATGTACAATACTGTTTGTCTTTAACACTAGCGGGTGGAGCGTCACAAGTGGACGGCAGCGCGCGTTGACGAACAGGAAGAGAAGGAAGATTGCTGATGCTGGGGGAAGGTCTGATTCGGTCGTCGCTACAGTCCCTACGCGGCTGCGAGTGCACCGGTTGTCGCCATCTGTGTCCATCGATCCCATCCATTTGTCGTCATTGGAGGCACACATTGTGCTTTTACAAATTTTAAACTGCTATATGTTTTTAATTTTGAACTTGGGTTTTTTGTTTACTGAATTTTGTGGTTTTGTAATAAACATCTAACCGCTTTTGTGTTATTTAAATTTGAATTTAGTTTTTTTAAACAATGCAACCCCATTTTTCCTATAAAACATTAACTGCTCTACGTTTTTAATTTGGACTTTTCTGGCTTTGTACCAAACATTGAATTTCTCTGTTTTTTCAATTTAAGCTTCTCTAGTCTTATTTTAAAGTTTTTTTTCAAAAAAGGGAAAACCCATTTTTTATAAACTTTTTTATCAGATTTTTTTTCATTTGGCGTTCCTTTTTTATAAACATTGGTACTTCTCTGTTATTTAGTTTTGAACCTCTAGTTTTTTTCAAAAAAAGAGAGAAAATCCATTTTTTAATTATTTTTGAACTACTTAGTTTCTAAACCTGAACTTCTTAGAGTCCCTTCTTTAAGAAACAACTAAAGTTACTAAAAAATAAGAATTCTCTACTTTCTAAGAACTTAATATATTGTATATTTTTGTGAACTTTTTTATTCTTCGTGTGACACTTTCTATGCATTTTTTTGTTCTCGGTGAAATGACCTAGGCAATTCTTTTTTTAGATGAAATTCATCTATATGTTATACCTCCGAACTTCAAATTTTCTTGAAACATGAACTTCACGTGCTTTTGAAAAGCAAAAAAAATTACACACAAGAATACATGTACACAGTATACCAATCCGTAGTATGCACAACACTATGCACTAGTACACGCATTACGAGTCGCGTCCCATCGGCGTCGGGAGGTTCATTAATTTTTATACATGAACTTCTACACGGTTTTTCTTCACAAATTCTACTGCTGGTGTTATGAAATGTCAAAATACATACATGTAGTAATATATGAACTTTTGGGGAAATAATAAATGAACTTCTAAAATACATTTTTGTTTTCTCACATAAAAAAAATAAGAAACAGCATGGTTTTCTCACATACAGGCAGCTAATGTTTTGTAGTACACAACAGCCTGAACCTGAATACCTCATGCATGCATTGAACGTTATGAACTGAAGAAACCGGTATACGCCGCCCCAACGCCTGCTCAGTATGCTAATGCAAAAAAGGTTCTATCCCTCGATCTCGATCTACTTCCCCTTGAGCTTGCCGTTGGCGTCGTCCTCCTTGGAGTCCTTGGAGTTGAGCATGTCCCAGGCCTCGATCCAGGTGACCATGGCGTCGGCGAGCTTGACGAAGTAGGGGTCGATCTTGCCGAGCTTCTCCTTGACCTGCTGCGAGAGCGAGATGTAGCACTTCTGCATGGTGTCGCATTCCTTGTCAGCTTCGCGGCCTGGAAGAAGGGGATGATGTCCTCCTGCCAGAAGATGCCCTTGTACTCCTTCTTCATGTTCACGAACGGGTTGCTGGCCTTGCTATGCCAGATGTAGGGCAGCCCCGTCTTGACTCCTAGCCCAAGGTGGTCGCAGATCACCTGCACACATACACAAATTATTTAGTAAAAGTTCAGTACAGCCGGACCAAACTCAAAGACGATGTGTGTGTTTAGTTTAGTTGTAGTTACCTTGACGCACCAGCCGGCCACATGTCATCGTAGCGTCCGATGGGCTGGCCGTCGCCCATGAGGCCTAAGTACATGGACGGGCTGATGAGCTCGCGGTCGAAGGCGAGGTTCATGCCGCACGTGGAGGAGTAGGAGGGCGCGCCGTAGTAAAGGGCAGGCCGCACCGGAGGGGAGGGAAGGTCGCGGCGGCATAGAGGGAAGTTCGCGTCGGGCGGGAGGGAAGGGCGCGTCACAGGGAGCTAAGGGCACGCCGCACTGCACCACCGGGCGATGGACGGTGACATCGCGGTGGCCGGATGGGGCCAGCGGCCGGATCCCGCGCTGGGGGGCGGCGCCGCGACTGGATCCAAGGCGTGTGGCAGAGTGGCAGCTGGGTCCGGGGGACGGTGGCGGCAGGGTGGCGGCCGGGTTGCAGGAGGAGACCGGCGGCGCGACCCATGGGCAGGGGGCGCTCTGGGAAGATGGCGGCAGCGCGCTGGGAAGATGGCGGAGGCGGCGGGGCGGCGGCGCTCTAGGGAAGAAGGGGCGGCCGGACCTGGCGCGGCGCTGGATCCGCTCGTCGGCGGCGGCGGTAGGTGGTCGGAGTCAGGCGGGGGTGGGGTGGTGCGAGGGAAATGAGGCTGTCTATTTTGTTTTGCAGAGTTTCGGAACATCCCATCGCGTCTATATACGGAGCGCCGTGATCCTAATAACTATTCTAATCCTGGGATTAGAATAGTGTTACTTTCTCTCTCCCCCCCCCTCTCTCTCTCTCTCTCTATATATATATATATATATATATATATATATATATATATATATATATATATACCCTAACCCTAGTCAAACGGGGAGGAGGAAAGCTAGAGAGAGAGGCGGGGATGGCGCGGGCGGGGCGCGGGGGGGGGGGGGGGGGGGTGTCACGGGCAGTAGTAGAAAACAAGGCTTTGGTCCAGGCCGGGTAAGCCCATTAATCCCGGTTCACTTACGAACCGGGACCCATGGGGGCATCGGTCCCGGTTCGTGAGGCCAGGGGGCCGGCCGGGCCTCGTGGGCCATAGGTGCCGGTTTGTCTGGCCCTTTGGTCCCAGTTCCAAACACAACCCGGGACCAATGGGCCTCGCTCCTAGCCCACAACCATTGGTCCCGGTTTGTGGTTGCAACCGGGACCAAAGGGGCTCCTTTAGTCCCGGTTCCAGCCACGAACCGGGACCAATGAGATGCCTATATATACCCCCTTGCCCGCGAGCAGAGCAGTGAGTGCTCTGTTTTTTGGCCAACCATGAGAGAGCTTTGTGGTGCTCTAGCTCACCTCCTATGCACATGAGGTGTTCAATGAAATGCCCGAGCCACACTTAAGCTTTCTCCTCTCGAAGCTCCTTGTCCAAGCTCCATTTTCCTCAAGATTTGTCTAGGTTTGGCGGTCCGTCCTGTCCCGTTCCCGTCCTTACCGCCGTCGACCGCGCCGATCTCGTCGCAGGCACCACCCTGGTGAGCCTCTTGATCTTATCTTCTTTCTAAAAGAAAAAAGTTATTACTTGTATGATTTAGATAGATACTTGTGTAATTTTCTTAGTTTTATTATTATTTGTTATTATATAGTGCGATGGTTTTGGTATCCACCTCCGTCGGCCCTCGTCTTGTCTATGATTCGGATGTGGTATATATTATCTTTTATAACCTTTTGTTTCATTTAGTGTTTATGACAATTATGCCGACCAACGTGAAATAGATTTTTTTATCTAGGAGGTATGTGAACCGGAAATTCCAACCGACCCTATTGTCGAGAGGTTAGATTTAGTTGAAGAAGAAAACAATTACATGAAGGAAAAATTGAAAAAAATTGAGGAGGAGAAGATGATATTGGAGTTGCATGTTGCGGATGTCGTCGATGATCACAAGATCAAGATGGATGCAATGCGCTTGAAGATTAGAAAGATTAGAAAACATGCCATTCATACTGACGCTTGGTATCATTATGCCATTGGATCAATTGTTACCTTAGTTGCGATTATGATTGCATTTGTTGTTGCATTGAAATGTTTTAGATAGTTTCAATGTATGGTTTAATTAGATGCTCTGGAGAGCTATATCTTGTTCAATGAGAACTATGTATGTACTTTGGTTTTAATGTGATGATGAACTTCTATTAATTTGGTCACTTATCTATTCATGATGTTCTGTAATGGTTTTTGGCACACTTAATTATATATAATGCACGTAGATGAACCAGCAATGGATGTACGGTGGCAGACGCACCTCTGAGTACATTAAGGGCGTGCATAATTTTCTCGAAGTGGCTGAGGCAAACAAGCAGAATGGTTTTATGTGTTGTCCATGCCCTATATGTGGGAATACGAAGTCTTACTCTGACTGGAAAATCCTTCACAGCCACCTGCTTTATAAGGGTTTCATGCCACACTATAATGTTTGGACCAAGCACGGAGAAAGAGGGGTTATGATGGAAGACAACGAAGAAGAAGAGGATGATGACAACTATGTGCCCCCTGAATACGGTGATGCTGCAATGGGGGAAGCTGAAGATCAAGAGGAACCAGATGATGTGCCCTATGATGCTCTTCACCGGGTCATTGTTGATGCAAAGAGACAGTGCGAAAGTGAAAAGGAGAAGCTGAAGTTCAATCGCATGTTAGAAGATCACAAAAAAGGGTTGTACCCCAATTGCGAAGATGGCAACACAAAGCTCGGTACCACACTGGAACTGCTGCAATGGAAGGCAGAGAATGGTGTACCTAACAAGGATTTGAGAAGCTACTAAAAATATTGAAGAAGAAGCTTCCAAAGGATAACGAATTGCCCGACAGTATGTACGCAACAAATAAGGTTATATGCCCTCTAGGATTGGAGGTGCAGAAGATAATGCATGCCCTGATGACTACATCCTCTACCATGGTGTGTACGAGGATTTGAACGCATGCCCGGTATGCGATGCATTGCGGTATAAGATCAGACGAGATGACCCTCGTGATGTTGACGGCCAGCGCCCTAGGAAGAGGGTTCCTCCCAAGGTGATGTGGTATGCTCCTATAATACCACGGTTGAAACGTATGTTCAGAAACAAAGAGCATGCCAAGTTGATGTGATGGCACAGAGAGGACCGTTAGAAATGCGGGAAGTTGAGAACACCCGCCGACGGGTCGCAGTGGAGAAAAATCAAGAGAAAGTACTCGGAGGACTTTGTAGGTGACGCAAGGAACATATGGTTTGGTTTAAGCACGGATGGCATTAATCCTTTTGGGGAGCAGAGCAGCAATCAAAACACATGGCCCGTGACTCTACGTATCTATAACCTTCCTCCTTTGTTGTGCATGAAGCGGAAGTTCATTATGATGCCAGTTCTCATCCAAGGCCCTAAGCAACCCGGCAACGACATTGATGTGTACCTAAGGCCATTACTTGAAGAAATTTTATAGCTGCGGAATAGAAACGGTGTACGTGTGTAGGATGAGCACAAATAGCTGGAATTTGACCTGCATGCGTTGCTGTTTGTAACCATGAATGATTGGCCTGTTCTCAGTAACCTTTCAGGACAGACAAACAAGGGATACCACGCATGCACACACTGTTTAGATGACATCGAAAGTATATACCTGGACAAATGCAGGAAGAATGTGTACCTGGGGCATCGTCGATTTCTTCCGACCAACCCTCAATGTCGAAAGAGAGGCAAGCATTTCAAAGGCGAGGTAGATCATTGGAAGAAGCTTGCCGTCCGTACTAGTGATCACATACTTGTTATGGTCAATGATTTACAAGTAATCTTTGGAAAGGGTCCCGGTGGACTATCTGTTCCGAATGACGCTTAGGGACGCGCACCCATGTGGAAGAAGAAATCTATATTTTGGGACCTACCCTATTGGAAAGACCTAAAGGTCCGCTCTGCAATTGACGTGATGCACATGACGAAGAATCTTTGCGTGAACCTGCTAGGCTTCTTGGGCGTGTATGGGAAGACAAAAGATACACCGGAAGCACGGGAGGACCAGCCACGTGTGCACGAAAAAGACGGCATGCCTCCAAAGCAGTATGAAGGTCCTGCCAGCTACGCTCTTACCAAAGAAGAGAAGGAAATCTTCTTTGAATGCCTGCTCAGTATGAAGGTCCCGTCTGGCTTCTCGTCGAATATAAAGGGAATAATAAATATTCCAGAGAAAATGTTCCAGAACCTAAAGTCTCATGACTGCCACGTGATTATGACGCAATTGCTTCCGGTTGCATTGAGGGGGCTTCTACCGGAAAATGTTCGATTGGCCATTGTGAAGCTATGTTCATTCCCCAATGCAATCTATTAGAAGGTGATCGATCCAGAAATCCTACCAAGTTTAAGGAGTGATGTGGCGCAATGTCTTGTTAGTTTCGAGCTGGTATTCCCACCATCCTTCTTCAATATCATGACGCACGTCCTAGTTCATCTAGTCGACGAGATTGTCGTTCTGAGCCCTGTATTTCTACACAATATGTTCCCCTTTGAGAGGTTCATGGGAATCCTACAGAAATATGTCCGTAACCGCGCTAGGCCAGAAGGAAGCATCTCCATGGGCCATCAAACAGAGGATGTCATTGGGTTTTGTGTTGACTTCATTCCTGACCTTAAGAAGATTGGTCTCCCTCAATCGCGGTATGAGGGGAGACTGACTGGAAAAGGCACGCTAGGAGCGGACTTAATAATATCTAGGGACGGGCATTCTTGGTCTCAAGCACACTACACAGTTCTATAGAATTCTACCTTGGTGACCCCGTATGTCGATGAACACAAGAACATTCTGCGCTCCAAACACCCGGAGCAGTGTGACGACTGGATTACATGTGAACACATCAGGACTTTCGATAGTTGGTTGCAAACACATCTCAGGGGTGACAACACTGTTTCTGATGAGCTGTACTCGTTGGCCAGGGGACCATCTTCGACTGTATTGACTTAGAAAGGGTACGAGATAAATGGGAATACATTTTACACGATCGCCCAAGATCAAAAGAGCACCAACCAAAACAACGGTGTCCGCTTTGATGCAGCAACCAAGAGGGGAAAGGACATATATTATGGTTACATAGTGGACATATGGGAACTTTACTATGGACATGATTTTAAGGTCCCTTTGTTTCAGTGCAAATGGCAATCTGTCAGGAGGCGGGGTACAGGTAGACCCAAAGTACGGAATGACAACAGTGGATCTGAACAATCTTGGGTACACAGATGAACCATTCGTCCTAGCCAATGATGTGCCGCAGGTTTTCTATGTGAAGGACATGTCTACCAAACCGAGAAAAAGAAAAGATAAGGAAGCGAATACATCATACGATGAGCCAAAGCGCCACATAGTTCTTTCAGGAAAAAGAGACATCATGGGTTTGGAGGGCAAGACAGACATGTCTGAAGATTATGAAAAGTTTCATGATATTCCTCCCTTCAAAGTCAAGGCTGACCCAAGCACCCTGTTAAACGATGAAGATTATCCATGGTTACGGCGCAATAAGCAAAGGACACAAGCGAAGATAAAGTGAAGAATTTCTCTCCACAACTATTATGATGATGCCTTTGATCTAGAATATCACTGCAGTTACATGTGAAGAAATGAAATGCCTTTTGTAACAGATGAGTTTTCGTATGAAACCCTGATACTTCGAAAGAGATTGTCCGTTTTGTACACGAAGTGCATCCAGTTTCTGCCATAACCCTCTCAACTTTTTATAACATGCGATGTGGGTGAAATGATGATACCATGCCAACTTTCAACATTTTCAGAGTTCATTTGTAGTGCTTTTCAATTTCAGGGTCATTTAGCTTTAAAAATCAGTAAATGCATGAAAAATACCAGATGAAGTCAGAAAGGGTTGAAACTCGATGATGTGGCTTTGGATGGTTCATTTTGAACACACAAAAAGTCTGGAGTTCAAATAAGTTCAAAAAAATGAAATACCTTTGTAACAGATGAGTTTTCGTCCGAAACCCTGATACTTTGAAAGAGATTGTCCGTTTTGTACACGAAGTGCATCCAGTTTTTGCCGTAACCCTCTCGACTTTTTATAACATGCTATGTGGGTGAAATGATGATACCATGCCAACTTTCAACCATTTAAGAGTTCAATTGTAGTGCTTTTCAATTTCAGGGTCATTTAGCTCAAAAAAATTAGTAAATGCATGCAAAATACCAAAAAGTCAGAATGGTTGAAAATTGATGGTGTGGCTTTGAATGGTGCATTTCGAACACACAAAAAGTGTGGAGTTCAAATAAGTTAAAAAAAGGAAATCCCTTTGTAACAGATAAGTTTTCGTCTGAAACCCTGATACTTCGAAAGAGATTGTCCATTTTTCTACACGAAGTGCATCCAGTTTTTTCCACAACCCTTTCAACTTATTAGCACATGCTATGTGGGTGAAATGATGATACCATGCCAACTTTCAACCTTTTCAGAGTTCACTTGTAGTGCTTTTCAATTTCAGGGTCATTTAGCTCAAAGAATGAACTAATAACAAAAAGAATGAACTAATAGCAAAAAGCATGAACTAATAGCTAAAAGAATGAACTAAAATTAATCAGTTAAAATATTATGTTATGATCAACTAAAACAAAACTATAATATTCTTCAATAGCAAAAAGAATCAACTAAAAAGCTTTTATAAAACTCTAATAGCAAAAGGAATCAACTAAAAAGCTTTTATAAACCTCTAGTATTTTTGAAACTAAAATTATATAAATTTTATGCAACTAAAATTATTTTCTGTTCAAAACATTAATAGCAAAAATAATTTTCATAAATAATTTTTTTGTTAGAAATTTAATAGCAAACTAAAATAACAAAATCTGTTTTTGATTAAAACAGACATTTAAAATAATCTAAAAATTACCAAATTGAATATAATGATAAAACATAGTAATATTAAATAGCAGGAAAAATAATCACTCAAAAATCTATTTTTATAGTAAAGTTATTCACAAACTAGTGATTCACACAAATTTCAAAAAATTCAAATTTAAACTATCCAAATTTGAAAACCAATGGCACTAACAGAAAGTTTATAATTTTTTAGACCTAAAAGAAAAAAAGAATCACTGAAATACTGTAAGTAGAAACAAAATAAAATAAATAAAGCAAAAAAACAAAACAAAAAACTAGAAAAAAAAATGCCACCTACTAGGCCACCACGGCCTGAATACGACTAGAAACCCAACCATGGGCCAGGATTTAGGCCCGCAGAAGGCCTAGTAGGCCCACAGGCAGATAAAGTGTTTTAGGCCTGTAAGCCTGCATTTGAGAGGAGCTCGGAGTGTCTGCGCAGCCGCGCTTATAAACCACTGTCGAAGCCTCTCGGCTAGCGTGGTGGGACTAAACATCCCACCGCACCACGCCAGTTCCAGCACAAGGCATTTGGTCCCGGTTGGTGGCTCGAACCAGAACCAATGCGCACGTTTGGTCCCGGTTCGTGGCACCAACCAGGACCAATGCCCTCCTTTAGAGCATCTCCAGCCGCGCCCCCAACAGGCCCCCAGGCCACTTTTTCGGCGTCGGTGCCGAAAAAACGCCCCAGTCGCGCCCCCAGGACGCCGAAAAGCGCCGGTTCGGCCCGTTTTTGGGCCCGGCGGTCGCTGGCCGAACCCGGCGCACTGGGGGGCGATCGGGGGCTCCGGCGCAAGGGAAAAACGCAGCTAGCCCACACCGTCAAGTGAAAAGTCAAGTTTTTCTTCCCCGACTCTCCTCCGACCCCCGCGCCCTCGGCCGCCAGTAGCTGCATCCCGGTGCCGCCCGCCGCCCTTCACCGCTCGATAGCCAATCCCGGCCGAAAAAAATAGCAGAGGTTCGCCGAGGCAGCCCCTCCACCAGCAGCTGGGCGTTTCCGGCCGCGGAGGGGCAGTTTAGCGGCAGTTTGCCCACCGGGCGCAAGGTGTTCGGCGATTTGCCTGCCTCGGCGATGGAATCGGACGACGAGGAAGCGCTCGCCACGCTGCTGGAGGAGGAAGCCGAGGCCGACGTCCAGGAAGATGAGCATCTCATGGTGCTCGCCGCCCTCGCCCAGATGCTGGCGAGCAATGAGCAGCTAGGTGGCTCGGCGCCGGGGCGGCATCGTCTCGAAGGCTACGGCATGCTCTACTCGGAGTACTTCGTCGATGCTCCACTTCACGGCGACAAAACATTTCGGCGCCGTTATCGGATGAGCCGAATGCTCTTCCTCAGGATTGTGAATTCCATCCGAGAGTTCGACAGCTACTTCAAGTGCAACATGGATTGCACCGGCAAACTTGGATTCACCTCGATCCAGAAGTGCACGACGGCGATGAGGATGCTTGCATGCGGAGCTCCCAGTGATTCACTCGACGACTATGGGCGCATGGCCGAGTCCACCAGCATTGAGTGTTTCTACAAGTTCTGTCGGGCAGTGGTGGCAGTATGTGGACCGCAATACTTGGGAACACCCAATGCGGAAGACATTGCTCGGATCCGAGACCCACAGGTGCATCATCAACTGCAGCAGGATCTGGTGGATCACCTATAGAGGCTCAAGGGCGAAGCCGGGCACGACGTGTGATGACATATAAGTTTTTATTTGTTGAACTATATAATTTGTATTGAACGATTTGTTGTTGTACTATTTTGTTGAACTATTTGATTTTTTGTGATGAGCTATGTGATAAAAATATTTATGTTGATAATTGAACACCAAGCCATGACGAACCACCCCGAATATGGGCCTATTCTCGCCCATATGGGCCCTTTATTCGCCGAAGTGGGCCGAAAACTGGGCCAATATCAGCGTCTGGGGGCGACCTGGGGGCGACGGCTGGATTGTATCGCCGGCTCGCCCCCAGGGGGCGATTTTTTTGCCTCCTAGGGGGGCCAACGGCGGGAGATGCTCTTAGTCCCGGTTGGTGCCACCAACCGGGACCAAAGGTCTCTATTTCCCGCCCTTTGGGCTGCTGAAAACTGACCTTCGGTCCCGGTTGGTGGCACCAACCGGGACTAAAGGGGGGCATTAGTCCTGGTTGGTGCCACGAACCGGGACCAAAGGTGGTAGCTATATAACCCGACACTTAGGAAATCCCCCCCATCCGCTATTCTTCTCTCGAACGCCACCAGGCTGTTGCTGCTCCTCGACACCGCGCCCCTGCCCCGACATTGTCATCGCCGCCTAGAGGTCGTCATCGCCGCCCGCTCCTCGTTGCCGTCGCAGCCCGCTCCTCGTCGCTGTCGCCCCGCGCCCTGCCCTGCCCCGACGTGCCGCCCCGTGCCCCGTGCCCCGACGCGCCACCCCGTGCCCCTGCCTCATCGCCGTCGCCCCATGCCCCTGCCTCGATGCCGGCCGCCCCGTGCCCCTGCCCTGACGCCACCCCACGCCCCCGGCCTGCCCCGACCATGTTACACCTCTCCTCCCCATTCGGTCCGGCCGGCCTCCTCCTCTCTGTCCTTTTTTGATATATATATATATATATATATATATATATATATATATATATATATAT
Organism: Aegilops tauschii subsp. strangulata; assembly: GCF_002575655.3. Classification (NCBI taxonomy): domain Eukaryota; kingdom Viridiplantae; phylum Streptophyta; class Magnoliopsida; order Poales; family Poaceae; genus Aegilops; species Aegilops tauschii. The sequence goes on along the minus strand of NC_053036.3, from coordinate 629,129,102 downwards.
AGGGTGGGTCTATTATGATCCCCTTAAGACCTTATTCTGCTAACACTGCCGAGTTAACACCCCTAGCCTTCGCCCACTCTAAACCGAACCGTACCCAGTTCTTCCCCCACACCCACACGACCTCCACCCATCGTCTGCTTCCTCCAGACGCGCCTCCACACCCACCCCGACCATGTCCAGCTACTACCGCTGCCGCGCCGCCGGGAACCAACTCCCACCACGCTGCCGATCAGCCGCGCCACAACAACCACCCGAACCTCTGACTTGCCGCATCTCCCTCTCCCCGCCTTTCTCACCCCTCCGACCAGCGTCCTTCCTGCACTCCGGTGGCAGATGTGCTCCCGCCGCCTGCCCCCCGCACCTCCATGGTGACGGATCTGGGCGGATCCGACCATGCCGCGCCGCCAGGCGATGGGATCGACGGATGGCAAAAGTCCGGGCAGACCCCCTGACCACGCATGCTTCCTGGCCGACGACACCTCCTCCACCCCATCTTCCTCCTCAATGGCGCCCCCGACCTCAACCTCCGCCTGCCTAGGATCCCGTCGGCCACGACCTCCCATCGCCGACCGCTGCTTCCACCTACCCCGCCAGCTATCGATTCATCCTGTTACCACTTGCCACCTCTATCCCCTGGCATCTCAACCGGATCAGAGTTGCCACGAACTCGACCGGCCCCTGCCCCTGTGCACCGCTCGGTAATAAATCGAGCCCCCACCTCCGGGGAGAGGCCATCGTCCCCACCAGCACCACCCACCCTCCCCCGCCGCGCGCAAGCGCCACCAGAGGCTGACGGCGAGCCACCGCTAGCGTCCACTTTAGTTCAGCGCCAACAAAAAATCCTACTTCAGTGTGGACATGCAGTACGCCGGTGAGCTGCTAGCGGTTGGAGCAGCACGGGCGTGCGGTTCGTTTTTTTTTTGTCCTTCGAGGTGGTCGCGGCCATGGCCGATCTGTGTGACTCCTTATTCCGTTGGTTTGGCCGCAGCACACACCCCGTGCCCTGGCGACCACTTTGTTGCGGGATGCATCCCAAAAACAGGGGGAGCAGCTCGCATGGTGGAGTTCGGAGCTGCAGTGCACTCCGGTGGAGGCTGCGGTGCACTCTCATCGCGTCCCACCGCTGTAGCGTCAAGGCCAGGGCGGTCATCACGGCAATGAGCCCCCGGGGTCAACTCGATCTTGCCTCCTCTTGCGCGTGCAGTGCACACCTTGCCGCATAGCAGTCTGCCAGCCAATTTCTCGACCACGGTGTAGTCCACGCCGCCGTCGCTGACGACACCTGCGCCTTATGCAGCGCAGGTTGCTCTTCACTTCAGCTCGGTTGGGTCATCGATGCAGTACACAGGGACTTGAGAGGACAATGGGCATGCAGTTCCGTATGTGCGATGCTGCAGTGTGGATGCTTGTGGCATGCATTTTACTCACTTGGTTCGCTGCCATCGTGCACTTGTGTGCACTTCCTTTGGTTTTTCATGATCTCGCTTGCAGTATGTTATTTGAAAAAAATGCCCAAACCTCAATTTGTTTGTTTGTTGTTACAATTTACTTTTATTATTTTTGATACTCAAAGTTAAGCGCACTTCAGTTTGCTATTCATGTTCTTGTGGTTTGCCAATTTTTTGGAGGAGGGGGAGGACATAAAAAAAAAGAAAAGAAATATGTGAACTGCGCTCCTGTGCGATCAGTGTGGAGTGTCTCCTGATGCAGTTTGGCAGGTCACCAAAGCAGTCCATAACACCGAGCATCATGTTTCCAGAGAAGTGCACTGGGACACGTCGTCTAATCCGTGTGTAGTTACTTGGTCAACATTGCAGTGCGGTTTTTGATTTGAAGCAATGCATGTGATATGTTGTTTTTGATTTGGTCGACATTGCAGTGTGATTCACTTACTCCAAATGTGAAGGGCATGAAAATTAATGCGGTTCACTTCTTGATGCAGTGCGGTTCACTCACTCAATCCATACGGTCCACTCGTTTGGTCTACGCTCATAGAAAATATTAAGTATGAAAAAGGTCAACAAAAAAGTCATGCGGTTCACTTTCGATAGTGTCGTGGCCCGTTTACGCTAGTCTCGAGGTTTACTTTTTGTAGTATTGTGGTTCGCCAACGCTTGACATGAAGTGCACTCCACCTCGTTTGGGAAAATGTACGTCCCACGAAAAAAGAAATCATGCAGTGCACTAGTTGGTCTGATGAAGTGCGGTTTTTAGTATGAAAGCAGTGCGGTTTTCTGTCTGATGCAGTGCATACGACAATTTTGGGTCGCGAAAAAACAGAGTGTCCGCATTTCGGTAAATTCGAAATTGCTCTTAAACCGTAAAGAATTAGAGACAGTGTTCTACATGAAAAAGTTGCGCCTTGTCGATATCTTTCCAACGGCGTATCATTTAAATCATTACGGCTAGCGGTTTGTAAAAGTTTCATGAAAAACGGCAACTGCCACTCGTCGTCCGCCGCACGATTTTCGAAATTAACTTAAAACCGTAAGGAATCTAAAAAATATTTCAACATATGAAAGTTGCGCCTCGTCCGTATCTTTCCAATGGCGTATCACACGCGTCGTTTCGACAAACAGTTTGAAAACTGGAGCGAAAATAGTACCAAAAAATTCAAAAACACAATTCCGTGATTTAGTAAATTTGAAACTGCTCTTAAACCGTAACGAATTAGAGAAAATAATAGATATGAAAAAGATCCACCTCGACGATATCTTTCCAACGCTATATCATTTGCTTCATTCCGTAGAGCAGATTAGAAGAAAACGCGAAAAAACACTCGTTGACATTCATCATGAGCCGCACAATTTTTGAAACTGCTCTTAAACTATGAGGAATCTCGAAAAGTGTTCAACATGGCGAAGTTGCGCCTAATCCATAGCTTCTCATCGGTATATTAGACGTGTCGTTCCGACAGACGGCTAAAAAACAAGAGCGAAAACAGTACCAGAAAAACACAGTGTGCAGTTTTTTTCGACACGAAGTTCACGCGCCTGAGTACTGCAGCAATCTTGGTTCAAACAATGACGTGCACTTGCGTTGAACGTGCAGTGCGGAAGTGTTATCAGAATAGTTATTCTTCTAATATTAGCAGAATAGACCGGTTATATATATATATATTATCACTATATATATATATATATATATATATATATATATATATATATATATATATATATATAGTGATACTATTCATCACCCAGGGTGCAGAATAAGTTATTCTTCACCCGAGGTAATCTTACAATCACTTCATAATTAAATTACATTTGGAATTCAAATAGTTACATTTCTGTTGATTCACTACGTAAAATTTGGCATAATAAAATAAAAATATAGGTCATAAGACAAGATAATTTGCAGTTTATGTATACTTTACACTATGATTTTACGTTTGTAATAAAATAAAAATATAGGTCATAAGACAAGGGAAAACTCAATCCATTACAAGAGAGTAGAGGGGGAGAAGAAACATAAGATCTAACTATAATAGCAAAGCTCGCGATACATCAAGATCGTGCCAAATCAAGAACACGAGAGAGAGAGAGAGAGATCAAACACATAGCTACTGGTACATACCCTCAGCCCCGAGGGTGAACTACTCCCTCCTCGTCATGGAGAGCGCCGGGATGATGAAGATGGCCACCGGTGAGGGATCCCCCTCCGGCAGGGTGCCGGAACAGGGTCCCGATTGGTTTTTCGTGGCTACAGAGGCTTGTGGCGGCGGAACTCCCGATCTATTCTGTTCCCCGAAGTTTTTAGGGTATATTGGTGTATATAGGTGGAAGAAATACGTCAGGGGAGCCACGAGGGGCCCACGAGGGTGGAGGGCGCGCCCAGGGGGGTGGGCGCGCCCCCCTGCCTCGTGCATCCCTCGTTGCTTTCTTGACGTGGACTCCAAGTCTCCCGGGTTGCTTTCCTTCCAAAAATAACTTCTCCAGAAGGTTCCATTCCGTTTCGACTCCGTTTGATATTCCTTTTCTTCAAAACAATTAAACAAGGGAAAAAACAGGAACTGGTACTGGGCTCTAGGTCAATAGGTTAGTCCCAAAAATAATATAAAAGTGCAAAGCAAAGCCCATTAAACATCCAAGAGAGATAATATAATAGCATGGAACAATCAAAAATTATAGATACGTTGGGAGACGTATCAGCATCCCCAAGCTTAATTCCTGGTCGTCCTCGAGTAGGTAAATGATAAAAACAGAATTTTTGATGTGGAATGCTACCTAACATATTTATCCATGTAATTCTCTTTATTGTGGCAAGAATATTCAGATCCATAAGATTCAAAACAAAAGTTTAATAATGACATGAAAACAATAATGCTTCAAGCATACTAACAAAGTAATCTTGTCTTCTCAAAATAACATGGCCAAAGAAAGTTATCCCTAAAAATCATATTGTCTGGCGATGCTCTATCTTCACCACACAAAATATTTAAATCATGCACAACCCCGATGACAAGCCAAGCAATTGTTTCATACTTTTGGTGTTCTCAAACTTTTTCAAACTTCACGCAATACATGAGCGTGAGCCATGGACATAGCACTATATGTGGAATAGAATGGTGGTTGTGGAGAAGACAACAAGGGAGAAGATAGTCTCACATCAACTAGGATATCAATGGGCTAGGGAGATGTCCATCAATAGATATCAATGTGAGTGAGTAGAGATTTCCATGCAACGGATGCACTAGAGCTATAAGTGTATGAAAGCTCAACAAAATAAACTAAGTGGGTGTGCATCCAACTCGCTTGCTCACGAAGACCTAGAGAAATTTGAGGAAGCCCATCATTGAAATATACAAGCCAAGTTCTATAATGTAAAATTCCCACTAGTATATGAAAGTGACAACATAGGAAACTCTCTATCATGAAGATCATGGTGCTACTTTGATGCACAAGTGTGGTAAAAGGATAGTAGCATTGTCCCTTCTCTCTTTTTCTCTCATTTTTTTATTTTTTTATTTGGGCCTTTTCTCTTTTTTTTATGGCCTCTTTTTTTATTTTTCGCCCGGAGTCTCATCCTGACTTGTGGGGGAATCATAGTGTCCATCATCCTTTCCTCACTGGGACAATGCTCTAATAATGATGATCGTTACACTTTTATTTACTTACAACTCAAGAATTACAACTCGATACTTAGAACAAAATATGACTCTATATGAATGCCTCCGGTGGTGTACCGGGATGTGCAATGACTCATGAGTGACATGTATGAAAGAATTATGAACGGTGGCTTTGCCACAAATACAATGTCAACTACATGATCATGCGAGGCAATATGACAATGATGGAGCGTGTCATAGTAAACGGAACGGTGGTAAGTTGCATGGCAATATATCTCGGAATGGCTATGGAAATGCCATAATAGGTAGGTATGGTGGCTGTTTTGAGGAAGGTATATGGTGGGTGTGTGATACCGGCGAATAGTGCGCGGTATTAGAGAGGCTAGCAATGGTGGAAGGAAGAGAGTGCACATGATCCATGGACTCAACATTAGTCATAAAGAACTCATATACTTATTGCAAAAATCTACAAGTTATCAAAGCAAAGTGTTACGCGCATGCTCCTAGGGGGATAGATTGGTAGGAAAAGACCATCGCTTGTCCCCGACCGCCACTCATAAGGAAGACAATCAATAAATAAATCATGCTCCGACTTCATCACATACTGGTTCACCATACGTGCATGCTACGGGAATCACAAACTTTAACAAAAGTATCTCTCAAATTCACAACTACTCAATTAGCATGACTCTAATATCACCATCTTCATATCTCAAAACAATCATAAGGAATCAAACTTCTCATAGTATTCAATGCACTTTATATGAAAGTTTTTATTATATCCCTCTTGGATGCCCATCATATTAGGACTAAATTCATAACCAAAGCAAATTACCAAGCTGTTCTATTAGATCAACAATTTCTTCAATATAAAACCACCGTCGTGCTCTAAAAGGATATAAGTGAAGCACTAGAGCAAACAACAAACTACTCTGAACGATATAAGTGAAGATCAATGAGTAGTTTAATAATTATGCAACTATGTGAAGACTCTCTATCATTCAAGAATTTCAGATCTTGGTATTTTATTCAAACAGCAAGAAAAGCTAAAGAAAATAAAATGACGCTCCAAGCAAAACACATATCATGTGGTGAATAAAAATATAGCTCCAAGTAAAGTTACCGATGAACGAAGACGAACGAGGGGATGCCATCTGGGGCATCTCCAAGCTTAGGCTCTTTGTTATCCTTGAATATTACCTTGGGGTGCCTTGGGAATCCCCAATCTTAGGCTCTTTCCACTCCTTATTCCATAGTCCATCGAATCTTTACCCAAAACTTGAAAACTTCACAACACAAAACCTAACAGAAAACCCTTAAGCTCCGTTAGCGAAAGAAAACAAAACACCACTTCATGGTACTGTAATGAACTCATTATTTATTTATATTGGTTTTAAACCTACTGTATTCCAACTTATCTATGGTTTATAAACTAGTTTACTAGTCAGAGATTCATCAAAATAAGCAAACAACACACGAATAACAGAATCTGTCAAAAACAGAACAGTCTGTAGTAATCTGTAACTAACGCAAAATTCTGGAACTCCAAAAATTCTACCAAAATAGGACGACCTAGATAATTTGTTTATTGACCTACTGCAATTGGAATCAGTATTTTATCACTTTATGGTGATTCTAAACAATTGTTTTCATGAACAGAAAGTTTCTGGAATTTTCAGCAAGATCAAATAACTATCATCCAAGAAGATCCTATAGGTCTTACTTGGCACAAACACTAATTAAATCATAAAACCACATCTAACCAGAAGCTAGATCAAATATTTATTACTAAACAGAACCAAAAAGAAAGAACAAAAATAAAAATTGGGTTGCCTCCCAACAAGCGCTAACGTTTAACGCCCCTAGCTAGGCATGATGATTTCAATGATGCTCACCTAAAAGATAAGAATTGAAACATAAAGAGAGCATCATGAAGAATATGACTAGCTCATTTAAGCCTAACCCACTTCCTATGCATAGGGATTTTGTGAGCAAACAACTTATGGGAACACTAGTCAACTAGCATAGGAAAGCAAAACAAGCATAGCTTCAAGATTTTCAACACATAGAGAGGAAACTTGATATTATTGCAATATGTAGAAGAATATGATCCTCCCTCATAATAATTTTCAGTAGCATCATGAATTAATTCAAAAATATAACCATCACATAAAACATTATTTTCATGATGCACAAGCATATAAATTTTACTACTCTCCACATAAGCAAACTTCTTCTCATGAATAGTAGTGGGAGTATCATAAGAGACTTGAATACTATAAATTGTTTCCACATTAAAAGAGTAATGTTCAGAAAAAGGGTAATCATAAGCATGACAAGTTTTATAAATATAATCATCACTACTTTTTATAGCATAAGTTTCATCACAATAATCATCATAAGTAGCAACTTTGTTCTCATCATAATCGATTGAAACCTCTTCCAAGATAGTGGATACATCACTAAATAAATTCATGACCTCTCCAAATCCACCTTCATAAATATTATAAGATTCAACATCCTCCCAAATAGTGGGATCATTACTTCCTAAAGTTGACACTCTTCCAAACCCACTTTCATAAATATAATCATCATAAGTAGGAGGCAATCATCATAACAACTTTGCGTATCAAAACTTGGGTGGCTAAAAATATCATCATTATTAAACATAGCATCCCTGACAAACATTAATTACAGCAAATATATTCTCAAAAACATCATCTTCATCAAACATAGCATCCACAAGCTTGGGCCTTTTCATATCATAAGCATAATCACTCTCATCATTAATAGTATGGATAGCACCAATAGTATAGCAATTATCATATTCTTCCAAGCAAGTGCCAAAAAGATTTTCAAGATCATAAGGAGTATCATTATCTTTCCAATCATAATCATCACAACAAGCAATAGGCATAACGAGATCATCATCAAGTGCATCATCTTCATTTTCATGAGGCACAACTTTAATAGGAGCAACATTATTTGGGGGAGATATCTTTTTACCTCTCTTCCTTTTTCTTTTCTTCTTCTTAACCTCATGTGTGGGTTCAATCCTCTTTTTGGAGATCCTTATTAACGAGATTGGTTGAATAGAAGGCTCCTCCTCGTTACCTGATTCACCATAAGAAATAATACGAGAATATTGGGAAGTCTCTTCCCTTTCGTTAGTATTCTCTTCATCTTCTATTTGTTTTCTTTTCTTTATGTAATTGGCAATATAAGGATTTTCAATGCAATTCACTGCACAATACATATAAATTTCTTCTAGATCAAAACCAAGAAGTTTATAACGGGCAAATTCTGGAAGATGCCTAGTTATATGTTTCATTTCTTTGCAACCCATAAGCAAGCTAAGTTCATTATAATGTGCAAGGGAAATCAACTCATCACAATTTCACTCAAGTGGATGACCTAAGGTTTATCAATCCGTGGGAGGCGTAGGTTGAAGATGGTCTCTCTCTCAAACAACCCTGCAACCAAATAACAAAGAGTCTCTTGTGTCCCCAACACACCCAATACAATGGTAAATTGTATTGGTGGACTAGTTCAGCGAAGAGATGGTGATACAAGTGCAATATGGATGGTAGATATAGGTTTTTTGTAATCTGAAAATATAAAAACAGCAAGGTAACTAATGATAAAAGTGAGCGTAAACGGTATTGCAATGCTAGGAAACAAGGCCTAGGGTTCATACTTTCACTAGTGCAAGTTCTCTCAACAATAATAACATAATTGGATCATATAACTATCCCTCAACATGCAACAAAGAGTCACTCCGAAGTCACTAATAGCGGAGAACAAACGAAGAGATTATGGTAGGGTGCGAAACCACCTCAAAGTTATTCTTTCCAATCAATCCGTTGGGCTATTCCTATAAGTCTCACAAACAGCCCTAGAGTTCGTACTAGAACAACACCTTAAGACACAAATCAATCAAAACCCTAATGTCACCTAGATACTCCAATGTCACCTCAAGTATCCGTGGGTATGATTATACGATATGCATCACACAATCTCAGATTCATCTATTCAACCAACACATAGAACCTCAAAGAGTGCCCCAAAGTTTCTACTGGAGAGTCAAGACGAAAACGTGTGCCAACCCCTAGGCATAGGTTCATGGGCGGAACCCGCAAGTTGATCACCAAAACATACATCAAGTGAATCAATAGAATAACCCATTGTCACCACGGTTATCCCACGCAAGACATACATCAAGTGTTCTCAAATCATTAAAGACTCAATCCGATAAGATAACTTCAAAGGGAAAACTCAATCCATTACAAGAGAGTAGAGGGGGAGAAGAAACATAATATCCAACTATAATAGCAAAGCTCGCGATACATCAAGATCGTGCCAAATCAAGAACACGAGAGAGAGAGAGAGAGAGAGAGAGAGAGAGATCAAACACATAGCTACTGGTACATACTCTCAGCCCCGAGGGTGAACTACTCCCTCCTCGTCATGGAGAGCGCCGGGATGATGAAGATGGCCACTGGTGAGGGATCCCCCCTCCGGCAGGGTGCCAAAACAGGGTCCCGATTGGTTTGTGGTGGCTACAGAGGCTTGCGGCGGCGGAACTCCCGATCTATTCTGTTCCCCAAAGTTTTTAGGGTATATTGGTATATATAGGCGGAAGAAATACGTCAGGGGAGCCACAAGGGGCCCACGAGGGTGGAGGGTGCGCCCAGGGGGTGGGCGCGCCCCCTGCCTCGTGCCTCCCTCGTTGCTTTCTTGACATGGACTCCAAGTCTCCCGGGTTGCTTTCCTTCCAAAAAATAACTTCTCCAGAAGGTTTCATTCCGTTTCGACTCCGTTTGATATTCCTTTTCTTCGAAACACTGAAGCAAGGGAAAAACAGGAACTGGCATTGGGCTCTGGGTCAATAGGTTAGTCCCAAAAATAATATAAAAGTGCATAGCAAAGCCCATTAAACATCCAAGAGAGATAATATAATAGCATGGAACAATAAAAAATTATAGATACGTTGGAGACGTATCACCACCCTACAGGTGAAGGGGAGACTCAGCTCAGTTATGCTCTGAGGACTACATGTCTATGGCGGAAGGAGTACATCAAGCTTCCGAACTAGACGGCTCCGGCTCCTCCTCCTCCTCCGGCGAGTGAGGGCACTGCGCCTCCGCCGCTTCCTCCTCCTCCTCCGGCGAGTGATCAGGGCACTCCGCCTCCTTCTACGGTTCGTCTGGCACGTGAGGGCACTCCGTGTCCTCCTTCGCCTCCTCCGGCGCGTCAGAGCAGTCCGCCTCCTTCTCCTCCTCATCAGCAACGGCGGAAGACAGACGCCGCCGCTCCGGCTCCTCCAGCGCGTCGGAGCACTCCGCCTCCTTCTCTGCCTCGTAAGCAATGGCGGAAGAGAGACGCCACCGCTCCGGCGGCTAGCAGTATAAGCAGAGGCGGGAGGCAATTCAGATACGGTCCATCTCTCAAGACTCCGGAAAATTTACCATACGAGAGGAATGAGAAGGAAACTGAGGAAATCTGTCGTGCCCAAGTGAGGGACCATTTTGCAAAGAAACCTCCACCTCCAGAGGAGAAGCCAGATCTGGTGAAAGTGAAGCGCACTATTGATGCCCTTAAGCGACCACCACCGCCTCCGCCGGATTCCAACTATGTCTGTTGTCTTAAAAAGACACTTCAGGATGCACAGGACACCGGAACTACTTCCAGTGATGCAAGGTTAGCAGAACGAAGAAGTGGGGAAAAAATCCCTAGCTCGGCAAACAGGCGAACCAATCGTGCCCCCCGCTCAAAGTGTCTAGCGATATCGTCGCTAATCATCCGGGTATGGTGCCCGGTACCAATCCTGCTGATTACCTGAGCGATGATGTACACTTTGATACAATGGAGGTGGACAAATGCAGATACTAGTACGGGAAGCCTCTCGTCAAACCTGATCATCCTCCTCTAACAACGATGATGCAAAGATTCCATGAATGGTACCTGAAAACATGCAGCGAGTCTGGGAAGGTTGTTTTGACGATGAGAATTAAAGAGGAGCACGACCTCATTCGAACTGGTATGTTTTCTGTTGAATTTGACAAGTTATTCTAGTTATACAATCAAAAGGCCCTCGACAAAACACTCGTGACTTACTACTGTTTGTAAGTACTACTTCTGTAATTAAGTCTCTATATATAGCTCAGCTCTTTCATTGCATGTATATATAATTATCCTCACTATATTATGCAGATTGAAGATCGTCGAATGCAGAAAAGCACAAATCTATGACATTGGGTTCATTAACCCAAATATCAAACATGAATGGACGGTTTCCAAGAATGTCACAGAAACCGAGCACAACTTGCTACAATTGTTGCTTCTAAATCAAAACAAAGATAAAATACTCTTTCCTTACAACTTCAAGTGAGCATTACTATCTTGTGCATATTTGGTTTCCCTTATTATTACTCGAGGTTATAGTAATGTTATTGATGAGTTATGCATGCGTGCGCAACTTCCACTTTATTCTACTAGAGATCAAGCTTGAGAGGGGAGTAGTAACTGTCTTAGACTCGAGACGAAAAGATCCCCATGACTATGCAAACATGACTACAATGCTCCAGAAGTAAGTTCAATCGATCATTATCACACCATATCGGCAACTTTGTTCATTTGATCCTGATATCAAATGATTATTTTCCTTGTCTGGCAGGGTTTGGAAAGAGTTCACCGGAATTGTTCTGGCACTGCCGAGGGAGCTGCGATTTACACACCCAAAAGTAAGTACTACTACCTAGTTCCGCGCATCTCCCATTGATTCTAGTTTCATCAATACCATTTATAATGCTTGATTATCAGTTTGATTGAACTCTATTTCTCGTAAAGTGGTTGTGGCAGGAAGCCATGAATAATTTTTGTGGATACTATGTTTGCGAGTACATCTACAATGCGACCTCTGGGCGGGGCTACTCTGAAAAACAATATCAAGTACATAAACAATAATATTCACAATTTTATTTTATTACCATCATTTGTGTTGAGTTTCATTCATATATATGTATTAACCCCCTTCTTTAAATTAGGTCTGGCAGCTGCGGGATGAACTCCTACCACATGATCGCATAAAAGCAATTCAAGAGGAATTGGCAGGGTTCTTTCTTGACCACGTCATAAATAAAGCCGGAGAATACCATGTGGAAGTTGATATAGACATGAGATGTTAGGGAATGTAAGAGTCGGATAGATATACAAAAACTTGTTGTTCGACCAAACTCTCAGAGAAAGAGAGGTCACTCCTATCTGTATATGTTCATGACGATCTTGTGTAATTAATGGTTCCTTCATTTTCTTACTAGCTAGCTAGCGTGTCGAGTTCTCTCTATACGTATAGTAGCTAGCGTCGACCAAGCACGGAGATAAGAGAGGACACTTCTCTCTATTAGCTAGCTAACACAATATGAAACCCCTGAGTTAACCCTCCAAAACCCCCTAAACCCACCCCCTTTCAAAAAAACAAAAAACCCAGCTCCTGCCAGCTGCTGACGCGTGGATGCCGTTTTGGTCCCGGTTGGTGTTACCAACCAGGAGTAAAGGTCCTCCTGCCTTGGTGCCCCGCAACGGCCACGTGAAGCCCTTTCTGTCACGGTTCGTAAGTGAACCGGGACTAAAGGTTTTGGGCTTTAGTCCCAACCCTTTAGTCCAGGTTCCAGAACCGGGGCTAAAAGTCCTCTGGAACCGGGATAAATGGACCGTTTTCTATTAGTGGGGGCGGATCCTCGGCGAGGGCGATGGAGGCAGCGGACAAAGGGTGACCAAGGCATCGAACGCGGACGACAGCAGCGTGGCTGAGCCGACGACGACGAGATGGGGGAGAGTGAGAGTGAGAGAGTGAAGTTGGGCAAGGGAAGGGGCGTGCACGTGCACATAGTTGATTGAGTTTGTCGTGTGCGACAGGCGCGCCAACCCGCCCGCCACTGCTACTTTGGGGTGGCGGGTGTCGTGGGAGTAAGTATGACAGTAAGAATAGGGGTACGTAGGAGGAGGCAAGATCCTAGCTACGGTGAGATTGTGTGATAACCCACAAGTATAGGGGATCGCAACAGTTTTCGAGGGTAGAGTATTCAACCCAAATTTATTGATTCGACACAAGGGGAGCCAAACAATATTCTCAAGTATTAGCAGTTGAGTTGTCAATTCAACCACACCTGGATCACTTAATATCTGCAGCAAAGTAATATGATAGTAGTGGTAATGGTAACAAAAGTAACGGTAGCAAAAGTAATATTTTTGGTGTTTTGTAGTGATTGTAACAGTAGCAATGGAAATGTAAATAAGCGAAGAACAATATATGAAAAGCTCGTAGGCATTGGATCGGTGATGGAGAATTATGCCGGATGCGGTTCATCATGTAACAGTCATAACATAGGGTGACACAGAACTAGCTCCAACTCATCAATGTAATGTAGGCATGTATTCCGAATATAGTCATACATGCTTATGGAAAAGAACTTGCATGACATCTTTTGTCCTACCCTCCCATGGCAGCGGGGTCCTAATGGAAACTAAGGGATATTAAGGCCTCCTTTTAATAGAGTACCAGAACAAAGCATTAGCACATAGTGAATACATGAACTCCTCAAACTATGGTCATCACCGGGAGTGGTCCCGATTATTGTCACTTCGGGGTTGCCGGATCATAACACATAGTAGGTGACTATAGACTTGCAAGATAGGATCAAGAACTCACATATATTCACGAAAACATAATAGGTTCAGATCTAAAATCATGGCACTCGGGCCCTAGTGACAAGCATTAAGCATAGCAAAGTCATAGCAACATCAATCTCAGAACATAGTGGATACTAGGGATCAAACCCTAACAAAACTAACTCAATTACATGATAAATCTCATCCAACCCATCACCGTCCAGCAAGCCTACGATGGAATTACTCACGCACGGTGGTGAGCATCATGAAATTGGTGATGGAGGACGGTTGATGATGATGATGGCGACGAATCCCCCTCTCCGGAGCCCCGAACGGACTCCAGATCAGCCCTCCCGAGAGGTTTTAGGGCTTGGCGGTGTCGGTGTGGAAGGACACCTATGGGACCAACGAGGACCCCTTCTACAGTTGCGGGGCGCTGGAAGTGGTGAGGAGAGCAGGATCAACTGTCAGCGCAAACACGAGGGTCGTTTACCCAGGTTCGGGCCGCAGAGATGCGTAATACCCTAGTCGTGCTTTGGTGGATGTATATCTGTGTTCTTGAGGAGCTCGAACTAGCTACAGGGAGCGTAACTTGTCCAAGGGTCCGAATCCTTCTCCTGGATGCCTTGGGTCTCCTTTTATAGGCAAAGGGATCGCCACAGTGTCACCAGGAGGTGGCATCGGGGTACTGTGGCTATGCTTATCGCTAGTCATTACGGGACAAAACGCATTAAATGCGCGCCCGACGTATCCCCCTCTCTTTACTGCCACTTTGCCTCGTCTTGACACGCGCCTGGGCCGGCGAGGCGGTGGTGCCATGTAGACAGGCAAGCAGCTGAGGTGGCGCGGTGGTGGAGCCTTCAGGAAGATCTGCATGCCACCACGTGGGCACGTGCTGAGTTGGCGGAGGAGCCCCGCGTTGACACGCAGGTGCCTGCCCGGCTGGTGGGCTGGCAGCTGCATGAACTTGGCGTTGGAAAGCTTGACGGGTGCGGGCCTGGCTGTGGCCTCGCGGATGCTCCTGGCAAGGGCCTTGTCGGGGCCCCGGCAAGGGTCTTGCCGTGGCGTTGCGGTCGTCCCTGGCAAGGATCTTGCCGGGGGTCTCATGGGCTTCCTCGGCAAGGATCTTGCCGAAGCTCGTCATCTCTCACTCTTCTGATTAAGAGTGTTATTCTTGTCTTCACAATGATCTTCATACCACCATGGAGGTGCCTCCCGAGCCCTGGCCCAACGCAGTTGATGGTGTTGGAAACCGTGGGCTCAAGGGTGGCTCGCTCCGTTGGTGTTGGGGCAGGCTGCCCCGGCAAGGGTCTTGCCGGGGCCGCCCCGGCAAGGACCTTGCCAGGGGAACCAGCTCCGTCCCTTTGCTCTTTGCGTCTTGGCCTTGGCGTTGCTTTGCTTTGTCTTATGCTTCTGGTCCTACCTCGGTTCACCTTCCCAGCCTTGCCAGGTGTGGCCATGGCGCGTGGCTCTGACTGCCCGTGCACAAGTAAAGGGGACAAAAGGAGAGCCCCTACTTTTGTACACCGACAGGAGCCCCCGGGCCTGGGCCACACATAAGCGCAACACGTTGTTGGGCCAGCACCCAAAAACGGTGCACGGGCAGGCGGGGCGGTTTTTACCGCGGTAATTTCCCGTCTGCTGCGCTTCCCCACGATCTGTGCGCGATGTGGGGGTCGTGCGTGACGTGGGGGTCATGCGTGGGGCGGTTCCCGCACGCATGTGTCACGTCGCAGTTAATGGGAAAGGAGGTGTCCCGCGCCTTCCCCGTAAAAAAAGGGAGAGGCGCAAAGGCGCGGCCCATTTACCGAGTGGGGCCTGGTCGCGGTCTTCGAGGCGCTCATACCCCATGATCACGGGGTCGGGAGGGGTCGCTTCACCCATCCCCTCGATTCTGTACGTTCGCCACGCGCCCCCCATGCGCTTGAGGTGTCAAGCGGTGGAGGTGGGGAACCGGGCCGTCGCTGGTTGGAGCAGCGGGTCGGTCCCGATTCCCTGCGCTCTTGGTGGCTTGGATTGGCCGAGCGGGGCGGCCGAGCCTCGATCCCGCCCCTTTATAAGGAGAGGGAGGGGGATGGCATTCCGCACTCTTCCATCTTTGCCTTTCCCTGCTTCTGCTTCTTCCTCTCACCCGCCATGGAGAAAGGGAACCTCGGTCCTTCGACGGTGGCGGCGAGGGTCGCCGCTCTACAGCGCGTCCCTCCTTCCCAAGAGCCCGTGGTGGCTGAGCCAACCGCGAGGGGAATGGGTAGGGGGCGAGGCCGTGGTCATCGTGGTGCTTGGGGAAGAGGAGGACGGGGCAGCGCATCAGCCTCACCTCCGCTAGCGGCCCCTCCCCCGGTGGGGGGCCAATGTCGGGGACAATCCCCACGAGTTCTTCATCAGGCTGCGCTAGTTGCCGCGCCGTCGTCTTCGCCTCCCGACCCCGTTTGGGCGGGAAATGGAGGTGAACCAGCCGCAGGTGCTGCGGCTCCGCATGAGGGGCTGCGGGAACAGCGGTACATGGGCCGACGTCGAGTTCCCCGCCCCTCACGTCATGTACCTTCGCCAAGGGTGGAAGACCTTTGCTCGCATCCACAGTCTGACGGAGGGGCTCACTCTCCATTTCAAGTTAATGGAGGGTGCCCTTCTCTCCGTCAAAGCCTTTGGGCACTTCGGGACTCGCGTAAGGTGCTGCGTGGAGAGCTCCTCCGATGGCGAAGACTCTTCCTCGAGCGAGAGCGATGAGGAGGACAGCGGCAGTGACGACGAGGGTAGCGGGCGGCAGGATGATGGGTCCGACTAGGCGTTGGGCGCGCCGCGCCGGGGCGGGTGCGGCAGCAGCAACATCTGCAACTGGCCGCTCCTCCGGCGGAGTTTTCCGGGGGAGGGGCCAGCTCCTTGAACTTCTCCGGGCCGTCTCCTTGGGCGGCTGGCATTGGGAGGCTGCGGAAGAGGAAGAGGGCAGACGGCAAGGCCGTCAAGTTGGAGTACGCGGGCACCGACGCATTTGTCGCGTATTGCCGGTCTTGCCGCCTCGTCTTCGAGCTCTTCCTCCGGCGCCGTCATCACCGGCCAGCCTTCGGACGGCCAGCGAGACGTTCCCTTGGTGCCTTCTGCCACCCGTAGCTCGCCTAGGCGCTCCTTTTGCCCCCTTTTCGCTTCCTTGACCTGCCTCCTGAGGAGAGGGACAAGAAAGGGATTACGGGCACCTTATCTTTTTCCAACTTGTAAGCTCGCGGGCATTAGTAGAGTTTAAGACTTGTAATCCCCCTTGCTCATGTTTTCCATTCCGTATGAACTGTACCTGTACGGGATGTTTTTAATGAAAAAGGGATGTTTGCCGGGTTTTTCATCTGTGGGTGAAACCCACGACAAGGAGCGAATCCTTGTTACTATTTAAGATAAACGTTTTTCGCCCGGCAACAGGCCTTGTCGTCCCTCCACTTCGCTCGACCATTCTCGCGCTCTCGGCGGAGGCAGGGATGAAGTGGGCTTAGGCTCCTTGTTCTATTTTCTGGCTGCCACGGCTACAACCAAATCCGAACCCAGGAGATAAACCTTGGGCATAGGAAGAAGGGAGCACGTTAGTCTAGAAATAAAACGAAGCTTCATATATCCCAGTTCCATACCGAAATGCATGATAGAGGATAAAAGACTTATCTGGATCTGCAGCCCCCGGCAACCTTTGGTTTGCCGTGGTTGGATCCTTGCACTTGCAGCCCCCGGCAACTTCGGTTTATCGGGGCCAGGACGCCGGTCCGTTCTCCTCCTTCCAAGTAGTTCGGCAGAAGTGCTCATGTGCCCTGCGAACAAAAGAGGACAGGAAAGAACAGAGAGACGCGCACTCAACCTCTAAGCTAGGGGTTTGCCGCTGCTAAGCACTATCAACCCTAACCGAGGAAGAGACTCAACCTAGCATGCATGCTATAACTTAGGGCGCCAGCGCTTCATTTATTTATGCTCAAGGTCAGCGCCTGCTTTGTACAAAGGGTTACATGCCTTGTCGACAAGTCTTGTACAAAAGGGTGGCTTGCCGGGAGGCCCGGCAAGCCGCGCCTTATGGGTAAAACTTGCGAAGATGCTCGATGTTCCAGGAGTTGCTCACTGGAATGGCATCTTCGGTCTCCAGGCGGACTGCACCAGGCCTGGTGACTCGTGTTACCCGATAAGGGCCCTCCCACTTCGGCATCAACTTGTTGGAATTCTTGCCCGACTGAACGTGCCGAATAACAAGGTCGCCTTCCTCAAAACTCCGAGCATGAACCTTGCGGCTATGGTAGCGGCGCAAGGCTTGCTGGTAGCGTGCTGCTCTCACAGCCGCCCGGAGACGATCTTCCTCAAGGAACGTTGCATCATCTTGCCGCAATCGCTCTTGCTCAAGCTCATCATAAGCGAGCACTCGAGGTGACCCGTATATGAGTTCCGTGGGGAGAACTGCTTTTGCCCCATAGACCAGGGCAAATGGTATCTGGCCGGTGGCTCGATTTGGCGTCATCCTGATCGACCAAAGAACCGCCGGCAACTCATCAATCTAGCGCCTCCCACTCTTGCGCAGCCTGTCAAAAGTCTTCATCCTTAAGCCCCGCATAACTTCAGCATTTGCTCTCTCCGCTTGGCCGTTGCTTCATGGATGTGCCACGGAAGCAAAACAGACCTTGCTGCCGACATCCTCAATGTACTGCATGAAGGCGTGGCTTGTGAACTGTGTGCCGTTGTCGGTGATAATCCTGTTGGGTACACCAAAACGGCAAACTAATCCTTTCAAGAACTTGATGGCTGACTGCGCTGTCACCTTCCTCACCGCTTCCACTTCTGGCCACTTTGTGAACTTGTCGATTGCAACGTACAGTACTCAAAGCCCCCGATGGCACGAGGGAAGGGGCCCAATATGTCGAGCCCCCAGACCGAGAAGGGCCAGGATAGAGGGATGGTTTGAAGGGCTTGCGCTGGTTGATGAAGCTTCTTTGAATGGAACTGGCACGCTTCACACTTGGTTACTAGCGCCGTCGCATCCTGGAGGGCAGTAGGACAGAAGAAACCTTGCTGGAAAGCCTTGCCGGCAAGGGCCCTTGACCCTATGTGGGAGCCACATATACCTCCATGTATCTCTGCCAGTAGCTCTAGTCCTTCCTCCCGGGAGATGCACTTCAATTTCACCCCATTCGGCCTTTTTCTGTACAAGACGTTGTCAACGAATTGGTACAGAGCAGACCAGCGGGCTACTCTTTTTGCCTCTTCCTGCTCCCCAGGAAGTTCTCCTGTCTGGAGGAATTGGACGGTGTGCTGTGCCCATGCCGGAGCCTGTGGCTCGACGGCAAGGACTAAAGGCATCTCTCCTGCCACGGGAGTGACTGTCTCTACGGCCATGCCTGGAGCCCTGTCGGAGTCGGTCGCCCTGCGGCAGGATTGGCATCCACGGCAACATCTTCGCCAGCGGCTCCAGGGAGCTCAGTGGGGAAGTACTTGCCGGGGCCTAGCTTCCTCTGCTTGTTCAGCCCAGTTGATGGTGAGACGGATGGTTGAGTTAACTGAAGCACAAAAGTACCTGGTTCCACGGGTAGCTTGAGGGCAGCACACTTTAACAGGTAGTCGGCAATGTCATTCTCCGCCCTAGGGACATGCTCTGCTTGGATACCGTCAAAGCGCTCCTCCAGTCTCCTCACTTCATCCACGTAAGCCTCCATCAATGGACTTTGGTAATCTTTGTTGATCTGCCTCACGACGAGCTGTGAATCGCCCCTGATGATGAGCTTTCTGACCCCGAGGTCTGCCGCGATCCTGAGACCGGCAAGAAAACCCTCGTACTCGGCAGTGTTATTAATTGACATCTCCCGGGGAAAGCACATTTGGATGACATACTTGACGTGCTCTCCGGTGGGCGCAACAAGCAGTACGCCATCACCGGCGCCTTGCAGCGAAAAGACCCCGTCAAAGTACATGATCCAGCTGCGGCTCATTTCCTTGCCGGGGAGAGTGGTCTCCGGTACCTCTTTGTCGGGCGTCGAGGTCCATTCTGCAACAAACTCCACCAAGACTCTACTCTGAATCGGCGAGGTGCTTTCGAACTTCAAACCGAAACTTGATAGCTCCAGGGCCCAATCCACGATCCTCCCCGTTGCGTCTGGGTTATGCAGTATCCGTTGCAACGGGAGGCGGGTGACCACGGTGATCTCGTGCGCTTGGAAGTAATGGCGAAGCTTCCTCGAGGCCATAAGGAGGCCGAAGAGCAGATTCTGCACACCTGAGTACCTCGACCTAGCTCCCTGCAAGAGGGAGCTGACGAAGTAGACTGGGTGTTGCACCATTTTCTTCTTCTACGCTACTTCACCTAGTCGCGAGGGCCCTGCCGTTCTGGCGCCATCCTCTGCTAGGGACTCAGCTTTGCCGGGACCGAGCCCTGCAGGGGAGGGTTCCGGTTTGCCATATGTTGATTCTGCCGCTGCCGCTGCTTCTTCGTCGATCCCTCTCTGCGCCACTAGTGTCGCGCTAACCACTTGATTCGTTGCCGCTAGGTACAGCAGCAACGGTTCTTGTGGTTTAGGCGCAACCAGCACTGAGGTATTTCTTCAAATCTTGCAGCGCTGCCTCGGCCTCCGGGGTCCACTCCATTGGGCCCGCCTTCTTCAAGATCTTGAAAAAGGGAAGGGCACGCTCTGCGGACTTGGAGATGAATCTGCTCATGGCGGCAACACAGCCCGTGAGCCGATGCACGTCCTTGATCCGCTTAATTGGGTGCCTCTATTTGCTCGATGGCCTTGATCTTATCCGGGTTTGCCTCAATTCCATGCCGCGACACAAAGAACCCGAGAAGCTTGCCGGACGGGACGCCAAAGACACACTTCTCAGGGTTCAGCTTGAGGTTAATTTTGCGCAGGTTTGCAAATGTTTCTTCCATATCTTGCACAAGTGTTGCTTTGTCCTTAGTTTTGACCACTATGTCATCCATATAAGCTTCCATATTTCTATGTAGCTGGGGCTCAAAACCAATTTGGACTGCTCTTGCAAAGGTGGAGCCAGCACTCTTCAACCCGAAAGGCATCCGTAAAAAGCAATACGTACCACATGGGCTGATGAATGCTGTTTTTTCCTCGTCTTCTTTTGTCATGAAGATCTGGTGGTACCCTGAGTAGGCGTTGAGGAATGATAGCAGATCACACCTGGCCGTGGAGTCAACAATCTGGTCGATGCGCGGCAACAGGAAGGGGTCCTTGGGACAAGCCTTATTAATATCTGTGTAATCGATACACAGCCTCCACTTCCCATTCGCCTTGCGCACCACTACCGGATTGGCCAACCACGTCGGATGGAGCACTCCTCTCACCAGTCCTGCTGCTTCTAACTTTCTAATCTCCTCTATGATAAACTCTTGCCTCTCCAGAGCTTGCTTCCTGACCTTCTGCTTGACGGGCCGTGCGTGAGGACAGACAGCAAGATGGTGCTCAATCACTTCCCTGGGGATGCCGGGGATGTCGAAGGCTTGCCATGGAAACACATCGACATTAGCCCGCATGAAAGTGACGAGCTCGCTTTCCTATTTGCTGTTGAGGGTGGAGCTTATGGTAAAAGCCCCTCCCGTGCCATCCTCCTTAACGGACACCTTCTTGGTTTCTGGTGGCGTGGCTCTGGATTTCTTGCTCTTGCCGGTGGAGCTCTTTGGCACGTCCTCGACGGTAGCATAACACTCCGAAGAGGTGTGCTCGCCGGAGTGGGCGCAAGAGGTCTTGCCGGTCCTCTTCTTCCCTCCCGGGGCTTCAGCGGCAGGAGCAAGTGCCCTGGCGGCAGCTGCTGCAACTGCTTCCTGATAGAGTAGGTCAGCGCAGATCAGCGCGTCTTTCTTGTCGGAGGGGACGGTGATGATGTTCATCGGCCCGGGCATCTTCAGCGTGTTGTAGGCGTAGTGAGAAGCCGCCATGAACTTGGCTAGTGCCGGGCGGCCGAGAATCCCGTTGTAGGGCAAGGGGATCTCGGCTACATCAAAAATAATCCTCTCCGTCCTGTAATTCAGCTCACTTCCAAACGTCACAGGTAATGTGACCTTTCCCTTCGGCTGGCTCCTTCCTGGGTTGACCCCTTGAAACGTGCCCGTTTCTTCGAGGTCTCCATCAGGAATTTGCAGCCTTTTGATCATGATAGGTGAGACCAAATTTAGACCGGCCCCTCCGTCAACCAGCATCTTGTTCACCTTGAGGTTGCGTATCGTTGGTGAGACCAACAACGGCAAACACCCGACCGCAGTTGTGCGGTCGGGGTGGTCCTCGGCGTCAAAGATGAGGGGCGTGCTAGACCATCTCAGGGGCTTCTGGGCGTCGAACGAGGGCTCTGCCACTGTAATCTCACGCGCCCATTGTTTGAGCTGGCAGTGAGAAGTATGCAGCGAGGCGCCACCGTCGACGCACATGGCCTCTGTAGCCTTCTAGAACTCTTGCTCACCGGACTCGTCATCCTCGTCGTGATCATCGTCTTCTTGCTTCTTGTTGCGGCCCCGAGCGGGCCTCTCTTGTTGGCTATCCTTGCCGCGGCGACCTCCTTGGCCGCCACGCTTCTTGTCGGACCCTCCGACACCATCCTGACCCTTCTCCTTGTCCCGCCTTTCATACTCAGCCTTCTGCTTCTCGGCAAGCAGCTCGACTTGTCGGCAGTTCTGGAGGTCGTGGCCTTTGGTGCGGTGGATCTTGCAATACTGCTTGTCGGAGCCCCCTGGCTTATCGGCAGCCGCCAAGGCCCGGCAGGCGGTACACCCGGCAAGCTCCTTGCTGGGGTCGTCTGCCTTGGCCTTCTTGGTGGCGCCGGTGTCGCCGGATTCCTCGACGGCAAGCACGGTCTTGCCCTTGCGTTTCTTGTTGCGACGCCGACCCTTCTTCGTCGGGGCGGCGGTGTCTCCGTTAGTAGAGTCGGTTTCCACGCCAGCGTCCTCGCCGGGGTACTTCCTTCCCTCCTCAGCCCGGGCGCACCTGTCGGCCAGAACATAAAGTTCGGCCACATCCCTGACCTTGTTCATCACTAGTTCTTCGCGCATCTTGCGATTACGCACGTTCTGGTGGAACGCACTAATCACAGCGGCAGGGTGAACATCAGGGATGTTGTACTGGACCCGGCTGAACCTCTGGATGTACTTGCCTAGGGTTTCTCCATCTTTCTGGGGAATGATGTGCAAATCACTCGCCTGGCCGTGAGCTTGGTGGCCTCCAGTGAAGGCACCCACGAACTCATGACACAGGTCCGACCAAGAAGAAATGGAGTCCACCGGCAAGTGCATGAACCAAGACACGATGTTGGGCTTCAGCGCCAACGGGAAGTAACTGGCAAGCACCTTGTCATCGCGAGCTCCGGCAGCTTGCATCACGATGGTGTAGATGCTGAGGAACTCCGACGGATGGGTCTTGCCGTTGTACTTCTCGCCGACGTCGGGTTTGAACATGCGGTGGGACGGCCATTGGAACTGTCGCAGCTCACGGGTAAAGGCCGGACAGCCCACCTCGTAAGGTAGGCTGCCGGGACCTCCCGGAGCCAGGGGGTCCGCAGCAGGCCCTGCCCGCTTATCCGATTGGTGGCGTGTATCGCGCCGGCACTCGATGGTGGTTCGAGCATCTTCGTGAGCTCGCTCGTGAAGAACTTGGCGCTGGTCGCGGTGGGTTGGCGGGTCGGACGGCACTATGGAAATATTATCACAAGCGTCATCATGACGAGCTAACGCCCGCGGTGGTTGGCATGGAGGAGGAGAGTGCACCGTGGCCGCAGCACCTCCAGTCCTTCCCCCACTAGCATGCGGTGGATCGACGGAGCACCGACCCGAGGGCCCCGTTGGTCTCGGACCGTCTTTGTTGGCGATGGCGACGAGGCTCCGGATGGTGGCTCTCCATTCGTCAAGCTTGTCTGCAGTAGGAGGGAAGTCGAGGAGCAGCTGTGCACGCGCCAAAGCTTCTGCTGGCGTGGGTGGTGGCGAAAGCTGTGTGGACCGTGGGGCGCTTTGACTTCTAACCACGTTAGAAGGAGCTCCCTCACGCCCAACGGCTGCGTGCCATTTTCGCCAGCGCTTCGGCGGGCACGTAGGCCCCCTTCGTCTCGTGGATGAAGCACAGGGCTCTTCCCCTGACGGCGTTTAGGGTCACCAGCGTGGTGACGCTGCTCGTTGTGCACACCATGGGAAGAGCACGATGTGGGTGCCGGAATGGGCGTCAAAGAGGTCGCTGCGCCACCCGTGGGCGGCACAGCAATGTTCTTGGAGGGCCCCGCGCCGCCTGCGTGGGGCCTGCCCCCGTCTTGGGATCTGGCGGGGCGCGGCTCGTCGTTCGGCGTACGAACGGCGCCACTCGCCAGGCTATGACCGCCAGAGCGATGCTGATGCTCACGAGCTGCGGCCCGAGTTCTGTCCGTGACCGGTCCGCGGCCCACTCGCACCGGATCGGTCCGCTTGGCTCCTGACAAGCCGACCGCCGTGGTCGCCTTCTTCTTGGGAGCCATGGCGATGAAGAATTACGCTACTGGATGTAGAACCAGATGCTCACTACTGCGCCCCCTACCTGGCGCGCCAAAGATGTCGATGTGGAACGACACCTATGGGACCAACGAGGATCCCTTCTACGGTTGCGGGGCGCTGGAAGTGGTGAGGATAGCAGGATCAACAGTCAGCGCAAACATGAGGGTCGTTTACCCAGGTTCGGGCCGCAGAGATGCGTAATACCCTAGTCCTGCTTTGGTGGATGTATATATGTGTTCTTGAGGAGCTCGAACTAGCTACAGGGAGCGTAACTTGTCCAAGTGTCCGAATCCTTCTCCTGGATGCCTTGGGTCTCCTTTTATAGGCAAAGGGATCGCCAAAGTGGCACCAGGAGGTGGCATCGGGGTACTGTGGCTATGCTTATCGCTAGTCATTACGGGACAAAACGCATTAAATGCGCCCCCGACGTGTCCCCCTCGCTTTACTGCCGCTTCGCCTCGTCTTGACACGCGCCTGGGCCAGCGAGGCGGTGGTGCCATGTAGACAGGCAAGCAACTGAGGTGGCGCGGTGGTGGAGCCTTCAGGAAGATCTGCATGCCACCACGTGGGCACGTGCTGAGTTGGCGGAGGAGCCCCGCGTTGACATGCAGGTGCCTGCCCGGCTGGTGGGCTGGCAGCTGCATGAACTTGGCGGTGGAAAGCTTGACGGGTGCGGGCCTGTGTGGCCTCGCGGATGCTCCCGGCAAGGGTCTTGCCGTGGCGTTGCGGTCGTCCCCGGCAAGGATCTTGCCGGGGGTCTCGTGGGCTTACTCGGCAAGGATCTTGCCGAAGCTCGTCATCTCTCACTCTTCTGATTAAGAGTGTTATTCTTGTCTTCACAAAGATCTGCATACCACCATGGAGGTGCCTCCCGAGCCCTGGCCGAACGCGGTTGATGGTGTTGGAAACCGTGGGCTCAAGGGTGGCTCGCTCCGTTGGTGTTGGGGCAGGCTGCCCCGGCAAGGGTCTTGCTGGGACCGCAGAGGCCGCCCCGGCAAGGACCTTGCCGGGGGAACCAGCTCCATCCCTTTGCTCTTTGCGTCTTGGCCTTGGCGTTGCTTTGCTTTGTCTTGTGCTTCTGGTCCTACCTCGGTTCGCCTTCCCAGCCTTGCCAGGTGTGGCCGTGGCGCGTGGCTCCGACTGCCCGTGCACAAGTAAAGGGGTCAAAAGGAGAGCCCCTACTTTTGTACACCGACAGGCGGCGGCTCTGTATCGTAAAACACGATGAATCCTTCTCTCTGATTTTTTTTCTTCGCGAAAGTGAATATATGGAGTTGGAGTTGAGGTCGTTGGAGCGTCAGGGGGCCCACGAGGTAGGGGGCGCGCCCAAGGGGGCAGGCGCGCCCCCACCCTCGTGCGTAGGGTGTGGGCCCCCTGACGTGGATTTTTCTTCCAGTATTTTTCTTATTTTCCAAATAGATGTTCCGTGGAGTTTCATGACATTCCGAGAACTTTTGTTTCTGCACATAAATAACACCATGGAAAGTCTGCTGAAAACAGCGTCAGTCCGGGTTAGTTCCATTCAAATAATGCAAGTTAGAGCCCAAAACAAGGGCAAAAGTGTTTGGAAAAGTAGATATGACGGAGACGTATCAACTCCCCCAAGCTTAAACCTTTGCTTGTCCTCAAGCAATTCATTTGACAAACTGAAAGTGAATCAAGAAAAACTTTTACAAACTCTGTTTGCTCTTGTTGTTGTAAATATGTAAAGCTAGCATTCAAGTTTTCAGCAAAGATTATGAACTAACCATATTCACAATAACTCTTAGGTCTCATGTTTACTCATATCAATAGCATAATCAACTAGCGAACAATAATAATAAATCTCGGATGACAACACTTTCTCAAAACAATCATGATATGATATAACAAGATGGTATCTCGCTAGCCCTTTCTGAGACCGCAAAACATAAATGCAGAGCACCTTTAAAGATCAAGGACTGACTAGACATTGTAATTCATGGTAAAAGAGATCCAGTCATAGTCATACCCAATATAAATTAATAGAAATGGATGCAAATGATAGCTGCGCTCTCCAGCTAGTGCTCTTTAATAAGAGGGTGATGACTCAACATAAAAGTAAATAGATAGGCCCTTCGCAGAGGGAAGCAGGGATTTGTAGAGGTGCCAGAGCTCGATTTTGAAATAGAGATAAATAATATTTTGAGCGGCATACTTTCATTGTCAACATAACAACCAAGACATGGCGATATCTTCCATGCTACACACATTATAGGCGGTTCCCAAACAGAATGGTAAAGTTTATACTCTCCCTCCACCAACAAGCATCAATCCATGGCTTGCTCGAAACAACGAGTGCCTCCAACAAGCAACAGTCCCAGGGGGAGTTTTGTTTGCAATTATTTTGATTTGGTTTGCATAAAGCATGGGACTGGGCATCCCGGTGACCAGCCATTTTCTCGTGAGTGAGGAGCGGAGTCCACTCCTCTTGAGAATAACCCGCCTAGCATGGAAGATAACGGCAGCCCTAGTTGATACATGAGCTATTCGAGCATACAAAACAGAATGTTTATTTGAAGGTTTAGAGTTTGGCACATACAAATTTACTTGGAACGGCAGGTAGATACCACATATAGGAAGGTATAGTGGACTCATATGGAATAACTTTGGGGTTTAAGGGATTGGATGCACAAGCAGTATTCCCGCTTAGTACAAGTGAAGGCTAGCAAAAGACTGGGAAGCGACCAACTAGAGAGCAACAACAGTCATGAACATGCATTAAAATTAATAAACATTGAGTACAAGCATGAGTAGGATATAATCCACCATGAACATAAATATCGTGAAGGCTATGTTGATTTTGTTTCAACTACATGTGTGAATATGTGCCAAGTCGAGTCACTTAAATCATTCAAAGGAGGATACCACCCAACTATACCACATCACAACCATTTTAATAGCATGTTGGCATGCAAGGTAAACCATTATAACTCATAGCTAATCAAGCATGGCACGAGCGACTATGATCTCTAATTGTCATTGCAAACATATTTATTCATAATAGGCTGAATCAAGAACGATGAAATAATCATATTTACAAAAACAAGAGAGGTCGAGTTCATACCAGCTTTTCTCATCTCAGTCAGTCCATCATATATCATCATAATTGCCTTTCACTTGCACGACCGAACGATGTGAATAATCATAAGAGTGCACGTGCATTGGACTAAGCTGGAATCTGCGAGCATTCAATAAACAGGAGAAGACAAGGCAATATGGGCTCTTGGTTAAATCAACAATAATGCATATAAGAGCCACTTCAACAATTTAATTATGGTCTTCTCCTATCGACCCCCAAAGAAAAGAAAAGAAATAAAACTATTTACACGGGAAAGCTCCCAACAAGCAAAAAGAAGAACAAGAAATGTTTTTGGGTTTTTCTTTTTAAATATTACTACTACAGCAAGAAAAAGTAAACTAGCTAAAAGTTACTACTATTTTTTTGGTTTTTCTTAAGGTTTTTCAAACACACGAGAAGAAAGCAAGAAAAAGAAAATAAACTAGCATGGATATTACAGTGAAAGAGTATGAGCACCGACATCTAGCAGTGAGTGTGTCTAAACATAAATGTAATGTCGGTGGGAAATACGTACTCCCCCAAGCTTAGGCTTTTGGCCTAAGTTGGTTTATTGCCACGGATGGCCTGGCGGATATCCATAGTTGTAGCCGGGTTCGTACTGAGATGCAGCGGCTATCGCCTCCTGAGCTGCAGCGTGGCGGCGAGCTGCCTCCGCTCTCCTCTCGTACTCATCTGCCTCCTCTCTGGTAATAACATATCTTCCTTTTGCCTGATAATCAAAGAAGGCAGGAGCATGGAGAGTAATACAGACAACACGACGTCTGTCAAAGATTAAGCGATACCGGAGAGGTGATTCATTCCTCTCGACAAACTGGTGGTGGACCATAGCATTATAGTCTAAATAAGTAGGAGGCAACTCAATATCATCCTCACGAATGTCCACACCAAGAAAATCAGCTAAGCGGGTTGCATAAATTCCTCAAAAGAAATCTCCATTAAATCTATTATGATGCAACCTACGTGCAACAATGGCTCCCATATTATAAGATTTGTCTCCTAACACAGCACTCCTAAGAATACTAAGGTCAGGGACACACATATGACATGCTTCATCTTTACCATTTATGCACCTACCTATGAAGAGAGCAAAATAATGTATAGCAGGAAAATGAATGCTCCCTATGGTAGCTTGTGCTATATCTCTAGATTCCCCCACAGTTATACTAGCAAGAAAATTTCTAAATTCAGATTTGCGAGGTTCACTAGCACTACCCCATTGTGGAAGTTTGCAAGCAGTGGTAAAATCCCCTAAGTCCATAGTATAAGATTTTTCATAAAGATCAAACAGGACAGTTGGGGTATTACGTGAAGATGAAAATTCAAACCTCCTCACAAATGAACTAGTGAGATGGTGGTATTGGCTGCACTTCTCTGCCTCGAAGCTCACAAGATCAGCGTTACGCAAATATGCGTTAAATTCTTCCTTGATTCCCGCTCGATCCATATAATTTTCTGAAGGCCATTCACAGGGCCGCACTGGAGCGTCCCTTGGTGGCTCAACGTTAGCATCACGCATTGCAAGCCTGGGTCCTTGCTTCCTTGAAGAACCACCTTGGAACATTATCCTAAGCATATTTCTTCCTCTGAAAAATTTCTGAAATTTTTAATAACTTCAAACAAATGTGAACCAAGCTCAACAAAATTGATAGCAACTACTCCTACAAGTGCCTAGAGACTATATATTGCATTAGAACTACTTGGAACCATATAAATTTGACATGCAAGCTCAAGAACATGGTCACCTAGGCAGCACAAATTTGCAATGAATAGAGCACTAAAACAAAAACTAATTGGACCAATGGAGGAGTCACATACCAAGGAACGATTCCCCCAAGCAGTTTTGTGAGAGGTGCTTTGAGCAAGGAGATCGAAAATCGCAGCAAAATGAGCTAGAACTCATGCTTGAGCTGGATATTGGTGTTTGTGGGAGGAAGAATGAGTGTGTGGGTGCAGGAATAAGTGGAGGGGGGCCACCATGGGCCCACGAGGCAGGGGGCGCGCCCAGAGGGGTAGGGCGCACCCTCCACCCTCGTGGCCAGGTGCTTGCCCCTCCTGCTGTGTTCTCAGTGCTAGATATTCTCAAATATTCCAAAAAAATCATATTCCATTTTCAGGGCATTTGGAGAACTTTTATTTTCGGGGTATTTTTATATTGCACGGATAAATCAGAAAACAGACAGAAAAATACTATTTTTACTTTATTTCAACTAAATAACAGAAAGTAGAGAGAGGGTACAGAAGGTTGTGCCTTCTAGTTTCATCCATCTCATGCTCATCAAAAGGAATCCACTAACAAGGTTGATCAAGTCTTGTTAACAAACTCATTCCGAATAACATGGAACCGGAGAAATTTTGAATAACACTATGTTACCTCAACGGGGATATGCACATCCCCTATAATAAGAATATCATATTTCTTCTTGACAGTAGGAAAAGGAAATTCAAAACCTCCAAAAATAATCGATGGAATTTTTCCAATAGAGTTGATACTATGAACTTGAGGTTGTTTCCTCGGAAAGTGTACCGTATGCTCATTACCATTAACATGAAAAGTGACATTGCCTTTGTTCCAATCAATAACAGCCCCTGCAGTATTCAAAAAAGGTCTTCCAAGAATAATAGACATAATATCGTCCTCGGGAATATCAAGAATAACAAAGTTCGTTAAAATAGTAACATTTGCAACCACAACAGGCACATCCTCACAAATACCAACAGGTATAGCAGTTGATTTATCAACAATTTGCAAAGATATCTCAGTAGGTGTCAACTTATTCAAGTCAAGTCTATGATATAAAGAGAGAGGCATAACACTAACACCGGCTCCAAGATCACATAAAGCAGTTTTAACATAGTTTCTTTTAATGGAGCATGGTATAGTTGGTACTCCTAGATCTCCTAGTTTCTTTGGTATTCCACCCTTAAAAGTGTAATTAGCAAGCATGGTGGAAATCTCAGCTTCCGGTATCTTTCTTTTATTAGTAACAATATATTTCATGTACTTAGCATAAGGATTCATTTTGAGCATATCAGTCAAACGCATACGCAAAAAGATAGGTCTAATCATTTCAGCAAAGCGCTCAAAATCCTCATCATCCTTTTTCTTGGATGGTTTGGGAGGAAAAGGCATGGGTTTCTGAACCCATGGCTCCCTTTCTTTACCGTGTTTCCTAGCAACAAAGTCTCTCTTATCATAACGTTGATTCTTTGATTGTGGGTTATCAAGATCAACAGCAGGTTCAATTTCTACATCATTGTCATTACTAGGTTGAGCATCATCATGAACATCATCATTAGCATTTTCACTAGGTGCATGTTCATTACTAGATTGTGTTTCAGCATCAGAAATAGAGATATCATTTGGATTCTTAGGTGGTTCAGCAATAGGTTCACTAGAAGCATGCAAAGTCCTATCATTTTTATTTTTCTTCTTTTTAGAAGGACTAGGTGCATCAATATTATTTCTCTGAGAATCTTGCTCAATTCTCTTAGGGTGGCCTTCAGGATACAAAGGTTCCTGAGTCATCTTACCAGTTCTAGTAGCCACTCTAACAGCATAATCATTTTTCTT
The DNA here is from genome assembly GCF_002575655.3 of Aegilops tauschii subsp. strangulata. Lineage (NCBI taxonomy): Eukaryota > Viridiplantae > Streptophyta > Magnoliopsida > Poales > Poaceae > Aegilops > Aegilops tauschii. The sequence goes on along the minus strand of NC_053036.3, from coordinate 629,098,234 downwards.
ACTATTCATTTAATTGAGCAAATCATTTTGAGCTTTAAGTACTTGTTCTACTTGAGTGGTAACCATAGAATCATGCTTACTAATGAGTTTAAGTTCACCTTTAACATTAGCCATATAATCACCCAAGTGTTCAGGCGTATCAGAATTATATTTCAATTGTCTACCAAAATAAGCATTGAAGTTTTCTTGTTTGACAATAAAATTATCAAACTCTTCTAAGCATTGTCTAGCAGACTTATAATGAGGAATATCACCTTCATCAAATCTATAGAGAGAATTTACCTTTACTACCTGTGTCGGGTTATCAAGACCATGAGTTTCTTTAATAGGTGAAGGATTAAGATCACATGTTTCTTCAACAGGCGGTAAATTAAGACCATGTATTTCTTCAATAGGAGGTAAATTCTTAACATCTTCAGCTTTAATACCCTTTTCTTTCATAGATTTCTTTGCCTCTTGCATATCTTCAGGACTAAGAACTAGAACACCTCTCTTCTTCGGAGTTGGTTTAGGAATAGGCTCAGGAACTGGCTCAGGAGCTTGCTCAAGAAGTGTCCAATTATTTTCATTTGTCAACATATTATTCAATAGAATTTCAGCTTCATCCGGTGTTCTTTCCCTGAAAACAGAACTAGCACAACTATCCAGGTAATCTCTGGAAGCATCGGTTAGTCCATTATAAAAGATATCAAGTATTTCATTTTTCTTAAGAGGATGATCAGGCAAACCATTAAGTAACTGGAGAAGCCTCCCCCAAGCTTGTGGGAGACTCTCTTCTTCAATTTGCACAAAGTTGTATATTTCCCTTAAAGCAGCTTGTTTCTTATGAGCAAGGAAATATTTAGCAGAGAAGTAATAAATCATATCCCGGAGACTACGCACACAACCAGGATCAAGAGAATTAAACCATATCTTAGCATCACCCTTTAATGAGAACGGAAATATTTGAAGGATATAAAGATAGCGAGATCTCTCATCATTAGTGAACAGGGTGGCTATATCATTTAATTTAGTAAGATGTGCAACAACAGTTTCAGATTCATAGCCATGAAAAGGATCAGATTCAACCAAAGTAATTATATCAGGATCAACAGAGAATTCATAATCCTTATCAGTAACACAGATAGGTGAAGTAGCAAAAGCAGGGTCAGGTTTCATTCTAGCATTAAGAGATTGCTGACTCCATTTAGCTAATAACCACTTGAGCTCATATCTATCTTTGCAAGCTAAAATAGCTAAAGCAGCTTCATTTTCGAAAACATAACCCTCAGGAATAACAGGCGAGTCTTCATCATCACTTTCATCAATATAATCAGTTTCAATAATTTCTTTCTCTCTAACCTAGCAATTTGTTCATCGAGAAATTCACTAAGTGGTACAGTAGTATCAAGCATAGAAGTAGTTTCATCATAAGTATCATGCATAGCAGAAGTGGCATCATCAATAACATGCGACATATCAGAACGAATAGCAGAAGCTGGTTTAGGTGTCGCAAGCTTACTCAAAACAGAAGGTGAATCAAGTGCAGAGCTAGATGGCAGTTCCTTACCTCTCCTCGTAGTTGAGGGATAAATTGTTGTCTTAGCGTCTTTCAAGTTCTTCATAGTGACCAGCAGATATAAATCCCAAGTGACTCAAAGAATATAGCTATGCTCCCCGGCAACGGCGCCTGAAAATAGTCTTGATAACCCACAAGTATAGGGGATCGCAGCAGTTTTCGAGGGTAGAGTATTCAACCCAAATTTATTGATTCGACACAAGGGGAGCCAAAGAATATTCTCAAGTATTAGCAGTTGAGTTGTCAATTCAACCACACCTAGATAACTTAATATCTGCAGCAAAGTATTTAGTAGCAAAGTAATATGATAGTAGTGGTAATGGTAACAAAAGTAACGGTAGCAAAAGTAATATTTTTTGTGTTTTGTAGTGATTGTAACAGTAGCAACGGAAAAGTAAATAAGCGAAGAACAATATATGAAAAGCTCATAGGCATTGGATCGGTGATGGAGAATTATGCCGGATGTGGTTCATCATGTAACAGTCATAACATAGGGTGACACAGAACTAGCTCCAATTCATCAATGTAATGTAGGCATGTACTCCGAATATAGTCATACGTGCTTATGGAAAAGAACATGCATGACATCTTTTGTCCTACCCTCCCGTGGCAGCGGGGTCCTAATGGAAACTAAGGGATATTAAGGCCTCCTTTTAATAGAGTACCGGAACAAAGCATTAGCACATAGTGAATACATGAACTCCTCAGACTATGGTCATCACCGGGAGTTGTCCCGGTTATTGTCACTTCGGGGTTGCCGGATCATAAGACATAGTAGGTGACTATAGACTTGCAAGATAGGATCAAGAACTCACATATATTCACGAAAACATAATAGGTTCAGATCTGAAATCATGGCACTCGGGCCCTAGTGACAAGCATTAAGCATAGCAAAGTCATAGCAACATCAATCTCAGAACATAGTGGATACTAGGGATCAAACCCTAACAAAACTAACTCGATTACATCATAGATCTCATCTAGCCCATCACCGTCCAGCAAGCCTACGATGGAATTACTCACTCACGGCGGTGAGCATCATGAAATTGGTGATGGAGGATGGTTGATGATGATGATGGCGACGAATCCCCCTCTCCGGAGCCCCGAACGGACTCCAGATCAGCCCTCCCAAGAGGTTTTAGGGCCTGGCGGCGGCTCCGTATCGTAAAATGCGATGAATCCTTCTCTCTGATTTTTTTCTCCCCGAAAGTGAATATATGGAGTTGGAGTTGAGGTCGGTGGAGCGTCAGGGGGCCCACGAGGTAAGGGGGCGCGCCCTAGGGGGGCAGGCACGCCCCCCACCCTCGTGGGCAGGGGTAGGCCCCCTGACGTGGATTTTTCTTCCAGTATTTTTCTTATTTTCCAAATAGATGTTCTGTGGAGTTTCAGGTCATTCCGAGAACTTTTGTTTCTGCACATAAATAACACCATGGAAAGTCTGCTGAAAACAGCGTTAGTCCGGGTTAGTTCCATTCAAATCATGCAAGTTAGAGTCCAAAACAAGGGCAAAAGTGTTTGGAAAAAAGTAGATACGACGGAGATGTATCAACTCCCCCAAGCTTAAACCTTTGCTTGTCCTCAAGTAATTCAGTTGACAAACTGAAAGTGAATCAAGAAAAACTTTTACAAACTTTGTTTGCTCTTGTTGTTGTAAATATGTAAAGCTAGCATTCAAGTTTTCAGCAAAGATTATGAACTAACCATATTCACAATAAATCTTAGGTCTCATGTTTACTCATATCAATAGCATAATCAACTAGCGAGCAATAATAATAAATCTCGGATGACAACACTTCCTCAAAACAATCATGATATGATATAACAAGATGGTATCTCGCTAGCCCTTTATGAGACCGCAAACATAAATGCAGAGCACCTTTAAAGATCAAGGACTGACTAGACATTGTAATTCAGAGGTCATGCTGAAACTTCAACCTCATTTTAGTCGCCTTGATCGATTCAGAGGTCATTGAGTGGACTATACTGACAATCTTCGAGTGCTGATATGGTGCGAAATCTTCGGCACGATTGGTTGCTCTGCAGTTCCCGGATATCATGGGATTCAAAATTTCGGGGAAGCGCGCGGGACGAAGCGTGCCGCAGTAATCGGAGTGGGTAGATAGGGACGCCTCGATTTTTGCACTGCCTTTTCCGCCACGTATCGGGTGAGCGACCGTCGTGGGATTTGACAGGATTGCTTGGGCCCACGGATCAGCCACTTGGCAGTAGGCCCATAAAAGGCGTCGAGGCCGACGCGTTTGCACGGTGCACCTCATTCTCTCTCTTCTTCCCCTGCTTCCCCACCGCATCTTCCTCTACTCTCGCCGCCGCCGTTCTGTCCATGCGTAGTCCGCCGCAATGGGAAAGGACAAGACGGCGGCCCTGGAGCGCGCGAAGAAGGCGACAGCAATGGAGAAGGGCAAGAAGACGGCTCGGGGGACGTCATCACAGTCCGGTCTGCCGCCGGGCTAGATCCAGGGAGATTGCATCCGCTCCACAGTCGAGTGGGACGACCTGGAGAAGCTCGTTGAGGATGGCCTGATCACTGACAAGTCTTGGAGATTGCCGGACGGGGAATCTAAGCCCCAGCCACGCGAGGGTGAGCGTGTCCTCGTCACCACCCATGTCAACCGAGGTTTCTCTCTTCCTCCGCACCCATTATTTAGGGGTTTCTTGAACTTCTTCGATGCCCAAATCCACCATTTCCCTCTGAACACCATCACGTATCTTGCTGCTTTGCAAAAATTTCTTGGGTTGCCAACCGCACTGGGGTCTGTTCAAGCATATCTTCACTTTTCGATCTCAGTCGGTGAAGAAAGCCCATCCGACTGACGGAAAGACGCATGTGATTCAGATGTGCGGGGGTTTAGGGATTCAGACCAGAGGTAGGAGTACTTTTCCTTCAATTACCCTTCCTGAGTCAGTTCGGGGATGGCGGTCGACCTGGTTCTACTGCAAGGATGTTCCGACTCCTGGTCAGTCGACCGGCCTCCCCCCTTTCACTATGGAATGACTCCGCCAACCTTCTTCATTGACCGTGGCCCCCGAGGAGAGAGGCCAGGTGAATCTTTTAGTCGACCAGGTTGTCAACTTGGTCCGGGAGGGGGTGACTGGCATGGATCTGTTGGAGGTGCTCCTCAGTCGACGCATCCACCCTCTCCAAGCCCGAGACCACCCGATGTGGATGTACTCAGGCCCTGGAGACACCGCTCGGGTCCACCTAGAGGAGGTCACCAAGGAGATGGTGGCTCAGTGGCTGCGAAGTATCACCGGAAACAAGGACAACCCAAGGGGGTCTAGGAGAGTTCAGCCATTCGACACCAACCAATAGCCGGAAGAGGTTATGTTCAAAATACCGAGTGATTTCTTCTTTTAACTTGTAAACACTCTTACATCCCACTGACTCTTGCTGACTTGCACCTTGCAGATCTACACCAAGATGTATTCGATGCCAAACGGAGAGCAGTTCCAGGAAGGAGAGAAGAGCACAAACGAGAGTGGCGACTGGCAACCCCCAGATGACAATGAAGATGACAGCGACGACTCGGGCGGCAGTGAGGAGATCGACTCGCCGCCCCGCTCAGAACATCGATCCAAACAGTCCCAAGACCCTGCAGGTGGGTGCAGCAAGGCGGCTCCTCCAAGCGTACAAGTGCAAAAGCGCACTCGGACTTCGTCTCCGGAACCGTCTGAAAAGGCTGCTAAGCAGCCCAAGGTCGCCCCATCGAAGCCTCGGAAGGCCTTGCCCAAGATCAAGATGGATGTTCCTGTCGCTTCTGCGTAAGTGTTTTGCTTCCTGTCTTTGTCTTCTATGCTTTTGTCGACTCATCTGCTTGCTTGACCGAGTGAGTTTTTTGGAACTTTTAGTGCGGCTACTTCTGGGACGTCCATGAATATTGACAAGGAGCAAGATGACGAGGAGACTGTAGATGTGGCTACTTCTCGAGCAGGTACAACTCCACAGCCTGGCCTTCACTTAGTCAATTGTTCTGTTGGTCGACTGAACTCTTGCGGTCAGGTGTTTTGTAGCGCCACCGAATGTTATTGAACTTCTACACGACGATGACCATGAAGACATGCCTCAGAAGAACACAGGAAGAAAGGGCAGAACTTCGAGCAGGAGGGTGCTTGCCACCAAGGTGCCTCAGTCGACATCTGCGCCAGAACCAGTCATCCAGCAATCCAGAGATCCAATTCGGGCTTTTGTTTCTTTTGTCGATCCTGTGTGGACTGATCGTCCTTCGGCGTCGGCTGCCCAAGTCCTTGCTCCGTCTGTGAAACTCCATGCTTCAGATCCCCTGGCTGCCCTATCTATTCCACCAACTCCGCTCTCTGTTACCCATCATGTCCGAGAGGACCAAGTAAGCGCTACTAAGGAAGCTATACGCCAAGCAGGCCTTATGATGGAGCAAATGAAGGTGGTGCACAAGGCCAACAAGGCTGCCTACGATGCCAGCTTTGCCCTTCAAACCAACGTCCAGGTGAGTTGATTTCCGACTGGTCTTTTAGCTTGATCTTTGCTCTGTTAGGATATGGTACTTGAAAACTACTGCTTTATTATTCGTAAGATGTCCGTGGATGAGCATTTTCAAACCTTATGTGCATCTATCATGAACTTGCATCTGTACACCCACTGGGTGTCTTCTTTCGCTTTGTAGCTTTTTCAGTTGAATCACTCAGCCTTTGTCGAGTGAACTCTGAACCAGTGGGGGAACGCCGAGTGCACCCACTGGGTGTAGTCCCCGAGACCGCCATCGAATGTTTGATTCGGCGGGGGTCTTAGAACTTGTTTGTTTGTAGTATATTCGCTCGGCTTTGGACAGATCTTGCCGAGTGAACTCTGAGCCGGTGGGGGCACGCTAAGTGCACCCACTGGGTGTAGTCCTCGAGACCGCGGTCGACTGCGGGCATTCGGTGGTGGTCTGAGCGTAAATGTTGTTGTCGTTTTACTCCTTCCACTTGGACTGGACGGGCCATGTCGAGTGGGAAGTCGAACCAGTGGGGGCAGGCCAAGTGCACCCACTGGGTGTAGTCCCCGAGACTACTATTGAATGTTTGATTCAGTAGTAGTCTTAGAACTCTTTTTGCCGTAATAACTTGAACTTGTATCTTATCACTCGGAAGCAATCGTTCTTTGTTTCTGTCGACCGACGTGTCTTATTTGTTGACTGCAGAAATCTTGTGAGCTCGGGGCCCAGTTCGCTGAATTGGAGCGGAAACATATCCAACTCAATCTGGACCTGGAGTTGGCCAAGGAGAATTTACAGAAGGCTAAGGATGAAGCAGCTGCCATGGGAGGTAATAACTTGTCGACTGTTCGCCTTGTCATATTTTCTTTTCGTCTTTTGAACCGAGTGACTCCACTCGAACAGATGTGCGTAGTGAAAACAGACAACTCCAAGCTCGTTTGAAGAATGTTATTTTTTAGACAAAATGAAGCAGGCTCTGGAGCAGAAGTACCTCGACCTTGCAGCAGCGTAGAAGACGGCGCGAGAGAAAAAAGAACTTGCTGATAAGAAGCTGGCTTCAGTCGGCAAGTTGGAAGAAGAAAACACCAAGTCGAAGACTGCCATTGATGAAGCAAGCAAAGAAGTCGTGCAGCTGAAGAAGGATAAGGTGGCCTTGACCGACAAGGTCGGAGATCTCACTCGAAGGAGAGACGAACTGGATACTTATCTGGGAGGCCTTGCCAAGAAGATGTTACTTATGCTCAAACGTACTTTTCCTTGTCCAACTGATTTGCAACTGCCGACTCATCGTATGACTGTCAACTCATTATTTTTCTGCGTGTGCAGAATTCTGTCAAAATTTTGAGGAAGAGACTGGGCGAATTGAGACGAATCTGGACGCCATAAACTCCCCTGTCAAAGATGAAGCCGCGATGAACGTGCTACGACTGGAATCTCGCCTCGCCAGTGTTATGGATTATCTTGCTCGTCTGAAAGTGGTGGTGTCGCGGATCGACACGGAGCTCTGGCCAGGTGTGACATTCCAGAATGACCTCGAGTCTCTAATGACTCGACTCAATGAAATCCCTGGTCGAGTGCAGGCATAGAAGAAGTCATCTGCTCGGTACGGCGCGGACGTGGCTCTGTCTCTGGTCCATGTTCATTGCAAAGAAGTTAGAGAAGAGAAGCTGGCAGCACTCAAGGTCGCCAATACCAAGAAGCTTTAGTTCCAGTTCAGGGTGCAAGCGGCGCGGGCTGCCCGCCAATCCCGCAACGCCGCCCCGCTAAACACATCATAAGTGGGCTCCCGCTGCTGTACGCAAAAGTCAAGCGGGTTTACACGGATGTCCGGAGGCGTCCGCAATTTGCCCGCATACACACACATTTATACGTATGCGCTATTGTTTCTGTATATTTGCACGCGTCATCTTGCCCCAGCACCAGCTCGTGGCTCATCCGGTCCCCTCGCCTGAACTTGGCCACGTAGATGATGATGATCTGCCCCAGCGCGATCCGCTTCGCCACGGGGCCCGGCGACTCTGGCAGCGCCACCGCGTACGTGCTCAGCGCCACCGGGGCCGACGTGGCCAGCACCGACTCGGTGGCGCCTGTGCGGTGCGCCAGCCAGAGCGCCAGGACGGAGGGGATGGCGCCCATGACAGTGGCGTGGAGTGCGCTGGCCGCGGCGCACAGGGCGGTGCGGACGGTGGCGTCCGTGACGATGATGACCGTCACGACGTAGGAGAAGGCAGGGAAGGTGAGGTGGCGCTTGAGGGCCGGCGGCGCGTAGACGGACACGACGCCCAGGATGGTGCAGGCCAGGGCGGCGCGGAGCCCAACGCGAGGGACGGCCGCCAACGCCGGCTCGTGCTGGTCCTGGGGTCCACATGGGCGACGACGGCGCCACCGCGCTCACGTTGTTGTTGGCTGCGGCCAACGGTCGTCGACTCGATCACGCGTGCAAATAGCCCGCGTACAAATACCAAATATTGCTCACGCATGCATGTGTATCAGCTCATATCAATCGGCGATTTTTTTGTTTTTTGAGGGTGTTGGCAAAAATCTTTGATACATGCATATAGTTGGCGGGCAGATGGCGTCGCGGCGGCCTGCGTATCCCGCATACCACGACCCGCGTCTCCCGCGTGGCCGCTCGCGGGTTAAAGCGCGGGATGCGGGCTGCCGCAACCGGTCTCACTTGCACCCTAAGTTCCAGTCCTTCATGGAGACCTTCATCGATGCTGCCACTCGTATTGCAGATGGAATCGACCTGGATGAGTTCATCGAGCCAGCTAGCCCTCCTCCTTCCGAGTGAAAAACTTGGTGTCTTGACTTTATTTGCCTCGAAATGTCGAGCGATTTTGTAACCGTTAAACTCTTTCAGGCCTGACGTCCAAGTACTTTTGTTCGTGGTTCTGAACCTTCATGGATTTATCTGAACTTGGTTTTTCTTTTGAATATGGTTGCTTTGTCTTCACCACTTTCAGATTTTTTTACTCCGAGTGAAACTTGACTCTTCACTCGGAATAGCCGTTGTACTTGTGGCGCAGCTCTGAGTGCAACCATACTTTGTACTTGTGGCGCAGCTTCGAGTGCAACCATACGTTGTAGTTGTGGCGCAGCACCGAGTGCAACCATACATTGTACTTGTGGCACAGCTCCGAGTGCAACCATATGTTGTACTTGTGGCGCAGCTCCGAGTGCAACCATAAGTTTTATTTGTGGCGCAGCTCCGAGTGCAACCATACGTTGTACTTGTGACGCAGCTCTGAGTATGCAGCCAAGCCGCTGAGTAGGAGGATTGCTCTCCACTCGACGTAGTTTTGTAACTTAGGCGAGTACGGGATCGCAGCTAAGCCCCCGAGTGGGAGGATTGCTCTCCACTCGGAGTAGTTTTGTAACTTAGGAGAGTACGGGGTCACAGCAAAGTCCCACGAGTGGGAGGATTGCTCTCCACTCGGAGTAGTTTTGTAACTTAGGCGAGTACGGGGTCGCAGCTAAGTTCCCGAGTGGGAGGATTGCTCTCCACTAGGAGTAGTTTTGTAACTTAGGTGAGTATGGGGTCATAGCTAAGTCCCCGAGTGAGAGGATTTCTCTCCACTCGGAGTAGCGTTGTAACTTACGCGAGTACGAGATTGCAGCTAAGCCCCCAAGTGGGAGGACTGCTCTCCACTCGGAGTAGTTTTGTAACTTTGGCGAGTACGGGGTCGTAGCTAAGTCCCCCGAGTGGGAGGATTGCTCTCCACTCGGAGTAGTTTTGAAACTTAGGCGAGTACGGGGTCGCAGCTAAGCCCCCGAGTGGGAGGATTGCTCTCCACTCGGAGTAGTGTTGTAACTTAGGCGAGTACGGGATCGCAGCTAAGCCCCCGAGTGGGAGGATTGCACTCCACTCGGAGTAGTTTTTGAAACTTAGGCGGATCGGGTTCGCGGCTAAGCCCTCGAGTGAGAGGGTTGCTCTTCACTCGGAGTGGTGTTGTAACTTACGCAAGTACGGGATCGCAGCTAATCCCCCGAGTGGGAGGATTGCTCTCCACTCGAAGTAGTTTTCGAAACTTAGGAGAATCGGGTTCGCGGCTAAGCCCCCGAGTGAGAGGGTTGCTCTTCACTCGGAGTGGTGTTGTAACTTAGGCGAGTACGGGATTGCAGCTAAGCCGCCGAGTGGGAGGATTGGTCTCCACTCGGAGTAGTTTTTGAAACTTAGCCGAATCGGGTTCGCGGCTAAGCCCCCGAGTGAGAGGGTTGCTCTTAACTCGGAGTGTTTTTGAAACTTAGGCGAATCGGGTTCGTGGCTAAGCCACCCATTGGGGGATTTGAACACATATGCTTATGGGGTAACAATCATTAAGATACTGCCAAAATCTTGTCTTTGATAAGAAAACAAAAGGATTCTTATTACAACTCATCGATCCGAGTGCTTAAGTATAAAAACGGTGGAGCAGCTCCGCATTCCACGAGCGTGGCTCATCTTCTTTCTTGGCTACGTTGTAGAGGTGATACGCCCCGTTGTGGAGCACCTTGGTGATGATGAAGCGTCCTTCCCAGGTTGGAGCAAGCTTGTGAGGTCGTTTCTCGTGCACTCGGAGAACCAGATCTCCTTCCTGAAATGCTCGGCCTCTAACATTTCGGGCATGGAACCGGCGCAAGTCTGGCTGATAGATGGTCGACCGGATCAGAGCCATTTCTTGCTCTTCTTCTAGCAGATCCACTGCATCTTGACGTGCCTGTTCTACTTCAGCTTCTGAGAAGAGTTCCACTCAGGGTGCATTGTGCAACAGATCACTCGGAAGCACGGCTTCAGCTCCGTACACCATGAAGAAGGGAGTCCGATCAGTCGACCGGTTGGGAGTTGTTCTCAGTCTCCATAAGACAGATGGCAACTCTGTCACCCAAGCTCCAGCAGCATGCTTGAGGTCGCGCATCAGTCGGGGCTTCAGCCCTTGAAGGATCAAGCCATTCGCTCTCTCTGCCTGCCAATTCGACTGCGGGTGCGCAACGGATGGGTAATCGACTCGAGTGCCTTGGGAAGCGCAAAATGCTCTGAACTCATTAGAATCAAAGTTGGAGCCGTTATCTGTGATAATGCTATGAGGAACTCCATATCTGAATATCAGCTCTCTTATGAAACTGATGGCAGTGCTTGAGTCAAGATTCTTGATAGGCTTGGCTTCGATCCATTTGGTGAATTTGTCGACTACCACGAGCAAATGAGTAAAACCACTTCTGCCGGTCTTGAAAGGTCCAACCATGTCCAACCCCTTAACTGCAAATGACCAGACGAGTGGAATAGTCTTCAAGGCAGATGCAGGCTTGTGAGACATGTTTGAGTAAAACTGGCAACCATCACACTTGTCGACTATATCTTTAGCCATCTCATTTGCACGCGGCCAGTAGAATCCTGCTCGGTATGCTTTGGCCACGATGGTCCGAGAGGACGCATGGTGACCACAAGTCCCCAAGTGGATCTCATTTAGGATCAGTCGACCTTCTTCTGGAGTGCAGCGCTGGGCAACTCCGGTAACGCTTTCTCTGGAAAGCTGTCCACCTATTGCGGTGAAGGCTTTGGATCGGCGGACGATCTGGCGGGCCTCATCTTCATCCTTTGGGAGTTCCTTCCTGAGCAGGTATGCTATGTATGGCACCGTCCAGTCGGGGGTGATCACCAAAACCTCCATGATCAGGTCAACCACAGCCGGGACTTTGATCTCAGTTGGATTGGTTGAGCTTATCGGTTGCGGGGGCTCCTCTGTAAAAGGATCTTCTTGAACTGACGGGGTGTGGAGATGCTCCAAGAAAACATTGCTAGGTATAGGTTTTCGAGTGGAACCTAACTTTGCCAAATCATTAGCAGCTTGATTCTTTATTCAGGGTATGTGGTGGAGCTCTAACCCCTCAAACTTCTTCTCCAGCTTTCTTACTGCATTACAATAACCAGTCATAGCTGGGCTCCTGATATCCCACTCCTTCATCACTTGATTGACCACCAAGTCTGAGTCGCCGTAAACCATCAGGCGACGGACGCCGAGTGAGATGTCCATACGCAACCCGTACAGAAGTGCCTCATATTCAGCTTCATTGTTCGAAGAATCAAAGTGAATCTGGAGGACATAACTGAGCTTGTCGCCTCTTGGGGATACCAGGACCACTCCAGCACCAGAACCATTCAACATTTTGGACCCATCGAAGAACATAGTCCAATGTGTTGGGGAACGTTGCAGAAAATAAAAAATTTCTACGCTTCACCAAGATCAATCTATGGAGTCATCTAGCAACGAGAGAGAGGAGTGCATCTACATACCCTTGTAGATCGCGAGCGGAAGCGTTCAAGAGAACGGGTTGAGGGAGTCGTACTCGTCGTGATCCAAATCACCGAAGATCCTAGCGCCGAACGGACGGCACCTCCGCGTTCAACACACGTACGGTTGGGGAAGACGTCTCCTCCTTCTTGATCTAGCAAGGGGGAGGGAGAGGTTGATGGAGATCCAGCAGCACGACGGCGTGGTGGTGGAAGCAGCCGCGATCTCGGCAGGGCTTCGCCAAGCTCAGCGAGAGGGAGAGGTGTTGCAGAGGGAGAGGGAGGCGCCAGGAGCAGGGGTGCGCAGCCCTCCCTCCCCCCTCTTTATATAGGGGCCCTGGGGGCGCCGGCCCCCTAGAGATCCCATCTCAAGGGGGGCGGCAGCCAAGGGGGGGACTTGCCCCCCAAGTCAAGTGGGGCGCCCCCCACCCCTAGGGTTTCCAACCCTAGGCGCAGGGGAGGCCCAAGGGGGGCGCACCAGCCCACCAGGGGCTGGTTCCCTTCCCCACTTCAGCCCATGGGGCCCTCCGGGATAGGTGGCCCCACCCGGTGGACCCCCGGGACCCTTCTGGTGGTCCCGGTACAATACCGGTGACCCCCGAAACTTTCCCGGTGGCCGAAACTGGACTTCCTATATACAATTCTTTACCTTAGGACCATTCCGGAACTCCTCGTGACGTCCGGGATCTCATCCGGGACTCCGAACAACTTTCAGGTTACCGCATACTAATATCTCTACAACCCTAGCGTCACCGAACCTTAAGTGTGTAGACCCTACGGGTTCGGGAGACACGCAGACATGACCGAGACGACTCTCTGGTCAATAACCAACAGCGGGATCTGGATACCCATGTTGGCTCCCACATGCTCCTCGATGATCTCATCGGATGAACCACGATGTCGAGGATTCAAGTAATCCCGTATACAATTCCCTTTGTCAATCGGTACGTTACTTGCCCGAGATTCGATCGTCGGTATCCCAATACCTCGTTCAATCTCGTTACCGGCAAGTCAATTTACTCGTACCGTAATGCATGATCCCGTGACCAACCACTTAGTCACTTTGAGCTCATTATGATGATGCATTACCGAGTGGGCCCAGAGATACCTCTCCGTCATACGGAGTGACAAATCCCAGTCTCGATCCGTGTCAACCCAACAGACACTTTCGGAGATACCTGTAGTATACCTTTATAGTCACCCAATTATGTTGTGACGTTTGGTACACCCAAAGCACTCTTACGGTATCCGGGAGTTACACGATCTCATGGTCTAAGGAAATGATACTTGACATTAGAAAAGCTCTAGCAAAACGAACTACACGATCTTGTGCTATGCTTAGGATTGGGTCTTGTCCATCACATCATTCTCCCAATGATGTGATCTCGTTATCAATGACATCCAGTGTCCATGGTCAGGAAACCGTGACCATCTATTGATAAATGAGCTAGTCAACTAGAGGCTCACTAGGGACATGTTGTGGTCTACGTATTCACACATGTATTACGATTTCCGGATAACACAATTATAGCATGAATAATAGACAATTATCATGAACGAGGAAATATAATAATAACCATTTTATTATTGCCTCTAGGGCATATTTCCAACACAATGTTCTGAGTGAATCTGAGTCGGTTGTTGCTGTTCAATCCACTCGGCGAGGAAATTTGCTATTGCTTGAGACTTGATTGCTTTCTTTGCCTCGAACTTGATATCCAAGGGAAGGAGTTCAATCGCCCACTTTGCCACTCGACCAGTTGTGTCCCTATTGTTCAGAATTTCTGATAATGGAGCGTCGCTGACGACTAAAACCGAGTGGTCTGCGAAGTAGTGTGCAACTTTCTTCGTGGTCAAGTAAATTCCATAAACAAGCTTCTGATAATGCGGATATCTTTGCTTGGACGGAGTCAAGACTTCAGAAATAGAGTACACTGGGTGTTGAACTTTGTAGGCTTTGCCTTCTTCTTCCCGCTCGACTGTGAGCACTGTGCTGACAACCTGTCCAGTGGCTGCGATATACAGTAGTAGAGGCTCTTTGTTGATTGGGGCAGCAAGCACCGGCTGGGTGGAAAGAAGGGGTTTGAGCTCTACAAACGCTGCTTCGGCTTCAGGAGTCCACTCGAACTTATCAATCTTCTTCATCAGTCGGTAAAGAGGCAATGCCTTTTCACCGAGACGAGAGATGAATCAGCTCAATGCAACCAAACAACCAGTAAGCTTCTGAACGTCGCGTAAACGCATGGGGATTTTAATTCGGAGAATTGCTCCAGCCTTTTCTGGGTTTGCGTCGATCCCTCGTTCGGAAACAAGGAAACCGAGTAACTTTCTGCCCGGGACTCCGAATGTGCACTTTGACGGATTGAGCTTGATATCATATCTTCTTAGGTTGGCAAAGGTTTCAGCGAGGTTAGTCAATAGGTCGGAACCTTTGCGTGACTTGACCACGATATCATCCATGTATGCTTCCACGTTCCGACTGATTTGAGTGAGCAGGCACTTCTGAATCATGCGCATGAACGTGGCGCCAGCATTATTGAGGCCAAAAGGCATGGTAGCATAGCAAAAACACCTGAATGGGGTGATGAAGGCTGTTTTTATTTCGTCGGGTTCATACAGTCGGATCTAATGGTACCCAGAATACGCATCCAAAAACGACAAACGCTCACACCCCGCAGTTGAGTCAACAATCTGGTCGATGCGGGGGAGAGGGAAATGATCTTTCGGGCAGGCCCGATTGATGTGTTCGAAATCGATACACATAGGAAGTGAATCATCTTTCTTGGGGACCATGACAACATTGGCGAGCCACTTGGAGTGGTATATCTCGCGGATGAACTCAGCTGCCAGAAGCCAAGCCAGCTCCTCGCCAATTGCCTTCCTTTTCTCCACGGCGGACCGACGGAGATGCTCTTTGACAGGTTTCGCTTTTGGGTCGACTCGCAAACGGTGCTCAGCCAGTCCCCTGGGTACACCCGGCATGTCAGATGGTTTCCATGCAAAGATGTCCCAGTTCTCACGGAGGAACTGGATGAGCGCTTCTTCCTATTTGCTGTCAAGTGTTGTTGAGATGTGGGTCGGAGCAGCATTGGGATCAGTCGGGTGAATATGGACAGGCCTTGTTTCACCGGCCGACTGAAATGCGGACTCTGAAGGATGCTTCTTAGCTCGTAGAAAATCACTCGGATCTGCATTCTTGTTGTACTCTTTCATTTCTACTACTGCAATTTGCTCATCGACAATCTTCGAGCCCTTCTGGAGGCACTCTTCTGCCCTTTGCTGATTCCCTGTGACTATGATCACGCCCCTGGGGCCAGGCATCTTCAACTTGAGGTACACATAATATCGTCGAGCCATGAAATGAGCATATGCAGTCCTGCCCAGAATAGCATGATAGGCACTGTGAAAATCCACCACCTCAAATGTAAACTTTTCCTTACGGTAATTTTTTGAATCATCGAAAACCACATCAAGAGTGATCTGACCAAGTGAATCGGCTTTCTTTCTTGGGATGACTCCGTGGAACCTCATGTTGCTCTCACTGAGCTTGGATATCGGAATGCCCATCCCCCGGAGGGTCTCAGCATACAGAATGTTCAAACCACTGCCACCATCCATCAGAACCTTGGTCAGCCGGTGGCCCCAACGACTGGGTCGACCACCAATGTTTGCCGCCCGGGGGTAGCAACGTGCGCTGGGTGATCGGACTGGTCGAATGTAATGGGAGTCTTCAACCACTTCAAATATGTCTTAGTTGCCGGAGCAACCATGTTCACTTCTCGGTTGATAACTTTCAATCAACTTTTGCTCTCGACGTCAGAAAAAATCACTAAAGTGGCATTGACATTGGGGTAACCATAATCTTCCTCTTTGTCCTTTTCCTTATCAGATTCCTTCTCTTTTTCGCTGGGCTGACCCTCTCGGAAGCTCTGAATCAGGAGTCGACACTGTCGAGTGGTGTGCTTGGGGTAAATCCGGTTACCCTCTTCATCTTTTTTGGTGTGTATGTGGCACGGCAAATCAAGAACATCATTTCCCGCTCGATCTTTCAATTTTTTTGGGGACCCACGGCCCTTTGGGCTTCCCCTTGAACTTCCCTTGGTTCACAATTGCGGCTTCAGCAGGACCTGCAGTTTCAGCTTTGCGCTTCTGCTTTCGACTGGAATTTCCTCCTCCGGTGTCTTGGGCGACTGGTTTATTCTTGCCATTGCGGAGTCGGTCTTCCTCTTCGCCGTTAGCATACCGAGTGGCTATTCCATCATTCGGGCCAGGGTCATATCTCCTGTCTGACCGAATTTCAGGTTGAGCTCTCTGTACTGGACGCCTTCTTTGAAGGCGCAAACTGCTTGGTGCTGTGACACATTTCCACTGTATGATGAAGGGTAGTCCACCTCTGAATGTAATCTCTCAAGGTCTCATTTGGTTTCTGGACACAATGCTATAACCCAGTCAGCCCGGCTGGTCGCTTGCAAGTGCCCTCGAATGTTTTAGAGAACACTCGGGCCAACTCTTCCCAGCTGAAAATACTACCAGGGGCCAACTGATTCAACCAAGCTTTGGCCGAACCCTCAAGCATCAGGGGGAGGTGCTTCATGGCCACATTGTCGTTCCCACCACCAATCTGCACTGCCACTTGGTAATCTTCCAGCCAAGTGTCGGGCTTCGACTTACAGGTGAACTTACTCACACCCGTCACCAACCTGAAGTTGGGAGGGATCTCAGCAGCTCTGATGGCTCTACTGAAACATTCGGGCCCAGAAACATGCACTCTGCTCCCAGTTGGACGGTCTCTGCCTTGTCCTTCTCTGTGTGCCCGGCCTCTGCCGACCAGACCTTGTACAAGAACTGATCTTGCATCAAATCTAGGCTCTCTTGGGTCGACTGGAGCTCTCCGCTCATCACCGAACGGCTGCCTGTCATCATACCGCCGGGGCGCGTACGATCCGCCCCTCGGAGGGGGCGTGGGCACTCGACGGCGGTCATGACGGCCGAATCGATGATCATATTGTCCGTGGTTCTGATCCAGGTCCTGCTCCTGGCGGTGCCCACGACCCTCACGCCATAGAGGCGATCTTGGGCTATGAGCCGACAGGACTGTGTCCGCCACCACAGACCTGCTGTGGATCCTGTTGCGCGACTGGGAAACGGTTGAGTTTTGCTCCCCTGCTGCCCGGAGCAACGCTCGGATCTACATCAAACCCCTACCAGCCTCTGAACGGGATGGCTGAATCGACTCTGCTATACGAGTTGCAGCTGCAAGATTCTGGACTGGTGTCCGATATACCTGAGGTTCAGGCGGAAACAACTGACGGTGGCATCGACTGGATTCAGGAATCTGCCGACGAGTGCGTTCATCGAGTGAATATTGGAGATTCTCCAGTCGTGCGCGCTCAGCCAAGGTGGCCAGGCGCGCAGCCTCCAAGGCCCGAGCCTCAGAGGTTTCTCTGATGATGGGGGTGTGGAGGACATCCACGTTGCGTCGATGCAACTCATCCCTCTGCTCAGAAGTAAGGGCCTCGGGATGATACTCGTCATGACCATGCGACGGACCGCCGCCACCATCGCCGCCACCACTGTGACGGAAACCAGGCGGGCTGCGCGGCGTGTCGACCATCAAGACCTCCCCGTAGGGTCGCTGCTCCCGCACTTGGACAGGGTCTCGGCGGAACCAGTCGACGGGTCGAATAGTCCGTAGAGAGATTCGTGGAGCTCAATTGCCGCGACTTGAGGGGTGGCCGACTGGCGGGCCACCGCATGCTTCACCCATCGCTGAAGCCGCGATCGACCAGATCTCTTGCGACGGCATATAGCTGGATGAGTGGACGATGCGGGAGCCGATCGATACTGGGTCGATGGCTGCCGCAGGCACTTGCACGGAAGTGCGCCGCCCCGTGGATGGGAAGGGCCTCGACATCGAGGGGGGCCTCTTGGAGCCAGGCGGGGTCGTCGGCGATGAAAACGAGCGCGCCGAGACGGATCTAGCAGCCCCAAGCCAAACCACCGCCAGAAACCATGTTGATGGAGATCGGAAAAACTGCAACCTCGCCGGAAGTCACTAAGACACCTGCCCCACGGTGGGCACCAACTGTCGTGGGAGTAAATCTGACATTAAGAATATGGGGTACGTAGGAGGAGGCAAGATCCTAGCTACGGTGAGGTTGTGCACACAAGATGTACGAGTTCAGGCCCTTCTCGGAGGAAGTAATAGCCCTACATCTCCGTGCCCGGAGGCTTGGTCGACTGGATTATGCGTGACAGTTACAGGGAGTGCGAACCCTTGTACCAGGGGAGGGGGGTGGCTTATATAGAGTGCGCCGGACCCCTCCTGCCCTCAGTTACATAGGGTTCAATGTACATTAATACAGGGTTACTGGTAACGCTAGCTATAAAGAGCTAAAAATGAGATTTAAGACTACGGAGTGAATGCCTGACCGTTGCCATCCTGAGTGACTTTAGGCCTTCTGTTCTCCAAGTGATTCTTCGTGTGGTCGAATGGAATTGGGGTATCCGAGTGGTATATCTAGTCGAGTGGATTGCACTCCAATGTGACTTCAGTCGGTATCTTCTGCTGATTCTTAAATGTACTTGACTTTAGGGCAGTGTCCTTGGGTAGGGCGTTTAGGACAGGCCTATGACTCTATCCTAGGTACATGTCATCGTCAGCGGGTGGCAAAGCCGATTTTATTTGGGGATGACCACACAGCTAACTTAGTTGTGGTGGTTGCTGGCAGTTGTCCGCCACAGATAATATCGGTATGAAAAAATTGGTGCTGGTTGCACGCACTAAACTGTGGCGTGCAGTATTGTGTGCCCACCAGTGTTGCGTTCCAGAGCAGCGGCGAGCTATTCTATACACCCGCCACTGACCACATTCATCACATGGTCATGCTCAGCAGTGCTTATTTGTGGCGGGTCATTTACGTCACCCGCCACTACTAGTCCAGTAGTTTTGGCGGGCGCGTTGTGGCACTCGTCACAGATACTTTTGCTAACTAGTAGTGGCGGGTGACCTGCCTCGCCCACGACACATTTGGGTTCACCTATAAGCCCTTTTCCAGTAGTGCATTCGGCCCCCCATGGTGGGGCCTGCTCCTCTTTTGCCTACACAAGACCTACGCATGTCGCAAAGACATCACATAAGATTTTTCAAACTGCTTGTTACATGATTTCATGTGGCCGCCATACAGATCTGCAATTTCCCGCGTTGAAACCCTAGGAGTGCAATAAATGTCTCAAATATTGTAGGCAGGTACAAAAAATGTGGGGCCTGGCACGTGTCATGCAATGGCCTCCTTTGAGAGCACAAGAAGTTTCGAGGCCAACAGAGCAACGGACCCCACACTTTCTTCACAAACTGGACACGGTTCTGTCTCGGTAGCCATATACTACCTCGGAGATGGTGTACACTAGTATAAAAAGAGGCTTCCATACGCCCCCATTAGTCCCCAAAATAATCGAACCGCGACCAAAGGGGTCTTTAGTCGCGGTTCGGGAGGAGACCCATGACCAACTATGTGGGCCCAGCGCGAGCTGGCAGACGGGAGGGGCTTTAGTCCCGGTTGGCCTGGCCAACCGGGACTAAAGGTCCTCAGGCTGGCCCGAAGGCCTTTAGTCGCGGTTGGCCAGACCAACCGGGATTAAAGGTTAGACCTTTAGTCCCGGTTGGTCTAGCCAACCGCGACTAAAGGGATTTGAGGCCTCATTTTTAAACTCTACCCCCCCCCCCCCCCCGTGTGGATCGCCTTTTCAGTTTTACAAAAAAGAAAATAAAATGATGGAAATGTCAAAAAAATAAAATAAAATAAGTTTCCCATGTGATATGTGGTCTAGTTGTTGGGAAAATTAACAAATATGAATTTCGACTTTATTTGCAAAATCTCTCTGGAAATTCTTAAAATGGGCATAACTTTTGCATACGAACTCGGATGAAAAAAAATTTATATGAAAAATTATCTACTCGAAAAGTTACATCCGAATTTAACGGGGAAACCACGTTAAACATTTTCAAAATCCTCAAAAACCTAATAGAAAAAAAGATACGGGACTTTTAAGATCTGGAGAGGCAAAAAAATTCAAAAAATTCAAATTGTGGTCAAACTGTGGTCAAACAATGGTCAAACTAATTATTCTAGAATATTAGTGTTACTAAATAATTATTTCAGTTTTTTTAAATTTTGGTCAAATCTGGTCAAACTGTGGTCAAACAGTGGTCAAACAATGGTCAAACTAATTATTCCAGAAATATTAGTGTTACTAAATAATTATTGTTTTTTAAAACAATAGTTTCAAACTCAAACAGTGAAATGTGTCACTTCATGCTCAAGCTAAATTTCTGAGGGTTAATAGAATTGACATCCTACTATTGTCAGGAAAACAACAAGTGCAGAGTTGGAAACGAGGGAGAATAGAACCCGAAAGTTAAGCGTGCTTAGGCTGGAGTAGTGAGAGGATGGGTGACCGTCCGGGAAGTTAGATGATTTGGAATGATGAGGGGTGATTAGAGATTAGAGGATAAATTGAGCAGTGATGAGGGGTGGTGATTAGAGATTAGAGGTTCAAATAATTCAGAAATTTGAAAATTAAAAAAATTAAAAAAATTCGCAGAAAAACCAGGTTTAAACCTGCGGAGGAGGCCTTTAGTCCCGGTTAGCCACGAGAACCGGGACTAAAGCCTTTAGTCGCGGTTCGTAAGAGGCACGACTAAAGGGGGGTCTTTAGTCGCGCATATTTAGTCCCGGTTGCACAGTCGGGACTAAAGGCCTTTGCGAACCGGGACTAAAGGCCTTTTTTCTACCAGTGGTAGTTTACAAGCGGCCCCGGTGAAGCTTCCACGAAACATGCTCAAACTTTTACCACACCTTGCAGGAGCCGTGTGACAACACCGTGCTAGGTCCTCAAGATTTCCGGCCGGTATCGTATGATTTTCATGGATTTAAAAGGCTGGAACTGGCATACCACCGACGTGCATCCCCCCCCCCCCCCCCCCCCCACCCCTGGTTAAGTTATTACTTATTTTTCTCGCCAACCTAGAGCACCGTTTTGAACAGCCTGCTACGCCTTCAAATGAGTAATAGCGGGCTTGGCCGCCTATTTTAGACTTTTTCTGACAATTGTACATGAATCATATAGGCGGACACCCGGCTCAAACCGCTATAATGGGGCTATAGCCAGCTATTTAAAACATTTACCTAGAGCACTCTTGCATACCAAGAAACTCGATGAAAGCAAGCTATCACTCCTACGAGACAGTTAACTCACAATTAAGATTGATCACTTTGCAGATGCAGATGAACATGAAAACCAAATAAGAGCAGACTAAAAGTGTGGGCTCTCGGCAAAGGCTACCCACCGTCAGGAGCCGCCACTCACTGACGAACTTGCCACGTGACATGTTGTTGCCGTGAGCTTATTGTTTGGCTCTCGGCATACCGTTTTCGCTGGGCTCTTGGTAACGTCCGGTCTTTGCCGTGTTCCATTCTTCGCCGAGTAGCGTTGCTCTCGGCGTAGTTGAGTTTGCTGAGAGACCGTGCTTTGCCGCCCGGCGTAGGCCAAAACACTCGGCGCGTAGATGATTTTTTCAGTAGTGAAACATCTGACTCGATCCTAATGGGATACAAACTCACTTTGAACTAAACTATAGTAGACAAGAACCTGCTGGGACACGGAACCTATGTACACTAGGAAGGGACACACTCGATGGCATGCCATGCAAGCCAAGTAGCACCTAACTAGCACTTGCATGTCTAAACACGGAGTACATACTTAGTATATATATATTACAAATTTAAACTCTAGCTAGCTACCTCCTCTGCGAGAAGAGAAGCTTATGGATTCAAAGTCAGGGTGCGGAGGCGAATCGAAGAAGGCATGCGACACGAGGTTCTCACTGAATAGCAAGAAGGTGGGTAATGAGGGGCCGAAGATTACATCCTTGTGCGTCTTCTTGTCTTTGAGATTGTACAATCTGGCCACATCGCAATAGCGACTTCCAATGAGGATGGCGCCGCTTCCAACGGAGACTACCATTGTCATCGTCACAGCGTTGCTGCCACCCAACATTGTGACCCGATGGCGCAGCATCCAGCTCTCCGCCTTGTAGTCCTGCAACACCCAGATGTCCAGCGATGTCTCGCTTTGCGTAGCCGCGACGCAGAGCTCGCCGTCTACCTCGAACAAGCTCCAGCTTGTGGTAGTATCGCCGGGTCGCTCCGGCGGCCGCGACATGAGGCGGAACGTCTCGGAAACCGTATGGAACGCCAGCATCTTGCCGGTGCGGGTAGCTTCCGGGTGCAGAGAGAACCAATGGAGGATGCCGCAGTGAGCCACAGGAACTTCATACCGGACCCAGCTGGTGGGTAGGTCTGCTGGAGTTGGTGCGCGGCCCAGTCGTCGAGGCAAGGTGCTGGCAGTGGAGAGGATGTAGTAGGAGTGCTCCCTGGCTTCTCCTTGCAAGCAATGGCACAAGAGGCGATACTCGTTGGAGGAGCCGTGCAAGTAAAAGCCGCAGGCAAAGGCGGTGAAGCACGGCTGTGGAGCCAACGGCGGCAAGCTGGCTGACTGTCTGGTCATCGGGTTGCAGATAATGTAGCGGCTGGGTCGTGGCTCCAACACCAGCAGGCCGTCCAGAGAATACAATACTCGGCACCACATTAGATGGGTTCGGTTGCAAAGAAAGCGGATCGGCCTAGGCCTGGGATCAAGAGATAGACGGATGGTTTCCACGGCCAAGGAGCTAGGGTCATGCACGTGCCCGGGGAGGATGATCATCTCGCGCGTGCAGCTGGCCGCGTGGGCAGCGTGGGCGGCCAGGAAGGAGCCGTCGGTGGTGATGCGGCGCCATCTCTTGCACACGGCGCGGCAGCGGAGCACCGACTTAGACGGTAGACGGACAAGGATCTCCACGAGGACGTCGTCGCACAGGCCCACACCACCCCGCGCCGTCTCCATCTTTTTACCACAACGTACGTACGCGTTGGTTCCGGCCTGTACCTAGCTATATGTATATGTATATATGTATCAGCCTAGAGTTAGCACTAGCAAACCTAGTCGGACACGTACTACATGCACGTCGTCGTACTAGCAAACCTAGTCGGACACAAACACTAAGTCGTACGTGTTTTTAACTCTTCTCTTCTTCTGCTATGGCATTTGTAGCCGATCCCTTATAACCGCTAGAGAAGTAAAAATGCGGTTTACTTCTCTAACCAGGACCTAGCTGATCCCTTATTCGCTGTAAGGGAATACAATTTTACTCCTCTTTCAAAAAAAAAATCTTCTTATATTTACTGCACCGCGCGGCGGCCGAGTAAAAATCGCGCCTCTCCCACACTGCCTCCCCCCTACCCTCCCGCACCGCATTTGTACCAGCGCCGCCCCTCCCACTACCCGCCGGCGCCTGCCCGCAACCGGGATGCTTAGTAGGCTCCGCTGCTATCCCCTACCGCTTGGATTTGCGCCGCCTCATCCCGTGGCCGGCGAAAAACCAATGGATCTGCGGCTGCTGCCATCGCCGTCGGATTTGTCAATTCTGGCCGCCGGTGGCTGCGCCTTGCCATGGATTGACTGGGAAACGGACCACGCAGCCACGGCAATGCCTCCGGGCCACATGCAGGTATCGGTTCCTACTCTAGCCACTCAAATCTCTCCCCTCGGAGGTTCGCCGGCAAACACACGTCCGGCCGTCGCCCGGACTCGGCGCTGGCACAGCGGCTCACCAATGCCGGTCATACAGTGTGACGAGTGCACGCAGAAGGTGGTGCGCTGAGTTTACCACGCCGCAACACCTCGGGTGGGTGTTCTTCAAGTGCACAAATGATGGAGTGTGTGCTTGTTTTGATTCGGCTGTTCACCGGATCGACGCAATTTCGGTAGCTCATTGTTTGCTCATCTATGTGTGTAGGGTGGATGCAAGTTTTGGTATTGGAAAGAACAATACATTGATTTATTGATAGCACAAAATTGATAGATGTTCGTGCACTCAGTTGCTAGAGTTGACGCTAGAGATGAGACTAGAAATGAGATTAGAGATGAGATTAGATGTGAAGCAACGTCTAATTCTTTAGAATCGAAGAAGAAAGAAGTGTCGAAGCTCAAGATTCCATTGATCAATAATGAAGACATAGAGAAGATATTAAGCCAACTAGTGGGAGCAGTTAAAAAAATTGTTCTAAAATGTCTAACTGTGGTTCTTGTTTTCTTTGGTCTTGCTCTCATGGCGAATAATTGGTGAATTATGCACTCCAATGTCGTTGAATGAAATAAAAAGGCAAGGAAATGTGTTTAGGTGGCCGAATAGGTGACGCAAATTTTTTTTTTACTCCACTAAGTTTAGGGGATCGGCTAGAAACGGCCAAAACTTAGCGGATTAAATTTACCTCATTAAGTTTTACTCTGCCGGTTTACTCCTCTATTTTTATGAGATCGGTTAGGGTTGCCCTAAGGGGGAGTCTGTAGCCGTTTCGCTTTTTTTTGAATTGTTTGGATTGCTTACCACATTTGTCACGTGGTACTGTAGTCTTCCTTTCGTTTAGTAGCCCTCCCATCGATCGAAGGCCCCCCTCCCCATCAATGATTTTTATCCTGCCAGGAAAAAACCACACCTCTCATTCCCTGATTTTAACCGGTTTTCCCCCTACCCAGGAAACAAATCGCCCCCATGCCTCATCTGCCTCTACACTGGTGCACCCGCCCCTAGGACTTTCTCCTAGATAACTGTCCTCTCCCCTGACGATCTGGCAAAGAGAAGACGACAGAGGCGTCAGCAGCCGCAGGTGGCCCAGAGGCGAGGGAGTGGCGCTAGCTGCCTGCTGTCGGTGGCCTTCTCCAAAGGCTTGCTGCAGCGCGGCGAGTGATGGCGCCACGGGCTATGCTCCTGCCATCCAGCCCCATGGTGCGGCTGCAGGGGTCGGACATCGCGCGCCCATGAGGCCAGCAGAAGATTAGACTGATCTGCTATGGTTGTCGTTCCTCTTTGCCCGAAGGTGAAAATACCATGTGTCCTCCCATCTATGAAGCCGTTGCATATGCAGATGCAGGTGATGTGCACATATTTGTATGCGTGTATGTAGCCATGATGCAAAATTCAGTTTATGTGATGTGTCTTCAAAGAATTTGGCAGTTTTAGCACTAGGATTTTTTTGGCTGAATGCATCGTCTCAACCATAAGAACACAGACAATTGTCAGACATAGCTAATTGGTACATACATGGACCTTTAGAAAATATAGAACCGAATAGTTTTCTTCGGTAATTATACCAATTAGCTACCTACTATTTACATTTAAATTCATTGTGAACTACTGTAATTGTTAGATACATATGAGTTTGAATAATTATTAGTAGAGAATGGTTTTTCTACACCCAGCTCGGTGCACCCACGCAAGAAAACATATCAAAACAGTTCAATTTTTTTTAAAACTTTGTGGGAATGATTATCTACAAATGTTATGGACATTTGCAAAGTTTGGAAGTCAAATAACATTTGAGGAGCTCTCTACAAAAAAGACAAAATCACTGAAAATTAGTCAAAATATAAGTGTACTGTTTGAGTAGATTTTGTAATTTTGTCTTTTTTGTAGAGAGCTCCTCAAAAGTTATTTGACCACCAAACTTTACAAGCCCCCATAACATTTGTTGATGATCATTCACACAAAGTTCAGAATTTTTTGATATGTTTTGCTATGTTTTCTTGCGTGGGTGCACCGAAGGTGGGTGCACGTACATGTCTATTATTGCTGATAATGCTAGATACGTCCATGATTTAATGAAAGCTCTACAGTTTCGTCCATGATTTAAAGTTATTTGTTGTTATAATTAGATGATACCCCGCGCGTTGCCGCGGAACTTATAGCACTGCATTGGAGGAGGATCATGGAGTGAAAAATAGAAAACCATGGAAAGGAATATAATATAAGTTTGTTTGAAACTTTAATGCAATTTTTATATGAAATTAGACAAATTAGTCTATTGTAGAACATCTCCACTGCGAGTTAAATGCATCTTTTTTCAGAAATTAGAATGTATCACTAACATAAAAGGTAACATGTAGTTTGATGAGATTTGTCTCATAATAATTGAAGATAATATAATTTGATTGTCTATTAGAAATGTGCCCTATCAAGAAACAAAGAGACTGCATGCAATGCATCCAAATAGAAATTAACTGGCATTGTGTACCTGGACATTTTTTGATAAAGAATAACCTGACATATACAAAGTAGCATAGTTCCTGATAAATATGGACATATGTTCCACTTAAAACTAAGCCTTAGCCAAGCATGACACAACCGCCTGGGAGCCTGAAGCTGTGACTGAGCCTGACAAAATGACTACCAATAACGGAGTTTTTCTTTTTCTTTTGCAGGTTTGGTTATCTGTAATAGGAACACACATCCTTCAAAGCAAACACACAAAACATACTCCACGCATCTAGCAGCAACTCATCTGTACATTTTAGAAATTGTACATTCACACATAACCTCATGCCACAAACAATCGCTAAAGTCTCAGAAAGAAATCAGTAAAAGGATGAAAAAGGAACCTGCATATACAGTCATACGCATTAATTAGGAACGCAAAGCAGACATGCATCCTAGTTGTTTGGTACAGTATGCAATGTCTATTCCTCCAGGGGAACAACACACGCGGAGATCACTCCTTGCACCCGGAGGCCCTTCAAAAATGTCCTGATTTGAAACCGGAGCTTCCAATCAATCTAACTCGAATTAAAATCGGTTACATATGAAAAGATAAGAAGGAAACCCCACCTCTGGCATGGGTGATGCTGGAGAGGAGGACGTCCGGGATGTGGCCCAGTTGAGGGCGACTCGGGGGGCGACCAATCTCCCCGGCCGCTTCCCCCCTCCCTCTCGATCCCTTCCCTCGCCGCCACCGGAGACGGGCACCGGGTCCCCCGCACGGCCACCGATGAGGGTGGCGGCGAGGCCCTTGGCCGCGACGCCGCTCGGGCTCGGGCCTAGGGTTTGAGGCGGCGGCCTCTGCTGGTGAGGGTGGCATTGTCCTGGCGGCAGGCGGCGCGCCGGTGCTGTGGGCCGCCTCCACTCGGCCGCGCGAGCGGCAAGTCAGCGGTGAATGCGGGCGCCGTGTGGAGAGCTTCCCTGCAGCCTCTCCTTCGCCAGATCTGAAGACGGAGCCCTCGTGCTGCTGCCTCCTCCTCGTCAGTCCGACTGGATCCGGTGGCTGGCTGTTCAGATGTGAGGTTGGGAGCTCTGGATCGTAGTAATTTCTTGGCCGGCTGCGGCGGCCACGACGTCGGCGGCGCTCCGGGCGCTGTTTCCTTCTTGAAGGCGACTTCGAGGTCCAGCTTCCTCCCCCTCGTCCTCCCCCTGCACCCGGGTGAAAACCCACAGCCTTGGTTGGGCGGCGGCGATGCCACGGCTCCGTTACCTTCTTGAAGGCTCCACTTTGGGTCTGCGGGGACGTGGCTCGGATGCAGCGTGATTTTTATGCCGGCAGTTCTCTCTTCAGTGGTGACACTTCGCCATGGTCAGCCGGCTTCCTCTTCAAGACGTCATGCCCTCCTCGCCACGTGGTCGGTCTGTCCGGCAGGCCGACGCCCTCGGCCTGGGCGAGAGGGGATAGTGGTCCCCTCTACGGCGACTTGGACGCGGCGGCAGCTGAGGGATGGTGTCCTTGGCGAGGTCTGGCTCTCGTGGTGACTGCGGTGCAAATCTCTTCTCCGTGTCTTCCTGGGGCGCTCCCGTTCAGTGGCTAGTGTCTTCGGCATGCTTCTTGTTGTGGGCTGCGGCTTGTGTCTCCGGTAGCTTGCTTGGTGTGGTGGTCGCGCTCGGTGCCTCTTTCTTCTTGCATGCTCTAGAGGGAGAAAGCCCCATTTCTTCTCTGGCCAAGTTGTAGCCTTTCTTCTTTGGCCATAGCATTTTAGCCTTCCTCCTGCGCCATGTATCTGTTGCTTTGTCTTTGTTTATGTTTGTTGTACCTCGATGTAATCCTGCCCGGTTGATGGCTTTGTTAATTCAAAGCGGGGCGAGGTTCGAGCCTTTTCTCGGGCTCGGTCTGTACCTTTCCTCTAAAAAACGTCGGGGGTGTCAAGCCTGGTTCAATGGACGGCGGCAAGGTTCTTGGTTGCACCGCGACCACGCGAGGTGGGCTGTGGCGATCAGCCGCGGGTGGGTGAAGCCCATGCGCACGGATAGTCGGAGGTGGTCGGCCAAACAAAGCCCATGTGAGAGCCAATGACTCGTTGTGGGCGTGCGACAGTTCCTTCTAGGCGCTGTGCATTGGCGCAAGATGCTGCCCATCTTAGCATCGAGGTCGCTCGCCCGGAGCTTTGTTCCGACGGACGCAACTCGATAAGAAAAACCTGGGAAGATGAGATGCACGGGGAAGTGGTAGACGATGCATCTGGGCTCTTCAATCGAGTTATAGGCTGCCTCGCCTGTTATCACCTAGGTGACTGGAGCTAAAATGCTTTGGGGCCAGCAGCGGTGGGGGAGGACCCGATTGGCTAGGGATGGCCGTGAGGTAAGGGGAAATTGACTGGGTTTTTCTCGGCCGTCCGTAACTGTAGGGACTGTAGTGCTGGAAGAGAGAGAGAGAGAGAGAGATGATGGCCAGGGAGAGAGACCGGTATGTTATTGTTTGGAAACTTAACGCTGATACTTATTGGCAGCTTTTGGAAAATGAATAATGACATGGCACATCGCTGATGTGGACAATGTGCATGATGAGAGAATAGAGAGTAGTGGGGAGCAACTTATTAAGAATGGTAGATATCCATGGTTTAATGAAAGCTTTACAGTTGATCTCGACATCAAACATTCTAAGCAGCTTCCTTTTTGACAGCCGACAGATGAACTAAGAAAGGAAGGCTTGCTCCAAAAGTTTTGGTGCCTTTCTGGCAACTTCTCAAACAAGTCAACATTATCAAACTCAAGATTATGTATTATCCCTAACAGGTGGTTAGCTAGCTACCTCCTCTGCGAGGAGAGAAGCTTATGGATTCAAAGTCAGGGTGCGGAGGCGAATCGAAGAAGGCATGCGACACGAGGCTCTCACTGAATAGCAAGAAGGTGGGTAATGAGGGGCCGAAGATTATATCCTTGTGCGTCTTCTTGTCTTTGAGATTGTACAATCTGGCCACATCGCAATAGCGACTTCCAATGAGGATGGCGCCGCTTCCAACCGAGACTACCATTGTCATCGTCACAGCGTTGCTGCCACCCAACATTGTGACCCGATGGCGCAGCATCCAGCTCTCCGCCTTGTAGTCCTGCAACACCCAGATGTCCAGCGATGTCTCGCTTTGCATAGCCGCGACGCAGAGCTCGCCGTCTAGCTCGAACAAGCTCCAGCTTGTGGTAGTATCGCCGGGTCGCTCCGGCGGCCGCGACATGAGGCGGAACGTCTCGGAAACCGTATGGAACGCCAGCAGCTTGCCGGTGCGGGTAGCTTCCGGGTGCAGAGAGAACCAATGAAGGATGCCGCAGTGAGCCACAGGAACTTCATACCGGACCCAGCTGGTGGGTAGGTCTGCTGGAGTTGGTGCGCGGCCCAGTCGTCGAGGCAAGGTGCTGGCAGTGGAGAGGATGTAGTAGGAGTGCTCCCTGGCTTCTCCTTGCAAGCAATGGCACAAGAGGCGATACTCGTTGGAGGAGCCGTGCAAGTAAAAGCCGCAGGCAAAGGCGGTGAAGCACGGCTGTGGAGCCAACGGCGGCAAGCTGGCTGACTGTCTGGTCATCGGGTTGCAGATAATGTAGCGGCTGGGTCGTGGCTCCAACACCAGCAGGCCGTCCAGAGAATACAATACTCGGCACCACATTAGATGGGTTCGGTTGCAAAGAAAGCGGATCGGCCTAGGCCTGGGATCAAGAGATAGGCGGATGGTTTCCACTGCCAAGGAGCTAGGGTCATACGCGTGCAGCTGGCCGCGTGGGCAGCGTGGGCGGCCAGGAAGGAGCCGTCGGCGGTGATGCGGCGCCATCTCTTGCACACGGCGCGGCAGCGGAGCACCGACTTGGACGGGAGGCGGACAAGGATCTCCACCAGGGCGTCGTCGCACAGCCCCACGACACCCGGCGCCGTCTTCATCTTTTTATTTACCACAACGTACGTACGCGTTGGTTCCGGCCTGTACCTAGCTATATGTATATGCATGTATACATCAGCCTAGAGCTAGCACTAGCAAACCTAGTCGGACACGTACTACATGCACGTCGTCGTACTAGCAAACCTAGTCGGACACCTATGTATTGAACGTGTTTTTATCTCTTCTCTTCTCCTAAAGGCATTTCTAACTGATGCCTTATAACCAGTTAGAGGAGTAAAAATGTGAATCTACTTCTCTAACCGTGACCTAGCCGATCCCTTATCCTTACGCAAGTGCTTATATACATGCACATACACGTACCCCTATGAATGCACACACGCACACCCTATCCTTATGAGCATCCATCTTCGAAAGACTGAGCCGACATATCATCTTGAAATTTACGAGTCACCGTAGGCACCTCATCATCGACGGGAACATCTCCTCCCACTGAATGCGCATCGCCGGAAATCCTAAAATAAATCCAGGAATAAATGCGAGCATCAGGACTTGAACCCTTGTAAAACTACTTTATATAGAAGTACGTAGTTTATTTTTAGTAAGTACTACTTTATTTTATTTATAATAAGTGCTAAGTAGTTGAACTAGTTGATTTAGTAAAACTACTTTATTAAATTTTACTATATATAGAAGTACGTAGTTTATTTTTAGTAAGTACTACTTTATTTTATTTATAATAAGTGCTAAGTAGTTGAACTAGTTGATTTAGTAAAACTACTTTATTTTACTATAGAAGTGGTTTATTTTTAGCAAAAAAATTAATAGAAATAATTTATTTATTTTAGTTCAAGCAATTATTCCCGCATCTTAGTCGACGATGCCTATCCCGCATCCTCGTCGTCGACTCGGTGGAGGAGACCGGCTTGATCAGAGGGGCCATGTCCGGGACTAGGCTCCGCCGGGCTGGTATTGGGAGGTGCTACCTTCCGGGGGGCGTAGGTTGGTGAGGAGCCAGCCTGTCGTTGACCCGATCCTTGTTTGGTGGCGGTCGCGTGGGCCAGTGACGGTGCCGAGGCTTCCGGACACCGCGGAGGTGGTACGTCACCGTGTCAGCGTGGAGGGCGAGCACGTCCGTCGCTACATGGTTGCGTTGGAGGGCAGGTCCAACAATACCTGGCAGGTTCTTCAGGGATCTCACTGGAGCTATGATCCTGTGATGGTTCCTTCTCTTTGGGTGTCCACCGCCCGCGCCGATACCCGTCGGGCGCTACGGTTCTAGTTGTATTAGCGATGCTATATGTATGATAGTATACGAGGTGTATTAATTAGTGATAATATTCGACGATGTACGGACGCAAGAGATGATGTAGTTTTGCTTATAATTGAATGCATGCTAATTTGAATACTACTTTATTTTATGATTTGGTTTTTCTTATTGAATGCTTAAATTGGAAAAGTACTCCTACTTTGAATGCTAAAATTGGAGAGCACTATGCAAGGCATATGCATTTGATTACTTGATAGCTTATAGGGTTTTTGTTTTTACAGAAATCTAGGAGCCCCCTCCATCATCCGCGCCGTCGTCACCGTCACCGACCCCCCTCCGACCTCGAGGTGAGACCAGCCAAATCTCCATGTCAATATGAGTCCTATAATATGAGTCCTCGGGTTGACTTTAAGTCTGTCGAGTCTCCATCATATATGAGAGGACGAAGTATCCCGACTGTTGTCGTGGGGTAGCTTCTCCTTCATTCCCGTGTGCTAGACAATTTGGTGTAATGCACTCGGGAATGAAAGGAGGAGCTACCATCACCGACGGTCGAATATGTACACCACGTGAGCTGAGAGTTTTCAAGAAAAGGCTCGACAGGCCGATAGTCAACCCGTGATGAATAATAATGATCTAATTTAGGTTTTTTAGTACATATATTTAATTGTACAAGTTTAATATTTGAATTATGAACATAGGAAATGTTGTACTCGGACGACAAAAACCGCCCGGGGGAGTGCGACTGGTGCCACGACGACCGAGGTATGTGCGACAGGCCTCACCTTGACGAAGATCGGCGCTTCAGCATTAAGCTGGAGGAGACCTTCGATGTTGAAACGGTACGCAACGATGACAAGTGTTATTTTTTCGTAATTAAGCACGACTTCAAATATTTCAACGTGTACTTTTCATCTTTTACAATTCGACTAGCTTATCCCATGCCATGCAAGACGCTATGTCTTGGAGAGGATGGGTTTTGAAGACCATGAAAGTTTCGAAACAAAGAAAATTCACCTAAGGACCCATCATGGTGTGGATTTTGAAGTAAAGCTGTACAATTCTAAGAGCGTAACCCATTTTAGTTGCAAAAAATGGGAAGCACTTTGCAAGATGTATGGTTTTGATGAGGGTATGCTTGTCACCATGGATCTTGGTGATCCTGACATCGAGCAAGACAATATGGACATTTGGGTCCTTGTTGATACGCCTCCAATTCTACCGCTATGTGAGTTTCTCAAACATAGTTATTAACTAATTTATATTGTTCATTTCAAAATAGTTGACAACTTATTTCCATCTACAGCTTATTTTGATTGTTCAAACAATGTGCGGAACATGGTAGACAGAACCTACTACACCGATGGCTCTGAGTTAACTTATAAGGAGAAAAATCATCTGGTCGGATTTTGTACTGATCTTGAGAATTACAATATCTATTGTAAAACTCCTCCACATTATGATCAATACGTGCCACTAGTGCACGTGTTGAACTACGGTAACTACGATGGAGATACCTTGGTAAGGTTTTTTACTATTACGACATCCGTACATCTTTTGCATACTTCTAAAACTAGTACATCATTTCTAACTATGAAGTTATTACTATGTTTTTCAATAGATTATCCCAGAGGATTGTGTGCCTCATTTGATGTATCAGAGTGGTCGCCTTAATGTTTTGAACATACGTCCAGGTCATCCTACGAATCTCAACTGTCCATACCGGATTTCTAAAAGAAGTGAAGACCTGCAAATCAAGGAATGGAAAAAATGTATGGACAGTCGTAAGGAGGTTCTTGGAAGCAAAAGGAAGCGAAGCGCAAGAATTGGAGACAGGATGATCTCCATTCTCCATAATGGAGAGTCAGGGTCTGTATTGTTTTATGCTATTTTACCTTAAAGAGGGTATTTCGGTCCTACCTAATACTGATGATCATGTGCTAAGAACAATTAAGTAGGGTTGGTTCGATGACTATGAGGATGATGATCGTATGACTTGTTATTAATAACGAGTAGGAGTTGTATGATGATGATTAGTAGGACTTGTTATTATATATGATGATGCATGATGCGAGCATGAAGAGTTATTATATATCAGCGGGTGAAATGAACATGGATTGGATTGAAGTGAAGGCAACATGCATGTGGTGCATGTCGTAAGTAGTACAATCCAAACTTGATCAACTTAGGATTAGTGTTACTTTCGACATGCACCACATGTTGCCTTCACTTAAATCTAAGCCATCTTTAGGCATAGCAGTAGCGTTGGTAAACCAAGCACGGAGATATAAGAGAGGACACTTCTCTCTATTAGCTACCTATAACAACCTAAATTAACCCCCAAAACCCCTAAACCAGCCCCTTTCAAAAAAAACCTCAGCTCTAGCTAGATGCTGACGCGTGGATGCCTATTGGTCCCGGTTGGTGTCACCAACCGGGACCAAAGGCCCCCTGCCTGGGCCAGCCGCAGCGGCCACGTGGAGGACCATCTGTCCCGGTTCATGTAAGAACCGGAACTAAAGGCCAAGGGCATTAGTAACGACCTTTTAGTCCCGGTTCATAAACCGGGACAGAAGGCCCTCACGAACCGGGACAATATGCCCTTTTTCTACTAGTGAAGCCTCCAGGGTCAGCCTCTCGTACTTCAGGCGCCCCTGCTCCCTGAACATCAGCATGTCGTGTCCCTACACGCAGAAGGATATATCATTAAATGGAGCTATTGCTAATTTTTGGTTGGCTGACACTTTCACTCAATGTTGCACTGCCCACTACTAAAGCAGTAAGGCTGAGCCTACTCCCTTTACAATGCACAACTATTAGTCTGTAGCTAAGGTTATATATGGAGTGGATTTCAGATGAGAATGGTTGTCTAACCTTCGACGACAAACAAGGGGTTCAGAGCTTGGGCGGCTGCTGCGACAACAGGTCCTTGCACGCCTCCAGGGTCAGCTTCCTGTAGTTCAGGCGCCAGCACATCATCCCCCGCTCCCTGGGCGTCAGCATGGCGTGTGCCTGCATGCACAAGGATACACCATTAGATGGAGCTATTGCTAATTTTCAATTATCTAACATTTTTACTTAATGTTGCACACTACTAAGGCTGAAGTTATTCTCTTTTATGGTGCACCACTATTAGTCTGTAGCTAGGAGCTAGGTTATATATGAAGTGACACAAGGGGATCAAAGCTTGGGCGGCTGCAGCGAAAACAGGTCCTCGCACGCCTCCAGGGTCAGCTTCTCGTACTTCAGGCTCCCCTGCTCCATGGATATCAGCATGGCGTGTCCCTACATGCAGAGGATACACCATCAAATGGAGTTGTTGCTAATTTTTGGTTGTGTGACATTTTCACTTAATGTTGCACACTACTAAGGCTGAACTTACTCTCTTTGATGGTGCACAATTATTAGTCTGTAGCTAGGTTATATATGAGATGACCTTTAGATGAGAACGGTGAATTTTAACTGAAAAGCTTAGTAATGTGACTGAGATTTAGTGGTTGTTTGGATTCTGAGGATTAGTGATGAGATTATAGAAAACAAGTTTTTAGCTGAGTTCTAGGAAAACCGGTTTCGCTATCCATTTTGTGAAAAAATGTTTACGGAGAACTTTGTTTGGGTTAGAAAATTAATAAACTAGGTCCGTAGAATTTTGTGTTTAGATAGCTTACTCTCTTTGATGGTGCACCATTAATAGTCTGTAGGTAGGTTATAGTGAAGTGACCTTCAGATGAGATGGTGAATTTTAATTGAAAAGCTTTAGTGATGTCACTGAGATTTAAGAAAGTTGCAGCAGGCAACTTATGTAGAGAGAACCCGATGTCAAATCCAGCAATCGAGTACTCATAAAATTCAACCAAGTTCAGTAAAAAAAATGTTGATGGTACTAGTATAGTCAAGCTCAATCATGCTACAGCCAGGGAAATTTCAATTCGTGCGTTTCCATGCTTCAAAGGAAGAAAATTAAAGGGATCATATACATAAAGGTGAGGACAAGGATTAAAGGAGAAAAAAATTGCACATAAAAAGCAGCCATGGCAATCGGCTAGAAGAGCCATAGGTTCCGTTGCAACAGTATGCATCAAAGACGGTATCTTGGTTGTACAATGATTCAATACCAAAGAGGTGTCAATTTGACAGACTAATGACAACAAGAACCACAAAAGTGCACCGACAATAGGGGAAAATGTAAAAGGTTACATCTGCATGCAGGCAAACAAAGTTGGGTTTTGACAGGCAGTGGTGAACTAAGCAATATTTGGTAGAAGATAACATAAATATCTGGATTATGCTCTGTTCGCAATACTCTCAGCAGCTCTCCAAAAGTCCAAATGCCTACATTCATCAGCCATGTCCATCACATATTTAGAAATCACACTAGACAGGAGGGAGGACGCTCTAAACTAGCACTTGCATGTCTAAACACGGAGTACATACTTAGTATATATATATTACAAATTTAAACTCTAGCTAGCTACCTCCTCTGCGAGAAGAGAAGCTTATGGATTCAAAGTCAGGGTGCGGAGGCGAATCGAAGAAGGCATGCGACACGAGGCTCTCACTGAATAGCAAGAAGGTGGGTAATGAGGGGCCGAAGATTACATCCTTGTGCGTCTTCTTGTCTTTGAGATTGTACAATCTGGCCACATCGCAATAGGGACTTCCAATGAGGATGGCGCCGCTTCCAACGGAGACTACCATTGTCATCGTCACAGCCTTGCTGCCACCCAACATTGTGACCCGATGGCGCAGCATCCAGCTCTCCGCCTTGTAGTCCTGCAACACCCAGATGTCCAGCGATGTCTCGCGTTGCATAGCCGCGACACAGAGCTCGCCGTCTAGCTCAAACAAGCTCCAGCTTGTGGTAGTATCGCCGGGTCGCTCCGGCGGCCGCGACATGAGGCGGAACGTCTCGAAAACCGTATGGAACGCCAGCATCTTGCCGGTGCGGGTAGCTTCCGAGTGCTCAGAGAACCAATGGAGGATGCCGCGGTGAGCCACAGGAACTTCATACCGGACCCAGCTGGTGGGTAGGTCTGCTGGAGTTGGTGCGCGGCCCAGTCGTCGAGGCAAGGTGCTGGCAGTGGAGAGGATGTAGTAGGAGTGCTCCCTGGCTTCTCCTTGCAAGCAATGGCACAAGAGGCGATACTCGTTGGAGGAGCCGTGCAAGTAAAAGCCGCAGGCACAGGCGGTGAAGCACGGCTGTGGAGCCAACGGCGGCAAGCTGGCTGACTGTCTGGTCATCGGGTTGCAGATAATGTAGCGGCTGGGTCGTGGCTCCAACACCAGCAGGCCGTCCAGAGAATACAATACTTGGCACCACATTAGATGGGTTCGGTTGCAAAGAAAGCGGATCGGCCTAGGCCTGGGATCAAGAGATAGACGGATGGTTTCCACGGCCAATAAGGAGCTAGGGTCATACACGTGCCCGGGGAGGATGATCATCTCGCGCGTGCAGCTGGCCGCGTGGGCAGCGTGGGCGGCCAGGAAGGAGCCGTCGGTGGTGATGCGGCGCCATCTCTTGCACACGGCGCGGCAGCGGAGCACCGACTTAGACGGTAGACGGACAAGGATCTCCACGAGGACGTCGTCGCACAGGCCCACACCACCCCGCGCCGTCTCCATCTTTTTACCACAACGTACGTACGCCGGTACGCGTTGGTTCCGGCCTGTACCTAGCTATATGTATATGTATATATGTATCAGCCTAGAGTTAGCACTAGCAAACCTAGTCGGACACGTACTACATGCACGTCGTCGTACTAGCAAACCTAGTCGGTCACAAACACTAAGTCGTACGTGTTTTTAACTCTTCTCTTCTTCTGCTATGGCATTTGTAGCCCATCCCTTATAACCGCTAGAGAAGTAAAAATGCGGTTTACTTCTCTAACCAGGACCTAGCTGATCCCTTATTCGCTGTAAGGGAATACAATTTTACTCCTCTTTCAAAAAAAAATCTTCTTATATTTACTGCACCGCGCGGCGGCCGAGTAAAAATCGCGCCTCTCCCACACTACCTCCCCCTACCCTCCCGCGCCGCATTTGTACCAGCGCCGCCCCTCCCACTCCCCGCCGGCGCCTGCCCGCCGCCGGGATGCTTAGTAGGCTCCGCTGCTATCCCCTACCGCTTGGATTTGCGCCGCCTCATCCCGTGGCCGGCGAAAAACCAATGGATCTGCGGCTGCTGCCATCGCCGTCGGATTTGGCAATTCCGGCCGCCGGTGGCTGCGCCTTGCCATGGATTGACTGCGAAACGGACCACGCAGCCACGGCAATGCCTCCGGGCCACATGCAGGTATCGGTTCCTACTCTAGCCACTCAAATCTCTCCCCTCGGAGGTTCGCAGGCAAACACACGTCCGGCCGTCGTTCGGACTCGGCGCTGGCACAGCGGCTCACCAATGCCGGTCATACAGTGTGACGAGTGCACGCAGAAGGTGGTGCGCTGAGTTTACCACGCCGCAACACCTCGGATGGGTGTTCTTCAAGTGCACAAATGATGGAGTGTGTGCTTGTTTTGATTCAGCTGTTCACCGGATCGACGCAATTTCGGTAGCTCATTGTTTGCTCATCTATGTGTGTAGGGTGGATGCAAGTTTTGGTATTGGAAAGAACAATACATTGATTTATTGATAGCACAAAATTGATAGATGTTCGTGCACTCAGTTGCTAGAGTTGACGCCAGAGATGAGACTAGAAATGAGATTAGAGATGAGATTAGATGTGAAGCAACGTCTACTTCTTTAGAATCGAAAAAGAAAGAAGTGTCGAAGCTCAAGATTCCATCGATCAATAATGAAGACATAGAGAAAATATTAAGCCAACTAGTGGGAGCAGTTAAAAAAATTGTTCTAAAATGTCTAACTGTGGTTCTTGTTTTCTTTGGTCTTGCTCTCATGGCGAATAATTGGTGAATTATGCACTCCAATGTCGTTGAATGAAATAAAAAGGCAAGGAAATGTGTTTAGGTGGCCGAATAGGTGACGCAAATTTTTTTTTTTACTCCACTAAGTTTAGGGGATCGGCTAGAAACGGCCAAAACTTAGCGGATTAAATTTACCTCATTAAGTTTTACTCTGCCGGTTTACTCCTCTATTTTTATGAGATCGGTTAGGGTTGCCCTAAGGGGGAGTCTGTAGCCGTTTCGCTTTTTTTTGAATTGTTTGGATTGCTTACCACATTTGTCACGTGGTACTGTAGTCTTCCTTTCGTTTAGTAGCCCTCCCATCGATCGAAGGCCCCCCTCCCCATCAATGATTTTTATCCTGCCAGGAAAAAACCACACCTCTCATTCCCTGATTTTAACCGGTTTTCCCCCTACCCAGGAAACAAATCGCCCCCATGCCTCATCTGCCTCTACACTGGTGCACCCGCCCCTAGGACTTTCTCCTAGATAACTGTCCTCTCCCCTGACGATCTGGCAAAGAGAAGACGACAGAGGCGTCAGCAGCCGCAGGTGGCCCAGAGGCGAGGGAGTGGCGCTAGCTGCCTGCTGTCGGTGGCCTTCTCCAAAGGCTTGCTGCAGCGCGGCGAGTGATGGCGCCACGGGCTATGCTCCTGCCATCCAGCCCCATGGTGCGGCTGCAGGGGTCGGACATCGCGCGCCCATGAGGCCAGCAGAAGATTAGACTGATCTGCTATGGTTGTCGTTCCTCTTTGCCCGAAGGTGAAAATACCATGTGTCCTCCCATCTATGAAGCCGTTGCATATGCAGATGCAGGTGATGTGCACATATTTGTATGCGTGTATGTAGCCATGATGCAAAATTCAGTTTATGTGATGTGTCTTCAAAGAATTTGGCAGTTTTAGCACTAGGATTTTTTTGGCTGAATGCATCGTCTCAACCATAAGAACACAGACAATTGTCAGACATAGCTAATTGGTACATACATGGACCTTTAGAAAATATAGAACCGAATAGTTTTCTTCGGTAATTATACCAATTAGCTACCTACTATTTACATTTAAATTCATTGTGAACTACTGTAATTGTTAGATACATATGAGTTTGAATAATTATTAGTAGAGAATGGTTTTTCTACACCCAGCTCGGTGCACCCACGCAAGAAAACATATCAAAACAGTTCAATTTTTTTTTAAACTTTGTGGGAATGATTATCTACAAATGTTATGGACATTTGCAAAGTTTGGAAGTCAAATAACATTTGAGGAGCTCTCTACAAAAAAGACAAAATCACTGAAAATTAGTCAAAATGTAAGTGTACTGTTTGAGTAGATTTTGTAATTTTGTCTTTTTTGTAGAGAGCTCCTCAAAAGTTATTTGACCACCAAACTTTACAAGCCCCCATAACATTTGTTGATGATCATTCACACAAAGTTCAGAATTTTTTGATTTGTTTTGCTATGTTTTCTTGCGTGGGTGCACCGAAGGTGGGTGCACGTACATGTCTATTATTGCTGATAATGCTAGATACGTCCATGATTTAATGAAAGCTCTACAGTTTCGTCCATGATTTAAAGTTATTTGTAGTTATAATTAGATGATACCCCGCGCGTTGCCGCGGAACTTATAGCACTGCATTGGAGGAGGATCATGGAGTGAAAAATAGAAAACCATGGAAAGGAATATAATATAAGTTTGTTTGAAACTTTAATGCAATTTTTATATGAAATTAGACAAATTAGTCTATTGTAGAACATCTCCACTGCGAGTTAAATGCATCTTTTTTCAGAAATTAGAATGTATCACTAACATAAAAGGTAACATGTAGTTTGATGAGATTTGTCTCATAATAATTGAAGATAATATAATTTGATTGTCTATTAGAAATGTGCCCTATCAAGAAACAAAGAGACTGCATGCAATGCATCCAAATAGAAATTAACTGGCATTGTGTACCTGGACATTTTTTGATAAAGAATAACCTGACATATACAAAGTAGCATAGTTCCTGATAAATATGGACATATGTTCCACTTAAAACTAAGCCTTAGCCAAGCATGACACAAACGCCTGGGAGCCTGAAGCTGTGACTGAGCCTGACAAAATGACTACCAATAACGGAGTTTTTCTTTTTCTTTTGCAGGTTTGGTTATCTGTAATAGGAACACACATCCTTCAAAGCAAACACACAAAACATACTCCATGCATCTAGCAGCAACTCATCTGTACATTTTAGAAATTGTACATTCACACATAACCTCATGCCACAAACAATCGCTAAAGTCTCAGAAAGAAATCAGTAAAAGGATGAAAAAGGAACCTGCATATACAGTCATACGCATTAATTAGGAACGCAAAGCAGACATGCATCCTAGTTGTTTGGTACAGTATGCAATGTCTATTCCTCCAGGGGAACAACACACGCGGAGATCACTCCTTGCACCCGGAGGCCCTTCAAAAATGTCCTGATTTGAAACCGGAGCTTCCAATCAATCTAACTCGAATTAAAATCGGTTACATATGAAAAGATAAGAAGGAAACCCCACCTCTGGCACGGGTGATGCTGGAGAGGAGGACGTCCGGGATGTGGCCCAGTTGAGGGCGACTCGGGGGGCGACCAATCTCCCCGGCCGCTT
This sequence comes from Aegilops tauschii subsp. strangulata, assembly GCF_002575655.3. NCBI lineage: Eukaryota > Viridiplantae > Streptophyta > Magnoliopsida > Poales > Poaceae > Aegilops > Aegilops tauschii. The sequence goes on along the minus strand of NC_053036.3, from coordinate 629,057,109 downwards.
CCCCCCTCCCTCTCGATCCCTTCCCTCGCCGCCACCGGAGACGGGCACCGGGTCCCCCGCACGGCCACCGATGAGGGTGGCGGCGAGGCCCTTGGCCGCGACGCCGCTCGGGCTCGGGCCTAGGGTTTGAGGCGGCGGCCTCTGCTGGTGAGGGTGGCATTGTCCTGGCGGCAGGCGGCGCGCCGGTGCTGTGAGCCGCCTCCACTCGGCCGCGCGAGCGGCAAGTCAGCGGTGAATGCGGGCGCCGTGTGGAGAGCTTCCCTGCAGCCTCTCCTTCGCCAGATCTGAAGACGGAGCCCTCGTGCTGCTGCCTCCTCCTCGTCAGTCCGACTGGATCCGGTGGCTGGCTGTTCAGATGTGAGGTTGGGAGCTCTGGATCGTAGTAATTTCTTGGCCGGCTGCGGCGGCCACGACGTCGGCGGCGCTCCGGGCGCTGTTTCCTTCTTGAAGGCGACTTCGAGGTCCAGCTTCCTCCCCCTCGTCCTCCCCCTGCACCCGGGTGAAAACCCACAGCCTTGGTTGGGCGGCGGCGATGCCACGGCTCCGTTACCTTCTTGAAGGCTCCACTTTGGGTCTGCGGGGACGTGGCTCGGATGCAGCGTGATTTTTATGCCGGCAGTTCTCTCTTCAGTGGTGACACTTCGCCATGGTCAGCCGGCTTCCTCTTCAAGACGTCATGCCCTCCTCGCCACGTGGTCGGTCTGTCCGGCAGGCCGACGCCCTCGGCCTGGGCGAGAGGGGATAGTGGTCCCCTCTACGGCGACTTGGACGCGGCGGCAGCTGAGGGATGGTGTCCTTGGCGAGGTCTGGCTCTCGTGGTGACTGCGGTGCAAATCTCTTCTCCGTGTCTTCCTGGGGCGCTCCCGTTCAGTGGCTAGTGTCTTCGGCATGCTTCTTGTTGTGGGCTGCGGCTTGTGTCTCCGGTAGCTTGCTTGGTGTGGTGGTCGCGCTCGGTGCCTCTTTCTTCTTGCATGCTCTAGAGGGAGAAAGCCCCATTTCTTCTCTGGCCAAGTTGTAGCCTTTCTTCTTTGGCCATAGCATTTTAGCCTTCCTCCTGCGCCATGTATCTGTTGCTTTGTCTTTGTTTATGTTTGTTGTACCTCGATGTAATCCTGCCCGGTTGATGGCTTTGTTAATTCAAAGCGGGGCGAGGTTCGAGCCTTTTCTCGGGCTCGGTCTGTACCTTTCCTCTAAAAAACGTCGGGGGTGTCAAGCCTGGTTCAATGGACGGCGGAAAGGTTCTTGGTTGCACCGCGACCACGCGAGGTGGGCTGTGGCGGTCAGCCGCGGGTGGGTGAAGCCCATGCGCACGGATAGTCGGAGGTGGTCGGCCAAACAAAGCCCATGTGAGAGCCAATGACTCGTTGTGGGCGTGCGACAGTTCCTTCTAGGCGCTATCCATTGGCGCAAGATGCTGCCCATCTTAGCATCGAGGTCGCTCGCCCGGAGCTTTGTTCCGACGGACGCAACTCGATAAGAAAAACCTGGGGAGATGAGATGCACGGGGAGGTGGTAGACGATGCATCTGGGCTCTTCAATCGAGTTATAGGCTGCCTCGCCTGTTATCGCCTAGGTGACTGGAGCTAAAATGCTTTGGGGCCAGCAGCGGTGTGGGAGGACCCGATTGGCTAGGGATGGCCGTGAGGTAAGGGGAAATTGACTGGGTTTTCTCGGCCGTCCGTAACTGTAGGGACTGTAGTGCTGGAAGAGAGAGAGAGAGAGGATGGCCAGGGAGAGAGACCGGTATGTTATTGTTTGGAAACTTAACGCTGATACTTATTGGCAGCTTTTGGAAAATGAATAATGACATGGCACATCGCTGATGTGGACAATGTGCATGATGAGAGAATAGAGAGTAGTGGGGAGCAACTTATTAAGAATGGTAGATATCCATGGTTTAATGAAAGCTTTACAGTTGATCTCGACATCAAACATTCTAAGCAGCTTCCTTTTTGACAGCCGACAGATGAACTAAGAAAGGAAGGCTTGCTCCAAAAGTTTTGGTGCCTTTCTGGCAACTTCTCAAACAAGTCAACATTATCAAACTCAAGATTATGTATTATCCCTAACAGGTGGCTAGCTAGCTACCTCCTCTGCGAGGAGAGAAGCTTATGGATTCAAAGTCAGGGTGCGGAGGCGAATCGAAGAAGGCATGCGACACGAGGCTCTCACTGAATAGCAAGAAGGTGGGTAATGAGGGGCCGAAGATTACATCCTTGTGCGTCTTCTTGTCTTTGAGATTGTACAATCTGGCCACATCGCAATAGCGACTTCCAATGAGGATGGCGCCGCTTCCAACGGAGACTACCATTGTCATCGTCATAGCGTTGCTGCCACCTAACATTGTGACCCGATGGCGCAGCATCCAGCTCTCCGCCTTGTAGTCCTGCAACACCCAGATGTCCAGCGATGTCTCGCTTTGCATAGCCGCGACGCAGAGCTCGCCGTCTAGCTCGAACAAGCTCCAGCTTGTGGTAGTATCGCCGGGTCGCTCCGGCGGCCGCGACATGAGGCGGAACGTCTCGGAAACCGTATGGAACGCCAGCATCTTGCCGGTGCGGGTAGCTTCCGGGTGCAGAGAGAACCAATGGAGGATGCCGCAGTGAGCCACAGGAACTTCATACCGGACCCAGCTGGTGGGTAGGTCTGCTGGAGTTGGTGCGCGGCCCTGTCGTCGAGGCAAGGTGCTGGCAGTGGAGAGGATGTAGTAGGAGTGCTCCCTGGCTTCTCCTTGCAAACAATGGCACAAGAGGCGATACTCGTTGGAGGAGCCGTGTAAGTAAAAGCCGCAGGCAAAGGCGGTGAAGCACGGCTGTGGAGCCAACGGCGGCAAGCTGGCTGACTGTCTGGTCATCGGGTTGCAGATAATGTAGCGGCTGGGTCGTGGCTCCAACACCAGCAGGCCGTCCAGAGAATACAATACTCGGCACCACATTAGATGGGTTCGGTTGCAAAGAAAGCGGATCGGCCTAGGCCTGGGATCAAGAGATAGGCGGATGGTTTCCACTGCCAAGGAGCTAGGGTCATACGCGTGCAGCTGGCCGCGTGGGCAGCGTGGGCGGCCAGGAAGGAGCCGTCGGCGGTGATGCGGCGCCATCTCTTGCACACGGCGCGGCAGCGGAGCACCGACTTGGACGGGAGGCGGACAAGGATCTCCACCAGGGCGTCGTCGCACAGCCCCACGACACCCGGCGCCGTCTTCATCTTTTTATTTACCACAACGTACGTACGCGTTGGTTCCGGCCTGTACCTAGCTATATGTATATGCATGTATACATCAGCCTAGAGCTAGCACTAGCAAACCTAGTCGGACACGTACTACATGCACGTCGTCGTACTAGCAAACCTAGTCGGACACCTATGTATTGAACACTAAGCCGTACGTGTTTTTATCTCTTCTCTTCTCCTAAAGGCATTTCTAACTGATGCCTTATAACCGGTTAGAGGAGTAAAAATGTGAATCTACTTCTCTAACCGTGACCTAGCCGATCCCTTATCCTTACGCAAGTGCTCATATACATGCACATACACGTACCCTTATGAATGCACACACGCACACCCTATCCTTATGAGCATCCATCTTCGAAAGACTGAGCCGACATATCATCTTGAAATTTACGAGTCACCGTAGGCACCTCATCATCGACGGGAACATCTCCTCCCACTGAATGCGCATCGCCGGAAATCATAAAATAAATCCAGGAATAAATGCGAGCATCAGGACTTGAACCCTTGTAAAACTACTTTATATAGAAGTACGTAGTTTATTTTTAGTAAGTACTACTTTATTTTATTTATAATAAGTGCTAAGTAGTTGAACTAGTTGATTTAGTAAAACTACTTTATTAAATTTTACTATATATAGAAGTACGTAGTTTATTTTTAGTAAGTACTACTTTATTTTATTTATAATAAGTGCTAAGTAGTTGAACTAGTTGATTTAGTAAAACTACTTTATTTTACTATAGAAGTGGTTTATTTTTAGCAAGAAAATTAATAGAAATAATTTATTTATTTTAGTTCAAGCAATTATTCCCGCATCTTAGTCGACGATGCCTATCCCGCATCCTCGTCGTCGACTCGGTGGAGGAGGCCGGCTTGATCAGAGAGGCCATGTCCGGGACTAGGCTCCGTCGGGCTGGTATTGGGAGGTGCTACCTTCCGGGGGGCGTAGGTTGGTGAGGAGCCAGCCTGTCGTTGATCCGATCCTTGTTTGGTGGCGGTCGCGTGGGCCAGTGACGGTGCCGAGGCTTCCGGACACCGCGAAGGTGGTACGTCACCGTGTCAGCGTGGAGGGCGAGCACGTCCGTCGCTACATGGTTGCGTTGGAGGGCAGGTCCAACAATACCTGGCAGGTTCTTCAGGGATCTCACTGGAGCTATGATCCTGTGATGGTTCCTTCTCTTTGGGTGTCCACCGCCCGCGCCGATACCCGTCGGGCGCTACGGTTCTAGTTGTATTAGCGATGCTATATGTATGATAGTATTCGAGGTGTATTAATTAGTGATAATATTCGACGATGTACGGACGCAAGAGATGATGTAGTTTTGCTTATAATTGAATGCATGCTAATTTGAATACTACTTTATTTTATGATTTGGTTTTGCTTATTGAATGCTTAAATTGGAAAAGTACTCCTACTTTGAATGCTAAAATTGGAGAGCACTATGCAAGGCATATGCATTTGATTACTTGATAGCTTATAGGGTTTCTGTTTTTACAGAAATCTAGGAGCCCCCTCCATCATCCGCGCCGTCGTCACCGTCACCGACCCCCCTCCGACCTCGAGGTGAGACCAGCCAAATCTCCATGTCAATATGAGTCCTATAATATGAGTCCTCGGGTTGACTTTAAGTCTGTCGAGTCTCCATCATATATGAGAGGACGAAGTATCCCGACTGTTGTCGTGGGGGTAGCTTCTCCTTCATTCCCGTGTGCTAGACAATTTGGTGTAATGCACTCGGGAATGAAAGGAGGAGCTACCATCACCGACGGTCGAATATGTACACCACGTGAGCTGAGAGTTTTCAAGAAAAGGCTCGACAGGCCGATAGTCAACCCGTGATGAATAATAATGATCTAATTTAGGTTTTTTAGTACATATATTTAATTGTACAAGTTTAATATTTGAATTATGAACATAGGAAATGTTGTACTCGGACGACAAAAACCGCCCGGGGGAGTGCGACTGGTGCCACGACGACCGAGGTATCTGCGACAGGCCTCACCTTGACGAAGATCGGCGCTTCAGCATTAAGCTGGAGGAGACCTTCGATGCTGAAACGGTACGCAACGATGACAAGTGTTATTTTTTCGTAATTAAGCACGACTTCAAATATTTCAACGTGTACTTTTCATCTTTTACAATTCGACTAGCTTATCCCATGCCATGCAAGACGCTATGTCTTGGGGAGGATGGGTTTTGAAGACCATGAAAGTTTTGAAACAAAGAAAATTCACCTAAGGACCCATCATGGTGTGGATTTTGAAGTAAAGCTGTACAATTCTGATAGCGTAACCCATTTTGGTTGCAAAAAATGGGAAGCACTTTGCAAGATGTATGGTTTTGATGAGGGTATGCTTGTCACCATGGATCTTGGTGATCCTGACATCGAGCAAGACAATATGGACATTTGGGTCCTTGTTGATACGCCTCCAATTCTACCGCTATGTGAGTTTCTCAAACATAGTTATTAACTAATTTATATTGTTCATTTCAAAATAGTTGACAACTTATTTCCATCTACAGCTTATTTTGATTGTTCAAACAATGTGCGGAACATGGTAGACAGAACCTACTACACCGATGGCTCTGAGTTAACTTATAAGGAGAAAAATCATCTGGTCGGATTTTGTACTGATCTTGAGAATTACAATATCTATTGTAAAACTCCTCCACATTATGATCAATACGTGCCACTAGTGCACGTGTTGAACTACGGTAACTACGATGGAGATACCTTGGTAAGGTTTTTTACTATTACGACATCCGTACATCTTTTGCATACTTCTAAAACTAGTACATCATTTCTAACTATGAAGTTATTACTATGTTTTTCAATAGATAATCCCAGAGGATTGTGTGCCTCATTTGATGTATCAGAGTGGTCGCCTTAATGTTTTGAACATACGTCCAGGTCATCCTACGAATCTCAACTGTCCATACGGATTTCTAAAAGAAGTGAAGACCTGCAAATCAAGGAATGAAAAAAATGTATGGACAGTCGTAAGGAGGTTCTTGGAAGCAAAAGGAAGCGAAGCGCAAGAATTGGAGACAGGATGTTCTCCATTCTCCATAATGGAGAGTCAGGGTCTGTATTATTTTATGCTATTTTACCTTAAAGAGGGTATTTCGGTCCTACCTAATACTGATGATCATGTGCTAAGAACAATTAAGTAGGGTTGGTTCGATGACTATGAGGATGATGATCGTATGACTTGTTATTAATAACGAGTAGGAGTTGTATGATGATGATTAGTAGGACTTGTTATTATATATGATGATGCATGATGCAAGCATGAAGAGTTATTATATATCAGCGGGTGAAATGAACATGGATTGGATTGAAGTGAAGGCAACATGCATGTGGTGCATGTCGTAAGTAGTACAATCCAAACTTGATCAAGTTAGGATTAGTGTTACTTTCGACATGCACCACATGTTGCCTTCACTTCAATCTAAGCCATCTTTAGGCATAGCAGTAGCGTTGGTAAACCAAGCACGGAGATATAAGAGAGGACACTTCTCTCTATTAGCTACCTATAACAACCTAAATTAACCCCCAAAACCCCTAAACCAGCCCCTTTCAAAAAAAAACCTCAGCTCTAGCTAGATGCTGACGCGTGGATGCCTATTGGTCCCGGTTGGTGTCACCAACCGGGACCAAAGGCCCCCCTGCCTGGGCCAGCCGCAGCGGCCACGTGAAGGACCATCTGTCTCGGTTCATGTAAGAACCGGAACTAAAGGCCAAGGGCATTAGTAACGACCTTTTAGTCCCGGTTCATAAACCGGGACAGAAGGCCCTCACGAACCGGGACAATATGCCCTTTTTCTACTAGTGAAGCCTCCAGGGTCAGCCTCTCGTACTTCAGGCGCCCCTGCTCCCTGGACATCAGCATGTCGTGTCCCTACACGCAGAAGGATACACCATTAAATGGAGCTATTGCTAATTTTTGGTTGGCTGACACTTTCACTCAATGTTGCACTGCCCACTACTAAAGCAGTAAGGCTGAGCCTACTCCCTTTACAATGCACAACTATTAGTCTGTAGCTAAGGTTATATATGGAGTGGATTTCAGATGAGAATGGTTGTCTAACCTTCGACGACGAACAAGGGGTTCAGAGCTTGGGCGGCTGCTGCGACAACAGGTCCTTGCACGCCTCCAGGGTCAGCTTCCTGTAGTTCAGGCGCCAGCACATCATCCCCCGCTCCCTGGCCGTCAGCATGGCGTGTGCCTGCATGCACAAGGATACACCATTAGATGGAGCTATTGCTAATTTTCAGTTATCTAACATTTTTACTTAATGTTGCACACTACTAAGGCTAAAGTTATTCTCTTTTATGGTGCACAACTATTAGTCTGTAGCTAGGAGCTAGGTTATATATGAAGTGACATTCAGATGAGAATGGTTATCTGACCTTCGACGATGAACAAGGGGATCAAAGCTTGGGCGGCTGCAGCGAAAACAGGTCCTCGCACGCCTCCAGGGTCAGCTTCTCGTACTTCAGGCTCCCCTGCTCCATGGATATCAGCATGGCGTGTCCCTACATGCAGAGGATACACCATCAAATGGAGTTGTTGCTAATTTTTGGTTGTGTGACATTTTCACTTAATGTTGCACACTACTAATGCTGAACTTACTCTCTTTGATGGTGCACGATTATTAGTCTGTAGCTAGGTTATATATGAGATGACCTTTAGATGAGAACGGTGAATTTTAACTGAAAAGCTTAGTAATGTGACTGAGATTTAGTGGTTGTTTGGATTCTGAGGATTAGTGGTGAGATTATAGAAAACAAGTTTTTAGCTGAGTTCTAGGAAAACCGGTTTCGCTATCCATTTTGTGAAAAACATGTTTACGGAGAACTTTGTTTGGGTTAGAAAATTAATAAACTAGGTCCGTAGAATTTTGTGTTTAGATAGCTTACTCTCTTTGATGGTGCGCCATTAATAGTCTGTAGGTAGGTTATAGTGAAGTGACCTTCAGATGAGATGGTGAATTTTAATTGAAAAGCTTTAGTGATGTCACTGAGATTTAAGAAAGTTGCAGCAGGCAACTTATGTAGAGAGAACCCGATGTCAAATCCAGCAATCGAGTACTCATAAAATTCAACCAAGTTCAGTAAAAAAATTGTTGATGGTACTAGTATAGTCAAGCTCAATCATGCTACAGCCAGGGAAATTTCAATTCGTGCGTTTCCATGCTTCAAAGGAAGAAAATTAAAGGGATCATATACATAAAGGTGAGGACGATGATTAAAGGAGAAAAAATTGCACATAAAAAGCAGCCATGGCAATCGGCCAGAAGAGCCATAGGTTCCATTGCAACAGTATGCATCAAAGACGGTATCTTGGTTGTACAATGATTCAATACCAAAGAGGTGTCAATTTGACAGACTAATGACAACAAGAACCACAAAAGTGCACCGACAATAGGGGAAATGTAAAAGGTTACATCTGCATGCATGCAAACAAAGTTGGGTTTTGACAGGCAGTGGTGAACTAAGCAATATTTGGTAAAAGATAACATAAATATCTGGAGGGTGTGCACTACAATTATTATTTTAAACCTAATCCTAGTGTCATACAATTTTTGGTAAAAGATAACATAAATATCTGGATTATGCTCTGTTCGCAATACTCTCAGCAGCTCTCCAAAAGTCCAAATGCCTACATTCATCAGCCATGTCCATCACATATTTAGAAATCACACTAGACAGGAGGGAGGACGCTCACCTTGTGGGATGGCGCTGGTAGCCAGCGCACCGGTCGACGCCTCAGCGGTCGCTGGAGAAGAGGGCGGGTTCGCGGGAGCCGGAAGCCTTGGCGGTTGCTGGAGCGAAGGGAGACGACGAGCCGGCGGCATCCTGGGAGCGTTGCAGCGCCAGAGCGGGAACTTGGGAGGAGCCGACAAATAAAGTTAGGTCTCTCTAGCTCATATTACGAAGGTAAGGGGATTACTGAAAGAGAGATGGGATGTTGGCCTAATTAGTCAGCTATTTTTTGGCCGAAATAGGAAAAATAGTATTATGATAGAAATTGTTTTCTCAAAAATCTCGGTGGGCCACGTCCTACCCTCTAACAATTTGAGATTTCTAAGTAGACAAAAAGATGTGTATAGAGGTTGCGTCAATTAATTCGGAACGGAGGGAGTACCAAAATACAGAACTGTACCAAGTAGTTCTATGAGACGAGTGCACCAATGCAGACAGCAAATTTCAGTAGGTTGTACTGATTGACTTGATGACTTTGGAAAGAGCTTCATTTATGCAGCACATGATGAAAGGAAATTGCCCAGTGACAAGGTTTTTGAGATGTAATGGACCAAAAAAGAGTAATACATATTCCAGAAAAGGTTAAAGGCATGGCAAAGGTATTGCACCATCCGGTGCTTTTTACGGTTTTATGATGCATCTAAAAAGTTACTCCTAGTGTACAAGATGGCATAAGATGGCAAATAGAACAGGCAAACATAACAATTAGCTTGATCAGCTTTGCCACAAGCACAAAAAGGCAATAACCACTTAACCTTGCAAATAATGATTACTGAGCACAATAAGAAACTACTTCCTCTGTCCCACAATATAAGATCATTTCAAGCCAACATAGCTTGAAAAACGATCTTCTATTATGGGACGAAGGGAGTAGCAAGCATCAGACAATCTATGCGATAGTGATAACTATGAAAGGATAAGGTAACTAGAATACAACAGAAAGTTTACCACTCGACACTGTCGGCGACGATAATAATGATGGTGGGAAGTTGCAATATGCTTCTGACGGGTCGGGATATGAACCACACACCCTCTCAAGCTGGAATTTGTTAACGTCCCGCGTGTAACAACCTCACTCAACTGACGAGCTTCCAACCTAATAGAGGAGCAAGTGCCTACCCACCACACCCTTTGAGGGAGTCCTAGATTAGGGGGTATCCGGACAGCCGGGCTATATACATCGTCCGGACTATTGAAGCGTGAGGATACAATACTCAAGACTCCGTCCCGTGTCCGGATGGGACTCTCCTTTGCGTGGAAGACAAGCTTGGCGATCCGGATATTGTGTTTCCTTCCTTGTAACCGACTCCATGTAAACCCTAGCCCTCTCCGGTGTCTATATAAACCGGAGAGGTTGATCCTTAGAAGGCCGATCACAATTACAGTCATAATCATCATAGGCTAGCTCCTAGGGTTTAGCCTCTACGATCTCGTGGTAGATCTACTCTTGTATTACTCATATCTTCAATATTAATCAAGCAGGAAGTAGGGTTTTACCTCCATCGAGAGGGCCCGAACCTGGGTAAACATTGTGTCCCTTGCTTCCTGTTACCATCAGCCTAAGACGCGCAGATCGGGACCCCCTACCCGAGATCCGCCGGTTTTGACACCGACATTGGTGCTTTCATTGAGAGTTCCTCTGTGTCGTCGCTGCGAGGCTGGATGGCGCCTTCAATCGCCAACAACACGGTCCAGGGTGGGACTTTTCTCCCCGGACAGATCTTCATGTTCGGCGGCTTCGCACTGCGGGCCAATTCGCTTGGCCATCTAGAGCAGATCGACAGCTACGCCCCTGGCTACTAGGTCTGGTTCGGAAACCTGAACTACACCGCCGATATCCGCCGAGACTTGATCCTCGACGGAATCGGGCCTGTGCCAGGAGTGCCGGGCAGTCATGATGACACGGCCTAGACCGGCCGTCAGACAATGCTCAAGACATTACCCCTGCAGTAGACCCGGACCTAAATCCGAAGCAGGCTGCGTGGCCCAAGGACGGGTGGATGGACCCCGCCCCGCAAGCCGCACACTATTGGCGGTGGAGCCGAACACAGATCTCCCCTCTATGGAGGCCTGTGACTCCGGACCCCCGGACTCGTATCCAGTTGATGGTTCCAGTCCGCACGCTCCCAAGCCCGCCGAGTCTGGCAGGGCTTCGGTAATGGAGTTTACCGCTGCGGATATCTTCGAGCACTCGCCCCTCGGCGACATGCTGAACTCATTAAAGTCTCTCTCTTTGTCAGGAGGCTCTGGGCCGAACTATGTCTGGCTCGAGTGGGAAGCAGGCGACGAAGGATTTCGCTGCCCACCCACCACCCACTTCATTGCCACGGTCGATGATTTAACCAACGCGCTTGACCTCGACTCCGAAGACATCGACGGTATGGACGACGATGCAGAAGAAGTACAGGAACCACCGCTCACAGGGCGGTGGACAGCCACCTCCTCACACGATATATACACGGTGGACACTCCGAATGAAACCAATGGTGACGAGGCAACGGAGGATAACCCCTCAGGGAGAAAAGCAAAGCATGGGCGTCGTCGGCGCCGCTCCAAACCCCGCCACAGCGATACCGGCCCAGGAGACGAAAACAATCCGAATGGCGCTAAAGATGAACACAACCCCGATCAGCCTACCTTCAAGCAGGCCGGACCGGCCACGATGGGATACTTGGAGAGGGACAACTATACACCCCCCCCTCCGAGGACGAGGCAAGCCTCGGCAATGACGAATTCGGCGTGCCTGAAGATCCAGTGGAACAAGTTCGCTTCAAGCGACGGCTCATGGCCATGGCAAGGAGCCTGCAAAGGAAGCAGGAGCAGCTTAAGACCGACCAAAATTTGCTCGTAGATAGGTGGACCAAGATCCTGGCCACCGAAAAATACGGACTCGACCGCCCCAACAAAGGGCACACGCGGCACAACTGGCTACCCCAATCTAAGAAGGAGAACCCACGGCACACACCCCGACGTCCACACACCGCCACGGTCCAAGGCAGTAAGAAGGATACACGAAGAGGCATCTTCAAACCTCGGCGCAATAATCATAAGCGGCAAGTCAGGGAAGCTAGTGCCAAGTACAGCAACTCCCAGTCCGGTCAACGGACAAAGAACAACTCAAGCCTAACTGGCCCGAGCCACATACTTGATCAGCCATGTGAAATTCATGACACTCCTAGAAGGACGGCAAAGCATACCAATAGAGAATGCCGGATCCTCAAAACAAAGCGGCCGATCGTGTGCCGGAAATAATGAGGGGAGACGTCTAGTCAAGAGACCCCCCCCCCCCAGAGCATAAAAGTACGGCCGATCGCCCCCGATCACACCAACCACAGCAATTCAATTGTCGTACCCCTAGACCTAGTAGTCTGGGGGCTCTATAATACATAAATCCCCCGCGGGTATGAAACCACAAAAAACATCTTCTAAAAGATGCCAGGTGCCAAGGCCAAGTTTCAACTGGCCCACCATACTAATGGTTGTCTTCGGATCACCAAACAAATACCACGCCGAAGAATAAGTCTTCAGGCATTGTCCCCTTACACAGTAATTACCACATACTACTGGGACGAACCACGTTGGCTAGATCCAAAAGGGTACAACATTAGGCCAGTCCCGTGTGACATAGTCACAATTATGGGCTAGGCCGATCCCCAACCTCGGAGTGGAAATCATACCGATGCTGGAATAGCGAGTCGTGCCTATTTATCAAATCTTAATTCGGCAGCCAACTACCCGGACACCAATTGAGGAGTCCGAGCTACTCTATGGCACGGTAGCCTGGTTCAGCCAGGCTCCAATCAGACACCCACGATTCAAACACAAACAGTACATACAGCTTCCTTTAAGCATTTGTCTTTACAGACTAACTCTGGCGCAGAACAGGACTGGCGACGCGAAATCAGCTCGGGCGCACAAGGCAGGAACGCATAAGGCAGTCCGGATACACCTCGGATCCACGCACAGCCTCCTCCAGTCCGGCCACGACAGGTTCCGCCCAAAAACACTTCTTTTTCATAAACATAAATTGCACTCATATGCATAGACATATCTACTACAATGCGTAGACTTAGATAGCATTTGTCGGCCGTGGCTTCTCATTGACGCCTTTTTGTCACAAATGGCACCTACGCCTTGTGTCATGCCCCATTATATCAGGGGCTTCATAGCACGGCAATAAAGTCCAGCCACCTTTCCGGTAGCTCGGCACCCCGAACTTATAGCATTATATGCATCAGCTCCGAATCATGTCTTGGGTCATTAGTTGGGTTTGCCCGGCTTCCATGTTTTGGTACCTTACGTTCCGCTCTATCGGCTAAGGTAGCGCTGGGAGAACTACTGCGATTGTGTCCCGGTTTTTTCGGACGAGCACCTCAGTAGAGAAAGCCGAAAACTGACTGTCATGATACGGCGAGAGCTGGTCAGCTGTTCGCGAGGTTATAAAATCTCTAAAGATTCATTCCGCACAATGCCATCATAAATGCAAAGTGCGAGGGATGGGTTTCCCGATCAGGCGCTGATAGAGCCCCTAGTACGGCCTTCCGAATACCAGGGGCTGCGCCAACCATACTCGAAATCCTATGGCTAAGTGAGAGTGATAAAGCCCTATAGTCTGATTGCCTGGTTCATGGTGAGGAACACCTCCTTAAAAGGACCCAACAATGGGATAAAGAGTGTTCAGGTCTATCCCGAACACCCCCGTTCTCTTCACGTGGGGGCAGAAGCAGACGACTGGCCAACTCTTAGGTTTTATATACACTAAACGGCCGCACAAGAAGAACAAACATTCACATAAACAGGCAATAATTAATAAAAATGCCATTATCCCACATTACAAAGAATGGCACGACGGCCTTCAGGGAAATATAGTGTCTTTCGTACACTGATCCGCCACAAGGCGGGCTCCTCTCAGGACACCTTCATAGTATAACTCAGGCTTGCGATGCTCCTTACCCTCCAGCGGTCCCTCGGTCATCAGCTTCTCAACGTCAAGCTTCCCCCCATGCACCTTCGCATGGGCAAACGCCATGCGTGCACCTCTATGCCGACCGATCGCTTAATGACATCAAGTCAAGGGCAGGCGCCAACAATCCGCTTCACGAGTCTGAAGTAACTGCTTGGAATAGGCTCCGCGGGCCACAGCCGGACAATCAAGTCCTTCATGGCTAGTTCGGCCGCCTGGTGCAGTTCGACCAGCTGCTTCAGCTGATCGACAAAGGGCACTGGATAATTCGGCGCCAAATACTGCGACCAGAAATCCTTCTCCGCAGACTTCTTCTCCTCAGTACGGTAGAAGTGGGCAGCATCCGATATGCTGCGTGGCAGGTCCGCAAACACACCTGGAGAAACAAGAATTCAGCTTGTCGCTTAGAACTACCATTACTATGAAAAAAGTGGCCTTGAGTACAAAAGGCCTTACCAGCCGCAATCTTCTGTGCCTCTTGAATGTCCTTCAGAGCACCTCGGGCTTCTTCCCGAGCATCCTCCGCGGCTTGGAGAGCTTGGGCGAGTTCGGATTCCACTACAGGAAACAGCTACTTTGCCGTCTGCCATGGCGGACGGCAAAGGCTCGAAAGGCGGACGGCAAAGACCTTTGCCGTCAGCCGCGGACGGCAAAAGGCTCCGGCAAAGAAGGCTACGGTAAACAGCTGCTTTGCCGTCTGCTTCCTGGCGGCGGACGGCAAAGGCTCTTTGCCGTCTGCGGCGGACGGCAAAGAGGGCGGACGGGAATATTTGCGATGTCAGTCCGTTAAGTGGCTAACGGCAGACCTTTGCCGTCCGCCGCAGATGGCAAAGAGCCTTTGGTCTTTGCCGTCCGCCTTATGATGTCATCTACACGTCACTAGATGGCAGGTTCTTTGCCGTCCGCCGCTGATGGCAAAGTGCAGGTTCTTTGCCGTCTGCCACGGACGGCAAAGTCTTTGTCGTCTGCCATTGTAGGCAAACTGACCAAATGGGTCAGCTCCCAGGAAGCACAGTTGGCTGCCACGTGGCTTCTTTGCCGTCCGCCGCAGACGGCAAAGGCTCTTTGCCGTCGGTGGCAGACGGCAAAGAGGCTGCATATTGTCTGTTTTTTCTGTTTTTTATTAAATCCCACAATTTGCAGCACATATCACATATATAAGTTTCATATCCAGCACATATCCAACACATATCTAGCACATAAGTTTCATATCACATATCACATCAGTTTCATCCATACACATTGTTCATACATAAGGAAGTTCCATCCATACACATTGTTCCATCCATATATATATTACAATGCAAAGTGTCATGAAGATAGCAAGCTAGATACAATGCAAAGTTTCATCAAAGGAAAAGCAAGCACTCCATCATAGCTAGCTAGCTTCCATCAAGTGAATGAAATCTGCAAAATGGTAAATAAGAAAGTTAGAAATAGGTGACTAGAATAAGAAGAAGACTAGAACAAGAAGTATATGTCATTTATGAGCTAACTTAGGTGAAATGGATCATATATGAGCTAACTAAGTTGAAATGGGTTGTTTATGAGCTAACTTAGTTGAAATGGATCATTTATGAGCTAACTTAGTTGAAATGGGTCGTTTATGAGCTAACTAAGGTGAAGGGCATCATTTTTGAGCTAAGTAAGGTGAAATGGGTCATTTTGGAGCTAACCTAGTTGAAATGGATCGTTTTTGAGCTAACTTAGTTGAAATGGATCGTTTTTGAGGTAACTAAGGTGAAATGGATCGTTTTTTAGCTCACTTAGGTCAAATGGATCGTTTTTGAGCTAACTTAGTTGAAATGGATCGTTTTTTAGCTAACTTTGTTGAAATGGATCATTTTTGAGCTAATTTAGTTGAAATGGATCGTTTTTGAGCTAACTTAGGTGAAATGGATCATTTATGAGCTAATTTAGTTGAAATGGATCTTTTTGAGCTAACTTAGGTGAAATGGGTCATTTATGAGCTAACCTAGGTGAAATGGGTCGTTTATGAGCTAACCTAGGTGAAATGGGTCGTTTATGAGCTAACCTAGGTGAAATGGGTCGTTTATGAGTTAACCTAGGTGAAATGGGTCGTTTATGAGCTAATTATGCAATTTTTGACATAAGTAAGCTAAGTACATATCGTTTTAGAGCTAACTTAGGTAAAATGGATGGTTTATGAGGTCAGTAAGCTTATTAAGTCATTTTGGAGGAAAAGAAGCTAACTCTAGGTCATTATGGTAAGCATATTGGAGGAAATAAAGCTAAGTCTAGGTCTTTATGCATTTGTTAAGCAAAACACTAGAGAAACTTACCGTGATCAGGGAGGTGTAGGAGCGGGCTGGCTAGTGCCGGTAGCTGGAGAAGGATCATGCGATGCGTTTCTGGAGTTAAGCTGCACCAAAGATCATTTCCAATGTCTCGTTAGCATTATGACACTCAAATGTTAAGACTAGCAAGTAATGTCCATTCAAATTAAACTCACCGTGGTCCCAGGAGCAATCACTGGCATCGGCGGAGCGGTCTGACCGGTCTTCTCGCACACAGACTGCACATTTGGTTTTGACGACTCAGTCATACTAGTTAGTAATGAGACAAACACTACATGAATGTTTTGGCTAATCTGCAGAAGAAACTTACCACAAGGAGCTCGTACATGGCCCTTGCCTGCATGTCATTCCGTGCCCTCTCCTCCTCCATCATCTTTGTCGTCCTCTCCTCCAACTCCCGCTGCCTCTCCGCCGCCTCCGCCAGAAGTTTCTCCGTTCTATCTCTCTCACTCTGTATAGCAGCCTGCAACACCACTCACATGACCATTTGTAATCATTGATGGAAGCGCACACAATGTAATGGAGAAAGATAGCTGAGTACGTATCACTAACCTTGATGGCGAGTTGCACTGGCCGTTCACGAGGCCTTATCTCAGGAGCGGAGCTCGACTGGCGCGCCTTGATCTCCGGGAGAGTGCTAGGACAACGGATAAGTCCATCTCCAATGGCTATGGAGCCATGGGACCTCCCGCCACCAGATATCATCACCAGCTCTGGATCAATGGGACCCTGGCTCGGGTTAAAGTCCTCCCCTTTCCTCGCCTTCCCCTCATCTCTATATCTCACGAGCTTGTTGTGGGAGGAGATGTTGGTGAAGTTGTTTGCATCATCGAGGTCAGACTGAGAGAAAGCCTTGACTTTCTTGTAAGAGCCAGTGTGGGCCATGGCATACAGGTCGTACACCTCTGGCACCTTATCCGCCTTATTGTGGCGTGCCTGAAAGAGAGAAACAATGAAAATTAGTAACTAAAGGGCTCAAGCTAGCATGATGAATGAATTGCATGAATCATGAAGCAAACCACATACCCAGTTGCGCCCGAACTGATATAAGTTGGAGCTGCCTTGATGGTGTGGCACACCTTCCATTTGGGCACGTTTGTCCTTGGCCTGGTTGTGGAGGGCTAGCCATTCTTGTGAGCACCACTCATCAACCAACACCTCCCAACAATCCATCCGATCCGCACACCATCTCGGAGGCGCCTAAGTTAGCAAATAGAAACTTGAGCGCTACGGCTAAGAATTACTAAATGAAGGAACTTAAGTAGAAGGCCTTAAGAATTACCTTCATGTACTGCTCCTTACTCAGGAACTTATCGCGGCACGCCGGCTTGGTCTTCTTGATACCACGCAAGGCGTAGTAGTCTCGAACAGCCTGCACCCGAGCCTCGTGCCGTAAGTTCTGGAGTAGGCGCTTGCAGACGTTCTGGATAACATTTGCGCACTCCTCCTCGTATCCCTCCTCACACCTGTAGAATGTCTGCAATCAAATGAGACAATATTGATTAGTACAATTAATAACTAGCTAGTTGAAGATTTTGAAATGTTTAAAGGACGAATTACCCAGAACGTCCTGATCACCATGTCTGCCCTCGTGTCGCACACGACACCGTCGATAATGACATCCGGCGGGGCCGGGGCAGCCACGTAGTGCTCCCAGCTCAACCCAAGCTCTGGAAGCCGACCCTCACCAGGCAACATGACAAACCCTGGGAAGTTTTGCCGGCAAAGAACTCCAAGGACGGAGTTGGGCCGGCGGACACTATGATGGTGGTCCCAACCCCTGCAGCATGACAAGGCCAACGCATTAGTTATTTGAAGAAACGTGAATGCAGAAGGTACAAAAATATTAAATGCACTTACGTACCTCTCCCCATCAGGGAAGATCAACCACCTCTGCTTGCGGGTCGCCGGCACGGACGGGAGCCGTGTAGCACCACGCTGGTAGACGGTGCCACCCTCCTCCTCAAGATCAGTCGGCTCCCCGCCATCATCAGCATGGCCACTCGGCTCCTCGGGCTGATCCGGCCAGGTACCCCATCCGGACATGTGCTCCTCCGGGGTCTCGTGGGGCGAACTCTCGTGGGCCGAAGGCCAGTCGACCCGAGGCTCGTGGGCCCAAGACCCGTGGACCGGAGGCTCGTGGACCGGAGTCCGTGTAGCCTCCTCCTCGAACGAGTCCACCCTAGCAGTCACGTGCTCGGGTGAAACAGCTGGGGGTGCCGGCGAGGAAGGCTCCCTAGCAGTCACCCTACCTCCTCTCCCGCGACCACGTGCCCCACCTCCTCTCTTCCTACCTCGTCCCCTGCTGGGCACCGCGGTGGACGAAGAAGGGCCCGGCGGTGTGGACATACTGTCCAGCAACGCTCGGCGAAGAGGTACGTCTGGAATCGAAGACCTCAGACCACGCGCCGAGGAAGAAGGGGCCTTGGCGCGCTCCCGACCAGCGCCCACCATCTTTCAACACCTGCCATGACAAACAGTAAACGAAATTAGTACAACATAAAAAAAAGACCGACATGAATAATAATATGTGTATCACTTAAGTGTATCATCATCAAGTACAACATTAAAAAATTTAATACCTGACACTACTAATAATCTCGATCAGTATCATCAATAAATGCATAATCATCATCATCACTATAATCAATGACGGGCTCATAGGGTTCAGTGGCATCAACATGTGCAAGGCCACCTTGACGTAATCGGTCAAGCAATGACAGGTCATCCGCAGCAGTAACCTCTTCTTGTTCCGGCTCTTCTTGTTCCTCCTCTGGGGTGATGTCGGATTCACTGTCACTGTCTACTTCAATGTTTTGGGGTGAAGTATAGCGGTTCTTGAAACGCTTTTTGGAAAGACGTGTCTCTTGGAAGAATTCTCCTTCATATGTGTCTGGGTTAATGTGAGGTTCATAATCCTCTTCCTTTGGGGGAGATAGTCTAGCACGTGGCGGCACTTCATAAACGACATCCCAACCTTTCAGATTTGGATTAGTTTGGCAGGCCCACGGTAGATAGAATACTTGGGTCGCCTGTTGAGCCGTAATATAGACATCAGGAACATCTAAATGGGTGCTTTGGTTGATTTCAACTAGCCCTATATGTTCATGAGTTCTTCTAGTCTCCTTCGGCTGAAACCAATAACATTTGAAGACTACGACATTCGGTGGGTTTTCACCATAGAATAGAAGTTCATAAATTGCTTCAACTCTCCCATAATACTCGGTACCTCCTTCGCCGATAGCAGATACACAACAATTTGTAGACTTTCGGTCGGCCATAGATAGCTCTTTGCCATAGGTACGAAAGCGATACCCGTTGATGTCATATTTGTCAAATGAACGGACCTTATAGTCAAAACCATTAGTGACTTGTCTCAATTCGGCGTCCATAGACTCTGAATTAGCCTACAAGTTTAATATGAAAGGATTGTTGCATTACGCACAAATTAGCGAATGAAACCGGGATAGCCGCCTACAAATTAGCCTACAAGTCTAATAGAAATTACCGTTTGTTTGAACCAAGAGATGAAACCGGGATAGCCGCCACCTTGCTTTGCGAGAAGCTCATACTCTTCGACAGAATCCTTTTGGATCACCGCTCCATACGAGAATAAGGCGACGTATCGACTGTATGAAATATCCAGGAATAAGAGCAGTTCAAAGGAAATAGAAGTTGCGAAACTATGTACCGAGAACTTACTCGATGTACGGCCGCACTTCTATCAGGTTGTTGAAGATATACAACGAAATGGTCCGCCATTGTTCGTTATCCAAAGATACTGGATTTGAAACACTGGCTGGTGCGAGATTCCCTTTGAATAGGCTGAGGTTGGATCCACCCTTTTTAGGGTCGTCAGCATTGTACCGAGGCTTCGGATTATGCAAATGACGATTTTTGGCTTCGTAGTGTGCTGTCACGAAGTTTGCCGCCTCCTCAGTGATGAATGCCTCAGCCATCGATGCTTCAATTCTACGTTTATTTTTACATTTTTGTCGAAGCGTCTTCTGCATCCTCTCAGTTGGGTAGCACCAATGATTTTGCACGGGCGCCCCCAATCTTGCTCGGTCGGGAGATGCAAAATCAAATGTTGCATTGGATTAAAGAAGCCCGGTGGAAAGATCTTCTCTAACTTGCAGATCAACTCCGGCGCCAACTCTTCCATTTCTTCTAGCACGCTAGGCGATAGTTCTTTCGCACAAAGAACACGGAAGAAATAGCTGAGTTCTGCCAGTACTAGCCATTCATCCTCAGGGATGAAGCCACGCAACATCACCGGCATTACCCGCTCAATCCATATGTGCCAATCATGACTCTTGAGACCAAATATCTTCAATTTATCAAGACTGGCTCCCCTCTGTAGATTCGCTGCATACCCATCGGGGAACATCAACTGCATTTTCACCCACAAGATAATTTCCCTCATAGCCGGCCTTCCAAGATTGAACCATGCCTTCGGCTTCGTCCAGTTCTGCTTTCCTTTCGGTTCTTTCATGTTTTGTAACGGCCTATCACATAGCGCCTCCAGATCGACTCTAGCCTTAGTATTATCCTTTGACTTCCCATCTATGCCGAACAATGTACCAAAAAGTGCCTCGGCGATATTCTTCTCAGTGTGCATCACGTCGATGTTGTGTGGGCAAAGGAGGTCTTTGAAGTAAGGCAGATCCCATAAGCATGTTTTGTGAGTCCAGGCGTGGCTTAGAATTATACCCCTTGAAGTACCCTGGACGCTCGGGATCTGGCTCGAGAGCGTTTAACTGATCCAGGGTCTGTTGGCCTGTCAATGCATGTGGTGCAGAGTTTTTGACAACTCTACCTCTGATGAAGTTCTTCTTGTCTTTCCTGAACTTATGGCGAGGATTCAGGAACTCTCTATGCATGTCGAAGCAAGAAAACTTGCGACCGGCCTGAAGCCAACGAAACTCAAGAGCTCCCTTGCATGTGGGGCACGGGAACCTTCCATGCACACACCAGCCAACGAATAGCGCATACGCCGGCAAGTCATGCGTCGAGTACATGTACCAGACACGCATTATGAAGTTCCGTTTGCTATAGGCATCGTATGTCTTGAACCCATTATCCCAGGCTTCTTGCAATTCGTCCTTAAGCGGTTGCATGTACACATTCATATTTTTCCCCGGATAGTTGGGCCCTGGAATTATCAACGTCAGGAAAATGTTCTTTCTTTGCATAATCTGTCCGGGGGGGAGATTGAGTGGAAAGACAAATACGGGCCAACAACTGTATTGGGCTGCCGTCATACCAAACACACTGAACCCATCCGTGCTGATGCCGACTCGAGGATGCCTCGGATCTGCCGCTTTGTCACCATGTAATTCATCAAACTTTTTCCACGCAACACCATCCGATGTGTGTACAATCATCAGATTCCCATCTGCATCTAGTTCGGTTCTTTTGCCCGTTTTGTGCCATGTCATCTGTCTGGCCGTCTATTCGACCATGAAAAGACGTTGAAGTCTTGGTACGATTGGCATATACCGAAGAACACTAACGGGGATTTTGGTCTGTGTCTTCTCACCCATACCGTTGTCTACCACAACATACCTGGAAGACTTGCAAATGAGACAACAGTTCAAGTCCGCATAGTCAAGCCTAAACAAGACACATCCTTTCTCACAGGCATGTATCTTATCATAGGGCATCTTCAGTGCATGGAGGATTTTGTCCGACTGGTACAGGTTTGCAGGCATTACATGGCCTTTGGGTAGAAAGCGTCCAAATACTGTCATCATTGCATCGTAGCATTCTCTGCCCAAGTTGAACTGAGCCTTCAGAGCCATTACTTGTGAGATGGCATCCAACTGACAAAGCTCAGTGTGCTCATGGAGCGGACGTTTTGAAGACTCCAACATTTCATTGAAGGCCTTTGCAGATTCCTCCATCTCCTCGTCCGAATCCCGAGCATCATCAAAGTCTTGCACCATGTTTTCCATACCGGTACCATGCTCGTCGGTGCGACGACGATCCACCTCAGCTCGGTCACGTTGGGCAGACTCACCATGAAATGTCCACACCGTATAATCGGGCGTAAAACCACTCTTCTGCAGGTGTTTGCCCATTTCAGCCTCTGTCCTCTTTTCCCAATTGCCGCACCGTAAACAGGGGCACCAGGTTTTCCTCTGGCCATTTGCAAATGCAGCTCGCACAAACCCCTTGGTTTTTGTGAACCATTCAGTGCTCCATTTGTTCTGACCAGTGTGACCGGTGTACATCCACGCACGATCACTCATCTTGACTTTCAGAGCTACTAGACACACAACAAATATATATATATATATAATTCACCATGTATGTATTCATCAGTTGATCTACTTTGTCAATTTTATTACGTCCATGCAACCTACACTCTAATAGGTAATGATAGGTCCTAATCCCACCCGAGTATGTTTAGATTGGGTTCATTTTCCCATGCTATGCCCCGGATCCTACGCAAAATTTCGGCAGCACCTCCCCGCTGTTCTCCTGATACACGTCTCTGCAATAAACAGAGAGGATGTGTACCCGGAGAACAACAGGGGAGGCACTGACGAAATTTATGCGTCGGATCCGGAGCAAAGCATATGGGAAAACGAACCCAATCTAAACATACTCGGGCTGTCCATGGATAGCGTTGGACAATTCGAAAGAATCAAGGTTATAAATATGCAAATGCATGCATATTTATAACTATGACGCTTTCGAACGGGAGACACATATTGGTTACGCATACTGATGATTCAAGACACATATATATCTAGCTATCAAGTTTCATCGGAATAGATCAAATAATTAATGGGGGAGGAGGACATGTCATTTGTGCTCACCCGCGAACGAAGGGGCAGAGCTCGTCAAACGCACGGCGAGGTCGTCGAACACCAAACCTCGCAGCGATGAAACAACTGCACATTTAAAACTACCCGATCAACACAATTATATATGATGTTTTTCATAACAAAATCGAAAGATATATGACCTAACTAATAATTCACAAATATATGACCCCGTCGGCTTCTGGAAGGCCAAAGAACACCTTTTCGGGGTCGGGGTCTCGGGGTCGGGGTGTCGGGTCGGGGTGCCGGGTCGGGGTCGGGGTGCCGTGTCGGTGTCGGGGTCGGGGTGTCGGGTCAGGCTCGGGGTCGGGGTGTCGGGGTCGGGGTCGAGGTCGGGGTCGGGGTCTCGGGGTCGGGGTCTCGGGGTGTCGGGGGTGTCGTGTCGGGGGTCGGGGTGTCGTGTCGGTCTCGGGGTGCCGTGTCGGGGTCGGGGTGTCGTGTCGGTCTCGGGGTGCCGTGTCGGGGTCGGGGTCTCGGGGTCGGGGTGCCGGGTCGGGGTCGGGGTGCCGTGTCGGTGTCGGGGTCGGGGTGTCGGGTCAGGCTCGGGGTCGGGGTGTCGGGGTCGGGGTCGGGGTCTCGGGGTCGGGGTGTCGGGGGTGTCGTGTCGGGGGTCGGGGTGTCGTGTCGGTGTCGGGGGTCGGGGTGCCGGGTCGGGGTCGGGGTGCCGTGTCGGTGTCGGGGTCGGGGTGTCGGGTCAGGCTCGGGGTCGGGGTGTCGGGGTCGGGGTCGGGGTCGGGTTCTCGGGGTCGGGGTGTCGGGGGTGTCGTGTCGACTGGTGCCACGACGACCGAGGTATGTGCGACAGGCCTCACCTTGACGAAGATCGGCGCTTCAGCATTAAGCTGGAGGAGACCTTCGATGTTGAAACGGTACGCAACGATGACAAGTGTTATTTTTTCGTAATTAAGCACGACTTCAAATATTTCAACGTGTAATTTTCATCTTTTACAATTCGACTAGCTTATCCCATGCCATGCAAGACGCTATGTCTTGGAGAGGATGGGTTTTGAAGACCATGAAAGTTTCGAAACAAAGAAAATTCACCTAAGGACCCATCATGGTGTGGATTTTGAAGTAAAGCTGTACAATTCTAAGAGCGTAACCCATTTTAGTTGCAAAAAATGGGAAGCACTTTGCAAGATGTATGGTTTTGATGAGGGTATGCTTGTCACCATGGATCTTGGTGATCCTGACATCGAGCAAGACAATATGGACATTTGGGTCCTTGTTGATACGCCTCCAATTCTACCGCTATGTGAGTTTCTCAAACATAGTTATTAACTAATTTATATTGTTCATTTCAAAATAGTTGACAACTTATTTCCATCTACAGCTTATTTTGATTGTTCAAACAATGTGCGGAACATGGTAGACAGAACCTACTACACCGATGGCTCTGAGTTAACTTATAAGGAGAAAAATCATCTGGTCGGATTTTGTACTGATCTTGAGAATTACAATATCTATTGTAAAACTCCTCCACATTATGATCAATACGTGCCACTAGTGCACGTGTTGAACTACGGTAACTACGATGGAGATACCTTGGTAAGGTTTTTTACTATTACGACATCCGTACATCTTTTGCATACTTCTAAAACTAGTACATCATTTCTAACTATGAAGTTATTACTATGTTTTTCAATAGATTATCCCAGAGGATTGTGTGCCTCATTTGATGTATCAGAGTGGTCGCCTTAATGTTTTGAACATACGTCCAGGTCATCCTACGAATCTCAACTGTCCATACCGGATTTCTAAAAGAAGTGAAGACCTGCAAATCAAGGAATGGAAAAAATGTATGGACAGTCGTAAGGAGGTTCTTGGAAGCAAAAGGAAGCGAAGCGCAAGAATTGGAGACAGGATGTTCTCCATTCTCCATAATGGAGAGTCAGGGTCTGTATTGTTTTATGCTATTTTACCTTAAAGAGGGTATTTCGGTCCTACCTAATACTGTTGATCATGTGCTAAGAACATTTAAGTAGGGTTGGTTCGATGACTATGAGGATGATGATCGTATGACTTGTTATTAATAACGAGTAGGAGTTGTATGATGATGATTAGTAGGACTTGTTATTATATATGATGATGCATGATGCGAGCATGAAGAGTTATTATATATCAGCGGGTGAAATGAACATGGATTGGATTGAAGTGAAGGCAACATGCATGTGGTGCATGTCGTAAGTAGTACAATCCAAACTTGATCAACTTAGGATTAGTGTTACTTTCGACATGCACCACATGTTGCCTTCACTTCAATCTAAGCCATCTTTAGGCATAGCAGTAGCGTTGGTAAACCAAGCACGGAGATATAAGAGAGGACACTTCTCTCTATTAGCTACCTATAACAACCTAAATTAACCCCCAAAACCCCTAAACCAGCCCCTTTCAAAAAAAACCTCAGCTCTAGCTAGATGCTGACGCGTGGATGCCTATTGGTCCCGGTTGGTGTCACCAACCGGGACCAAAGGCCCCCCTGCCTGGGCCAGCCGCAGCGGCCACGTGGAGGACCATCTGTCCCGGTTCATGTAAGAACCGGAACTAAAGGCCAAGGGCATTAGTAACGACCTTTTAGTCCCGGTTCATAAACCGGGACAGAAGGCCCTCACGAACCGGGACAATATGCCCTTTTTCTACTAGTGAAGCCTCCAGGGTCAGCCTCTCG
Source organism: Aegilops tauschii subsp. strangulata (assembly GCF_002575655.3). Classification (NCBI taxonomy): domain Eukaryota; kingdom Viridiplantae; phylum Streptophyta; class Magnoliopsida; order Poales; family Poaceae; genus Aegilops; species Aegilops tauschii. Next base: position 629,031,331 of record NC_053036.3, on the reverse strand, counting down.
TACTTCAGGCGCCCCTGCTCCCTGAACATCAGCATGTCGTGTCCCTACACGCAGAAGGATATATCATTAAATGGAGCTATTGCTAATTTTTGGTTGGCTGACACTTTCACTCAATGTTGCACTGCCCACTACTAAAGCAGTAAGGCTGAGCCTACTCCCTTTACAATGCACAACTATTAGTCTGTAGCTAAGGTTATATATGGAGTGGATTTCAGATGAGAATGGTTGTCTAACCTTCGACGACAAACAAGGGGTTCAGAGCTTGGGCGGCTGCTGCGACAACAGGTCCTTGCACGCCTCCAGGGTCAGCTTCCTGTAGTTCAGGCGCCAGCACATCATCCCCCGCTCCCTGGGCGTCAGCATGGCGTGTGCCTGCATGCACAAGGATACACCATTAGATGGAGCTATTGCTAATTTTCAGTTATCTAACATTTTTACTTAATGTTGCACACTACTAAGGCTGAAGTTATTCTCTTTTATGGTGCACCACTATTAGTCTGTAGCTAGGAGCTAGGTTATATATGAAGTGACACAAGGGGATCAAAGCTTGGGCGGCTGCAGCGAAAACAGGTCCTCGCACGCCTCCAGGGTCAGCTTCTCGTACTTCAGGCTCCCCTGCTCCATGGATATCAGCATGGCGTGTCCCTACATGCAGAGGATACACCATCAAATGGAGTTGTTGCTAATTTTTGGTTGTGTGACATTTTCACTTAATGTTGCACACTACTAAGGCTGAACTTACTCTCTTTGATGGTGCACAATTATTAGTCTGTAGCTAGGTTATATATGAGATGACCTTTAGATGAGAACGGTGAATTTTAACTGAAAAGCTTAGTAATGTGACTGAGATTTAGTGGTTGTTTGGATTCTGAGGATTAGTGATGAGATTATAGAAAACAAGTTTTTAGCTGAGTTCTAGGAAAACCGGTTTCGCTATCCATTTTGTGAAAAAATGTTTACGGAGAACTTTGTTTGGGTTAGAAAATTAATAAACTAGGTCCGTAGAATTTTGTGTTTAGATAGCTTACTCTCTTTGATGGTGCACCATTAATAGTCTGTAGGTAGGTTATAGTGAAGTGACCTTCAGATGAGATGGTGAATTTTAATTGAAAAACTTTAGTGATGTCACTGAGATTTAAGAAAGTTGCAGCAGGCAACTTATGTAGAGAGAACCCGATGTCAAATCCAGCAATCGAGTACTCATAAAATTCAACCAAGTTCAGTAAAAAAAATGTTGATGGTACTAGTATAGTCAAGCTCAATCATGCTACAGCCAGGGAAATTTCAATTCGTGCGTTTCCATGCTTCAAAGGAAGAAAATTAAAGGGATCATATACATAAAGGTGAGGACGAGGATTAAAGGAGAAAAAAATTGCACATAAAAAGCAGCCATGGCAATCGGCTAGAAGAGCCATAGGTTCCGTTGCAACAGTATGCATCAAAGACGGTATCTTGGTTGTACAATGATTCAATACCAAAGAGGTGTCAATTTGACAGACTAATGACAACAAGAACCACAAAAGTGCACCGACAATAGGGGAAAATGTAAAAGGTTACATCTGCATGCAGGCAAACAAAGTTGGGTTTTGACAGGCAGTGGTGAACTAAGCAATATTTGGTAGAAGATAACATAAATATCTGGATTATGCTCTGTTCGCAATACTCTCAGCAGCTCTCCAAAAGTCCAAATGCCTACATTCATCAGCCATGTCCATCACATATTTAGAAATCACACTAGACAGGAGGGAGGACGCTCTAAACTAGCACTTGCATGTCTAAACACGGAGTACATACTTAGTATATATATATTACAAATTTAAACTCTAGCTAGCTACCTCCTCTGCGAGAAGAGAAGCTTATGGATTCAAAGTCAGGGTGCGGAGGCGAATCGAAGAAGGCATGCAACACGAGGCTCTCACTGAATAGCAAGAAGGTGGGTAATGAGGGGCCGAAGATTACATCCTTGTGCGTCTTCTTGTCTTTGAGATTGTACAATCTGGCCACATCGCAATAGGGACTTCCAATGAGGATGGCGCCGCTTCCAATGGAGACTACCATTGTCATCGTCACAGCCTTGCTGCCACCCAACATTGTGACCCGATGGCGCAGCATCCAGCTCTCCGCCTTGTAGTCCTGCAACACCCAGATGTCCAGCGATGTCTCGCGTTGCATAGCCGCGACACAGAGCTCGCCGTCTAGCTCAAACAAGCTCCAGCTTGTGGTAGTATCGCCGGGTCGCTCCGGCGGCCGCGACATGAGGCGGAACGTCTCGGAAACCGTATGGAACGCCAGCATCTTGCCGGTGCGGGTAGCTTCCGAGTGCTCAGAGAACCAATGGAGGATGCCGCGGTGAGCCACAGGAACTTCATACCGGACCCAGCTGGTGGGTAGGTCTGCTGGAGTTGGTGCGCGGCCCAGTCGTCGAGGCAAGGTGCTGGCAGTGGAGAGGATGTAGTAGGAGTGCTCCCTGGCTTCTCCTTGCAAGCAATGGCACAAGAGGCGATACTCGTTGGAGGAGCCGTGCAAGTAAAAGCCGCAGGCACAGGCGGTGAAGCACGGCTGTGGAGCCAACGGCGGCAAGCTGGCTGACTGTCTGGTCATCGGGTTGCAGATAATGTAGCGGCTGGGTCGTGGCTCCAACACCAGCAGGCCGTCCAGAGAATACAATACTTGGCACCACATTAGATGGGTTCGGTTGCAAAGAAAGCGGATCGGCCTAGGCCTGGGATCAAGAGATAGACGGATGGTTTCCACGGCCAATAAGGAGCTAGGGTCATACACGTGCCCGGGGAGGATGATCATCTCGCGCGTGCAGCTGGCCGCGTGGGCAGCGTGGGCGGCCAGGAAGGAGCCGTCGGTGGTGATGCGGCGCCATCTCTTGCACACGGCGCGGCAGCGGAGCACCGACTTAGACGGTAGACGGACAAGGATCTCCACGAGGACGTCGTCGCACAGGCCCACACCACCCCGCGCCGTCTCCATCTTTTTACCACAACGTACGTACGCCGGTACGCGTTGGTTCCGGCCTGTACCTAGCTATATGTATATGTATATATGTATCAGCCTAGAGTTAGCACTAGCAAACCTAGTCGGACACGTACTACATGCACGTCGTCGTACTAGCAAACCTAGTCGGTCACAAACACTAAGTCGTACGTGTTTTTAACTCTTCTCTTCTTCTGCTATGGCATTTGTAGCCCATCCCTTATAACCGCTAGAGAAGTAAAAATGCGGTTTACTTCTCTAACCAGGACCTAGCTGATCCCTTATTCGCTGTAAGGGAATACAATTTTACTCCTCTTTCAAAAAAAATCTTCTTATATTTACTGCACCGCGCGGCGGCCGAGTAAAAATCGCGCCTCTCCCACACTACCTCCCCCTACCCTCCCGCGCCGCATTTGTACGAGCGCCGCCCCTCCCACTCCCCGCCGGCGCCTGCCCGCCGCCGGGATGCTTAGTAGGCTCCGCTGCTATCCCCTACCGCTTGGATTTGCGCCGCCTCATCCCGTGGCCGGCGAAAAACCAATGGATCTGCGGCTGCTGCCATCGCCGTCGGATTTGGCAATTCCGGCCGCCGGTGGCTGCGCCTTGCCATGGATTGACTGCGAAACGGACCACGCAGCCACGGCAATGCCTCCGGGCCACATGCAGGTATCGGTTCCTACTCTAGCCACTCAAATCTCTCCCCTCGGAGGTTCGCAGGCAAACACACGTCCGGCCGTCGTTCGGACTCGGCGCTGGCACAGCGGCTCACCAATGCCGGTCATACAGTGTGACGAGTGCACGCAGAAGGTGGTGCGCTGAGTTTACCACGCCGCAACACCTCGGATGGGTGTTCTTCAAGTGCACAAATGATGGAGTGTGTGCTTGTTTTGATTCAGCTGTTCACCGGATCGACGCAATTTCGGTAGCTCATTGTTTGCTCATCTATGTGTGTAGGGTGGATGCAAGTTTTGGTATTGGAAAGAACAATACATTGATTTATTGATAGCACAAAATTGATAGATGTTCGTGCACTCAGTTGCTAGAGTTGACGCCAGAGATGAGACTAGAAATGAGATTAGAGATGAGATTAGATGTGAAGCAACGTCTAATTCTTTAGAATCGAAAAAGAAAGAAGTGTCGAAGCTCAAGATTCTATCGATCAATAATGAAGACATAGAGAAAATATTAAGCCAACTAGTGGGAGCAGTTAAAAAAATTGTTCTAAAATGTCTAACTGTGGTTCTTGTTTTCTTTGGTCTTGCTCTCATGGCGAATAATTGGTGAATTATGCACTCCAATGTCGTTGAATGAAATAAAAAGGCAAGGAAATGTGTTTAGGTGGCCGAATAGGTGACGCAAATTTTTTTTTTACTCCACTAAGTTTAGGGGATCGGCTAGAAACGGCCAAAACTTAGCGATTAAATTTACCTCATTAAGTTTTACTCTGCCGGTTTACTCCTCTATTTTTATGAGATCGGTTAGGGTTGCCCTAAGGGGGAGTCTGTAGCCGTTTCGCTTTTTTTTGAATTGTTTGGATTGCTTACCACATTTGTCACGTGGTACTGTAGTCTTCCTTTCGTTTAGTAGCCCTCCCATCGATCGAAGGCCCCCCTCCCCATCAATGATTTTTATCCTGCCAGGAAAAAACCACACCTCTCATTCCCTGATTTTAACCGGTTTTCCCCCTACCCAGGAAACAAATCGCCCCCATGCCTCATCTGCCTCTACACTGGTGCACCCGCCCCTAGGACTTTCTCCTAGATAACTGTCCTCTCCCCTGATGATCTGGCAAAGAGAAGACGACAGAGGCGTCAGCAGCCGCAGGTGGCCCAGAGGCGAGGGAGTGGCGCTAGCTGCCTGCTGTCGGTGGCCTTCTCCAAAGGCTTGCTGCAGCGCGGCGAGTGATGGCGCCACGGGCTATGCTCCTGCCATCCAGCCCCATGGTGCGGCTGCAGGGGTCGGACATCGCGCGCCCATGAGGCCAGCAGAAGATTAGACTGATCTGCTATGGTTGTCGTTCCTCTTTGCCCGAAGGTGAAAATACCATGTGTCCTCCCATATATGAAGCCGTTGCATATGCAGATGCAGGTGATGTGCACATATTTGTATGCATGTATGTAGCCATGATGCAAAATTCAGTTTATGTGATGTGTCTTCAAAGAATTTGGCAGTTTTAGCACTAGGATTTTTTTGGCTGAATGCATCGTCTCAACCATAAGAACACAGACAATTGTCAGACATAGCTAATTGGTACATACATGGACCTTTAGAAAATATAGAACCGAATAGTTTTCTTCGGTAATTATACCAATTAGCTACCTACTATTTACATTTAAATTCATTGTGAACTACTGTAATTGTTAGATACATATGAGTTTGAATAATTATTAGTAGAGAATGGTTTTTCTACACCCAGCTCGGTGCACCCACGCAAGAAAACATATCAAAACAGTTCAATTTTTTTTTAAACTTTGTGGGAATGATTATCTACAAATGTTATGGACATTTGCAAAGTTTGGAAGTCAAATAACATTTGAGGAGCTCTCTACAAAAAAGACAAAATCACTGAAAATTAGTCAAAATGTAAGTGTACTGTTTGAGTAGATTTTGTAATTTTGTCTTTTTTGTAGAGAGCTCCTCAAAAGTTATTTGACCACCAAACTTTACAAGCCCCCATAACATTTGTTGATGATCATTCACACAAAGTTCAGAATTTTTTGATTTGTTTTGCTATGTTTTCTTGCGTGGGTGCACCGAAGGTGGGTGCACGTACATGTCTATTATTGCTGATAATGCTAGATACGTCCATGATTTAATGAAAGCTCTACAGTTTCGTCCATGATTTAAAGTTATTTGTTGTTATAATTAGATGATACCCCGCGCGTTGCCGCGGAACTTATAGCACTGCATTGGAGGAGGATCATGGAGTGAAAAATAGAAAACCATGGAAAGGAATATAATATAAGTTTGTTTGAAACTTTAATGCAATTTTTATATGAAATTAGACAAATTAGTCTATTGTAGAACATCTCCACTGCGAGTTAAATGCATCTTTTTTCAGAAATTAGAATGTATCACTAACATAAAAGGTAACATGTAGTTTGATGAGATTTGTCTCATAATAATTGAAGATAATATAATTTGATTGTCTATTAGAAATGTGCCCTATCAAGAAACAAAGAGACTGCATGCAATGCATCCTAATAGAAATTAACTGGCATTGTGTACCTGGACATTTTTTGATAAAGAATAACCTGACATATACAAAGTAGCATAGTTCCTGATAAATATGGACATATGTTCCACTTAAAACTAAGCCTTAGCCAAGCATGACACAAACGCCTGGGAGCCTGAAGCTGTGACTGAGCCTGACAAAATGACTACCAATAACGGAGTTTTTCTTTTTCTTTTGCAGGTTTGGTTATCTGTAATAGGAACACACATCCTTCAAAGCAAACACACAAAACATACTCCATGCATCTAGCAGCAACTCATCTGTACATTTTAGAAATTGTACATTCACACATAACCTCATGCCACAAACAATCGCTAAAGTCTCAGAAAGAAATCAGTAAAAGGATGAAAAAGGAACCTACATATACAGTCATACGCATTAATTAGGAACGCAAAGCAGACATGCATCCTAGTTGTTTGGTACAGTATGCAATGTCTATTCCTCCAGGGGAACAACACACGCGGAGATCACTCCTTGCACCCGAAGGCCCTTCAAAAATGTCCTGATTTGAAACCGGAGCTTCCAATCAATCTAACTCGAATTAAAATCGGTTACATATGAAAAGATAAGAAGGAAACCCCACCTCTGGCACGGGTGATGCTGGAGAGGAGGACGTCCGGGATGTGGCCCAGTTGAGGGCGACTCGGGGGGCGACCAATCTCCCCGGCCGCTTCCCCCCTCCCTCTCGATCCCTTCCCTCGCCGCCACCGGAGACGGGCACCGGGTCCCCCGCACGGCCACCGATGAGGGTGGCGGCGAGGCCCTTGGCCGCGACGCCGCTCGGGCTCGGGCCTAGGGTTTGAGGCGGCGGCCTCTGCTGGTGAGGGTGGCATTGTCCTGGCGGCAGGCGGCGCGCCGGTGCTGTGGGCCGCCTCCACTCGGCCGCGCGAGCGGCAAGTCAGCGGTGAATGCGGGCGCCGTGTGGAGAGCTTCCCTGCAGCCTCTCCTTCGCCAGATCTGAAGACGGAGCCCTCGTGCTGCTGCCTCCTCCTCGTCAGTCCGACTGGATCCGGTGGCTGGCTGTTCAGATGTGAGGTTGGGAGCTCTGGATCGTAGTAATTTCTTGGCCGGCTGCGGCGGCCACGACGTCGGCGGCGCTCCGGGCGCTGTTTCCTTCTTGAAGGCGACTTCGAGGTCCAGCTTCCTCCCCCTCGTCCTCCCCCTGCACCCGGGTGAAAACCCACAGCCTTGGTTGGGCGGCGGCGATGCCACGGCTCCGTTACCTTCTTGAAGGCTCCACTTTGGGTCTGCGGGGACGTGGCTCGGATGCAGCGTGATTTTTATGCCGGCAGTTCTCTCTTCAGTGGTGACACTTCGCCATGGTCAGCCGGCTTCCTCTTCAAGACGTCATGCCCTCCTCGCCACGTGGTCGGTCTGTCCGGCAGGCCGACGCCCTCGGCCTGGGCGAGAGGGGATAGTGGTCCCCTCTACGGCGACTTGGACGCGGCGGCAGCTGAGGGATGGTGTCCTTGGCGAGGTCTGGCTCTCGTGGTGACTGCGGTGCAAATCTCTTCTCCGTGTCTTCCTGGGGCGCTCCCGTTCAGTGGCTAGTGTCTTCGGCATGCTTCTTGTTGTGGGCTGCGGCTTGTGTGTCCGGTAGCTTGCTTGGTGTGGTGGTCGCGCTCGGTGCCTCTTTCTTCTTGCATGCTCTAGAGGGAGAAAGCCCCATTTCTTCTCTGGCCAAGTTGTAGCCTTTCTTCTTTGGCCATAGCATTTTAGCCTTCCTCCTGCGCCATGTATCTGTTGCTTTGTCTTTGTTTATGTTTGTTGTACCTCGATGTAATCCTGCCCGGTTGATGGCTTTGTTAATTCAAAGCGGGGCGAGGTTCGAGCCTTTTCTCGGGCTCGGTCTGTACCTTTCCTCTAAAAAACGTCGGGGGTGTCAAGCCTGGTTCAATGGACGGCGGAAAGGTTCTTGGTTGCACCGCGACCACGCGAGGTGGGCTGTGGCGGTCAGCCGCGGGTGGGTGAAGCCCATGCGCACGGATAGTCGGAGGTGGTCGGCCAAACAAAGCCCATGTGAGAGCCAATGACTCGTTGTGGGCGTGCGACAGTTCCTTCTAGGCGCTATCCATTGGCGCAAGATGCTGCCCATCTTAGCATCGAGGTCGCTCGCCCGGAGCTTTGTTCCGACGGACGCAACTCGATAAGAAAAACCTGGGGAGATGAGATGCACGGGGAGGTGGTAGACGATGCATCTGGGCTCTTCAATCGAGTTATAGGCTGCCTCGCCTGTTATCGCCTAGGTGACTGGAGCTAAAATGCTTTGGGGCCAGCAGCGGTGTGGGAGGACCCGATTGGCTAGGGATGGCCGTGAGGTAAGGGGAAATTGACTGGGTTTTCTCGGCCGTCCGTAACTGTAGGGACTGTAGTGCTGGAAGAGAGAGAGAGAGAGGATGGCCAGGGAGAGAGACCGGTATGTTATTGTTTGGAAACTTAACGCTGATACTTATTGGCAGCTTTTGGAAAATGAATAATGACATGGCACATCGCTGATGTGGACAATGTGCATGATGAGAGAATAGAGAGTAGTGGGGAGCAACTTATTAAGAATGGTAGATATCCATGGTTTAATGAAAGCTTTACAGTTGATCTCGACATCAAACATTCTAAGCAGCTTCCTTTTTGACAGCCGACAGATGAACTAAGAAAGGAAGGCTTGCTCCAAAAGTTTTGGTGCCTTTCTGGCAACTTCTCAAACAAGTCAACATTATCAAACTCAAGATTATGTATTATCCCTAACAGGTGGCTAGCTAGCTACCTCCTCTGCGAGGAGAGAAGCTTATGGATTCAAAGTCAGGGTGCGGAGGCGAATCGAAGAAGGCATGCGACACGAGGCTCTCACTGAATAGCAAGAAGGTGGGTAATGAGGGGCCGAAGATTACATCCTTGTGCGTCTTCTTGTCTTTGAGATTGTACAATCTGGCCACATCGCAATAGCGACTTTCAATGAGGATGGCGCCGCTTCCAACGGAGACTACCATTGTCATCGTCATAGCGTTGCTGCCACCTAACATTGTGACCCGATGGCGCAGCATCCAGCTCTCCGCCTTGTAGTCCTGCAACACCCAGATGTCCAGCGATGTCTCGCTTTGCATAGCCGCGACGCAGAGCTCGCCGTCTAGCTCGAACAAGCTCCAGCTTGTGGTAGTATCGCCGGGTCGCTCCGGCGGCCGCGACATGAGGCGGAACGTCTCGGAAACCGTATGGAACGCCAGCATCTTGCCGGTGCGGGTAGCTTCCGGGTGCAGAGAGAACCAATGGAGGATGCCGCAGTGAGCCACAGGAACTTCATACCGGACCCAGCTGGTGGGTAGGTCTGCTGGAGTTGGTGCGCGGCCCTGTCGTCGAGGCAAGGTGCTGGCAGTGGAGAGGATGTAGTAGGAGTGCTCCCTGGCTTCTCCTTGCAAACAATGGCACAAGAGGCGATACTCGTTGGAGGAGCCGTGTAAGTAAAAGCCGCAGGCAAAGGCGGTGAAGCACGGCTGTGGAGCCAACGGCGGCAAGCTGGCTGACTGTCTGGTCATCGGGTTGCAGATAATGTAGCGGCTGGGTCGTGGCTCCAACACCAGCAGGCCGTCCAGAGAATACAATACTCGGCACCACATTAGATGGGTTCGGTTGCAAAGAAAGCGGATCGGCCTAGGCCTGGGATCAAGAGATAGGCGGATGGTTTCCACTGCCAAGGAGCTAGGGTCATACGCGTGCAGCTGGCCGCGTGGGCAGCGTGGGCGGCCAGGAAGGAGCCGTCGGCGGTGATGCGGCGCCATCTCTTGCACACGGCGCGGCAGCGGAGCACCGACTTGGACGGGAGGCGGACAAGGATCTCCACCAGGGCGTCGTCGCACAGCCCCACGACACCCGGCGCCGTCTTCATCTTTTTATTTACCACAACGTACGTACGCGTTGGTTCCGGCCTGTACCTAGCTATATGTATATGCATGTATACATCAGCCTAGAGCTAGCACTAGCAAACCTAGTCGGACACGTACTACATGCACGTCGTCGTACTAGCAAACCTAGTCGGACACCTATGTATTGAACACTAAGCCGTACGTGTTTTTATCTCTTCTCTTCTCCTAAAGGCATTTCTAACTGATGCCTTATAACCGGTTAGAGGAGTAAAAATGTGAATCTACTTCTCTAACCGTGACCTAGCCGATCCCTTATCCTTACGCAAGTGCTCATATACATGCACATACACGTACCCTTATGAATGCACACACGCACACCCTATCCTTATGAGCATCCATCTTCGAAAGACTGAGCCGACATATCATCTTGAAATTTACGAGTCACCGTAGGCACCTCATCATCGACGGGAACATCTCCTCCCACTGAATGCGCATCGCCGGAAATCATAAAATAAATCCAGGAATAAATGCGAGCATCAGGACTTGAACCCTTGTAAAACTACTTTATATAGAAGTACGTAGTTTATTTTTAGTAAGTACTACTTTATTTTATTTATAATAAGTGCTAAGTAGTTGAACTAGTTGATTTAGTAAAACTACTTTATTAAATTTTACTATATATAGAAGTACGTAGTTTATTTTTAGTAAGTACTACTTTATTTTATTTATAATAAGTGCTAAGTAGTTGAACTAGTTGATTTAGTAAAACTACTTTATTTTACTATAGAAGTGGTTTATTTTTAGCAAAAAAATTAATAGAAATAATTTATTTATTTTAGTTCAAGCAATTATTCCCGCATCTTAGTCGACGATGCCTATCCCGCATCCTCGTCGTCGACTCGGTGGAGGAGGCCGGCTTGATCAGAGGGGCCATGTCCGGGACTAGGCTCCGTCGGGCTGGTATTGGGAGGTGCTACCTTCCGGGGGGCGTAGGTTGGTGAGGAGCCAGCCTGTCGTTGATCCGATCCTTGTTTGGTGGCGGTCGCGTGGGCCAGTGACGGTGCCGAGGCTTCCGGACACCGCGAAGGTGGTACGTCACCGTGTCAGCGTGGAGGGCGAGCACGTCCGTCGCTACATGGTTGCGTTGGAGGGCAGGTCCAACAATACCTGGCAGGTTCTTCAGGGATCTCACTGGAGCTATGATCCTGTGATGGTTCCTTCTCTTTGGGTGTCCACCGCCCGCGCCGATACCCGTCGGGCGCTACGGTTCTAGTTGTATTAGCGATGCTATATGTATGATAGTATTCGAGGTGTATTAATTAGTGATAATATTCGACGATGTACGGACGCAAGAGATGATGTAGTTTTGCTTATAATTGAATGCATGCTAATTTGAATACTACTTTATTTTATGATTTGGTTTTGCTTATTGAATGCTTAAATTGGAAAAGTACTCCTACTTTGAATGCTAAAATTGGAGAGCACTATGCAAGGCATATGCATTTGATTACTTGATAGCTTATAGGGTTTCTGTTTTTACAGAAATCTAGGAGCCCCCTCCATCATCCGCGCCGTCGTCACCGTCACCGACCCCCCTCCGACCTCGAGGTGAGACCAGCCAAATCTCCATGTCAATATGAGTCCTATAATATGAGTCCTCGGGTTGACTTTAAGTCTGTCGAGTCTCCATCATATATGAGAGGACGAAGTATCCCGACTGTTGTCGTGGGGGTAGCTTCTCCTTCATTCCCGTGTGCTAGACAATTTGGTGTAATGCACTCGGGAATGAAAGGAGGAGCTACCATCACCGACGGTCGAATATGTACACCACGTGAGCTGAGAGTTTTCAAGAAAAGGCTCGACAGGCCGATAGTCAACCCGTGATGAATAATAATGATCTAATTTAGGTTTTTTAGTACATATATTTAATTGTACAAGTTTAATATTTGAATTATGAACATAGGAAATGTTGTACTCGGACGACAAAAACCGCCCGGGGGAGTGCGACTGGTGCCACGACGACCGAGGTATGTGCGACAGGCCTCACCTTGACGAAGATCGGCGCTTCAGCATTAAGCTGGAGGAGACCTTCGATGCTGAAACGGTACGCAACGATGACAAGTGTTATTTTTTCGTAATTAAGCACGACTTCAAATATTTCAACGTGTACTTTTCATCTTTTACAATTCGACTAGCTTATCCCATGCCATGCAAGACGCTATGTCTTGGGGAGGATGGGTTTTGAAGACCATGAAAGTTTTGAAACAAAGAAAATTCACCTAAGGACCCATCATGGTGTGGATTTTGAAGTAAAGCTGTACAATTCTGATAGCGTAACCCATTTTGGTTGCAAAAAATGGGAAGCACTTTGCAAGATGTATGGTTTTGATGAGGGTATGCTTGTCACCATGGATCTTGGTGATCCTGACATCGAGCAAGACAATATGGACATTTGGGTCCTTGTTGATACGCCTCCAATTCTACCGCTATGTGAGTTTCTCAAACATAGTTATTAACTAATTTATATTGTTCATTTCAAAATAGTTGACAACTTATTTCCATCTACAGCTTATTTTGATTGTTCAAACAATGTGCGGAACATGGTAGACAGAACCTACTACACCGATGGCTCTGAGTTAACTTATAAGGAGAAAAATCATCTGGTCGGATTTTGTACTGATCTTGAGAATTACAATATCTATTGTAAAACTCCTCCACATTATGATCAATACGTGCCACTAGTGCACGTGTTGAACTACGGTAACTACGATGGAGATACCTTGGTAAGGTTTTTTACTATTACGACATCCGTACATCTTTTGCATACTTCTAAAACTAGTACATCATTTCTAACTATGAAGTTATTACTATGTTTTTCAATAGATAATCCCAGAGGATTGTGTGCCTCATTTGATGTATCAGAGTGGTCGCCTTAATGTTTTGAACATACGTCCAGGTCATCCTACGAATCTCAACTGTCCATACGGATTTCTAAAAGAAGTGAAGACCTGCAAATCAAGGAATGAAAAAAATGTATCGACAGTCGTAAGGAGGTTCTTGGAAGCAAAAGGAAGCGAAGCGCAAGAATTGGAGACAGGATGTTCTCCATTCTCCATAATGGAGAGTCAGGGTCTGTATTATTTTATGCTATTTTACCTTAAAGAGGGTATTTCGGTCCTACCTAATACTGATGATCATGTGCTAAGAACAATTAAGTAGGGTTGGTTCGATGACTATGAGGATGATGATCGTATGACTTGTTATTAATAACGAGTAGGAGTTGTATGATGATGATTAGTAGGACTTGTTATTATATATGATGATGCATGATGCAAGCATGAAGAGTTATTATATATCAGCGGGTGAAATGAACATGGATTGGATTGAAGTGAAGGCAACATGCATGTGGTGCATGTCGTAAGTAGTACAATCCAAACTTGATCAAGTTAGGATTAGTGTTACTTTCGACATGCACCACATGTTGCCTTCACTTCAATCTAAGCCATCTTTAGGCATAGCAGTAGCGTTGGTAAACCAAGCACGGAGATATAAGAGAGGACACTTCTCTCTATTAGCTACCTATAACAACCTAAATTAACCCCCAAAACCCCTAAACCAGCCCCTTTCAAAAAAAAACCTCAGCTCTAGCTAGATGCTGACGCGTGGATGCCTATTGGTCCCGGTTGGTGTCACCAACCGGGACCAAAGGCCCCCCTGCCTGGGCCAGCCGCAGCGGCCACGTGAAGGACCATCTGTCTCGGTTCATGTAAGAACCGGAACTAAAGGCCAAGGGCATTAGTAACGACCTTTTAGTCCCGGTTCATAAACCGGGACAGAAGGCCCTCACGAACCGGGACAATATGCCCTTTTTCTACTAGTGAAGCCTCCAGGGTCAGCCTCTCGTACTTCAGGCGCCCCTGCTCCCTGGACATCAGCATGTCGTGTCCCTACACGCAGAAGGATACACCATTAAATGGAGCTATTGCTAATTTTTGGTTGGCTGACACTTTCACTCAATGTTGCACTGCCCACTACTAAAGCAGTAAGGCTGAGCCTACTCCCTTTACAATGCACAACTATTAGTCTGTAGCTAAGGTTATATATGGAGTGGATTTCAGATGAGAATGGTTGTCTAACCTTCGACGACGAACAAGGGGTTCAGAGCTTGGGCGGCTGCTGCGACAACAGGTCCTTGCACGCCTCCAGGGTCAGCTTCCTGTAGTTCAGGCGCCAGCACATCATCCCCCGCTCCCTGGCCGTCAGCATGGCGTGTGCCTGCATGCACAAGGATACACCATTAGATGGAGCTATTGCTAATTTTCAGTTATCTAACATTTTTACTTAATGTTGCACACTACTAAGGCTAAAGTTATTCTCTTTTATGGTGCACAACTATTAGTCTGTAGCTAGGAGCTAGGTTATATATGAAGTGACATTCAGATGAGAATGGTTATCTGACCTTCGACGATGAACAAGGGGATCAAAGCTTGGGCGGCTGCAGCGAAAACAGGTCCTCGCACGCCTCCAGGGTCAGCTTCTCGTACTTCAGGCTCCCCTGCTCCATGGATATCAGCATGGCGTGTCCCTACATGCAGAGGATACACCATCAAATGGAGTTGTTGCTAATTTTTGGTTGTGTGACATTTTCACTTAATGTTGCACACTACTAATGCTGAACTTACTCTCTTTGATGGTGCACGATTATTAGTCTGTAGCTAGGTTATATATGAGATGACCTTTAGATGAGAACGGTGAATTTTAACTGAAAAGCTTAGTAATGTGACTGAGATTTAGTGGTTGTTTGGATTCTGAGGATTAGTGGTGAGATTATAGAAAACAAGTTTTTAGCTGAGTTCTAGGAAAACCGGTTTCGCTATCCATTTTGTGAAAAACATGTTTACGGAGAACTTTGTTTGGGTTAGAAAATTAATAAACTAGGTCCGTAGAATTTTGTGTTTAGATAGCTTACTCTCTTTGATGGTGCGCCATTAATAGTCTGTAGGTAGGTTATAGTGAAGTGACCTTCAGATGAGATGGTGAATTTTAATTGAAAAGCTTTAGTGATGTCACTGAGATTTAAGAAAGTTGCAGCAGGCAACTTATGTAGAGAGAACCCGATGTCAAATCCAGCAATCGAGTACTCATAAAATTCAACCAAGTTCAGTAAAAAAATTGTTGATGGTACTAGTATAGTCAAGCTCAATCATGCTACAGCCAGGGAAATTTCAATTCGTGCGTTTCCATGCTTCAAAGGAAGAAAATTAAAGGGATCATATACATAAAGGTGAGGACGATGATTAAAGGAGAAAAAATTGCACATAAAAAGCAGCCATGGCAATCGGCCAGAAGAGCCATAGGTTCCATTGCAACAGTATGCATCAAAGACGGTATCTTGGTTGTACAATGATTCAATACCAAAGAGGTGTCAATTTGACAGACTAATGACAACAAGAACCACAAAAGTGCACCGACAATAGGGGAAATGTAAAAGGTTACATCTGCATGCATGCAAACAAAGTTGGGTTTTGACAGGCAGTGGTGAACTAAGCAATATTTGGTAAAAGATAACATAAATATCTGGAGGGTGTGCACTACAATTATTATTTTAAACCTAATCCTAGTGTCATACAATTTTTGGTAAAAGATAACATAAATATCTGGATTATGCTCTGTTCGCAATACTCTCAGCAGCTCTCCAAAAGTCCAAATGCCTACATTCATCAGCCATGTCCATCACATATTTAGAAATCACACTAGACAGGAGGGAGGACGCTCACCTTGTGGGATGGCGCTGGTAGCCAGCGCACCGGTCGACGCCTCAGCGGTCGCTGGAGAAGAGGGCGGGTTCGCGGGAGCCGGAAGCCTTGGCGGTTGCTGGAGCGAAGGGAGACGACGAGCCGGCGGCATCCTGGGAGCGTTGCAGCGCCAGAGCGGGAACTTGGGAGGAGCCGACAAATAAAGTTAGGTCTCTCTAGCTCATATTACGAAGGTAAGGGGATTACTGAAAGAGAGATGGGATGTTGGCCTAATTAGTCAGCTATTTTTTGGCCGAAATAGGAAAAATAGTATTATGATAGAAATTGTTTTCTCAAAAATCTCGGTGGGCCACGTCCTACCCTCTAACAATTTGAGATTTCTAAGTAGACAAAAAGATGTGTATAGAGGTTGCGTCAATTAATTCGGAACGGAGGGAGTACCAAAATACAGAACTGTACCAAGTAGTTCTATGAGACGAGTGCACCAATGCAGACAGCAAATTTCAGTAGGTTGTACTGATTGACTTGATGACTTTGGAAAGAGCTTCATTTATGCAGCACATGATGAAAGGAAATTGCCCAGTGACAAGGTTTTTGAGATGTAATGGACCAAAAAAGAGTAATACATATTCCAGAAAAGGTTAAAGGCATGGCAAAGGTATTGCACCATCCGGTGCTTTTTACGGTTTTATGATGCATCTAAAAAGTTACTCCTAGTGTACAAGATGGCATAAGATGGCAAATAGAACAGGCAAACATAACAATTAGCTTGATCAGCTTTGCCACAAGCACAAAAAGGCAATAACCACTTAACCTTGCAAATAATGATTACTGAGCACAATAAGAAACTACTTCCTCTGTCCCACAATATAAGATCATTTCAAGCCAACATAGCTTGAAAAACGATCTTCTATTATGGGACGAAGGGAGTAGCAAGCATCAGACAATCTATGCGATAGTGATAACTATGAAAGGATAAGGTAACTAGAATACAACAGAAAGTTTACCACTCGACACTGTCGGCGACGATAATAATGATGGTGGGAAGTTGCAATATGCTTCTGACGGGTCGGGATATGAACCACACACCCTCTCAAGCTGGAATTTGTTAACGTCCCGCGTGTAACAACCTCACTCAACTGACGAGCTTCCAACCTAATAGAGGAGCAAGTGCCTACCCACCACACCCTTTGAGGGAGTCCTAGATTAGGGGGTATCCGGACAGCCGGGCTATATACATCGTCCGGACTATTGAAGCGTGAGGATACAATACTCAAGACTCCGTCCCGTGTCCGGATGGGACTCTCCTTTGCGTGGAAGACAAGCTTGGCGATCCGGATATTGTGTTTCCTTCCTTGTAACCGACTCCATGTAAACCCTAGCCCTCTCCGGTGTCTATATAAACCGGAGAGGTTGATCCTTAGAAGGCCGATCACAATTACAGTCATAATCATCATAGGCTAGCTCCTAGGGTTTAGCCTCTACGATCTCGTGGTAGATCTACTCTTGTATTACTCATATCTTCAATATTAATCAAGCAGGAAGTAGGGTTTTACCTCCATCGAGAGGGCCCGAACCTGGGTAAACATTGTGTCCCTTGCTTCCTGTTACCATCAGCCTAAGACGCGCAGATCGGGACCCCCTACCCGAGATCCGCCGGTTTTGACACCGACATTGGTGCTTTCATTGAGAGTTCCTCTGTGTCGTCGCTGCGAGGCTGGATGGCGCCTTCAATCGCCAACAACACGGTCCAGGGTGGGACTTTTCTCCCCGGACAGATCTTCATGTTCGGCGGCTTCGCACTGCGGGCCAATTCGCTTGGCCATCTAGAGCAGATCGACAGCTACGCCCCTGGCTACTAGGTCTGGTTCGGAAACCTGAACTACACCGCCGATATCCGCCGAGACTTGATCCTCGACGGAATCGGGCCTGTGCCAGGAGTGCCGGGCAGTCATGATGACACGGCCTAGACCGGCCGTCAGACAATGCTCAAGACATTACCCCTGCAGTAGACCCGGACCTAAATCCGAAGCAGGCTGCGTGGCCCAAGGACGGGTGGATGGACCCCGCCCCGCAAGCCGCACACTATTGGCGGTGGAGCCGAACACAGATCTCCCCTCTATGGAGGCCTGTGACTCCGGACCCCCGGACTCGTATCCAGTTGATGGTTCCAGTCCGCACGCTCCCAAGCCCGCCGAGTCTGGCAGGGCTTCGGTAATGGAGTTTACCGCTGCGGATATCTTCGAGCACTCGCCCCTCGGCGACATGCTGAACTCATTAAAGTCTCTCTCTTTGTCAGGAGGCTCTGGGCCGAACTATGTCTGGCTCGAGTGGGAAGCAGGCGACGAAGGATTTCGCTGCCCACCCACCACCCACTTCATTGCCACGGTCGATGATTTAACCAACGCGCTTGACCTCGACTCCGAAGACATCGACGGTATGGACGACGATGCAGAAGAAGTACAGGAACCACCGCTCACAGGGCGGTGGACAGCCACCTCCTCACACGATATATACACGGTGGACACTCCGAATGAAACCAATGGTGACGAGGCAACGGAGGATAACCCCTCAGGGAGAAAAGCAAAGCATGGGCGTCGTCGGCGCCGCTCCAAACCCCGCCACAGCGATACCGGCCCAGGAGACGAAAACAATCCGAATGGCGCTAAAGATGAACACAACCCCGATCAGCCTACCTTCAAGCAGGCCGGACCGGCCACGATGGGATACTTGGAGAGGGACAACTATACACCCCCCCCCTCCGAGGACGAGGCAAGCCTCGGCAATGACGAATTCGGCGTGCCTGAAGATCCAGTGGAACAAGTTCGCTTCAAGCGACGGCTCATGGCCATGGCAAGGAGCCTGCAAAGGAAGCAGGAGCAGCTTAAGACCGACCAAAATTTGCTCGTAGATAGGTGGACCAAGATCCTGGCCACCGAAAAATACGGACTCGACCGCCCCAACAAAGGGCACACGCGGCACAACTGGCTACCCCAATCTAAGAAGGAGAACCCACGGCACACACCCCGACGTCCACACACCGCCACGGTCCAAGGCAGTAAGAAGGATACACGAAGAGGCATCTTCAAACCTCGGCGCAATAATCATAAGCGGCAAGTCAGGGAAGCTAGTGCCAAGTACAGCAACTCCCAGTCCGGTCAACGGACAAAGAACAACTCAAGCCTAACTGGCCCGAGCCACATACTTGATCAGCCATGTGAAATTCATGACACTCCTAGAAGGACGGCAAAGCATACCAATAGAGAATGCCGGATCCTCAAAACAAAGCGGCCGATCGTGTGCCGGAAATAATGAGGGGAGACGTCTAGTCAAGAGACCCCCCCCCCCCCAGAGCATAAAAGTACGGCCGATCGCCCCCGATCACACCAACCACAACAATTCAATTGCCGTACCCCTAGACCTAGTAGTCTGGGGGCTCTATAATACATAAATCCCCCGCGGGTATGAAACCACAAAAAACATCTTCTAAAAGATGCCAGGTGCCAAGGCCAAGTTTCAACTGGCCCACCATACTAATGGTTGTCTTCGGATCACCAAACAAATACCACGCCGAAGAATAAGTCTTCAGGCATTGTCCCCTTACACAGTAATTACCACATACTACTGGGACGAACCACGTTGGCTAGATCCAAAAGGGTACAACATTAGGCCAGTCCCGTGTGACATAGTCACAATTATGGGCTAGGCCGATCCCCAACCTCGGAGTGGAAATCATACCGATGCTGGAATAGCGAGTCGTGCCTATTTATCAAATCTTAATTCGGCAGCCAACTACCCGGACACCAATTGAGGAGTCCGAGCTACTCTATGGCACGGTAGCCTGGTTCAGCCAGGCTCCAATCAGACACCCACGATTCAAACACAAACAGTACATACAGCTTCCTTTAAGCATTTGTCTTTACAGACTAACTCTGGCGCAGAACAGGACTGGCGACGCGAAATCAGCTCGGGCGCACAAGGCAGGAACGCATAAGGCAGTCCGGATACACCTCGGATCCACGCACAGCCTCCTCCAGTCCGGCCACGACAGGTTCCGCCCAAAAACACTTCTTTTTCATAAACATAAATTGCACTCATATGCATAGACATATCTACTACAATGCGTAGACTTAGATAGCATTTGTCGGCCGTGGCTTCTCATTGACGCCTTTTTGTCACAAATGGCACCTACGCCTTGTGTCATGCCCCATTATATCAGGGGCTTCATAGCACGGCAATAAAGTCCAGCCACCTTTCCGGTAGCTCGGCACCCCGAACTTATAGCATTATATGCATCAGCTCCGAATCATGTCTTGGGTCATTAGTTGGGTTTGCCCGGCTTCCATGTTTTGGTACCTTACGTTCCGCTCTATCGGCTAAGGTAGCGCTGGGAGAACTACTGCGATTGTGTCCCGGTTTTTTCGGACGAGCACCTCAGTAGAGAAAGCCGAAAACTGACTGTCATGATACGGCGAGAGCTGGTCAGCTGTTCGCGAGGTTATAAAATCTCTAAAGATTCATTCCGCACAATGCCATCATAAATGCAAAGTGCGAGGGATGGGTTTCCCGATCAGGCGCTGATAGAGCCCCTAGTACGGCCTTCCGAATACCAGGGGCTGCGCCAACCATACTCGAAATCCTATGGCTAAGTGAGAGTGATAAAGCCCTATAGTCTGATTGCCTGGTTCATGGTGAGGAACACCTCCTTAAAAGGACCCAACAATGGGATAAAGAGTGTTCAGGTCTATCCCGAACACCCCCGTTCTCTTCACGTGGGGGCAGAAGCAGACGACTGGCCAACTCTTAGGTTTTATATACACTAAACGGCCGCACAAGAAGAACAAACATTCACATAAACAGGCAATAATTAATAAAAATGCCATTATCCCACATTACAAAGAATGGCACGACGGCCTTCAGGGAAATATAGTGTCTTTCGTACACTGATCCGCCACAAGGCGGGCTCCTCTCAGGACACCTTCATAGTATAACTCAGGCTTGCGATGCTCCTTACCCTCCAGCGGTCCCTCGGTCATCAGCTTCTCAACGTCAAGCTTCCCCCCATGCACCTTCGCATGGGCAAACGCCATGCGTGCACCTCTATGCAGACCGATCGCTTAATGACATCAAGTCAAGGGCAGGCGCCAACAATCCGCTTCACGAGTCTGAAGTAACTGCTTGGAATAGGCTCCGCGGGCCACAGCCGGACAATCAAGTCCTTCATGGCTAGTTCGGCCGCCTGGTGCAGTTCGACCAGCTGCTTCAGCTGATCGACAAAGGGCACTGGATAATTCGGCGCCAAATACTGCGACCAGAAATCCTTCTCCGCAGACTTCTTCTCCTCAGTACGGTAGAAGTGGGCAGCATCCGATATGCTGCGTGGCAGGTCCGCAAACACACCTGGAGAAACAAGAATTCAGCTTGTCGCTTAGAACTACCATTACTATGAAAAAAGTGGCCTTGAGTACAAAAGGCCTTACCAGCCGCAATCTTCTGTGCCTCTTGAATGTCCTTCAGAGCACCTCGGGCTTCTTCCCGAGCATCCTCCGCGGCTTGGAGAGCTTGGGCGAGTTCGGATTCCACTACAGGAAACAGCTACTTTGCCGTCTGCCATGGCGGACGGCAAAGGCTCGAAAGGCGGACGGCAAAGACCTTTGCCGTCAGCCGCGGACGGCAAAAGGCTCCGGCAAAGAAGGCTACGGTAAACAGCTGCTTTGCCGTCTGCTTCCTGGCGGCGGACGGCAAAGGCTCTTTGCCGTCTGCGGCGGACGGCAAAGAGGGCGGACGGGAATATTTGCGATGTCAGTCCGTTAAGTGGCTAACGGCAGACCTTTGCCGTCCGCCGCAGATGGCAAAGAGCCTTTGGTCTTTGCCGTCCGCCTTATGATGTCATCTACACGTCACTAGATGGCAGGTTCTTTGCCGTCCGCCGCTGATGGCAAAGTGCAGGTTCTTTGCCGTCTGCCACGGACGGCAAAGTCTTTGTCGTCTGCCATTGTAGGCAAACTGACCAAATGGGTCAGCTCCCAGGAAGCACAGTTGGCTGCCACGTGGCTTCTTTGCCGTCCGCCGCAGACGGCAAAGGCTCTTTGCCGTCGGTGGCAGACGGCAAAGAGGCTGCATATTGTCTGTTTTTTCTGTTTTTTATTAAATCCCACAATTTGCAGCACATATCACATATATAAGTTTCATATCCAGCACATATCCAACACATATCTAGCACATAAGTTTCATATCACATATCACATCAGTTTCATCCATACACATTGTTCATACATAAGGAAGTTCCATCCATACACATTGTTCCATCCATATATATATTACAATGCAAAGTGTCATGAAGATAGCAAGCTAGATACAATGCAAAGTTTCATCAAAGGAAAAGCAAGCACTCCATCATAGCTAGCTAGCTTCCATCAAGTGAA
Source organism: Aegilops tauschii subsp. strangulata (assembly GCF_002575655.3). Taxonomy (NCBI): domain Eukaryota; kingdom Viridiplantae; phylum Streptophyta; class Magnoliopsida; order Poales; family Poaceae; genus Aegilops; species Aegilops tauschii. The sequence continues at coordinate 629,009,076 of NC_053036.3, read as the reverse complement.
TGAAATCTGCAAAATGGTAAATAAGAAAGTTAGAAATAGGTGACTAGAATAAGAAGAAGACTAGAACAAGAAGTATATGTCATTTATGAGCTAACTTAGGTGAAATGGATCATATATGAGCTAACTAAGTTGAAATGGGTTGTTTATGAGCTAACTTAGTTGAAATGGATCATTTATGAGCTAACTTAGTTGAAATGGGTCGTTTATGAGCTAACTAAGGTGAAGGGCATCATTTTTGAGCTAAGTAAGGTGAAATGGGTCATTTTGGAGCTAACCTAGTTGAAATGGATCGTTTTTGAGCTAACTTAGTTGAAATGGATCGTTTTTGAGGTAACTAAGGTGAAATGGATCGTTTTTTAGCTCACTTAGGTCAAATGGATCGTTTTTGAGCTAACTTAGTTGAAATGGATCGTTTTTTAGCTAACTTTGTTGAAATGGATCATTTTTGAGCTAATTTAGTTGAAATGGATCGTTTTTGAGCTAACTTAGGTGAAATGGATCATTTATGAGCTAATTTAGTTGAAATGGATCTTTTTGAGCTAACTTAGGTGAAATGGGTCATTTATGAGCTAACCTAGGTGAAATGGGTCGTTTATGAGCTAACCTAGGTGAAATGGGTCGTTTATGAGCTAACCTAGGTGAAATGGGTCGTTTATGAGTTAACCTAGGTGAAATGGGTCGTTTATGAGCTAATTATGCAATTTTTGACATAAGTAAGCTAAGTACATATCGTTTTAGAGCTAACTTAGGTAAAATGGATGGTTTATGAGGTCAGTAAGCTTATTAAGTCATTTTGGAGGAAAAGAAGCTAACTCTAGGTCATTATGGTAAGCATATTGGAGGAAATAAAGCTAAGTCTAGGTCTTTATGCATTTGTTAAGCAAAACACTAGAGAAACTTACCGTGATCAGGGAGGTGTAGGAGCGGGCTGGCTAGTGCCGGTAGCTGGAGAAGGATCATGCGATGCGTTTCTGGAGTTAAGCTGCACCAAAGATCATTTCCAATGTCTCGTTAGCATTATGACACTCAAATGTTAAGACTAGCAAGTAATGTCCATTCAAATTAAACTCACCGTGGTCCCAGGAGCAATCACTGGCATCGGCGGAGCGGTCTGACCGGTCTTCTCGCACACAGACTGCACATTTGGTTTTGACGACTCAGTCATACTAGTTAGTAATGAGACAAACACTACATGAATGTTTTGGCTAATCTGCAGAAGAAACTTACCACAAGGAGCTCGTACATGGCCCTTGCCTGCATGTCATTCCGTGCCCTCTCCTCCTCCATCATCTTTGTCGTCCTCTCCTCCAACTCCCGCTGCCTCTCCGCCGCCTCCGCCAGAAGTTTCTCCGTTCTATCTCTCTCACTCTGTATAGCAGCCTGCAACACCACTCACATGACCATTTGTAATCATTGATGGAAGCGCACACAATGTAATGGAGAAAGATAGCTGAGTACGTATCACTAACCTTGATGGCGAGTTGCACTGGCCGTTCACGAGGCCTTATCTCAGGAGCGGAGCTCGACTGGCGCGCCTTGATCTCCGGGAGAGTGCTAGGACAACGGATAAGTCCATCTCCAATGGCTATGGAGCCATGGGACCTCCCGCCACCAGATATCATCACCAGCTCTGGATCAATGGGACCCTGGCTCGGGTTAAAGTCCTCCCCTTTCCTCGCCTTCCCCTCATCTCTATATCTCACGAGCTTGTTGTGGGAGGAGATGTTGGTGAAGTTGTTTGCATCATCGAGGTCAGACTGAGAGAAAGCCTTGACTTTCTTGTAAGAGCCAGTGTGGGCCATGGCATACAGGTCGTACACCTCTGGCACCTTATCCGCCTTATTGTGGCGTGCCTGAAAGAGAGAAACAATGAAAATTAGTAACTAAAGGGCTCAAGCTAGCATGATGAATGAATTGCATGAATCATGAAGCAAACCACATACCCAGTTGCGCCCGAACTGATATAAGTTGGAGCTGCCTTGATGGTGTGGCACACCTTCCATTTGGGCACGTTTGTCCTTGGCCTGGTTGTGGAGGGCTAGCCATTCTTGTGAGCACCACTCATCAACCAACACCTCCCAACAATCCATCCGATCCGCACACCATCTCGGAGGCGCCTAAGTTAGCAAATAGAAACTTGAGCGCTACGGCTAAGAATTACTAAATGAAGGAACTTAAGTAGAAGGCCTTAAGAATTACCTTCATGTACTGCTCCTTACTCAGGAACTTATCGCGGCACGCCGGCTTGGTCTTCTTGATACCACGCAAGGCGTAGTAGTCTCGAACAGCCTGCACCCGAGCCTCGTGCCGTAAGTTCTGGAGTAGGCGCTTGCAGACGTTCTGGATAACATTTGCGCACTCCTCCTCGTATCCCTCCTCACACCTGTAGAATGTCTGCAATCAAATGAGACAATATTGATTAGTACAATTAATAACTAGCTAGTTGAAGATTTTGAAATGTTTAAAGGACGAATTACCCAGAACGTCCTGATCACCATGTCTGCCCTCGTGTCGCACACGACACCGTCGATAATGACATCCGGCGGGGCCGGGGCAGCCACGTAGTGCTCCCAGCTCAACCCAAGCTCTGGAAGCCGACCCTCACCAGGCAACATGACAAACCCTGGGAAGTTTTGCCGGCAAAGAACTCCAAGGACGGAGTTGGGCCGGCGGACACTATGATGGTGGTCCCAACCCCTGCAGCATGACAAGGCCAACGCATTAGTTATTTGAAGAAACGTGAATGCAGAAGGTACAAAAATATTAAATGCACTTACGTACCTCTCCCCATCAGGGAAGATCAACCACCTCTGCTTGCGGGTCGCCAGCACGGACGGGAGCCGTGTAGCACCACGCTGGTAGACGGTGCCACCCTCCTCCTCAAGATCAGTCGGCTCCCCGCCATCATCAGCATGGCCACTCGGCTCCTCGGGCTGATCCGGCCAGGTACCCCATCCGGACATGTGCTCCTCCGGGGTCTCGTGGGGCGAACTCTCGTGGGCCGAAGGCCAGTCGACCCGAGGCTCGTGGGCCCAAGACCCGTGGACCGGAGGCTCGTGGACCGGAGTCCGTGTAGCCTCCTCCTCGAACGAGTCCACCCTAGCAGTCACGTGCTCGGGTGAAACAGCTGGGGGTGCCGGCGAGGAAGGCTCCCTAGCAGTCACCCTACCTCCTCTCCCGCGACCACGTGCCCCACCTCCTCTCTTCCTACCTCGTCCCCTGCTGGGCACCGCGGTGGACGAAGAAGGGCCCGGCGGTGTGGACATACTGTCCAGCAACGCTCGGCGAAGAGGTACGTCTGGAATCGAAGACCTCAGACCACGCGCCGAGGAAGAAGGGGCCTTGGCGCGCTCCCGACCAGCGCCCACCATCTTTCAACACCTGCCATGACAAACAGTAAACGAAATTAGTACAACATAAAAAAAAGACCGACATGAATAATAATATGTGTATCACTTAAGTGTATCATCATCAAGTACAACATTAAAAAATTTAATACCTGACACTACTAATAATCTCGATCAGTATCATCAATAAATGCATAATCATCATCATCACTATAATCAATGACGGGCTCATAGGGTTCAGTGGCATCAACATGTGCAAGGCCACCTTGACGTAATCGGTCAAGCAATGACAGGTCATCCGCAGCAGTAACCTCTTCTTGTTCCGGCTCTTCTTGTTCCTCCTCTGGGGTGATGTCGGATTCACTGTCACTGTCTACTTCAATGTTTTGGGGTGAAGTATAGCGGTTCTTGAAACGCTTTTTGGAAAGACGTGTCTCTTGGAAGAATTCTCCTTCATATGTGTCTGGGTTAATGTGAGGTTCATAATCCTCTTCCTTTGGGGGAGATAGTCTAGCACGTGGCGGCACTTCATAAACGACATCCCAACCTTTCAGATTTGGATTAGTTTGGCAGGCCCACGGTAGATAGAATACTTGGGTCGCCTGTTGAGCCGTAATATAGACATCAGGAACATCTAAATGGGTGCTTTGGTTGATTTCAACTAGCCCTATATGTTCATGAGTTCTTCTAGTCTCCTTCGGCTGAAACCAATAACATTTGAAGACTACGACATTCGGTGGGTTTTCACCATAGAATAGAAGTTCATAAATTGCTTCAACTCTCCCATAATACTCGGTACCTCCTTCGCCGATAGCAGATACACAACAATTTGTAGACTTTCGGTCGGCCATAGATAGCTCTTTGCCATAGGTACGAAAGCGATACCCGTTGATGTCATATTTGTCAAATGAACGGACCTTATAGTCAAAACCATTAGTGACTTGTCTCAATTCGGCGTCCATAGACTCTGAATTAGCCTACAAGTTTAATATGAAAGGATTGTTGCATTACGCACAAATTAGCGAATGAAACCGGGATAGCCGCCTACAAATTAGCCTACAAGTCTAATAGAAATTACCGTTTGTTTGAACCAAGAGATGAAACCGGGATAGCCGCCACCTTGCTTTGCGAGAAGCTCATACTCTTCGACAGAATCCTTTTGGATCACCGCTCCATACGAGAATAAGGCGACGTATCGACTGTATGAAATATCCAGGAATAAGAGCAGTTCAAAGGAAATAGAAGTTGCGAAACTATGTACCGAGAACTTACTCGATGTACGGCCGCACTTCTATCAGGTTGTTGAAGATATACAACGAAATGGTCCGCCATTGTTCGTTATCCAAAGATACTGGATTTGAAACACTGGCTGGTGCGAGATTCCCTTTGAATAGGCTGAGGTTGGATCCACCCTTTTTAGGGTCGTCGGCATTGTACCGAGGCTTCGGATTATGCAAATGACGATTTTTGGCTTCGTAGTGTGCTGTCACGAAGTTTGCCGCCTCCTCAGTGATGAATGCCTCAGCCATCGATGCTTCAATTCTACGTTTATTTTTACATTTTTGTCGAAGCGTCTTCTGCATCCTCTCAGTTGGGTAGCACCAATGATTTTGCACGGGCGCCCCCAATCTTGCTCGGTCGGGAGATGCAAAATCAAATGTTGCATTGGATTAAAGAAGCCCGGTGGAAAGATCTTCTCTAACTTGCAGATCAACTCCGGCGCCAACTCTTCCATTTCTTCTAGCACGCTAGGCGATAGTTCTTTCGCACAAAGAACACGGAAGAAATAGCTGAGTTCTGCCAGTACTAGCCATTCATCCTCAGGGATGAAGCCACGCAACATCACCGGCATTACCCGCTCAATCCATATGTGCCAATCATGACTCTTGAGACCAAATATCTTCAATTTATCAAGACTGGCTCCCCTCTGTAGATTCGCTGCATACCCATCGGGGAACATCAACTGCATTTTCACCCACAAGATAATTTCCCTCATAGCCGGCCTTCCAAGATTGAACCATGCCTTCGGCTTCGTCCAGTTCTGCTTTCCTTTCGGTTCTTTCATGTTTTGTAACGGCCTATCACATAGCGCCTCCAGATCGACTCTAGCCTTAGTATTATCCTTTGACTTCCCATCTATGCCGAACAATGTACCAAAAAGTGCCTCGGCGATATTCTTCTCAGTGTGCATCACGTCGATGTTGTGTGGGCAAAGGAGGTCTTTGAAGTAAGGCAGATCCCATAAGCATGTTTTGTGAGTCCAGGCGTGGCTTAGAATTATACCCCTTGAAGTACCCTGGACGCTCGGGATCTGGCTCGAGAGCGTTTAACTGATCCAGGGTCTGTTGGCCTGTCAATGCATGTGGTGCAGAGTTTTTGACAACTCTACCTCTGATGAAGTTCTTCTTGTCTTTCCTGAACTTATGGCGAGGATTCAGGAACTCTCTATGCATGTCGAAGCAAGAAAACTTGCGACCGGCCTGAAGCCAACGAAACTCAAGAGCTCCCTTGCATGTGGGGCACGGGAACCTTCCATGCACACACCAGCCAACGAATAGCGCATACGCCGGCAAGTCATGCGTCGAGTACATGTACCAGACACGCATTATGAAGTTCCGTTTGCTATAGGCATCGTATGTCTTGAACCCATTATCCCAGGCTTCTTGCAATTCGTCCTTAAGCGGTTGCATGTACACATTCATATTTTTCCCCGGATAGTTGGGCCCTGGAATTATCAACGTCAGGAAAATGTTCTTTCTTTGCATAATCTGTCCGGGGGGGAGATTGAGTGGAAAGACAAATACGGGCCAACAACTGTATTGGGCTGCCGTCATACCAAACACACTGAACCCATCCGTGCTGATGCCGACTCGAGGATGCCTCGGATCTGCCGCTTTGTCACCATGTAATTCATCAAACTTTTTCCACGCAACACCATCCGATGTGTGTACAATCATCAGATTCCCATCTGCATCTAGTTCGGTTCTTTTGCCCGTTTTGTGCCATGTCATCTGTCTGGCCGTCTATTCGACCATGAAAAGACGTTGAAGTCTTGGTACGATTGGCATATACCGAAGAACACTAACGGGGATTTTGGTCTGTGTCTTCTCACCCATACCGTTGTCTACCACAACATACCTGGAAGACTTGCAAATGAGACAACAGTTCAAGTCCGCATAGTCAAGCCTAAACAAGACACATCCTTTCTCACAGGCATGTATCTTATCATAGGGCATCTTCAGTGCATGGAGGATTTTGTCCGACTGGTACAGGTTTGCAGGCATTACATGGCCTTTGGGTAGAAAGCGTCCAAATACTGTCATCATTGCATCGTAGCATTCTCTGCCCAAGTTGAACTGAGCCTTCAGAGCCATTACTTGTGAGATGGCATCCAACTGACAAAGCTCAGTGTGCTCATGGAGCGGACGTTTTGAAGACTCCAACATTTCATTGAAGGCCTTTGCAGATTCCTCCATCTCCTCGTCCGAATCCCGAGCATCATCAAAGTCTTGCACCATGTTTTCCATACCGGTACCATGCTCGTCGGTGCGACGACGATCCACCTCAGCTCGGTCACGTTGGGCAGACTCACCATGAAATGTCCACACCGTATAATCGGGCGTAAAACCACTCTTCTGCAGGTGTTTGCCCATTTCAGCCTCTGTCCTCTTTTCCCAATTGCCGCACCGTAAACAGGGGCACCAGGTTTTCCTCTGGCCATTTGCAAATGCAGCTCGCACAAACCCCTTGGTTTTTGTGAACCATTCAGTGCTCCATTTGTTCTGACCAGTGTGACCGGTGTACATCCACGCACGATCACTCATCTTGACTTTCAGAGCTACTAGACACACAACAAATATATATATATATATAATTCACCATGTATGTATTCATCAGTTGATCTACTTTGTCAATTTTATTACGTCCATGCAACCTACACTCTAATAGGTAATGATAGGTCCTAATCCCACCCGAGTATGTTTAGATTGGGTTCATTTTCCCATGCTATGCCCCGGATCCTACGCAAAATTTCGGCAGCACCTCCCCGCTGTTCTCCTGATACACGTCTCTGCAATAAACAGAGAGGATGTGTACCCGGAGAACAACAGGGGAGGCACTGACGAAATTTATGCGTCGGATCCGGAGCAAAGCATATGGGAAAACGAACCCAATCTAAACATACTCGGGCTGTCCATGGATAGCGTTGGACAATTCGAAAGAATCAAGGTTATAAATATGCAAATGCATGCATATTTATAACTATGACGCTTTCGAACGGGAGACACATATTGGTTACGCATACTGATGATTCAAGACACATATATATCTAGCTATCAAGTTTCATCGGAATAGATCAAATAATTAATGGGGGAGGAGGACATGTCATTTGTGCTCACCCGCGAACGAAGGGGCAGAGCTCGTCAAACGCACGGCGAGGTCGTCGAACACCAAACCTCGCAGCGATGAAACAACTGCACATTTAAAACTACCCGATCAACACAATTATATATGATGTTTTTCATAACAAAATCGAAAGATATATGACCTAACTAATAATTCACAAATATATGACCCCGTCGGCTTCTGGAAGGCCAAAGAACACCTTTTCGGGGTCGGGGTCTCGGGGTCGGGGTGTCGGGTCGGGGTGCCGGGTCGGGGTCGGGGTGCCGTGTCGGTGTCGGGGTCGGGGTGTCGGGTCAGGCTCGGGGTCGGGGTGTCGGGGTCGGGGTCGAGGTCGGGGTCGGGGTCTCGGGGTCGGGGTGTCGGGGTGTCGGGGGTGTCGTGTCGGGGGTCGGGGTGTCGTGTCGGTCTCGGGGTGCCGTGTCGGGGTCGGGGTGTCGTGTCGGTCTCGGGGTGCCGTGTCGGGGTCGGGGTCTCGGGGTCGGGGTGCCGGGTCGGGGTCGGGGTGCCGTGTCGGTGTCGGGGTCGGGGTGTCGGGTCAGGCTCGGGGTCGGGGTGTCGGGGTCGGGGTCGGGGTCTCGGGGTCGGGGTGTCGGGGGTGTCGTGTCGGGGGTCGGGGTGTCGTGTCGGTGTCGGGGGTCGGGGTGCCGGGTCAGGGTCGGGGTGCCGTGTCGGTGTCGGGGTCGGGGTGTCGGGTCAGGCTCGGGGTCGGGGTGTCGGGGTCGGGGTCGGGTTCTCGGGGTCGGGGTGTCGGGGGTGTCGTGTCGACTGGTGCCACGACGACCGAGGTATGTGCGACAGGCCTCACCTTGACGAAGATCGGCGCTTCAGCATTAAGCTGGAGGAGACCTTCGATGTTGAAACGGTACGCAACGATGACAAGTGTTATTTTTTCGTAATTAAGCACGACTTCAAATATTTCAACGTGTACTTTTCATCTTTTACAATTCGACTAGCTTATCCCATGCCATGCAAGACGCTATGTCTTGGAGAGGATGGGTTTTGAAGACCATGAAAGTTTCGAAACAAAGAAAATTCACCTAAGGACCCATCATGGTGTGGATTTTGAAGTAAAGCTGTACAATTCTAAGAGCGTAACCCATTTTAGTTGCAAAAAATGGGAAGCACTTTGCAAGATGTATGGTTTTGATGAGGGTATGCTTGTCACCATGGATCTTGGTGATCCTGACATCGAGCAAGACAATATGGACATTTGGGTCCTTGTTGATACGCCTCCAATTCTACCGCTATGTGAGTTTCTCAAACATAGTTATTAACTAATTTATATTGTTCATTTCAAAATAGTTGACAACTTATTTCCATCTACAGCTTATTTTGATTGTTCAAACAATGTGCGGAACATGGTAGACAGAACCTACTACACCGATGGCTCTGAGTTAACTTATAAGGAGAAAAATCATCTGGTCGGATTTTGTACTGATCTTGAGAATTACAATATCTATTGTAAAACTCCTCCACATTATGATCAATACGTGCCACTAGTGCACGTGTTGAACTACGGTAACTACGATGGAGATACCTTGGTAAGGTTTTTTACTATTACGACATCCGTACATCTTTTGCATACTTCTAAAACTAGTACATCATTTCTAACTATGAAGTTATTACTATGTTTTTCAATAGATTATCCCAGAGGATTGTGTGCCTCATTTGATGTATCAGAGTGGTCGCCTTAATGTTTTGAACATACGTCCAGGTCATCCTACGAATCTCAACTGTCCATACCGGATTTCTAAAAGAAGTGAAGACCTGCAAATCAAGGAATGGAAAAAATGTATGGACAGTCGTAAGGAGGTTCTTGGAAGCAAAAGGAAGCGAAGCGCAAGAATTGGAGACAGGATGATCTCCATTCTCCATAATGGAGAGTCAGGGTCTGTATTGTTTTATGCTATTTTACCTTAAAGAGGGTATTTCGGTCCTACCTAATACTGTTGATCATGTGCTAAGAACAATTAAGTAGGGTTGGTTCGATGACTATGAGGATGATGATCGTATGACTTGTTATTAATAACGAGTAGGAGTTGTATGATGATGATTAGTAGGACTTGTTATTATATATGATGATGCATGATGCGAGCATGAAGAGTTATTATATATCAGCGGGTGAAATGAACATGGATTGGATTGAAGTGAAGGCAACATGCATGTGGTGCATGTCGTAAGTAGTACAATCCAAACTTGATCAACTTAGGATTAGTGTTACTTTCGACATGCACCACATGTTGCCTTCACTTCAATCTAAGCCATCTTTAGGCATAGCAGTAGCGTTGGTAAACCAAGCACGGAGATATAAGAGAGGACACTTCTCTCTATTAGCTACCTATAACAACCTAAATTAACCCCCAAAACCCCTAAACCAGCCCCTTTCAAAAAAAACCTCAGCTCTAGCTAGATGCTGACGCGTGGATGCCTATTGGTCCCGGTTGGTGTCACCAACCGGGACCAAAGGCCCCCCTGCCTGGGCCAGCCGCAGCGGCCACGTGGAGGACCATCTGTCCCGGTTCATGTAAGAACCGGAACTAAAGGCCAAGGGCATTAGTAACGACCTTTTAGTCCCGGTTCATAAACCGGGACAGAAGGCCCTCACGAACCGGGACAATATGCCCTTTTTCTACTAGTGAAGCCTCCAGGGTCAGCCTCTCGTACTTCAGGCGCCCCTGCTCCCTGAACATCAGCATGTCGTGTCCCTACACGCAGAAGGATATATCATTAAATGGAGCTATTGCTAATTTTTGGTTGGCTGACACTTTCACTCAATGTTGCACTGCCCACTACTAAAGCAGTAAGGCTGAGCCTACTCCCTTTACAATGCACAACTATTAGTCTGTAGCTAAGGTTATATATGGAGTGGATTTCAGATGAGAATGGTTGTCTAACCTTCGACGACAAACAAGGGGTTCAGAGCTTGGGCGGCTGCTGCGACAACAGGTCCTTGCACGCCTCCAGGGTCAGCTTCCTGTAGTTCAGGCGCCAGCACATCATCCCCCGCTCCCTGGGCGTCAGCATGGCGTGTGCCTGCATGCACAAGGATACACCATTAGATGGAGCTATTGCTAATTTTCAGTTATCTAACATTTTTACTTAATGTTGCACACTACTAAGGCTGAAGTTATTCTCTTTTATGGTGCACCACTATTAGTCTGTAGCTAGGAGCTAGGTTATATATGAAGTGACACAAGGGGATCAAAGCTTGGGCGGCTGCAGCGAAAACAGGTCCTCGCACGCCTCCAGGGTCAGCTTCTCGTACTTCAGGCTCCCCTGCTCCATGGATATCAGCATGGCGTGTCCCTACATGCAGAGGATACACCATCAAATGGAGTTGTTGCTAATTTTTGGTTGTGTGACATTTTCACTTAATGTTGCACACTACTAAGGCTGAACTTACTCTCTTTGATGGTGCACAATTATTAGTCTGTAGCTAGGTTATATATGAGATGACCTTTAGATGAGAACGGTGAATTTTAACTGAAAAGCTTAGTAATGTGACTGAGATTTAGTGGTTGTTTGGATTCTGAGGATTAGTGATGAGATTATAGAAAACAAGTTTTTAGCTGAGTTCTAGGAAAACCGGTTTCGCTATCCATTTTGTGAAAAAATGTTTACGGAGAACTTTGTTTGGGTTAGAAAATTAATAAACTAGGTCCGTAGAATTTTGTGTTTAGATAGCTTACTCTCTTTGATGGTGCACCATTAATAGTCTGTAGGTAGGTTATAGTGAAGTGACCTTCAGATGAGATGGTGAATTTTAATTGAAAAACTTTAGTGATGTCACTGAGATTTAAGAAAGTTGCAGCAGGCAACTTATGTAGAGAGAACCCGATGTCAAATCCAGCAATCGAGTACTCATAAAATTCAACCAAGTTCAGTAAAAAAAATGTTGATGGTACTAGTATAGTCAAGCTCAATCATGCTACAGCCAGGGAAATTTCAATTCGTGCGTTTCCATGCTTCAAAGGAAGAAAATTAAAGGGATCATATACATAAAGGTGAGGACGAGGATTAAAGGAGAAAAAAATTGCACATAAAAAGCAGCCATGGCAATCGGCTAGAAGAGCCATAGGTTCCGTTGCAACAGTATGCATCAAAGACGGTATCTTGGTTGTACAATGATTCAATACCAAAGAGGTGTCAATTTGACAGACTAATGACAACAAGAACCACAAAAGTGCACCGACAATAGGGGAAAATGTAAAAGGTTACATCTGCATGCAGGCAAACAAAGTTGGGTTTTGACAGGCAGTGGTGAACTAAGCAATATTTGGTAGAAGATAACATAAATATCTGGATTATGCTCTGTTCGCAATACTCTCAGCAGCTCTCCAAAAGTCCAAATGCCTACATTCATCAGCCATGTCCATCACATATTTAGAAATCACACTAGACAGGAGGGAGGACGCTCTAAACTAGCACTTGCATGTCTAAACACGGAGTACATACTTAGTATATATATATTACAAATTTAAACTCTAGCTAGCTACCTCCTCTGCGAGAAGAGAAGCTTATGGATTCAAAGTCAGGGTGCGGAGGCGAATCGAAGAAGGCATGCAACACGAGGCTCTCACTGAATAGCAAGAAGGTGGGTAATGAGGGGCCGAAGATTACATCCTTGTGCGTCTTCTTGTCTTTGAGATTGTACAATCTGGCCACATCGCAATAGGGACTTCCAATGAGGATGGCGCCGCTTCCAATGGAGACTACCATTGTCATCGTCACAGCCTTGCTGCCACCCAACATTGTGACCCGATGGCGCAGCATCCAGCTCTCCGCCTTGTAGTCCTGCAACACCCAGATGTCCAGCGATGTCTCGCGTTGCATAGCCGCGACACAGAGCTCGCCGTCTAGCTCAAACAAGCTCCAGCTTGTGGTAGTATCGCCGGGTCGCTCCGGCGGCCGCGACATGAGGCGGAACGTCTCGGAAACCGTATGGAACGCCAGCATCTTGCCGGTGCGGGTAGCTTCCGAGTGCTCAGAGAACCAATGGAGGATGCCGCGGTGAGCCACAGGAACTTCATACCGGACCCAGCTGGTGGGTAGGTCTGCTGGAGTTGGTGCGCGGCCCAGTCGTCGAGGCAAGGTGCTGGCAGTGGAGAGGATGTAGTAGGAGTGCTCCCTGGCTTCTCCTTGCAAGCAATGGCACAAGAGGCGATACTCGTTGGAGGAGCCGTGCAAGTAAAAGCCGCAGGCACAGGCGGTGAAGCACGGCTGTGGAGCCAACGGCGGCAAGCTGGCTGACTGTCTGGTCATCGGGTTGCAGATAATGTAGCGGCTGGGTCGTGGCTCCAACACCAGCAGGCCGTCCAGAGAATACAATACTTGGCACCACATTAGATGGGTTCGGTTGCAAAGAAAGCGGATCGGCCTAGGCCTGGGATCAAGAGATAGACGGATGGTTTCCACGGCCAATAAGGAGCTAGGGTCATACACGTGCCCGGGGAGGATGATCATCTCGCGCGTGCAGCTGGCCGCGTGGGCAGCGTGGGCGGCCAGGAAGGAGCCGTCGGTGGTGATGCGGCGCCATCTCTTGCACACGGCGCGGCAGCGGAGCACCGACTTAGACGGTAGACGGACAAGGATCTCCACGAGGACGTCGTCGCACAGGCCCACACCACCCCGCGCCGTCTCCATCTTTTTACCACAACGTACGTACGCCGGTACGCGTTGGTTCCGGCCTGTACCTAGCTATATGTATATGTATATATGTATCAGCCTAGAGTTAGCACTAGCAAACCTAGTCGGACACGTACTACATGCACGTCGTCGTACTAGCAAACCTAGTCGGTCACAAACACTAAGTCGTACGTGTTTTTAACTCTTCTCTTCTTCTGCTATGGCATTTGTAGCCCATCCCTTATAACCGCTAGAGAAGTAAAAATGCGGTTTACTTCTCTAACCAGGACCTAGCTGATCCCTTATTCGCTGTAAGGGAATACAATTTTACTCCTCTTTCAAAAAAAATCTTCTTATATTTACTGCACCGCGCGGCGGCCGAGTAAAAATCGCGCCTCTCCCACACTACCTCCCCCTACCCTCCCGCGCCGCATTTGTACCAGCGCCGCCCCTCCCACTCCCCGCCGGCGCCTGCCCGCCGCCGGGATGCTTAGTAGGCTCCGCTGCTATCCCCTACCGCTTGGATTTGCGCCGCCTCATCCCGTGGCCGGCGAAAAACCAATGGATCTGCGGCTGCTGCCATCGCCGTCGGATTTGGCAATTCCGGCCGCCGGTGGCTGCGCCTTGCCATGGATTGACTGCGAAACGGACCACGCAGCCACGGCAATGCCTCCGGGCCACATGCAGGTATCGGTTCCTACTCTAGCCACTCAAATCTCTCCCCTCGGAGGTTCGCAGGCAAACACACGTCCGGCCGTCGTTCGGACTCGGCGCTGGCACAGCGGCTCACCAATGCCGGTCATACAGTGTGACGAGTGCACGCAGAAGGTGGTGCGCTGAGTTTACCACGCCGCAACACCTCGGATGGGTGTTCTTCAAGTGCACAAATGATGGAGTGTGTGCTTGTTTTGATTCAGCTGTTCACCGGATCGACGCAATTTCGGTAGCTCATTGTTTGCTCATCTATGTGTGTAGGGTGGATGCAAGTTTTGGTATTGGAAAGAACAATACATTGATTTATTGATAGCACAAAATTGATAGATGTTCGTGCACTCAGTTGCTAGAGTTGACGCCAGAGATGAGACTAGAAATGAGATTAGAGATGAGATTAGATGTGAAGCAACGTCTAATTCTTTAGAATCGAAAAAGAAAGAAGTGTCGAAGCTCAAGATTCTATCGATCAATAATGAAGACATAGAGAAAATATTAAGCCAACTAGTGGGAGCAGTTAAAAAAATTGTTCTAAAATGTCTAACTGTGGTTCTTGTTTTCTTTGGTCTTGCTCTCATGGCGAATAATTGGTGAATTATGCACTCCAATGTCGTTGAATGAAATAAAAAGGCAAGGAAATGTGTTTAGGTGGCCGAATAGGTGACGCAAATTTTTTTTTTACTCCACTAAGTTTAGGGGATCGGCTAGAAACGGCCAAAACTTAGCGATTAAATTTACCTCATTAAGTTTTACTCTGCCGGTTTACTCCTCTATTTTTATGAGATCGGTTAGGGTTGCCCTAAGGGGGAGTCTGTAGCCGTTTCGCTTTTTTTTGAATTGTTTGGATTGCTTACCACATTTGTCACGTGGTACTGTAGTCTTCCTTTCGTTTAGTAGCCCTCCCATCGATCGAAGGCCCCCCTCCCCATCAATGATTTTTATCCTGCCAGGAAAAAACCACACCTCTCATTCCCTGATTTTAACCGGTTTTCCCCCTACCCAGGAAACAAATCGCCCCCATGCCTCATCTGCCTCTACACTGGTGCACCCGCCCCTAGGACTTTCTCCTAGATAACTGTCCTCTCCCCTGATGATCTGGCAAAGAGAAGACGACAGAGGCGTCAGCAGCCGCAGGTGGCCCAGAGGCGAGGGAGTGGCGCTAGCTGCCTGCTGTCGGTGGCCTTCTCCAAAGGCTTGCTGCAGCGCGGCGAGTGATGGCGCCACGGGCTATGCTCCTGCCATCCAGCCCCATGGTGCGGCTGCAGGGGTCGGACATCGCGCGCCCATGAGGCCAGCAGAAGATTAGACTGATCTGCTATGGTTGTCGTTCCTCTTTGCCCGAAGGTGAAAATACCATGTGTCCTCCCATATATGAAGCCGTTGCATATGCAGATGCAGGTGATGTGCACATATTTGTATGCGTGTATGTAGCCATGATGCAAAATTCAGTTTATGTGATGTGTCTTCAAAGAATTTGGCAGTTTTAGCACTAGGATTTTTTTGGCTGAATGCATCGTCTCAACCATAAGAACACAGACAATTGTCAGACATAGCTAATTGGTACATACATGGACCTTTAGAAAATATAGAACCGAATAGTTTTCTTCGGTAATTATACCAATTAGCTACCTACTATTTACATTTAAATTCATTGTGAACTACTGTAATTGTTAGATACATATGAGTTTGAATAATTATTAGTAGAGAATGGTTTTTCTACACCCAGCTCGGTGCACCCACGCAAGAAAACATATCAAAACAGTTCAATTTTTTTTTAAACTTTGTGGGAATGATTATCTACAAATGTTATGGACATTTGCAAAGTTTGGAAGTCAAATAACATTTGAGGAGCTCTCTACAAAAAAGACAAAATCACTGAAAATTAGTCAAAATGTAAGTGTACTGTTTGAGTAGATTTTGTAATTTTGTCTTTTTTGTAGAGAGCTCCTCAAAAGTTATTTGACCACCAAACTTTACAAGCCCCCATAACATTTGTTGATGATCATTCACACAAAGTTCAGAATTTTTTGATTTGTTTTGCTATGTTTTCTTGCGTGGGTGCACCGAAGGTGGGTGCACGTACATGTCTATTATTGCTGATAATGCTAGATACGTCCATGATTTAATGAAAGCTCTACAGTTTCGTCCATGATTTAAAGTTATTTGTTGTTATAATTAGATGATACCCCGCGCGTTGCCGCGGAACTTATAGCACTGCATTGGAGGAGGATCATGGAGTGAAAAATAGAAAACCATGGAAAGGAATATAATATAAGTTTGTTTGAAACTTTAATGCAATTTTTATATGAAATTAGACAAATTAGTCTATTGTAGAACATCTCCACTGCGAGTTAAATGCATCTTTTTTCAGAAATTAGAATGTATCACTAACATAAAAGGTAACATGTAGTTTGATGAGATTTGTCTCATAATAATTGAAGATAATATAATTTGATTGTCTATTAGAAATGTGCCCTATCAAGAAACAAAGAGACTGCATGCAATGCATCCTAATAGAAATTAACTGGCATTGTGTACCTGGACATTTTTTGATAAAGAATAACCTGACATATACAAAGTAGCATAGTTCCTGATAAATATGGACATATGTTCCACTTAAAACTAAGCCTTAGCCAAGCATGACACAAACGCCTGGGAGCCTGAAGCTGTGACTGAGCCTGACAAAATGACTACCAATAACGGAGTTTTTCTTTTTCTTTTGCAGGTTTGGTTATCTGTAATAGGAACACACATCCTTCAAAGCAAACACACAAAACATACTCCATGCATCTAGCAGCAACTCATCTGTACATTTTAGAAATTGTACATTCACACATAACCTCATGCCACAAACAATCGCTAAAGTCTCAGAAAGAAATCAGTAAAAGGATGAAAAAGGAACCTGCATATACAGTCATACGCATTAATTAGGAACGCAAAGCAGACATGCATCCTAGTTGTTTGGTACAGTATGCAATGTCTATTCCTCCAGGGGAACAACACACGCGGAGATCACTCCTTGCACCCGGAGGCCCTTCAAAAATGTCCTGATTTGAAACCGGAGCTTCCAATCAATCTAACTCGAATTAAAATCGGTTACATATGAAAAGATAAGAAGGAAACCCCACCTCTGGCACGGGTGATGCTGGAGAGGAGGACGTCCGGGATGTGGCCCAGTTGAGGGCGACTCGGGGGGCGACCAATCTCCCCGGCCGCTTCCCCCCTCCCTCTCGATCCCTTCCCTCGCCGCCACCGGAGACGGGCACCGGGTCCCCCGCACGGCCACCGATGAGGGTGGCGGCGAGGCCCTTGGCCGCGACGCCGCTCGGGCTCGGGCCTAGGGTTTGAGGCGGCGGCCTCTGCTGGTGAGGGTGGCATTGTCCTGGCGGCAGGCGGCGCGCCGGTGCTGTGGGCCGCCTCCACTCGGCCGCGCGAGCGGCAAGTCAGCGGTGAATGCGGGCGCCGTGTGGAGAGCTTCCCTGCAGCCTCTCCTTCGCCAGATCTGAAGACGGAGCCCTCGTGCTGCTGCCTCCTCCTCGTCAGTCCGACTGGATCCGGTGGCTGGCTGTTCAGATGTGAGGTTGGGAGCTCTGGATCGTAGTAATTTCTTGGCCGGCTGCGGCGGCCACGACGTCGGCGGCGCTCCGGGCGCTGTTTCCTTCTTGAAGGCGACTTCGAGGTCCAGCTTCCTCCCCCTCGTCCTCCCCCTGCACCCGGGTGAAAACCCACAGCCTTGGTTGGTCGGCGGCGATGCCACGGCTCCGTTACCTTCTTGAAGGCTCCACTTTGGGTCTGCGGGGACGTGGCTCGGATGCAGCGTGATTTTTATGCCGGCAGTTCTCTCTTCAGTGGTGACACTTCGCCATGGTCAGCCGGCTTCCTCTTCAAGACGTCATGCCCTCCTCGCCACGTGGTCGGTCTGTCCGGCAGGCCGACGCCCTCGGCCTGGGCGAGAGGGGATAGTGGTCCCCTCTACGGCGACTTGGACGCGGCGGCAGCTGAGGGATGGTGTCCTTGGCGAGGTCTGGCTCTCGTGGTGACTGCGGTGCAAATCTCTTCTCCGTGTCTTCCTGGGGCGCTCCCGTTCAGTGGCTAGTGTCTTCGGCATGCTTCTTGTTGTGGGCTGCGGCTTGTGTCTCCGGTAGCTTGCTTGGTGTGGTGGTCGCGCTCGGTGCCTCTTTCTTCTTGCATGCTCTAGAGGGAGAAAGCCCCATTTCTTCTCTGGCCAAGTTGTAGCCTTTCTTCTTTGGCCATAGCATTTTAGCCTTCCTCCTGCGCCATGTATCTGTTGCTTTGTCTTTGTTTATGTTTGTTGTACCTCGATGTAATCCTGCCCGGTTGATGGCTTTGTTAATTCAAAGCGGGGCGAGGTTCGAGCCTTTTCTCGGGCTCGGTCTGTACCTTTCCTCTAAAAAACGTCGGGGGTGTCAAGCCTGGTTCAATGGACGGCGGCAAGGTTCTTGGTTGCACCGCGACCACGCGAGGTGGGCTGTGGCGATCAGCCGCGGGTGGGTGAAGCCCATGCGCACGGATAGTCGGAGGTGGTCGGCCAAACAAAGCCCATGTGAGAGCCAATGACTCGTTGTGGGCGTGCGACAGTTCCTTCTAGGCGCTGTGCATTGGCGCAAGATGCTGCCCATCTTAGCATCGAGGTCGCTCGCCCGGAGCTTTGTTCCGACGGACGCAACTCGATAAGAAAAACCTGGGAAGATGAGATGCACGGGGAAGTGGTAGACGATGCATCTGGGCTCTTCAATCGAGTTATAGGCTGCCTCGCCTGTTATCACCTAGGTGACTGGAGCTAAAATGCTTTGGGGCCAGCAGCGGTGGGGGAGGACCCGATTGGCTAGGGATGGCCGTGAGGTAAGGGGAAATTGACTGGGTTTTTCTCGGCCGTCCGTAACTGTAGGGACTGTAGTGCTGGAAGAGAGAGAGAGAGAGAGAGATGATGGCCAGGGAGAGAGACCGGTATGTTATTGTTTGGAAACTTAACGCTGATACTTATTGGCAGCTTTTGGAAAATGAATAATGACATGGCACATCGCTGATGTGGACAATGTGCATGATGAGAGAATAGAGAGTAGTGGGGAGCAACTTATTAAGAATGGTAGATATCCATGGTTTAATGAAAGCTTTACAGTTGATCTCGACATCAAACATTCTAAGCAGCTTCCTTTTTGACAGCCGACAGATGAACTAAGAAAGGAAGGCTTGCTCCAAAAGTTTTGGTGCCTTTCTGGCAACTTCTCAAACAAGTCAACATTATCAAACTCAAGATTATGTATTATCCCTAACAGGTGGCTAGCTAGCTACCTCCTCTGCGAGGAGAGAAGCTTATGGATTCAAAGTCAGGGTGCGGAGGCGAATCGAAGAAGGCATGCGACACGAGGCTCTCACTGAATAGCAAGAAGGTGGGTAATGAGGGGCCGAAGATTACATCCTTGTGCGTCTTCTTGTCTTTGAGATTGTACAATCTGGCCACATCGCAATAGCGACTTCCAATGAGGATGGCGCCGCTTCCAACGGAGACTACCATTGTCATCGTCATAGCGTTGCTGCCACCTAACATTGTGACCCGATGGCGCAGCATCCAGCTCTCCGCCTTGTAGTCCTGCAACACCCAGATGTCCAGCGATGTCTCGCTTTGCATAGCCGCGACGCAGAGCTCGCCGTCTAGCTCGAACAAGCTCCAGCTTGTGGTAGTATCGCCGGGTCGCTCCGGCGGCCGCGACATGAGGCGGAACGTCTCGGAAACCGTATGGAACGCCAGCATCTTGCCGGTGCGGGTAGCTTCCGGGTGCAGAGAGAACCAATGGAGGATGCCGCAGTGAGCCACAGGAACTTCATACCGGACCCAGCTGGTGGGTAGGTCTGCTGGAGTTGGTGCGCGGCCCTGTCGTCGAGGCAAGGTGCTGGCAGTGGAGAGGATGTAGTAGGAGTGCTCCCTGGCTTCTCCTTGCAAACAATGGCACAAGAGGCGATACTCGTTGGAGGAGCCGTGTAAGTAAAAGCCGCAGGCAAAGGCGGTGAAGCACGGCTGTGGAGCCAACGGCGGCAAGCTGGCTGACTGTCTGGTCATCGGGTTGCAGATAATGTAGCGGCTGGGTCGTGGCTCCAACACCAGCAGGCCGTCCAGAGAATACAATACTCGGCACCACATTAGATGGGTTCGGTTGCAAAGAAAGCGGATCGGCCTAGGCCTGGGATCAAGAGATAGGCGGATGGTTTCCACTGCCAAGGAGCTAGGGTCATACGCGTGCAGCTGGCCGCGTGGGCAGCGTGGGCGGCCAGGAAGGAGCCGTCGGCGGTGATGCGGCGCCATCTCTTGCACACGGCGCGGCAGCGGAGCACCGACTTGGACGGGAGGCGGACAAGGATCTCCACCAGGGCGTCGTCGCACAGCCCCACGACACCCGGCGCCGTCTTCATCTTTTTATTTACCACAACGTACGTACGCGTTGGTTCCGGCCTGTACCTAGCTATATGTATATGCATGTATACATCAGCCTAGAGCTAGCACTAGCAAACCTAGTCGGACACGTACTACATGCACGTCGTCGTACTAGCAAACCTAGTCGGACACCTATGTATTGAACACTAAGCCGTACGTGTTTTTATCTCTTCTCTTCTCCTAAAGGCATTTCTAACTGATGCCTTATAACCGGTTAGAGGAGTAAAAATGTGAATCTACTTCTCTAACCGTGACCTAGCCGATCCCTTATCCTTACGCAAGTGCTCATATACATGCACATACACGTACCCTTATGAATGCACACACGCACACCCTATCCTTATGAGCATCCATCTTCGAAAGACTGAGCCGACATATCATCTTGAAATTTACGAGTCACCGTAGGCACCTCATCATCGACGGGAACATCTCCTCCCACTGAATGCGCATCGCCGGAAATCATAAAATAAATCCAGGAATAAATGCGAGCATCAGGACTTGAACCCTTGTAAAACTACTTTATATAGAAGTACGTAGTTTATTTTTAGTAAGTACTACTTTATTTTATTTATAATAAGTGCTAAGTAGTTGAACTAGTTGATTTAGTAAAACTACTTTATTAAATTTTACTATATATAGAAGTACGTAGTTTATTTTTAGTAAGTACTACTTTATTTTATTTATAATAAGTGCTAAGTAGTTGAACTAGTTGATTTAGTAAAACTACTTTATTTTACTATAGAAGTGGTTTATTTTTAGCAAAAAAATTAATAGAAATAATTTATTTATTTTAGTTCAAGCAATTATTCCCGCATCTTAGTCGACGATGCCTATCCCGCATCCTCGTCGTCGACTCGGTGGAGGAGGCCGGCTTGATCAGAGGGGCCATGTCCGGGACTAGGCTCCGTCGGGCTGGTATTGGGAGGTGCTACCTTCCGGGGGGCGTAGGTTGGTGAGGAGCCAGCCTGTCGTTGATCCGATCCTTGTTTGGTGGCGGTCGCGTGGGCCAGTGACGGTGCCGAGGCTTCCGGACACCGCGAAGGTGGTACGTCACCGTGTCAGCGTGGAGGGCGAGCACGTCCGTCGCTACATGGTTGCGTTGGAGGGCAGGTCCAACAATACCTGGCAGGTTCTTCAGGGATCTCACTGGAGCTATGATCCTGTGATGGTTCCTTCTCTTTGGGTGTCCACCGCCCGCGCCGATACCCGTCGGGCGCTACGGTTCTAGTTGTATTAGCGATGCTATATGTATGATAGTATTCGAGGTGTATTAATTAGTGATAATATTCGACGATGTACGGACGCAAGAGATGATGTAGTTTTGCTTATAATTGAATGCATGCTAATTTGAATACTACTTTATTTTATGATTTGGTTTTGCTTATTGAATGCTTAAATTGGAAAAGTACTCCTACTTTGAATGCTAAAATTGGAGAGCACTATGCAAGGCATATGCATTTGATTACTTGATAGCTTATAGGGTTTCTGTTTTTACAGAAATCTAGGAGCCCCCTCCATCATCCGCGCCGTCGTCACCGTCACCGACCCCCCTCCGACCTCGAGGTGAGACCAGCCAAATCTCCATGTCAATATGAGTCCTATAATATGAGTCCTCGGGTTGACTTTAAGTCTGTCGAGTCTCCATCATATATGAGAGGACGAAGTATCCCGACTGTTGTCGTGGGGGTAGCTTCTCCTTCATTCCCGTGTGCTAGACAATTTGGTGTAATGCACTCGGGAATGAAAGGAGGAGCTACCATCACCGACGGTCGAATATGTACACCACGTGAGCTGAGAGTTTTCAAGAAAAGGCTCGACAGGCCGATAGTCAACCCGTGATGAATAATAATGATCTAATTTAGGTTTTTTAGTACATATATTTAATTGTACAAGTTTAATATTTGAATTATGAACATAGGAAATGTTGTACTCGGACGACAAAAACCGCCCGGGGGAGTGCGACTGGTGCCACGACGACCGAGGTATGTGCGACAGGCCTCACCTTGACGAAGATCGGCGCTTCAGCATTAAGCTGGAGGAGACCTTCGATGCTGAAACGGTACGCAACGATGACAAGTGTTATTTTTTCGTAATTAAGCACGACTTCAAATATTTCAACGTGTACTTTTCATCTTTTACAATTCGACTAGCTTATCCCATGCCATGCAAGACGCTATGTCTTGGGGAGGATGGGTTTTGAAGACCATGAAAGTTTTGAAACAAAGAAAATTCACCTAAGGACCCATCATGGTGTGGATTTTGAAGTAAAGCTGTACAATTCTGATAGCGTAACCCATTTTGGTTGCAAAAAATGGGAAGCACTTTGCAAGATGTATGGTTTTGATGAGGGTATGCTTGTCACCATGGATCTTGGTGATCCTGACATCGAGCAAGACAATATGGACATTTGGGTCCTTGTTGATACGCCTCCAATTCTACCGCTATGTGAGTTTCTCAAACATAGTTATTAACTAATTTATATTGTTCATTTCAAAATAGTTGACAACTTATTTCCATCTACAGCTTATTTTGATTGTTCAAACAATGTGCGGAACATGGTAGACAGAACCTACTACACCGATGGCTCTGAGTTAACTTATAAGGAGAAAAATCATCTGGTCGGATTTTGTACTGATCTTGAGAATTACAATATCTATTGTAAAACTCCTCCACATTATGATCAATACGTGCCACTAGTGCACGTGTTGAACTACGGTAACTACGATGGAGATACCTTGGTAAGGTTTTTTACTATTACGACATCCGTACATCTTTTGCATACTTCTAAAACTAGTACATCATTTCTAACTATGAAGTTATTACTATGTTTTTCAATAGATTATCCCAGAGGATTGTGTGCCTCATTTGATGTATCAGAGTGGTCGCCTTAATGTTTTGAACATACGTCCAGGTCATCCTACGAATCTCAACTGTCCATACGGATTTCTAAAAGAAGTGAAGACCTGCAAATCAAGGAATGGAAAAAATGTATGGACAGTCGTAAGGAGGTTCTTGGAAGCAAAAGGAAGCGAAGCGCAAGAATTGGAGACAGGATGTTCTCCATTCTCCATAATGGAGAGTCAGGGTCTGTATTATTTTATGCTATTTTACCTTAAAGAGGGTATTTCGGTCCTACCTAATACTGATGATCATGTGCTAAGAACAATTAAGTAGGGTTGGTTCGATGACTATGAGGATGATGATCGTATGACTTGTTATTAATAACGAGTAGGAGTTGTATGATGATGATTAGTAGGACTTGTTATTATATATGATGATGCATGATGCAAGCATGAAGAGTTATTATATATCAGCGGGTGAAATGAACATGGATTGGATTGAAGTGAAGGCAACATGCATGTGGTGCATGTCGTAAGTAGTACAATCCAAACTTGATCAAGTTAGGATTAGTGTTACTTTCGACATGCACCACATGTTGCCTTCACTTCAATCTAAGCCATCTTTAGGCATAGCAGTAGCGTTGGTAAACCAAGCACGGAGATATAAGAGAGGACACTTCTCTCTATTAGCTACCTATAACAACCTAAATTAACCCCCAAAACCCCTAAACCAGCCCCTTTCAAAAAAAAACCTCAGCTCTAGCTAGATGCTGACGCGTGGATGCCTATTGGTCCCGGTTGGTGTCACCAACCGGGACCAAAGGCCCCCCTGCCTGGGCCAGCCGCAGCGGCCACGTGAAGGACCATCTGTCTCGGTTCATGTAAGAACCGGAACTAAAGGCCAAGGGCATTAGTAACGACCTTTTAGTCCCGGTTCATAAACCGGGACAGAAGGCCCTCACGAACCGGGACAATATGCCCTTTTTCTACTAGTGAAGCCTCCAGGGTCAGCCTCTCGTACTTCAGGCGCCCCTGCTCCCTGGACATCAGCATGTCGTGTCCCTACACGCAGAAGGATACACCATTAAATGGAGCTATTGCTAATTTTTGGTTGGCTGACACTTTCACTCAATGTTGCACTGCCCACTACTAAAGCAGTAAGGCTGAGCCTACTCCCTTTACAATGCACAACTATTAGTCTGTAGCTAAGGTTATATATGGAGTGGATTTCAGATGAGAATGGTTGTCTAACCTTCGACGACGAACAAGGGGTTCAGAGCTTGGGCGGCTGCTGCGACAACAGGTCCTTGCACGCCTCCAGGGTCAGCTTCCTGTAGTTCAGGCGCCAGCACATCATCCCCCGCTCCCTGGCCGTCAGCATGGCGTGTGCCTGCATGCACAAGGATACACCATTAGATGGAGCTATTGCTAATTTTCAGTTATCTAACATTTTTACTTAATGTTGCACACTACTAAGGCTAAAGTTATTCTCTTTTATGGTGCACAACTATTAGTCTGTAGCTAGGAGCTAGGTTATATATGAAGTGACATTCAGATGAGAATGGTTATCTGACCTTCGACGATGAACAAGGGGATCAAAGCTTGGGCGGCTGCAGCGAAAACAGGTCCTCGCACGCCTCCAGGGTCAGCTTCTCGTACTTCAGGCTCCCCTGCTCCATGGATATCAGCATGGCGTGTCCCTACATGCAGAGGATACACCATCAAATGGAGTTGTTGCTAATTTTTGGTTGTGTGACATTTTCACTTAATGTTGCACACTACTAATGCTGAACTTACTCTCTTTGATGGTGCACGATTATTAGTCTGTAGCTAGGTTATATATGAGATGACCTTTAGATGAGAACGGTGAATTTTAACTGAAAAGCTTAGTAATGTGACTGAGATTTAGTGGTTGTTTGGATTCTGAGGATTAGTGGTGAGATTATAGAAAACAAGTTTTTAGCTGAGTTCTAGGAAAACCGGTTTCGCTATCCATTTTGTGAAAAACATGTTTACGGAGAACTTTGTTTGGGTTAGAAAATTAATAAACTAGGTCCGTAGAATTTTGTGTTTAGATAGCTTACTCTCTTTGATGGTGCGCCATTAATAGTCTGTAGGTAGGTTATAGTGAAGTGACCTTCAGATGAGATGGTGAATTTTAATTGAAAAGCTTTAGTGATGTCACTGAGATTTAAGAAAGTTGCAGCAGGCAACTTATGTAGAGAGAACCCGATGTCAAATCCAGCAATCGAGTACTCATAAAATTCAACCAAGTTCAGTAAAAAAATTGTTGATGGTACTAGTATAGTCAAGCTCAATCATGCTACAGCCAGGGAAATTTCAATTCGTGCGTTTCCATGCTTCAAAGGAAGAAAATTAAAGGGATCATATACATAAAGGTGAGGACGATGATTAAAGGAGAAAAAATTGCACATAAAAAGCAGCCATGGCAATCGGCCAGAAGAGCCATAGGTTCCATTGCAACAGTATGCATCAAAGACGGTATCTTGGTTGTACAATGATTCAATACCAAAGAGGTGTCAATTTGACAGACTAATGACAACAAGAACCACAAAAGTGCACCGACAATAGGGGAAATGTAAAAGGTTACATCTGCATGCATGCAAACAAAGTTGGGTTTTGACAGGCAGTGGTGAACTAAGCAATATTTGGTAAAAGATAACATAAATATCTGGAGGGTGTGCACTACAATTATTATTTTAAACCTAATCCTAGTGTCATACAATTTTTGGTAAAAGATAACATAAATATCTGGATTATGCTCTGTTCGCAATACTCTCAGCAGCTCTCCAAAAGTCCAAATGCCTACATTCATCAGCCATGTCCATCACATATTTAGAAATCACACTAGACAGGAGGGAGGACGCTCACCTTGTGGGATGGCGCTGGTAGCCAGCGCACCGGTCGACGCCTCAGCGGTCGCTGGAGAAGAGGGCGGGTTCGCGGGAGCCGGAAGCCTTGGCGGTTGCTGGAGCGAAGGGAGACGACGAGCCGGCGGCATCCTGGGAGCGTTGCAGCGCCAGAGCGGGAACTTGGGAGGAGCCGACAAATAAAGTTAGGTCTCTCTAGCTCATATTACGAAGGTAAGGGGATTACTGAAAGAGAGATGGGATGTTGGCCTAATTAGTCAGCTATTTTTTGGCCGAAATAGGAAAAATAGTATTATGATAGAAATTGTTTTCTCAAAAATCTCGGTGGGCCACGTCCTACCCTCTAACAATTTGAGATTTCTAAGTAGACAAAAAGATGTGTATAGAGGTTGCGTCAATTAATTCGGAACGGAGGGAGTACCAAAATACAGAACTGTACCAAGTAGTTCTATGAGACGAGTGCACCAATGCAGACAGCAAATTTCAGTAGGTTGTACTGATTGACTTGATGACTTTGGAAAGAGCTTCATTTATGCAGCACATGATGAAAGGAAATTGCCCAGTGACAAGGTTTTGAGATGTAATGGACCAAAAAAGAGTAATACATATTCCAGAAAAGGTTAAAGGCATGGCAAAGGTATTGCACCATCCGGTGCTTTTTTACGGTTTTATGATGCATCTAAAAAGTTACTCCTAGTGTACAAGATGGCATAAGATGGCAAATAGAACAGGCAAACATAACAATTAGCTTGATCAGCTTTGCCACAAGCACAAAAAGGCAATAACCACTTAACCTTGCAAATAATGATTACTGAGCACAATAAGAAACTACTTCCTCTGTCCCACAATATAAGATCATTTCAAGCCAACATAGCTTGAAAAACGATCTTCTATTATGGGACGAAGGGAGTAGCAAGCATCAGACAATCTATGCGATAGTGATAACTATGAAAGGATAAGGTAACTAGAATACAACAGAAAGTTTACCACTCGACACTGTCGGCGACGATAATAATGATGGTGGGAAGTTGCAATATGCTTCTGATGGGTCGGGATATGAACCACACACCCTCTCAAGCTGGAATTTGTTAACGTCCCGCGTGTAACAACCTCACTCAACTGACGAGCTTCCAACCTAATAGAGGAGCAAGTGCCTACCCACCACACCCTTTGAGGGAGTCCTGGATTAGGGGGTATCCGGACAGCCGGGCTATATACATCGTCCGGACTATTGAAGCGTGAGGATACAATACTCAAGACTCCGTCCCGTGTCCGGATGGGACTCTCCTTTGCGTGGAAGACAAGCTTGGCGATCCGGATATTGTGTTTCCTTCCTTGTAACCGACTCCATGTAAACCCTAGCCCTCTCCGGTGTCTATATAAACCGGAGAGGTTGATCCTTAGAAGGCCGATCACAATTACAGTCATAATCATCATAGGCTAGCTCCTAGGGTTTAGCCTCTACGATCTCGTGGTAGATCTACTCTTGTATTACTCATATCTTCAATATTAATCAAGCAGGAAGTAGGGTTTTACCTCCATCGAGAGGGCCCGAACCTGGGTAAACATTGTGTCCCTTGCTTCCTGTTACCATCAGCCTAAGACGCGCAGATCGGGACCCCCTACCCGAGATCCGCCGGTTTTGACACCGACATTGGTGCTTTCATTGAGAGTTCCTCTGTGTCGTCGCTGCGAGGCTGGATGGCGCCTTCAATCGCCAACAACACGGTCCAGGGTGGGACTTTTCTCCCCGGACAGATCTTCATGTTCGGCGGCTTCGCACTGCGGGCCAATTCGCTTGGCCATCTAGAGCAGATCGACAGCTACGCCCCTGGCTACTAGGTCTGGTTCGGAAACCTGAACTACACCGCCGATATCCGCTGAGACTTGATCCTCGACGGAATCGGGCCTGTGCCAGGAGTGCCGGGCAGTCATGATGACACGGCCTAGACCGGCCGTCAGACAATGCTCAAGACATTACCCCTGCAGTAGACCCGGACCTAAATCCGAAGCAGGCTGCGTGGCCCAAGGACGGGTGGATGGACCCCGCCCCGCAAGCCGCACACTATTGGCGGTGGAGCCGAACACAGATCTCCCCTCTATGGAGGCCTGTGACTCCGGACCCCCGGACTCGTATCCAGTTGATGGTTCCAGTCCGCACGCTCCCAAGCCCGCCGAGTCTGGCAGGGCTCCGGTAATGGAGTTTACCGCTGCGGATATCTTCGAGCACTCGCCCCTCGGCGACATGCTGAACTCATTAAAGTCTCTCTCTTTGTCAGGAGGCTCTGGGCCGAACTATGTCTGGGGCTGCCCACCCACCACCCACTTCATTGCCACGGTCGATGATTTAACCAACGCGCTTGACCTCGACTCCGAAGACATCGACGGTATGGACGACGATGCAGAAGAAGTACAGGAACCACCGCTCACAGGGCGGTGGACAGCCACCTCCTCACACGATATATACACGGTGGACACTCCGAATGAAACCAATGGTGACGAGGCAACGGAGGATAACCCCTCAGGGAGAAAAGCAAAGCATGGGCGTCGTCGGCGCCGCTCCAAACCCCGCCACAGCGATACCGGCCCAGGAGACGAAAACAATCCGAATGGCGCTAAAGATGAACACAACCCCGATCAGCCTACCTTCAAGCAGGCCGGACCGGCCACGATGGGATACTTGGAGAGGGACAACTATACACCCCCCCCTCCGAGGACGAGGCAAGCCTCGGCAATGACGAATTCGGCGTGCCTGAAGATCCAGTGGAACAAGTTCGCTTCAAGCGACGGCTCATGGCCATGGCAAGGAGCCTGCAAAGGAAGCAGGAGCAGCTTAAGACCGACCAAAATTTGCTCGTAGATAGGTGGACCAAGATCCTGGCCACCGAAAAATACGGACTCGACCGCCCCAACAAAGGGCACACGCGGCACAACTGGCTACCCCAATCTAAGAAGGAGAACCCACGGCACACACCCCGACGTCCACACACCGCCACGGTCCAAGGCAGTAAGAAGGATACACGAAGAGGCATCTTCAAACCTCGGCGCAATAATCATAAGCGGCAAGTCAGGGAAGCTAGTGCCAAGTACAGCAACTCCCAGTCCGGTCAACGGACAAAGAACAACTCAAGCCTAACTGGCCCGAGCCACATACTTGATCAGCCATGTGAAATTCATGACACTCCTAGAAGGACGGCAAAGCATACCAATAGAGAATGCCGGATCCTCAAAACAAAGCGGCCGATCGTGTGCCGGAAATAATGAGGGGAGACGTCTAGTCAAGAGACCCCCCCCAGAGCATAAAAGTACGGCCGATCGCCCCCGATCACACCAACCACAGCAATTCAATTGTCGTACCCCTAGACCTAGTAGTCTGGGGGCTCTATAATACATAAATCCCCCGCGGGTATGAAACCACAAAAAACATCTTCTAAAAGATGCCAGGTGCCAAGGCCAAGTTTCAACTGGCCCACCATACTAATGGTTGTCTTCGGATCACCAAACAAATACCACGCCGAAGAATAAGTCTTCAGGCATTGTCCCCTTACACAGTAATTACCACATACTACTGGGACGAACCACGTTGGCTAGATCCAAAAGGGTACAACATTAGGCCAGTCCCGTGTGACATAGTCACAATTATGGGCTAGGCCGATCCCCAACCTCGGAGTGGAAATCATACCGATGCTGGAATAGCGAGTCGTGCCTATTTATCAAATCTTAATTCGGCAGCCAACTACCCGGACACCAATTGAGGAGTCCGAGCTACTCTATGGCACGGTAGCCTGGTTCAGCCAGGCTCCAATCAGACACCCACGATTCAAACACAAACAGTACATACAGCTTCCTTTAAGCATTTGTCTTTACAGACTAACTCTGGCGCAGAACAGGACTGGCGACGCGAAATCAGCTCGGGCGCACAAGGCAGGAACGCATAAGGCAGTCCGGATACACCTCGGATCCACGCACAGCCTCCTCCAGTCCGGCCACGACAGGTTCCGCCCAAAAACACTTCTTTTTCATAAACATAAATTGCACTCATATGCATAGACATATCTACTACAATGCGTAGACTTAGATAGCATTTGCCGGCCGTGGCTTCTCATTGACGCCTTTTTGTCACAAATGGCACCTACGCCTTGTGTCATGCCCCATTATATCAGGGGCTTCATAGCACGGCAATAAAGTCCAGCCACCTTTCCGGTAGCTCGGCACCCCGAACTTATAGCATTATATGCATCAGCTCCGAATCATGTCTTGGGTCATTAGTTGGGTTTGCCCGGCTTCCATGTTTTGGTACCTTACGTTCCGCTCTATCGGCTAAGGTAGCGCTGGGAGAACTACTGCGATTGTGTCCCGGTTTTTTCGGACGAGCACCTCAGTAGAGAAAGCCGAAAACTGACTGTCATGATACGGCGAGAGCTGGTCAGCTGTTCGCGAGGTTATAAAATCTCTAAAGATTCATTCCGCACAATTCCATCATAAATGCAAAGTGCGAGGGATGGGTTTCCCGATCAGGCGCTGATAGAGCCCCTAGTACGGCCTTCCGAATACCAGGGGCTGCGCCAACCATACTCGAAATCCTATGGCTAAGTGAGAGTGATAAAGCCCTATAGTCTGATTGCCTGGTTCATGGTGAGGAACACCTCCTTAAAAGGACCCAACAATGGGATAAAGAGTGTTCAGGTCTATCCCGAACACCCCCGTTCTCTTCACGTGGGGGCAGAAGCAGACGACTGGCCAACTCTTAGGTTTTATATACACTAAACGGCCGCACAAGAAGAACAAACATTCACATAAACAGGCAATAATTAATAAAAATGCCATTATCCCACATTACAAAGAATGGCACGACGGCCTTCAGGGAAATATAGTGTCTTTCGTACACTGATCCGCCACAAGGCGGGCTCCTCTCAGGACACCTTCATAGTATAACTCAGGCTTGCGATGCTCCTTACCCTCCAGCGGTCCCTCGGTCATCAGCTTCTCAACGTCAAGCTTCCCCCCATGCACCTTCGCATGGGCAAACGCCATGCGTGCACCTCTATGCAGACCGATCGCTTAATGACATCAAGTCAAGGGCAGGCGCCAACAATCCGCTTCACGAGTCTGAAGTAACTGCTTGGAATAGGCTCCGTGGGCCACAGCCGGACAATCAAGTCCTTCATGGCTAGTTCGGCCGCCTGGTGCAGTTCGACCAGCTGCTTCAGCTGATCGACAAAGGGCACTGGATAATTCGGCGCCAAATACTGCGACCAGAAATCCTTCTCCGCAGACTTCTTCTCCTCAGTACGGTAGAAGTGGGCAGCATCCGATATGCTGCGTGGCAGGTCCGCAAACACACCTGGAGAAACAAGAATTCAGCTTGTCGCTTAGAACTACCATTACTATGAAAAAAGTGGCCTTGAGTACAAAAGGCCTTACCAGCCGCAATCTTCCGTGCCTCTTGAATGTCCTTCAGAGCACCTCGGGCTTCTTCCCGAGCATCCTCCGCGGCTTGGAGAGCTTGGGCGAGTTCGGATTCCACTACAGGAAACAGCTACTTTGCCGTCTGCCATGGCGGACGGCAAAGGCTCGAAAGGCGGACGGCAAAGACCTTTGCCGTCAGCCGCGGACGGCAAAAGGCTCCGGCAAAGAAGGCTACGGTAAACAGCTGCTTTGCCGTCTGCTTCCTGGCGGCGGACGGCAAAGGCTCTTTGCCGTCTGCGGCGGACGGCAAAGAGGGCGGACGGGAATATTTGCGATGTCAGTCCGTTAAGTGGCTAACGGCAGACCTTTGCCGTCCGCCGCAGATGGCAAAGAGCCTTTGGTCTTTGCCGTCCGCCTTATGATGTCATCTACAC
Organism: Aegilops tauschii subsp. strangulata; assembly: GCF_002575655.3. Classification (NCBI taxonomy): domain Eukaryota; kingdom Viridiplantae; phylum Streptophyta; class Magnoliopsida; order Poales; family Poaceae; genus Aegilops; species Aegilops tauschii. Next base: position 628,976,964 of record NC_053036.3, on the reverse strand, counting down.
GTCACTAGATGGCAGGTTCTTTGCCGTCCGCCGCTGATGGCAAAGTGCAGGTTCTTTGCCGTCTGCCACGGACGGCAAAGTCTTTGTCGTCTGCCATTGTAGGCAAACTGACCAAATGGGTCAGCTCCCAGGAGGCACAGTTGGCTGCCACGTGGCTTCTTTGCCGTCCGCCGCAGACGGCAAAGGCTCTTTGCCGTCGGTGGCAGACGGCAAAGAGGCTGCATATTGTCTGTTTTTTCTGTTTTTTATTAAATCCCACAATTTGCAGCACATATCACATATATAAGTTTCATATCCAGCACATATCCAACACATATCTAGCACATAAGTTTCATATCACATATCACATCAGTTTCATCCATACACATTGTTCATACATAAGGAAGTTCCATCCATACACATTGTTCCATCCATATATATATTACAATGCAAAGTGTCATGAAGATAGCAAGCTAGATACAATGCAAAGTTTCATCAAAGGAAAAGCAAGCACTCCATCATAGCTAGCTAGCTTCCATCAAGTGAATGAAATCTGCAAAATGGTAAATAAGAAAGTTAGAAATAGGTGACTAGAATAAGAAGAAGACTAGAACAAGAAGTATATGTCATTTATGAGCTAACTTAGGTGAAATGGATCATATATGAGCTAACTAAGTTGAAATGGGTTGTTTATGAGCTAACTTAGTTGAAATGGATCATTTATGAGCTAACTTAGTTGAAATGGGTCGTTTATGAGCTAACTAAGGTGAAGGGCATCATTTTTGAGCTAAGTAAGGTGAAATGGGTCATTTTGGAGCTAACCTAGTTGAAATGGATCGTTTTTGAGCTAACTTAGTTGAAATGGATCGTTTTTGAGGTAACTAAGGTGAAATGGATCGTTTTTTAGCTCACTTAGGTCAAATGGATCGTTTTTGAGCTAACTTAGTTGAAATGGATCATTTTTTAGCTAACTTTGTTGAAATGGATCATTTTTGAGCTAATTTAGTTGAAATGGATCGTTTTTGAGCTAACTTAGGTGAAATGGATCATTTATGAGCTAATTTAGTTGAAATGGATCTTTTTGAGCTAACTTAGGTGAAATGGGTCATTTATGAGCTAACCTAGGTGAAATGGGTCGTTTATGAGCTAACCTAGGTGAAATGGGTCGTTTATGAGCTAACCTAGGTGAAATGGGTCGTTTATGAGTTAACCTAGGTGAAATGGGTCGTTTATGAGCTAATTATGCAATTTTTGACATAAGTAACCTAAGTACATATCGTTTTAGAGCTAACTTAGGTAAAATGGATGGTTTATGAGGTCAGTAAGCTTATTAAGTCATTTTGGAGGAAAAGAAGCTAACTCTAGGTCATTATGGTAAGCATATTGGAGGAAATAAAGCTAAGTCTAGGTCTTTATGCATTTGTTAAGCAAAACACTAGAGAAACTTACCGTGATCAGGGAGGTGTAGGAGCGGGCTGGCTAGTGCCGGTAGCTGGAGAAGGATCATGCGATGCGTTTCTGGAGTTAAGCTACACCAAAGATCATTTCCAATGTCTCGTTAGCATTATGACACTCAAATGTTAAGACTAGCAAGTAATGTCCATTCAAATTAAACTCACCGTGGTCCCAGGAGCAATCACTGGCATCGGCGGAGCGGTCTGACCGGTCTTCTCGCACACAGACTGCACATTTGGTTTTGACGACTCAGTCATACTAGTTAGTAATGAGACAAACACTACATGAATGTTTTGGCTAATCTGCAGAAGAAACTTACCACAAGGAGCTCGTACATGGCCCTTGCCTGCATGTCATTCCGTGCCCTCTCCTCCTCCATCATCTTTGTCGTCCTCTCCTCCAACTCCCGCTGCCTCTCCGCCGCCTCCGCCAGAAGTTTCTCCGTTCTATCTCTCTCACTCTGTATAGCAGCCTGCAACACCACTCACATGACCATTTGTAATCATTGATGGAAGCGCACACAATGTAATGGAGAAAGATAGCTGAGTACGTATCACTAACCTTGATGGCGAGTTGCACTGGCCGTTCACGAGGCCTTATCTCAGGAGCGGAGCTCGACTGGCGCGCCTTGATCTCCGGGAGAGTGCTAGGACAACGGATAAGTCCATCTCCAATGGCTATGGAGCCATGGGACCTCCCGCCACCAGATATCATCACCAGCTCTGGATCAATGGGACCCTGGCTCGGGTTAAAGTCCTCCCCTTTCCTCGCCTTCCCCTCATCTCTATATCTCACGAGCTTGTTGTGGGAGGAGATGTTGGTGAAGTTGTTTGCATCATCGAGGTCAGACTGAGAGAAAGCCTTGACTTTCTTGTAAGAGCCAGTGTGGGCCATGGCATACAGGTCGTACACCTCTGGCACCTTATCCGCCTTATTGTGGCGTGCCTGAAAGAGAGAAACAATGAAAATTAGTAACTAAAGGGCTCAAGCTAGCATGATGAATGAATTGCATGAATCATGAAGCAAACCACATACCCAGTTGCGCCCGAACTGATATAAGTTGGAGCTGCCTTGATGGTGTGGCACACCTTCCATTTGGGCACGTTTGTCCTTGGCCTGGTTGTGGAGGGCTAGCCATTCTTGTGAGCACCACTCATCAACCAACACCTCCCAACAATCCATCCGATCCGCACACCATCTCGGAGGCGCCTAAGTTAGCAAATAGAAACTTGAGCGCTACGGCTAAGAATTACTAAATGAAGGAACTTAAGTAGAAGGCCTTAAGAATTACCTTCATGTACTGCTCCTTACTCAGGAACTTATCGCGGCACGCCGGCTTGGTCTTCTTGATACCACGCAAGGCGTAGTAGTCTCGAACAGCCTGCACCCGAGCCTCGTGCCGTAAGTTTTGGAGTAGGCGCTTGCAGACGTTCTGGATAACATTTGCGCACTCCTCCTCGTATCCCTCCTCACACCTGTAGAATGTCTGCAATCAAATGAGACAATATTGATTAGTACAATTAATAACTAGCTAGTTGAAGATTTTGAAATGTTTAAAGGACGAATTACCCAGAACGTCCTGATCACCATGTCTGCCCTCGTGTCGCACACGACACCGTCGATAATGACATCCGGCGGGGCCGGGGCAGCCACGTAGTGCTCCCAGCTCAACCCAAGCTCTGGAAGCCGACCCTCACCAGGCAACATGACAAACCCCGGGAAGTTTTGCCGGCAAAGAACTCCAAGGACGGAGTTGGGCCGGCGGACACTATGATGGTGGTCCCAACCCCTGCAGCATGACAAGGCCAACGCATTAGTTATTTGAAGAAACGTGAATGCAGAAGGTACAAAAATATTAAATGCACTTACGTACCTCTCCCCATCAGGGAAGATCAACCACCTCTGCTCGCGGGTCGCCGGCACGGACGGGAGCCGTGTAGCACCACGCTGGTAGACGGTGCCACCCTCCTCCTCAAGATCAGTCGGCTCCCCGCCATCATCAGCATGGCCACTCGGCTCCTCGGGCTGATCCGGCCAGGTACCCCATCCGGACATGTGCTCCTCCGGGGTCTCGTGGGGCAAACTCTCGTGGGCCGAAGGCCAGTCGACCCGAGGCTCGTGGGCCCAAGACCCGTGGACCGGAGGCTCGTGGACCGGAGTCCGTGTAGCCTCCTCCTCGAACGAGTCCACCCTAGCAGTCACGTGCTCGGGTGAAACAGCTGGGGGTGCCGGCGAGGAAGGCTCCCTAGCAGTCACCCTACCTCCTCTCCCGCGACCACGTGCCCCACCTCCTCTCTTCCTACCTCGTCCCCTGCTGGGCACCGCGGTGGACGAAGAAGGGCCCGGCGGTGTGGACATACTGTCCAGCAACGCTCGGCGAAGAGGTACGTCTGGAATCGAAGACCTCAGACCACGCGCCGAGGAAGAAGGGGCCTTGGCGCGCTCCCGACCAGCGCCCACCATCTTTCAACACCTGCCATGACAAACAGTAAACGAAATTAGTACAACATAAAAAAAGACCGACATGAATAATAATATGTGTATCACTTAAGTGTATCATCATCAAGTACAACATTAAAAAATTTAATACCTGACACTACTAATAATCTCGATCAGTATCATCAATAAATGCATAATCATCATCATCACTATAATCAATGACGGGCTCATAGGGTTCAGTGGCATCAACATGTGCAAGGCCACCTTGACGTAATCGGTCAAGCAATGACAAGTCATCCGCAGCAGTAACCTCTTCTTGTTCCGGCTCTTCTTGTTCCTCCTCTGGGGTGATGTCGGATTCACTGTCACTGTCTACTTCAATGTTTTGGGGTGAAGTATAGCGGTTCTTGAAACGCTTTTTGGAAAGACGTGTCTCTTGGAAGAATTCTCCTTCATATGTGTCTGGGTTAATGTGAGGTTCATAATCCTCTTCCTTTGGGGGAGATAGTCTAGCACGTGGCGGCACTTCATAAACGACATCCCAACCTTTCAGATTTGGATTAGTTTGGCAGGCCCACGGTAGATAGAATACTTGGGTCGCCTGTTGAGCCGTAATATAGACATCAGGAACATCTAAATGGGTGCTTTGGTTGATTTCAACTAGCCCTATATGTTCATGAGTTCTTCTAGTCTCCTTCGGCTGAAACCAATAACATTTGAAGACTACGACATTCGGTGGGTTTTCACCATAGAATAGAAGTTCATAAATTGCTTCAACTCTCCCATAATACTCGGTACCTCCTTCGCCGATAGCAGATACACAACAATTTGTAGACTTTCGGTCGGCCATAGATAGCTCTTTGCCATAGGTACGAAAGCGATACCCGTTGATGTCATATTTGTCAAATGAACGGACCTTATAGTCAAAACCATTAGTGACTTGTCTCAATTCGGCGTCCATAGACTCTGAATTAGCCTACAAGTTTAATATGAAAGGATTGTTGCATTACGCACAAATTAGCGAATGAAACCGGGATAGCCGCCTACAAATTAGCCTACAAGTCTAATAGAAATTACCGTTTGTTTGAACCAAGAGATGAAACCGGGATAGCCGCCACCTTGCTTTGCGAGAAGCTCATACTCTTCGACAGAATCCTTTTGGATCACCGCTCCATACGAGAATAAGGCGACGTATCGACTGTATGAAATATCCAGGAATAAGAGCAGTTCAAAGGAAATAGAAGTTGCGAAACTATGTACCGAGAACTTACTCGATGTACGGCCGCACTTCTATCAGGTTGTTGAAGATATACAACGAAATGGTCCGCCATTGTTCGTTATCCAAAGATACTGGATTTGAAACACTGGCTGGTGCGAGATTCCCTTTGAATAGGCTGAGGTTGGATCCACCCTTTTTAGGGTCGTCAGCATTGTACCGAGGCTTCGGATTATGCAAATGACGATTTTTGGCTTCGTAGTGTGCTGTCACGAAGTTTGCCGCCTCCTCAGTGATGAATGCCTCAGCCATCGATGCTTCAATTCTACGTTTATTTTTACATTTTTGTCGAAGCGTCTTCTGCATCCTCTCAGTTGGGTAGCACCAATGATTTTGCACGGGCCCCCCCAATCTTGCCTCGGTCGGGAGATGCAAAATCAAATGTTGCATTGGATTAAAGAAGCCCGGTGGAAAGATCTTCTCTAACTTGCAGATCAACTCCGGCGCCAACTCTTCCATTTCTTCTAGCACGCTAGGCGATAGTTCTTTCGCACAAAGAACACGGAAGAAATAGCTGAGTTCTGCCAGTACTAGCCATTCATCCTCAGGGATGAAGCCACGCAACATCACCGGCATTACCCGCTCAATCCATATGTGCCAATCATGACTCTTGAGACCAAATATCTTAAATTTATCAAGACTGGCTCCCCTCTGTAGATTCGCTGCATACCCATCGGGGAACATCAACTGCATTTTCACCCACAAGATAATTTCCCTCATAGCCGGCCTTCCAAGATTGAACCATGCCTTTGGCTTCGTCCAGTTCTGCTTTCCTTTCAGTTCTTTCATGTTTTGTAACGGCCTATCACATAGCGCCTCCAGATCGACTCTAGCCTTAGTATTATCCTTTGACTTCCCATCTATGCCGAACAATGTACCAAAAAGTGCCTCGGCGATATTCTTCTCAGTGTGCATCACGTCGATGTTGTGTGGGCAAAGGAGGTCTTTGAAGTAAGGCAGATCCCATAAGCATGTTTTGTGAGTCCAGGCGTGGCTTAGAATTATACCCCTTGAAGTACCCTGGACGCTCGGGATCTGGCTCGAGAGCGTTTAACTGATCCAGGGTCTGTTGGCCTGTCAATGCATGTGGTGCAGAGTTTTTGACAACTCTACCTCTGATGAAGTTCTTCTTGTCTTTCCTGAACTTATGGCGAGGATTCAGGAACTCTCTATGCACGTCGAAGCAAGAAAACTTGCGACCGGCCTGAAGCCAACGAAACTCAAGAGCTCCCTTGCATGTGGGGCACGGGAACCTTCCATGCACACACCAGCCAACGAATAGCGCATACGCCGGCAAGTCATGCGTCGAGTACATGTACCAGACACGCATTATGAAGTTCCGTTTGCTATAGGCATCGTATGTCTTGAACCCATTATCCCAGGCTTCTTGCAATTCGTCCTTAAGCGGTTGCATGTACACATTCATATTTTTCCCCGGATAGTTGGGCCCTGGAATTATCAACGTCAGGAAAATGTTCTTTCTTTGCATAATCTGTCCGGGGGGAGATTGAGTGGAAAGACAAATACGGGCCAACAACTGTATTGGGCTGCCGTCATACCAAACACACTGAACCCATCCGTGCTGATGCCGACTCGAGGATGCCTCGGATCTGCCGCTTTGTCACCATGTAATTCATCAAACTTTTTCCACGCAACACCTTTCGATGTGTGTACAATCATCAGATTCCCATCTGCATCTAGTTCGGTTCTTTTGCCCGTTTTGTGCCATGTCATCTGTCTGGCCGTCTCTTCGACCATGAAAAGACATTGAAGTCTTGGTACGATTGGCATATACCGAAGAACACTAACGGGGATTTTGGTCTGTGTCTTCTCACCCATACCGTTGTCTACCACAACATACCTGGAAGACTTGCAAATGAGACAACAGTTCAAGTCCGCATAGTCAAGCCTAAACAAGACACATCCTTTCTCACAGGCATGTATCTTATCATAGGGCATCTTCAGTGCATGGAGGATTTTGTCCGACTGGTACAGGTTTGCAGGCATTACATGGCCTTTGGGTAGAAAGCGTCCAAATACTGTCATCATTGCATCGTAGCATTCTCTGCCCAAGTTGAACTGAGCCTTCAGAGCCATTACTTGTGAGATGGCATCCAACTGACAAAGCTCAGTGTGCTCATGGAGCGGACGTTTTGAAGACTCCAACATTTCATTGAAGGCCTTTGCAGATTCCTCCATCTCCTCGTCCGAATCCCGAGCATCATCAAAGTCTTGCACCATGTTTTCCATACCGGTACCATGCTCGTCGGTGCGACGACGATCCACCTCAGCTCGGTCACGTTGGGCAGACTCACCATGAAATGTCCACACCGTATAATCGGGCGTAAAACCACTCTTCTGCAGGTGTTTGCCCATTTCAGCCTCTGTCCTCTTTTCCCAATTGCCGCACCGTAAACAGGGGCACCAGGTTTTCCTCTGGCCATTTGCAAATGCAGCTCGCACAAACCCCTTGGTTTTTGTGAACCATTCAGTGCTCCATTTGTTCTGACCAGTGTGACCGGTGTACATCCACGCACGATCACTCATCTTGACTTTCAGAGCTACTAGACACACAACAAATATATATATATATAATTCACCATGTATGTATTCATCAGTTGATCTACTTTGTCAATTTTATTACGTCCATGCAACCTACACTCTAATAGGTAATGATAGGTCCTAATCCCACCCGAGTATGTTTAGATTGGGTTCATTTTCCCATGCTATGCCCCGGATCCTACGCAAAATTTCGGCAGCACCTCCCCGCTGTTCTCCTGATACACGTCTCTGCAATAAACAGAGAGGATGTGTACCCGGAGAACAACAGGGGAGGCACTGACGAAATTTATGCGTCGGATCCGGAGCAAAGCATATGGGAAAACGAACCCAATCTAAACATACTCGGGCTGTCCATGGATAGCGTTGGACAATTCGAAAGAATCAAGGTTATAAATATGCAAATGCATGCATATTTATAACTATGACGCTTTCGAACGGGAGACACATATTGGTTACGCATACTGATGATTCAAGACACATATATATCTAGCTATCAAGTTTCATCGGAATAGATCAAATAATTAATGGGGGAGGAGGACATGTCATTTGTGCTCACCCGCGAACGAAGGGGCAGAGCTCGTCAAACGCACGGCGAGGTCGTCGAACACCAAACCTCGCAGCGATGAAACAACTGCACATTTAAAACTACCCGATCAACACAATTATATATGATGTTTTTCATAACAAAATCGAAAGATATATGACCCCGTCGGCTTCTGGAAGGCCAAAGAACACCTTTTCGGGGTCGGGGTCTCGGGGTCGGGGTGTCGGGTCGGGGTGCCGGGTCGGGGTCGGGGTGCCGTGTCGGTGTCGGGGTCGGGGTGTCGGGTCAGGCTCGGGGTCGGGGTGTCGGGGTCGGGGTCGAGGTCGGGGTCGGGGTCTCGAGGTCGGGGTGTCGGGGTGTCGGGGGTGTCGTGTCGGGGGTCGGGGTGTCGTGTCGGTCTCGGGGTGTCGTGTCGGGGTCGGGGTGTCGTGTCGGTCTCGGGGTGCCGTGTCGGGGTCGGGGTCTCGGGGTCGGGGTGTCGGGTCGGGGTGCCGGGTCGGGGTCGGGGTGCCGTGTCGGTGTCGGGGTCGGGGTGTCGGGTCAGGCTCGGGGTCGGGGTGTCGGGGTCGGGGTCGGGGTCTCGGGGTCGGGGTGTCGGGGGTGTCGTGTCGGGGGTCGGGGTGTCGTGTCGGTGTCGGGGGTCGGGGTGCCGGGTCGGGGTCGGGGTGCCGTGTCGGTGTCGGGGTCGGGGTGTCGGGTCAGGCTCGGGGTCGGGGTGTCGGGGTCGGGGTCGGGGTCGGGGTCGGGTTCTCGGGGTCGGGGTGTCGGGGGTGTCGTGTCGGGGGTCGGGGTGCCGTGTCGGTGTCGGGGTGCCGTGTCGGGGTCGGGGTGCTGTTTCGGGGTCGGGGCTTCGGGGTGTCTCCTCCTCCTCCTCTTCTTCTTCTTCTTCTTCTTCTTCTTCTTCTTCTTCTTCTTCTTCTTTCTCCTCCTCCTCCTCCTCCTCCTCCTCTTCTTCTTCTTCTTCTTCTTCTTCTCCTTCTCCTCCTCCTCCTCCTCCTCCTCCTCTTCTTCTTCTTCTTCTTCTTCTTCTTCTTCTTCTTCTTCTTCTTCTTCTTCTTCTTCTTCTTCTTCTTCTTCTTCTTGTTCTCCTTCTCCTCCTCCTCCTCCTCCTCCTCCTCCTCTTCTTCTTCTTCTTCTTCTTCTTCTTCTTCTTCTTCTTTCTCCTCCTCCTCCTCCTCCTCCTCTTCTTCTTCTTCTTCTTCTTCTTCTTCTTCTTCTTGTTCTTCTGCTTCTTCTTCTTCTCCTTCTCCTTCTCCTTCTCCTCCTCCTCCTCATCCTCCTCCTCCTCCTCCTCCTCCTCTTCTTCTTCTTCTTCTTCTTCTTCTTCTTCTTCTTCCCCCTTCTACTTAACCTAAACCTAAACTAACCTAAACTAAAAACCTAAACTAATTAAAACTAAACTATTTAAACTAATTAAACCTAAACTTAAACAAAAAAAACAAAAAAAACAAAAAAAAAACAGAAAAAAGGGAGGAGGGGCTCACTGTGGGGGAGGGCCGGGGCGGGGCCGGCGACGGAGGGCCGGGGCGGGGCCGGCGACGGAGGGCCGGGGTGGGGCGGCGGGGGCCCGGCCGGCGGGGGGCCGGGGCGGGGCGGTGGAGGAGGCGGGGCGGCGGGGGCCCGGCCGGCGGGGGGCCGGGGCGGCGGGGGGGATGGGGGGCGGGGGGGCGGGGCGGGGCAGTGGAGGAGGCGGCGGGGGGCGCGGGGCGGCGGGGGGCCGGGACGGCGGGGGGCCGTGGCGGCGGTGGGGCGCGGGGCGGCGGTGGGGCGCGGGGCGGCGGGGGGCCGGGGCGGGGGGGGCGACGGGGCGGTGGGGCGGCGGGGCGACGGGGCGGCGGGGCGACGGGGCGGCGGGGGGCGACGGGGCGGCGACGCGCGGCGGGCGGCGGCTGCGGCGGCGGGGAGGGAGGAGAAGGGCGAGGCGAGGACGAAGTGAGTAACGGGCGGGGGGTACCTGCCGTTAGGCAAGTGCCCTCTTTGCCGTCCGCCAGCCTTTGCCGTCCGCCTTTCTGCCTCTTTGCCGTTCGCTAGCGGACGGCAAAGAGGTGGGCCGTTAGGATTTTTTCAAACGAGCGGGGGGTGGGGGCCACCACACTCTTTGCCGTCCGCCAGCGGACGGCAAAGATTCTTTGCCGTCCGCTGGCGGACGGCAAAGACCTGGCAGATGGCAAAGAGCTTCTTTGCCGTCAGCCTTTTCTTTGCCGTCTGTTTATGTGTAGCTGATGGCAAAGAGCTTCTTTGCCGTCAGCTAGAAGACGGCAAAGATCTGGCAGATGGCAAATTAGCTGATTCCAGTAGTGTTCCTTCCCTCCTAAACTCTGCTCCAAGGCCTCACCTTTCTTCACAGCCTCCTGAAGCTCTCGCTCAGCTTCAATGATCCTGGCGTCGTGTTTCTCACGAAGAGCCTGCTCGGCGGCGGCCTTCTCGTTGGCTTTGACCACAGCCTTCTTCAGTGCCTCATATTCGGCACTCGCCCCTAGAGCATAAAATACAAATATTTCTAGTCAGGCACAACTACTCATACGTGCCGAATTTAGGACAAGGTTTCGACATACCTTGCTTATCCTCCAATTGCTTCTTCACGCGGCCAAGTTCCTCTTCGGCCCGTTCCAGACTCTGCTTTAGTCCGGACACCTCCGCACTATGAGCGGCGGTTGTCTCTGCAAACGCCTGGTTTCAAACAAAGGGATACACGTCATTAACCGACTGACCTGCAAAGCGTATGATTTGATCCCCTGTCCGGCTTTTTCTCTCTTTCGCCGGACAGTGCATCAGGGGCTACTACTCACACTGTGGCAATCTCCAAAAGGTTTCTAAATACATACCTCAAAACCCTTTATAAGACCAAGGCAGGACTCATTCAGCCCGCTCTCAGCGGACTGAATCTTTTCAATCACCTCACCCATGAGGGCCCGGTGTTCATCGACGATGGATGCGCTCCTTAGCGCTGTCAACAGGCCGCCTGATAGCTCTGCTTGGACAGAGGTTGCTGGCGGAGTAGGCAGGCCTCCCCCCGTCAAAGGAGGCTGCTCGCCCGATCCTGGAGCTTTAAAGGTCTCCAGGACCGTGTCCGGCTGCGGTCCGAACCTGAGATCGCCCCCGCCGTCGACACGCCTGGGAGCCGCTGCTTCTGTGTGTCCGGCCCCAGGGACATGCCCCCCCCCCCCGGTCCGAGTCCCATTGAGACGACACCTCGGTGTCGCGCCTAGGCTTCGGGGAAGGGGCCTCTGGAGGCATCTCGCTCGCCAGGGCATCAGAGCTCAGGGAATCCTCCGATGAGGACTGTCCGGCGTGGGACCTTGCTGGGCTGCACAAAATATGGTGACGGTTAAAACTCCCACATCCTATCAACCCCGGGCGCGTATGTGTGTTCGGGTTTCATATACTTACGACTTTTCCAGGGATTGGACCCTGGGATCCCACCCCGGGCTGCTATCAACAGCCGCGGTGGACGCCTCTAGGAGGGAACCTTACGCCCTCTTCGGCGATTCGGCCTCCAGGGACGAGGAAGCCGTCCTTTTCTTCCCACCCCCTGCGGGGAGCTCGTTTTCCTCCTGCTCTTCGTCTTCGGAGGAGGGACGGTCGCTAGAGTCTTCGGATCTTGCGTCCGAAGCGTCGCGATGACGGAGGCCACTCTGGGTCTTCATGACCTTCTTGGAAGCCTCTTTCTTTGGCGCCTCGTAAGGCGCTGGGACCAGCATCTTCATCAGAAGAGGTCCGGCCGGTTCCTCCGGCAGCGGGGCAGGATAGTGAATCCGCTCCACCTTTTTTATCCATCCCTGGGGTCATGGTAGAGCATGATAAAAGTGTTCCCCTCAGGACATGCCAACTGAAGCATGGATGGACAGGAGCATAGCAGTAACTTACCGAACTTGCAGAATGGGACAAGTGATACCCACGGTCCTCGGTGGAGTCCGGCCACGATTTGCCAGACTTAAAGAGCACCTTCCAGATATCCTTGTGGGAGGAACCATAGAGCTCCTGAAGGGTCTGGTGCTCGGTTGGGTCGAATTCCCACAAATTGCAGGCTCGACGTTGGCAAGGGAGAACCAGGCGATCTAACATCACCTGGACTACGTCGGCAAGTTTGACGTCCTTGTTAACCACACTCCATACGCGCGTCTGGAGCAGCGACAGCTCATCGGACGAGGACCAGTTCAGGCCCTTCTCGGGCCAGGAAGTGAGCCGCAGCGGGGCTCCGGATCTGAACTCAGGAGCCGCGGCCCACTTTTTGCCGCGCGGTTCAGTGATATAGAACCACTGCTGCTGCCACTCCTTGACGGAGTCATTGAAGGTACCCGTCGGCCATATGACCTTGGGCATCTTGCTCACCATGGCACCGCCGCACTCGGCGTGTTCGCCACTCACCACCTTGGGCTTCACATTGAAAATCTTCAGCCATAGGCCGAAGTGAGGCGGAATTCGGAGAAAAGCCTCACACACGACGATGAACGTCGAGATGTTAAGGAAAGAATTGGGAGACAGATCATGAAAGTCAATCCCGCAATAATACATGATACCGCGAACGAATGGGTGAAGGGGAAACCCGAGCCCGCGGACAAAATGAGGGAGAAACACGACCCTCTCGTGAGACTCCGGAGTAGGGACGATCTGTCCCGCCGGCGGGAGATGGTGGCCGATCTTTTTGGCCAGGTACCCGGCCTCTCGGAGCCTCTCGATATCCTTCTCCTGGATGGTAGAGGCCATCCATTTGCCTCCTGCTCCAGATCCGGACATCTTTGGAGAACCTCTTTTCGGTGAAGAAGAAGAACGCTTGGGCGCTGGGGCTCGAGCAGTAGAGAATGGACTAGCGGGGAGAGAAGGCGTGGGTAGAGAGGGAGAGATCTTATCTCTTTATAGGGGCGGTAAAGCTTTTGCGCCTCCCCACTTGCCTCGTGGAACCCGCTCGTTCTCCACTCGCCGTAATTAGCGGTGCGTTTGGGTTACCCCATACCCGTATTAATGAGAATCCCGCAATAAGGGAACACGATCTCTGCTTCGGCAAAACGTGCAGAGGAAACCGCCTCGCGATATGTGCTGAGGCTGGTTGTGGAAAAACGGTTCCAATAATGACTCGACCGTAGTAAGTTGTCAGCAGATTATATTGGTGAAATATCATTCTCCCTATAGGTGGTATGTGAAGATCATCTTGCAGATCCGGACACGGTCTGAGTGTTCGGAAACTACTTTGGAATATTCGGAGAAGGAACCCGCCTTGCAATGCCGAAGACAAGACTGCGCGCCGGACTCATCGTCATTGAAGCCTGGTTCAAGGGCTACTGAGGGAGTCCTGGATTAGGGGGTATCCGGACAGCCGGACTATATACATCGTCCGGACTATTGAAGCGTGAAGATACAAGACTCAAGACTCCGTCCCGTGTCCGGATGGGACTCTCCTTTGCGTGGAAGACAAGCTTGGCGATCCGGATATTGTGTTTCCTTCCTTGTAACCGATTCCATGTAAACCCTAGCCCTCTCCGATGTCTATATAAACCGGAGAGGTTGATCCTTAGAAGGCCGATCACAATTACAGTCATAATCATCATAGGCTAGCTCCTAGGGTTTAGCCTCTACGATCTCGTAGTAGATCTACTCTTGTATTACTCATATCTTCAATATTAATCAAGCAGGAAGTAGGGTTTTACCTCCATCGAGAGGGCCCGAACCTGGGTAAACATTGTGTCCCTTGCTTCCTGTTACCATCAGCCTAAGACGCACAGATCGGGACCCCCTACCCGAGATCCGCCGGTTTTGACACCGACACCCTTGATTAAGGACCCAGAATCCAGCGAGAATGGCTCATTCTCCATCTGCCACTGAGTGGAACTCCCACCATTGTTTCGCCAAACGGTATAAATTAGGCGAGATGTGTCCGGTTTAGTCACAAACATCAGAGTTATGCCTTGGCCTGCCTCCGCGATGGCCACATCATCGCCCGAAAATCTAGCACAGGGTTGGTGGTCAACCATGGAGAAATTTTTCACTGGTACCTGAACCCTAGTAGAAGCAACTATGTGTGTCATGGATCTAACATGGCAGATGCCCTAGCAAAAGGAGTTAGGTGTGGAGCCATCGCAGCTAGGTTAGCTTAAAGGGGTTAAATGGGACAAAGGACACAGAGAGTTTTACCCAGGTTCGGCCCCTTTCAGCGTGGTAAAAGCCTACCCCTGCTTTTGATTGTATTGCTTGTGTTTCAATTACCAGGGGGCGAAGACGCTTGACCTAGTGCTCGATCGGTTGTTTCTTGACTTAACCCGCCGTCGGGTTACCCCTTTATATATAGGTTGATTCCTGGTGGCTTACAGAGTTCCGGCCGGCTCACACAAACGTGCCCGGCTCGGTTTCTAACTAAGTTTGCCTTACAGAACAAGTTAAACATATGGCAGCTCATCCCTTTGGGCCTCAAGTCACCTCTGGGTCTTGGGCCTTCAATAATCTTGCTTTATGAACCGCCATCTTCATATCTTCTTGGACCTTATCAGGCATCTTCATCTTCTAGTCGCCAGTGGCATGACCCGGCCCCTCCTGGCCGGGTCATACCCAGTAGTTATATCCCCAACAATGTGCGTAATGGCGCGACACAAACCAAAACTTCCACGTCGATAACAAAAAGCCAGGTAACGGCTCACTCCGACTCAGGGCTTCCATTGCCCTATGCCGGAGGAGAAGACAGCGGCCACCGGCTTAGTTTGGAGCACCAGCAGCCAGATCAATCTTAATGATGTCTCCTCCGTAGCAGCTGCCTCCTCATCGTCGCCGGAAGGGACCAGAAAGCACTCGGCGAAGTACTTATTCCTTTCTATCAGGAGATGGCTCACAGCAAAAGCGGCTAGGTCATCAGGGATCGGGGGAGCAGGAGGTACTGCCGGTGCAGGGGGTCGCACACCACCATCTCCTTGAAGATCATCAGGGATCCAAGCTTGTCGTGACGGCAGGGTCTATCGAGGAGGATGTGGCCGTCGCAGACTTCCCACACAGACCAGTTGAAGGCAGGTGTGGGGAGGAAGGCGAAGTCAAAGTCGGCGGCGCGGGCAACGGCGCTAATTAACCGCCGGTGCGGAGGAGTGAGGCAGTAAGGTGGGGCGAAATCCTTTGTAGTTGACGAAGCCGAGGAGTGGTGGAGGGTGGAGCTTGCGGAAGCGCCGGAGGAAGGTGCGGTTGACAACAAGGCGACGGATGGAGATGCAGGCGGCGGAGGCGCGGATGAGGTCCTCTGGGGTGGAAAGGTGGAGGAGGATTTCCGCCAGGAGTTCGTCGGGGATTGCCAGCAGGGCCATCTTCCGGCAGCTCTCCGTCGTCGGTGCTGGCGGCGGCGGCGGCTGTGTGTGTGCTGCTCTGTAGGAGTCCGCATGACGCAGTGTGTGCTAGAGTCTGGAGTACTATGTAAGTGGGCCGATGGCATAAGTGGGCTGCAGAATACAACTTCGGCCTATCTCTACCTAATAATAAAGCAAGGATTGCTTCTGCTCATCCGTCACAACTTTTTGCAAAAAAGCCCCTGCGTTTTATTCAAATCAACCCGCAGTCCTGATTTAAGTCGCCCAAACCGTTATTTCACAGTTTTCCAAACCCCCCCCCTGACCTTTTAGGTAATTCATCCATAGATCATATTTAAGTCAAACAAATGATTTTCTAAATTATCCATATCTTTTAAACCGTAACTCCGATTTTAACATGTTATATGTGAAATTTGATTAGAAAAATATGTAGAATATGAATATAGTGTTATTTTTACTAGTTAAATATTTTTAAATATTATTTTGAAAGATATTTAAATCAAATAAATGCTTTTTTTAATTATCCGTATCTTTTAAACCGTAACTCCAGTTTTAACATGTTATACATGAAATTTGATTAGAAAAATGTGTAGAATCTGAATATGATGTTATGTTTACCTGTTAAATATTTTTTAAATATTATTTTGAAAGTAAACTTCTAATCTATAGCACACGATCTGTTTTTCTTTCATACCGGCGGCGATCCGGATTGCAAATAAACACCCACTAAAACCTTATAGGGAAAAGAAAATATCGATACCTCTGAAAAACCTCGCGGGGGAAAACGATAGATTTCTCATCTCAAGAGTGAGAGAAAGAGAGAGAGAGAGGGAGGAGAGACCGAGAGAGATGCCTTAAGATTAACCACATTCAAACACGTTTTGTGTGAACACTAAGGCCATTGCATGCGAGGGTCAGAAGGAGGATAAGAGGCAACACAAATGTGATGCCTCGCTAAAATAAAGGAGATAGACCTATTGTGGTCTTGAATGATGACTGTTGGGTTAAGAGCGTGTGTTATTTTTTTTCGTTGCAACGCACGGGCACTTTTGCTAGTAACACTACCGGAATCGACGCCGTCGCCATAGCCCTGATTCCCGTCGGGATAGGTCTATGCCGACGGTAACATATCTGTCGACGTAGCCCGGGGGGCCGTCGGCATAGAAAGGTCGTCGGCATAGGTCCTATCCCGACGGAGTCCGTACATCTATGCCGACGGCCCGGGCCGTCGGCAATGTTCCCGCCTAACGGCGGCCGCCGTCAAGTGCCAACCAACGGCTGCTCGACACGTGGCAGGGCTATGCCGACGGCCGTCGGCATAGTTTCAAACTAAGACGACAGCTAGGCCAACGGCCGTCGGCATAGCCCTGCCACGTGTCAGCAACTTGGCCCTCCTGGGGCAGAGCTATGCCGACGGCCTAGCCGTCGGCTTAGTTTGAAACTATGCCGACGGCTAGGCCGTCGGCATAGCCCTACCACAGGAGTCCCCAGTTGCTGACACGTGGCAGCTATGCCGAGGGCCTAGCTGTCGGCTTAGTTTCAAACTATGCCGACGGCTAGGCCATCGGCATAGCTGCCACGTGTTAGCAACTAGGCTCTCACGCCAGCACTATGCCGACGGCCTAGCCGTCGGCATAGTTTGTATTCGATTTTTTTCTTTTTTCTGTTTGTTTTCAGATCAATTCAATTCAGATATACATAAGCATCATCACAACAGATATATATGATGGACATAGACATATAGAACACATCTAACTATCATCCGGCACCGTCACAACAATATATGCATAAGCATCATCACAATCAACATAAGCATATAAAGAAGCACACAAGTCATCTAAAGGACCATCAAAGACCACAAGTTTATCATCATCATCACCACAGACAAGTCATCTAAAGAAACATAAGCATAAGCACACAAGTAACCGAACGGCTTAAGCGCCAGGACGTCGAGCACCGCGGAGGTCGTCACCGCCAAGCCCGCCGAAGCCCAGGTCATCACTGCTAGCAGCAGCGCTACCGCCAAGACCGCCTCCACCTCCGCCTCTGCCTTCGTGGATCAGAGTGGTCGGGCTCCGTGACTCCGGAGTGATGCGAAGACCACCACCAACGGTTGATCCATCGGTTCCCTGGATGTTGAGAAGACATGTTAACGGGATATATGACTATGTTGAAAGGCATGATATGATTTGGGTGAATAGATTGGGGATGAACTAACCAGCGAGGGGCCAGCGTTCTGTGCCAGAAACTCCTCAAAGGTAAGCAGCCTTGGTTGTGCTGGAGGAGATGTTGTTGGTTGCAACTGAGGAAGCCTGTCGGCCGCCATTTCCTCAAGAGTGTGTTGCATCATGTGATCCCTCTCCTGATGGTATGCATGAAGGCTCTCGTGCCACGCCATGGCCTCCTGGCATGTGTACTCCATGTAGGCCTACGGTATGACATGATGGAACTCATAAAACTACTAAATGCAGAAAATAAAGTGAGCAATGAAGATAAGAGGGAAAATACTTACAGATTGTTGCTCCTGAAAGAGGGACCGTGACTGTGAACTGGTCATGGGCATGCTCGTGCGCTAGCTCAAACTCGGGTCGATCTGACGGAGCTGTGTGTAGGTGATAGTAGGAGTGATCATAGCATCGAGAACCGCCTCCCGACCGTGCTCCTTGGGCCCCATGCCCACCACCACCCTCTCATCCAGATCCGCCGCAATGGGGTCAGGTGTGTTAGGATGTAACCTCAGATACCCATCAGAGTAGGCCTTCTTCCTCTGCGCGGTCTTCTTGCCGTAGTACTTGGGCTCGCCAGGCTTGGAGTCCTTCCGCGTATGGGCGATCTCCCACGCCTCCATGTGTGAGAGCGGCCGCTTCAGTTTCTCCTCCTGCACCACCAAACAGAGGTTAGTCATACATAAGAAAGTGACGGTAAATAGAAGAAGAAGAATGTTTAATGAGGTTAGTCATACATTAAGTTCCTTGTGCAGAAAGTGGTTTCGGTTTCCCTGAGCATGTACTCCCTCCCTCCCTCGGTTAGCCTTGTTTTTGATGCTCGTAGCCGCCCAGGCTCCATCCGTATCACACCAAACATCCACCAATGCAGCCCAAGACTCGTCTTTTCCATAACACCAATTTGGACACACCTACATAATGAAAGCATAATGGCATGTCAACACAAAACGGTGAAATGCACCACAAACATCGGAATGAAAAATCTTTTATGCTTACCGCCAAGTACTCGTGCCTCTCCAAGGTAATGCCCATCCTCCGCGCTTCTTCCTTGGTCATCTTCACACCAAGAGCATCGTGATAGTATGTCGAGATGGCCACATAGCGCACCTCGTACTGCATCTGGCGGGCCTTCTTCTTGCATTGGCACAGCACGATCTGGTCGGCTCTGGCCTTGTGCTCCGGAAGAACTCGATAGAATTTCTACAATCATGCATGAAACAAGAATGGAAGAAGCCATGAGTTAAATCATTCATGAAACTAGAATGGACTTGTGCTTCTGAAGAGAACTCACCCAGAAAGTAGTGATCACGGCCTTGGCATGGGTCTCATGGTCCGCGTGGAGGGCTGCTTCCCAGTGTTCCCAGCTCGTGGCCAAAACCCGACGGTCCGGGTCCCTGACTGGATCCGGACAGTACAACCCTGGCGAGTATAACTTCAGCAAGACGGTGATGAGGCCGTTGGGAATACGAACCCCTTTAGAATATATCCAGTTGCTGCAAAAGAATGAACTATTAGCATGTGACAAGCAAAATAAATAACAACCAGAATGAGCATGTGACAAGCAAAATAATGAAATTATTATAAAGTGGCACTTACTCTTTCCCCGTGGGCTCAATGAGCCACTTCTGCTCCTCAGTAGCAGGAACCTGCTTTGGTAGCTTTGCGTTACCACGCAGCCACCCCTTGTTCTCAACCCCCTTCCCGCCACCACCATCATCCCCGCCACCACCCTCCTCCTCGCCTGCCTCCCCCTCCCCAACCTCCTCCTCCTCCTCGTCCTCCTCCTCGCCTGCCTCCTCCTCCACCTCCTCCTTGGCCCTGTCCCGAACCTCCTCCTCCTCCTCCTCGTCCTCCTCCTCCTCGCCAGAGGGTACCTCACTAGAGGAGGGCCTCGAAGACAACACCCCTAAGTCGGTGAGGGTGCGCTCTTTCTGGCCGCGACCCCCTGTAGTGGCTCTCCCCCCACCACCTCGTCCTCTAGGGGCTCTCCCCCCACCCCCTCCTCCTCTAGGGGCACCTCTCCCTCGACCTCCCTGTGAGGAGTCATCATCAAGTAGCCAAGGAGGAGGCTTACGTGCTCGACCACTCCGACTAGGCAGGCCGATGACCTTGCGTATGAAACCCACGCCGTCGGCCTTCCCCTTGCCCATGTTCCACGAACCTGCATTAAAAAGAGAATAAGCAATTAGTAATAATAAACACATTAATAAAAATGCATAA
The DNA here is from genome assembly GCF_002575655.3 of Aegilops tauschii subsp. strangulata. Classification (NCBI taxonomy): domain Eukaryota; kingdom Viridiplantae; phylum Streptophyta; class Magnoliopsida; order Poales; family Poaceae; genus Aegilops; species Aegilops tauschii. The sequence continues at coordinate 628,956,987 of NC_053036.3, read as the reverse complement.
AAAGGCATGATAATAAGGAATAATAAACACATTAATAAAAATGCATAAAAAGGCATATTCCTAAACTATAGAAAAAAAGACTTGAAACGTACATCTGCTAGAACCCATATGAATCATCACTGTTGTAACCTCTTTCTCGGTCGGTCTCATCATCACTATCAATCATATCATCTTCGTTGTCTGATGGAGGTGGAGGCTCTTCCTCGTCGTCAGCGTCTTCGTTTAACTTTTCTAGCATAAGTATGTCATTTTCATTGACAATGGTCTCACCATCATTCCGTGCATCGTCGTCGTTTGGATCCACATCATCATCACCCAATGGTCTAGCGTCATCGTTTCTAACCGCATCATCATCATCAGGTTGCTCTTAATAGAACACTCCCTCGTATGTCATGGGGTTAATGTTGTAGTAATCGTCTTCATTCGGGTCCGGTAGCTTACCATGTGGCGACGCCTTGAACACAACTTCCCAACCCTTTAGGTACTCTTTCTGGCATGGGTAAGGCAAATAATATACTTGTGTAGCTTGGGTAGCCGCAATGAAGAGATCGGCTCCGGCATAGACGGTTGATGGTTTAACTTCGACCAAACCAATGGAAGGCGTATGTTTTACCCCCTCCCGCGGATCGAACCATCGGCATTTGAACACAGGCAGACTTAGGGTCTCGCGCCCCTGGCAGAATTTAATGTCGTATATATTTTGTACCCTTCCGTAGTAGTCTGCTGAATTTTGACCGGGGTGTACACTCCGGTATTTATAGTTTTGGGATCGGGCCGGCTGTTCTGGTGCTCCTCTGTATGGAAGCGATACCCATTCACATCATACATTTTACATGTCATGACGGCAGGGTCAAAACCCATGGAAACCCATCTCAATTCATCATCCATAGATATGTTCGGATCTTTTCCCTACAAGTATAATTGAAATTTTTGCGTGCATTAGTTCGGTAAACTAATAAATGTTGAACTAGGTATTTAATAGGGGAGTGTGGAAAATTACTTTCTCCATGAACCAAGCAACAAAAATTTTACGTCCAGGGTTTCCATGACGGAGAAGAGTAAGTGCCTCCGCCTCAGTAGGAGGATTCATTCCCGTCCATTCCTCTTGAACGAAATCACTAAAAAAGAAAAGCGATGTTAGACAACATAGAACATGATGATGTGGAAGACATAAAGGAATGGTGTAGTGGTATTACCTCATTCACACTTCCTCAACTTCCTTGATGTTGTGCAAGATATAGAACATGAGGTCCTCCCACTCTTGTCGTGGCATGTTATAAGATTTTGAGGCCCCAGCCCTCCCACCTTGCGCGTTGAATAGATGGAGCCTGGGTTAATACTTGGGCTCTTCTATATTGTATCGAGGCACCTTGTTATGCAGATGGGGAACGTGGTCTGGATAGTATGATGTCCTGAGGTCTGACACCTCCTCTAGGATAACTGCCTCAGCTATGGAAGCTTCAATCTTAGCTTTGTTTCCACATTTCTGTCGGAGATGCTTGTTCTGTCTCTCAGGGCCGTACTGCCAGCGATTCTATAGGCCCCCCCAAGAATACCTCGTTCGCGAGGTGCAGAATGAGATGTGTCATTGGAGTAAAGAAGCCTGGCGGAAAGATCTTCTCTAGCTTGACTATCAACTCCGATGCCTTCTTATGCAATTTTTCAATCACATCTTTACTTACTTCTTTAGCACAGAGCGTGCGGAAGAAATGGCTTAGCTCGGCAAGCACTCGCCAGACATGCTCGGGGACATAGCCTCAAACCATCACCGGCATTATCCGCTCAATGCATACATGGTAGTCATGACTCTTCAGGCCGGTCACTTTGCCCGTTGAAAGATTGACTCCCTTACTTATATTCGATGCATAAACATCGGTGAACTTCAAAATGTGTTTCAGCCAGATAAGTACTTCCTTTTTACTGGCCGTTTAAGGACAAAGTCAGCATCTGGCTTGAACCAGTTTTTTCGACCACCTGTGGGAGGCTTCATGTTCAGACGTGGTCTATCACGAATTCTCTGTTGATCGTCTCTAGCTTTAACGTTATCCATTGTCTTATCAGGAATGTTGAGGATCGTGTGGAAAAGGGACTCTGCCACATTCTTTTAGATGTGCATCACATCGATATTGTAAGGAAGTTTGAGGTCCTTGAAATAGGGAAGCTGCGAGAAGGGGGTAATGTGAGTCCAGTTGTGCGTCTCACCATATCCCTCGAAGCCTTTGCCTTTGCCTTTGCCTTTGCCTTTGACTTAGGATTGAGAGCTTTTAGCTGAGCAAGAACATCTACCCCCGAAAATGTTGGAATCTCGGTTACTTCATGAACAACCCGACTTTTCGTGAAGTTCTTCTTGTCTTCCCTGTCTGGATGGTCTGGAGGGAGGAACTGTCGATGCAGGTCAAAGGCTACATACTTGTCACCCTTACTCAGCCAAATCATTCGCAGAGCCTGCATGCACACTGGGCATGGCATCTTCCCACCTGTACACTATCCGCAGAATAGAGCATAGTCGGGAAAGTCATGCATGCAATAGTGCAACCAAACTTTCATCAAGAAATTTCTCTACAAATCCCGGTCGTATGTCAACCTCGGAAAGTACCAAGAATGGTGCAAATCATCCACCAGCGGCTGCATAAACACACCCAATTTCTTCCCCGGGTATTCAGGCCCCGGAATGATGAGTGACAAGAACATGGTCTTGCGTTGCATTAGGGCACCGAGAGGAAGATTGAGCGGAATTACAAACACGGGCCAGCAGCTGTACGGATTGGACGACATACCATATGGATTCAACCCATCACCTGATATGGCTATTCTGACATTCCCAGCTTCGGCTTCTTCCTCGGGGTATTCTTCATCGAACGACTTCCATGCTTCGCCTTCCGATGGATGTACGATTTTTTTTGGACTGTACCTTATACCTTCCTTGTGCCACTTCATCATTTTGGCAGACTCCTTCATGATGAAAAGGCGTTGCAGTCTTTTTATAAAATCAAGATACCGAAGAACCTTAACGGGGATGGCTAGCTGCTTTTTCTCACCATCCTCACCGACCACCTCAATGTACCGAGACGAACCGCACTCTCTACAGTACTTGTCATCCGCATACTCATGCCTAAACAAAAGGCAATTCTTCGGGCAAACATCTATTTTCTCATAATCCATAGAGAGTGCCTTCATGATTTTCTTTGTATCGTACATGCTTTTCGGCAGTTCATGACCCTCAGGGAGGCTGTTAGCCCATACTCCCAGGAATGCTTCGAAGCATTTCTGGCTACAGTCGTACTCAGCCTTGACTGCAATCAGTTGCGAGATGGCATCCAGCTGAGATATTTTCACACCCGCATAAACAGGTTTCTTCGACGAGGCTAAGACCTCCAAGAAGGCCTTTACGGTTGCCTCCGGCTCCTCCGGTTCATTCTCTGAAGGTGTCGCATTTGCCGTTTCTGCAACAATGACATCATCTAGCATGTCCCTGACCCCGTCGTCCTCATATCCATCGATGTGTTGTCGCATCACCTCCTCTCTACCACGGTCCTGCTCGGCTATGTTTATCGGCGGCATGTCAAAGTTTGGCATATATCCGTGCGTGCGAAGGTGCTCACTCATGTCCTTCTGATTTCTACGGTGACGTCTGGCACAGGGGCATGGTGGGATAATTCTCATTGGATGGAATATCTCCTTCAAATACACATCGGTTTTCGTGATCCACTCTGATGTTACTCGATTTCGACGGATAAAACCACTGTACATCCACTGATTATCTGCCATCCTCTGCTTTTTTGCAAGCCACACAACATAATTAAGGATTCACTTAAATTAATCACATCAAAAATTCATTTTCTACCGCGTTGAATCCACCTACATCTCTAATAGGTAAAGATGGGTCCTAATCCCACCCGAAGATGTGTAGATTGAGTACGTTCTCCATGCTCTACCCTGTTCCGAGACAAAATTTCGGCAGCACCTCCCCACTGTTCTCCAGATACACGTCTCGGCTAATAGCCAACAGAATGTGCTCCAGAGAACAACGGGGAGGCACCACCGAAACCCTGTCTCGGAACGGGGTAGAGCATGGAGAAACATACCCAATCTACACATCCTCGGGTTGTCCGTGGAAAACGCTGGACAATCCAAAAGAGCTGCAGTGATAAATATGCAATTGAATGCATATTTATCGATGCAACCCTTTCGGACGGGAGACGCCTAGGTTACGCGACTTGACATGAGAATGAAATCTAGTCACATGAAAAAGGAGGTGATGGATTTGTAGCTCACCCTCGGCTGTAGAGGAAGTAGTCGAATAGCAGAGGGATGCTCAGGGACCAACGCGTCGGACAATGGCCACTCCGGTGAAATGCGACACCACAAAGCCTGCAAATTCAACTGAAAGAACAACTTAGATCATCACATCTCAGTCAAGTGTCAAACTTTTGTCTTCTACTCTTTTAGCAAGATCATCATGAGTATCATTTTTTTAGCAAGATCATCACATCTTGGTAAGTCACAAAATTTTGTCTTCAATTATTTTATCAAGATCATTATGAGTATAAAAAAATAGCAAGATCAACACATCTCAGTCAAGTGTCAAAATTTTGTCCAACATCCATCCATCCATTCATATATCATTAACTTGACCAACATCCATTCATCAGCATGACCTAACATTAAATTTATGACAAACAAAGTTTCTAAAAAATCACCGACATTCCATCCATCCACCGTCTATGATTCTAACAACATCCATGCATCCATCTAACAAAAATTAATCCATACATCCATCCACCTAAAAAAAGTAGCAAGAAGAAGAAAAAACATAAAAAATTAATTATTTATCTAACTATCTATCCATCCATTCATCTAGCAGCACAACAGCACAGCAGCGGCAGAGGAGCAAGGCAGCAGTGGGGGGAGCGGCAGGGTGACGGGGGAGCTCACCAAGGGGGGCAGTAGAGGAGCGGCGGGACCGCAGGGGGGCGGGGGACGTGGTGGCGGAGGTGGTGTCGGAGGGGCCGGTGACGGGCGATGGAGCGTGGGTGGCCGGGGCCTCCCCCGTGCTCACCAGCAGCAGAGGAGGGCCGAGAACGGGGCGTTGGAGTTCACCGAAGCTGCGGCCGCGGCCAGCTCCACAGCAGCAGGACGAGGTGGACGGGGTGGTGGGTGGAGGGGGGCTTGGGTGGAGGGGGCGGACGGCGGCCGCAATGGAAAGCAGCGGCGGGTGGAGGGGGTGGACGGGGCGGGCGGGTGGAGGGGGCGGCCGGGGCGGCGGGTGGAGGGGGCGGCCGGGGGGCGGGTGGCGGGGGGCTGGGTGGAAGTGGGCGGACGGCGGCAGCGATGGAGGGCGGCAGGGTGGGTCAGGATAGGGAGGCGGCGGGGACTAGAACGAGGGTGCGGCGGCGCGGCATGTCAGGATCCGGTGGTGGCGTGGGTGGGGGTTGGGGTCGGGAGGAGTAGGAGGAGTGGGTCGGGCGGCAGTTGAACGAGTGGCCATGGCATGGCCCGAGTGGATAAGGGTGGACCTCTTGCCGTCGGCATAGGCATGGTCCCACCTGGCAGCGAGAGGGCCATCGAGTGGATAAGGGTTAGGCGAGAGGGCTCTATGCCGATGGCCAGGCCGTCGGCATAAGTACGAGGCCTATGCCGACGGCAAGGCCGTAGGCATAGATAGAAACCACTTTTTTGAAAACATAGTCCCACCTCGCCCAGGGACAAGCAATATGACCTGTTTAAATAGTTCACTAATCCATACGTCATAAGCTCCGGTATTCATTAGACTTCTGTGAAGAAAACGGACATTAACGGTGAAACTTTCAGTGCCCGGGTAGCCCGCCCGGTGCCCGCACACTGAAGGTTTCACCGTGATAGTCCGTTTTCCATGATGAATACCGGAGTTTTTAATAAATTCAATTATTAGATTTTTTTAAGATTTTTAGTTTACCGTGTGTAGGGACCTGGTGCGACGCCCGTGACACGGCGGCAACAACACCCATGAGGCGGGCACACCCCGGAGCCGCGTGGCCTGGTGCGGGGGGTAGCAATGCCACCGGAGCGTTGCACCGGGCCCTCATACATGTGGGGTGGTGTGGTGCCATGTCCGAAGAGGCGGCGCGCGTCTCCGGGGTGTGGCCACCCTCACGGACGGCGCCACCGCCGGCACCTGGAGGGGGGAAACGGACGCGTCGGGTCTCCACGGAGGGGATCTTGCTGTGGGTTTGGCCGGAATGTTGCTCCAAAGTGTTGCTATGGGCTGACCTAACACAGCCGGGGGGAGAGTTCCACTGGTCAAAGCCCGTCCGTGTAAAGTCAAAGGGCTAGATCTCGTGGTCAAATACTACAGGGTTAGGCGGGGCGGGGGCCCTGTGGGGGTAGCAATGCCACCGGAGCGTCGCACCGGGCCCTCATACATGCGGGGTGGTGTGGTGCCATGTTCGAAGAGGCGGCGGGCGTCTCCGGGTTATGGCCCCCTCACGGACGGCGTCGTCGCCGGCACCTGGAGAGGGGAAACGGACGCGTCGGGTCTACACGGAGGGGATCTTGCTGTGGGTTTGGCCCGGATGTTGCTCCAAAGTGTTCCTATGGGCTGACCTAACACAACCGGGGGGGGAGTTCCACTGGTCAAAGCCCGTCCGTGTAAAGTCAAAGGGCTAGATCTCGTGGTCAAACCACTAGTGCAGAACCGGGCTATAGCACCGGTTCGTAAGGGCCTTTAGTGCCGGTTCTGTAACCGGCACTAAAGGGTGGGAACTAAAGGCCCCCCCCCCTTAGTACCGGTTCGGCACGAACCGCCACTAAAGTGCCACCACGTGGCACGAGCCAGGGCCGTGTCGGGGAGACCTATAGTACCGGTTGGTCAAAAAAATAATCTCCAAGCATATCAAAAAAAAACTAATTAAATATGTAACAGAATTTTTTGGACATTTCTAATAATAGCAAGCCTTATGAGGTCACGGGTTCGATTCCCGTCTCCGCACTTAGCAGTCTGTATAAAAGGACTATTCTATTTCTCTAGATATGGTAGAGGGGGTCGTGAGCTACCAAACTGCTCTACTCCGCTCTGGAGTACCAGAAACTGGTGGACAAAAAAGGCTTGAATACAAGCCTCTAACATGTCTAGACAAAGAGAATACTCCTTTTATACAGAATGGAGCGGGTAGCGGGAATCGAACCCGCATCGTTAGCTTGGAAGGCTAGGGGTTATAGTCGACGTTGGTTGATTATTTTTAACGCCTCTAATTCAAAACCGAACATGAAATTTTGATTTCATTCGGCTCCTTTATGGATATTCTCACCACTTAACATCTATGTCAGCTTTTCTATTTGAATGGAACCAAAGCTCTCCGCTTTCTAGATGATCCTTATAGAGTAGGAGATAGAAATTCTATCTAAATCCATCTAATCTACTTACTTCGTTCCCTAATTTCATTCAAGAGATCCTGAGGAAAAGAATTGGGTTTCCACCGAGCTTAAACAATATGTGGATGGTTCTAGTAAACCAAAACTATCGTTTTTTAGCTATTTGGCTTCCTTATTCCTTATTTTAAGAAGATTTAGTTACGATTGGAAATCAACTTTTTTGTATCTTCATCCATAGATCCTTTACTCATATTTTCAAAATTGGAATACTTAATCCAATGCAAAATTATGCTTCGCGACTCTGTACTCATAATCCTATTTTTATTTTGGATGCAATTTAAATTAGTCTTTGGATACAAATCGCCAGAATGTATATTCTTCCTCAATATGCTATTGAGAGGAAAAGGATTTAATCCTTTATAAGAACTAAAGTTTTCATCGGAATATAAAAATAAAAAACTTAAGGATGCCTTAAGTATATCATTTCAAATTCAGTTATTATATAGAACGAATCACACTTTTACCACTAAACTATACCCGCTACATTGTAGATTATGGTATAAATGGTACCTTTTGTCAAGGATAGCCATTTGACAAGAAGGCTAATTCCCCCTTATTGAATCAGATGGAGAAGGTTCATGACACTGAGCCGTTGGTACTTCTACTTCGATCGCTCGCCTTTACTTTAGGATTTAGATAGCCCCTCTGGTCTGTAAAAAAAATCTTTTCTTACCATGCTAATAGCGCCTGAACCAAATGTATTTATTTTGATTAGGATCCTATTCTACGGTTACGACTACAATAATAATTATTTACTTTGCAAGGACGTAAGTGTGTCAGACTGCTAAATTGTTTTATTATTCCTACAATATAAACTAGGGGATATAGGGGGTAACACTGTCCCTATAAATTCCTTTTTCCTTTTCTTTTTTGTCCAGAATTGAACAAAAAAGAAATTATGGAAGATGTTTTCTTCCCCCATTAAGTCCGAGCCATAGAGTAAGAGTGAGATGAGTTTTCCAAATTCATCATAGACTTTCCCTATGGCTTGATAGAAGTAAGCAGCAAAGAGTCGTAACTTAAAGAAATTGAGCTATCCTGATCGAGTAACATAGTCGAGGTTGAATCTAAAGGATCTACTGCTGGATAAATACCCTTGGAAGCTAATCCTCTGGAAAGTACGGTAGTAGCATCCAAATGTGCAAATGTTGTGGCAGGGGCAGGGTCGGTCAAATCGTCTGCAGGTACATAAACTGCTTGAATCGAAGTTATAGATCCCTTTTCTGTACTAAGAGTAGGTTGATAACCCACTGCGGAGGGCATTCTCCCTAATAAAGCGGATACCTCTGATCCTGCTTGAACAAAACGAAAGATATTATCGATAAATAAAAGCACGTCTTGCTTATTAACATCTCGGAAATATTCCGCCATAGTTAGGGCAGTTAAACCAACTCTCATACGAGCTCCCGGTGGTTCATTCATTTGGCCATAGACTAGAGCTACCTTTGATTCCTCAATATTTTTTTCATTAATTACTCCGGATTCCTTCATTTCCATATAAAGATCATTTCCTTCACGAGTCCGTTCCCCTACTCCACCGAATACGGATACGCCCCCATGAGCTTTAGCAATGTTATTGATTAATTCCATGATCAGTACTGTTTTACCTACTCCAGCCCCCCCAAATAGTCCTATTTTTCCTCCACGTCCATAAGGAGCTAAAAGATCGACGACCTTAATACCTGTTTCAAAGATGGATAATTTCGTATCTAACTCGATAAAGGCAGGCGCAGATCTATGAATAGGGAACGTTGCACTACTATCTACAGGACCCAAATTGTCAACAGGCTCCCCAAGAACGTTGAAAATTCGTCCGAGAGTAGCTCCACCGACCGGAACACTGAGAGGAGCTCCCGTGTCAATCACTTCCATTCCTCTCATCAACCCGTCCGTAGCACTCATAGCTACAGCTCTAACTCGATTATTTCCTAATAATTGTTGTACCTCACAAGTCACATTAATTTGCTTATCGGCAGTGTCTCTACTCTGGACTACCAAAGCGTTATAAATATAAGGTAACTTGCCTGGGGGAAAAGTGACATCCAGCACGGGTCCAATAATTTGATCGATACGACCTGTACTTTTTTCTTCAATTGTGGAAACCCCGGGAGGAGAAGTAGTAGGATTGGTTCTCATAATTATCACATAATTAAAAAAAAGGAATTTGTCGAAATTTTTCTTTTTTTATTGTTGAATAATGCCAAATCAAATCAAAAAAAATCCAAAAGTAAAAAGGAAATGAATTAGTTAATTCAATAAGAGAGAAAAGGGGACCAGGACTTGATTTCGTTGCCCAAGCGAATCCCATTCAATCGTTTACTCATGGAATGAGTCCGTTGGAAAGTTCAATCAATCTTTTTTTCATATACATACATTTTGCCTTTTGTGGAGGATCTGTGCCTACTCTACTTTCCTATCTAGGACTTCGATATACAAAATATATACTACTGTGAAGCATAGATTGCTGTCAACAAAGAATTTTATTAGTATTTAGTTAGGTATTTGCATTCAAAATAAGAAAAGAGAACTATTAAGAACTTGTAAAATAAGGATTAGGAATTAATTTGGGTTGCGCTATATCTATCAAAGAGTATACAATAATTATGGATTTGGTAAATCAAATCCATGGTTTAATAACGAACCGTGTTAACTTACCATAACAACAACTCAATTCCTATCGAATTCCTATAGTGGAATTCCTATAGGATAGAACATACACAGGGTGTACGCATTATATATGAATGAAACATATTCATTAACCTAAGCATGCCCTCAATTTTCTTTAATGAGTTGATATTATATTAATTGAATATCCTTTTTTTTTGTTTTACGAGATTTTTTCTAAAGTTTCATTTACGCCTAATTAACATCGAGTAGACCCTGTTATTGTGAGAATTCTTAATTCAAGAGTTATAGGGAGGGACTTATGTCACCACAAACAGAAACTAAAGCAGGTGTTGGATTTCAAGCTGGTGTTAAAGATTATAAATTGACTTACTACACCCCAGAGTATGAAACTAAGGATACTGATATCTTGGCAGCATTCCGAGTAAGTCCTCAGCCTGGGGTTCCGCCCGAAGAAGCAGGGGCTGCAGTAGCTGCGAATCTTCTACTGGTACATGGACAACTGTTTGGACTGATGGACTTACCAGTCTTGATCGTTACAAAGGACGATGCTATCACATCGAGCCTGTTGCTGGGGAAGACAACCAATGGATCTGTTATGTAGCTTATCCATTAGACCTATTTGAAGAGGGTTCCGTTACTAACATGTTTACTTCCATTGTAGGTAACGTATTTGGTTTCAAAGCCCTACGTGCTCTACGTTTGGAGGATCTACGAATTCCCCCTACTTATTCAAAAACTTTCCAAGGCCCGCCTCATGGTATCCAAGTTGAAAGAGATAAGTTGAACAAGTATGGTCGTCCTTTATTGGGATGTACTATTAAACCAAAATTGGGATTATCCGCAAAAAATTATGGTAGAGCGTGTTATGAGTGTCTACGTGGTGGACTTGATTTTACCAAAGATGATGAAAACATAAACTCACAACCATTTATGCGCTGGAGAGACCGTTTTGTCTTTTGTGCCGAAGCTATTTATAAATCACAGGCCGAAACCGGTGAAATCAAGGGGCATTACTTGAATGCGACTGCGGGTACATGTGAAGAAATGATTAAGAGAGCTGTATTTGCAAGAGAATTAGGGGTTCCTATTGTAATGCATGACTACTTAACTGGGGGATTCACCGCAAATACTACTTTGGCTCATTATTGCCGCGACAATGGCCTACTTCTTCACATTCACCGTGCAATGCATGCAGTTATTGATAGACAGAAAAAGCATGGTATGCATTTCCGTGTATTAGCTAAAGCATTGCGTATGTCTGGGGGAGATCATATCCACTCCGGTACAGTAGTAGGTAAGTTAGAAGGGGAACGCGAAATGACTTTAGGTTTTGTTGATTTATTGCGCGATGATTTTATTGAAAAAGATCGTGCTCGCGGTATCTTTTTCACTCAGGACTGGGTATCCATGCCAGGTGTTATACCGGTAGCTTCAGGTGGTATTCATGTTTGGCATATGCCAGCTCTGACCGAAATCTTTGGGGACGATTCTGTATTACAATTTGGTGGAGGAACTTTAGGACATCCTTGGGGAAATGCACCTGGTGCAGCAGCTAATCGAGTGGCTTTAGAAGCCTGTGTACAAGCTCGTAACGAAGGGCGCGATCTTGCTCGCGAAGGTAATGAAATTATCCGAGCAGCTTGCAAATGGAGTCCTGAACTAGCCGCAGCTTGTGAAGTATGGAAGGCGATCAAATTCGAGTTCGAGCCGGTAGATACTATTGATTAACTAGATAAAACTAAAGATAAAGAAGGTATAAATAAAAAAGAAACGAAATAAAAAGAGAAAAAAATCAGTTATGAAATGCAGTAATTCTTCTTTATTCTTCTAATTGATTGCAATTAAACTCGGCTCAATCTTTTTTAGAAAAAAAAAGATTGAGCCGAATAAAAATAGATCATGATATGATCATGAGACTTGACAAATCGAGATTCGTCTATTCTATATATCTAGAATATATATATTAAGGTATAATACAATAAATAAATACAAATAAAATATAAAATAATAAAATATAGTATTATCAATTGTATGCGCTTCTAGAGAAGTATGTATGCAGGAAGTAAATTCTAACCGCTTTCTTTTGAATCCAATTTCAAATTAGATTAGAAAGATAGAAAGGCCATGAGGATGGGAAAATCAAAATAAAACCTTCCTCGCGTATGTATAAGACCGAATCCATTCTTTTTCGAAATCGATTTCGAAAAAGAACTA